>NW_028128987.1:7686666-9045833 GCF_055761805.1 Camellia sinensis | reverse complement strand
GTCATCATGTCCGGCACATCTTTTTATGACTTGGGCTCGCCTTTTGATGGCACGCCTTTTTATGGATTGGGCACGCCTTTTGATGGCACGCCTTTTGAAAGATTGGGCACACCTTTTGAGGGTGCGACTTTTTAAAGGTCCGACAAGACTCTGTAAACTGTCCCAACATTGATTCCGGTTAGCTCCTTCATGGGTCCGACAAGACTCTGTAAACTGTCCCGACATTGATTCCGGTTAGCTCCTTCATGGGTCCGACAAGACTCTGTAAACTGTCCCGACATTAATTCCGGTTAGTTTCTACAAGGGTCCAGCAAGACTCCGTAAACTGTCACATAAACTGTCTTCTACATCGGTCCAACACGAGCCTGTGTCTTCTATATCGGTCTGCCATAACCATACAGTCTTCTACAACGGTCTGACACGACATACAGTGTCTCCTATCCATTTTTTATTTTTCAGATTATTTTTCTGTTTTGTTACTCTCTCCAAACTCAAGTTGGTTGGTTCCTATCCTCCTTGAGTTTGAGGGGTGCTATTAGAATATAATATGTAAAATGTTGTTTTAATAATTAGGTTAGTATAATAATTAGTATGCTTTAATAATGTACCTTTAATAATGTTGTTTAGTTTGTGCTTCTACTTTCGGTTTGTAATTGTTCTCCCTCTCCTCTATAAAGGAGAGAGCTCAACACACCATTAAATACATCAATCAATAATACAATTCTCTTTATATATTGAATTTTAACAGTTTTGACTCATATGGAATTAAAACTCTAGTTTTAAAACACAAGGGTCTCAAAACCACATCATAGAGAGTCTCTTTCCAGAGTAAGTTTTGGAGGGAAGTATATTTTAAATGCTCAGCTTGGCTTCGAAAACCTGTAGTTGGCTTCGAAGCCAGTTTCCTTCCAAGATCTTTGAAGTTTTTGCCTTAGAAAGACATTAGTTAATGCTTGTTCTCTTCGAAGGTTTTATAAGCATACTCCTAGGACATCTTTATAAGGTAATATCCTTCGAAGGAGTCTTTGGAATGCTTATCTTGTTTAAAGTTCTGGGTTCTGAAATAAGTAAGCACTATAAAACAGTACTTGGTCAAGTAGTGAAGAAACTTAAAAGGCTTACCTTTACATGAAATTTCATCCTTGAATTTTTTACCTGAGAGAACTCTTAAGAATGAGCAGTGTAGTTCCTAAGAAAAATTCCATATTTCGAAGCACTCAGATTGAGCTTTGAAGCAAGACCTGTTAGCTCGAAGTTGTTATTTATACAGATTATGTTAACCATGCAATTGGAATGTAAAAAATTTAGGACAAAAATCCCTTTGCTTAAGAGAAGTTCCACACTTCAAAAACACTAAAGTTAGGTTTCAAAGCAAAATAGGTTAAATTGGTTAATTCGAAGCTTTTGTGAACAAAGTAAGGAGTAAGGTTACATCAACCATACAATCAAGCATACAATTGGAATATAAAACCAGGCCATGCAAATTGAAAAACCCAGTTTATTGATATACGAATAGTTACATGGGGGCCTATTTGGCTACAAATTCGACCTCGTAATAATAAGGAATAAAAAAAGTAACAAGATCATTAAATTTAACCCAGCAATATTCTATGAACTGGTGTTCTTTCTTTATTCTATCTTCTATTCTGTCTAAACTGGGTTGTTGCTGTTGGTATGCTCTTATTTGGTGAAAAAGCTGTTCAGCCCTCACCTCAAACTCTATCTCTTTCAAACCTTGCTCCATCTCGTCTATATCTAAATCATGCCAGTATGCTGAGTCTTTGTTCTTGAAAGCATCATATTCTTCAAGAAAGTTCTCTGCCTCATACTGAGTCTGAATTCAACTGGCTGAGATTCTATCCAAGGAGTTGTTGATGGCCAAAGAATTTTTATACCAATGGAAGAGGAGAAGAAGTTGGTCTAAAAAGATGTGGAGCTCTGTCTGGGCCCTAGGATTGAGAACGTGACCCTGGGTCATAATGTCACAGGCCCATTTGAAGTTCTTGAGAGGAGCCTCATCTCGTAGAACTTTGAAAGTTTTAATTCCTCCACCCAGTGAGGATTCTAAGAAGGAAGGGGTGCAAAAGGGCCTATCCCAAAAGTAGGAGGAAACTAAGGGACGTTCATGCATTCAAACCAATCAAAAGAACAAAGCTTTGTTTTCTTGGCCAAAAGGGAAGGACTAAATCCCAGTGCTTCAGCAAGACGATAGGTCTCCTGCACTATCCTTATTGGCAAAGAGGGAGTGTACCATGCCAAAAGCAGGTTATCCTCTAGACAATGATGGTGGTTAATGGGTATATAGGGATATACCACTGAGCTTCGAGAGGTAGGGGGTACCAAAAGGGGGTCTTCGAATTCAATAAACCGATGATGAATCCGCTCCCTTAATTGCGGTTTAACAAGTGTTAACCAAGCACCCCAGCCAGTGGCACTAGAGAAAGAAGAAGCAGCTTCATCCCATGCAGAAAGTTTTGGGGCAGAGGAGGAATTTCTAATATCCATTTTTGCAAGTTCCTGGTCCAGAGAATTGTAATTAGTAAATTTTTGGTCCAAATGTTGATAATTTGCAAAAGCTTCCATAACTTGTATGAACAGGAGCGGATAAATGTGGCCAATAAATACATGAAGATTCTTTCGAGGGCGGTCATTATTGTCAAATGCCTCCTCATATGCTCAATGAATGTAAGAGAAGATTGGTTTGGCTATTAGAGATGTATCAGTCTCCTCGTATTCGCATAATATGGAGGGAATATTTAAAGCGTAGGGAAGGATTTAATGAAGGTCGGTGCTTCGTTTCTAAGAAGACAGTTATACTTCAGCCAAGTCCGTGCACGTCCTAATACGTGAACAAAGTGCACTGGTCCACTAATACCACAAAGTATTGGATATATTAATACGGGAGGTAATGTTGACTACATATTTTGTATAAGCCAATCACAACTTAACACGTGACACGAGGAGGGCAATTTAGAGAGTTAATATAAGTTGCCAATCAAGGTCGGACACGTGGCAGTTCGTATTAGTAATAATGGATCTGCGTAGCACTGGAATAGTCGAGAGTCACAAGATAACGTGACCTAACGGTTACTCATAGATTTAAATTCAAAATCAAGAGGGAAGCATAACTGCAAGAGTGTCGTAGTAGGACTGACTGTGAGAGAGCATGTTTAGGAATCATGGGAGGACGCTTCGACGGTTGAAAGCCCATTTTGGCAGTTACCATTGGGAAGTATAAATAGCAAGGAAAGCTCCAAAATGAAAGCCCCGAACTCAGATCCAGAAACCAGTTTATTTACTTCATTTTCTTTCCAGTTTTACATTTCTAACACTTTAATTCATGCATTGCACTTCATTTTCTAGGAGTAGTTTTTCATTAGTTTGTTGCTGTGAACCTCATCGAGGTTGGGTCATTGTAAGTTTTCATTTGCTTAATGAAATTTGATTTCTAAATTATATTTATTTGTTACTATTCACAATTTTCTCCTAAACAAGCTACTAGTAAAAGTCCTCTTTATTGAGGTTGAAAGAACTTCAACATAATCGCTTGATAATTGGTTGCAATTACAAATTCTGTAAGACTAATTGATCCTTACTGGCACGCTTAAATTTACATTATTAACCTTCGAAAGTCAAAAAAACTAACAGTTTTATTGGTTGGTTATATTGTGGGTGTTTGAGAAGTTGCTATTTTAGTCGGTTATTTTGTATTTTGGCTATTTTAGTAAGTTGAAATTTTTGTATTTAGAAAGATGATTTATTTTTTTACAGTTGGATGTGATATTTGTGAGAGAAAAAGTGAAATGATTATGAATTTGATGTAACATTTTATCTTATTTATTATTTTAATTTATTTTATCTTTTTGTAAATTTTAACAAAAAAAAAATTGACTACAATCCAACTTGCCAAACACCCAATTGTTGTGTTTTCATTCAATGAGCAATTCACATCACCTCTTTTCCTCTAACAATATAGAAGACAAGTCAAAATCTTTTCTAAATTCGCTCAATCGTGGTAGTGTAGTGTGTTGAGTAAATTTTCTTCTGCTAAACTATCGATAGATCTTTATAATTAGATTTAATTCTTATTAAGTTTTATTAAAAATAAATATGAGTAAAATCATCGGTAAAAATATTTTTTTGTAACGATTTTTTATATATGTTGTTAAAAATTAATAATTAGTTACTTTTTTTGTCACGGTTTTTATTAATTGTCACTAAAACTTATAATTAATTACTTTTTGGTAATGAATTTTTCAAATTGTCGACGAAAGTTAAAAATTTGTGATTTTTTTGTGACAATTTTTTTAAACTGTCACTAAAACTTATAATTATTGACTTTTTTGTGACAATTTTCAACATGTCGCTGAAAATTAACTATTAGTGACATTTTTTAATAATGTTTAATGAAAAAACGCTATTAATTCTCACTGAACCTATTAGATAATAAGTATACCTATTAGGACATGTACGTAAGTCTCTCATTTTCTTAAAAATTTATAGATAAAGAAAAAGATTATAGTTAAGGAAAATTTTATGGTACACGCCCCTTTTTAGAGTGTGTATTATATACCCAGTTATGTCTTTTATGATTTAAGGTTTTGCCCTATTATGATATTAGTTATGAATTGATTGTAGCTTAATTATACATATTATAGTATTAGCTTTGACTTACTATGATATTAGTTATAATATTATTTTAATTATGATTTAAAATATCTTTAATTATATTTCATATAATATTTGATTATGAATTTTTTAAAATTATGATCGAAAAAGATCTAATTATATACACCCCTTTGAAGGGGTACCATAGACTAACCCGTGAAAGAATGATAATTGTTCTGAATCGAAAAAAAAAAGAAAAAGAAAGAATGATAATTGAAAATTTAGTAATTGAAAGAATGGTAGTTAAAATTATTGATGAGGGATGAATAATAATTAGAACAAGTGAATGATGGACGTGCGAAAATTGATATTTTAGTATTGGAGCAAATTAACATATGAATGGCAAAAACGACTTTCTGTATTGAAGGTGTTCAAAATAGGATTAGTCATTATAATATATTACGTTTAAATTATAAATTTAAATAAAAAAATTTAGATATAAATGAATATGAATAAAATATATAATTATATTTTATTTAATTTTTTTTTCTTTCTAAATTCTTATCTAAATACAGTCCTAGAATAATATAAACAGTAATGGTTAGTGGTCCGAAAATATATGGCTCGAATGGCTCGAAACAATCAAAACGATGTCGTTTTGGGTGTAAAACGACATCGTTTTGCCATTTTCGAACTATTCGAGCCACATATTTTCGGGCTACCAAATATTTTTCTAATATAAAATTGATATCTTAACGAAATATTAATGGTCGTTTTGGGTGTAAAACGATATCGTTTTGTCATTTTCAAGGCATTCGAACTACATATTTTCGGACCACCAAATATTTTTCTAATATAAAATTTAAATCTTAACGAAACATTAATCACCATTATCATGCATTTTTTATCATTGAATACTCATACACGTGTGTGGCTTACGATACGATGCAGTGTGATATTTTTTCCAATTTCTACATCTGAACACGTTGAAGCTGAATTATTGGTAGTACAATGAAGTAGATGCACCGAGGAGTACAAAGTTGTACTCTACCAATAAAACTGAAAATTGTAGCAAGTACTATGGTGCAGTACACCCAACCAAAGCTATGAAATTAAAAAAATGGTTCTATATATTAGGCACATAATATGAAATCATCCACTCAGTGCCCACCAAAGTTGGAGAGAAAAAAAATGTGAATGGGTCCAACAGGAGCGACTTGAGATCACATCAAGGTGCATTTGATTTTGCTGTATGCTTGATGATGTGTTCTCAGGTCGCCCCTGTAGGACTTCCTTCCACCGTTTAATCGAATAAATTTTATTTGATTCTCATTTGTAATTATCTTGACATTGTTGGTTGAGATTGCCCCCATTAAACTGATAGGTTTGTGATTAAATTATTCTTTATCCATACTCTTTTAAGCAGTTCTTTCCATGTAATACTACCACCTGTTTTAGTTTTTACTTTTTGAATTCTTATTGTTTTATTTTTTTAAATTTTAGGGTGTGATCTTTGTAGATGAAAAGAGATCAAATAATAGTCAACGATAATGATAAGGTCGTTTGTTAAGGTTGCTTCATTTTTAGAATAGCAATAAAATTATTTGATCGATCCAGTTATCATGAGTTGAAATTTTAAAATAATATATTCATATCTGAGAAAAACGATGCATATATCTAAGAGGTAATTTCATTTCGGTTTAAGTTTACACAAATATTTTTAAATTAATAATAAATTTTATAAATATTAAAAAATAAAATAATAAAGTTTTCCATGAATATATAATTAAAACTTGAAAATTTTCCCCTATATCTAATCCTCTTGGATGAAGAGAGCCACGTGCAGCACTCTCAGTTCTCTCTTTTTTTTAAAAAGACTGTTAAAGGTCAAACAGGAAGATATTCCCCAAATCCCAACTTCTCCGCTGGGCAAATTGATTTGCAAATTGAAAATTTGATGCAAAACATATTCCTACCAAAAAAAAAATGGGACCATTTCTCTAAATAAGTTAAAATAGTAAATCAATTCTCTAATTAAGCTTAGTTTTGAAAGAATTCTTAGAATAAGTTAACTCGCGGTTCACAATCGCGATTTCAACATTTTTCCGCCTGCCCCGGGTAAAAGTTAGGAAATCTTAAATTCGTGGTTACAAAAAGATTAATAAATCGTGATTATAAAACGCGATTTTAATTAACTTTTCTTTCCTTTGAATTCGCTGTTACAAACCACGAGTTCAAAATTATGTTCTGAATTCGCTGTTCGCAACCCCGCTTTTGTTGAAAAAAAATTTTGTTCTGAACTCGCTATTTGTAACCACGATTTTATTCGAACTCGCTTTTCCAAACCACAATTTTAGCAAAACTTTTTTGTTCTGAACTCGCTTTTTATAACCGCGATTTTTGCCCAAATTTTTTGCCATTAAGTGAACTCGTGGTTCACAACCACGATTTTAAAACTTGTATATAATCTCCCCCCAGCCCCGTGCTTTACATTCACGCTTACTCCTCTCTGCTGTCTCCCTCTCCCTCTGCTGTCTCTCTCTCGCTCTTACTCCTCTCTCTGTCACTGTGCTCCCTGCTCTCTCTCTCTGTCGAGCTCCCTCTGCTTCAGTACCGCCTCTCTCTCGTTGGTATGGCTTCTATCATCTACTTTACATATTTGTGAATATATTTGTATTTGTGAAAATGTGAATAAATTAGGGTTAGGGTTCATGAATGTGGGGTTAGGGTTAGGGTTTATATTTGTGAATAAAATGTGAATAAATTAGGGTTAGGGTTTATATTTGTGAAATTTTAACTATAGATAATTTGTTGAATGTGAATGTTGAATGTGTTGAATTTTAATTATAGAGAATTTGTTGAATGTGTTTAATTATAGATAATTTGTTGAATTTTAATTATAGATAATCTGTTGAATGTGAAATCTTTTGCTATAGATAATTTGTTGAATGTGTTTAATTATAGATAATTTGTTAAATTTTAATGCTGTTAATTAATTACATAAGAAAGAAAAACGTTAATTTGGCTGTAAAAATTATTATTAATTAGGTGACGTGGAGTAGTAATAACTAAAAATTAATAGAGTAACAAAAATATTTTTTTTCTAAATTTCAATTTTTTAAGTAAGAACAAGAAATTGAAAAGTAAGGAACAAAATTTGTGATAAGAAATTGCTATGGAAGTTTTCTCGTCATTTTGGCCAGGAACAAATATATATATATATATATATATATATATTTTGGAGATACGGATATGGCAAAATAGAAAAGTCAGATAATTGAATTTCATGTCGGTGTAGGCCTTCTTTCGTTTTTTTGTTAAATTTTTTTAAAGAGTGATTGTGATTGTTAATATTTTGTATGGGTGACCCTTTAAGCAATACACTAAATTTTTTTTTAAAGAAAGAAAACTTTAAAATATGCCATTGATGCCGCATGCCCCTACGATAAGAAAAATTCGTTTGACTAAATTTATGCACTAAATTCAAATGTAATCGTGGTTAAATATAAAAAGTATAGTTTACTTGAATTTCATGCCCCATTTAGGGTTGAATTTCATTTTCGAGTTTTTCCTCCTTAAATTTCATGACATTCCCTTTTATAAATTTGATATAAATAAATGACTTTTTAGAAGTGATCCACAAAAAAATTGATATAAACATTAGAGGTCGAATAATTTGATCCACAAAAAATTAGAAGTCAAAAAATTACTTTTTACCTCTTTGCCAAAAGAGGCCTTTCAAGTCGTCATGGAAAATGCTATTATGAAAACATTTGATATAAAAAAAAAAAAAAATTGTTTAGGAATTATGTTTGAAAAAATTAAAATATTTGATTTATAAAATGAGTCATTCTCGATAATTTTTACCCATTTGAATTATCCAATTGACTTATTCTCTATGCGTCTGTATTATGTTTATTCAATTAAGTTTTAACTTTTTATGATAGTCGGATGTCTGAAGTAGTTCACGTATTTATCGACTAATCTTACAATCCACACCAAACGTCCCTTCCGCGTAGATCCGACAAATCTCAATTAATACCTATAAACATGACACATACTGAGAGTTCAACTTGAGATCTAAAAGGAGCATACATGATTTTTAACACATAATGAGAGCTCTTTAATATTAATGAAACTCAAGTTTGACTCGATTCAGGTCGATAATTTTTTTGTTATGTTTTTTATATTGCTTAAAATTATGAGAGCTCATTAATTTTTTATTTATGTTATTTCGTACGTTATTTCCCTAAGTTATTTCCTACGTTATTTCGGATGAGGTTATTTCCCTAAGTTAGGGAATAATGTCATAGGAAATAACCTACCAAATAACTTTGTCATTAAGGTCCCTATTGGCAGAAGCTTGAGCAAATAAAATTAACTTCTCTTTAATTGTCCATAAATCTCACTAATTGGACCACCAGTTATAAAGAATGACGTGAACAATGTTTGAAATAAAAATTAAGAACAAGTCATACAAAATCAATCGAGTTATTTGAACTCAATGAAAAAAATAATAATTTCATAGAAAAAAGTTACACTATGATTTAAGATTTTTGTATGACTTGTTACAAAATTATATGAACAGAAAAAATAAATACAATACTTGATACAAGTTATACTATAAAATTATATTAATAGAAAAATAAAAGAAGAATCTTCGTAATGTCTTCATATTCAAAATTATTGATATATCTGTCTAGGTTACAAATCACGTTTTTAAGGAAATTTTATTTATACATAAATTTTGAAGTAATTATTTTTTTAAAGTAAATATGATTAAGGAAATTTTATTTATACATAAATTTTGAAGTAATTATTTTTTAAAGCAAATCTGATTAAGGAAATTTGATTTATACATAACAAAAAGTAAAAACAAAAAAAATAATAATAAAATAAAAACCAAGCTGATCAACGGACTAAACGTCTGAATTAGTCAATTTTCTCTGCTTGAAATTTTTTTAAATATTTATTCAGAAATTTGTTTTACTTTTTAGGTGTATTGACATATTTATTAATTTATTGTTATTTTGTTATGACACCCCTACAAAATTTTAATAGATTGCATAATTCACAAGGGCACAGTACGTATGGTATGATAATAAATTGTAGCTCGGCGCAGTGGTACGTCCAACATTTGTCAGTGATGCTCAGCAATTACTTGAACATACGTAATAATTTGGATGCTTTGTTTTTTCCTCAGATGCTATGTGACTTTGTGCAGCGATGCAGTGATGCATCTGACTTTGTGCAGTGATGCAGTGATGCATGTGACTTTGTGCAGTGATGCAGTGATGCATGTGACTTTCTGACTTTGCCATGCTTATATACTTTGTCACTTTTTTCCTCACATTACGTGATGCATGTGACTTTCTGCAGCGCGAATAAATGCTTTATTTTTTTATCACATTTCAGAATTCATCTAAGTCACATCAATACGACCACACGGCAATAATGTTGATAAACAATTATGTGATGGACTGAAGGAGTAAAGTGTAATTTACCGAATATAAAAAGAAGCAAAAAATGCAAAGAGAAGAAAATGGGATGACTGTGAAGTTCATTAAGTGAAAATAAGATAAAATGTAGACTGTTTATGAAGAATATTACTTTAAAACAAAGAAAATTTAAGCATTTAATTTCATTTATAATTTTTTGAGAACACCAATTTGTACTGAAATCGTCAATTTGAAGTGACTACTTACTATATTAAAAAAGTAAGCATGTCAGTTGGCATACGCATGACAACTCACTGCATGTTATTTTATTTGACAACTCACTGCTCCAATATGAAGGGATTGCATTGTCATCCTCTGGCTTACAATTATGCTTTTATCTGACAACCACGTCTGTGACTACATCACAGGTACACAAAGTCACGGGTACTCAGGATTGCATGAAATGAAAAGCTAAAAAATAATATCATGGGTATCACTTCTTCCATAGTGCCCCAGCATGCATTATCGTCACTAGATCATCTCTAGTTAACCCTCAATATGATGTCTATAAATAGCGACACCCCCAGTATGATGTTTGTTCAAGCCATAACAATAGTAATATATCTACAATTACTATTATTATTTGTTTGTTTATTTTATGAACAATGTCTTCAAGAGGTGCAGGAAGTTCATGCCAGCAAAGAAATCCGAAAGTGTGGCTGCTACCTCTATTTACTTATGACTACAAGAGCGAAAAGTACTCGAGTCCGAAGGATTATTATGTTGGTATCCGAGCTGAATGGGCGTTCAGGGTAACGGAGCAAGAAGGATTGTTTAATGATCTATGTAACTTTGGGGCACCGGTACCTCATCGTCGTTCATTGACGATGGCTAGACGAAATGTTAGTAACTATGAAAAAGCAGTTAGCAGAATTAAGAAGGAGAACAACAGAATGTTGATGCAGAGATGTCGACATTTCATACTTCAGCTAGCCACCGAAATGGCAGAAGTAAGCAACCGAGATTTGACAGTGATTGAGCAAAATAATGTCTTAAACAATGACAAATATCTCTCTGACTACTACATGTCAGATGAGGAATGAGAAATCAAACACCTTTATCTTTCATATATATTTGTATGTTGTCTCATATCTTCGTTACTGGAGTGTCAGACAATGTTGTTGTTCATCTAACGTACGGATGTATTTCAAGTATTTGTTTTATGAACCTGAAATTTATGAAATAGCTACATTTATAACTGCACATTTATTAGTTCATGACTTTCTTTATTGAATTGCAATGAGTTAATGAATGTTCTGGATTAACAAATGGATTAATGTATGTTGAATTATGTGAATACTTAAAACACATAAAACAGAAAGAGTCGGGAAAGAAGAAAGAGTCACCTTCCAATTCCTAGAAGTCCAGTCAAAATGATGACTCTAGTAAGGAACGGGGGGTTGATAGATAACTAAACTTGGGGGCCTGGACAAACAAGCTCAAAGCCAAGTGGTTGGTCCAATTGGGGAACTAAATAAAGTTCATACAAACGAACAACCGCCTTGAACAACACATAAAACAGAACAGGTAGTTCGGTGAAAAGCTTCTCTTAACTGGGGCTCGTGAAATAGGGATCCTGTATGTAAAGAATTTCAATCTCCATCGGGAAAGAAGAAAGAGTCGGCTTCCAATTCCTGGAAGTCCAGTCAAAATGATGACTCTAGTAAGGAATTTAAAACCCAATTGATTTTACTTGATTTGCTTGTCAAAATCACTATTTACAATTAATTATACACAAACAGATTTACCTCAACACCAATTTGATATATGTGGGATTCTCAATTCAGAAAGTCACATGGCAACACTGAATTCACTGATTTACCTTACAAAGAGCATGCCCTTATTTTGTCAGTATATGCAGACGGATTGTCAAGTCATATGACTTGGTGCACAGACTTTGGTTTTCTCGATTTTTTGCTCGATTTTTTTATTACAATGACAACTCATTTCTTATTAATATATGTGCGATTCTCAATTCAGAAAGTCACATGGCAACACTGAATTCACTGATTTACCTTACAGTGAGCATGCCTTACTTTGTCGGTATATGCAGATGGATTGTCAAGTCACGTGACTTGGTACACAATATTTCCTTTTCTCTGTTTTTTCATTCTACTGACAACTCATACCTTGTTCGTATATGTGGGATTGTCATGCAGGGCCATCTTTCTAAAGCTGTTCATAACCAACTATATAAACGACTAAAGGTGAAGACACAACCTTACAACTCATTTCGCCCTACGAAATTATCATTTATTTGTTTTAAAAAATTAACATGGCTACATGGTTCATGGGAGGGAGTGGGAATCGCAGAGGTGGTAGGAACTTGCAAAGGGGTGACAGTTCACGACGAGGTAGGGGAAGACGAAGTGGCGATGCTGAAGATGAAACACCATTTCCTTTGTTAGATGCCTCTTGTGCTTATCATGATAGGTTTGGGAAGCGACATTTTGTCATGCCCAAGTACTATCGAGATCCATGTGGTTTGGTGGAGGATCCATCAGATAATCAAACAGGATATGGTTTAGCAAACGCTAGACTTCTGAAGTGGCCCGCACTATTTATAGAGCGAGTGCAGATGGAAAGATTATGTCGGGAAAATCGACTGAAGGTGCCAAAAGCACGTTCTGTTGAGATCCAAAAGGAAGATCCTGATAATGTTGATCGACTATGTGAAAGACTACAACGTGAGATTTCTCAAATGGGCCGTAGGTTAGCCCGCGATATGCAGCTATACATAGTTAAGAAGGATGCCCAGAAGAACAAAACAGAACCAAATGATGCGGCTATCAAGGGTATGATGGAGGATCCTCAGCTTGTCTCTGACGCTGAGCTTTCAGATTGTTCGGACTCTGAGCCACCTACCGATTTAAGCGCGAATTAGGTGTTAATGTCTACACTTCGCCAATATTAGGTCATGCACTAATATGTAATGTCTGTGTTAGAGTAAGTGTTTCTGTAATGAGTTTGTCAGATTGTCTGGCTAATATTTGTCTGTCTAACTGTTATGTTTATCTATGTATTGTGTGTTCAGTTTATGGTGTCCACAATATATTGTTGACCGAGACTTATGTCTGTACTACTTATGTATTTTTGTGGGAGACTTATGTGTTTTTTCCTCAAGGTTTTATGAATTAAATTATCACCTTCTAACCTAAAACAAAGACAACAGAAAAAAAAATAATTTAAATGAAAACGGCTTTAGTAAAGCCAAAACAAAATTCTGAATAACACATTTTAACCCAAAACAAAGACAAGAGAAAAAAATAAAAAATAAAAAAATGTACATGAAAACGGCTTTAGTAAAGCGAAAAGAAATTTATGAATTACATTATCACCTTCTAACCCAAAACAAAGACAACAGAAAAAAAAATATGTATATTATTTACATGAAAACGGCTTTAGTAAAGCCAAAACAAATTTCTGAATAATACATTCTAACCCAAAACAAAGATAATAGAAAAAAATAAAAAATAAAAAAATTTATACGAAAATGGCTTTAGTAAAGCGAAAAGAAATTTATGAATTACATTATCACCTTCTAACCCAAAACAAAGGCAAAAGAAAAAAATATATATATTTAAATGAAAACGGCTTTATTAAAGCCCAAACAAATTACTGAATAACACCTTCTAACCCAAAACAAAGAAAAAATAAAATAAAAAAAAATTTACATCAAAACGGCTTTACTAAATCTCAAAAAATTTATGAATTACATTATTACCTTTTAAGCCAAAACAAACACAAGAAAAAATAAAATAAATTTACTTTAGTCAAACCAAAAAAAAATGTTGAATTACACATTCTAACCCAAAATAAAGACAAGAGAAAAGAAAAAAAAAATTAACATGAGAACGGTTTTAGTAAAACAATTTTAACCCAAAAAATTATTCTGAAATACATTATCACCAAAACAATGACAACAGAAACAAAAAAAAAAAATTCTTCTTTACAGTTCAGTTAAATTGAAACTAAAAAAAAAATTACGCTAAAAGCGTGGTTCATAACAACAATTATAGCAGAAAAAAAATTTGACAAAAAAGTGTGGTTTAATTGTGTTCATAAAACATCGTTTGGAACAGCGAGTTCAAAAGAAAAATGATTTTTGTTAAACTCGTGGTTACAAAGAGCGAGTTTTGCTTTTCATAAAACATCGTTTGGAACAGCGAGTTCATAAGAAAAATGATTTTTGTTAAACTCGTGGTTACAAACAACGAGTTCAGAAAGGTCTCGTGGTTCTCAACAGCGAATTAAGAACAAAATGTTTTTTTTGGATAAAATCGCTGTTTCTAACAGCGAGTTCAAAAGCAAAAAAAATTAAGAATGTTTTTGGATAAAATCGCTGTTTGTAACAGCGACTTCAAAAGCAAAAAAAAATTAATTAAAATCGGGTTTTGTAACTGCGATTTGTTAATCGAAAGCGCTTTTTGTAACCATGAATTTAAGTTTTGCCCACTTCTACGCGGGGCAGGCGGAAAAATGTTAAAATCGCGATTGTGAACCGCGAGTTAGCTTATTCTAAAAATTCTTTGAAAACTAGGCTTAGTTTGAAAATTGATTTACTATTTTAACTTATTTAGGAAAATGCCCCAAAAAAATGTTCTTGTTAATTTTCTGTTCCGAATGCAAAAAGTCATTTCTCCTTTATGTTTTCCCTCTGCTTGCTTTGGTAATAAAAAATCTCATTTTCTTAAAAGTTGGTTATTGTTATCAGCTTTAATTTCTTCTTATTTTGTAAATGTATGGTTTATGGTTTCACTTTCTGTGAATCCTCCATATAAACTTCAAATATTAATTTCTAAACTGTGTTTGATTAGAAGATTTGATGAAAGAAAAATATAATCTCATTTTTTGTCTTTTAAGTTCACTTAAATTATTTTCTTTCTCCATTTCTAACTCAATCAAGCTTTAACTTAAAATTTCAACCCTATCAATTCTTTCTCTTTCTTTTTCTTTTTCTTTTTCTTTCCATTTCCGTCGTCAAATCTTCCAATCAAACACAGTCTTAATATGAAATTCTCTTAGTCTTAGTTTGTTTACAACGAAATAAGTAGAAAGTGAACCAAAAAAAAAAAAAAAAAAAAAAAAAAAAAGAGAAAAAATTTAACTCTATGAGTTTGTTTAGCTTGAAAGTGATAAAAAGTATAAGAAAACTAATTTTCTTGTACAACTCATGTTAGTATTGTATTTAAATTTTTTATTTCTTACAAATAAACACAAGAAAAATTGAATGTATGAGTTATCCATAGCTAAATTTTTAAATTTTTCAATCTTTTTCTTATAAATATTTATCTTAATCAAATGCTTGCAAAAAATTATATTTCTTTTTTTTCACTTCATTTTCTTTTACTTTTATTTTTTATCAAATTTTATTTCTAATCAAACGGAGACTTGTCATTTTGGGCAAATTACATATACACCCCTCCAGGTTTGGTTAAATTACAGATACCCCCCTGAGGTTTCGGAAATTACATCCCGCCCCCTGAGGTTTGTATTTTCATAACAATTTACCCCCTGAGGTTTATATTTCATAACAAATTACCCCCTAATTTCTTATGCAAATATAGCATTCAGGGGGGAATTCGTAATTTCTCAAACCTCAGGGGGGTATCTGTAATTTTATCAAACCTGGAGGGGTGTATATGTAATTTGCCCTATTTCACTCAAAACTCCTCTTCATCTCCATGTAATTTTTTATGCAGCATAGAAAGTCCTATTATTTTTAAATATAATGAACTAATTTAATACAATTTATTGTAAGTTAAAAGTTAAAAATCAAAAAATTAAAACAAAAACACCCCTCCTTTAGTTTTCAGAATGTAATTTCTTATGCAACATAGAAAGTTGTATTATTTTTAAAGATAATTAACCAGTTAGTGCAACATACTGTTAAAAACTAATAATCAAAAAATAAACACCAAAACATCCCTTAGTTTTCAGAAAATTAATTATTTTTCAAATTGTTTAAACTATTTGTATCTTATAAACTATAAACAAAAATTACATCAAATACTCTAACAAAACTCTCAAATTAAAATAAACTATAATCAGATTATTTAAGCTACACCAAACGGGTCAAATTAGTCCTACACATAGATAACTTTTATTACATAAAAATACACAATAAGTTGAAATAAATTTACTGACAAATAAACATTTCTCTTATTTTATTCCCACAATAAAAATGAAAATGTTTTTTTGCTCAAAAATGCTAGACTCCAAAAATTTTACCAAATGTTTTACACGAGTGTAGGACTCACATGAGATCCATGTGAAACATTTGACAAAACTTTTGATACATTTTTTAAGTATCTCTAGTATTACTCTTTTACTAGCTCAAATCACAATATTTTCAACATGAGAGAGAGAGAGAGAGCGCATAAAAATGAAAATGGAATGCTGCGTATTGTGCAGGACCATACCTGCATTAGGAAAAGCAAGGGACGTCCTGCATTAGGTTTTAGCACACTACTATATGAAGATTAACCTACAACGCAACCAAAAAAGGAAGAAAGATACAGCTATTGGAAGTAAAAAAATATAAAGTGGGATGGACAAAAATGATTAAGCCAAACTAAACCGTATAAAATCGGCTCGGCTATTCTGCAAATTCCTTGCTCGGAGTAATAATTAAACCAAAATCCTTACAGCTGATGCAATGGCAAACACCTCTTCCTCCTCAACTTTCTTCCAAACCCCACCAATCATCAGCCGGCCCTTGACACCTTCTGACGATGTATCATCCTTACCATCCGATTCACACACACCTTCACTCCCCCTCATCTTCTTAACATGCAAGTTATTGAAAAGCTCAACATCACAATCGAGTCCTCGCTTGAGCATACCCTCGTTCAATGCCCTCTGTTCCTTGCTTTCTAATGGCTTTAGATCTTTATCATCATCATCACAGTCGAGAACAGGAAGCCGACCAGAAGAACCAACATCACAGGGCAACATACCAATCGGACACGAGTTCCATGATTTTGTTATAACCCATCGGTTCTTATTTCCCACATCACCATCCGTTGTCTTCAACACATTGCTCTTCACTCGGCGAAGTTTAACATACTCAAGCTTCTTGGCTGCTTGGTGAATAGAATCCTCTAGCCGAGCAAGGTTGCTTTCAGAACTCGTGGCGGGAGAGTTTTCTTCATCAAACGTAGGATTTGACGCCTCTAGAAAACATAGCTTGTTCAGTTTCTGAACCAAAGAGCTATTTCCAATCATCTGTGCGAGAACTAAGGCCGCATCCCTGAGCTGGTTGTTGCTAGGACTTGAAACCAGAAGAGATTTTCGTAGGAGTTTCACCAGAGTTGCCTTTGGCAAACTTGTATCTATTGAAGAACCTTCAGTTACAGTAGCAGAATGTCCCCGCCCTATAGGCTTCAGTCCCTTCAGATTTCTGACTAGCCACTCAAACAGATCCGAAAGTCTTTCAATGTGGTGCACCCCAGTTGTATTCTCTGATATGGCATGTTCTCCTAATAAAGTTTGACCCAAATTTTTTTTTTATCGAAGACACAAAAGAAACAACTTTGTAAGATCATTTAATCATTGCATACACAGACACAAAAAGCTACAAGACACTAAAATTCATCTCTCCACTATTCCAGACTATGGTGTCAAGGGAAAAACCTACAGGACATACTACCCAGACATACACAGACAATGTTGACTTACGTATTTAGTTCCCTCCATTGAGCAAAAAAAATAGGAATGACATTATAAATGATAACTAGAGATAAACCAATAGTTAGTGATCAAATCTAAAAATAAACTTGATGGCAAATTTCAAGCTCTCTCCAAACAGGGACTCAAAAATGACAGATAATAAAGGCATGTCAACTAGTTATAAACTGTTAAAAAGTAGGATGTGAACATATCAACAAGTCAAAATCTTAAAAGCAAGATATTGGCATAACCACTCCTAATCCTCCTCATGTTTCATCTTTGCCGTAAAATATTTGATATATGTGTACACTTTTCTAAATACATATTAACTGTTGAAATATTTGATCATTTTTTACTTTTTAAACTTCCATCGGACTCTATTATTTTTTAAACTTTAACTATTTTTCCTTCATAAAATCCTATAATGGACTAAACAATAATTCTCCCAGTATGTACCAGAAGAGGCCCATGCTACCCCAATTGGTGAAATAGCCCAGTGCAATCTAAAATAATCAGGCACTACCCTAAAAATTACCCTGCAGAGAATTCAACTCACTTCGTATCATTTTGTCGCCAGTACAATAAAGTACTGAACCATACCAATAGGTACAGAATGGGATTGTCAACTATGATATCTACAGATACAAAAAATTAAAAATAAATACTAAGTGAGGAGTATCTCTGTGATTCGTAAATCCCAGGCATTATTAAGATTTCAAACATCAAAACTAATTTGCATATTATGGACGAAGGTTTCCATCACCTAAAGACAGCTCAAAATAACTTTTCCAAGCCAAAAGTAGTGCAGCAACCAAACCCAACAAAGAAAATCCAGTGTTTGCCAAGATGATGGTAAAATTTTTCATAAAAACTCAGCAAAAATTATGCCTCTTGACAATATTCGGAAATACCAGTTATATGTTAATTTAATTGTTATTGGGGCTGTCCCTCTGTATTTCAACCAAAAAAAAATTGATGTCAATTTTCTCATTTTAAAACTTAAATGTAATACAATATTTAGAAGTCAAATGAAAGAACCAGAAATATTAATTGAACAAACAAAAAACAAAATGTACCTAACATGTTAGAAATAAGACAGCAGTTACCACTTTCATATTCCATGGCCTCTTGAGTCTCAATCTTTTCAAGGACTGCCTTAATAAGGTTCAGAAGCAACTCTGGTTCTTTATTTGACAATTTCTTAACGACAGGCTTCCAATCATCAAATAGACTCTGCACATGAGTTGAACTATGACTGACTTGATAACTTTTTGAATCTGATCCGCTCAACAACAGCTGTACTAAAACGGACACTACTTCTAAGGAGCAGGAAGAATATAATCGAATAAGATGTTTGAATGCCTTGGTGATCTGTTTCTTAGAACCTGAAACAGACAACAGATCAATGGATAAGACAAAAAACAAAAAATAAAACAACATAACAATATATTAGTTTTCTCAAAATTCCCCAAGTCCAAAATGGCAAGGTAACAAATACTTATTTTCTCCTATCTGTTTTTCTTTCTCCTCAATATACGAAAGTAACAAAATTTTAATATACCAAAGTTCTATAGAATCAATCTGCCCAAACACACAAACAAAACACTATTCCGAAATACTCCAGCTGCATCCCAAATGACATATTCCCTTAACTAACATTCTGAAAAACAAAAATCAAAATGGAGGAAAAACTAAACTTGATGTAAGAACCACAAGCCTTAATTAAGACAATTATCTTTGCTTTAAAGAAATAAATAAATAAATAAAGAGATTAATATAATTTAAGCTTGTATTATTCTAACAGTTATATAATATTGGATCACTAACATTTGTACAGTTGCATAAGTTGTGATTTAATCATGTAGTTTAAAACTGAAAGTAATAATATAAATCATGTTTTATATACTTCGATACAATTTATCATTATTATTCTTTGCAGTAGTGTAAAGAGCGTTCTTATTAACATTTTGTAATTCCAATTACCATAGTTGCAGCTAGTTTTACACTAAAAAGCAGGTTGGATCTTTCTAAATTACATTCATTCCAGCAATTTTGTATTCTTATATGGTTGGGATCAGTGTGAAATACAATTTAGCCATCGTCACTCCTCACCGTTATATTCATATATCCAGATAGATAGTGTTTAGGCTCCTTGCTCCCCAAGTGTAAAGGGGGATTTGGTCAAAATCCCCTCATAATAAAACTTCAATGCATTAAGAATAAGCACAAAAAGTTTTCCTTGAAAAGTCCAACATATACCGCTATTACCAATATATTGAACTTTAAAATAATATAACTTTTGATCTAGATATTGGTTTTTAATAAAATTAGTATTTTTAAAATCCTCTCATCAAGATCTATCAAATAAGATCCATGTTGTGATATAGGACGAATAAGGATTACTTTCCTACAAGTAGTGAGCCCTGTTTAAGTATACTGACAGCGGCAATAGTAGACTTGTAGGGCTGAATTTGGTAGGATTTTGTGACTACATAAGTATTTAAAAAAATAGGAGTTTAAGGGTTTGTAAAAGGGTAGGGTTTTGGGAATGAAAACACAAGTGTCTAGGAACAATTGGGTGGTTGTTCTAAGCGCTGTGAACAATAACGTGAACAGTAACCTTGCTGGATAGAAGAACAAGAACAAGAGAGAGAGAGAAGTGATTCATCCTCGCAAGGGATAGGCCAAGCACACAAACTTGTTAAGATATGGGAAGAGGAAAACAAGAGATTTTAATCAAGTTAAGTTCATCAAGAGTGAGGATTCTAAAGTATTGGTGAAGGATGAAGAGATTAGAAGAGATGGAACAACTATTTTGAGAAACTACTAAATGAGAAACATGGAGGTACATCAATAGGGAAAGAAATAGTCAGTAATATGATAAACCAAAACTATAGGTTCTATTACAGGATTATGAACTTTGAAGTGGAGATTGCACTTAAGAATATGACATCAAATAAGGCTTTAAGACTTGATGATATCCCTATTGAAGCTTGGAAGTGTTTGGGTAAAAAGGGGATTGCGTGGTTGACTAGGTTATTTAGCAAAATTTTGTTGACTAGTAACATGCCAGATGAGTGGAGGAAGAGTATTTTAGTGCAAATCTATAAGAATAAAGAAGATGTCCAGAATTGCAACAACTATAGAGGAATCAAGCTAATGTATTATATAGTGAAAGTGTGGGAGAGAGTAATGGAACGCCGATTGCGAGATATAACAAAGGTGTCAGAGAATCAATTTAGGTTTATGCCTGACAGGTCAACGATGGAAGCGATCTATCTTTTGAGGAGAGTAATAGAAAAATATAGAGAAAATAAAAGAGACATTCACATGGTGTTTATCGACCTTGAGAAAGTATATGATAGACTGCCTCGAGATATAATATGGTGGGTGTTAGAGAAGAAAGGGGTGACAAAATGTAACATTGATGTGATTAATGACATGTATGAAGGGGTGGTGACCACTATTAGATCACCTGTTGGAGAGATAAATGAATTTCCTATCACTGTAGGGTTACGCCAAGGATCTATATTAAGTCCTTATCTTTTTACTTTAGTTATGGATGAGTCGACAAGAAATATTCAAGATGACGTGCCATGGTGTATGCTTTTTGCAGACGATATCGTACTGGTGGATGAGACCATAGAATGAGTTAACACAAAGTTGGAGATTTGGAGAAAATCACTTGAATCTAAAGGATTCTGGATAAGCAGAGCTAAGACAGAGTACATGAATTGTAAATTTAGTAACAGTAACAATGAAAGCAGCGGAGAAATGAAGATTAAAACCAAGAACTGCCTAAGAGTGAACATTTTCGTTATTTAGGTCAATTATCACAACGGCGGGGGAGATTGATACGAATGTGGCCCATAGGATTAAGGCGGGGCGGTGTAAGTGGAGAAGTGCGTATAGGGTACTGTGCAATAAACGAATACCTACTAGACTAAAAGGTAAGTTCTATAGAACGGCTATTAGACCAACGATATTGTATGGGATGGAGTGTTGGACAACCAAGAAATAACATGTAGATAAGATGAGTGTGGCTGAGATGAGGATACTAAGGTGGATGTGTGGCAAGACTAGATAAGACAGAATTAGGAATGAGTATATTCGAGAATGGGTAGGAGTAGCACCGATAAAAGATAAGTTGAGAGAGAATCGATTGAGATGGTTTGGTCATATTCAATGGAGACCAACAGAGACAGTAGTGAAGAGAGGCGATGTAGTGATGGTAGATGGAAGTGTTATGGGACCGGATAAACCTAGATTAACGTTGACTAGTATTGTAAATAAAAATATGGATCTACTTAATTTGACTAACGAAATACCTTTGATAAAGCCGCGTAGAGAAGAATGATTCATGTAGCCGACCCCATTTGATGGACTTAAGGCTTGGCTTGATTTGGTTTAGTTTAATAATATTCTAGACCAACTATGATTTCCAATTCTACTTCAATCATAATGGGAAACTTTAATGACTTCTAAATTCTACTTCAATATCAAAATAGGAAACTTGAACTTTTGACCACTAAGATTATTTTAGACATAATAAAACCCATATATAATAACCCATTTAATAACTTAACCCAAAATAAAACACATGGGTGACCCATACAACCCGTGTTCAACAATTATTGGAATTACTATTATACCCTTAATTACTAAAACCTACTATAATGACATGAAGACTCAAAATTATTCCAAATCTATAGTTCTTGATGCCCTAAATGTGCTTCATGTGAAATTCCAGATTTGCTCTTTTACTTATCATGTTGATTATGAAATTTTTAAAATATATATACATATATATATATATATATTATTACCGTCGAAATTGATGTAAACAGTAACACGTTACTCTGGTTCAAAATAACATGTTACTCTAGCAATATTGTCCAAGAAAAAAAAATGATTTTTATTTTGTCTTTACTCAATTATGCACCTCCTCCTCAGGAGGTTTATGAAGCAAAATAAATTGGGATGTCCTTTTCACCAAATACGGGTCCAATAAAGGGGTTTTGGCTAAATTTTCCAAGTGTCAACCACCACCACCAACCCCCAAAAGAACTAACAAAGTGATGTTAATGTTAGTACTAGCATTAGGTTGGGAATTTCATTACTGTGTAATGTGCTTTTAGATAGAAACCAAGCCACACCCCGAAGAAACACAGAATTGTTTTTTAAACTATTTTGTCAACGTGGTCGTGTCGTATCTGTGTTATATATCATGCTTGTGCTTCTTAGGCCACTTTCATGAAGAGAGTATATTGGACAAGCCTTAGAGAGCCTTGGAAGCTTGAAGAATTACGGAAAAGCTTCATTGGCATGCAAGATGGTACGGGAAAGCTTCATCGGCAAATAAAAAGCTTTAGACAAGGACAGGATCAAGAAGACCATAAAGAATGGGCTCTACAATTCATGTAGTCAGTTTGGGCAACTAACATTGAAGCTTGGTCAACTAGGGTTGTGTCTAATCAACAGGAGACCAACCATATAGGTTGGTCGACCATGTAGGCCTTTTAGGTTGTCTTCCATACATGCATACCCACATGTGGACTAACAGAAGCAAACAAGTAAGTCAACACAAAGTGGAATCCCAAGAGTGCATTCCAGAAGACTGGGCTGACCAAAATTGTGGTGTGGGCAAGCCTACAGACTTGGAAATTTTGAAAAACTAAATATTAATTGCCAGGGACTGCCTCCTATAAATACACCCAAGCCCCATCAGGATTCTTAGATGAGAGAAGACACCTAGAGAGTTTATACACCTCTTATACACACACATTTTATCCAACCCTAGAGAGGGAGAGCAACCTTCAACACAAGTCTTTCAAGACATTGCTCCTTAAAGTCTTTGATCTCTTTGCTAGTGGAAGGTATTGTTCTCAACCTTCTTGTGTAGTTAATACATTATTGCCATCACATACACCTATGGCTGGTCACGGGCCGGTTTTGGCTGGATCGGGTCGCAGGTCTGACCTGACCCACACTGCTGCAGGTTAACAAAATTGGACCTGCAGCCGCCCGAAATGTGGTTTGCGGCTTGTGTGGGTGGGTCAATCGGTTCCATGGGTGGGTGCAGATCGGATGTGCGGGTTGAAGCTTCTGCTTTTCTTGAAAAATTTTTGTTGGCCTCTTGTTTTTTGGCCACTTTTTTTGGGACTCTGTTCATGTAAAACTAATAGCCAAGAGATTTAAAAATCTTATGCATGAAAAATTAATATCTCAAATCACGCCCATTCACCCCACTGATGCCACACACCAAAAGAAAACAAATTAGAACACAGGCAGCTCCAGAAAAAATACAAACAAAGCATAGCACCAGCACCCCACAGCATCCATAACCAATTCATCAAGCTTAACCAATGTCCACCTCACTATATTGGAGCATATCAGAAAGTATTACATCTTATTGGAGCATTCTTTAGTTTTATTGTCAAATCTTAAAAGAAAAACAACATGAATATATATATATATATATATGATGATTGATATATGCATATATACATATATATTACCTGATGCATTCCTTAGTTTTATTGTCAAATCTTTAGGGACAACATGAATATATATATGATATTGATATATGTATATGTATCTGTATGTCAAAACTCGCCGTCTGTCTTCAGATCATCATCAAAGAAGTCTTTCACTTTCTTTCAATAGTCGGCAAGAGAGAGAGAGAGATAAGAGATGATAAAAGAGTAAGCAGCTGCTGGGCTGCTACTTGCTGCTACTAGGGTTCAAACTAATAAAACAAAACAGATTTTGTTTTTAAATTGATCTGCGGGTGGGTCGGGTTAGTGCAGGTCCAACCAAGACCCGATCCAAACCAGAACTTTTTCTTAAAACTAGACCCGCATCCGTCCTAAACTTATGTCGAAACTGCCCAATTCACTGCGGGTAGGATCGAATAGGACGGATTTTGCAGGTCAGCTGTTTTTATGCCCAGCCCTACATACACCTACACTTCAATCTCATTTAGAGACACCCTAGGAGCTCAAGGTGAACATAGTAGTTGAAGTGATAGGAATTGTGTTTTGGTGGTGGTTGGTTTTGGATTGAACTAAGAAAATCCAGTTACTTGTTTTGTTTGAAGTTTGTTATAAGGACTGTAGGTGAGCCGAGAGAAAACCTATTGGTGTTGTAAAGGTGAACCAAGGGAAAACCAGTTTGATTTAAAATTCAAGACAGCCAGCCACTAAAATGGCACTTAGAGGAGAGAGAGGAGAGGGGAGGGGAAAAAATTACAAAAAATAAAAATCAAACAACCCAACTTTTGAACCACGTCTTATAGCATAAGACTGGCTATAAAAAGCTGAAAAACACCACTGCCATGTACGTCTGGAAAATTTTAAAAATAACATTAAATGGATTCACCTGCAGACTTTGAAGATTGGGGTTTGCCGGCCATAAGAGAGAGAAACTTATTACGCCTGCAAAGTTGTTCGCAATGTTTAGTCCCTACAAAAGAAGAGGATGTCAATAAAATCAAAGGTCGTAGAGTAGTTATATATTTTGAATTCTTCTCCTTTTTTATCAGTAACAAAGGAGATTTTATTAATAATATAGAAAAAAGAGAAAGATACAAAACGAGCACAACACAAGTAATAGACGAAAAAAAGGAAAAGTAACCATAAAGCTCCTTTATGCAAGAGATTAATCAAACTAACTCTTCTTCTCAACTCAACTCAACTGACCATTGTCCTAACTACTAGGATTAGCTAACATGACTACATAAGTTGTTTTAAAGGGACAACAAATACATACGGAAAATAAAATCACATAAGGTTGAATATAAGGCATGTGCCTTCGGTGAGGTAGACCAATAACACAAAACAACATACAGAATGTAGCCAAAAATGTTTCTTTTCTTTATAACATAACAAAGAATTTCTTTTTTTCATTCAGGCAGATATTACGAGTATATATATCTACACATAATATTATTTGCTCCACAGACGACGTAGTTTTAGGCCTTTCACTGAATATTTCTTCCACTGTGATAGAAATATGATGTATTTGAATCACAAGCAGCCTACGAAAAGCTTAGCTGTAAACATGTGGATTTTACTTCTTCCTTTTCTTTTTGCGTCAGACTTGGGGAAGTTATAGTATATAACCCATCACTAAGCGTTCTTTCAGTAGCTGAAATACAATGCCTCTACAAAGGTGGACTGTGACTGCTTTAGTACCAGTTTAGCAGTTGTTGGATTTTGCATCATAATACTGAAAATTTTCAAGTCCTTTTAATTAACCCCACAATAATAAAATATTACACCAACCCAAAATATACCACTTGAATATCCACGGTAATTTTTTTAAGTATAACTTCAAATGTAAAAAGAAAATAGGATAATTTTTATTTCTAAACCTGCATTAAAGAGAAATTAAGACATGCGTTAAAGAGAAAATAGGGTATCATTTTTATTTCTGAACCTGCATTAAAGAGAAGTGTTTCCAAATGTTTCATTTTATTTCTGAACGATGGATTATCTTATTTCTGAATGTACATAATCCTACATAATTAAACAATATGTATCATTTTTAAGACCGATTTTCAAATATGTATTTGAAAAGTGTACCCTTTTCAGATGTTCTTTAAGCAGAGCAGGGTCTTAATTTAAAAGTGCTTCCTAAAAGAGCCTTAATTTCAAATTAATACCCTGTTTGTATCATTTTCAAATTTTTTATCCCACAAGTTAATTTGTTTATTTCCTGTTTCTATCACGAGTTAATAACAGCAAGCAAGTATTAGAACAGAGCAGGTTCTTTAGGATCTTAGAACAGAATATTGAATTAAAGCATCTGCTCTGTTGTAATACTTGTTATTAACTTGTGACAGAAGAAAGAAATAAAACAAATTACTATACATATTTAAGAGAAAGGAAAGTATGCTTAATTAAAAACCTGTTATATGAAAATAGATCAAAGATTTTATAATAGATAGCTCATTTTCCAATTTACCTTACAATTTAAGCTGGGCCAACCAGGACTTGATTAGCATTTAAAGAAAGAGACCTCATAGGCAATCTTTAAATAATATAACAGAAGAATGCTTCTGAATACTATCAATTTATCACACACACATATAACAATCAAAGAATTATTGAATATATGGCAGAAGCATAATAATGTCTATTTAGTTTATAGCAAACACAAAATATTGAATGAATGCCACAAATTAAAAAGGATACAAAGGGGAAGAAAGACAAGGAATCCTTCAAGCCATGGAAAAAGAAAAACACTGATAAATAAAAAGTGAAAAATCCATACGCACGTTTCCCCTTAGCTAATGAAGAACTTGAACCTTTAGTGTGCTTGATTTTCAACCAAAAAGCCAATTCACAGAGTCTATACTTGATTTCTTTTCGGAGGCTACCAATGCCATCACTTTGAAATGGAATTGCCTTCTTTTGCGGCTCCCAATAATAAGACTTCAACCAATCTAGCGCCTGAAATTGCCCACAGAATTATAATGCTTTGTGATTTAACTTTCAGACAACAACAACAGTAAAGAAATGCAGAATTTAATGATACCATTCACAAGATATGTGAAAGGTACAAAGGTGTGTATTGTAGGTCATGTAATCTCAAATCAACATGAATATTACTAAACAATTCAGTTGGATTAATCAGTTCAAGTTGTATTATCATGGAGCTCCATACAGAGTAATTTCCTAGAAGCATAGAAAAATATATAGTTCCTTCAGTTTGGATTTGGTGCAAAACATAAGGATGGAGTGAAAAGTTCTGTTTCAAAGTTAAAAGGGTAATTTATCCTAGAAGAATAGGAAAATATCACGGCTCACAATCCATAAGAAAGATTCAAAGCTCTAAAATTCTCTAAAATATCAACTCCATTAAACTAGAAGCATCACATGACTTTATACAGAATTTAGAGACTTTATACAGAATTTAGAGACTTTCTTTTCCAATTGGATTGGATTTACCAAAAAGGAAACTACTAAAAACTTACTTCTAAACTTTATCCAATACAAATAAAATCCAAAAAAACAAAAAAAACAAAAAAAGAATTAAACAACTTAACCCATAAGACAACCCATGGCAACCCACAGAAATTCTGCAAATTACCAAAATACCCCAAACCTGATCAACTTGCAAAAATTAATTTTAAACTAACTAGTAGCATATTAAACCCAAAACAAACACAAATAGGACTCTAATAAAAATAGTAGCTCATGCCAATTTCCAAATATTGCCACTTCTTTAGCTTTACTTTTTCTTGCTCGTCTAGTGGATTGCATCACATGTAAAATGGAAGGGTTGATTTCTTAGTTTTTTTTTTTTGGGTTCTGGATCATCTAATTTTCTATGTCAATTCACTAGAATCTTTTGATTTAAAGATGTTGTTTCAGTAGAAACACACCTGAAGTGCCAAAATTTCGAGATTGATCCTTGTCTGCTATATGTTTTCTTCTTTTTGAAACTTTGTCATAATCATCACTGAATATCAATAAAATCCATCTATTCTTTTAAGACTCAAAACAATTTAGAAAGAAAAGCGGTGCCTCTTACAGGCTAACCAAGTGAGTGAGCCTTTTGACAAACTTAGCATGTGGATAATCACCCACTTCAACCCAGTAACATTGTTATGTTGGACCAACATGGCATATCTTATAATTGTTTAAAGCCCAACATTTTGGACAAGCCCATTCCAATCTTCTTTTGGTACAAGAATACCAAAGGCAAGTGTTTGGAATCATTTCTAATATATAAGGCAACACAAACTACAGAGCTACCCACATGTGATTAGAGCAATTTTCTGCACAAGACATCAAACCACTTTACACACTCAAAAACCTAGTAACTTATCATGGCAAACAAGCTTCCCAATGAGGACAGTTTGATTAGACTATATACGACAGAAAGAGAACATATACATACCTTAATTGAAGCAAGACGAGCCAGCCGAAGTGAAGGGAGATCACGGTGAGAACCCTCTACAAATAAACATCAAAGAGTGACCAATGTTGGTTTTTACTTATATGTCATTTAAGGGAAAAACATTACCGTAATTTGTAGAATGCATCAATGATAGACCGAGTGTTGGTTCAGTGGTATCTAGTTGCCAACCCAGTAGAGAAAATAGAGAGATTGATCAATGTAAGTTCCGTTTTATCTATTTTTTTGAACAGAAAACACTTTTCAAAAATGAATGCACCCTAAGCCTTAAAATGTTAACTCTCTAACGTGACTCGAAAGTGGTGGGGTTCAAAAGTAACCAACTCCCTAGACTTAGGGGTTAAAATAGCAAGACAAAATGTTAATAACTAGATAAAGAAAATACATATTTTGACTTGAGCGTAATGATTATTTGGAGTTCCTTACCATGGCGAATATCAATCAACATACGTGGAATATTGATTGCATCAGCTGCCTCCGCAATTGATACCTCTGTCTTTCTACGTGTCTTCTCAACAACACCATTCACAAGCCTTCAAAGAAAAAATTTAAGAGTTAAGCCTAATTTCTTCTTAAAGTTTGAAATTGAAGGTCACAAACATGCAAAGAGCAAAATTAATCACATTCAATTACAACATGAAGCTTACACATGCTCGAGTGGTCACTAAAAGTTGAAATGAAAAGGCATATCTGCTCAATAATGCTACTTCCCCCCACCCCCAAAAGAGGGAAAATAAAAAAAAAAAAGGTGCCCAACATTTAAACACTAGTAAGCAAGCGATTAAACCAACAGAAGCAGGGGAGGGGGAAAATACTTTTCAACTTTCAACTTATTTATCGCTCATCAAATCAGCAATTTCCATACATATATTATGTACAGATGGGTTATTTATTATAGTTCAACACTTCGCAATACTAATTCCTAGAATAACATGTGCTTGTAGTTGCCACACACATTTTATTTTAAAGGAATAGACTATAAAATGTATTACCCTTAAAAATATGGTATACCAATGACAAGTATACTTATTTTGAAATTATAAATAATTGTTATACATATATAGGTAAGACATACACCAGTATTCCCAGCTCATGGTTTTAAATCACAGTATTAGTTGATGTAATAGTCGTGGTTTGATAAAATCATATAATAGGAATCAAAACTAGAGCCATGAATTTTCTTCAAGCACAAAAAATGCCAAAAATAATAATAATAATAATTGATGAGCAATTTATGACCTTGTTTATCACAACTTGAGTTGGTAACAGTTTTTAATTAATGTTGTAGCAGCTAAGAACATGTTTTACAAAATTATACTAAATTTTATATTACTTTTTAGGCCAAAAAAGTGAAGCATTTCATCTAGTAAGTGGTAAGAGAATTTCACAATCTAGAATTCTTCAAATTAAGAAGCTTCTTTAAGGATCAAACCTATGAAAGGAGTTGAGAATCAAATCAAGCCAAGTTCAAGTCCAAATCCTTAAACTACCATTGTGGCAGAAAGACTTGAGCCAAACCCATCTCAACGCAATAAACTCATAACAAAGTATAAACTGACACAGGTACAACATCATTTCCTAGGCAAAAGTTAAAGAGCCATACACACAAATGGCATTCAGAGGAACAAAGCAGGAGAGACTTTCTAAATAGATAATAAAATTGGACCGTTTGTTCAGCAAGGCAAGCTTAAACTATCAATACATTATCTCAATTCTCCTAATTTTCTCTTAAGCCTTGCCAATCAAGTTCAAGAATAAGGTTGAGACATTTAAGATTTTTCATTAATAACTTCCTCAGAGATGGCATCTTGGCCCAATCGTAAGGCTTACTATTTGTATCTCTAACGACACAATCAAGTTAAGAGAACAATCTCCCTAGATATGGGGGTAACAATTTTGCAAGGGCCACCCCTTTTTTTTATATCCGCCATCTCAAGCCTAAATGTTTAGCTCATTTGGATTAGGAAGCTGAGCTCAAAACAACAGTTAAAAAAAAAAAAAAAAAAAAAGAAAGCATTCACTTTGTTTGTTTCTAGTTTTCAAAATTCTACCTTTTCGTTTTCCGTATTTTTTTTTTTGTTTTCACTGAATTTTTTTAATATTTAGACAATTTTTTTAAATTTTTAGACACACCTAACATAAATACACTTAAAAAGCATAATATTTTTAAATTTTTTTTTTTTAAAATTCACTAAATATCAAAAATACAAAAAAAAAAATACAAAAAATACAAAAAAATTAGTACATTTTTTGTATTTTTGTGTATTTATTAATTTTTTAAAATATTTTTTCACAAATAATTTACTATTTAGATACATCTAAGTAAGGTACATCAAAAAAAGTAAAAAAATTGCTTAAAATTTAAAAAATATTCACTAAAAATAAAAAAACATGAAAAATAAAAAACTCAATTTTCAGACAACTGAATTCAGAAAATTAAAATCAAACACACTGATTATTATTTACCTCCTAAATTATCCCTTACGATTTTCTTTTAGGTTTAACAATGGTTGCAAGACTAATCAGGTTTGGCTGTACAACTCGTGATAATGTCCACCCAAATTGCACCAAAGAAAGAAAGGGTTAAGCTTATCTTTTCAACAAAACCTCAATTTATAGGGAAGGCAACCCAAGCTTAAATATATTAATCAACTTGGGTTTTCCATCAGATTTAACGATGGTTGCAAGAATAACTATACAGCTCGTGACAGTGTCCACCCAAATTGTAACAAAGAAAGAAAAGGTTGAGCTTCACTTTTCAATACAACCTCAAATTTTAGGGAAAGCAAGCCAAGCTTAAAATACTTACTCGATATTAGTAAGCTTGGGTTTTTATAGTTGCATATCTATACAAAATATATCAAAACCCATGAGCCACTATGATTTTTTTTACCACTACTTTTAACATGAACCATGATATAACCTAAGCCAGCATTGATTAAGCCCACCAACACCAACCCGCTCCTCCTAAAAGAGGGGGCAACATATTGCTTTTAAGGGGAGTGTGGATGAAGCCAACCAAGTTTTCATATAAGAAAGAAATATTATATATATATATATATTGAGAGCTCCATATTTTCCTTTCTTTTTTCGCCTAGGGTCGGGGAGTTTTGGGAGTTGAGAACGTACAAGTAACTTTATCCTATAGTTGATTTTGGATCTTCTTTTTTTTTTTTTTTTTTGATAAATGCTTTTTGGATCTTCTTTTTGACATAAAACAATAAATCATTTTGTTCATGAAATACAAGTTAGACAAAAAATAATAATCATAATGAGTATAAGTCTCAACCTGAGGTGAAAATATTTATCAACTTCAACCCCATTTAAAAACTTTCAACTACTTCCAACATAGTCATACACATAGACGACATCAGGAGAGAATGAATGCTTTCTTATATCCAAACGAGATTTAGTAGTACCAATGAAGTATAAAAAAATAAAAACAAGAAAAATAAAAGCTCTAGGAAAAGAAAATTATAACCAAATTTTCCCTTTTTGTTTCCAAATCCCGCAACCAAACACAAAGTAACAATTGCAAATTAATCTCTTTTTCTCTCTTAATGCATCAACCCAAAAACCCATGAGAATAATTCATCAATAAAACAATAATTACCTCACAATTGCCATGCAATATAGCATCGTCAGCATCTCCTCCGAGTCCAAAGCATCATCACCAAGGTCAACTCTACAATTGACAAAGACAATTCCTCAGTATAATAATAAAATAAATAAACACACAACATTCAAGTTTATTTCAGTTTGGAATATTAACCAAAAAAAGTTTGGGGAAAAAATTCATTTACCTAAAAAAAGGATCTTTTTGCTGAATTTCAACAATCGAAGCAGTTACTTCAATCACAACAGGAAGACACCCTCTGCTTCGCCACACCGTTATCTGGAAAACCCCAATTGGTCATGCTAAAATTTGTAATATCATTAACCTCCGTTTGCTTCTCGAAAAAATTTTCCCAGAAAATAGGAGTTTTATGTTAGTACTTACTCTTCGAAGAGCTGAGGCAATGGAGTGTGGGGAAGAAGAGAAGAGAGAGTCTCTGACAAAGTCCCATTCATCCCAGGTAAGCCATGGGACCAACTTGTAGTCACATGATCGGCCGACATCAACATCGACATCGAAGCTGCTCATGGTTTCCATAAACCCTAGCAATGACTCCATTTCAATTCACTGTTTACAATTAAGGGCTCCTATGGCAATGCCGCAACCACTTAATTGGAATTCCCTTGGAGCTAAATCCCACTATTCCAGCACTCTTTTACCCAGAAAAGAAATTCAAAAAACAAAAACCTGTGTAATATATATATATATATATAGAAAGAGAGGAGAATTTCAGAAAACAACGAATGCCAAACATAAATCTCAAACGATGACTCAATTCAAGCATAAAGCACAAATATATTAATAAAAAAAATTAAATCAAAATCAGTCAGATTTTATACATATACATACATATATATTATGTATATGTCAAATATATATATATACATAAGAGAGAAATAGACCTGTTCTTGCAAGGTCTCTATGAGCCGTATTCTTCTAAAATCATTATCGGAATTCATCATAGTGAAACTGAACAGAGCATCGTTCCTCCTCGGTCCCGTGGTTTTGGCGCCGCTCTATTGGGAGAGTGTGTGAAGGCGATGGGTTTGGTCTTTGGATTAGGGGGTGGTGGCAGCTGTATTAACTAGCGTATTAAGGTTAATTATTGATCTTATTCATTAATTATATTATAAATATTTAAAAAAAAATTAAAATTATATCACATCATCAATTGATACTAGTTAGTATTGATACTGGTTAGTATATTAATTAGTACATATAGCATTATTCGAAATAGAGTAAAAAAATAACAATGCACTGCCATTCGATCAGATTCGGTTTAATATGGTCTGAAATTCTTAATCGAAATTTTAAAAATGTCAAAACCGAATTGGTTAGGTTTGTTTTAGAAAGTAAGTTAAAAGTTTATTTTTTTATTTTTTTTTTAAATATACAAAAAAAGTAAAAAATTGGTGATTACAAAAAATAAAAAATTGGTGATTACAAAAAATTAGAATATTAATAAACCGACTTTTAACTTAATTACCAAAAAAAGCCTAGATCTAATTGAAAAATTGTTCGATTTTGTTCAGTTCAGCATAGTTTGGTTAATTTTGTCGGTTTATGTTCTTTTCAGATAACTAAGAATCAAAATAAATAATAAAAAAATTAGTTTCATAATATGTATGTTGTCTAAATAATAAGGCTTGGTTTAGGAACAAACTATTTTAGTAATTTTTTAACTTTTTACGAAAAGATGTACAGAAAAATAAAGAAAGTAATGTGACAACTTATAATGATTTTTTTATTTTTTGACTAAACTTCAAGTTGTCAAAGGAGGCCTAAGAATGTTCTTAATGAAACTCAATGTCTTAAGTTTAAGCCTTACGCCTTTGAATAATAATTTTTTATTTTAGGATATACAAAATTGTCATATGACAAAAGGAGAAATAACCAAACAGTTAGACACCACACATAGATTGTAATCTATCGGACTGCTCACTTTGGAATACATAATATCTGGATTATTTGGTTGAAAAGAATATGTATCACATGCTTGTTTAGTCGTGGGATTAAATATTAGGAAATGACTATTTTATTGAATCTTATATTTATTTGAGATATTATGAAGGAAGATGAATGTTCAAAAGGCAATTTTGCTCTTTTAAATTGTTCATTAAATAATATCAATATTAAACATGTGTTTAATATTTTAATTTTCTGGCTAGATTAAATAAAAAAATTTAATTAAATAAATTTATTTTAAAAAAATTAAATAAATAAAATATCAATAAAAATTAAATAAAAATATTTTATTTTTAAATTGAGATATTTAAATTTTATTTAATTTTATTAAATATAATACATAAATACTTTGAGGATAAATATGTTATTTTACCATTTAATCCCATGAGATAGTTATCCCACTAATTATATCCCATACCTAAGGGTATAAAAATGACCCGCGACCCATGAGCGACTTGAAGCCTGCCCGCGGCCCAGAGTGGGCCACAGCCCAGTTAGGCCTGAGCCAAGCCTGGGACCCTAGGCCTATGCCGTCATTTTGAAGCCCAACGTGGCCCATCCTCGCACTCAAAGCTCGACCCAAGACTCGGTCTGCCCAAGGCCCAGTGTCATTTTTAGTGAAAAATAATAAAATTTTGATAGAAAAAATATATATATATATATATATAAAATGCTGCTATTAGCACCCCATAAATTATTTTAGACCCCCCAGTTTTTAGCTTTTTTATTACAAAAATAACCTCAAATAAAATTGTTACAAAGGACATAATTAATTTTTGGACACCCCATCTCAGAATTAAACCTACACACCTACTACATCGTAAATTAGGGTTTATGAGAGCACCCACCTTTATCACCACTCATCCATCTTCTCTAAATCTCAACTTCAAAACCTACCGAAAACCCTTTGGCTGAAATATTCCAGCGGTAACGGTGTCAACCATTTGATTACCTACACTTCTCCGGTAGTGACAATGAATGGAAGTTTGTCTAGCAACCATAACTTCATAAGACGAGAGAAGTACAACAATAAAAGCTTCGAAGACGTTCATAACTTTGATATTGTTCTTAGCTTACAGGAGATTGACTTTGTAAGGGTAAGTTTCTTGAAAAAAATAAAATATGTTCATCATTTTTTCAGGACTGAACTCCTGAACATATGACCGAAATTTTGGAACACAGGCCCGAACATTGCTTATTTGTTCGGGAACCAGTAACCGAATATTTATTTTTTGTTTGGAAACAAGTAACCGAACATCATTCATAAATTCATACTTATTTTACTGGGAAAACTAAACCAATTATTATAATTTTTTTCTATAAAAGAAGAAATTATTATGAGAAAACTAAGAAATTATGTGTGTATATATATAGAGAGCGAAAGAGAGAGATTGCATATCAACTGTGACAATGGTGGATGAGACAGCAGAGACAGTAATCTCACATTGCCTCTTCTTTTTCTTCTTTTTCATGGGCTTTGTTAGGGTTTTTTGGGGGTGTAGGGATGTAAGAGGTGTGCATTCAATAGGTGAAATATTTTCACAAGGATAATTTTGATATTATTTGTGGGGAAAAAAGAAATTTTAAGGGTTTTAAAATTTATAAGTGGGGGTTCAAAATAATTCATAGGGTGCTAATAGCACCACTCAAAAAAAATATTCAGGTTCGTCCAGACCTGACCCAAGCCTGAGCCCAAGCCCAGTTCCTGGCTTGGGTTGTCTAAGGCTTGAATACCCCCTAGGCCTATGCCTAATTTTCTAGCCCATGGACTGACCTAATCCCAATTTTGCCAGGAGCCCGGGTAGCCCAACATGAGCTGGGCCCAATTTACACCTCTACCCATACCTCTTTAAAATACAATAGTCCCACATATGTGATATTAATAATCCAATAAGACTCCTAATCTAGCCTACGAATTTGCAATCAAACAATGGACTCCATGATCTAATGGACATGGTGGGTGTTTGTTTGGAGGGATTGAAGAGAGGGATTGGACTCCATGTCCAATCTATCATGAAGTCCATTATTTGGTTGAGAATTTGTAGGCCAGATTAGGAATCCCACCGGACTATGAATCCCATATATGTTGGACTATTGTATTCTAGGGGGATGTGGGATAGAAATGGTGTGATTGGAATCCCATGGGATTAAGTTGTAAAATGATACATTTGCCCTCCAATTTCATCACGTATTGTATTTAATAAAATATAAAAATCTCAATTAAAAAATAAAATAAAATAAATTTATTTAATTTTTATTGATATTTATTTACTTATTTTTTAAATAAATTTTTATTGATGTTTTATTTTAAGTTTTTGTTGATATTTTATTTCATTTAATTATTATTATTTTTTATTTAATTTCATTATTTAATATTTTTTAAAATAAATTTATTTAAACTTTTATTTTAAAAATAACATAATTTTTATTGATGTTTTATTTATTTAATTTAGGTAATTAAAAATAAATAAATTTATTTAATTTTTAAAAACTAAAATAAAATTATTTTTTTTATTTAATCTACCCAAAAACAATTAAAATATTAAAGACAGATTTAGTATTGCTATTACTTAATAAACAATTGAAAATGATAAAATAGTCTATTAAGTTTTTATCCTGCTTCATAATATTTCAATCAAATATTGGATTCAATAGAATAGTTATTTCCAGGCAGCTAATCTCATAAGAAAACAAATACGGGATACACATTTTTTCCAACCAAATAATCTAGGGACTATATATCTCAGAATTAATAGTCCAATAGATTACAATCCATGATCCGTCCAAATATACATGAATAGTATAGACAATGCCCACATATATAATACTATAGATGAAAGAAGGAAAAGGAAAAAAGGGTTGTTTGGCTACATACTAAAATAGCATACTTATTATCTTTTCATCTTTTTTGAGTTTCGTCATCTTTTTATTTTATTTTTTTTATATATTTTTTCATAAAAATTTAAAAAAGTTATTAAAATAACCGAGTCATATCAAATTTTAGTACAAATAATTAAATTTTATTTGTGATAATTTTTTTTTAAAAAATTAGGGTATATTACACGGACACCCCCTATATTTATCTGAAATCATACTGTCACCTCTTTTACTCTTCGAAATCACGCTGACGCCCCTTATTTTAGAATTTTGTGTAACATATAGACCCATATTTGAGTCAACCGTTAATTGAGTTAATAGAGTTTGCTAGCTTCATCAAAAAATTATACGTTAATGCCAAATTTACCTTTCCATCTACAACATCTCTTTTGTTTAGTTTTCCCATTCCCTAGCCTAAGCACCACTGTTCAATCTTTGTCTCTCCATCTCTAGCCCAAGCACCACCAATGTGTGCCTCTCCCCTTCTCTCATTTCTTCTTTTCATATATTTCCCCAAGTACAACCAATATCTACTCTCTTCTCTTCCTCTCGTTATCTCATTCCCTAAGCACCGCCACCGTTCACCACTATTTTTTCCTTCACAAATAAACCAGCACCATTACAACCCTTAATCAAAAAAATCCATCATCATTCCTCTTAGATTGGCGCAACCTTAACCTCTGTTGGCTCAAATTGACGCAATATACAGCCTCCATTCGCGTAAATCAAGCCTCTCTTTGCCCAGATCAACACAACTACTGTAGCCATTTTCTTTTATTTTTCTCATCATTATCGACGTAACCATAGATTTGTAATGGTGTTGACGATCGTGATGAAGGAAAATTGACAGCAGTGATTGATGCAACCGGCAATGATTGATGCAACCATATTTCTCATTAGAAGGGAAGAGAGATAAGAGATGTTTGAGGAAGGTGGAGATGACGATGATAAGAAATAAGGATGATAGGTCTGGGTTAAGCTATGGTGGTAGCGAGGCTGAGTAACTGTTGCAATTTTCATTGGGTCTAGGCTTAGGTAGCGTCGGTGATAAAGGATGGGTCGGCATTGACCAACCTGGTTCAAAGCTTCGATCGGCGTTTGTTGGCGCTGGTGTTAAAAAACTATCCATATCGTGGCTTTGATTGAGTTCGTGGATGAGTGTTGGTGCCGACGGTACACCATTGACAATAGTGGATGAGAGGTTTGGAGTTTTATAGAATAAATAAAACAATCCATTCCAACCATAGAAAAAAGTGTCTTCATTCAACTGTGTTTCAGAGCAACAATGGGTTACAAAAAGTTCAAAATGTTGCATTTAAAAGGTTTTGTAAATATATCGCAAGCTCAACAATTGCATCAACTAGATGTTGATGAAGGATATTTACCAAACAAATCCTAACAGTGAGCTCTCTTACGATGCCAAATAGGAACTGCAACCTTTTACTCAAAAAAGATGTTCACATCTTATTTTATAGTGGAACGGTAAATAACTTTTTATGGACAACTCCTCAACTTCCAAAATTGAAGGATAAGGAAAGATTTATTTTGAAGATGACATTTGAAAAGGAACTCACTCTCAACAATGTGCTGCATGTACCGGACATTTGCAAGAACCTTGTTTCCGGATATTTGTTGAGTAAAAATGGGTTGAGGCTAGTTTTCGAAAGTGACAAATTTGTACTTCCTAAAAACGGGATGTATGTAGGAAAAGATTACATGTCTGATGGCTTTTTCAAAATAAATGTAATGATTGTTGTACCCTCTGTTATTAATAAAAATACATCTTCTTCTTACTTGTTTGAGTCTTCAAATTTATGACATGGTAGGTTTGAACATGTTAATTATGGATCTTTGCGTAGATTAATTAATATGGAATATTTACCTAAATCTGACATTGATTCAAATCATAAATGTGAAATTTACGTTGAAGCAAAATTATCTAAAACTCATTTTCATTCAATTGAAAGAAGTACGAAACCACTTGAATTAATTCATAGTGATAATTGTGATTTTAAATCAATTCAAACTAGAGATGGGAAAAAGTATTTTATCACTTTTATAAATGACTATACTAGATATAGTTATGTTTATTTAATTCGAACCAAGAATGAAACTTTGGAAACTTTCATTCAATACAAGAATGAAGTTGAAAATCAACTTGGTAAGAAAATTAAGAAACTTAGAAGTGATAAAGGTGGTGAATATGAATTATCTTTTGGTGAGTTTTGTAAAGAACATAGAATAATTCATCAAACCACCGCTCCTTACTCACTTCAGCAAAATGGAATTGCTGAAAGGAAAAATAGGACTTTAAAAGAAATGATGAATGTTATGTTAATAAGTTCTAGATTACCTCAGAACTTATGAGGGGGAATCAATACTTTTTGCTAATTATATACTTAATAAAGTACTCCGAAAGAAACTGAATTAAATGTTGGAACAATCTTCTGTGTACAATAAATAAATTGAAACAAAACCAAATAAATAAATAAATAACAAACTGAATTTATTTATCGAACCAAATTAAAATAAAAGACCAAGTCGAGTGTGTGACACTCTGTCCTTAAGACAGATTCGCCCTGCTACAGTGCGTACGATTATGTGTCGTCTATCTCTCAGGATACAATGATCTTAACCAATTTGTAGTAGCACTCCAAAACAAATTGTACGGCGAACCAAACCTGTGTTCTAACTCTCTGAAATTTATTCTAAAACTAGAATGGAGATTATAAATGCAAATGAGCAAAAGATGACTGCAAGATGAACATTTCAGACTGATTTTCGGATCCTTAAACACTGTTGGAATGTTGGTATTTATAGGCAATATAAATGACCCGAATAGGTGCTAATTTGAAGTGAATAGGTGGGAATTCAAATTGGACAGATTCTGTTTGAAATTCAAACAGATCTGTTTGTAACTGCTGCATTGTTTCGGACATATTTGAACCTATAACTAACAGATACAGTTACTGATTCGAATCTATAACTGTCTGGGCAGTTTATGAAATTGAATTTGTCCAATAGATTGAAAACCTGTTTCAATTTCGACTAAAAATGGACAAAAATCTAGAATTCAAATTTTGAATTAATTTCCCGTAATAATTTTTGGAAAAAATTCAAATGAATTTTGTCCAAAAAATTAATACAAGAATTGACCCAACCCACACCCGCGCCTGGCACGGCCGGTCGAACAGACGGCGTCGGCGGCGCGCGCGCGCGTGTGTGATGGTTGGGATTAAGGTTCACTTTGTCCATAATTCATCTCTTCTACAAACTTGGGGTGCCCCTTGGGGCCCAACCCAAGGTTGTACACCTAGAGCTTATATACTCACAAAAGTTCTCTTTAAGTTTCAATGTGGGACAACCCATATAAGGAAACCCACATTTAATTCTTGAGTTTATTCAATTACACGAGCCCGAAAACGACGTCAAGTTCCCATTCACTCATAAATGGTTTTGATGAACCGTCTTCACCGTGTGACTTACCAAGCGGCAAGGAACTGTAACAACCCTCACCACTGATTAGTGCTAATCCATGATTAAGCATGTTAACTGACTGATTGACTGAAATCCTGAACTGATTGATTGAACGTATTAGTTTAAATAAATGTCTATCTGTTTGACTGTTAAATTATCTGTTCGTGTTTTATGTTTTAAACTGCAAATTGAAAGCCTTATCGGCGGCCGAATCTGAAATTGCTTAATGTTTTATGCTCGTTAGAATTTATGTAATTTTATGGTATATTTAATTGAAATGTGATTGGGTATAATTAAATTAGATTTAATAATGGTAAATTACAAGAGTTGGCCTTAATCACCAAATTGTCATCTAGTGAATTTATCTAGGCAACCCCTCTCCACTTCATACATGTTGATATAACATTTCTTTAGCTCATTTCCTAGAGCAAAACCGACTAGAGAGAGAGGGAATTGGGAGAAAATAGAATTCATCTAAGATTGCTTGGAGAATTTGAAGGAGAATTGCATATTGAGCCTCTACACTTGTAATCCAAGACCTAAGGTAGAGAATTTACCTTCTTGTTCATAGTTTGAATTACTTCTTGCATGGTCCATGTTAATTTTGAAGTCTAGAGCCAAAATATAGCTTAAATTGTTGAATTGAGTAAGATTTCATGCATGCATGGTCCTATTGTTGAGTTTTGAGTTATTTTCATGGAAATTGCTACATGCATGTTCATATTTTTGGTCTTGATCCATGGATTCACCATGTTTTTGCAAGAATTGGCTCTTTGGAGCATGTTTTAGAAGCTTTGAATTCACTAGAACTCATGCATGTATGAGTTTTGCATCAATCTTTATGTTATTGGATTTTGGGTTGGAATTGAGTTTTGAGCTTGAGGTTCAAATCTGGAAATTCCAGATTTTGAACTCATGCTCGAGCGAGGAGTTCTATGCTCGAGCGTAAGCCTTGTGTTCATACAATCCGCTCGAGCAAGAAAAGTGGCGCTCGAGCGTGAAATGCATGTATCCAGTACTTTGCATGTGTTTACAGTCCGCTCGAGCGAGAGAGTTCACGCTCGAGCGAGGACATGTGTCTCACACTCGAGTGTGTATCGAGCGCCCGTCGAGCGTGATTTTTGTGCATCTAGTACTTTTACTGTAGCCTGCAGTCCGCTCGAGCAACGGAAGTTACGCTCGAGCGAAGCTCATTTATTTGGATGTCTGCTCAAGCGTAGAAAGCCACGCTCGAGCAAGACCCCTGTTTTTTTGAAAATTCTGAAAAGTGTTTTAAAGTGCATCTTTGCATCCTCATTCCATTCTAGGCATTCCTAGGCCTAGTTTAAGGCATCTTAATAAGGATATTGATGTAGAACCACACCGAGTCAAGATAGGGATTAAGTTATTATTTCCTAATTGTGTAGCTTAGTATGTGTTTACTCTGTAACTGTGTAGGGTTGGCATCCGAGGATGCATACTAGCTTATCTGTAGCCCAGAACTCTGTGAGTAACAATGCTGTAAAGATATGTTCAATTAAGATTATTTTCTAAACAATGACTGTACTGCTTTATGAAATGACACTGTTTACTGAATGAATGTTTGTCCTATTTGTGAACCGTATTCGTGGCATCCATAACAATATACTGTTACTAAACTGTTACTGCTACTGTTACAGAGATCTCTGTCGGTTCTCATGTTTGGAACCACTACTGTTTAGTGATATGATGGCCATCATTGACTGTTCGGTCTGTTAAGACCTACTGTACTGTTTTGCTATTGGGTGTACCACATATGACTATTATAGTTTCTGAATTACTGTATGGCATGAATTATGAGCCACAAACTGAATGACTGATATACTGATAAATGATTGCTTTCAATACTGAAAGGACATTTATTCTTAACCTCTTTACGCATATGTTATTCACTGGGCTTTAGCTTATTGTTTCTATATATGTATGTAGGTGTCCATGCACCGGATCGAAGCTAGGGGCGTGGGGTTTAAACTCCCTTTTCGTCAAGCCAACCAACGTGCCTCACTGCGAGGTTCCTAGTTCTTCAAGCTAGGGCTTTTTGGGGAGTTTTGGTTTTTTCCCTTTTGTATCTGGTTTTGTAACACTGTATAGACTGAATGATATGTGTACCTGTACTGTACTGTTATGGTAGGGATTTGGTCCCTAACCTGAATGTTTGTATATGTATGTATAGTACTGTTTGTTCTGAATGTGAAAATATACGAAAAATCGTTTTGCATACAGACTGTCACAGCTCATTGGACATCTCTTAATTACTGTTTTGGCTTCCGCCAGCCCCTGTACTCTGTATTATTGTCTTACTGTTAAACAGGCCTTCGGTAATCTCGGATTACTGGCCAGTTACGGTGCTAAACCCATAGGGGTGGGTTTGGGTTGTGACAGGAACACATCGACTTTTCAGACCCACCCCAAAAGAAATTTGGGGCCCACTCAATTTTGGGCTCAAAGTTGGCCCAAACTAAGCCTTATAAACCAAATTTTCCAATAATCCCCCACATGAATGGAATTTGACGAAGAGAAAATGCAACAACATGATCTAAATACAGAGAGTACAGAAATTAGAAATATTCTGCAAAGGATAGGTAGCTTTTGGCTTTGAACCTTCCCTTGTGAGACACTATCGGATTTACTAGCTAACCAGTGAACATGATGTTTTGAACTGTTCAGCCGTTTGTGTAAACCAAGACAATAGAACTTACACAGTATATCCCCAGACACAGTTTAGTTTTCACTATTGTGTTCATTTTGGCCCTGAACAACCTGGTCTTTCATGAGTGCTCTAAAGACTTGTAGCCCTTCACAAATCTCATAGAACCGGCCCAGTTCACACTCATATAGGTGATTCTTATGAAGAGTATCTTGCTATACTCCACTAGGTATACCTAGATATAAGAATCATCAAAATTTTACTTAACCTAAAACGTTGCAGACATCATTATTTCATCATAGAAATGGGTAGGAGTTAGACTTCCCAGTGATCCTTTTGAGTCATACACAACTCGGTTGTCCCTTTGAACCTAGATCTTGGGATCTCCAGTCAACTAGGTTGGGTTGCCGTCGTTGTAACTCTTATTTAATAGGCTTTAGTCCCATTCCCCTCAATGAATTCTCAACTAACTCTCTTGCTAACCCTTTGGTTAGTAGATCCGCTATATTGTCTTTAGACTTCACATATTCAATGGAAATAATTACATTAGAGAGTAGTTGTCTCACAGTATTATGTCAACGACGAGTGTGTCGTGACTTACCGTTATACATATGACTCTGTGCTCTACCTATTGCTGATTGACTATCGCAATGTATGCATATAGCAAGTACCAGTTTTGGCTATATTGGAATATCTTCAAGGAAGTGACGAAACCATTCTGCCTCTTCTCCTACTTTGTCTAAAGCTATGAATTCTGATTCCATGGTAGACCTAGCAATGCAAGTCTGTTTGGAAGATTTTCAAGATACAGTCTCTCCACCAATAGTAAAGACATACCGACTAATGGACTTTGAGTCTCTAGTATCCGATATCCAATTTGCATCACAGTATCCTTCAAGTACTGCTGGATATCTAGTATAATTAAGGCCAATGTTATGAGTAAATCAGAGATATGTAAGAACCCTTATATATCTAAAACCTTTTTTTTTATCAAAGTAATCAAGACCTTCTTTTTGTCTAAAACCTTTGACCACAAGTCTTGCCTTGTATTTGTCAATTGATCTATCCGCTTTCAATTTTCTTTTGAAAATTCACTTGTACCCAAGAGGTTTACAACCTAGTGGCAAATCCACCAATTCCCAAGTGTGGTTTTGCAAGATGGATTCAACTTCACTATTGACAGCTTCTTTTCATAAAGGAGCCTCAGGACTGGACATAGCCTCTTTGAAAGTTAAAGGCTCATTTTCTAACAAAAATGTTAGAAAATCTGGACCAAAAGATTTTGAGGTTCTAGTACGTTTACTACGCCTAAGTTCCTTTTCCTCATTTTGATCTAACTCTTCTTCTTGATCATGTTCTTGATCCTGACAAGTAATAGCATCATGAAATCTTTTATTGTTACTAGTTTCTTGTCCAGTCTTTTTTGGAAATGCATGTTCAAAGAAAGATGCATTCCGAGATTCAATAATAGTATTTACATGCATTTCGGAATGTTCTGATTTATGAATCAAAAACCGATATACACTACTATTCTTGGCATAACCAATGAAAATGCAATCAATGGTTTTAGGACCTATCGTAGTCTTTTTAGGACTAGGAATAGCCACTTTAGCCAAACACCTCCACACTTTTAAGTATTTGTAGGATGGTACTCTTACATGCCACAATTCATAAAGTGTTTGATTCACTTTCTTTCGGGGTACTTTATTAAGTATATAATTAGCAGAAAGTATTGCTTCCTCCCACAAGTTCTGAGGTAATCCAGAACTTATTAACATGGCATTCATCATTTCTTTTAAAGTTCTATTTTTCCTTGCAGCAATTCCATTTTGCTGAGGTGAGTAAGGAGCGGTGGTTTGATGAATTATTACATGTTCTTTACAAAACTCACCAAAAGGTGATTTATATTCACCACTTCTATCATTTCTTAGTTTTTTTGATTTTCTTACCAAGTTGATTTTCAACTTCATTCTTATATTGAATGAAAGTTTCCAAAGTTTCATCCTTGGTTTGAATTAAATAAACGTAACTATATCTACTATAGTCATCTATAAAAGTGATAAAATAATTTTTCCCACCTCTAGTTTGAATTGATTTAAAATCACAAATGCCACTATGAATTAATTCAAGTAGTTCCGTACTTCTTTCAATTGAATGAAAAGAAGTTTTGAATAATTTTGCCTCAACGCAAATTTCACATTTATGATTTGAATTAATGTCAAATTTAGGTAAACATTTCATATTAATTAATCTACACAAAGATTCATAATTAACATGTCCTAGTCTATCATGCCATAAATTTGAAGACTCAAGCAAGTAAGAAGAAGATGTATTTTTATTAATAACTGAGGGTACAACGGTCATTACATTTAACTTGAAAAAACCATCAGACATGTAACCTTTTCCTACATACATCCCATTTTTGGTAAGTACAAATTTATCACTCTCAAATACTAGCCTAAACCCATTCTTACTCAACAAAGATCCGGAAACAAGATTCTTGCGAATGTCCGGTACATGCAGCATATTGTTGAGAGTAAGTTCATTTTCAGATGTCATCTTCAGAACAATCTTCCCTTGTCCTTCAACTTTGGAAGTTGAGGAGTTGCCCATAAAAAAGTTGTTTACCATTGTCCACTGTAGAATAAGATATGAACATCTTTTTGTCGGCACAGATATAGCGAGTAGCACCAGTGTCCACCCACCATTCTTTAGGATTTTCGACAAGATTTGCCTCGGAAACAATTGCAGAAAGATTGATGTCATCTACACCATTGGAAATATTGTCCACTTCGGTCATATGGGTTTGAGCAGTCTTCTTGCTTGTTCTTCTTTTGCTTTTGCCTTTGCTACGGCAATCTTTGGCCCGATGTCCCTTTTTGTCACAAATGTAACATTTGCCATTAAACTTGTACTTTTTATTTTTCCCCCTTTAGAGCCTTGTGATGAACTTTCTCCAGAAGACTTTCGTTTCTTGTTTTTTGAAGCATGTTCCACCACATTTGCCTTAGACTCCATAGGATGCTTACCAGCCTGCTTTTCAGAATTGCGGTTGTCCTCCTCAATCCTCAAACACACAATTAATTCCTCCAAAGACATTTCTTTACGCTTGTGTTTGAGGTAGTTCTTGAATTCCTTCCAACCTTGTGGTAATTTCTCAACTAAGGCTGCAACTTGGAAGGATTCACTGAGAGACATGCCCTCTGCATGAATGTCATGCAGAATGAGTTGGAGATCTTGAACTTGGTTGATCACAGTTTTAGAATCAACAATCACAAAATCCAGGAATTTATTAACCACAAATTTCTTTGAGCCGACATCTTCCGTTTTGTATTTTTTCTCCAAAGACTCCCATAGTTCCTTTGCTGTCTTGATAGGACTGTAGACGTTGTATAATGTGTTGTCAAGTCCGTTCAAGATGTAGTTCCGGCAAAGGAAATCAGCGTGTTTCCAGGCATCGACCGCAGCAACCACTTGCCGGTCGGTTTCATTCTCTTTCAAAATAAGAGCATCCTCACGGAGGAAGCAAGCCAGGTTTAGAGTTGTAAAATAGAACAACATTTTCTGTTGCCATCTTTTTAAATCAGTTACTGAAAACTTCTCTGGCTTCTCACTGTGATTTACCGGTACTGTTACAATAAGAGAGGGGGGTTGACGCAATTGCGGCCACCACACTAGTACTTGTTTGGGCATTAGTTTCAATAACCACGAATTCTAAATTATAAAACAAAATTATAATTAGAATTTATACTATACAGAAAATTAAACCAAATTCACAGAATTAAATTCTGTAAAAATAAAAGAAACAAGAATGTAATTTTATTTTTCAATTAAGTTGGAAATAAAATAAAATTTTATTTAACCAAATTAATTCCATACATAAAATTAAATTTTTGTAACACTTCAATGATTTAAAATACTGAAACAGAATTTTAATTAATGAACACTCAGAAAATAATTTCTAAAAACCAAAATTAATTTCTGAAAAAATTTCACAAATAAATATTCTGAATTGTTAATGGCACTAGTATATTACTACTAGTTGTCAAAAAAAATAGACAGTATATTACTACTATTTGTCAAATAGCATATAATCACTATTTATTTTTTCAACCAGAATATTATTTTGTAAATCCACAGAAAATAATTTTCTTAAAAGAATAAAGAGAAAGGGAAACAACCGAAAAATTCTGTAAACAGAATAATTCGATTATGTCTTAAAGTTGTTGGAAAAATCTTCTGTGTACAATAAATAAATTGAAACAAAACCAAATAAATAAATAAATAACGTACCGAATTTATTTGTCGAACCGAATTAAAATAAAAGACCAAGTCGAGTGTGTGACACTCTGTCCTTAAGACAGATTCGTCGCGCTACGGTGTTTACGGTTATGTGTCATCTATCTTCCAGGATACAATGATCTTAACCAATTTGTAGTAGCACTCCAAAACAAATTGTACGGCGAGCCAATTTGTGTTCTAACTCTCCAAAATTTATTCTAAAACTAGAATGAAGATTATAAATGCAAAGGAGCAAAAGATGACTGCAAGATGAACATTTCAGACTGATTTTCGGATCCTTAAACACTGCTGGAATGTTGGTATTTGTAGGCAATATAAATGACCCGAATAGGTGCTAATTTGAAGTGAATAGGTAGGAATTCAAACTGGACAGATTCTGTTTGAAATTCAAACAGATCTGTTTGTAACTGCTGCACTGTTTCGGACATATTTGAACCTATAACTAACAGATACAGTTACTGATTCGAATCTGTAACTGTCTGGGCAGTTTATGAAATTGAATCTGTCCAACAGATTGAAAACTTGTTTGAATTTCAAATTTTGAATTAATTTTTCGTAATAATTTTTGGAAAAAATTCAAATGAATTTTGTCCAAAAAATTAATACAAGAACCGACCCAACCCACACCCGCGCCCAGCACGGCTCGACTTGGTCGGTCGGATGACGGCGGCGGCGTGCGCGCGTGTATGGTGGTTTGGGTTAAGGTTCACTTTGTCCATAACTCCTCTTTTCTACAAACTTGGGGTGCCCTTTGGGGCCCAACCCAAGGTTGTACACCTAAAGCTTATATACTCACAAAAGCTTTCTTCAAGTTTCAATGTGGGACAACCCATATAAGGAAACCCACATTTAATTCTTGAGTTTGTTCAATTCCACGAACTCGAAAACGACGTCAAGTTCCCATTCACTCATAAATGGTTTTGACGAACCGTCTTTACTGTGTGACTTACCAAGCATCAAGGAACACATCACCTCTTCGGACCCACCCCAAAAGACGTTTGGGGCCCACTCAATTTTGGGATCAAAGTTGGCCCAAAATAAGCCTTATAAACGAAATTTCCCAACATTAAACACCTTATAAATTATGGCATGGGAGAGTACCATCCTACAAATACTTAAAAGTGTGGAGGTGTTTGGCTAAAGTGGCTCTTCCTAATCTTAAAAAGACTAAGATAGGTCATAAAACAGTTGATTGCATTTTCATTGGCTATGCCAAGAATAATAGTGCATATCAATTTTTGATTTATAAGTCAGAACATACCGAAATGCATGTAAATACTATTATTGAGTCTCGGAATGCATCATTCTTTGAACATATATTTCCAAATAAGACTGGACAAGAGACTAGTAATAATAAAAGATCTCACGATGCTATTACTGGTCAGGATCAAGAACATGATCAAGAACAAAAGCAAGAAATAGATCAAAATGAGAAAGAGGAACCTAGGCGTAGTAAACGTGCTAGAACCTCAAAAACTTTTGGTCTAGATTTTCTAACATTTTTGTTAAAAATAAGCCTTTAACTTTTAAAGAAGCTATGTCCAATCATGAAGCTCCTTTATGGAAAGAGGTTGTTAATAGTGAAGTTGAATCCATCTTGCAAAATTATACTTGGGAATTGGTGGATTTGCCACCAGGTTGTAAACCTCATGGGTACAAGTGGATTTTCAAAAGAAAAATGAAAGTGGATGGATCAATTGACAAATACAAGGCAAGACTTGTGGTCAAAGGTTTTAGACAAAAAGAAGATCTTGATTACTTTGACACATACTCACCGGTTATTAGAATAACATCCATTAGAATGCTAATTACTATTGCATCTTTGTACAATCTAGAAATTCATCAAATGGATGTGAAAACCGCTTTCTTAAATGGTGAGTTAGATGAAGGAATTTACATGGAACAACTAGAAGGATTTTCTGTTCTAGGAAAAGAAAAGAAAGTGTGTAAATTAGTTAGATCATTATATTGTTTAAAACAAGCGCTAAAGCAATGACATGAGAAATTTAACAAGGCAATGATATCAAATGGATTTAAAATTAATGAGTGTGACAAATGTGTTTATATTAAAAACACAGACAAATGTTATGTTATAGTATGCCTTTATGTGGATGATATGCTCATCATAGGTAGTAATAATGACATGATTAAAACTACCAAGAACATGCTGAATAAACATTTTGACATGAAAGACATGGGCATTGCTGATGTAATTCTTGGTATGAAAATTACCAAAACATCAGAAGGTTATGCTTTGTCACAATCTCATTACATTGAGAAAATACTTGACAAATTTAGCAAAGATGATGATCATCTTGCTAGAACACCTGTGGATGTTAATTTGTTTATTTCTAAGAATGTACAGGAAAGTATTTCTCAATTAGAGTATGCCAAAATTATTAGAAGCATAATGTACTTGATGAATTGTACTCGCGCGAGATATAACTTATGCAGTAAGTAAATTAAGTAGATATATAAGTAATCCAGGAGTAGAACACTAGAAAACAATTATAAAGGTTCTAAGATACCTTAGATTTACTCGTAACATTGGGTTTAATTATACTAGATATCCAGCTGTACTTGAAGGGTACTGTGATGCAAATTGGATATTGGATACTAGAGACTCAAAGTCCACCAGTGGGTATGTTTTTATTCTTGGTGGTGTGGCTGTATCTTGGAAATCTTTCAAACAGACTTGTATTACTAAGTCTACTATGGAATTAGAATTCATAGCTTTAGATAAAGTTGGGGAAGAAACAGAATAGTTTCGCCATTTCCTTGAAGATATTCTAATGTGGTCAAAATCGGTGCATGCTATATGCATACATTGTGATAGTTAATCAGCAATAAGTAGAGCACAGAGTCATATGTATAACGGTAAGTCGCGACACATTCGTCGTCGACATAACACCGTAAGACAACTACTCTCTAATGAAATTATTTCCATTGAATATGTAAAGTCTAAAGACAACATAGCAGATTCACTAACCAAAGGGTTAGCAAGAGAGTTAGTTGAGAACTCATCGAGGGGAATGAGACTTAAGCCTATTAAATAAGAGTTACCACGACGGTAACCCAACTTAGTTGACTGGAGATCCCAAGATCTAGTTTCAAAGGGACAACTGAGTTGTGTATGACTCAGAAGGATTACTGGGGAGTCCAACTCCTACCAATTTCTATGATAAAATAGTGATGTCTGCAGCGTTTTAGGTTAAGTAATACTTTTAATGATTCTTATATCTAGGTAAACCTAGTGGAGTATGGTAGGATACTCTTCATAAAAATCACCTATGTGAGTGTGAACTGGGCCAGTTCTATGAGATTTGTGAAGAATTACAATTCTCTGGAGCACTCATGAAAGACCAGGTTGTTCAGGGCCAAAATGAACACAATAGTGAGAATTAAACTGTGTCTAGTGATATATCGTGTGAGTTCTATTGTCTTGATTTATACAAACGGATGAACAGTTCAAGACATCATGTTCACTAGTTAGCTAGTAAATTCAATAGTGTCTCACAATGGAAGGTTCAAAGCCAAAAGCTACTTATCCTTTGTAGAATATTTCCAATTTCTGTACTCTCTATAATTAGATCATGTTGTTGCATTTTCTCTCTGTCAAATTCCATTCATGTGAGGGATTGTTAGAAAATTGGTTTTTATAAACTTATTTGGGCCAATTTTGAGCCCAAAATTGAGTGAGGTCCACTCGTCTTTTGGGGTGTGTCCGAAGAGGTGACGTGTTCCTTGTCGCATGACAAGTCACACGGTGAAGACGGTTCGTCAAAACCATTCATGAGTAAATAGGAACTTGACGTCATTTTTCGGGTTCGTGGAATGGACATTTAAATAATTAAATGTGGGTTTCTTTGTAAAGCTTGTCCCACATTGAAACTTGAAGAGAACTTATATGTGTATATAAGTTCAAAGTGACAACACTTGGGTTGGGCTCCAAGGGGCACCCCAAGTTTGTAGAAGGGAGGAGTTATGGACAAATGAAACCTTAGCCCAAACCACCACGCACATGCGCGCACCGCTGCCGTCCGGTCGAGCCGTGCCGGGCGTGGATTGTGGGTCGAGTCGATTCTAATGTTAATTTTTTGGACAAAATTCATTTAAATTTTTTCAAAAATTCTTGCAGGAAATTAATTCGAATTTTGCACCAAATTTGAATTCAATTTTTTTGTCCAAAATTTGTGCCTTTTCCAAGTTCCACAACAGTTTCAAATTTCGGACAGATTCAAACTGCCCAGATAGATCTGTTTAGCAGTTTTAAAACTGCCAGACAGATTCAAATTTGTCCAGCTGTTACCAACAGATTCAAACTCCAGCAGTTATCTGTTCAAACAGTGTTGCACCTATTGGTTTGAATTGAATCTGTTCCGGTTTGAAATTAATACTTGTTCGGGTCTGAAATTTGCCAATATATACCAGCATTGTTCCAGTAGTTGGGGATCTGGGAAAAACAATCTGAAATATACATTTCTTGCTGTCTAGATATTTTATCTGTTTGCTTTATTCTTCATATTATTTTAGGAAAAAATTCAGAGAGTTTAGAACATAGGTTTTGTTCACCAAACAAATTGTTTGGAGTGCTACTATAATTTGTGAAGATCATTGTATCTTGCGAGATAGACGCCATTTGTCCGTAAGCACCGTAGCGGGGCGAATCTGTCTTAAGGATAAAATGTCACACACTCAACTTGATCTTTTATTATTCATTTGGTTCGGTAAAATAAATTCGGTACGTAATTTATTTTTTTATTTGTTTCAAATTATTTATTCTACACAGAAAATTGTTTCAACAATAAATAAGTATAAATAAAATATAATTATATTTCACTCATTTCCTTTCTTTTTCTTTCTAAATATTTATCTAAATGCCCTAGAATAATATAAAATTGAAATCTTAACAAAATATTAATCACCATTATCATGCATTTTTTATCATTGAATCATCATACGCGTGTATGGCTTGCGATAGGATGCAGTGTGATATTTTTTAAAAATTTCTACATCTGAACACGATGGAGCTGAATTATTGGTAGTACGATGAAGTAGATGCACAAGGAGTACAAAGTTGTACTCTACCAATAAAACTGAAAATTGTAGCAAGTACTATGGTGCAGTGCACCCAATTAAAGCTATGAAATTAAAAAAACAAAATGGTTCTTTATATTATGCACATAATATGAAATCATCCACACAGTGACCACCAAAGTTGGAGAGAAAAAAAATGTGAGCCACTTGAGATCACGTCAAGGTGCATCTGATCTTATTGTGTTTGATGATGTGTTCTTAGGTCGTCCCTGTGGGACTTCCTTCTACTGTTTAAGCAGATAAATTTTATTTGATTTTTATTTGTAATTATCTCGATATTGTTGACTGATATTGTCCCCATTAAATTGATAGGTTTGTGATTAAATTATTCTTTATCTCAATGTTTTAAAAATTGGATCGGTGAGCGAACCAGAAAAGGGATCGAGTGGACGGGTCACTGGTTCAACCGTCGGGTTGAACCAGAATCGAACCGTGACGTAATAAATATGTTAAAATTATATTTAAATAAAAATATATGTAATAAAATTATAAATTAAAAATATTAAATTATCTTAAATATTTTTCCTAATATTTTTTTTACTGAAAAATATATTAATATTTTTTAAAATATTATTAATTTCAATTTTGGAAGATGAAATCAAATATTTAATATTCTCTCCATATGATTTTAATTCAAATAATTTGATTGAAAGGAGAGCAAAAATTTTGGAAGGATATCAAAATTTCAATATTCCCTCCAATACATTTGATTGAATCCCACATGAATTTCTTGAGTCTTTTTGAAAGAATTTTTTTCTTATAAGTAGGTGAAGACTTTCACAATAATTTCATCAAGTTCTTAATGGGATTTCTCACAAGATGACACCCTTGAAAAATAGTTTCAAATAAAAATTTTCTTATATTCTTATATTATATATATATATATAAAGAAAGAAAGAAAAAAATAAATAAATAAAGAAAACGTTTCGCCGGTTCAACCGCCAGTTTTTCCGATTTTCACCAAATACGCAGGTTTTGAGTTTTGGCCGGTTCAGAGGGTATGTCCGGACCAAAACCCCGACCGGTCGACAGTTCAACCAGTCGAACCGGCTGGTCCGGTCCGATTTTCAAAACCTTCCTTTATCCATACTCTTTTAACCAATTCTTTCCATGTATTACTACCACTTAGTTTTTATTTTTTGAATTCTTATTGTTTTATTTTTTAAAATTCTAAGGTGTGATCTTCGTAGATGAAAGGAGATCAAATAATAGTCAACGATAATGATAAGGTCGTTTGTTAAGGTTGCTTCATTTTTAGAGTAGTAATAAAATTGTTTGATTGATCTAGTTATCAGGAGTTGAAATTTTAAAATAGTATGTTTATAGGTGAGGAAACCGATGCATATATCTAAGGGGCAATTTCATTTCAATTTAAGTTTACAAAAATATTTTTAAATTAATGATAAATTTTATAAATATTAAAAAATAAAATAATAAAGTTTTCCATGAATATATAATTAAAACTTGAAAATTTTCCCCTATATCTAATCCTCTTGGATGAAGAGAGCCATTTGCAGCACTCTGTGCTTCCTTTTTTTTAAAAAGACTGTAAAGCTCAAACAGAAAGATATTCCCCAAATCCCAACTTCTTCGCTGGGCAAATTGATTTGCAAATTGAAAATTTGATGCAAAACATATTCCTACCAAAACAAATGTTCTTGCTAATTTTCTGTCCCGAATGCAAAAAGTCCTTTCTCCTTAATGTCTTCCCTCTGCTTGCTTTGGTAATAAAAAATCCCATTTTCTTAAAAGTTTCTTTATTGTTATCAGCTTTAATTTCTTCTGATTTTGTAAATGTATGGTCTATGGTTTCACTTTCAGTGAATCCTCCATATAAACTTCAAAGATTGATTTTTACTTTAACTGTGTTTGATTAGAAGATTTGGCAAGAGAAATAGAAGGGAAAAGGAAATATAATTTTACTTTTTGCTTGGTTATAAAGGAAAACACATGAAAAAGAAAAACAAAAAGAAAAAAAAAAGTGAAAGGAAATATAATCTCACTTTCTGTCTTTTGAGTTCCAACAATGATTCATCCCACTAAAAACATCACCACTAATAGCACTAATGCATTAAAAAAGTAAAAAAATATATATATATATATACAATTCCAAGACCAAAACATCACATCATTAATGGCGGGACCTACTGCCACCTAATTAGTGGGAGCACTAATTAGTGCTCCCAAGCATTTTTCTTCTTTCTCCTTTACTTTTTATTTCCCTTTTCCTTTCCATTTCCGTGTCAAATTCCCCAACCAAATACAGTCTTAATATGAAATTCTCTTAAGCTCAATTTGTTTAGAAAGAAATAAGTAGAAAGTGAAAAAAAAAAAAACTTTTATGAGTTTGTTTAGGTTGAAAGTGATAAAAAATATAAGAAAACTATTTTTCTTGCACAACCCATATTAACATTGCAATTAATTATTTATTTCTTGCAAAAAAAAAAAAATTGAATGTGTGAGTTGTCCATAACTAAACTCCTAAATTTTTCTATCTTTTTCTAATAAAATTTCATCTTAATTAAATACTTGCAAGAAAATATATTTCTTTTCTTTCACTTCATTTTCTTATATTTTTACTTTTTACCAATTTTTTTTTTTTAATCGAAGGGAAGCTTGTCATTTTGCTTTTCTTCCTAATCCGTTTACATGAACGACGTACCTTGGAACATTCACAAAATCTTTATACTATCATAATATTTCACTCAAAACTTCTCTTCATCGCCCATGTAATTTCTTATGCAGCATAGAAAGTCCTATATTATTTTTTTAATATAATGAACTTATTTAATACAACTTATTGTAAGTTAAAAGTTAAAAAAAAAAAAATTAAAATAAAAACATCCCTCCAGTTTTCAGAATGTAATTTCTTATGCCACAGGGAAAGTTGTATTATTTTTAAAGATAATGAACCAGTTTAGTACAACTTACTGTAAGTTAAAAACTAACAATCAAAAAATAAAAACCAAATGCACCCCTTCCTTAATTTTCAAAAAATTAACTATTTTATGATTTATTTAAACTATTTTTATCTTATAAACTATAAACAAAAATTATATCAAATAGTCTGACAAGACTCTCAAATTAAAGTAAGCCATAATCAAATCACATTTACTGACATAGATAACTTTTATTACATAAAAATACACAACGTTAAAAAAAATTTACTGACAAATAACATTTCTCTTCTTTTATTCCCACAATAAATGTACACGCATTGGCAAAGAGCACATAGAAATGAAAATGTTATTTTGCTGGCTCAAATCGCAATATTTTCAACATGAGAGAGAGAGAGAGAGAGAGAGAGAGAGAGAGAGAGAGAGAGAGAGAGAGAGAGAGAGAGCATAAAAATGAAAATGGAATGCTGCCTATAGTACAGGACCTTACCTGTATTAGGAAAAGCAAGGGACGTCCTGTATTAGTACACTACTATATGAAGATTAACCTACAAAACTACTTCCCCACACAAAATTAAATAAACATAGACTAATATGGATAAATTAAAAAAACCAAAAAAGGAAGAAAGATACAACTATTGGAAGTAGAAAAATATAAAATGGGACGGACAAAAAGGATTAGCCAAACTAAACCCTTTAAAATCGACTCGGCTATTCTGCAAATTCCTTGCTCCGAGTAATAATTAAACCAAAATCCTTACAGCTGATGCAATGGCAAACAACTCTTCCTCCTCAACATTCTTCCAAACCCCACCAATCGTCAGCCGGCCCTTGACACCTTCTGACAATGTATCATCCTTACCATCCGATTCACACACACCTTCACTGCCCCTCATCTTCTTAACAAGCAAGTTATTGAAAAGCTCAACATCACAATCGAGTCCTCGCTTGAGCATTCCCTCGTTCAATGCCCTCTGTTCCTTGCTTTCTAATGGCTTTAGATCTTCCTTATCATCATCATCACAGTCGAGAACAGGAAGCCGACCAGAAGAACCAACATCACAGGGCAACATACCAATCGGACACGAGTTCCATGATTTTGTTATAACCCATCGGTTATTATTTCCCACATCACCATCCGTTGTCTTCAACACTGAAAGATTGTTAAAGAGAGAGAGAGAGAAAAGAGAGAGACTGGAAAGACAGATTTGTATAATCACTATCTGTTATTATGTTTGTGTGTAAATACAAGAGAATGAGCCCTCTCTCTTTATAGAGAGGAGAGGGAGACAATTGGAATACTGAAGCACCGAAAGCATACAAATATACATTAAAATAATATAAAGGCGTCTGTCAAAGCTGAAGGTGGTAGTGGGTGAGCTCTTTACAGCTTACAAATGCCAGCCTACAAATGCACTATAGTGTATAGTATATTATATTGTTAACAGCCCCCCGCAAACTCAAGGAGGGTAGGAACTAACCAACTTGAGTTTGGAGAGAGTAACAAAACAGGAAAGTAAACTGATAAATAAAATAAAATAGGATAGGAGACACTGTATGGTCATGTCGAACCGTTGGTGAAGACACTGTATGGTCGTGTCAAATCGTTGTAGCAGCTAACCGGAATCAATGTCGGGACAGTTTACGGGGTCATGCCGGACCGATGTAGAAAATCGTTGTAGCAGCTAACCGGAATCAATGTCGGGACAGTTTACGGGGTCATGCCGGACCGATGTAGAAGCTGACCGGAATCAATGTCGGGACAGTTTACGGGGTCATGCCGGACCGTTGTAGAAGCTGACCGGAATCAATGTCGGGACAGTTTACGGGGTCATGTCGGACCGTTGTAGAAGCTGACCGGAATCAATGTCGGGACAGTTTATGGGGTCATGCTGGACCGTTGGTGAAGTTTAACAAACTCAAGCTTCTTGGCTGCTTGGTGAATAGAATCCTCTAGCCGAGCAAGGTTGCTTTCAGAACTCGTGGCGGGAGAGTTTTCTTCATCAAACGTAGGATTTGATGCCCCTAGAAAACGTAGTTTGTTCAGTTTCTGAACCAAAGAGCAATTTCCAATCATATGAGCGAGAACTAAGGCCGCATCCCTGAGCTGGTTGTTGCTAGGACTTGAAACCAGAAGAGATTTTCGTAGGAGTTTCACCAGAGTTGCTTTGGCAAACTTGTATCTATTGAAGAACCTTCAGTTACAGTAGCAGAATGTCCCCGCCCTATAGGCTTTAGTCCCTTCAGATTTCTAACTAGCCACTCAAACAGATCCGAAAGTCTTTCAATGTGGTGTACCCCAGTTGTATTCTCTGATATGGCATGTTCTCCTAATAAAGTTTGACCCAATTTTTTTTTTTTTTATCAAAGACGAAAGAAACAACTTTGTAAGATCATTTAATCATCGCATACACAAAGACGCAACAAGCTACAAGACATGCTAAAATTCATCTCTCCACTATTACAGACTATGGTGTCAAGGGAAAAACCTAGAGGACATACTACCCAGACATATACAGACAATGTTGATTTTCGTATTTAGTTCCCTCCATTGAGCAAAAAAAATAGGAATGACATTATAAATGACAACTAGAGATAAACCAATAGTTAGGCCTCGTTTGGGAACAGGCTAATTTAGTAACTTTTTGGCTATTTGGCTAAAAAGATAGGTAAAAAAAATTTGTATGTTTGGGATGACTTTTTGGCTAATTACGAAAAGATGTGCAAAAAGTAGAGAGAAAAGAGAATCTTTGACTTTTTGGTATGAGTTGTTGGCTTTTTGACTAATTTAGTAATTTTTTAACTAATTAACTAAAAAAGTAAATCCCCAAACGGGGCCTTAGTGATCAAATCTAAAAATAAACTCGATGGCAAATTTCAAGCTCTCTCCATATAGGGACTTAAAAATGGGACACATGACAGATAATAAAGGCATGTCAACTAGTTAAACTGTTAAAAAGTAGGATGCGAACATATCAACAAGTCAAAATCTTAAAAGCAAGATATTGGCATAACCACTCCTAATCCTCATGTTTCATCTTTGCTGTAAAATATTTGATATATGTGTACACTTTTCTAAATACATATTAATTGTTGAAATATTTGATCACTTTTTATTTTTAAACTTTCATTGGACTCTATTATTTTTTAAACTTTAACTTATTTTCCTTTATAAAATCTTATAATGGACTAAACACTAATTCTCCCAGTATGTACTAGAAGAGGCCCATACTACCCCAATTGGTGAAATAGCCCAGTGCAATCTAAAATAATCAGGCACTACCCTAAAAATTACCCGAAGAGAATTCAACTCACTTCGTATCATTTTGTTGCCAGTACAATAAAGTACTGGACCATACCAATAGGTATAGAATGGGATTGACAACTATAATATCTACAGATACAAAAAATTAAAAATAAATACTAAGTGAGGAGTATCTCTGTGATTTGTAAATCCCAGGCATTATTAAGATTTCAAACATCAAAACCAACTTGCATATTATGGACGAAGGTTTCCATCACCTAAAGACAGCTCAAAATAACTTTTCCAAGCCAAAAGTAGTGCAGCAACCAAACCCAACAAAGAAAATCCAGTGTTCGCCAAGATGATGGTAAAATTTTTCATAAAAACTCAGCAAAAATTATGCCACCATTGACAATATTCGAAAATACTAGTCATATGTTAATTTAATTGTTATTGGGGCTGTCCCTCTGTATTTCAACCAAAAAAATGTGAAGTCAATATTCTCATTTTAAAACTTAAATGTAATGCAATATTTAGAAGTCTAATGAAAGAACCAGAAATATTAATTGAACAAACAAAAAACAAAAATGTAGCTAACATGTTAGAAACAAGATGTAGCAGTTACCACTTTCATATTCCATGGCCTCTTGAGTCTCAATCTTTTCAAGGACTGCCTCAAAGGTTCAGAAGCAACTCTGGTTCTTTATTTGACAATTTCTTAACGACAGGCTTCCAATCATCAAATAGACTCTGCACATGAGTTGAACTATGACTGACTTGATAACTTTTTGAATCTGATCCGCTCAACAAAAGCTGTACTAAAACAGACACTACTTCTAAGGAGCAGGAAGAATATAATCGAATAAGATGTTTGAATGCCTTGGGGATCTGTTTCTTAGAACCTGAAACAGACAACAGATCAATGGATAAGACAAAAAACAAAAAATAAAACAATATACCAATATATTAGTTTTCTCAAAATTCCTTGACACATAGCAAGTCCAAAATGGGAAGGTAACAAATACTTATTTTCTCCTATCTATTTTTCTTTCTCCTCAATATACGAAAGCAACAAAAATTTAATATACCAAAGTTCTATAGAATCAATCTGCCCAAACACACAAACAAAACACTATTCCGAAATACTCCAGCTGCATCCCAAATGACATATTCCCTTAACTAACATTCTGAAAAACAAAAATCAAAATGGAGGAAAAACTAAACTTGATGTATGAACCAGAAGCCTTAATTAAGACAATTATCTTTGCTTTAAAAAAATAAAAAAATAAAAAAAGAGATTAATATAATTTAAGCTTGTATTATTCTAACAGTTATATAATATTGGATCACTAACATTTGTACACTTGCATAAGTTGTGATTCAATCATGCAGTTTAAAACTGAAAGTAATAATATAAATCATGTTTTATATACTCTGATACAATTTATCATTATTATTCTTTGCAGTAGTGTAAAGAGCGTTCTTATTAACATTTTGTAATTCCAATTACCATAGTTGCAACTAGTTTACACTAAAAAGCAGGTTGGATCTTTCTAAATTACATTCATTCCAGCAATTTTGTATTCTTATATGGTTGGTATCAGTGTGAAGTACAATTTAGCCATTGTCACTCCTCACCGTTATGTTCATATATCCAGATAGATAGTGTTTTGGCTCCTTGCTCCCCAGGTGTAAAGGAAGATTTGGTCAAAACTCCCTCATAAAAAAAACTTTAATGTATTAAGAACAAGCACAAAAAGTTTTCCTTAAAAAGTCCAATATATATTACTATTACCAATATATTAAATTTTAAAATAATACAACTTTTGATCTAGATATCGGTTTTTAATAAAATTAGTATTTTTAAAATCCTCTCATCAAGATATATCAAATAAAATCCATGTTGTGATGTAGGACGAATAAGGATTACTTTCTTACAAGTAGTGAGTCCGGTTTAAGTATACTAACAGTGGCAATAGTAGACTTGTAGGGCTGAATTTGGTAGGATTTTGTGACTACATAAGTATTTAAAAAAATAGGAGTTTAAGGGTTTGTAAAAAGGTAGGGTTTTGGGAATGAAAACACAAGTGTTTAGGGACAGTTGGGTGGTTGATCTAAGCACAGTGAACAGTAACGTGAATAGTAACCTCATTGGATAGAAGAAGTGAACAAGAACAAGAGAGAGAGAAATGCTTCACCCTCGTAAGGGATAGGCCAATCACACAAACTTGTTAAGATACGAGAGAGGAAAATAAGAGATTTTAATCAAATTAAGTGCATCAAGAGTGAGGGTTCTAAGGTATTGATGAAGGATAAAGAGATTAGAAGAGATGAAAGAAGTATTCTGAGAAGCTATTAAATGAGGAACATGGAGGTACATCAATAGGGGAAGAAATAACCAGTAATACGATAAACCAAGACTATAGGTTCTATTACATGATTATGAACTTTGAAGTGGAGATTGCACTAAAGAAGATGAAATCAAATAAGATTTTAGGATCCGATGATATCCTTATTGAAGCTTGGAAGTGTTTGGGTAAAAAGGAGGTTGCTTGGTTGACTAGGTTGTTTAGCAAAATTTTGTTGACTAGGAACATGCTAGATGAGTGGAGGAAGAGTATTCTAGTGCCAATCTATAAGAATAAAGGAGATGTCCAGAATTGCAACAACTATAGAGGAATCAAGCTAATGTGTCATATAGTGAAAGTGTGGGAGAGAGTAATGGAACGCCGATTGCGAGATATAACAAAGGTGCCAGAGAATCAATTTAAGTTTATGCCTGGCAGGTCAACAATGGAAGCGATCTATCTTTTGAGGAGAGTAATAGAAAAGTATAGAGAAAATAAAAGAGACATTCATATGGTGTTTATCGACCTTGAGAAAGTATATGATAGAGTGTCTCGGGATATAATATGGTAGGTGTTAGAGAAGAAAATGGTGACAAAAGGTTACATTGATGTGATTAAGGACATGTATGAAGGGGTGGTGACCACTATTAGATCGTTTGTTGGAGAGACAAATGAATTTCCTATCACTGTAGGGTTACACCAAGGATCTACCTTAAGTCCTTATCTTTTTGCTTTAGTTATGGATGAGTTGACAAGAAATATTCAGGATGACGTGCCATGGTGTATGCTTTTTGCAGGCGATATCGTGCTAGTGGATGAGACTAGAGAAGGAGTTAACACAAAGTTAGAGATTTGAAGAAAAACACTTGAATCTAAAGGATTTCGGATAAGCAGAACTAAGACAGAATACATGAAGTGTAAATTTAGTAACAGTAACAATGAAAGCAGAGGAGAAATGAAGATTGAGAACCAAGAACTGCCTAAGAGTGAACATTTTCGTTATTTAGGATCAATTATCACAACGGCAAGGGAGATTCATAGGATTAAGGCGGGATGGTGTAAATGGAGAAATGCGTCTGGGGTACTGTTCAATAAACGAATATCCACTAGACTAAAAGTTAAGTTCTATAGAACGACTGTTAGACCAACGATATTGTATGGGATGGAGTGTTGGGCAACTAAGAAATATCATGTAGATAAGATGAGTGTGGCTGAGATGAGAATGCTAACGTGGATGTGTGGCAAGATTAGATAAGACAGAATTAGGAATGAGTATATTCGAGAATGGGTAGGAGTAGCACCGATAGAAGATAAGTTGAGAGAGAATCGATTGAGATGGTTTGGTCATGTTCAATAGAGACCAACAGAGGCAGTAGTGAAGAGAGGTGATACAGTGATGGTATATGGAAGTGTTAGGGGACCGGAAAAACCTAGATTAACGTTAACTAGTATTATAAATAGAGATATGGATCAACTTAATTTGACTAATGAAATAGCCTTTGATAGAGCCGCGTGGAGAAGAAGGATTCATGTAGCCGACTCCATTTGATGGGACTTAAGGCTTGGCTTGATTTGATTTAGTTTACTAATATTCTAAACTGACTATGACTTCCAATTCTACTTCAATTATAATAGGAAACTTTAATGACTTCTAAATTCTACTTCAGTATCAAAATAAGAAACTTGAACTTTTGACCACTAAGATTATTTTAGACATAATAAACCCATATATAATAACACATTTAATAACTTGACCCAAAATAAAACCCATGGGTGATCCATACAACCCGTTTCCAACAATTATTGGAATTACTATTATACCCTTAATTCCTAAAACCTACTACAATGACATGAAGGCCTAAAATTATTCCAAATCTTTAATTCTTGATGCCCAAAATGTGCTTCATGCGAAATTCTAGATTTACTCTATTTCTTCTTTCCATGATCTTCATCATGTTGACTATGAAATTCTTTAAAATAAATATATATATATATATATATATATTATTATCGTCGAAATTGATGTAAACAGTAACATGTTACTCTAGTTCTCTGTTATTAGAATCGTACGATTTGCGATTCGAATCGTACGATTCGATTCGATTCAGTAGGTAATCGATTCGAATAGGTTGTGTGAATCGCAAATAGCTATGAATCGTAGGTGAATCGGTGAATCAAATCGGTGAATCAATTCAATTCGCTAAAATCGATATTTGGCTTTCTTTTTTGAGTTTTTATTGTTGGAAAAGGGTTCATACAACCTTTTTAAGGTCTCTATGATTATTATATGTCATCTTTTGACTTTCTCTTCCTCCCTATTTACTCTCAAATACACAAACTTTAGCGGGGGGAAAAAAAAAAGAACTCTCTCTCTATAATATTCTAGGCTTACATATTCAATTTTATCTAAATACTTGCATTTACAAAATGAATTTTTTGAAGGCATCAAGTGAGATTTTTGAAAAAGTATGAAGATTTTGGTTTTTTAACCTTGTAAAAAGTTAAAAACATTGTTTTTGAGTTATTGTTACTTGGAAATTGAAAGTTTGTCTTCGTTCGCTTTCTTCATTAAGAACAGTTGATAATAAATAGTATCTAAAAGGGAAAAAGGTGAAGTGGTAAACATTGGAATCAATGTTAACTTCTTACTTAGACCACATGGTCATCATTTAAAACAATATTTTTAGTGATTTGTGTCTAAATATTTCATATTTATTAGATATATTTAATATCTAAGTGTGTAGATAGATTTTCTATATAATTAAAAAAAGGTGACTGAATCTTTCCGATTCACGATTCGATTTGATTCGCGATTCGGTACAATACCATTTCGATTCACGATTCGAATCTCGATTTGACAACTATGCTCTAGTTCAAAGTAACATGTTACTCTAGCAATATTGTCCAAGAAAAAAAAATGATATTTTATTTTGTCTTTACTCAATTATGCGTCTCCTCCTTAGGAGGTTTATGAAGCAAAATAAATTGGGCTGTCTTTTTCACCAAATACGGGATCCAATAAAATGATTTTGGCTAAATTTCCCAAGTGTAAACCACCACCCCCAACCCCCAACCCCCAAAAGAACTAACAAAGTGATGTTAATGTTAGTACTAGCATTAGGTTAGGAATTTCATTACTGTGTAATGTGCTTTTAGATAGAAACCAAGCCACACCCCGAAGAAACACATAATTGTATTTTAAAATATTTTGTTAATGTGGTCGTGTCGTATTTGTGTTGTATATGATGCCTGTGCTTCTTAGGCCACTTTCATAAAGAGAGTACATTGGACAAGCCTTAGAGCCTTGGAAGCTTGAAGAATAATGGACAAGCTTCATTGGCATGCAAGATGGTACGGGAAAGCTTCATCGGCAAATAAAAAGCTTTAGACAAGGACGGGATCAAGAAGACCATAAAGAATGGGCTCTATAATTCATTTAGTCAGTTCAGGCGACTAACATTGAAGGTTGGTCAACTAGGGTTGTGTCTAATCAACAGGAGATCAACCATATAGGTTGGTCGACCATGTAGGCCATTTAGGTTGTCTCCCATACATGCATACCCACATGTGGACTAACAGAAGCAAACAAGTAAGTCAATACAAAGTGGAATCCCAAGAGTGCATTCCAGAAGACTAAGATTGGGCTGACCAAAATTGTGGTTTGGGCAAGCCTATAGACTTGGAAATTTTGAAAAACTAAATATTAATTGCTAGGGACTGTCTCCTATAAATACACCCAAGCCCCATTAGGATTCTTTGATGAGAGAAGACACCTAGAGAGTTTATACACCTCTTATACACACACATTTTATCCAACCCTGGAGAGAGAGAGCAACCTTCAACACAAGTCTTTCAAGACATTGCTCCTTAAAGTCTTTGATCTCTTCGCTAGTGGAAGGCATTGTTCTCAACCTTCTTGTGTAGTTAATACATTATTGTCATCACATCCACCTATGGCTGGTCGCGGGCCGGTTTTGGCTGGATTGGGTCGCAGGTCTGACCTGACCCGCACTGCTGCGGGTTAACAAAATTGGACCTACAGCCGCCTGAAATGTGATTTGCGGTTTGTGTAAGTGGGTCAATCGGTTCCACGGGTGAGTGCAAATCGGATGTGCGGGTTGAAGCTTCTGCTTTTCTTAAAATTTTTTTGTTGGCCTTTTGTTTTTTGGCCACTTTCTTTGGGACTATTTTCATGTAAAACTAATAGCCATGAGATTTAAAAATCTTATACATGTAAAATTAATATCTCAAATCACGCCCATTCACCCCACTGATGCCACACACCAAAAAAAAAAACCCATTAGGACACAGGTAGCTTCAGAAAAAAATACAAACAAAGCCTAGCACCAGCACCCCACAACATCTATAACCAATTCATCGAGCTTAACCAATGTCCACCTCACTATATTGGAGCATATCAGAAAGTATTGCATCTTATTGGAGCATTCTTTAGTTTTATTATCAAATCTTACAAGAAAAACAACATGAATATATATATATATATATGATGATTGATATATTCGTATATACATATATATTACCTGATGCATTCCTTAGTTTTATTGTCAAATCTTTAGGGACAACATGAATATATATATGATATTGATATATGTATATATATCTGTATGTCAAAATTCGCCGTCTATCTTCCGATCATCATCAAAGAAGGCTTTCACTTTCTTTCAATAGTTGGCGAGAGAGAGAGAGAGAGAGAGAGAGAGAGATAAGAGATGATAAAAGAGTAAGCAGCTGCTGGGCTGCTGCTTGCTGCTAGGGTTCAAACTAATAAAACAAAACAATTTTTTTTTTTTTTTTTTTTTTTTTCAATTGATCTAAGGGTGGAACTCTGCCGGGGTTGTTAACAACTCTGCCCGTCCCAAGCCCGGGTTAAGGAGGAGGGTTGTGTGTTAGGTAGCCGACAACCAACACGTAAAAAAAGCTGCTCGGATCCCTTATGACAATGAATCCTACTTTGAATCGTTTAAATGCTAGGTCATTCCCCTCAAGTGACGCGTTGTGCCTGCCTCCGGGTGTTTCGAAAAGTGAGTAAGGAGCGCCGCATCGACGCCTGGATGCGATGAAAAATGGGCAAAGGTTCCCGCGTTTTTCTGGACGAGCGCGGGTAAAGAAGCTAGTCCAAGACTATAGGTTTATAGTAGCCACTTGGAATATAGGAACCTTAACTGGTAAGACGATGGAATTGGTAGATGTTATGATTAGGAGGAGAGTTAGTATAGCTTGCATACAAGAAACTAAGTGGACGGGTGAGAAAGCTAGGGAAATTGATGATACCGGTTTTAAACTGTATTATAGTGGTAAGGATAGACGCAGGAATGTGGTAAGAATCTTAATTGCCAAGGGTCATGTGGAGAATGTAGTGGCGGTCATTACGAAAGGGAATAGAATTATATTAGTTAAACTAGTTATTGGAGGGAATATAGTGAACGTTATTAGTACATACGCCCCTCAAGTAGGATTAGATGATCAGACTAAGAGGCATTTTTGGGAGCAAATGGATGAGATCTTATAAGAGATACCCGTGGGACAGAACCTGATTATAGGTGGAGATTTTAATGGCCCTGTAGGCATAGATAAACTAGGCTATGAAAGGATGTATGGTGGATACAATTTTGGTGACAGAAATGAGGCTGGAGAGAGTATCTTAGATTGTATGTTGGCTTCTAACTTGGTGGTGGCCAATACTACATAAAAGAAGAGGGAGGAGCATTTGATAACCTTTAGGAGTGGGTCGGTTAAGAGCCAAATAGATTACTTCTTAGTGAAAAAAGTGGATTGCCTAAAATGCAATAATTGTAAGGTGATTCCTGGAGAGAGTCTAACCTCTCAGCATAGGATTTTAGTATTAGATTTATGTTTTAGAGGGCAATACCAAGCTAGGAAGGATGGTGGACATCGTAGGACGAGATGGTAGGACCTAAAAGGAGGTTCAAGCAGTAGTTAAGGCAAAAAAAGAGTGCTTTAAAAAGTGACAGAATGATAGAACTGAGGAACACCTTAAGAGCTATAGATTGGCTAATAAGGAGGTCAAGAAAGTAGTGAGAGAGGCTAAGTTGAAAGTTTATAATGACCTATACACTAGACCAGATAGTAAGGAGGGAGATAAGAGGGTATACAAACTTGCTAAGATACGGGAGAGGAAAATAAGAGATTTTAATCAAGTTAAGTGCATTAAGAGTGAGGATTCTAAGGGTATTGGTGAGGGATGAAGAGATTAAGGAAAGATGAAAGAACTATTTTGAGAAACTATTAAATGAGGAACATGGAGGTACGACAATAGGGGAAGAAATAGCCAGTAATATGATAAACCAAGACTATATGTTCTATTATAGGATTAAGAACTTTGAAGTGGAGATTGCACTTAAGAAGATGAAATCAAATAAGGCTTTAGGACCATATGATATCCTTATTGAAGCTTAGAAGTGTTTGGGTAAAAGGGGAGTTGCTTGATTGACTAGGTTGTTTAGCAAAATTTTGTTGCCACATGAGTGGAGAAAGAGTATTTTAGTGCCAATCTATAAGAATAAAAGAGATGTCCAGAATTGTAACAATTATAGAGAAATCAAGCTAATGCGTCATATAATGAAAGTGTGGGAGAGGGTGATAGAACGCCGATTGCGAGATATAACAGAGGTGTCAGAGAATCAATTTGGGTTTATGCTTGACAGGTAAAAAATGGAAGCGATCTATCTTTTGAGGAGAGTAATACAAAAGTATAGAGAAAAGAAAAGAGACATTCATATGGTGTTTATCCTTGAGAAAGCATGTGATAGAGGGTCCCGGGATATAATATAGTGGGTGTTAGCGAAGAAAGGGGTGACAAAAGGTTACATTGATGTGATTAGAGACATGTATGAAGGAGTGGTGACCACTATTAGATCGCCTGCTGGAGAGACAAATGAATTTCCTATCACTGTAGGGTTACACCAAGAATCTACCTTAAGTCCTTATCTTTTTGCTTTAGTTATGGATGAGTTAACGAGAAATATCCAAGATGATGTGCCATAGTGTATACTTTCTGCAGACGATATAGTGCTAGTGGATGAGACTAGAGAAGGAGTTAATACAAAGGATTCCAGATAAGCAGAACTAAGACAGAGTACATGGAGTGTAAATTTAGTAACAGTAACAATGAAAGCAGAGGAAAAGTGAAGATTGAGAACCAAGAACTGCCTAAGAGTGAACATTTTTGTTATTTAGGATCGATTATCACAACAATGGGGGAGATTGATGTAGATGTGCCCCATAGGATTAATGCGGGATGATGTAAGTGGAGAAGTGCGTCTGGGGTACTGTGCGATAAACGAATACCTACTAGACTTAAAGGTTAGTTTTATACAACGACTATTAGACCAACGATGTTGTATGGGATGGAGTGTTGGGCAACCAAAAGACAACATGTAGATAAGATGAGTGTGGCTGAGATGAGAATGCTAAGATGGAGGCGTGGCAAGACTAGGCAAGACAGAATTAAGAATAAGGGTATTCAGGAATGGGTAGGAGTAGCACTGATAGAAGAGAAGTTGAGAGAGAATCAATTGAGATCGTTTGGTCATATTCAACGGAGACCAACGGAGACAAATAGAGGCAGTAGTGAAGAAATGCGATACTGTAACGGTAGATGGTAGTGTTAGGGGACAGGGTAGACCTAGATTAATGTTGGTTAGCATTGTAAATAGAGATATGGATCAACTTAATTTGACTAACGAAATAGCCTTTGATAGGGCCGCATGGAGAAGAAGGATTCATGTAGGCGACCCCATTTGATGGGACTTAAGGCTTGGTTTGGTTTGGTTTTTGATCTACGGGTGGGTCGGATTAGTGCAGGTCCAACCAAGACCCAATCCAAACCAGAACTTTTTCTTAAAACTAGACCCGCATCAGTCCTAAACTTATGCCGAAACTACCCAATTCACTACGGGTAGGATCGGATAGGACGGATTTTGCAGGTCGGCTATTTTTATACCCAGCCCTGCATACACCTACACTTCAATCTCATTTAGAGACACCCTAGGAGCTCAAGGTGAACATAGTAGTTGAAGTGATAGGAATTGTGTATTGGTGGTGGTTGGTTTTGGATTGAACTAAGAAAATCCAGTTACTTGTTTTGTTTGAAGTTTGTTATAAGGATTGTAGGTGAGCCGAGAGAAAACCTGTTGGTGTTGTAAAGGTTTCAGGTGAACCAAGGGAAAACCAGTTTGGTTTAAAATTCAAGACAGACAGCCACTAAAATGGCACTTAGAGGAGAGAGAGAGGAGAGGAGAGGGGAAAAAAAATTACAAAAAATAAAAATCAAACAACCCAACTTTTGAATCACGTCTTAGCATAAGATTGGCTATAAAAAGTTGAAAAACACCACTGCCATGTATGTCTGGAAAATTTTAAAAATAACATTAAATGGATTCACCTGCAGACTTTGAAGATTGGGGTTTGCCGTCCATAAGAGAGAGAAACTTATTACACCCGCAAAGTTGTTCGCAAGGTTTAGTCCCTGCAAAAGAAGTGGATGTCAATAAAATCAAAGGTCATAGAGTAACAAATTTTGAATTCTCCTCCATTTTTATCAGCAACAAAGGAGATTTTATTAATAATATAAAAAAAAAGAGAAAGATACAAAACGAGCACAACACAAGTAATAGACAAAAAAAAAAGGAAAAGTAACCGCAAAGTTCCTTTATGCAAGAGATAAATCAAACTAACTCTTCTTCTCAACTCAACTGACCATTGTCCTAAATACTAGGATTAGCTAACATGACTACATGAGTTGTTTTAAAGGGACAACAAATACATACGGAAAAGAAAATCACATAAGGTTGAATATAAGGCATGTGCCTTCGGTGAGGTAGACCAATAACACAAAACAACATACAGAATGTAGCCAAATATGTTTCTTTTCTTTATGACATAACAAAGAATTTCTTTTTTTCATTCAGGCAGATATTATGAGTATAGATCTACACATAATATTATTTGCTCCACAAACGACATAGTTTTAGGCCTTTCACTGAATATTTCTTCCACTGTGATAGAAATATGATGTATTTGAATCGCAAGCAGCCTACAAAAAGCTTAGCTGTAAACATGTGGATTTTACTTCTTTCTTTTCTTTTTGCGTCAGACTTGGGGAAGTTATAGTATATAACCCATCACTAAGCTTTTTTTCAGTAGCTGAAATACAATGCCTCTACAAAGGTGGACTATGACTGATTTAGTACCAGTTTAGAAGTTGTTGGATTTTGCATCATAATACTGAAATTTTTCAAGTCCTTTTAATTAACCCCACAATAATAAAATATTACACCAACCCAAAATATACCACTTGAATATCCATGGTAATTTTTTTAAGTATAACTTCAAATGTAAAAAGAAAATAGGATGCTTTTTATTTCTAAACCTGCATTAAAGAAAAATTAAGACCCGCGTTAAAGAGAAAATGGGGTATCATTTTCATTTCTGAACCTGCATTAAAGAGAAGTGTTTCCAAATGTTTCATTTTATTTCTGAACAATAGATTATCCTATTTCTGAACCTACATAATCCTACATAATTAAACAATATGTATCATTTTTAAGACCGATTTTCAAATATGTATTTGAAAAGTGTACCCTTTTCAGATGTTCTTAAAGCAGAGCAGGGTCTTAATTTAAAAGTGCTTCCTAAAAGAGCCTTAATTTCAAATTAATACCCTGTTTGTATCATTTTCAAATTTTTTATACCACAAGTTAATTTGTTTATTTCCTTTTTCTATCACAAGTTAATAACAGCAAGTATTAGAACAGAGCAGGTTCTTTAGGATCTTAGAATAGAGTATTGAATTAAAGCATCTGCTCTGTTGTAATGCTTGTTGTTAACTTGTGACAGAAGAAAGAAATGAAAGAAATTACCATACATATTTAAGAGAAAGGAAAGTATGCTTAATTAAAAACCTGTTTTATGAAAATAGATCAAAGATTTTGTTAGGTTTTATTCTTGGCAATCCCGTTTGACAAAACTCCTTTGTGTTGTAATTTTATTCGCATTTTTATTTTAGTAAGGATATGAGTTGTTAGATGTGAATCCAACCCGAATTGAGCCTTGCAGAGAAGTTTGTGATGTTAATACTTTCAAGATTGCCATTTTGTTGATTATGATGGGGATTGAGCTACCCGGTTAGCTTGCGAGGGTCGAGGGGGCAGCGCCCTTGGCGGGTTCGGGGCAGCGCCACGGCAGGGTCGAGGGGCAGCGCCCCCGAAGCAAAATGCAAAAATGCATTCAAAGTTGCCTCCCCGCTCGAGCGTCCATCCCCCCGCTTGAGCGGAGAATGCTGAGTTCCAAAAGTTTAGTTCGCTTGCAAAAATACTGGATGTTGTTTTTTCCCACTCGAGCGGAACTTTCCGCACTCGAGCGTAGGTACGCTCGAGCGGCCAATCTGACGCTCGAGCGGAGATCGCGGGACAGATTTCTATAAATACGTGTTTCAGTCCAAATCTAGGTTAACTTCTCCAGATTTTCTTTTTGGATATTAAGATTTATCTCTAGAGATGTTTTGCTAGTTCTCTTTGATGTTTTGACTGAGTATTCAACTCATGATTTAAAGAGTATACATCAAAGGATTATTTGTTTGTTCTACACAAAAGAGAGAGTTGTTCTTTGGTGGATTCTGAAGAATTCAAACCTGAAGCGTTGGTGGATTCCGGAGTGGCTCATCGTCAAGACAATTTCGAGGTGAAGATGGGGTTGGAAGGGACACATAGAGGTTGGTTCAATTTGAGCGTGGATTCGCTAGGTAATTGAGAGTATACCTGTGTAATTCCTTTATATCTTCTTAGTGGATTGTTTTGTGGCTGTTGCCCGTGTTTTTTTTTTTTCACAATTGGAGGTGTCCAATTGTGATTTTTTTCACGTAAAATTGTTGTGTCAATTTCTCTTGATTGTTTGATTAGGATTGTTATATACTACTTAAAATTGATACATAATCACAAATCAACATCTAGGGGATTTCTAGATTTTTCAATTGGTATCAAAGCGGGTCGTTTTATTTTATTTTTTAAAAAAAATTCTTTTAGAACGAGATCTTGTTTGATTTGTGATAATGGATTCAATACGTGAGGGAAATTCTATGGTTCGACCACCCCTACTTGACGGATCCAATTATTCATTTTGGAAAGCTCGGATGAGATCGTTTTTAAAATCTATTGCTGAAAAAGTTTGGCAATCTGTCATGTATGGGTGGACTAAACCGACGATGACCGTTGATGGAATAACTTTCCCCAAACCAATTGATAAGTGGGACACAATTGATTACCAAAATAGTAGCTGGAATAGTAAAGCTATCAATTCTCTCTTTTGCGCTGTCACACCTGAAGAGTTTAGTCGTATTTGCAATTGTGAAGTCGCAAAAGAGGCTTGGGATATCTTACAAACTATTCATGAGGGCACTCCTTCTGTTAAACGCTCAAAACTTCAAAGGCTCACGTCTAGTTTCGAAAACCTTTCAATGAAATATAGTGAGACCTTTGATGAATTTTATGCGAAGTTGAGTGACATTGTAAATTCCAACTTCAATTTAGGTGAAAAAATACCAGAATCCAAAGTTGTGAGAAAAATTTTGAGATCCTTGCCCGATCGGTTCCAACCAAAAGTTACGGCTATTGAGGAGGCTCAAGATGTTGACAACCTCAAGCTGGATCACTTGGTTGGAAATCTCCAAACTTATGAAGCACATAGGAATTTCAAAAAGAAACAAAAAGATATTGCTTTTAGTAGTGCTCATAGAGTTGGAGAGGATTCTGATGAGGATTGTGAGATAGATTCCAAGATTACGGCTGCTTTTGTTAAACAATTTAAAAAATCTTTTTTGAAAAAGAATCCTAATCTTTTGGAATCTACTCATACCCGTAAATCTAAAGGCAAAGATAAACTCAAAATTAATTCTATAGCCAAGAAGGAGAAATGAAAGATACAAGGGAACTCTGAAAGAGTCCAATTCTATGAATGCCAAGGATTTGGCCACTTTGCTTCAGAATGCCCCACTCGTTTGAGGAAGAAGAAAGCCCTCGCTATCACATGGGATGATGAATCAGAATCTGATAAAGATGAAAGTGACAATGAAGATCAAGGTGAAGAGGGACATAAACAATTCCTTGCTTTCATGGCAGCTTCTCAAACTGAAGGACGAACAGAGTATCCGAAGAGGCTGGTTGAGAATGCCACTAATGATAAATCCTCGGGAAGTGATGATGAAGAGCTTGAGAAAGCTTATGAAAAGTTGTATAAGGAGTCTCTTAACTTATCCAAATTGAATGACAAACTCACTACGAAACTCAAAGCATGTGAAAGTGAGAATGTCAAATTGAAGAAATAGATTTTCGAGGCTAGGAATGATGCCCTTAAGATTTCTAATGATCGACAAGCTCTTTGTGCAAAAATCTTGACTTGTGAGACAGAGAGGAATGAGCTACAACAAATCTATGCAACATATGAAGAAAAAATTGAAACTCTCGAGATGTCTCAAGTTGCTTTGGAAGAACTAATGATTAAGAAAGAGGAAGAACTCAAGTGTGCTATGGCTACCATTGGTGTTTGGAACAGAGGATCAAAGACTTTGGACAATATCATTAGGTCTCAACAAATTTGTTCTGATAAGAGTGGCATTGGCTTTGGTGATAACAAAGAGCAAAAACAGAGTGCATCTACATCGCATGATACAAGAACTCAAGGAAAGGGAGAACAAAAAATTCAACATAAGAATGGACTTCTCAAACTTCCAAAAGTTGGCAAGGTAAAAGAAAAGAAGGTATACCTTGTTTTTATTTGTCATCATTGTGGTATGCATGGTCATATTCGCCCTTATTGTTATAAGTTGCATAGGAGAGTGTATTTGCCTAGACCTAAAAATAGGAAGTTGGAAACCAAGTCGAGACGGGTTCCCATTGCAAGCAAAGGGAACCACAACGTCAAGACACCACCCAAGAACCGCAATGCTCACAACTTTGTTTATACTAAAGCGGTTTGGGTGAGAAAACTTGACTTGTGTTAATTTGTTTATTTATTTTAGTTTTTAGGTTTCTGTGTGTTTTTTTTAATGAGAAAAAAATGTGTGCATGTTCGTTTTTCTGACTTGCTTTGTTTAAAAAAAAAAAAAAAACCAAAATTTTTTCTTAGTATGGTTTTGCAAACTTGAAATTTTTGTATAGTCCTTGGTGCATATTGGAATTGATAAGAATATCCATTACATGTTAATATGTGTGTGCTTTTTGTGGTCATTACTCATTTTGGAGTGTGTGTTTTGTGATTAGTATGTCTCATTCTGTACACACTTTTAGATTAGCAAATTTTGGAGTCTTCCACCTTAGTGATTAGTTTTCTCTATGGACTTCTGGCATGGTATCTTTTGTTTTTTTAGAGGAATTGACCGATACTAGCATATCTTGGGTGATGCTGAGTCTCTTAACCACCTTCCATCTTTTTGCATCTCCACGGCTTTCCCCTCTGTTCTTTGTAATCCAACCATGAGGAAAAGGCTACCTCAGAGTCACCAACTAGGCCATCCTTATTATATCCATGCTTCTTTGGTTCGGTTTCCATACTCTTGAGCATGTTAGCCGCCAATGAGTGTGCAAAAGAAAAGAAAAAAAAAACTGTGCACAAGACAGAAAAGAAAAAAAAAATGTGCAAAAGAAAGAAAAGAAAAAGTGTGTAAAAAAAGAAAAAGAAAAAGATTCATTGATTGAGGGGGAGCCTCCGCTTTTACTCACCAAATACCCCTTGATTTCTAGTGGTTTGACTTTCTTTTGTTGTGCTTAGATTCTCTTGTCGGAGGTCCAACTTTCAGATCACTACTAGGATTGAATCTAGTGTTTGTCGAACTCCAAGAGTCACACACACATTTTTTTCATGGGATCTATGCTTTTCACATAATGCATCACTTTCTTTCATGAGGAATCTTCTATAGACTGTGCACATTGTGTTTTCAAGTAATTGTGTTTCTTGGATAATCTTGTGTGTTCTAAGGTATAAACCTGAGATTTCATGCTTGCTCCACCATATTATTTTTGTCGGTTTCTTCTGGTTCATTATTTTCTATACAGTGTTTGTGGTTATTTTGAGTGAAAGGGAGATTGGCTTTAGTTGGTTGGCATGATGCTTTGCACTGCGTCTTTATTATTTCCTTCTTGCATGCCCCTGATATTTCCATAATCTTATCATTGCTTGTGTGGTTTCTGATCTTGCTTTAGTTGATTGAGCTTCATTTGTCAATTCGTTACAAAAAGAGGGAGAATATTGTTTTTCATGTGTCTTAGGATTTCATGTATTCATGTCATGAGTTGGGTGCATATGTCTTAGTTTTCATCTATCCATCTATCCATGCTACATGTTCTTAAAATCTCTAAGTCGCATCTATTCATGTTTTCCATCTCATGCTTCAAATGCTTCAAGATAATCTAGCCATATGTTTATTGCTTTTTCATATACTCTTGTGGGACTAATAGTTGTTTTGAAGATTGTGACACTAATAACTGTTTTGCAGATCATGACCTTGAGAAAGAAGTTTGTTTTTGTTGGCTGTAATGGGTTGGGGTGATTAGGATTTTATTTGTTAGATGTGTTTTGTCACGGCATTGCCAAAGGGGGAGATTGTTAGGTTTTATTCTTGACAATCCCGTTTGACAAAACTCCTTTGTATTGTAATTTTATTCGCATTTTTATTTCAGTGAGGATATGAGTTGTTAGATGGGAATCCAACCCGAATTGTGCCTTGAAGAGAAGTTTGTGATGTTAATATTTTCAAGATTGCCACTTTGCTGATTATGACGGGGATCGAGCTGCCTGGTCAGCTCGCGGGGGTCGAGGGGGCAGCACCCCTAAGCGGGTCCGGGGCAGCGTCACGGCGGGGTTGAGGGGCAGCGCCCCCGAAGCAAAATGCAAAAATGCATTCAAAGTTGCCTCCTCGCTCGAGCGTCCATTCCCCCGCTTGAGCGGAGAATGCTGAGTTCCAGAAGTTTAGTTCGCCTGCAAAAATACTGGATGTTGTTTTTTCCCGCTCGAGCAGAACTTTCCGTGCTCGAGCGTAGGTACGCTCGAGCGGCCAATCTGACGCTCGAGCGGAGATCGCGGGACAGATTTCTATAAATACGTGTTTCAGTCCAAATCTAGGTTAACTTCTCCAGATCTTCATTTTGGATATTAAGGTTTTTGCTAGTTTTCTTTGATGTTTTGATTGAGTATTCAACTCATGGTTTAAAGAGTATACATCAAAGGATTATTTGTTTATTCTACACAAAAGAGAGAGTTGTTCTTCGGTGGATTCTGAAGAATTCAAGCCTGAAGCTTTGGTGGATTCCGGAGTGGCTCATCGTCAAGACAATTCCGAGGTAAAGACGGGGTTGGAAGAGACACATAGAGGTTGGTTCAATTCGGGCGTGGATTCGCTAGGTAATTGAGAGTATACCTGTGTAATTCCTTTATATCTTCTTAGTGGATTGTTTTGTGGCTGTTGCCCGTGATTTTTTTTATCACAATTGGAGGTGTCCAATTGTGGTTTTTTCACGTAAAATCGTTGTGTCAATTTGTCTTGATTATTTGATTGGGATTGTTATATACTGCTTAAAATTGATACATAATCACAAATCAACATTTAGGGGATTTCTAGAATTTTCAGATTTTATAGTAGATAGCTCATTTTCCAATTTACTTTACAATTTAAGTTGGGCCAACCAGGACTTGATTAGCATTTAAAGAAAGAGACCTTATAGGAAATCTTCAAATAATATAACAGAAAAATGCTTATGAATACTATCAATTTATCACACACACATATAACAATCAAAGAATTATTGAACATATGGCAGAAGCATAATAATGTCTATTTAGTTTATAGCAAACACAAAATATTGAATGAATGCCACAAATTAAAAAGGATACAAAGGGGAAGAAAGACAAGGAATCCTTCAAGTCATGGAAAAAGAAAAACACTGATAAATAAAAAATGAAAAATCCATACGTACGTTTCCCCTTAGCTAATGAAGAACTTGAACCTTTAGTGTGCTTGATTTTCAACCAAAAAGCCAATTCACAGAGTCTATACTTGATTTCTTTTCGGAGGCTACCAATGCCATCACTTTGATATGGAATTGCCTTCTTTTGAGGCTCCCAATAATATGACTTCAACCAATCTAGCGCCTGAAATTGCCCACAGAATTATAATGCTTTGTGATTTAACTTTCAGACAACAACAACAGTAAAGAAATTCAGAATTTAATGATACCATTCGCAAGATATGTGAAAGGTACAAAGGTGTGTATTGTAGGTCATGTAATCTCAAATCAACATGAATATTACTAAACAATTCAGTTGGATTAATCAGTTCAAGTTGTATTGTCATGGAGCTCCATACAGAGTAATTTCCTAGAAGCACAGAAAAATATATAGTTACCTCAGTTTGGATTTGGTGCAAAACATAAAGATGGAGTGAAAAGTTCTGCTTCAAAATTTAAAGGGTAATTTATCCTAAAAGCATAGGAAAATATCACATCTCACAATCCATTAGAAAGATTCAAAGCTCTAAAATTCTCTAAAATATCAACTCCATTAAACTAGAAGCGTCACATGACTTTATATAGAATTTAGAGACTTTCTTTTCCAATTGGATTGGATTTACCAAAAAGCAAACTACTAAAAACTTACTTCTAAACTTTATCCAATACAAATAAAATCCAAAAAAAAAAAAAAAAAAAAAAAATTCAATTAAACAACTTAACCCATAAGACAACCCATGGCAACCCACAGAAATTCTACAAATTACCAAAATGCCTCAAACCTTAACAACTTGCAAAAATTAATTTTAAACTAACTAGTAGCATATTAAACCCAAAACAAACAAAAATAGGACTAATAAAAATAGTAGCTCACGCCCATTTCCAAATATTGCCACTTCTTTAGCTTTACTTTTTCTTGCACGTTTAGTGGATTGCATCACATGTAAAATGGAAGGGTTGATTTCTTAGTTTTTTTTTTTTGGTTCTGGATCATCTAATTTTCTATATCAATTCACTAGAATCTTTTGATTTAAAGATGTTTCAGTTGAAACACATCTGAAGTGCCAAAATTTCGAGATTGATCCTTGTCTGCTATATGTTTTATTCTTTTTGAAACTTTGTCATAATCATCTCTGAATATCAATAAAAAAAACTACATCCATCTATTCTTTTAAGACTCAAAACAATTTAGAAAGAAAAACGGTGCCTCTTACAGGCTAACCAAGTGGGTGAGCCTTTGACAAACTTAGCATGTGGATAATCTCCCACTTCACCCCAGTAACATTGTTATGTTGGACCGATATGGCATATCTTATAATTGTTTAAAGCCCAAGATTTTGGACAAGACCATTCCAATCGTCTTTTGGTACGAGAATACCAAAGGCAAGTGTTTGGAATCATTTCTAATATATCAGGCAACACAAACTACAGAGCTAACCACATGTGATTAGAGCAATTTTCAGCACAAGGCCTCAAACCACTTTGCATGCTCAAAAACCTAGTAACTTATCATGGCAAACAAGCCTCCCTGTAACGCCCTCAAAATAATAACATTAAACCCATCAATATAAACATGCATTTATATACAGAAGATCCACATTTCCTCAATTCATCAGATTACTTCATTACAAAAGTATCACACGTTAACAACAAAAGTAAATGCCCTACGGGCTTACAGCTTTCCAAGTTAACACTTGGTTACAAAAGAGAGTATCGACTCGGTTACACATTAAGCCCTTGGCTTGAATTTACATGTAATACATCAAAAGGAAAATAAGGCAACAAAAGTAAGTTTGCCCCTAGCCTCCCAAGCTATGTCCTCGGAAGTGGCATGCTACCTGTACCTGAAAATGATGTTCCCATATAGGGTGAGCCACAGCCCAGCGGAGATATACTAAACCAACTATGAACAATGATTAAAAGATTAGCAACTGATAGATGGTCGATACTTACACTTCCACTTATATCTTATTAAAATTCCATGACAGTCAAGTTTATATTACAATTCACTTTCCATTTCTTATTCGACTTTGAGTTTGAAAACGAGGCTCAGTACTCTGGCCAAAACATTTGATGAGGTTATAGTTCATCACTAGAACACTTTCGAAATTCACGGTGGATACACATTTTGGTGTTGTATCAATAACACATAGACTACTTCCATACTTCACAAACGATGATGATATACATGTTAGTGCTATATCAATTCAAACAAACTTTTCAATAGATAAGCCTATGAGCTATATCACCACTACAACAGATAAGCATATGAGCTATATCAACACTTCAATAGATAAGCATATGAACTATATCACTACCACAACAGATAAGCATATGAGCTATATCAATAATCCAATAGATAAGCATATGAGCTATATCAATACTTCAACGGGTGAGCATATGAGCTGCATCCCAGGGTCCATCCCCCATCTTCCCTTAACCATTGACCAGTTTAGAGGTACATCCCCCATCTTCCCCTAAACCATTAACCAGCTTAGAGGTACATCCCCCATCTTCTCCTAAGCCGTGGAGTACATCCCCCATCTCCTCCCATACACAAGTAATGCAAGTAAGCACAGAATCACACACGCAATCAACCAATACATAAAGTTAATGTATTCTATCAACTGTCTACACATAATGCATATAAACACATTGGTCATATACCCAATCAATCAATACATAAAGTTAATGTATTCTATCATCCGTCATACTCTATGACACACCCGATTGATTAGTTTTAGTTCACCTAATCATCATGCATTGTCTACAACAATCAACACTACCCTCCACCGGTAGCCCAAAACAATTATTCCTAAGCAGGAAATAAATGCACAAATGGATAATATATCAACATTCCAATTAGGTGAGCAATAAATAATTTGTCTACACTCTTTAATCCCATACCTTCCCAATTTCAACATTCTCAATTCAATTCCTTGCTTTCTTCAATTAATTATATGCATTAATTAATTAACCCAATTAGGGCAAATTACCATAATTCACAAAACAACCCTAAGGTTCCATTGTCATCAATGTCCCAACACTAATCTCATTTCTCTATGCCTAACATGCATATAGGTTTATATATTTAAAACCTCAACTTTCGTAAAATTACACAAAGGCCCAAACTTTCTCAAAATTACCCAACAACCCCCAACATATCAAAATGCTAAAATTTAAAGACAAAACTCATAAGATGGAGTAGGTTATCCCTACCTCGAATGATGGGACGCAACAAAGAAGATGAAGAAACGGAAATGCTCCAAATTCCGAAATTTTCAGATTAAAAGATAACCCTCGACGATCAACACAACTTTTGTAAAGGCCCAAGGTGAGAAAACAACTCCTACCAGATCAATCCTAAGAGAGAAGTTAGGGTTTTAGTGAGAGGAGCTCTCAAAATACCTTTTTGGAAAAGTAAGAGAGAGAAAAGATGTTGAAAAGTGAACAAAAAAGTGGGATCTCGGCTTTATATAAAAGTCTCCCCGCTCGAGCGTCCAAACCCCCGCTCGAGCGTCACTCACAGACTCCCGCTCGAGCGTCAACAATCCCGCTCGAGCGGCGGATACACACTCCCAGAACTTTTACAGAACCAGGTCTCCGCTCGAGCGTCAACTCTCCCGCTCGAGCGTCACACACAACATCCCGCTCGAGCGTCAAAACTCCCGCTCGAGCTCACAACACTGCAGAGGAGATACTGGAAGATGGAAAACTACGCTCGAGCGTCGAAAACTTCGCTCGAGCGTGAAGGCCAAAATCTGGGCAACTACTCTTGGTTTCTGAGTTCAACCAACCTGTTTCAAACTCGCCCAACACAACTCAAGACTCGAATACAAAGAGAAAGGAATAGTAAGAGGATAAGACAGCAGCACCCTCACGAAACCGAATCTGGATTACAGTTAAACAATAACAGGGAATACCGGGATCGCTATACTCCCAATGAGGACAATTTGATTAGATTATATATGACAGAAAGAGAACATATACATACCTTAATTGAAGCAAGACGAACAAGCCGAAGTGAAGGGAGATCAGGGTGAGAACCCTCTACAAATAAACATCAAAGAGTGACCAATGTTGGTTTTTACTTATATGTCATTTAAGGGAAAAACATGACCGTAGTTTGTAGAATACATCAATGATAGACCGAATGTTGGTTTAGTGGTATCTAGTTGCCAACCCAGTAGAGAAAATAGAGAGATTGATCAATGTAAGTTTCCGTTTTATCTGTTTTTTTGAACAGAAAACACTTTTCAAAAATGAATGCACCCTAAGCCTTAAAATGTTAACTCTCTAATGTGACTAGAAAGCGGCGGGGTTCAAAAGTAACCAACTCCCTAGACTTAGGGGTTAGAATAGCAAGATAAAATGTTAATAACTAGATGAAAATAGAGAGATTGATCAATGTAAGTTTCCGTTTTATCTGTTTTTTTTAATAGAAAACACTTTTCAAAAATGAATGCACCCTAAGCCTTAAAATGTTAACTCTCTAATGTGACTCGAAAGTGGTGGGGTTCAAAAGTAACCAACTCCCTAGACTTAGGGGTTAGAATAGCAAGATAAAATGTTAATAACTAGATAAAGAAAATACATATTTTGATTTGAGCTCAATGATTATTCGGAGTTCCTTACCATGGAGAATATCAATCAGCATACGTGGAATATTGATTGCATCAGCTGCCTTTGCAATTGATACCTCTGTCTTCTTGTGTGTCTTCTCAACAACACCATTCACAAGCCTTCAAAAAAAAAAAAAAAAAAATTAAGAGTTAAGCCTAATTTCTTCGTAAAGTTTGAAACTGAAGGTCATAAACATGTAGAGAGCAAAATTAATCACATTCAATTACAACATGAAGCTTACACATGCTCGAGTGGTCACTAAAAGTTGAAATGAAAAGGCATATCTTCTTAACAATGCTCCTTCCCCCCACCCCCAAAAGAGGGAAAATAAAAAATAAGAAGGTGCCCACAATTAAAACACTAGTAAGCAAGCAATTAAACCAATAAAAGCAGGGGAGGGGGGAAAATACTTTTCAACTTTCAACTTATTTATCGCTCATCAAATCAGCAATTTCTGTACATATTATTATGTATAGATGGGTTATTTATTATAGTTCAACACTTCACAACACTAATTCCTAGAATAACATGTGCTTATAGATGCCACACACATTTTATTTTAAGGAAATAGACTATAAAATGTATTACCCTTAAAAATATGGTATACCAATGACAAGTATACTTATCTTGAAATTATAAATTATTGTCATACATATATAGGTAAGACATACACCAATATTCCCAGCTCATGGTTTTAAATCACAGTATTAGTTGATGTAACAGTCGTGGTTTGATGATATCATATAATAGGAATCATAACTAGAGCCATGAATTTTCTTCAAGCGCAAAATATGGCAATAATAATAATTGATGAGCAATTTATGACCTTGTTTATCACAATTTGAGTGTTGGTAACAGTTTTTAATTAATGTTGTAGCAGCTAAGAACAAGTTTTACAAAATTATACTAAATTTCATATTACTTTTTAGGCCAAAAAAGTGAAGCATTTCATCTAGTAAGTGGTAAGAGAATTTCACAATCTAGAATTCTTCAAATTAAGAAGCTTCATTAAGGATCAAACCTATGAAAGGAGTTGAGAATCAAATCAAGCCAAGTTCAAGTCCAAATCCTTAAACTACCATTGTGGCAGAAAGGCTTGAGCCAAACCCATCTCAACGCAATAAACTCATAACAAAGTATAAACTGACACAGGTACAACATCATTTCCTAGGCAAAAGTTAAAGAACCATACACACAAATGGCATTCAGAGGAACAAAGCAGGAGAGACTTTCTAAATAGATAATAAAATTGAACCGTTTGTTCAGCAATGCAAGCTTAAACTATCAATACATTATCTCAATTCTCCTAATTTTCTCTTAAGCCTTGCCAATCAAGATCGAGGATAAGGTTGAGACGTTTAAGATTTTTCATTAATAACTTCCTCAGAGATGGCATCTTGGCCCCATCGTAAGGCTTACTATTTGCATCTCTAAAGACACAAGTTCAAGTTAAGAGAACAATCTCCCTAGATATGGGGGTAACACTTTTGCGAGAGCCTTATGTGAAGGGCCACCCTTTTTTTTTTATATCCGCCATCTCAAGCCTAAATGTTTAGCTCATTTGGGTTAGAAAGCTGAGCTCAAAACAATAGTTAAAAAAAAAAAAAAAAGCATTCACTCTATTTGTTTCTAGTTTTCAAAATTCACTTTTCAAAAAATTCTACTTTTTCGTTTTCCTTTTTTTTTATTTGTTTTCACTGAATTTTTTTAATATTTAAGATTTTTTTTTTAATTTTTAGACACACCTAACATAAATACACTTAGAAAAGATAATATTTTTTAAAAAAATCTTTAAAAAAATTCACTAAATACCAAAAATATAAAAAAATAGTACATTTTTTGTATTTTTGTATATTAATTAATTTTTTTAAATATTTTTTCACAAATAATTTACTATTTAGATACATCTAAGTAAAAAAAAAATTGCTTAAAATTAAAAAAATATTCACTAAAAATAAAAAAAACATGAAAAAATAAAAAACTCAATTTTTAGAAAACTGAATTTAGAAAATTAAAATCAAACACACTGATTATTATTTACCTCCTAAATTATCCTTTACGATTTTCTATTAGGTTTAACAATGGTTGCAAGACTAATTAGGTTTGGATGTACAACTCGTGATAATGTCCACCCAAATTGCACCAAAGAAAGAAAAGGGTTGAGCTTATCTTTTCAACAAAACCTCAATTTTTAGGGAAGGCAACCCAAGCTTAAATATATTAATCAACTTGGGTTTTCCATCAAATTTAACGATGGTTGCAAGAATATCTATACAGCTCGTGACAGTGTCCACCCAAATTGTAACAAAGAAAGAAAAGGTTGAACTTCACTTTTCAATACAACCTCAAATTCTAGGGAAAACAAGCCAAGCTTAAAGTACTTACTCGATATTAGTAAGCTTGGCTTTTTATAGTTGCATATCTATACAAAATATATCAAAACCCTGGAGCCAAGGTTGTTAAGATCGGGATCCTACACAGGATCGTTTTAGGGGTTTGTCGGATCGGATCGTAGGATCGGATCGAGGATTGTAAGATCCTACTAAAATGATAAAAAAATGCAATAATTTTTATATGACTAAATAATACTATCAAAATATATATAGAATAAGCCCCCAAAAAAGAAATATAACAATTCAATGTAGCATTCAAACATTTTTTTTTCAAAAAAAGAAGTCAAAAACATAATAAAACCAAATACTAACACTTGCACACCATTGTCATTGTTTCTTAATGAAAACAAAACAAACTAAATAAAGGAAGAAGAAATAAAAACTACAATAAGCCATCATTGTCGCCGAAATTATCATCATTATTGCCACAATCACCATTAATCATTGCCACGTCATCATCGTCATCATCACCATCACCACCCCCGGTGCCATCCAAGTCCTCAATGTCTTCACCAATAGTAGCATCTTCAAAGTCATGATCAAAATCCCTTCGAGCATCCATGTTTTGATCTATAGCATCAACATCACTTACTTCATGAACTTCATCATGTTCTTTACCAATATGATCACGACCTAAGTTAGAGTAAACAAAAAAATTAAAAGTAAAATTAAAGTTATAATTTCTAATTAAAACTAAAAGATGTGTACATAAACTTACAAGCTTCTTCTAAATTCCTTGCAAGGGCCTCCACTTCGTCTTTATCCGAATCACATCCATGTCGAGCATTCCTATCAAGCACACTCAACCAATTTCCTTCTCTTGGAAGAGTCGAAGTCTCTCTCTCTATTATCCATTCATCATCTGATGGGATATCATCCAAACATAATGGATTCACGATTGTTTGTCTATTCATGTGTCGTTGTCTCAATTTCAAATTGTACATGACAAACACCAAGTCATTCATTCTCTTTTGGTGCAAACGATTCCTCCGCTTTGAATGTACCATCTCAAAAGCACTCCAATTTCACTCACACCCCGATGAACTGCATGTTAAACTTAAATATCCTAATTGCAAACCTTTTCAACTCAGGGCATTCATCACCAAAAGAGTCCCACCAATCAGCTACATGAAAGTTTAGTTATAAATTTAAAATTGATGAAATGAAAAAAAATAATAAGATATTAAAAATGATACAAATCAACTTATAGTAAAAATAAAAAAACACCTGGAGATTTCTTTTTCCTAGTCATGACTGCATTTTGTATGCCAAAGAGCCCTCTTGCACTCTTGGATGCATCAATTTGCAAATCTATCTTCACCCTCTCATTAACATCAGGAACCATTCTTTCAAGACATTTGTATAGCCCAATTTTAACCTCCGCATCGGGCTAAAAATTAGGACTGTAATGAAACTGAAGGTTCAAGAAGTATGCTGCAGCATGCAATGGGTGATGGAGTTGGGATTCCCATCTTCTATCAATGATGGTCCACATAGGATCATAGCTAACACCATTAAATAAAGAGCATTAATGAACAAACAAAAAGTTTAGAGAAATATAATAGTAAAGTAAATAAGATTAACTAATTAAAAGTTTACCATGTAAAAACATTATTGAAATTGCTTTGAATTTCCTCTTTCGCACGATCCATTGCCTCGTAAATGAATCTCATCGCCGGATGCTTATCCAAATCCACCAATCTAAGTACTTTAATGAGAGGTACCACAGCCTTCAAGCACATAGAAACGCCCTTCCAAAAATTACGAGTATCTCAAACAATATCTTCAATTTTTTTACCCTTTTGAGACCTTGCAAATCGACTATTCCTTCACTTGGATGATGTAAACAAAGAGAACAATGCACCCTTTTGCTCATGAAGCCGCCTCAAGGTCAAGTAAGATGTGGCAAATCGTGTTACCGTGGGCCTAATAAGTTCAATACCTTTTGTGAACTCCTTCATCCAATGAATAAGATTTGTTCTTGAATAAATGTATGCCATAATTCTTTTTCCCTTTTTAATTGTAACTCGATGAAGTTAGATTTGCTTCTCAAAATCCTCTAACATCAAATCTATGCAATAAGCGGCACAAAGTGTCCAAAACAAGCTCTTCCTCTTATCCATTAACATTTCTCCCGCCAACTTATAATTAGAAGCATTATCGGTCACCACTTGCACAACATGCTCCACTCCAACCTTCTCAACAATCTCATCCAATATCCCAAAAACCTTTTCACCGGTTTTTGAAATGTCGGATGCATCCAATGAGGATAGAAAGATAGTTCCATTAGGACTATTGACAAGAAGATTACAAATTGATCTTCTCTTTCTATCCGACCATCCATCGGACATAATTGTACACCCGGTCTTCTTCCATTGTTCCTTGAACTCATCAAGCAATTGTAATGTCTCTTGCACTTCTTTTTTTTAAAAATGTCACCCTAATTTCATGGTAAGATGGTGGCACAAGGCCTTTTCCATAATCTCCAATTTTCTTAACCATAAGTGAAAATATGGGGTTGTTGACACAATTGAAAGGAATTGCACTAGTGTAAAAAAACTGGGCAATTGTTTGACAAACATCATCTGTCACGACCCCAAACTGCCCCTAGTAGTTTGGTGCCGTGATGGCTAGTAATCCGTGATTACCGAAGGCCAACTTCCAAAATTCACACACAATCAGAGTATAGATATAGGGGGCTCACAAGTGCGGAAGCAATAATCTAAAATACAAGTGGTCCATAAGAGCAGTGCATAAGTCAAATGGAATGGCATACATCTTTACATAGCTTTACAACTTGAATACATATAGAAATGAAGTACAAAAATACATATTACATCTTAACAAAAGGGCTTCTTAAGCCAACATGTTCAAACACAAAAGCTTCAAGATTGCCGACATCCTCACTGCCGACATAACATGCATACAAAACACACATCTCGGTGTAGCCGACTTCTTGCTTGTTACTTACATACATACATAGGGAGGGTGAGCTTGGATACTCAGTGAATGGTATAAGTAATAAAGGGGTTAAATGAATGATTCCCGGGGTCTTTCAAAACCATACATAATATATATCTTTGTCAAAACCATACTTATCATAGCTTGTACAAAACATGAGATAAATCTTGTTCATCAAACTTGATCTTACAAAACTTACTTAACATACGTCAAATCTTATAACATGGGGTGATGACATTTCGGACCAAACAAACAAAGGTGCCACAAAAGCTTAGAGTCCCCTGGCACGTATGAACTTCACATGTGTGCTACTAATGCTTATAGTCCCTTAGCACGTACGGACTTCACATGTGTGCTACTAATGCTTATAGTCCCTTAGTACGTACGGACTTCACATGTGTGTTACTAATGCTTATAGTCCCCTAGCACGTACGGACTTGTGCCACAAAAGCTTAAAGTCCCCTGGCACGTACGGACTTTCAAAGATTGTCATCAAAACAAAGCTTACTTGATACATTGCCATCCAAAATAGAGTTTATACTTGATACATAAAGTAGGGATATCATTCATGCTTAACAAATACTTTTATCAAAACAAGTCAAAGCTTTATCAAAACGTTATAACATAACTTTATTAAAAATACCACTCACTTTAATTCTTGGGACGTCGGGATCAAGGCAAAGGTCCAAGTCCTACAAGGTAAAGCATACAGGACATACTTCTCAAAACAAGTCTTACATGCATGCAATTAATCTTGGAAAAACATGCTGGAAGTCAAAACACTGTTTTACATGTCAAAAAGACATGCTGGGTACTAACCTGGTCTTTGCCGAGGTCCTACACCTCCTGGCCGAGGTGTGACTACCTAGGCTTCGGCGTGCGGCTGCATGCCGAGGTGCGCACAAGACAAACTAAAGGTGCAAGTGATCATGCAAGGTAGGCCAAGGTGAGATACGATGCTTGGCCTAAGTGTGAGGTCTAGGTGAGAGTGATCTCGGCGACTACACCTCGGGAAGTGAGGCCTGGAGATCTGGGTTTCCACCCGTGAAGAACAGGAAGAACATGAACATGAAGATCATGAAGAACATGAATGCCAAAATCATAACTTCTTTATTACAAAAATCTGGGATTTCATGCTATGAGTTCGAAAACATGGACCTGGGTACCCATGCTAGAAAATCATGCGAAAACAAACACAAAAACATGGATCTAGGCATGAGCCTTCGGATCAAAACATGACTTTTCTTGAAGAACACATGAATGCTATTTTCTCTTTCTAAAATCGAACTTCAAAGCAATCCATGGCTTACAAATCATATTCAATCATGCAATGCAATAACATAAACATAAAGAACGACAAGAGCAGATCAAGAATCTAACCTTAGAACACGGATCTAACGGTTTGATCTTTGGGAATCAAGCTTGGAAATGTATCTCTCCCTCAAGAACTCTTCTCCCTCCTCTAGAGCTTCTCTCTCTACTCTTCAAAACAAAGATACAACAAATGGTAGGTTTCTCTCTCTATCGGCTGACTTAACTCTCAGCTCAAACACATGGCGACGGCTGGTTGGTTCTCGTTAAAAAGGTGATAGATTGACAAGACAAGACTATGACAAAGCGTATCTAACAAGCTACTCGGCAAAACACTTCGGCAAGGGGTGACATCGGCTAAGGACAAGGCTTCGGCAACTAAGGTGACAATGACCTCGGCTGGGAAGGACAACACTTGACTAAGCTGTGCCACACCTTGGCCTAGATGTGCCACACCTCGGTCTAGGTCATACCACTCTAAGACAAGATCACTCAGGTGCAAAGGTAACATCTCGGCCTAGATGATACACATCTCGGCCTTGGTGATTCACACCTCGGCCTAGATAATACCATCTCGGCCAATATGTCAGGGCGAAGGTGGAGGTCAAACAAAGAGGTTCCAAGATACTTCTAGACTGAAGATGACCTCGGCTTGGAATGATCTAGGCGTAACGTAACCTAGGCTTGGCATAGCTTCGGCTAAACATAACTTAGGCTTGAGGCACCAAGGAAGGAACAAAACAGGCACACAACACCTAGACAAATCACATAAACACAAAGCAAGACAAGATTCATGGATGCAAACCTAGCAAGACAAAGTTGTGTAAGTGAACATGAACATGACTACAACATGAATATGGGTTGCTACAGCAATCTTAACATGGCAAAACATATAAATGCATGCAACATGACTAGGACAAAAATGTGGGTTGTTACATCATCTCTCTCTTCTTTCTTAAATAATTGATTGATAGTTTTTTGATTTTGATGCCAAGACTTATTCACCACAAATTTATCTATACGCCCATAATGTTTTTGTTTGTTTCCATGGCCACCGGCATGCAATAATTCCACTTCTTCATCAGAATCATCATCACCAATATCAAGCATTCTCTTTTTCTTATTTTGAGACTCCAATGTTTGAGTTCTCAAAAGACTCATAAATTTTTCCCTAACATCTTTTGGAACTTGGGGACATGGTTCAACATTTTGATGAGTGCATGCCAAATGGTGTTTCAATCTATATATTCCTCCAGAACCAGTAATATTACAGTATTTGCATTTTACCTTTTTGCTTGCAACATCCACTTCAATGCCGTGTTCCCAACCAGGATCAGATCTTAGACCAGCAACATTTTTCCTCTTCCTCTCTCTTCTTGAACCAGAGGTTGACATTCCTGCAATTGCAACAAATTGTAAACATTTGGCAAATTGTAAAAAGGCACAAGACAGAGACAGTTCATGTTTTTAATTTCCATTCCCAGGGGCTAATTAAAACAACAGTAGCATTATCATTTATAGCATTGCAGGCAACAAAGAAGAAGAAGGAAAATTGAAGAAGAAAAAAAGAAAAGAAAAAAGAGAATGTGATTCAGTGAAGGAAATGAATGTGATTCAGTGAAGGAAAAAAATAAATAAGAGGTGATTCAATGAAGAAATAAATAAATAAATAAATAAATAAGATAATGACTTGGTCATCTAAAGAGCTTTACAACAGTAAGGTGCTCAGATCATACCCAGATGTTGATTCACATAGTAAACTTTCTTTATGGTGAAGAATGATTGTTCAGTTGTTTTTAGTATTTTTTTTACAGAACAAAAATAAATAAATAAATAAATCAGAACCAAAAATAAATAAATAAATAAATAAGAGCCAAAAAAAAAAATCACCGAAGGAGGTGATTCAGTGAAGAAAGAAGGAGAGATCAATGAAGAAAGAAAGAAGAGCTGTTGAGCAGCGAAGAAAGAAGAAGAGTCTTCGAATTCGAAGAAAAAAAAATAGAGCAGCAGACACCTGGAGTGGAGTCGCAGCGAAGAAGAGAGAGGGAGAAGAAGAAGAAGAAGAAGAAGAAGAGGAAGCAGCGTACCTGGAGTCGTTTGCCCAGGTCAGGCTTCGTTTGATGTTGAATGATTGAATCTTTCTTTCCCCAGGTCAGTCTTCTTCGTTTGCCCTAATCTGCTTTGCTTCTCTGTTTCTCTCATTTTAGGTCCCGATTTGGCCTTTAAGTTGCCCAAAAAATCCTTCAAATCTGGATCGTATGGAGTCGCGATCTAGATGCTATCCTACCGATCCCGTCGATCCCACCACGATCCTGCTTTGGGGTCGATCCGATGTACGATCCGGATCGAATAGTGTATAATGAGTCGTAGGATCGTACAATCCTACGATCCGGATCGCAATCTTAACAACCTTGCCTGGAGCAACTATGATTTTTTTTACCACTACTTTTAACATGAACCATGATATAACCTAAGCCAGCATTGGTTAAGCCCACCAACTCACCCCCCCTCCTCTTAAAAGAGGGCGCAACATATTGCTTTTAAAGGGAGTGTGGATGAAGCCAACCAAGTTTTCATATAAGAAATATATATATATATATATATATATATATATTAAGAGCTCCATATTTTCCTTTCTTTTTTCGCCTAAGGGCGTGGAGTTTTGGGAGTTGAGAACATACAAGTAACTTTATCCTATAGTTGATTTTGGATCTTCTTATTATAATTTTTTTTTGATAAATGCTTTTGGATCTTCTTTTTGACATAAAACAATAAATCATTTTGTTTCTGAAATACAAGTTAGACAAAAAAATAATAATAATGAGTATAAGTCTCAACCTGAGGTGAAAATATTTATCAACTTCAACCCCATTTAAAAACTTTCAACTGCTTCCAACATAGTCATACACATAAACGACATTAGGAGAGAATGAATGCTTTCTTATAGCCAAACAAGCTTTAGCAGTACCAATGAAGTATAAAAAAATAAAAACAAGAAAAATAAAAGCACTAGGAAAAGAAAATTATAACCAAATTTTCCCTTTCTGTTTCCAAATCCCCCAACCAAACACAGAGTAACAATTGCAAATTAATCTCTTTTTCTCTCTTAATGCATCAACCCAAAAACCCATGAGAATAATTCATCAATAAAACAATAATTACCTCACAATTGCCATGCAATATAGCATCGTCAGCATCTCCTCCGAGTCGAAAGCATCATCACCAAGGTCAACTCTACAATTGACAAAGACAATTCCTCGGTATAGTAATAAAATAAATAAACACACAACATTCAAGTTTATTTCAGTTTGGAATATTGACCAAAAAAAGTTTGGAGAAAAAAATTCATTACCTAAAAAAAGGATCTTTTTGCTGAATTTCAACAATTGAAGCGGTTACTTCAATCACAACAGGAAGACACCCTCTGCTTCGCCACACCGTTATCTAGAAAACCCCAATTGTTCATGCTAAAATTTGTAATATCATTAACACTATGTTTGGGAACTTGGGAGAGAAAAGAAAAGAAAGGATTAAATAAGTTATAAGAAAAAAGAAAAGAAAAGAAATGATTGTGATTTCTCTCATTTTTGTTTGGATAAGGAAGAAATAAAAAAAAAATGATTGCGATTTCTCTCATTCTTGTTTAGTTAGATTTCATTAAGAGAAAAGAAGATAAATTATTTTATGTTATATTACCAAAATAACCTTTTTATATTTTCAATCATTTTATTTCCTTTATTTTTATAGGGACAAAATTGGTATTATGAAAATAATGGTTTCTTTTCTCTCCCAATCTCTCCACTTTTGGGAAGATTGAAAATGAGGCTTATAAGAGAAATGAGTTTCTCTCCATTTCTTCCTATTTCTCTCCACTGAAGTTATCCAGACAAATAAAAAAAAATACATATCTCTTCATTTCTTTTCTTTTCTCTCCAAATCACTCAATCCAAACATAGCGTAACCTCCGTTTGTTTCTCGAGAAAATTTTCCTGGAAAATAGGAGTTTTATGTTAGCTGAGGCAATGGAGTGTGGGGAAGAAGAGTAGAGAGAGTCTCTAACGAACTCCCATTCATCCTAGGTAAGCCATGGGACCAACTTGTAGTTGCATGATCGGTCGATATCGACATCGAAGCTGCTTGTGGTTTCCACAAACCTTGGCAATGACTCCATTTCAATTCACTGTTTACGATTAAGGGCTTGGCAATGCCGCAACCACTTAATTGGAATTCCGTTGGAGCTAAATTCCACTATTCCAGCCCTCTTTTACCTAAAACTAAGCTGGTGGCACACTAGAGGGGTGAAATCGGTCCGGTTCCGCCATTTATTCTGCCACACGTTAGTGCTACTATTGCCAATAATTTGCCAATCAAATTATAATTACGTAAGAAAAACAAACATTATATTGTCATTGATTAAAAGAGTGAGTTAAAATTTTATAAAAAATGAGTTAAAACTTTCTAAAAGATATATGCTTTGCAAAAGATGCGTCAATAACATGTTTTCAAACATGTGTTTGCCCAAACTTCCTCCTCATTATTTTCCAAAAATTCTTTGTATCAACTTGTATGTATTCCCAATAAAAAACATGCACAACAATTTGGTAATTTGTGGAAAATATACATATCAAAACACTTTTGCTTGTATTTTACCTTATTACATCCTCATCAAAGCAAGCTAGTCGTATTTCTCCTTTTAAGCTCTATAGATTTTTCGATCCAATCCTACAAAAATCCATATATCCAATTATTATTAAATTAAAATTTTATAAAAAGTTATATAAACAATAGAAATAAATTTACATGGTTACCTTTTGATAAAACTTGATTTAATACATAGAACACTACAACAGCACTTCAAGATGAACAATATTTGTAGTAGAATCCAAACTATCTTTAGGGAGGAGAATACTTATACGATCAAAGGATGTACATATGGACAATACCACATATAATTGCCTATGACTAAACAATGGTATGCACAAATCATCCCCAACAAATTTCACAGATTGTCCTTCAGATTTATTAATGGTCAAGGCGTATGCTAATCGGACTAGAAATTGACGTCTTGTCATTTGAAAAGACATTTCTAAAGAAGATGGTATTAAAGATATCCTTGGTATAAATGCCAAATTGCCAAATTTTTCTCCAGCCAAAATTTGAGCTTCAATTATGCGAGTGTCGCACCTAGTAACCATCAATCTTGTATCATTACATAGTCCATCTTTCAGTGCAATATTTTTTAAAAATATTATAGGATAACCCACTTTCAACTTAAAAGTTGGTAACCCAGAAGGATCCAATGAATTTAAATATTCATTAGAATATCTATTTGTAATGGTAAGATCAATTTCATTATCTTCAGACATTTTATCTGTTGCAAGATAAGTATATAATCTCTCTGGAAAGATATTCAACGCAGTAGTATTAATGTGACTGACATCATCGTTACGCGTAGATAGAATTGTGCGTTCAGTTAAATATGTAGGGGTTGTCGTCTCTATCATATTCAATTGTGGGTAAACTGCATAAAGTAATTCATTCAAATCTTAACATTTGTTTATTGTTGATGGAAGGTTGACGATTTCTTGAGGATTGGTCTCAATCTAAAAAAAGTGAAATCAATAAAAAAATAAAATAAAAGAAGAGTGTAAACACAATTTATTAATTTAAAATAATTTATATAATAAAGAAAAAGGTTAAAGTAGTGTTATCTCTATCAAAAAATTTGCAAAATTAACATTTTCATGGTCTCCATGATTCAAGCATATATTCAAGTCCAAAGTTAAGATATGTTTATCTATTTAATAAAGCATTACTATTTTTGAAAATTTATCAAAATGTATCAAAGATACATTTGGTTTTAATGGTCTAGATAAATCCTAAGTATATATCAATGGTTCAAATACATTTAGTTCCCGCCCAAACACTCTCTGCTCTTTCTCTCTTTCTCTCATACGTTTACCCAAACACGTCTGCCCATAAGTTTAATTACCAAACACGTTCTCTTCAAGTCCCTCTCTACACTTTCTCTCTCACGTTCTCTCTTCAACTCCTTCTATGGTGGATCTCTCTCATCACCCATGATCTTCTTCAAGGTGTTGTAGTACAGAGAAATAGATGGGTGTTGCTGTTTGCCACCGCTCACCACCACCGCCGCTGCTCATCATCACCGTTATCATTGATCAACATCAATCTACTGCCATAGCAACTCCGCGATTGTCCACCACCATTGAAGAGGAAGATCAGCAAACAGCAAAAACCCAATTCGCTGCTCTTGACTTGCACTCGCAAGGTAAGATTGAGAATTGTAACGCCCTCAAAATAGTACAATGAATATAACCCAAAACATACATAAATGATAGCATGAATCAGAGTAAATAGTCCTTTCATTTCATGAAGTTAATGATATAAAAGAGTTTAACATAAATAAATACCGTATCGGCTTACACCTTTCCAAGCCTCGACTTGGTTACAACAAAACAGAGACTAGCTCTTACGAATAAGCCCTTGGCTATACAAAATATATATAATCAAAACAAGAAGCTCATGCTACCAAAAGTTCCTCCTAGCTATTGTCTTGGCGGAGGCATGCCCTCAATACCTGAAAATGTTATCCCCATATAGGGTGAGTCACAGCCCAGTCGGAATCATCTAATATGGTATATGAAACTTAGCAAAAGTATAAGTACACTATGCATATACAACGTCAGTGATAGGACATCCACATTTTATATATTCATAAGATACCAAATTTAATCCTTAATCCATTTCCATTCAATTCATTTGATTACATGAGCCAATTTCATCATTACTTAATAACCCAAATGAGACTACAACTCATTAGTTCTATAATCACATTATTAACGTACACTTCAAACTTTCTTTTCATGGATATTTTGTCCGCGGGAAACTGTCAAACGGGACCCATGTAAACATAGGCTATACATGCACTACAATTGCTATTTTACGGATATTTCGTCCGCGAGATCGACACCCATGTATAATTTTGGGACTTTCAACCAGTACACTCCAGCCAACTTAATTATAATGGAGTTCATTCCCTTTCTCCTCCCAAACAATCATTCATACATATGCAATGTATTTAAACACACAATCATGCATGGAGCATATCCCCTTTCAACTCCCAAATAGTCATACATATACAATGTATATAAACATAGCCATATTCAATGACAACCACAAGTGATTTTGTTGCAATTCACCTAATCCACATACAATTTCTACAACAATCATAACTATCCTCCACCGATAGGCCAATACAAATATTTCTAGACAGATATACAATCTCAAGATAGATAATTTATTTAAGATTTCCAAAGATGTGAAATATTACATACTCAATTCCACTATCTATTTCAACACTTGCTCAATTTCATGTTTACCCCACCAATTTCAATTATTTATATAAAATAATTATGGTAGTCATTTCAGGGCAAACATTCCCCTTTCACAAATATCAACCAAAACATCAAACTCAACCATTTTGACCTAACATAATCTCATTTTCACAATCCACACTCATTTATTTCATATTCAACAACAATCCTTTTTTCAATATTATACCCAAACCCTAGGATTGCTTAAAACACCCTCAAATCACATCTTTGTTACACAAGAGACAAATAACTAAGCTAAATATCATATGAAGGTGTAAAAAAGATCCATACCTCAAAGAGAGAAGACGAGCCAAGCAAGAGTAAAACTCCAAGAACACCGAAACCTACTTCTAATCATATCAAAATGAAGATCCTGATGCACTCTACCTTTTTCTCTAAGGCACTAGGGTGAAAAGATCGACAGATCTAGATGAAATCTAAGAGCGAAGGTGAGTTTTAGAGAGAAAATGTGTAGATTTAGGTTTTTGGAAAGTTTTAGAGAGAGAGAGAGGGGGGGATAAAAAAAGTGATTCAAAACATCATCTTCACGGACTGTTATACACGCAGTCTGCTCGAGTGTGGAAAGTGACGCTCGAGTATTAGACACGAAGGTTTGCTCGAGCGTGGAAAGTTACGCTTGAGCATGGAATACACATTTTCAGAAGTTTTGCAGACGAAGGACCCCGCTCGAGTGTGAGACTGGACGCTCAAGCGTCCAATGCACTCTCCCAGTATTTGTAGAACTGCAAAAAAAAATGCTGAGAGTTGACAAATCCCGCTCGAGCGCTAGAATGGCCGCTTGAGCGGAAGAGCCAAAATTTGGGCATCACAGGTTTGGAAAAATAAGCAACCAATCTGTTCCAAACACACAACTACGACACAATAACCAAGATAAGAGGGAGACAAGGGAAACAAGACATGAATAGCTGTTCTAAACCATACCAACCCGAGCCCGGAATACAACAAGTAATGGGTCAAAACCGGAATCACTATAACCTTCCCCCTTTAAAGAATTTCATTCTCGAAATTATAAATTATGTTCAAAGTTAACATTAGACCATTTGCAACAATGTTATTCTCACAAATTCAATACCATGACCCATCATCTGGTCATCTATTCTCATCGACTCGATATACAAGTCCATATTGGAATCATATTTTACAATTCTCAAACATTTGCAATGTTTAAATCAAAGTCCAAGTTCTCAAAATTTTACATAGCACATACAATGCTTTCAAAAGTGCTGTAATACGTATTGTGGAGAAGTGGTTTGGAAATACTCTTCAGATCCTGGGAGACGCTAGTGATCCTCAGCTAGTCACCCGAAAAGACACAAACACTCCGGTCGGGGGTGCGGGAATTAGCACCCTGACAGACAAGTTAGTTCAGACACTCAGGATAGCTTCTTTTCTAAGTTTTGTGAAGTGATTCTCACATACCTTTCTGTAACCGTTGTTCCTGTATTTATACCTGTTGTTTTTAATCCTCGGGGCCAGGGCCTACTTTTGTCCTATTCCCCCTGTTTATTCATTCGGAGCCACTGACCTCTTTCTATTCGGCTTTCCTAACGTATTCGACGTGCTAGTCATACAATATGAAGCCGGATAGTATCTAATTTCTGGAGTATGCATCTTCGGACTCTTCTACTTATTCGGCTCCCACAATTGCCCCCCAAGCACTTCACCGACGACAGTTGGCTGGAGTGCTTGGTTTTGAATTCCTAAAAGTCGAAGCCAAAATTCGGTGGTTGGTCTCATCCTCATGCGGATATCTAAGCACACCCCTTTCAGTTGTCGTGTCGACTTCCCGGCCCCTCGTACGCGTCTATTTATTGCGATTTAAAATTTCGACATCCTTTCAAGCATGTATTTTATGATGCTGATTGCTGGATTGCTTTTTAGATCGTCCCTGAAACTCTCTTCTCCGATATCTTCTTCGTCCTTTGTAAGTTCTCTCCTCCCTTGCTTCGAGGACTCTTTCTGGTTTATTCCTTTCTTGGCATATTCTCATAGATTGTAGGGTATGGCGAAACATTTAAAAGACCTTCTCTCATCAGATCATATTGCTGGCTTTAAACGCCATTGCTCCATTCTTGATGATGTTCGCCTGTCGCTTGTGGCAGATGGCACTCTTGACATGGAGAGGGAGGACAAAGTCACGATTATCTTTCCTCTTTTATCAATTGTAGAGGGTGGAGTCCATTTCCCCCTTCACCCGTTTCTTAGGGCCGTGCTTCGCCATTGGGGTTTAATCCCTTCCCAACCTAATGTGAATTTCTTTAGAATCATAATAGGGGTTATAGAGCTCAACCGTCGCCTAAGAATTAACCTTGGCATTCCAGCCATCCGGCATTGTTATGCCTTGGCTAAGTCTTCTGGTCGGCACAGACGTTTCTTCCTTAGGGCCGAGGATATCGACCATCAACTGATTACTATGCTTTCCAGTTCTGGAAAATGAGTCGATGATGTTATGGTCGTTGTCCAGGGTAACTGGGAATTTGGCGAAGGGGAGGATCACGCCGACCCTATTTCTAGACGGAGGGGCGAGCCAGGTGGCTGATTGCTTTCTCGCTTTTATTATTTGTTCGTTTTTGTTGTAATGCCTCTTCTTTGAGATGTTACCGCTTGGCTTGTGCAGGGAGAAATTTGAAGAAAGTTCTGTCTTCAACTGACGGTGTCGTTCTTTCGGATATCGAAGTCGTGCTCAAATATTTTGGCCGTCGAAGCCTTTAGAAACAAGGCAGGGCGGCCCACATTCTGCTTCGTTACGAGCCGACATATACGACTTTCTCGGCGGCGGAAAATATCTCGGTACCAGAGGGTGAAGACACTCTCACCGCTCTTATTTTGTCCGACTTCAAAAATTTGAGGCAGGTTGGTTTTGAAGGGTCAGATTCGGAGCGGGGTGTTGCTGATGTTACCGAATCAGATCAGTCTGAAACCGAGTTTGACGCGGTATTGAATTCGGCCGATCCCCTATCCGCTTCGGGCCGAGGGGATCTTTCGCTTGACTGCATTTTTCACGGCTTAGAGGATATTCCCGCCGCAAACCCCGAAAACATTGCCTGGTTAAGCCTGACAAAACTTGCCAGGAAGGCGAATGCGGAAAGGTTGGCCGCGCGGCGAAGAGCGGAGGCCCTTCCGTCTGAAGTATCACCCTCCACCGAATCTCAATTCTCCCTACCTGTTAGCGAATCAAAGTCCTTGCTCGTTGAGGTGGAGACGGCGGAAAATCGGGATGCCGAATCTACTTTGATCGTGCAGGCCGACCAAGAAGTTAAGGCAAAGAAACGCCCTGCCGAGTTTGAGGCTGGCGTAGAAGAACATGGAAAACGTCCTCGATTGGAGGATCGGACGTGATCCTTCCTTTTGTCATTCAGCCGATGATAAAAAACATGCCGGCTTCTTCTAATGCTTCGGCGTTTAAAGATCCAGAAGTCGCATTCAGCTTAGCTACGTCCGTGTCGTTGCCGTCTAACAAGGAGGCTTTCCGGCTGGAAATGGATCTGAGTGCGACAGCACTAGCCGCCCAATCGGCACTTTTGGTACATATTCGAGCTTAGCTTCACTTAGTCCAAATACTGTTGAAGTTATGGTTTTGAATTCTTGTTTTAGAGACCGTCAGATGGATAGTCGATATGGGCCGTCGCCATCGCGACGCCGTCAAATAGATTGGTCATTTACGCGAGGAAGTTGAAGGCCAGAGGAGAAGGGCTGAGGTCGAAGCTTTGAGGGCGAACAAGGAAGCTTCAAGGGCTGACGCCGAGATGGAGAAGGCTCATTGTGTGGATAAATTGAGGTCGGATGCCGAGAAGAAGGCGGACGCGAGCGAAGATGCGCTCAAGTTGGCCCAGAAGGAGATCTCCAAACTGGCGACTGAGTTGGCCGAAATGACGGCGACGAAGGAATCAGCCGACTCGGAGTCTTCCAAAGTATTCAAGGCCGGGAAAAATATTGGACTCGCCGAGTACGTGGATCAAGTCTCCAAGTTTGAAAATCAGGGATTCAAACACGGCTGGCACAAAGTCCTTGCTGTTGCTAACGCTTCATTGATTATGCCAATACCATATGAGCAAGTGGATGTTGAACCATTGGAGTCTGATTCCGATGGCTGATCCGGCCAACTGATAGTTTTTAGGATGTCGAATGTATTTTTACGGTTTTCAATATAGTATTTTTCATCTTTTGCTATAGTCATTGTGTTTGTTTTTTGCTAGGCATTTTTATGCGGGCTTGTAACTTTTTGTTTGGTAACTTGAGTATATAAAATTTCATGAGTTACGCTCAACTGGCTAAGGAAAATGTTGATGAATGTTATTGCTTTCGGTTATGGTTAGATCGGCTGCTTAGCTTAGGTATTTGGCCGATCAGTTCTGCCCTTGCCTTGGCCAGGCGCAAGCTTGGGAAGCCGAATGGGCCTAACTCGTGGGCAGGCTAAGGCATAGATTGATCGGCGCTTGCGCTTGAAAACATGGCCGACCGGATTAATCGGCGCTTGCGCTTGAAAACATGGCCTACCGGATTAATAAATCTGCCCTTGCCTTAGCCAGGGCACGAGCTTGGGAAGCCGAATGGGCCTAACTCGTGGGCTGGTTGAGGCACAGATTGATTGGCGCTTGCGCTTGAAAACATGGCCGACCGGATTAATCGGCGCTTGCACTTGAAAACATGGCCGACCGGATTAATAAATCTGCCCTTGCCTTAGCCAGGGCGCGAGCTTGGGAAGCCGAATGGGCCTAGCTCGTGGGCTGGCTGAGGCACAGATTGATCGGCGCTTGCGCTTGAAAACATGGCCGACCGGATTAATAAATTTGCCCTTGCCTTAGCCAGGGCGCGAGCTTGGGAAGCCGAATGGGCCTAACTCGTGGGCTAACTGAGGCACAGATTGATCGGCGCTTGCGCTTGAAAACATGGCCGACCAACTCGTGAGTTGACGTTTGGGATTACTGACGTTGCCTCGGGAGAGCTGCAAACATTGAAGGATAAATGGTGCGGGTGCACGCCAGAGGCCCTACTTATTTCGATTCAGGCAACTTGGGAGGGGCGAAGATTGACTAAATCAGACGCCGCAATGAGTCGTAGTAGCGAGCCTACGCGTACAAGAGGAAGAACGTCCAAGGATCGGGAAGAACGTCATCGAAGCAGATCGCCTCGAATAGACAGGCAACAACGGGAAAATTCTCCGCGCCCGCGACCGAAAATTGAGCCTGATACGACGCTACGACCGTTGAGTTTTGCGGTGTTTGTGAGGAATAGACCAATGACGGAGATGGATTCTATCATTAAAGACCCAGATGTGGCAGTCAAGTTCACTCGACAAATATTCCCGCCGAAAGTCCAACAATCGATGGTCGGACGTCGAGACTTTGAAGTATTTCGAGACGGCATACATAGGGCCGTAAAAGGGCCATATACTGCTTACGAAGTCGGCATGTGTCTGCGGGAAGCGCGACGTGAGAGCGAGAAAAAGGACGAAAGGAATTGTAGTCTGGAGATTCGCGCGGAAAAGGCTGAGCGTGAGCTTCGGGAGCTGAAGAATGTTCAAACGAGCGCGTCGATGGCGGCCGATCAATCTAAATTGGTTGTTGTGGAGAGAGTGACCCAACGGACCTCGTGTTATGAAAAGGGGTTTCAGGACGGCCTGAAAGCCGGGATAGAGAAGGCCAAATAGGACCTTGTCGAGGAGGTCTGCCGATGTGAAAATCGTGGATTCAAGCACGGCTGGATCAAGGCGCTTCAAACCGAGGAAGCTCTCGACGCCGTGGGCATTGATTCGGTCTCGCCCCTGTATCATCGCCACTACTTTCCTTATTCTGATTTCGACATTGAGAAGAGCGACGATGAGGGTGTCGAATGAATAGACTTCGCGCCGAATAAATAGAATTTCTTTTATTTTCAACGTTCGTATTTGGTCTTGAAATGTTATGTGTTTAATTAATCGTATTATTTCAACTTTTTGGCAAGTTTTGTGTTGCGTGGCGTAAATGTTTAAACATGTATTGACCGGCTCCGAATTCGGAGGCTTTGTTTAGGCCAATCGTGATATCCACGAAGGGCGCTTTCGAATCTGGAGTCTTAATCGGCCCTAAGGTGTCATGGACCGAAAGGGGCTCCCAATTCGGAGGCTTTATTTTGGCCAATCGTGATATCCACGAAGGGCGCTCCGAATCCGGAGTCTTAATCGGCCCTAAGGTGTCATGCACCGAAAGGGACTCCGAATCTGGAGGCTTTATTTTGGCCAATCGTGATTTCCACGAAGGGCGCTCCGAATCCGGAGGCTTAATTGGCCTTAATAAGCTTAATCGGCCCTAAGGTGTCATGCACCGAAAGGGGCTCCGAATCCGGAGGCTTTATTTGGGCCAATCATGATATTCACGAAGGGCGCTCCGAATCCGGAGTCTTAATCGGCCCTGAGGTGTCATGCACTAAAAAGGGCTCCGAATCCGGAGGCTTTATTTTTGGCCAATCGTGATATTCATGAAGGGCGCTCCGAATCCGAAGTCTTAATCGGCCTTGAGGTGTCATGCACCAAAAGGGGCTCCGAATCCGGAGGCTTTATTTTGGGCCAATCGTGATATCCACGAAGGGCACTCCGAATCCAGAGTCTTAATCAGCCCTCAGGTGTCATGCACCGAAAGGGGCTCCGAAGCCAGAGGCTTTATTTTGGCCGATCGTGATATCCATGAAGGGCGCTCCAAATTCGGAGGTTTAATCGGCCTTAATAGGCTTAATTGGCCCTAAGGTGTCATGCACCGAAAGGGGCTCTGAATCCGGAGGCTTTATTTGGACCAATCGTGATATTCACGAAGGGCGCTCCGAATCCGGAGTCTTAATCAGCCCTGAGGTGTCATGCACCAAAAGGGGCTCCGAATCCGGAGGCTTTACTTTGGCTAATCATGATATCCACGAAGGGCACTCCGAATCCGGAGTCTTAATCGGCCCCAAGGTGTCATGCACCGAAAGGGGCTCCGATTCCGGAGGCTTTATTTGGGTCAATCGTGATATCCACGAAGGGTGCTCTAAATTTGGAGTCTTAATCGGCCCTCAGGTGTCATGCACCGAAAGGGGCTCCGAATCCGGAGGCTTTATTTTGGCCGATTGTGATATCCACGAAGGGCGCTCCGAATCCGGAGTCTTAATCGGCCCTCAAGTGTCATGCACCGAAAGGGGCTCCGAATTCGGAGGCTTTATTTTGGCCGATCGTGATATCCACGAAGGGCGCCCCGAATCCGGAGGCTTAATCGGCCTTAATAGGCTTAATCGGCCCTAAGGTGTCATGCACTGAAAGGGGCTCCGAATCCGGAGGCTTTACTTGGGCCCATCGTGATATTCACGAAGGGTGCTCCGAATCCGGAGTCTTAATCGGCCCTGAGGTGTCATGCACCAAAGGGGCTTCGAATCTGGAGGCTTTACTTTGGCCAATCGTGATATCCACGAAGGGCGCTCCGAATCCGGGGTCTTAATCGGCACTAAGGTGTCATGCACCAAAAGGGGCTCCGAATCCAGAGGCTTTATTTTGGCCAATCGTGATATCCACGAAGGGCGTTCTGAATCCGGAGTCTTAATCGGCCCTAAGGTGTCTTGCACCGAAAGGGGCTTCGAATCCAAAGGCTTTATTTTGGCCTTACTAGGCTTAATCGGCCCTTAAAGGCTTGGGGGCGAACTTGAGAAAACAAGAAGCTTTGTATTGCAATGGTGGAATGTGTACAAGTATCAAGCCCACAAGTCGGGTCAATGATAGAATTTACATAAATGTGTTGAGTTCCAAGGCCGTGGCAGGCTTCTTCCTGACATGTCTGAGAGCCGATATGCCCCTGTTCCTGCGATGGATTCGATCTGATAGGGGCCGTCCCAGTTTGGACCCAATTTTCCATCGGTCGGTCTCCGGTCGGCTGGAAGTACCTTCTTCAGGACAAGCTCCCCTGGCGTGTATCGGCGCAACTGAACTCGCTGATAATACAATTTGGAGAGCTGCTACTGATACCGTGCCATGGATGCCAGGGCGCGGTCTCTTTGCTCTTCGATCAGAATCAGATCCAGGGCAAGCATCATGTCGTTTCGGCCTCTATCAAAAACTTGCGATTTTAGAGTTGGGAGGCCGATTTCCAGGGGTAAGATCGCCTGGGTTCCAAAGCATAAAGCAAACGACGGTTCTCCAGTGGATCTCCTCGGCGTAGTACGATGAGCCCACAATACACTCGGCAATTCTTCGACCCATTTGCCTTTAGCTTTTTTTAGTCTCTTTTTGATGCCATCCAAGATGGATTTGTTAGAGGCTTCGGCTTGACCATTGCTTTGGGGGTAGGCCGGTGTCGAGAAATAAGGCCGAATGCCATATTTGCTGCGTAACTCTCGATATACGCCATAATCGAACTGGGTGCCATTGTCTGAGATGAGAGCTCTCGGAATGCCAAATCATGTTATGATGTTTCTCCATACAAAGCGTTTAATGTCGGCATCTCGTATATGTGTTAAAGCCTTTGCTTTGACCCATTTTGTGAAGTAGTCTACCGCGACGATTAAGAATCGCTTGTTCCCTGGGGCCCTGGGCAACGGTCCTACGATATCAAGTCCCCACTAGGCAAACGGCCAGGGGTTGGTGATAGAGTTCAACTCTTCAGCGGGCAGGTGGGTTAATGGGGAGAACTTTTGGCACTGTTCGCATTTTTTTACATAACTCTCCGCGTCAACTCTCATTGTCGGCCAATAATATCCCTACGTTATAGCTCGATGGGCCAGGGAGCGTTCGCCGGAATGGGCACCACAACTGCCCTCATGTATCTCTGTCAGAAGCTCCTCCACTTTATCGGGGTGCACGCATTCCAAATATGGACCAGAGAGGGACTTTTTGTAAAGCCCTCCTTGCGGATCCAGATAGTATCGCAGGGCTTTGTTTCACAGCTTGTGTGCTTCTTTTTTGTCCTCTGGGAGTTGTTCAAAAGAGAGGAATGCAGCAATGGGGTCCATCCAGCTTGGTGCGGATTTTATAACGTTGACGTGAAATTCCTCAAAAGGACCAATATTCGGCTCCGGGATGAAACCTACTTCGATGGTCCGTTTGATCTCAGAATTGATGGCAGTGGCTAGGCACGCTAAGGCATCCGCGTGTGTGTTCTGGTCGCGTGTTATTTGGTTCAGTTCGTGGTGGTCAAATTTTGCCAACAAAGAATTGGCCGTTTTCATGTAGGCCGCCATACGGTCGTTTCTTGCCGCGTACTCCCCCTTTAGCTGATTGATTACCAATTTTGAATCACAAAACACAAGCAGACGCTGAGCGCTGAGAAGGTGCGCATTCCGTAGACCAGCTAGAAGGGCTTCGTATTCGGCTTCGTTATTTGATGCTTCGAAGCCAAGCTTGACGGCCTGCTCAATTACTGCGCCGTCTGGAGACATGATTACAACTCTGGCGCCACTGCCCCTTTGGTTAGATAATCCATCACAGTATAATTGCCAAATATCCTCGACATAAATTCTCCAGTTCCACTTTGGTAGAACTTCAGCCTTTGGTCGAACTTCATCAGGTTTGAGGCTGGCAAGCTCGCCGGTGAATTCGACAACAAAGTCGGCCAAGACCTGCCCCTTGATTGCAGTTTTAGGTAAGAATTGAATGTCGTATTGGCCGAGTTCAAGAACCCATTTTGAGACATGTCTTGATGCTTCTGCACTCCGTAGTACTGATCGGAGGGGATATTCTGTTAGCACCCCATTGCTATGTCTCTGGAAGTAATGCATCATTTTTCTTGCCACCATGACTAGGGCTAAGATGAGTTTTTCCAGCGGAAGGTAGCGTGTTTCCGCTTCAACCATTGCCTTGCTCACATAATACACTGGCCGTTGCTCTCTCTCCTCCTCTTTTAACAGTACGGCGCTGACGGCCCTATCGAAAACTGCCAGATATAGGATGAACGGGTCACCAGCGGCGGATGTTGTCAAGAGAGGTACTGAGCGGAGGTAGGTCTTGAGTCCGTTGAAAGCTGTTTCGCATTCGGCGGACCATTCAAAAGCCTTACCCTGCCGTAGTGTCTGAAAGAATTGTCGGCAGCGATCTGTAGACCGACTGATGAACCTGTTGAGTGCAACGGCCATCCCCATCAACTTTTGAACTTCTTTTACTAAATGGGGGAAGCCGAGTTCCAAGATTGCTGTGACCTGCCTCGGGTTGGCTTCGATTCCTCGGTGATTGATGATGTAACCCAAGAATTTTCCAGAGCCGATTCCGAACGCACACTTGGAACCGTTTAGTTTCATTCTGTATTTGCATAAGATGCTGAATGTCTTTTCTAGATCGGCTATATGACTCTGTTCTTCTTTGGACTTGACCACCATATCGTCGATGTATACTTCCATAGTGTGGCCAAGTTGCTCTTTGAACATGGCGGTGACCAATCTTTGGTAGGTTGCCCTTGCATTCTTCAGCCCAAAGGGCATAGCTTTGTAGCAATAGGTTCCTCTTGGGGTGAGGAAAGCAGTTTTGTCCTGGTCATCTGGATGCATGGCGATTTGATGGTAGCCTCTGTAAGCATCGAGGAAGCTCATGCGTTGATGACGTGCCGTCGCATCGACGAGCTGGTCGATTCTAGGTAGAGGGAAACAGTCTTTGGGGCAAGCTTTGTTCAGATCCGTGAAGTCGACGCACACTCACCAGGTCCCATTTTTCTTCTTCACCACCACTGTATTAGAGAGCCACGTAGGGTAAGTGACTTCTCTAATTGCCCCGGCGTCAAGCAGTCTGTCTACCTCCTCAACAACGGCGGCAGTGTGCTCCGCGACTGACCGTCGGCCTTTCTGAATGATCGGCTTACATTTTAGATCGACATTCAGATGGTGCTGTGAAACTGACGGGTCTATTCTCGGCATTTCGTACGGAGTCCACGTAAAGACGTCGAGGTTGTTGAGCAAGAAAGGAGATCAGCTGCTGCCTGTCGGCCTGATTTAGAGAGGCGCCGATCATGAAGAACTTTTCTGGGCTGCCATCAATGTCAACTCGGTCTAAATCTTCCATGGCCTTCTCAGTTAGATACCGCCCGACATCGTCCAGGATCTCCCGATTCGGCACCTCGATGGAGTTTACTTGTAGTTCCTTTGGCGTTCTGGCGGCAAGGAGATAACATGTGTGTGCCGATTTCTAGGATCCGTGGATTTGCTCAATGCCGTGTTCTGTTGGGAAACATAGCAGTTGATGATAGGTGCTTGGGACGGCCTGCAAGGTATGCAACCACGATCGCCCCATGATGAGATTGTTCGGCGATGGTAGCCTGACGACCAAGAATTCCACGTCCACCGTTCTGGAGCCTGCTCGAACGGGTAAGATGATCTTTCCCAGTGGGTACTCTGGAGTGGCATTGAAGCCGAATAGTGGATAAGGAGACGGAGTCAGGTCTGACTCGCTAAATTTGAGCTTGGTGAAGGTTTTATAATACATAACCTCCGAAGTACTGACCTGGTCGATAAGAACGCGTTCGACGGTGAACCGGTTTACGCGCAGCTCAACAACCAACGGATTAATGTGAAGGAGTGTTACACCAATCAAATCAGAATCGTCAAAGGTGATACTTGGTGTCTCTCGGGGCCGCTTTGTTGGCGTGAGTTGCTGTTGGGGGCCTGGATGTGATTGGATCGTATGCACGGCCGGGGCTGCTGGCAGGCTGTAAATCATGTAGACAGTGTCGAGCAGAAATGCATCCTTCGGACGGGCAGGTGTTTCGACCGCACTCCTCCGGACGCGTTGGTGGAGACGTTCGTCCTTTACCAACTCCTGGCACACCGTTTGTTTGGATTTTGCTATTTCTGAGGCTAGATCGCGACGAAGGCGTTCATTCTCAGCGATGATGTTGTCCAACCTCTGCGTGGTTTGCCTAGGTTGTGCCATGGTCGCTTGTATTGTCTTTTGCGTTGGATTTGGAGATGAGCAGAGGTCCGAGGCAAGTCCTGCTACGATGGTTTTTGGTCCAAGCGAGTTCGTTGGAATGAGGTCATCTCTTTGTGTGGTCTCGTCAGTGGCTATCGGAGGATCTTCAGTCACGCCTGCCATGGATGTATTTGAGTATTCCCACAGACGGCGCCAATTGTGGAGAAGTGGTTTGGAAATACTCTTCAGATCCTGGGAGACGCTAGTGATCCTCAGCTAGTCACCTGAAAAGACACAAACACACCGGTCGGGGGCGCCGGAATTAGCACTCCGACAGACAAGTTAGTTCAGACACTCAGGATAGCTTCTTTTCTAAGTTTTGTGAAGTGATTCTTATATACCTTTCTGTAACCGTTGTTCCTGTATTTATACCTGTTCTTTATAATCCTTGGGGCCAGGGCCTACTTTTGTCTTATTCCCCTTTTATTCATTCGGAGCCACTGGCCTCTGTCTATTCAGCTTTCCTAACGTATTCGGCGTCCTAGTCACGCAATATGAAGCCGAATAGTACCTAATTTCTGGAGTACGCATCTTCCGACTCTTCTACTTATTCGGCTCCCACACGTATGATATTCCACATTCTCAAACATATGCAATGTTTATAATAATCCATATTTTCAAAAAGTAAACAACATATACAATGCTTCTACCTTTTCAAAACATATACAATGTTCTTATATTCTACCACTCATGATCACAAAACATTACATGTTCCAACATCAACAAATAAGTTCATATACTTCTCTCGGACTTCCAATTCACGCTCCCAAGTCGCTTCCTTCACCCCGTGGAGTTTCCACAATACCTTTACTAAGGGGACTCTCTTGCCTCGCAAGATCTGGTCTCGTCTATCCAAGATCTGATATTTTCAGAAAAACACGATCTCCCGCCTCAAAAGACAAGGGCCTCCTCCTACGGTCGACATAACTCTTTTGGCAACTCTGGGCCGTGACTAATCTTTTACGGATAAGTGCCACATTCTCCGTTGTCTCCCGAACCAACTCTGGACCCAACAAAGGTGCATCACCCACCTCGACCCAACACACTGGGGATCTACACGGTCGGCCATACAAGGCCTCAAATGGTGCCATGCCAATACTTGATTGGAAACTGTTATTATAGGCAAACTCCACTAAGGGCAAGCCCTTGAAATCAAGCACATAACCTCGAAGCATGTAATGAGTTGAATCAAATTGAATTTTGTCCTTATTATTATTGTTGTGGTGTCGTGAACCATTCTATTTAAATTATTATACTCCATTCATTTTGGACCTAATTGATTGAATCATGACTCATTTGTAACCATGTATTATTGTTGTTATTATTATTATTATTTATTTTATAATTCTGAGAGAGTTACAAATATTTATGGTGTGTACCATTAAACGAAATATATTTTATGGTGTGAAAAGATTATATCATTTTTGTCATTTATGTTACTAAATTTATAATGATTTTGAAACATATTTTTAATTAATATATACATATAAATGTATATGTAGAGTTAGATATTTGTATTGATTTGAAAATAATAAAATAATAATAAACAAAAAGACAAACCCCCATGTGGGGTTGTCCACCTCTTTGCCATTCTTTTCTTTGCAATTTATAGAGAGCTGCTTTGCTCTCTCTCCCACTTTCGATCCTCTCTTTCTCTCTCTCTCGGCTCAGTTCTCTCTCCCTCACAGATTTTTTATTTTTTATTTTTTTGACATTCATCATGTAAAACCTTTGATCCACCAAAATCGATTAAGTTTTAGACCCCAGTTCTTGAGGCCAAAGTGAAGAGCTTGGTGAGAGCAACATTTTGATCGGTGGAGATTAAAATCTGACAAAGTCAAAAATTGGGGTTTTTGCTTGTTTCCTCTTCTAGCTTTTGAGGTAGGGATTTTTCCTACACTTCTCCATGCACTTTTACTTGATTATATGGAGCTTAGAGTTGTATATAATTTAATTAAAATTTTTGGAAAATTTATGATTTATTTGCTTAAAAGGGGAATTTTGAGAAAAATAAAGAGTTGATGCCCAAATTGCGAAAGTGTAAACTTAGAATATATTTGTAAGGTTATGAAAGAGCAATGTTTTAAATTTGAATAAAAACAGACTTCAACTCGATCGGCTTTGAAATTTTTACCGGTTTTCAACCAAAAGAGCATTTTTAAAGAAAACAAAGGAATTACGTTTAACTTTTGAGGCTTTTGATCAAAATATGATGTCATAGTTGAATAATGCTTGGAGAATGAGTTTGGAAAGAAAATGATGTTTTCTTGGGCATTAACGGTATTATTTTGGTTAATGTATCTGTTGGAATAAAACTGACACGGTTAGAAATGAACCTTGAGAGGTTACCGGGGACGTGATTGTGATATGAAAACTAGTGTAGTTGTTCATATTTGATGAGATGTGGAATAGATTGTATTTATTGGAATTTTTTTTTGGAATTTAATTGTTTAAATATCCGTTTAGAAATATCTGTTTTGGGCTATCGGTGGAGGATAGCTATGATTGTTGTAGAAATGCATGAGACTTAGGTAAATTGAACGACATTCCTCATTTGTTGCATTGGACATTGCATTACATTCATTTCATTGGAAATGTATCTATTTTTGAGAAATGTTTGGAAATGTATTTGTTTGCGAAAAGATGAATACTTGGTGAATCTGGGTAGGGGGTGTAGAACCGTGCAGTTAGGTGTCGAGCCTTCCAGTTTACTGGTAAAAATGATAGTGGTAGTGCATTAGGGCCTACTTGCAGACACTCATCTAGAGATTCACAGAGTCTATATTCATGTAACAGATATGGTTTAAAATGGAAATAGTTTTATATCTGTTGTTGCATCTCAGCATTGCATGCTTTATAAAAGGAGAGATAAATTGTTTTATCATGAACATGGCATGAGCATACTCCTCTTTAGTCTTGTCATGGTTCATATGTTGTGTAGTATATCTCTACTGGGCTGTGGCTCACCCTATAAAGGAAACCCTTTTAGGTACAGGAGCTATGCCTCTGCCAAGGCATTGACTTGGGAGGACTCAGAGCTGAGACTTCATTTTTGTTTTATTGTTATTTGTTGAATGTAAGCCCAAGGCTGTATTTGCATTGAGTTGAAACTCCATTTTGTGTAACCAAGAATGTTCTTGGATAAATTTGTAAGCCTGTAGGGCACTTATTATCTGTTTGGCTTCCATTTCATACTTTTTGTAAAATGTATGCTTGGGATTGGAACTGGGGCATTGAGATGTGAATAGCATGTATTTGGCATTTGGGATTTAATCAAAATGGATATATGGAATAGATAGCTATATATATGTGTTTGTCTATCAGGTGGGTCTTGTTGCATAAATAGATATACCCTGCCTAATTTTTGGAGCATTACAAAGCATATCCTCAAGGATCTGAATAGTACGCTCGAATTGCCCATCTGTTTGACGATGATATGCAGTACAAAAGGACAATGCAAACTCTTCCAGAACCGAGCAGTGAAACAAGGATCTCTATCCGAAAGGATCATCATAGGGACCCTGTGCAACCTCACTATGTCCCTGATATACCACTTGGCAAGATAGTCTACCGAATCACTTACGCGTATAGGTATGAAGTGCACACACGTGGTTAATCGGTCAATTACCACCCAAATAGTATCACTACCCCGTTGATTCCTCAGAAGGCACACAACAAAATCCATCATGACATGCCCCTATTTCCACTCGGCTATAGGCAAGGGTTGTAACAAACCCGTTGGCCTCTGATGCTCAGCCTTGACTTGCTGACAAGTAAGGCCCTTCGATACAAACACGGCTACATCCTTCTTCATACCTCTCCACCAAACTGGCAACTAAGGTCGTGATACATCTTTGTGACTCCTGAATGCACTGTAAGGTGCGAATGGTGAAACTCTCCGAGTACTTCCTCTCAGCAAGACTCCGGCACAAACAAATGATCTCGGTATCTCACACTCTGGTCAGAATACACACTCAAGCCTCTTTCTACCTTCCCACTGGAAATCTTCTCTCAGAGGGATTCTACCTTAAGGTCATCCTTCTGCGCCTCTAACACTCGCTTCACAAGAGTAGGTTGGGCAACTACTGTAAACAAGGTCGCAGATTCAACGGATTCAACAAGATGTAGGTCAAACTCCCAAAGAGCACCCAACATCTCCCATTCTCGGATGGCGATACAAGCTACACTGCTAATAGACTTCCTACTCAATGAGCAAGAAGTTTTGAACACACTAGAACAAATGATGGTTGAGTTTGAGCAGGGCAATACAGTTCAACATCATCATGATCTTGAAGTTTATCAAACTTGGAGTAATGAAGATCAGTGTGCTCGCTTTACCATGTTGAGTAGCATGCACAACGACTTGATTAGTGAGTTTGAGCATTGCCTGACTGCATTTGAGATGTGGGAAGCTCTCAAGCAAAAGTTTGGTGTCACCTCTTTGGCAAAGCTACGTGGGTTGACTATGAAGTTTGACTCTTATAAAAAAAAGGTGCATCACTCGATGAAGTAGCATTTGAGGGTCTTGTCAGCCATAAAACGTAAGCTTGCTATTGCTGGGCACAATTTGACTTAAGAGCAACAAGTACAAGCTGTGATTTGCTCTCTGCCAAATTATTGGAAGCAGATGAAGCAGAACATGATGCATAATGAGAGTGTGAAAACATTCAAAGACATATTACGCCATTTAAAGTTAGAGGCTGAGCGTGTAGAGGCGGCTAAGTCTGATGGTTTTGCTATGGCGGTTGAGTCAAGCTCACGCAGGACTTCTCAGTTCAAGTGTGGAAAAGCAAAAGGTGCTCCTAAGAAGCAAGCACCAGCTGCGCTAAAGCCTAATGGCGCTAGAAATTTCAAGCGTAGGGGCAAGAGAGGTGGCAAGAAGGTAAAGGCTAAATTGACATGCTTTAACTGTAACAAAGAAGGACACTTCGCTTGGGATTGCCCTGAGCAAAAGAAGGTACTCTACTTAATTTCTCTCATTCAATACTTTGTTTCTCATCAAGCATTAATTGCTCATTCTCCTCATTTTTGGGTTGTAGACTCCGAAATGACAGACCACATCGTGAGGAACAGAGTAGGGTTTGTTGAGTATCACCAAGTACCTGCTGGGAGCAAAAAAGTTTACATGGGGAATGAGTCTAGTGTGGAGGTGCTTAGCATTGGCACATACAAGTTGGAAATGCGACGAGGGCGCATCTTGTATCTTCATGACGTTCTTTATGCTCTTGATATTCAGCGAAACTTAGTTTTAGTTATTAGCATATAAACCTTGGTTTTAGCTTTTGTTTTGAGAATAATGGTGTTAGTATTTATTTGGGGACAATTTTTTATGATTTTGGTTATCTTTTAGATGGTTTCTTAGTTTTGGATGTGGATGATTCTAATTTTAATAAAAATGCAAATGGCTCTGTTTCTTATATTGCATCTATTTGTGATAATGATTCTTTGAGATGGCATGCTAGATTAGGCCACATAGGGTAAGACATGATGAATAGATTGGCTAGAGAAGGCCTTTTAGGCCCACTTGGTAGAGTCACTTTGCCTACTTGTGAGCATTGTCTTGCTGGAAAGGCAACAAGGAAACCATTTGGGAAAGCCAAAAGTGCATCTGTCCCATTACAACTTATTCATTCTGATATATGTGGACCAATGAATGGAAGGGCAAGGTACGGAGCCCCTTATTTTATTACATTTATATATGACTGCACGCGCTTTGGCCATGTCTATTTGATTCCTCACAAGTCAGAAGCATTGGATTGCTTTAGATGGTATGTTAATGATGTTGAGAATCAATTAGACAAGAGCATGAAGGCTCTAAGGACTGACCGGGGACTCGAGTATCTATCAATTTAAAGTGCTCTGTGAGGAAAAAGAGATTGTTAGGAAATTAACAATTCTTGGGACTCTGCAATAAAATGGTGTAGCTGAGAGAAGGAATCGCACATTGCTTGACATGGTTAGTTCTATGATGGCGTAAGCTAATCTTCTCATTTTTTATTGGGGAGATGCTTTGTTGACTGCTGCCTACATCCTTAACTGTGCGCCCTCCAAATCAGTTCCTTCTACCCCATATGAGATGTGGACTGGAAAAAAGCCTGATATGGACAATTTGCGGCCTTGGGGTTCAACAACTTACATATACAACGCTTCTCATAAGTTTGGGAAGTTGGGCCCTAGAGGAAAGAAGTGTATCTTTATTCGCTATAGTGAGTATTATAAGGGCTATGTGTTTATTGGAGAGCATCTAGATGGAAGTGTGACTGAAATTGAGTCACGAGATATGGATTTTTTAGAGGAGGATTTCCCTAGCAGAGGTGAGGTAACTAGAGATGGAGGATCTACTTAAAGGCGTACCTAGTAGCCTAGTAGAGAATGAGGAAATAATCCCTCATGCTCCTAGGGATAATGGAAGCGATTTACCCGCCCATGGATTAGAACCAATGGATGAGGATTCTTAGGACTCTCAACTGCGTAAAAGCAAACGTGGAGCTATATCCCATCGTCTTTTTGAGATTGAGGGGGAAGCATTCATGATTGCTCTGAGTGATGAGATGGAGCCAAATCTCAAAGAGGCTCTCTTATCTCTTGCTAGTAAAGAATGGAGTACTACGATGGATGAAGAAATAGAGTCTATGAAGAAAATTCATGTCTGGGACTTGGTTGATTTGTCGCCAGGGCACCAGACTATTGGGAACAAATGGGTTCTCAAAATCAAGCGCAAGGCGGATGGTTCCATAGAAAGATATAAGGCTCGCCTAGTGGCAAAAGGCTACACCCAATTAAAGGGTGTGGACTATGAGGAAACCTTTTCACCAATTGTGAGGTTTGCCTTTATTCACCTAATTCTGGCCATAGTAGTTCAGTTGGTGTACCGATCCCAGTTTTGCCACTTTGCTGAGTATGTCGGGGATCGAGCTGCCCGGTCAGCTCGCGGGGGTCCAGGGGGTAGCGCCGCTTGGCGGGTCCAAGGGCAGTGCCTTGGCGGAGATCGAGCTGCTCGGTTAGCTCGCGGGGGTCCAGGGGACAGCGCCTTGGCAGGGTTGAGGAGCAACGCCCCCGAAGCAAAAATGCAAAATGCATTAAAAGTTACTTGTCCGCTCAAGCGGAGAATGTTTGGTTCCAGAAGTTTGACCTGTCTGCAAAAGTACTAGGAAAGTGTATTTGACGCTCAAGCGGGGCTTTCCACGCTCGAGCAGACCATGTTATATCAGTTCGTGAATCTGATATTTCAGATCACTTTCGTATATCTCTCTCTCTCTAAAAACCTTTTCCTCTCCCTTCTCTCTATATTTCCCTATGCCAAATTGGATCAAAACCTTGATTTCTCAAGATCCATTAGAGTTCTGCCATAAGTTCTTCATCAAAGTTGGTTAACTTCTCGAGAGCTTTGTTGTGTGCGGTGAAGATTGAGTTTTGACACCATTGATTTTGGGGGTTTCATCTCATTTCTTCTTCAAAACTCGAGGTAGGGATTTTCTTAGAGTTATATATATATATATATATTTTTGCAAGATCGATATGATTTTCGAAATCATCTTTCAATAGCTTTGAAAATTGATTGTTGATTCAAGAAGTTGAGCGATTTTGAAAGTGGGTTTGTCTATTGTTCTTTTAAAATGATCTTATAGGTTTTGATCTTCGTTGATTGAAGAAAAAATGATTTTGGAAAGTTTTCTTTCAAAAGATTTGAGTTGTATAGTTTTGGTGAGAAAACCTAGAATTTGGAGATTTTTTTTAAAGGAGACTGAAAATCCATGAAGGATATTGTTATATTTATTTTGTGTGTCAAAATAAATGGATGTTTGGAAAATTTCTTATTTATATTTATATAAATGATGAATTTTAGGGAATATGAGAATTGTTGTTCATTTTGGAAATTATTGTTCAAAACGTTGAAATAGTCTTGAAATAACTAATTGTCGAGGATACTTGAGAAGAGGGAATTGTGTTAGTCCTTGGATGATGAATTGGAATAAAAGTATTTATATTCATCTTGTGAAATTTGGCATATTAATTCATTTGATTACATTAAACTTTGAAAGTTAATTTGAAAACTTGCATTGAGAAAAGAATGTTGAAAAACAAGTTTTCATGGAATAGTTTTGGGGTAAATACGTTGGTAAGTCTTGATAGGTGGTGTAGATGATATTGAATAAGTTGGTCTGAGAGTCCGGGGTGAAAGACCGAAAACCCGCGTGGATAGATGTCGAGCCTTCCGGTTAATAACGGTAAAAATAACAATTTAGTAGTACTTGTATAGTCTACTTGCAGACACCAACCTAGGGATTACCAGAGTCGTATTTACTGCTCTTAAAATAAATTGTTAAGTTTTGAACAATTGAAATTGCATGATATCATTGAGCATGGTGGTTTTGAAAAGATGAAAATGTGATTTATCTTCAAAAGGGCATAACATGGTATGTGCATTTTATCTCTTGAGACTTGTACAAATTGTATATACTTTGTTAAGAATTTCCTACTGGGCTTTATGCTCACCCTACGAGATTTTTGTGCAGGAAAAGATGTGGTGATCCCACCCAACTAGGGGCGTGGAAGTATGTGTGTTGGGAGTATAATGCTCTTATTTTGCTGTGATTGTGTGTAAGCCAAGAGCTGTGTTTGTGTGGGTTTGAATAACTGTTTTGTGTATAACCAGGCTCAAGTCTTGGAAACTTATAAACCCTTGGAGGTATTTATTTATTTATTTACTTGTTATTGGATTAATGTATTGTTGCATGAAGAACTATTGTATCATGTAATGTAAGTTTGGAGATTTATATTCGGTTTTCCTTGAAAGAGCCATGATTGTTGTCTTATCATTTGGGCTAGAAATTTGGGGTGTTACAGTTGGACTTAGAACTATATCAAATGGAAGTTAAGACTGCATTTCTCAATGGAGAATTTGATGAAGAGATCTATATAGATCAACCAGAAGGCTTTGTGGCAGTAGGTCAGGAACGCAAAGTTTGCAAGCTTCAACGATCTATTTATGGCTTAAAGCAATCATCCAGATAGTGGAATCTGAGATTTCACTGAGCCATTGTTTCTAATGGGCTTACGATGATCGATAAAGATCACTGTGTGTACGTTAAGCAGTCCAAGGACATTTTTCTAATATTGTCATTATATGTGGATGGCATATTATTGGCTGGAAATGGCAAGGAGATGATTGTGGACACTAAAAAGTGGTCGTTTTCTACATTTGAGATGAAAGACATGGGTGAAGCGAGCTATGTGTTCGGTGTTAAGATCCTTAGGAATCGCTTTAGGAGACTTCTTGGTTTGTCTCAAGAGACTTACATTAAGACTATCATAGAGCGATTCCAAATGCAGAGCTGTAAACCTATTGACACTTCTGTTGCGAGAGGGGAGAGCCTAAGCCTTGATATGGGTCCTAAGACTCCAAAAGAGAAAGAACAGATGGCCCGTGTACCCTACGCGAATGCTGTTGGGAGCTTGATGTATGCTATGATGTGTACACGCTCAGACATTTGTTATGCAGTCGGATTGGTGTGTCGTTACCAATCCAACCCAGAACCAGCTCATTGGAAAGCAGTTAAGAGGATATTACGATATCTTAGAAGGATTGCAGAGTACATACTTTGCTACCAAAGTTCAAATCTACGTCTAGTTGGCTATTGTGATGCTGACTGGAGAGGAGACTTAGATGAGCGTAAGTCCACTTCAGGATATTCTTTCATGCTTAGCGATGGTGCTATTTCTTGGAGCAGTAGGAAGCAATCCTGTATCGTCTTATTGACAATGGAGGCTGAGTTTGTGGCTTGTTCATCTGCCATTCAGGAAACTGTTTGGTTGAGGAGAATCCTTCAATATTTGGATATTTTACACACACTTCAGACCCTGTGACTATCCATTATGACAGCATGGCTGCACTTGCTTATGGTAAGGATCCTAAGTACCATGGGAAACACATTGATGTGAGGTTCAACTTTATTAGAGACATTGCGGCACAGAAAGAAGTGATCCTGGAGCACATCCCTACGAGTCGCATGGTTGCGGACCCTTTGACTAAGCCCATTGAAAGAGATGCTTATCTTACTCATGTTAGGGCTTTTGGACTACATAGGTGGTGATATATGTTTATTCAGTTGAACTCCTATTTTTTTTTTTTTTGGGGGGGGGGGGATATTTATGCCATTAGTATCCATATTTGTTTCTATTACACATTTATGTTTACTACTTTTTACAATGGTTTGTGAATTAGCACACACAGAATAAATTAATTTGATGTTAGCAGGCAAGATTGGCTCACTCACACGAGCAATCGCCCTTAACGCTAGGTAGCTAGCAAGGATGAGACTAGTGGTTTATTGTATTTGGACCTAAGATAGAGGCTAAAATTATCCACTAGCTATGTCGCCTTGGTTGGAGCCAAGATGAGTTCTTGTTAGAGACCAACTACGGATATGAAAGCACCCACTTTTCCATGATGTGCCTATTATGGATAGCTAGATGCAAGATTTCATTTGATACCTGAGAGGCGAGCGAATAGAGAATTCGAGTTAGACGCTAGGAAGCGACTTGTGCGCTTAAGAGTGACTAGACTAAGATCTGTATGGTGTGCGAGTTTAACATCACTCTTTGGAAAGATGAGTAGTTGATGTTCAACTACTTTGGTATGTTGCCTGCGGTCATGTATGATTCGGCTTTAAGGGACATTACTGGGAAAGCGGTCAATTCTGAGTTAAATGATATGAGGGTGAATGGAAGATCATCTAGTTCTACATCTCTGTTCTATATTCACTGTCGACAACTCACATTACTCTGTATGAGATGCTGATTGAGTGTGAATACAATGCGGGACCTAGGAGGGTCAAACATGCTCTTTGAGGGATTAGAGATGTTTTGGACCAATGTAGCTAGATAGATCTGGGTACAAGAGACACTATTTCTATTCTTTTTGGGTTGATGTCTCTATGCTGGCTTATATTGAATTTCTAGTATAAAGGTTCCACATATAGGTGTTCTCAGCGGTCGCACGATTTATTGGCTAGTATGAGATTGTTCAATATTTGAGGAGATTGAGATAGAGATGTGGCAGTGTCATGCCAACTCATGTGCGAGTGGAAGATGTTGAAAATTGGGTCGGGTATTAGACCTGGATTTGGGTGCCCATGTGGCATGACCAATGACCCATTCAGATTACCCTATCTTAATTTGAATTTGAATTTAATGACTACGCTATTTGGATAGCCCACTATCAATATCTATATCTATCATATCTTATCAAGAGATACAGATAGATGGTTAGATAGTTAGCCTATATATCTGATACGGTATATGGGATGTGGGATGAATCCAAAAACGAATGATTTTTCTTGTACTGTCTCTCTAACTCTCTCCCAGAATAACGATCAAGCCTTTGCACTGTGACTAGTGTGGGTGATACTCGTACTGTGGTATCGCTCCATTGCTGGGTGTTCGCAGTTCGTGGTTTATGAAGCACGTGATTTACTCGCAAGGTTCTTTGAGTCAGATTCTATCACCTAAGGTATGGTTTGAATCTTTTTACCCGCTGCGTTATTTGTATCTTACATTCTTTACTACCAATTCATCGTAATCGTGCTTGCCTGGAATAGGAAACAATAACTGAAGATTCTTATTTGGCACAAAAACTAACAATGGTTACCCATCATTCTACATGTTCGTTTTCTATGCCAAGCACGTCTTTAGTTCCACAAAGGAATCGATAAACTACTATGTCTAATCTTGAAATACATACTCTTACTCATACCATTTTGTTTTACAGATTTTTTTTTGTACACAAATATTCGTACGTCTACTTCTATAAATCAATTTCTTTAAGAAGATCTATGTACTGATGATAAATTAGAAGATATGCCTATAAGTACATCAATTGACTCCTAGGCACACAAAGATTCTTGCCACCATTATCTTGGCAAGATGGATGTATTATGTTCTTTTTGTTCAGCCTTACATTGGATGGATGAAAAATTGAAAAAATCATCTATTAAGCATCCCTTATTCAGAACTTGCTATTTGGAAGGAAAAATTAGGATACCTTTACTTATTACACCCCCTCTACCACTTCATGCATTGTATGATGAGAGTAATAATCAATCAAAATCCTTTTAAAGTTATACTTGAATATACAATGCAGCCAATGCTTTTATGAGTCTTGGTGCTACATTGGATCCTAGAGTACTCAATGGAAGGGGCCCTACATCATTCACAATTCATGGGGAATTGCGACATCGAACAAGATCATTACAACCACAACCAGGGCAGGATGCGAGTTATGCTCAGCTGTATATCTATGACCTTGATTCTGCATTAGAAATTCGTAATCCTAGAAACCCTAACTTGAGAAGGGATGTTCTCAAAACTAATTAGGATAGTTTGTTGCAAGTCAATGCATTTGTAGCTACATTTCGTCAGGCTCATGCCATTTTACATCTATTAGACTTGGCAGGACAGAATCTACCTGCTTATCTTCATTACAATTCAACAATTAATCAACATCAGTATAACCTACCAACTGCAGATGAGATATCGATTGCAATACTAGGTGATGGAATAGAGGTAAGTGGAATGAGAGATATTATCTTACATTTCCAAGAAAATAATGAGCTGATGCAAATTAATGAATGTCACCCAGCATACTTGCCATTACATTATGTTCTATTATTTCCATATGGTGAGCTTAGATGGGAACCTGTGTTGAAATTGTGGAACGTTCAATATGATCGACCTTCAACTGATCGACTTACTCAAATGGAATTTTATAGTTATCGTTTGTTTGAACGATTCATAGAGTATTCAACAATTTTGAGAGGTGGGAAACTATTCTAAGAGTTTTTGGTAAATGCTTGGGCCACAACTGAGCAAAATCGATTGACATACTACAAGCTTAATCAAGGGAAACTTTAGGTTGAGCTTTACTAAGAGTTGTCAGATATTGATCCAGATTATGTGTGACCTGGTCAAATTGGTCAAAGGTTTGTTTTGTCATCTTCCTTTACTGGTAGTCCTACATATATGTTTGAAAATTTTCAAGATTCAATGGCTATCACGCGATACAATCGACACCCAGATATTTTTCTTACCATGAGTGTAAATCCTAATTGACTAGAAATTACTTCAGCGTTATTACTACATCAAAAACCTATTGATCATTATGATTTAATAGCCCGTGTTTTTGAGTTGAAGAGAAAGTGTTTGATAAAGGAGATAGAAACAAATAAAGTGTTTGGAAATAAAGTTGCACATGTTTTTACAATTGAATTTAAAAAACAAGGCCTCCCTTATATGCATGCACTTTTATTTCTTAAGGGTCTAGACAAAATTTGGACATGTGCTCAAGTAGACAAATTGGTCTGTGCAAAATTTCTTGACCTCAAAGATGATCTTATGCTTTTTGAAACTGTCAAATGTTATATGGTACATGGACCATGTGGTGCTCGAAATCTGTAAGCACCATGTATGGAAAATGGCAGATGCACTAAGAGATACTCTCGAGCTTTCACAGAAACAACTATGAATCAAGAAGATACCCTATTTATTGTCATCGCAATAATGGTTAAGTACATACCGTGAGGGGGCAAGAAGTTGATAACAGGGATGTCGTACCATACAATGCATATCTTTCTAAACTTTTCAATTGTGATATAAATATGGAAGTTTGTCCCAGAATGAGATGTGTCGAGTATATACATAAGTACATTTACAAGGGTAATGATCGTACAACGATGGTGTTGGGATTGATAAATGAGATTCAACAATATCTCGATGCAAGATATATTGGACCTCCAGAAGCTGCTTGGCGAATATTTGGTCATCCTTTGTATGTAGAGATGCCAACAGTTGTACGATTGGCATTTCATTTACCTCGAATGCATTGCATTGTTTTTAACCCAGAAGAGTCATTAGAAACGATTCAATCTAGAGCTGGTCAGCAAATGTCAACTCTTACTGACTTTTTTGCATATTGTGCTGCTAGTGAAGATGAATGTCTATTTACTTGTCAAGAATTTCCATAGCATTGTGCTTGGCTCAAGTCGGAAAAGTAATAGAAATCAAGAGAAAGGAGATATGCAATTGGTAGAATGTATTTTGCTAGTCCTAATTGTAGTGAAAGATTTTATCTACGTTTGTTACTAACTGTTGTCAAAGGACCAAAGTCATTTCAGTCTTTACGCACGGTCGATAATGTTGTGCATGATACATTTAAATTAGCATATGTTTCAAGGGGGCTTTTAGAAGATGATGAAGAATGGATACAATGCTTAAAAGAGGCTGTAATTATGAAAACTAGATACCAATTAAGGAGATTGTTTAGTATTATTCTCACCCAACGCTCTCCTCTAAATCCATGTGCATTTGGAATCAATTCTCAATGCATATATGTGATGATCTTACATAAAAGAGTCGTACATTGTTTGCCATTTCTAACCCAACCGAGGCTCAAATTGAAGAATATGGTCTCCATCTTTTGAATCAAATGCTTCATGAATCAGGCAAAAGTTTAATTGACTTCCCACCCTTGCCACAACCTACTGCAAATTGTAGTGCAGTAGTTGGTAATCGATTGATATTTGAACATTAACAACTGCAGAATGAGACACAACATGCAGATCCACAAATTACTATTGTTTGTCTCAACAATGGACAGCAGAATGCTTATAACACAATCACTTCTTCAGTTTTTCAAAATAAAGGAACTGTTTTCTTTCTGAATGGGGATGCTGGAACAGGGAAACCATTTCTGTACAATACGATTGCATTAAAATGTTGTAACCTTGGGCATATTGTTGTTACTGTGGCTTCATCTGGAATTGCATCATTATTATTGGTAGGAGGTCGCACGACACATTCAACATTTTTCATTCCGTTAGATGTCGTGGAAAATTCACTTTGAGGGTTTAGAAAACAATCATTACAAGCTGAGTTGTTTAGAGAAACAAAACTCATAATTTGGGATGAAGTTCTTATGCAACATAGACATTGTGTTGAGGCGGTTGATCGTACATTGAGAGATATTTATGCTAGTGAAAAGCCATTTGGGGGTATTACTATTGCTCTTGGTGGAGACTTTCGACAAATCTTACCAGTTATACCCAAAGGAGTTCATGAGCAAATTGTGAATGCATCATTAAGACACTCAGTTTTATAAAAGCATATATATATATATATATATATATATCTATCTTAACTTCGGACTTTAATATGTGCTTGAATCATGGAGACCATGAAAATGCTAATTTTGAAATTTTTTGATAGAGGTAACACTACTTTAACCTTTTTCTTTGTTATATAGATTATTTTAAATTAATAAATTGTGTTTACACTCTTATTATTTTTTTTTTTTTATTGATTTCACTTTTTTTAGATTGAGACAAATCCTTAAGAAATCGTCAACCTTCCATCAACAATACACAAATGTCAAGATTTGAATGAATTACTCTCTATAGTTTACCCACAGTTGAATATGATAGAGACAATAACCCTAACATTTTTAATTGAACACACAATTCTATCTGCGCGTAACGATGATGTCAGTCACATTAATACTAATGCGTTGAATATCTTTCTAGGAAGATTATATACTTATCTTATAGCAGATAAAATGTCTGAAGATAATGAAATTGATCCTATCATTACAAATATATATCCTAATGAATATTTAAATTCATTGGATCCTTTTAGGCTACTAACTTTTAAGTTAGAGTTAAAAATGGGTTGTCCTATAATATTGTTAAGAAATATTGCACCGAAAGATGGACTATGTAATGGTACAAGATTGATGGTTACTGGGTGCGACATTCGCATAATTAAAGCTCAAATTTTAACTGGAGAAAAGTTTGACAATTTAGTATTCATACCAAGGATATCTTTGACACCACCTTCTTCAGAAATGCCTTTCCAAATGACAAGATATCAATTTCCAGCCCAATTAACATATGCCTTGACCATTAATAAATCTCGAGGACAATCAGTGAAATTTGTTGGGGTTGATTTGCTCATACCGGTGTTTAGCCATGGGCAATCATATGTGGCATTGTCTAGATGTACATCATTTGATCGTATAAGTATTCTCCTCCCTAAAGATAGTTTGGATTTTACTACAAATATTGTTTATCTTGAAGTGTTGTTGTAGTGTTCCATGTAGATTAAATCACGTTTTATCGAAAGGTAACTATGTAGATTTATTTCAATTGATTATATAACTTTCTATAAAATTTTAATTTAGAAATAATTGGAAATATGGATTTTTGTAGGATTGGATCGAAAAATCTATGGAGCTTAAAAAGAGAAATACGATTAGCTTGCTTCGATGGGGATGTAATAAGGTAAAATACAAGCAAAAGTGTTTTGATATGTATATTTCCAACAAATGTAGTAATTTATATATATTTTTTTCCACAAATTACCAGATTGTTGTGCATGTTCCTCATTGGGGATATATATAAGTTGATACAAAGACTTTTTGGAAAGTAATGAGGAGGAAGTTTAGGCAAACACATGTTTGAAGACATGTTATTGACATATCTTTTGCAAAGCATACATATTTTGGAAAGTTTTAATCCACTTTTTGTAAAGTTTTAACCCACTCTTTTAGTGTATGACAATATAATGTTTGTTTTTCTTATATAGTTATAATTTGATTGGCAGCAGTAGCACTAACTGATGTGTATTTTAATTTTAATTTTTTTAAATTGCAGAATACTTGCTGGTGTGCATTATTTGATATTTAATTTAATTTTTTTTTATATATTTGATTTGTTTGGAATTGTAGAGTATAGGCTGATTGTGATAACCCTGTCCTGTGCTATGTTAATTAATCATGCTTATGTTTGTAATTATGTGCTTAATTTGAATTTGGGTGTTAATTGCATGATTATATGTGATTTTGGCTTTGTATCTGTTCACCGTAGGAAAATCTGTTAGAATCTATGCTTTGAACTGAAAATTGAAGGCCTTCTCGGCTACAGAAAATGAAATTGACTACGCCATTGTGATTAGGGTAATTTTTAGAGCCTACGGTGAAATTTAATTAGAAATTGATTCGGATCAAAATAATTAGATTCAGAACGATTAAGTTAGGCTCAATTACTTAGCCTTAATTAATTTGATTAGGCCAAGGTATATAAGTGGCCTATTTGCATTGTTTTGAGCTCATTTTCTCTTTTGGCTGAAAATCACACTCTAGAGAGAGAGGGCGAGGAAGAATTATGTAATTTGGCTCAAAGGTTGTGAATTTGGCAAGCTACACTCAAGATTTAACTACCTTTGTGAGGATTGAAACTCCTAGGTGAGTAATTGGGCATGAGTTCATGGATTTGGGTTTGTAATTCTATGAATTCAAGTTACATTGTAATAAAGAATGTGAATTATGTTGAATTTGGTGAATTTGAGGTTTATATGCACATGCATGTATAGAATTGTCATGATTTTGCATAATCAAACGTGTAACAAGTTAAATCTGATAAATTGAGTGCTAAGTCATACATGCAAGCATGGTTTTGTTAAGCTCCATGAGTATGAACATTATTTGTACTATTTGAAATGGAATTTGAGTTCAAACATGCATTTTATGAGGAATTGAAAGATGGTCTCTAAAGAGATTAAGGATTTGGCACCAAATTGCACATGTAAGCATGATAATGTTGAATCTCATAAAGATGATCATCAATTGTGTTATTTAAGTTGAAAATGAAGCTTATACTTCACATGCATGTATAATTCATGAAGATGTGGAGTTTGTATGAAGCTAGAATGCATGAGCTTTGACCATGTCAAGAAGAATGTTGAATTATTTAAGAATTAAACCATGATTCTGAACAATTGGCCTCATATTGCTTATATCCTTATGATATATATTGTGTTTCCACGTTTTTGAACCAAGAACATGAGTTTTGGGCCTTTGAATGTTGAGTTTGAACATCAAGAACAATTATGGAAATTCCAGAATTTGGCGTGTTCGCTCGAGTGGGGAAAGCGCCGCTCGAGCGTGAAATGCTAGTTCCCAAAACTTTTGCAGACATGGATGTCCGCTCGAGCGGGGAGATTCACGCTCGAGCGGGGAGCCATGTATTTTGACTTCCAGCTCGCGCGTCCAAATTTACGCTCGAGCTCAAAAATGAGGCAATCAGTATTTTTGCAGACCTAATGGGTCCGCTCGAGCGGCCAAAGCCACACTCGAGCGGGGAGCCCTGTTTCAGAAAGTTTGTAAAGATGTTTTGTGTTTCATTTTCCATTCTCTTCCATTTCTGAGCACTTTTAGGCATGCATTGAACACTGTAAATGAATTAACAAGTTAAGAACAGATTGAATCGTTTGTGACCCATATGTGTTATGTAATGTGTAGGGTCGAGCTCAAGGGCAAATCCACCGGCAGAACACTGTGAGTAAAGATATTTTCAAGTATGTTACTTTTTAAATGCTACTTCTGTATAAGCTTCATGGATTTGTTGATTTGAAATATGAATGAGTATTCTATATGCCTAATTTTGTATAAGGCCGTTGGACATGAATGATTGGGCCAAAGGCCGTTAGACATGAATGCAAAGATGGCCCAAAGGCCGTTTGAATATGTCATTTGATATGTTTGAATATCGTGATGGGCCAAAGGCCGTTTGAGTAAAAGGGATCATGATCATGAATATGAAATACGCATGGATATGAATATAAAGAGAATGGGCCCGAGGCCGTTTGATATGCCTGATATATTCGAATTGGGCCCGAGGCCGTTTGATATATTTGAATTGAACCAAAGGTCGTTTTGAATAAAGAGTTGGCTAGACCAAAGGTCATTTCGTATAGATGAACCCGAGGTTGTATTGTTTTATGTAAGAATTGGACCTGAGGTCGTTTTGCATATGGATATGATGTGTTGGACCTAAGGTCGTTTTGCTTTGTTGAGATTTGTAAATCTGGTGTGAATGAGAAGAGTGGTTCAAATGTGTACATTCTAAGTATGATTCGTTTATGAACGCACCTCATTCACTATCCTCTTTATTTTGATATTATTCACTGGGCGTTAGCTCACTCTTATTTATATGTGTGTAGGTGAGCAAAGGGACGTTCAACCCCAGCCTTAGTGGAATTTAAGAAAGGAACCCGAGTTTTGTGAAGTCAGCCCAGGTGCCTCATGCAAGAGGCTTTGTTTATGATCTTTTGTATTTCTTTGCTACTTCTATTGGTCATGATAGACCATTTATGTGTATAAGCTTTTGGCATGGCTGACTATGCGTTTGAATGATCCTGGGTATACAAGATGTTAACTACTAATATATGGTGTGAGTTATTGTTAAGTATATGTGAAATGTTTTGACATGCCATGTAAGCATAGCTCATTGGATAAAATTTTTTAAGTTTGCTTCCGTTTTGGCCCCTTCACTCTGTTGCTATATGTTTGTTTTGGTTTGAGGCCGTAGGTAATCTCATGATTACTGGTCGGTTATGACCTTAATCTATACGGGCGGGTTCGGGTCATGACACTGATATACATTGGTTGATGTTTAATTTTCAATTTAATTTGTTGAGATTGCGAGGCATTTACTGATGTGCATTATGCTTTATGTTTATAATTTTTTTTAATTGCTCTTATATTTTGATTTATAATATTGGTGAACATTATAAATTTTATATGTTTGTTTCTTAATTTGCATTAAGGCTGGGGGGAGTTGTTATTTTATTTGAGTTTTGTAGAACGTGTAATACAAGCATAATCGTTACAAGTTCTCTAAGAAGAAAAATATTTTAATATATTTTTTTCAACATCGTTATCAAAAAACAACACAAACTTCACAAATTTCAACATTATAAGTATAAATTACAATTACATTTTGATCATAACATTATTTATACCGTGCCTTTAGACACAGGCACAGACTAGTGCTTCTATAAAACAGCGTGTCTTAATGATCCATTCACAATTTGCTCACGAACTCCTTTGGGTAGAACTGGTAAAATTTGTCGAAAGTCTCCACTAAGAACAACAGTAATACCCCCAAATGGCTTTTCACTATCGCAAATATCCCTCAATGTATGATTAACCACCTCAACACAATGTCTATGTTGCATAGGAACTTCATCCCAAATTATGAGTTTTATTTCTCTAAACAACTCAGCTTTTAATGATTGTTTGTTAAACCCACAAAGTGAATTTTCCAAGACATCTAACGGAATGAAAAATGTTGAGTGTGCAGTGCGACCTCCTACCAATAACAATGATGAAATTTCAGATGAAGCCACAGTAACAACAATATGCCCATGGCTACGACATTTTAATGCAATCATATTGTATAGAAATGTTTTCCCTGTTTCAGCACCCCCATTCAGAAAGAAAACAGTCCCTTTATTTTGAAAAAATGAAGAAGTGATTGTGTTATAAGCATTCCGCTGCCCATTGTTGAGACAAACAATAGTAATTTGTGGATCTACATGTTGCGTCTCATTCTGTAGTTGTTGTTGTTCAAATATCAACCGATTACCAACTATGCACTCCAATTTGCAGTAGGTTGTGGCATGGGTGGGAAGTCAATTAAACTTTTGCTTGATTCATGAAGCATTTCATTCAAAAGATGGAGACTATAATTTTCAATTTGACCCTCAGTTGGGTTAGAAATGACAAACAATGTACGAATCTTATGTGTAAGATCATCACATATATACGTTGAGAATTAATTCCATTATGAACATGGATTTAGTGGAGAACATTACGTAAGAATAATACTGTCACGACCCAAACCCGCCCCTATAGGTTTAGCACCGTAACCGGCCAATAATCCGTGATTACCGAAGGCCTGCTTAACAGTAATAATATTAATACAGAGTACAGGGGCTGGCGGAAGCCAAAACAGTAATAAAAGATGTCCAATGAGCTGTGGCAGTCTGTATGCAAAAAGACTTTTCATACATATTCACATTCAGAACCAAAACAGTATATACATACGTATACAATCATCCAGGACAGGAACCTAATCCCTATTAGAACAGTACAGTACAGGTACAGTCAGTCTATACAAAAACAGAGACAGAAAGGATGAATCTAAAACACCCCAAAAAGCCCTAGCTTGAAGGACTTGGAATCTCACAGTGAGGCACAGTGGTTGGCTTGACAAAAAGGGAGTTAAACCCAATGCTCCTAGCTTCGATCCGGTGCCTGGACACCTACATATATATATATATAAACAGTGAGCTAAAGCCCAGTGAATAACATATCCATAAAGAGGTTAAGAATGAATGTCCTTTCAGTATTTAAAACAGTCAGTTATAACAGTATATCAGCCATTCAGTCATAGCAGTCATATGTGATGCATCCCATAGCAAAACAGTACAGTAGGTCTTAACAGACCGAACAATCAGTTGATGGCCATCATATCAGTAAACAGTAGTGGTTCCAACATGGGAACCGACAGAGATCTTTGTAACAGTAGCAGTAACAGTACAGTAACAGTAAATTGCTATGGATGCCACGAATACAGTTTGCAAATAGGACAAACATTCATTCAGTAAGAAATATCATTTCAGAAAGCAGTACAGTTGGTCATTCAGAAAATATTCACGATTGAATATATCTTTACAACATTGTTACTCACAGAGTTCTGGGCTACAGATAGGCTAGTGAGCATCCTCGGATGCCAACCCTACACAGTTACAGGATGAACACACACTAAGTTGCATGTTTGGGAAACAATAACTTAGTCCCTATCTTGACTCGGTGTGGTTCTATAACATTATTCTCATTAAGATGCCTTAAACTAGGCCTAGGAATGCCTAGGATGGAATGAGGATGCAAAGATGCACTTTAAAACACTTTTCAAATTTTTGCTGAAACAGGGGTCCTGCTCGAGCGTGGCTTTCTTCGCTCGAGCAGACTGCAAAAGTACTGGATGCATGAAATTCACGCTCGACGGGTGCTCGACCCCCGCTCGAGCGTGCATTCCCTCGCTCGAGCGGACTGTAAACACTTGCAAAGTACTGGATACACGTATTTCACACTCGAGCGTTACTTTTCCCGCTCGAGCGGACTGCATGAACTCAGAGTGTACGCTCAAGCGTGGAGTTCCCCGCTCGAGCGTGGATCCAAAATATGGAATTTCCAGATTTGTCTCCAAGCATGAAACTCAACATTTAAAGCATCAAATTCGATCCTTTCGGACTAATTTTCTGAAAGCTCTTTAAAACTTATAATATGACATGTTTCAAAGATCAATTTGCAAAATCAAAGCCCAAAGGTAGTTCAATTGAACCCATTCGAAACAAAACTTCAAGAACATGATGTACATGCAACATGCATGAATTTAATCAACTTCAAAGCTTCTAATACAAGAACAAATGAGTCAATCCTTCCAAAAACATGTTGAATTCATGGACCAAAGCTAGAATATGGACATGCATGTGAGGATTTCCATGAAATCAACCTCAAAACTCAACAATGTATACATGCATGCATGAATTCCTACTCAATTCAACATATTAAGCTAATTCATGCCTTAAATCACTAACCTTACCATGAATCATGCAAGAACAACTCAAACTCACAATTAAAAGGGTGAGTCTCCTACCTCAAGTCTCCAATTCAAGGTATAGAAGCTCAAATTTTGCAAGTTCCTTCAAATCTTCCAATTCTCCAAGTGATCTCCTAGTTGAAACCAATTCTCCCTATTCTCACTCTCTCTCTCGAAATGGCCTCAATATGGCTGAAGAGTGATGTGTGATCAAGTGTAATAAAGCTTCAACATTGTCTTAGGTAGTGGCCCACTAAGTGGCAAAATGGTAGATAAGTCCAACTAATGTAATTTAGCTTATTTAATCCAATTTAATCATACCAAATAAAATTTCAACTAAATTTACCATAAAATCACATTAATTCTAATTAACACAAAACATTAATCAGTTCCGGATTCGGCCGCCGATAAGGCCTTCAATTTGCAGTTTAAAACATAAAACATGAACAGATCATTAGCAGTCAAACGAATAGACATGCATTCAAACTAATACACTCAATCAATCAGTTAGAATTTCAGTCAATCAGTCACTTAACATGCTTAATCATAGATTAGCACCAATCAGTGGCGAGGGTTGTCATAGTCTCCCCTCCTTACAAAGAGTTTGGTCCTCCAAACTCGAATTACCTTCATTTTGGAAGAACACTGGATCCAGAGGGAACAGTTCAGGATATCTCTTGATCATATCGTCTTCCCTTTCCCAAGTGGCATATACGCCACCATGGTTTTGCCAATCAACTTTCACTAACGAAATCTCTTTATTCCTCAACTTCTTGATCCGTCTGTTTACAATCTGAATAGGCCGTTCTTCATAAGTGTAGTCAACACTTAGCACTACACGGGTAGGCTCAATAACATGAAAGGGATCCCAAAGATAATCCATCAACATTCAAATATGGAAGACATTATGCATATGCTCCATTTCAGGAGGAAGCGCTACTTGATACGCCATCGGATTGATTTTATCAATAATCTCATACGGTCCGACATATCTCAGCACTAGCTTACCTTTAACCCCAAAACGGGTCTGCCCTTTCATCGGTGTCACTTTAACAAAAACATGATCACCTACTTCGTACTCTCTATCTCGCCTTCGGACATTCGCATAACTTTTCTGTCGGCTTTGTGCGATTTTCAATCTTTGCTGAATCAGCTTCACATTTTCTGTGGTTTCCTGTACAATCTCGGGCCCAAGCAAAGGTCCATCTCCAACTTCTGCCCAGCAGATAGGAGATCGACATTTCCTCCCATATAAAGCCTCGAAAGGCGCCATAACAATACTCGAATGAAAGCTGTTATTGTAGACAAATTCAGCCAATGGTAAGTGGCTTTCCCAATTTCCCTGAAAATCAAGGACACGCATTCTCAGTAAATCCTCCAGAGTCTGGATGGTTCTTTCTGACTGGCCATCTGTCTGAGGATGGTATGCACTACTCAGTCTTAGTTCAGTACCCAATGCTGTCTATAGGCTTTGCCAAAATCTCGATGTAAACTTCGAGTCCCTATCAGAAACAATGGGCACAGACACTCCATGCAATCTAACAATCTCATCAATATAAATTATAGCCAATTTGTCCGCATTGTAAATTGTTTTGACAGGTAAGAAGTGAGCAGATTTAGTCAATCTATCAATAATAACCCAAATTGAGTCCATACCTTTACTGGAGCGAGGTAAACCAACAATGAAATCCATAGTGACATGTTCCCATTTCCACTCCGATATTGGTAAGGGTTGCAGTAAGCCTGCGGGTCATTGATGTTCGGGTTTAACTTGTTGGCAATGAAGACATTTCGGCACAAAGTCAGCAATCTCTTTCTTCATTCCCGGCCACCATAAATTTAGTTTCAAGTTTTGGTACATTTTCGTATTTCCTAGATGGATAGACAATTTTGAATTGTGGCCCTCTTGCAGAATTCTTCTTTTCAGTTTAGAATCACTCGGTACACATAACCTTCCCTAAAATTTCAGTACATCGTTTTCAAATTCGAAACCCGGCCTCGGTCTAGATTCCCGTTCCTCGACGACCTTTTTTAAAAAGTCATCCTGTTGCTGTTTCTCTTTAATCTCTTCGATAAGTGCCGGTTGAGCAGAAATAGTAGCTAAGGTTCCACCTTGTTCACGCAAAACGATCTCAACTTCAAGTCTTTCAAAGTCACATAGCAACTCTTTCTGTTCGGTGAGTAAACAAGCTAAATTTTCGATCGATTTCCGACTCAATGCATCGGCAACGGTGTTAGCTTTCCCCAGATGGTACAAAATTTGCAAATCATAATCCTTTATCAGTTCTAACCATCTCCGCTGCCTCATGTTCAGTTCTTTCTGTGTGAAGAAGTACTTCAAACTCTTGTGGTCTGTATACACCTCACACGTTGCCCCATAAAGGTAGTCATGCCTGTAACAAGTCCGCAGGGGGACCCCGCTACAGTTCGGACTCGATTTGTGTCACGGTTCTAAATCTGAACCAAAGAGTCCAAATCCGGCAAATCGTTTTGAGAAAACAGATTTTGAAAGAAGTGCCAAACATGGACTGCTTTGCCAGATACAGAGTCGCCACCTAAATATTTTATTAAGGGGGAATTTAGGAAACCCTGACTCGGTGCCAAAGGCCACGTGTCCGTCATCACCGGAGTTGTCTCGGCTCAGGAGCTCGGGTACGATCGGGGAAGGTCAGCTATGAGCACCCCCTTTCGCCCGGTCCGAAGACCGGCCTCTACTAACCGTGATATTTTGTTTTGAAAACGTTTATGTGTTCTTATTCCGGTTATTGGCCTAGAATTACTATATTATGCGCGCGGCAAACAAGTATAGACTAGATTGCCTAATTTGGGAATAAACATTGCATATCCGTTTGCTTTGGAAATACTTTGGATTTTGCTACTCGCAAGTAGGCTAAAACACGGATTTCAATGAGTTTTTCCAACTCAGACAGTCCAACCTTCACCCACAAGCATTCAAACAGTTTAACACATAAGCATTTAGCCGCATGGCAAGCATACTGTCATGTTAACATTCACACACATGCGAGATGCTAAAGCATAAATACTTACATCGTACTCCGTGCCAAAACAGTAAACTAGTTAGCAAAACGTGCGTGTCCTAGTTCATGTTAAATTGCCTAATGCAACACATACATGATGCAATTTAGATAGGCTCGGTTAACCTAAGCATGGCATATGTAATGCGATCAATTATCACATATTCGATTTGTAAATTGAAGTACAAATGCAGTTAGCGTGATGTACCGAGCCTCATGCATGCAGTACAAATGCATGAATGCACGCATGCATAGCATAAGGTATGCTAAATTAAACATGCCCTAATCTACCATCATAAGCAGGTAAATAAAAGGGAAGAAAGACGTGAGGTTGGAAGACATACACACACTCACGCACCCTTATTACATAATTGCCCTCACTCGGAGGGTACAAATAAATATTACAGTCCCAAATGATAAGCAAATAAAATTATTACAGAATTTCTAATTAATTAAAAGAAAGGATGCAAAAGAAAGAAGAGGGTGGCCGCAGCCTCTGCCTCGGGATGCGCAAATGATGCATGCTCGGAACTCGGCTCGCCCGAAAAACCCGTACCGTACCCCTGCCACCTCTGTTTGTACTGCCCTGTCTCTCTGAAAATCGCCAAAACTCCAGAACAGGTTCCTTGCATATTGCAGAGCACCACCGGCCAGACAGAATTCCCACCGGCACTCTACAATTTCCACCGGCTGTTCTTGGACTCATCGGCACTTCAGTGATTGCCGGTCGGCACTAAATTCTGCCGGTCGGCAGAAACTTCCTGCAGAAGACAGTTTTGACAGCAAACAGAGAACAGATAGTGCATGGCATGGGGTTTTCAGGCACATGTGAGCATGGTCATACATCCTATCATGCTTTGAACTCAAGGAAGTATGACCTTCGATCCTCGAGCCATCAATGGTGCATGATAGCCCAAGGGATCAAATTTGCCACTTGATGTAAGGATGCATGCAACAAACAAAATGAGAACCAAAGCCTTATCAAGTCGGAGTCAAAGGCCTCGGTGACCGAGAATCAAAGCACATTACATCACTTGTAGTATGAATGTTCCTTGATTCTCACACTTGGTTTGACACCCCAAACCAAGCAATGCAATGCATGTTATGTAAACATGATTCAAATGCAACATGGTGCCAAATATTCAAGTCATGACAAATGTTATAGAACTATCATGACAAATATGCAATGCTAAGCATGCAAGGTGCAAATGTGATGCAAACATGGACCAATTTACCATAAAGTTAGCATGGGACTACACATTTATGAAACAATTATGTAGCAAACATGAGACAAGCATGCAAGAGGGCCTTAAAGTGATAAAGGTGCAGGCCTTAATTCACCTCAAAACAGCACCAAAAAGTGCTCAAAATGATGGGCAAGCTCTCATGTCAACATGCAAGCCAATAGACCCAAGGCTAAGGCACCAAAAGGGTCACTTCATTTCCAACAACAAGACCAAATCATGGCATGGTTTAGACAAGTAAAAACAGAGTTTTTGCAGACAAAATAGGACTCCAAACCCTCCTAATATGGCAGCTAAGATGGCCCCCAAAGAGGTGTATGCATCAAGGCTCAAATGTAGGCATAAAAGGGTACACCCTCAAGGCACAAAAGGAACGATGAATGCAAGCATGCTAGCATGATTTAGGGACTAAAATAGCATGGCAAACGACTTCAACTCATTAAAGTGGACCAACTAAGGCATGCTTGTGACTCATATACTTGAGGGCTCACAAGCCAAAATGCATAGCAACCATATCAAACATGTCAAACATGACCAAATGGATAACCAACAGACTTTAAGCATGGAAAAATAGTGCTAACATCTTCAAGGAACCAAGCCAACACATGCAAAAATCATGGTCTAAACACAAGGGACATTTCTAGGCCAAATGGAGCAATACAAAGCAAGTACTACAAGCATACAAGGAGGCACAAATCTGGCCAAAAACAGAGGTTATATATGACCTAAAACATCCAAAAAACTTCTGAAATAAGGCTCAAGATGATCAAACATACATGCTACCTTTTTAGGCCAAAATGTAAGGAAACAAGACAATGAAGGGAGAGGGGTGTCCCTCCCCTATGCAAGACTTCAAACCACCTTTTTTAATACTGAAAATCAACTGGTTTTTAGTGATGAAAAGACCAACACACTCAAGCAAACAAGGCCTCTCAAAAGAAGCACAAAAGAGGCCAAATAAAGCCTAATGAGGTGAGTTAGCACTCAAACCACAAAATAACCTTAATGAAAGTTCTAAAGCATGAGAATACAAGCCTTTTTCATGTTATACAAAAAAGCTAAATCAACAAGCAAGATAGGTAAAAGACTATTGCAAGTTTGGGGAATATAAAGCAAGATGCTCACCCTTGAAGAACCTTTGAAGAACAAATGGTCCAGCCCTCTTCTTTTAATCAAAATCAGTCCAAAAACTCAAGAATCAACCCCCCAAGTCCCTCAATCTCGGAGCAAGGTGTAATAGTGTGTGTAATGGTGCAAAAGTAAGGTAAAAACACACTTTTGGGCCAAAAATCACACACAAAGGAGGAGAGAGAGGGAGATATAGAGATAGGATATATCTATATCTCTAAGCTCTGGTTTTTGCTTCTAACTTTCTAACCTAGATCAAAGAGGAAAGCCCTTCCTCTTATAAGACTCCCTCTTGCAAAGCTTATACAACAAGCTTGCTTAGAGGGAGATCCCTCCATACACGTGGAGGGAGGCAGAGTTGGTGCCAGCTATCACAGCTGGCACAAAATATCTCCATAAAGTAGATGAACAGTGGTCGGCTGCCCAAAAAAGTTATTTCGACAAAAAAGGTGCCGACCGGCAACAAACTATGCCGACCGGCAATAAAATGTGCCGACCGGCAACAAATAGTGCCGATGGAAGCAAAAGACCAGCCGGTGGCCTCTAGCCACTGCCGGTGGTATATGGGGATGCCTTACAAGGCATTCCCTGCCCCTCCAAGGCAAAACACAAGTGTTTGGTGTGAAACCAGACACTAAACGGTCAAGTTCGGAGATCCTGAGGCAGGGCGTGCGAGCCGAGACGTCCGGGAACTCCAAACGAACACGAACATGGATAATCACCGAGTGTTCCAAGCGGTGACGTCCATGTCTTGAGGACGGTCAAAAATGGGGTGTCTACAATGCCAGATTTTCAATGCAAACACTGCTGCAGCAAGTTCCAAATCATGGGTCAGGTAGTTCTTTTCATGCGGTCTCAGTTGTCAGGAAGCATATGCAATAACTTTACCATTCTGCATTAAAACACATCCCAAACCCTTATAAGAAGCATCACTAAATATAGTATAACCATCCGTACCTGAGGGTAGGGTAAGAATCGGTGCAGTCACAAGTCGAGTCTTTAACTCTTGAAATGCTGATTCTCTCTGATCGGTCCAGTCAAATGATATCCCCTTTTGAGTCAATTGAGTCAGTGGTAGGGCAATTTTGGAGAAGTCTTTGACAAACCTTCTGTAATACCCGACTAAGCCTAGAAAACTTCAGACTTCGGTAACATTTGTCGGTCTAGGCCAATTCACTACTGCTTCACTTTTTTGCGGATCAACTGAAATTCCATCCTTACTGATTACATGTCCCAAAAACATAACATTGTCAAGCCAAAATTCACATTTTGTCAGTTTAGCATACAGCTTCTGTTCTCTTAGGGTCTGTAGGGCAGTTCTCAAATGATGTTCATATTCTTTCGTGCTTTTGGAATAAATTAAAATGTCATCTATGAAAACAACTACAAATTCATCAAGGTATGGTTTGAAAATTCTGTTCATAAGGTCTATAAATGCAGCAGGTGCATTGGTAACCCCGAAAGGCATAACAAGAAATTCGTAATGTCCATACCTCGTTCGAAAAGCAGTCTTTTCAGTGTCCCTTGTCTTGACTTTCAATTGGTGGTAGCCGGATCTCAGGTCAATTTTAGAAAACACTTGAGCACCCTGTAACTGGTCAAATAAATCATCAATACGAGGCAGTGGGTATTTATTTTTCACTATTACCTTGTTCAATTCACGGTAGTCAATGCAAAGTCTCGGTGTGCCGTCTTTATTCTTTACAAATAAGACCGGTGCGCCCCACGGTGAAGTACTGGGCCTGATAAACTTCTTATCTAACAGTTCTTGTAGCTGAACTTTCAACTCCTTCAATTCAGTCGGTGCCATTCTGTACGGAACTTTGGAAACTGGCTGTGTACCCGGAATCACTTCAGTGGTTGAACTCTATCTCCCTGTCAATCAAATCCCCTGGCAAATCATCTGGAAAAACATCTGGGAATTCTCTGACTATAGGAATACTATCCACATTAGCTTTAGCATTAGTAGGTACAGTCAATATACAACATAGATACCCTTTACATCCCTTCTTAATCAGTTTAAATGCTTTCATGGATGAAATCAGGTATGGGGGAGGTACTACACCAATTCCACTAAACACAAATTCCAGCAGTCCAGGTGGACGGGAAACAACTTGTTTTGTTACACAGTCTATGGTAGCATGATATTTTGTTAACCAGTCCATTCCCAATATCACATCGAAATGATCGATATTCAAAGGCAGTAAATCAATATACAAATGCACATCCCCAACAATAATTTCACATGCAGGGTACATATAAGCACAAGTCATGGATCTTCCAACAGGTGAAGATACAGCTAACAGATAGTTCATAGGTTCCAGTGGTCTGTTTAATTTTTGCGAAAAAGCATGCGATACATATGAATGTGTAGACCCCGAATCAATCAGAACATAAGCATTTTGAGCACAAATTTAATTGAGAATATACCTGAGACAACGGTCTCGGTATTCTGTACATCTCCTGGTACAAGTGCAAACACTCGGCCTTGCCTCATAAGCTCTTTTCCGGTAGCTTTGGGATTAGGTTTTGGTGCAACAGTTGATGCTGCGGCGCTGGCTGGGGCTTTACTATTGCCCTGAGGAGCAGAAGGGCAATCTTTGACCATGTGGCCCACCTTGCCACACCTGTAACAAGCACCAGATATTTTATAGCAAACCCCTTTATGTTTCTTACCACATTTAGAACAGGGCGGTATGGAACCACTTCCCTGACTAGAACTGGTTGTTGACCCTGTATTTTGCTTTTTATTCAATGAACTGTTCTGGCCTTTCTTAAACTTGAAGCCTCGTCTCTTACCACGCCACTCGGTCGCTAGTGTTTCAGTCTATTTCAGTGCCTCGATGTTCGACTTAGCCATTATTGCTCGGTCAAGAACATTTACATATTTCAGTAACTTCAGAACATTTATTATGTCAAGTATTTCAACATTAAAGCCGCCTTCAAACTTCCTGGGCTTTTTGTAATCAGTATCAACCATGTGTGGTGCATATCTGGCGAGTTCAGTGAATATATATTCATACTCTGCTACCGACATGGTGCCTTGTTTCAGTTGTTCAAACTCAGTCACTTTGCGGTCCCTGACACACTGAGGGAAGTATTTCTCAAAGAACGCTCCCTTAAACTGAGCCCAATTCATGGCAATATTGGTGTCGCGGACCAGCATCCACCACCTTCTGGCCTCCTCTTGCAAAGTAAAAGTGGCCAATAGGACCTTGTGTGCTTCAGAACATGGAAACACTTCAAATAATTTCTCTGTTTAAGAACCCAAGCTTCGGCCTTTAATGGTTCAAGGCCTCCTTGGAATGATGGCGGTTTCATTTTACTAAACTTCTGTGTCAGAGCAATTATATCATCATTAACACTGTGCTCGGGTTGAACTGGAGGAGGTGGGGGCTATTGGTTCTGTTGTAGCCTTAAGGCCTCAGTTAGCAGTTCAACTGTTCTTTCTACCCTTGCCATTCTGGCCTCCGATGATTCAGATTCATCAGCATTTCTTGCGTTATCCATTTCACTATAGACAATTATGGCAATTATAAATATAGACAGTTGCATACTTAACATATTAACACATTAGCACATATATTTATGTCATGGCCACACACACTTTTTCAATGTTCATGCAATGCCCTATTCACTTTTCTAGGACATCCTATAGCTCATTTGGATACGTGTGTGCGGTATAACTCGTGGTTTGATATCGCTCTGATACCACTCCGTCACGACCCAAACCCGCCCCTATGGGTTTAGCACCATAACCGGCCAATAATCCGTGATTACCGAAGGCCTGCTTAACTGTAATAATAGTAATACAGAGTACAGGGGCTGGCGGAAGCCAAAACAGTAATAAAAGATGTCCAATGAGCTGTGACAGTCTGTATGCAAAACGACTTTTCATACATATTCACATTCAGAACCAAAACAGTATTTACATACATATACAATCATCCAGGACAGGGACCTAATCCCTATTAGAACAGTACAGTACAGGTATAGTCAGTCTATACAAAAACAGAGACAGAAATGATGAATCTAAAACACCCCAAAAAGCCCTAGCTTGAAGGACTTGGAACCTCATAGTGAGGCACAGTGGTTGGCTTGACAAAAAGGGAGTTAAACCCAATGCTCCTAGCTTCGATCCGGTGCCTGGACACCTACAGATATATATAAACAGTGAGCTAAAGCCCAGTGAATAACATATGCATAAAGAGGTTAATAATGAATGTCCTTTCAGTATTTAAAACAGTCAGTTATAACAGTATATCAGCCATTCGGTCATAGCAGTCGCAGTCATATGTGGTGCATCCCATAACAAAACAGTACAGTAGGTCTTAACAGACCGAACAGTCAGTTGATGGCCATCATATCAGTAAACAGTAGTGGTTCCAACATGGGAACCGATAGAGATCTCTATAACAGTAGCAGTAACAGTAGCAGTAACAGTAAATTGTTATGGATGCCACGAATACAGTTTGCAAATAGGACAAACATAAATTCAGTAAGAAATATCATTTCAGAAAGCAGTACAGTTGTGTAGACGCGCCCGTGTGGGCCTCACTACAGTTCAGACTCGATTTGTGTCACGGTTCTTAATCTGAAACAAAGAGTCCAAATCTGGCAAATCGTTTTGAGAAATAGATTTTTAGAAAAAGAAGTGCCAAACATGGACTACTTTGCCAGATACAGAGTCGCCACCTAAATATTTTTTATGGGGAAATTTAGGAAACCCTGACTCGGTGCCGAAGGCCACATGTCCGTTATCACCGGAGTTGTCACGGCTCGGGAGCTAGGGTACGATTGGGGAAGGTCAGCTATGAGCACCCTCTCTCGCCCGATCCGAAGATCAGCCTCTACTAACCGTGATATCCGTTTTTGAAAGCGTTATGTGTTCTTATTCCAATTATTAGCCTAGATTACTATGTTATGCGCATGGCAAACAAGTATAGACTAGATTGCCTAGTTTGGAAATAAGCATTGCATATCCGTTTGTCTTAAAAAAAAGTACTTTGGAATTTGCTACTCGCAAGTAGGCTAAAATACGGATTTCAACGAGTTTTTTCCAACTCAAACAATCCAACCTTCACCCATAGGCATTCAAACAGTTTATAACACATAAGCATCTAGCCACATGGTAAGCATGCTGTCATGATAGCATTCACACGCATGCGATATGCTAAAGCATAAATGCTTACATCGTACTCCGTGCCAAAACAATAAACTAGTTAGCAAACATGCGTGATCCTAGTTTATGTTAAAATGGCTAATGCAACACATACAGGATGCGATTAGAGTAGGCTCGGCTAACCTAAACATGGTATGTGAAATGCAATCAATTGATGCACGTATTCAATTTGGAATTGAAGTACAAATGCAGTTAGCGTGATGTACCGAGCCCGGTGCATGCAAGACAAATGTATGGATGCACGCATGCATAGCATAAGGTATGCTAATTTAAACATGCCCTAATCTACCATCATAAGCAGGTAAATAAAAGGGAAGAAAGAAGTGGGGGTTGGAAGACATTCACACACTCACCCACACTTATTACAGATTCGTCCTCGCTCGGAGGGACCAAAAGAATAATACAGATAATTAACCTACAAGCTAATTAATTATTACAAATTACCTAATTAGTTAACAAACTAACTAAGCTAGGGAAAACAATAAACCAGCTCGGGAAGAGAGCTCAAAGCAATGCGTGCTCGGATCTTGCTCGGAAGTGCACCGCCATGCATAGACTGCCTCTGTTTTCCTTGATGTACTCCTCTAGAGGTTGCCAAAACCTCAGGGTTGCTTCTCTGGATACTGGGGAATGCCATCGGCTGGGTAGAATGCCCACCGGCAGTGGCATGTGATCACCGGCCATTGGTGAAGCTATCGGCAGAGGGAGGATTGCCGGTCGGCACTTAGCACTGCCGGTCGGCAGAAAGCTCCTGCAGAATCTGCAATTGGCAGCAACAGAGGGCAAGGCAGAGCATGGCAATACAATTCAAGGCATATATGCACCAATCATGTCCCTTATCATGTTAATGACTCAAAGGGACATGCTCCTTGGTTCTCGGACCATCAATCGCGCATTTCCATGCGTGATGGCCCAAAGGACCAAGTGTGCACGTTTTGATGTCAAATGCAATGCAAACCAACAAACCAATGGGACTCGACCTCCATCATGACTTGGTCAAGAGGTAGAGCATGCATGCCAATGCAATGCAATCCTAATCATGCGAGCTAGCATGCAACATAGCAATGCAATGCGAGTGATGTACACTAGGCACACCAACTATGCAAACAAGCAAACAAGCATACAAGGCTTGAGATAGTGCAACCAACAAATATGCAAGGCATAATGTGGGTGTTTAAGCATGTAAACAAACATGTGACTTCATTCAATCATGCAAGTTCAATTATGCAACAACTCACCAATATGCTACAACATACAAGGTGTACATGCAACAAACAAAGAGATGGACTTAAACATGATTCGGGCAGCTCTAATTAGGCCCAAAACAGTGGCCAAAGTGACCAAAATAAAGGACCAAATACACATACACACATGCACATGTTAAAGGGCCAACTCTTAGGCACAAATGAGACAACTCTCAAGCACATTTGAAAGAGGGTAATCATAGGCATATGGCATGCAAGATAAGCATTGAAAATCATGTTAAGATGGTGTCAAACCAAGCAAACAAAATAGACTAAGCATGCAATAAATGGCCCAAGTACTTGAAGCAAGTCAAAGGGGCTTGAACCATGACCAAGTCAACCAAGCCTCACAAGGCTAAGAGGACTTAAAATAGGTTCAAGGCAGACCTAGACCATGCAAAGGGGGGCCCCTAGATGGCATCTAAGTGGCTCAAATTCAAACGCATGTACAATGGCCAAAACATGGAATGTGCTACACAAGCTTTCGAAGCATTAAAGAGGTGTCCAAGGAAAGCATACAAGCATGTCAAAGGGACTGAAATTACATGACAAATGGTCCCAACCCACTAAATTAAGGCAAGGATGCATGCTATACATTCACACACTTAAGGCCAACAAGCCAAAAATGCAAAGGGGCTATACAATGCATGCCATGGCCGACCCAAATAACTATGGACAGACCTCTAGCATGGTAAAATAAGCATAGATGCTTCACAAAACTAGACCCAAAAGAAGCTTGAACAAAGGTTTACAACCTAAGGCATGTTAAGGCCTAAACATGGCATTACAATGTAGGTATGCTAAGCATGCATGGTGTACCAAAACCAACAATAAACAGAGGCATATTATGATATAATAGGCACAAAAAACAGCCAAGGCATGGTCAACATGAAGCTTACCTAGATGCTCCCTCAAGAGGCCAAAAATGGTCCATTTCAAGGACAATAAGGAGAGGGGGTGGCCCTCTCCTTCTTGGGACCTCAAGTCACCATCGTCACCTCTGAAATCCCTCAAGATTTCAGTGGTGAGGAGGCCCAAACACCAAGGTCTCGGAGCTTACACAAAATAGCACAAAATGAGGCCTCTCAAGGCCTAAGAGGGGTCAAACCCCTCCAAACCACAAAACACTCTAAACAAACTATTTAGAGGGCCTAAAAACAGAACTTTTTTATATTATACACCAAGCTCAAAAACAATTTTAAGATAGGTAAAAATACAATGTAACAATGGGGAATAAAGGGACTAGTTTCTTACCCTTGAAGACCCCTTCAACAATGGTGGACCAGCAGCCCCTTTTAGGTTGAAACCAGCTCCAAAACCTCAAAAACAACCTCTTAGAACCTCAGTAGCTAAGGGAAGGTGAAACACTATGTGTTTGTGTGCAATAGTAAGACACAAACACACTTAAACACACACAAAGGTAAAAAGAGAGAGGTATAGAGATAGAATGTGTATCAATCCTAACCCTAGAACTCAAAACCCTAATATGGCTGTCTAAAATCTCTAAAGTGTCTAACCCTAAGCAAGGGAGAGAAGGGCTCCTCTTATAGAGCTTTTTTTGTCTTGTAAAGCTTACAAGACATGCTTCTAAAGAGGGAGATCCCTCCATACACTTGTATGGAGGGGAGCCAAATGCAAGACAGCTGTGATAAAATATCTGCAAAAGTAGATGAACAGTAGTCGGCTGCCCAAAAATGCCATTTTGGCAAAAGGGAGTGCCGACCGGCAACAAATAATGCCGACCGGCAATAAACATTGCCGATGGCAGCAAAACACCAACCGGTGGCCTCTGGCCATGGCTGGTGATGTGTGGGGATGCCTCACAAGGCATTCCCTGCCCCTCCAAGGCAAAACACAAGTGTTTGGTGCAAAACCAAACACTAAACAGTCAAGTTCAGAGATCCTGAGGCAAGGCACGTAGCCGAGACCTCTGGGAACTCCAAGCGAACACAAACAAGGGTAATCACCAAGTGTTCCAATGGTGACGTCCAAGTCTTGAGGACGGTCAAAAATGGGGTGTCTACAAGTTGGTCATTCAGAAAATATTCATGATTGAATATATCTTTACAACATTGTTACTCACAGAGTTCTGGGCTACAGATAGGCTAGTGAGCGTCCTCGGATGCCAACCTTACACAGTTACAGGATGAACACACACTAAGTTGCACGTTTGGGAAACAATAACTTAGTCCCTATCTTGACTCGGTGTGGTTCTATAGCATTATCCTCATTAAGATGCCTTAAACTAGGCCTAGGAATGCCTAGGATGGAATGAGGATGCAAAGATGCACTTTAAAACACTTTTCAAATTTTTGCTGAAACAGGGGTCCCGCTCGAGCATGGCTTTCTCCGCTCGACTGGACATGCAGACAAAAGAGCTACGCTCGAGCGTGACTTTCCTCGCTCAAGCGGACTGCAAAAGTACTGGATGCATGAAATTCACGCTCGACGGGCACTCGACCCCCGCTCGAGCGCGAGACACAAGTCCTCGCTCGAGTGTGCATTCCCTCGCTCGAGCAGACTGTAAACACATGCAAAGTACTGGATACACGCATTTCACGCTCGAGCGTTACTTTTCCCGCTCGAGCAGACTGCATGAACTCAGAGTGTACGCTCGAGCGTGGAATTTTCAAATTTGTCTCCAAGCATGAAACTCAACATTTAAAGCATAAAATTCGATCATTTTGGGCTAATTTTTTGGAAAGCTCTTTAAAACTCATAATATGACATGTTTCAAAGATCAATTTGCAAAATCAAAGCCCAAAGGTAGTTCAATTGAACCCATTCCAAACAAAACTTCAAGAACATGATGTACATGCAACATGCATGAATTTAATCAACTTCAAAGCTTCTAATACAAGAACAAATGAGTCAATCCTTCCAAAAACATGCTGAATTCATGGACCAAAGCTAGAATATGGACATGCATGTGAGGATTTCCATGAAATCAACCTCAAAACTCAACAATGTATACATGCATGCATGAATTCCTACTCAATTCAACATATTAAGCTAATTCATGCCTTAAATCACTAACCTTACCATGAATCATGCAAGAACAACTCAAACTCACAATTAAAAGGGTGAGTCTCCTACCTCAAGTCTCCAATTCAAGGTATAGAAGCTCAAATTTTGCAAGTTCCTTCAAATCTTCCAATTCTCCAAGTGATCTTCTAGTTGAAACCAATTCTCCCTATTCTCACTCTCTCTCTCGAAATGGCCTCAATATGGCTGAAGAGTGATGTGTGATCAAGTGTAATAAAGCTTCAACATTGTCTTAGGTAGTGGCCCACTAAGTGGCAAAATAGTAGATAAGTCCTACTAATGTAATTTAGCTTATTTAATCCAATTTAATCATACCAAATAAAATTTCAACTAAATTTACCATAAAATCACATTAATTCTAATTAACACAAAACATTAATCAGTTCCGGATTCGGCCGCCGATAAGGCCTTCAATTTGCAGTTTAAAACATAAAACATGAACAGATCATTAGCATTCAAACAAATAGACATGCATTCAAACTAATACACTCAATCAATCAGTTAGAATTTCAGTCAATCAGTCACTTAACATGCTTAATCATAGATTAACACTAATCAGTGGCGAGGGTTGTCACAAATACTAAACATTCTCCTCAATTGGTATCGAGTTTTCATAACTGTAGCCTCTTCTAAGCATTGTATCCATCCTTCATCATCTTCTAAAAGCCCCCTTGCAACACATGCTAATTTAAATGTATCATGCACAACATTATCGACTGTGCATAAAAACTGAAATGACTTTGGTCCTTTGACAATAGTTAGTAACAAACGTAGATAAAATCTTTCACCACAATTAGGGCTAGCAAAATACATTCTACCAATTGTATATCTCCTTTCTCTTGATATCCATCTGTTTTCCGACTTGAGCCAAGCAAAATGCTATGGAAATTCTTGATAAGTGAATCGACATTCATCTTCATTGGCAACACAATATGCAAAGAAGCCAGTAAGAGTTGACATTTGTTGATTAGTTCTAGATTGAATTGTTTCTAATGACTCTTTTGGGTTAAAAACAACACGATGCATTCTAGGTAAATGAAGTGCCAATTGTACAACTTGTGGCATCTCTGCATGCAAAGGATGACAAAATATTTGCTAAGCAGCTTCTGGAGGTCCAATATATCTTGCATCGAGATATTGTTGAACCTCATTTATCAATCCCAACACCATCATTGTATGATCATAACCCTATAAATGTACTTATACATATATACTTGACACACCTCATTCTGGCACAAACTTCTACATTTATGTGATAGTTGAAAAGTTTAGAAAGATATGCATTGTATAGTACAACATCCCAATTATCAACTTCTTTCCCCCTCACGGTATGTACTTGACGATTATTAAGATGACGATATAGGGTATCCATCTTGATCTATAATTGTTGTTTCTGTGAAAGCTCGAGGGTATCTCTTAGTGCATTTACCATTTTCCGTACATGGTGCTTGCGGATTTCGAGCACCACATGGTTCATGTACCTTACAACATTTGACAGTTTCAATAAGCATAAGATCATCTTTTGGGTCTAGAAATTCTACACAAACTAATTTGTCTACTTGAGCGCATGCTCGAATTTTGTCTAGACCCTTAAGAAATAAAACTGCATGCATATGAGGGAGGCCTTGTTTTTGAAATTCAATTGTAAAAACATATGCAGCTTTATTTCCAAACACTTTATTTGTTTCTATCTCCTTCATCAAACACTTTCTCTTCAACTCAAAAACACGGGCAAGTAAATCAGGACAATCAATAGGTTTTTGATGCAGTAATAATGCTGAAGTAATTTCTAGCCAATCGGGATTTGCAGTCATGGTAAGAAAAATATCTTGGTGTCGGTTGTATCGCGTGATAGCCATTGAATCTTAAACGATTTCAAACATATGTCTAGGACTACCAGTAAATGAAGATGGCAAAACAAACCTTTGACCAATTTGACCAGGTCGCACATAATCTGGATCAATATTTGACAACTCTTGGTAAAGCTCAACCTGAAGTTTCCCTTGATTAAGCTTGTAGTATATCAATCGATTTTGCTTAGTTGTGACCCAAGCATCTACCAAAAACTCTTGAAATAGTTTCCCACTTCTCAAAATTGTTGCATACTCTGTGGGTCATTCAAACAAACAATAATTATAAAAATCCATTTGAGTAAGTCGATCAGTTGAAGGTCGATCATACTGAACGTTCCACAATTTCAACTCAGCTTCCCATCTAAGCTCACTATATGAAAATAATAGAACATAATGTAATGGCAAGTATGCTAGGTGACATGCATTAATTTGCATCAACACATTTTTTCCTTGGAAATGTAAGATGATATCTCTCATTCCACTTACCTCTATTCCATCACTTGGTATTACAATCTCAATCTCATCTGCAGTTGGTAGGTTATATTGACGTCGATTAGTTGTTGAATTGCAATGAAGATAAGCAGATAGATTGTGTCCTGCGGAGTCCAATTGATGTACAATGGCACGAGCTTGGCGAAATGTAGCTACAAATGCATTGACTTGCAACAAACTATCCTGAATAGTTTTGAGAACATCCCTTCTCAAGTTAGGATTTCTACGATTACGAATTTCTAACGCTGAATTAGGGTCATAGATATATAGTTGAGCATAATTCGCATCTTGCCCTAGTTGTGGTTGTAGTGATCCTGTTCGATGTCACAATTTCCCATGAATTGTGAATAATATAGGGCCCCTTCCACTGAGCACTCTAGGATCCAATGTAGTACCAAGACTCGTAAGAGCATTGGCTGCATTGTACACTTGAGTATAACTTTGAAGGATTTTGATTGATCATTATCCCCATCATACAACACCTGAAGTAGTGGAGGGGGTGTAATAAGTAAAGGTAGCCTAATCTTTTCTTCCAAACAGTAAGTTCCAAATAAGGGACGCTTAATAGATAATTTTGTCAATTTTTCATCCATCCAACCTAAGGTTGAATGATAAGGACATAATACATCCATATTACCAAGATAATGGCGGCAAGAGTCTTTGTGTGCCCGGGCGTCAATTGATCTATTCATAGGTATATCTTCTAATTCATCATCAGTACATATATCTTCTTGAAGAAATTGATTTATAGGAGTAGACCTACGAATATTTGTATATAAATAAAATTCTATAAAACAAAATGGTATAAGTAAGAGTATGGATTTCAATATTAGATATAGTAGTTTATCAATTCCTTTGTGGAGCTAAAGATGTGCTTGGCATAGAAAACAAACATGTAGAATGATGGGTAACCATTGTTCATTTTTGTGCCGAATGAGAATCTTCAATTATTGTTTCCCATTCCAGGCAAGTGCGATTGTGATGAATTGGTGTTAAAGAAGGTTATGTTGGTTGAATACATTCTTCTGATCCCTCTTGTTCTCGTTGCAAGCATTGAAATTCAAAGTATAACTTTTTGTTTTATTCACACTCTTGCCGTGAACGTTGGGCCGATGCAGCTTTTGCTATTACATTATCATTTTATGTCTGAAATGAAAATATTTTGTCATTGATGCAAAATATGTGAATATTTTGTGCTTAAAATGAAATATCTTCTTGTTTGTTTGGACTTTCTCTTAATTTTGTTTTCTATTTTATAGTGTTATCTTTATTTCTTTCTTTCTTTACACATTTTTTTTATTAAAATAATAAATAAGAATTAAAAACCTATCTTATTTAGTTTTTCCTTTCATTATATATTTTTTCTTTATTCCTTTATTTCTTTTTTCCTGTTCTCTTCATATAAGTAGTAACGTAGGGATGGTACATTATAAATGCACATGTATCCATGCAAAATAAATAAATAAATAAAAATAAATTGGAAAACACATAAATAATAGCGAGTTACAAGAAAATATATTGCAATCATTGTACAATTTTTTTAAAAGGAATATATACCACTTGACATGCATTTGTCATTCTCTTGTCAGAAGGAGCCATTTTTTCTTTTTCCTTAGACATTGGGTTGACCTTTCCTTTTTCTTTTGCCTAACAAATATAAATAAAATATTCAAAAGATTAAAAAAAAATCTTATATAAATAAAATACATACAATGTTTGACTTGATTTTGTACTTACCGCACGAACACGAATAACATTAAGGTCGTGCTCATCATGGATGACCACACTAACACTTCAATATGGGTTTGTAGGAGCAGGCCTACAAAAATGGATTGTGAACAAATTAAAATCTATATAATAAAGTGGTAATAGTAAGAGTATATATTTCAAGAATTAAACACAGTTGTTTACCAATTTGGTGTTAAAGAAGGTTGTCTTGGGTTAATACATTCCTTTGATCTCTCTCGTTCCCGTCGCAAGCATTGTCCTAATTGGTATGCATAACATGGGTTTTGATTTTTTTCACGTTCTCGCCGTGCACGTTGAGCCAATGCAACTTTTGATAACACATTATAATTGTGTGCCTAAAATGAGAATATTATATAATTAGGTGCATATAATGTGAAGATTTCTCTCTCTTTTACTTTCCTTTCATCATGTATTTGTTCTTTCTTTTAACTAATTTTTCTTCTTCGCTCGGTTGAGTTGTTAGTCATATAAGAACCAATGCATGTATTGATGCAATTTAAAAAGAGAGAAAAAAAAACAATTTGAAAACACATTAAGTGCACAAAACTGCAAACTCACTATGCACTTATTTCTTTAAAGATACTACTCACCTCTTCACAAAATATACGTTAAAAAGGTAAATATTAGATCATTGGGTACGTAAAATGTGAATATTTGCGTGTAATGTTTTATACTTTCCTATTTCCTCTTCTTGTTCTTTCTGTTATATTAATTTGATTGTTGTCTTTTTCTTCTTTCCTCAAGAACTTCTTATAAGAAAAATAAAAATTACTAAAATTATATTCTATAATTTCCTTTTCATCACATATTTTTTCCTTCTGCTTCATTTCATTTTTCATTTTCTTCTCTTAAATGCAGCATCTGTTCAAATTAATGTTCATACAAATGCATTAGCATTTTGTACAAATGCTTACTTTAACATGGTTTAGAAAAATATTTCACAATCAATTAAAAGAATTGAATAATTATTTGAAACATAAACTTTTTACAAATGTACATAAAAAAGAGTATATGACACTATGCAAATTTTTAAAAAAATCTATATAAAAATAAAATTTAATAAATATTCAAAAAATAAACTTTTTAAAAATGTTGAGAAACCATACCACGGGATATGCATGTTCCTTTCCTTTGCCAGAAAGGATAGCTTTTTCTGTCTCCTTTGATATTGCTTTGTGTTTTGCCTTTGACTTTGTCTATAAAAAATAACTAGAATATATTTATAAAATGATAAGAAAATGCATGCGAATATAAGTTATTTTAGGCGTACCTCACGAATGCGAATAGTGTTAAGGTCATGCTCATTGCGGACAACAACATTAGCATTTCTCTCTTGAAGAAATTGAATCTATATATACAAAAACTTTAGAGTGATAAATAAAACTTTATACACATAAATAAGGAAAAAAACATTTCTTTCTTGATATTATGGTTCGGTGTAAGTCTCCATCCACCTATAAAGTATGAGAAAAGTTATAAATCAATCAATAGGCCTTACATTATAAATAAATAAATAGGCCTTACATTATATGAGAGGTATTAAAATTTATATAGAGGAAAAAAAAAAAAAAATTGCTTGACCGAAAATAGTAATGTTGTCCATAACTGTTGTACTTCAACCTAAAAATGTTTATTCCATTATATAATTTTAGACCCATCAATGAGGTATTTTAACAATCACATTAAAATGATAAAATTAAAATCATCCCTAGCAACATGAAGAGTATTAAAATCAGAGCACAACTTTTGTCCAAATTTGAACTATTATCTTCCCCAACAGACTTCAATTTTATAAAGATGAAATTGAAACCAAAATAAAAATCCGTTATAAAGTCCAAATATAAATTTATGCCAAAAAAATAAAGAAAAACAAAAACTATTTCATCAACCAATAATGAATATTTATTTCATGAAGGCAACTAAAGCAATACAGATATATACATTCACCAATCCATTTTGTTTCCTCAAAAGCAAAAACTGTTAAAAACCCATCATATTTATTTTATGAATACGAAGGATCCATGTGATTGAGAGTCACCCATCATATGAATGTTTAACAGGTTCTAACTGTGAGTCATCCACAACATAATTAAGTTTTTGTTGAAAATAATGGTTTTATAGGCTTATTTTGGGCCAACTTTAATCCTTGAATTGAGTGGGTCCGACATGTCTTTTGGGGTGGGTCCAAAGAAGTGACGTGTTCCTTGCCGCATGGCAAGTCACACGGTGAAGACGGTTCATCAAAACCATTTATGAGTGAATGGGAAGTTGACGTCATTTTTGTGTTCGTGGAATGGACTATTAAAGAATAAAATGTGGGTTTTCTTGTAAAGCTTGTTCCACATTGGAAACTAGAACTTATGTGTGTATATAAGTTCTAGGTGGCAACACTTAGGTTGGGCCTCTAGGGGCACCCCAAGTTTGTAGAAAGGAGGAGTTTTGGACAAATTGAACCTTGGCTCAAACCACCACACACGAGTGTGCGCTGTCTGTCCGTCCAACTGGGCACGGGTGTGGGTTGTGGGTCGGGTCGGTTCTAATATTAATTTTTTGGACAAAATTTATTTGAATTTTTTCAAATTCTTGTAGGAAATTAATTGAACTTCAAAATGAAATTAATTCAAATTTGAATTCAAATTTTTTTTGTTAAAAAATTGTGCCTCTTTCAAGTTCGAATTCCACAGCAGATTAAACTGTCTAGACAAGATTTTTCAACCTATTACGCCCAGGCAGATTCAGTTTCTTCACAAAACAGATTCAAATCTGTGTTCAGACAGGTTGAAAACTGCTAGCCATTATCTGTTCAAAATAGTTTCTGCACCTGTTCATTTCAAACTGCATCTGTTCGGTTTGAAAATCAGACCTGTTCGGGTCTATAAATACCAGGCCATTTCCAGCAGTCAATACATCCGAAAAGTCATTTGTTGCTATCCAAATTTTGCTCTCTTGTATATATATATTCTTCATATATATTTAGGAAATATTTGAGAGTATAGAACATAGGTTTGGTTCGCTGTACAAATTGTTTGGAGTGCTACTACAAGTTGTGAAGATCATTATATCCTGGGAGATAGACGCCATTTATCTGTAAGAACCGTAGCGGGGTGAATCTGTCTTAAAGATAGAGTACCACACACTCGACTTGATCATTTTTATTAGTTTTCATTTCGGTAAAATAAATTCTGCAAGTAATTTATTTTTATATCTTTGATTTGTTTCAAGTTATTTATTTTACACAGAAGATTGTTCCAACAATCCCAAGACAGATTCGAATTATTCTGGTTATACAGAATTTTTCGTTTGTTTCCTTTTCTTTTTCTTCTTCTTACATAAATTATTTTCTATGGTTTTACAAAATAATATTCTGGTTGGAAAAACAAATAGTAGTAATATACTGTTTATTTTCTTTGACAACCAGTAGTAATATATTGGTAATCATTAACAATTCAGAATATCTATTTGTGAAGTTGGTCAGAAATTAATTTTGATTTTCAGAAATAATTTCTGAGTTTTCATTAATTAAAATTTTGTTTCAGTATTTTAATTTTTGAAGTGTTATAGAAATTTAATTTTCTATGTGGAATTAATTTGGTAAATAAAATTTTATTTTTTTTTCAAATTAATTGGAAATCAAAGTCACAATTCTTGTTTCCTTTATTTTTTTATAGAATTTAATTCTGTGATTTTGGTTTAAATTTTCTATGTAGTATAAAATTCTAATTATAATTTTGTTTTATAATTTAGAATTCATGGCTACTGAAACTGGTCAAACTAATGTTCAAACCAGTATTGGTATGGTGGCTGTAATTACGCCAACCCCTCCTCATGTTGTGACTGTGCCAGTGAATCTTGGTAAAAAGCCAGAGAAGTTCTTAGGAACTGATTTTCGCAAAGGCAAAGAAAGATCAAGTAAGAAGCTTGCTCAAGCCAATATGACCGAAGTGGACAAAATTTTCAATGGTGTTGATGACATAAATCTTTCTGCAGTTGTTTCCGAGGAAAACTTTGTCGGAAATTCTAAAGAATGGTGGGTAGACACTGGTGCTACTCGCTACATCTGTGTCGACAAAAAGATGTTCACATCTTATTCTGCGGTGGACAACAGTGAACAACTTTTTATGGGCAACTCCTCGACTTCTAAAGTTGAAGGACTAGGAAAGATTATTCTGAAGATGACATCTAGAAAGGAACTCACTCTCAACAGTGTGCTACATGTACCAGACATTCGCAAGAATTTAGTCTCTGGATCTTTGTTGAGTAAAAATGGGTTTAGGCTAGTTTTTGAAAGTGACAAATTTGTACTTACCAAAAATGGGATGCATGTAGGAAAATGTTACATGTCTGATGGCCTTTTCAAAATGAATGTAATGACTATTGTACCCTCTGTTATTAATAAACATATATCTTCTTCTTATTTGCTTGAGTCTTCAAATTTGTGGCATGGTAGAGTAGGACATGTTAATTATGGATCTTTACAAAGATTAATTAATATGGAATGTTTACCTAAATTTGACATTGATTTAAATCATAAATGTGAAATTTATGTCAAGGCAAAATTATTCAAAACTCCTTTCTATACAATTGAAAGAAGTACGGAACCATTTGAATTAATTAATAAACTAGAGGTCGTAAAAAATATTTTATCACTTTCATAGATAACTATACTAGATATAAGTATGTTTATTTAATTCGAACCAATGATGAAGCTTTGGAAACTTTCATTCAATATAAGAATGAAGTAGAAAATAAACTTGGTAAGAAAATTAAAAAACTAAAAAGTGATAGACGTGGTGTATATGAATCACCTTTTGGTGAATTTTGTAAAGAACATGGAATAATTCATCAAACCACCGCTTTTTACTCACCTCAGCAAAATGGAATTGCTGAAAGGAAAAATAGGACTTTAAAAAAAATGATGAATGCCATGTTAATAAGTTCTGGATTACCTCAGAACTTGTGGGGGGAAGCAATACTTTATGCTAATCATATTCTAAATAAAGTACCCTGAAAGAAAGTGAATCAAACACCTTATGAATTGTGTCATCGGAGAGTACCATCCTACAAATACTTGAAAGTGTGGGGGTGTTTGGCTAAAGTGACTATTCCTAGTCCTAAAAAGACTAAAATAGGTTCTAAAACTATTGATTGCTTTTTCATTGGTTATGCCATGAATAGTAGTGCATATCGATTTTTGATTCATAGGTCAGAACATTCTGAAATGCATGTAAATACTATTATTGAATCTCAGAATGCGTCTTTCTTTGAACATATATTTCCCAACAAGACTGGACAAGAGACTAGTACTAATAAAAGATCTTATGATGCTATTACTAGTCATGATCAAGAACAAGAGCATGAGCAAGAGCAAAAGTAAGAGATAGATCAAAATGAGGAAGAGGAACCTAGGCGTAGTAAACGTGCTAAAACCTCAAAATCTTTTGGTCCAGATTTTCTAACTTTTTTGTTGAAAAATGAGCCTTTAACTTTCAAAGAAGCTATGTTTAGTCCTGAAGCTTTTTTATGGACAGAGACTGCAAATAGTGGAGTTGAATCCATCGTGCAAAATCACACTTGGGAATTAGTGGATTTGCCACTAGGTTGTAAACCTCTTGGATGCAAGTGGATTTTCAAGAGAAAAATGAAAGCGGATAGATCAATTGACAAATACAAGGTAAGACTTGTGGTCAAAGGTTTTAGATAAAAAGAAGGTTTTGATTATTTTGACACATACTCACCAGTTACTAGAATAACATCCATTAGAATGCTAATTGCCATTGCATCTTTGTACAATCTAGAAATTCATTAAATGGATGTGAAAACTGCTTTCTTAAATGGTGAGTTAAATGAAGAAATTTACATGGAACAACCAGAAGGATTTTATGTTCTTGGAAAAGAAAATAAAGTATGTAAATTGGTTAAATCATTATATGGTTTAAAACAAGCGCCAAAGCAATGGCATGAGAAATTTGACAAAGCAATGATGTCAAATGGATTCAAAATTAATGAACGTGACAAATGTGTTTCTATTAAAAACACAGACAAAGGTTATGTAATAGTATGTCTTTATGTGGATGATATGCTCATCATAGGTAGTAATAATGATATGATTAAAACTACCAAGAAAATGTTGAGTAAACATTTTGACATGAAGGACATGGGAATTGCTGATGCAATTCTTGGTATGAAAATTGCCAAAACATCAGACGGTTATGCTTTGTCACAATCACATTAAATTGAGAACATACTTGACAAATTTAGAAAAGATGATGATCATCTTGCTAGAATACCTATGGATGTTAATTTTTTTCTTTCTAAGAATGTACAGGAAAGTATTTCTCAATTAGAGTATGCCCAAATTATTGGAAGCTTAATGTACTTGATAAACTGCACTCGCTCGGATATAGCTTATGCAGTAAGTAAATTAAGTAGATATATAAGTAATCCAAGAGTAGAACACTGGAAAGCAATCATAAGGATTCTAAGATATCTCCGATTTACTCGTAACATTGGGCTAAATTATACTAGATATCCAGCAGTACTTGAAGGATACTGTGATGCAAACTGGATATTAGGTATTAAAGACTCAAAATCTACCAGCGGGTATGTCTTTATTCTTGGAGGGGCAGCTGCATCTTGGAAATCTTCCAAACAGACTTGCATTGCTAGATCTATTATGAAATCAGAATTCATAGCTTTAGACAAAGTTGGGAAGAATCAGAATGGCTTCGTCACTTCCTTGAAGATATTCCGATGTGGCCAAAACCAATGCCTGCTATATGCATACATTGCGATAGTCAATCAGCAATAGGTAGAGCATAGAGTCATATGTATAACGATAAGTCATGACACATTCGTTGTTGACATAACACTGTGAGACAACTACTCTCTAATGGAATTATTTCTATTGAATATGTGAAGTCTAAAGACAACATAGCGGATCCACTAACCAAAGGGTTAACAAGAGAGTTAGTTGAGAATTCATCGAGGAGAATGGGACTTAAGCCTATTAAATAAGAGTTACCACAACGGGAACCCAACCTAGTTGACCAGAGATCCCAAGATCTAGATTCGAGGGGACAACCGGGTTGTGTATGACTCGTAAAGATCATCGGGGAGTCAAATTCCTACCCATTTCTATGGTGAAATAATGATGTCTGCAGCGTTTTAGATTAAGTAAAACTTTTAATGATTCTTATATCTAGGAATACCTAGTAGAGTATGACAAGATACTCTTCATAAGAATCACCTATATGAGTGTGAACTGGGCCGGTTCTATGAGATTTGTGAAGGGCTACAATTTGTTAGAGCACTCATGAGAGACCAAGTTGTTCAAGGCCAAAATGAACACAATAGTGAGAACTAAATTATGTTTGGGAATATATTATGTGAGTTCTATTGTCTTGGTTTACACAAATGGCTGAACATTTCAAGACATCATGTTTATTGGTTAGCTAGTAAATCCGATAGTGTCTCACAAGTGAAGGCTCAAAGCTAAAAGCTACCTATCTTTTACAGAATATTTTCAATTTCTATACTCTCTGTAATTAGATCATGTTGTTGCATTTTCTGTCCGTGAAATTCCATTCATGTGGGGAATTGTTGGAAATAATGGTTTTATAGGCTTATTTTGGGCCAAGTTTGAGCCCAAATTTGAGTGGGGGTGGGTCCAAGAGGTGACGTGTTTCTTGCCGCATGGCAAGTCACACGGTGAAGACAGTTCGTCAAAACCATTTATAAGTAAATGGGAAGTTGACGTTGTTTTTGGGTTCTTGAAATGGACTATTAAAGAATAAAATGTGGGTTTCCTTGTAAGACTTGTCCCACATTGGAAACTTAAGAGAGCTTATGTGTATATATAAGTTTTAGGTGACAACACTTGGGTTGAGCCCCAAGGGGCACCCTAAGTTTGTAGAAGGGAGGAGTTATGGACAAATTGAACCTTGGTTCAAACTACCCCACAAACGCGTGCATCGTCGGCCAAGCCGAGCCATGCCGGGCGCGGGTGTGGGTTAGGTCGGTTCTAACATTAATTTTTTGGACAAAATTTATTTGAATTTTTTCAAATTCTTGTAGGAAATTATTTGAATTTCAAACTGAAATTAATTCAATTTTTTTTTGGTCCAAAAATTGTGTCTCTTCCAAGTCCGAATTCTACAACAAATTAAACTGTCCAAACAAGATTTTTCAACTTGTTGCAGTCGGACAGATTCAGTTTCTTCACAAAACATATTCAAATCTGTGTTCAGACAGGTTGAAAACTGCCAGCAGTTATTTGTTCAAAACAGTTTCTGCACCTGTTCATTTCAAATTGCATTTGTTCGATTTGAAAATCAGATCTGTTCAGGTCTATAAATACCAGGACATTTCCAGCAGGTAACACATCCAAAAAGTCATTTGTTGCTATCCAAATTTTGCTCTCTTGTATATATATATATATTCTTCATATAAATTTAGAAAATATTTTAGAGTATAGAATACAGTTTTGGTTTACTGTACAAATTGTTTGGAGTGCTACTATAATTTGTGAAGATCATTGTATCCTGGGAGATAGGCGCCATTTATCCGTAAGCACCATAGCAGGGCAAATTTGTCTTAAGGACAGACTGTCACACACTCGATTTGATCATTTTATTATTTTTCATTTCAGTAAAATAAATTCTGTAAGTAATTTATTTTTATTTGTTTGATTTGTTTCAAATTATTTATTTTACACAGAAGATTGGTCCAACAGTTTTTATTCCATTTCACAATTAAGTTTCAATTGTGAGTAATGTAACAGCATAATGGACACTTTTTTCCTCAGTCTACAATCCCTTTATTTATTTATTTCAAAACATATATTTATGCAAAAAAAAAAATAATAATAATAACAAAACAAAAACAAACAATCAAAGAAATCACCAGACAACAAAACCATTTTATAAGCAATAATGAAGGCAACTAAAGCAAGAGGGTGGGAATACTGTATTCACCATTGTGAATAAAAAAAATACTCTATTCACCATTGTGAATAATTCAAAAGGGATAGGAAGCAGTATACCCGCAATGGTAGAAGGCTCTAGGATTGCCAATTTCAGTGGAACTCCATGAACCAATGAGATGAAAGTTTTAATATTTAAATTGGGGGGAAAAAAAACTAAAACTAAAACTAAAACTAAAACTAAAACTAAAACTAATCCAATACCTACTGTTTTCAATGTGTTTGGGGTTAGTTTCTGCAACAACTGTAGCAATTGAAAATACAACGGAACATTCCCAAGAACAATGGAACAATTAACCCCAATTTCATAATCAACAATGGAAAAAAACACAATTGAACAAACAAACAATGGAACGAACAATGGAAAATACAATGGAACAAACTAACAAAACACATTAGTTAAACCGTACCTACTGTTTTGATGGAGGTTGGTATTGAATTGGGGGAAGTTTTGAATTGAGGTTAGTTTTGAATTAGGGAAGTTTTGAACAAACAACCCCAATCTAAAAACACAATTAAAACTGTTAATCACTTGAAGATACAAAGCAAGCAGAAGATCATTGGTGGAATAGCTAGCATTAGACAAATGATGAAGAGCAGCCACTTCCCAAAAACTATTCAACATCCATATTAAAAAACATACTCTCCGCGATGTAAAGTAGATTAGGGTCAATCTAGAGAATTAAATATTTAATTGCAATGCTTCCTGATTGACCAACACGTATAAAGAATAGCATGACTTTTTTCCACTCATGAGTGCAAACTTAACAAAGTAATAAGTTACACATAGTAAACAAGTAATATAATCCTACTAAGTTGTAGGACATTAAACTTGAAAGAACAATTGAAGTTTGGGTTTTAACATAAATAATAAAATCATGCCTAAAATTTGCAAAAAAAAGGATGTCAAAAGTAGAGAACAACAAAATTCCTCAAGTAAATGCAAGAGTAAAAACACAATTAAAACCGTTAATCACTTAAAGACACAAAGCAAGCAAGAGATCATTGATGGAATAGCTAGCATTAGACAAATGATGAAGAGCAGCCAATTCCAAAAAACTATTCAACATCCATATCAAAAAACATACTCTCCCTAATGTAAAGCAGATTAAATGTTTAATTGCAATGCTTCCTGATTGACCAACATGTATAAAGAATAGCATGACTTTTTTTTCCACTCATGAGTGCAAACATAACAGAGTAATAAGTTACACATAGTAGACAGGTAATATGATCTCTTGCTTAGTTTGGGTTTTAATATAAATAATAAAAGCATGCCTAAAGGAAGGATGTGAAAAGTAAAGAACAACAAAATTCCTCAAGTAAATGCAAGAGAGTCTAGCCCCAAAGGGAAACTTTGTTTTATCTTGCTTCCAACCTCTTGAATATTAAGAAATACTGGTTTCCATAAAGTAAGCAATAGATCATTGGTGGAATAGCTAGCATTAGACAAATGATAAGGAGTATCAAGCGACACTAACTAATATAGTTAAGAAAAATAAAATTAAAAAAAGCGCACCAACTAATGGGGGGGGGGGAATCTAAATCAACAACCAACATAAACATTCAATGTTGTGTTTTTTTTTTTTTTTTTTTTTTTTTTTTTTTTTTTTTACAATAAATCAAAAAACCAACTCTAGAGTCCCCAATGGTGTTCTACACAAAATTGGAAACCACAACCATCTTCCTCAAACTAGTGTTTATGTTGGTTGTTGATTTAGACTTTTTTTTTCCCTCCATATTAGTTGGTGTGCTTTTTTTAGTTTTAGTTAGTGTCGTTTGATACTCCTTATCAATTGTCTAATGCTAGCTATTCCACCAATGATATTTTGCTTACTTTACGAAAACCAGTATTTCTTAATATTCAACAGGTTGGAAGCAAGGTAAAACAAAGTTTTCCTTTGGGGCTAGACTCTTTTGCATTTACTTAAGGAATTTTGCTGTTCTCTACTTTTGGCATTATGACTTTGGAATGTCTTTGGAGAGAATTTTCTCAATTGGGTTTTCTTACTTTTCTTTGATTTTGGCTTTTTGGGACCTATTGGTTTGGATAGTTTCATCAATGCTTTTTTGTTGCATTCCTTTTCCCTCTCCTCATGATTCATATCGTTTCTGTTTGTTTTTTTTTTTCCTTTTTCTTCAGTTTGTTTTGAATTTTTTGGATGGGCTTTTAAGTGATGACTCTGAACATTCTTTTTTGCTGTTTTTATTATTAGTTTAGCTCTGGTTTCCCTCCATTCTTCTGTAAAAAATAAAAAATAAAAAATAAAAACTGGTGTTTTGTTTTGATTTTCTATAATTTTAGTTGGTTTCACTGTAGTTCAATTTAAGGTCATTTGTGGACACTTTGCTCAGGATTACAAAGTTAATTATAGTTCTTTTATCAACTCAAATTCACATTCCTTTGTGAATTAGGGGGAAAAAAAATAAAAAAAAAAATCTAAATCAACAACCAACATAAACACTCAATGATGCGTGTTTATTTTTTTTTTCTACAATAAATCAAACTACACAAAATTGGAAACCACAACCGTCTTCCTCAAACCAATTCATACACTTAATGATGATCTTCATACACTGTCACCACAGCCATACTACACTGCAAGTAGATGTTGCAACCATATAGACAAACCAGTTCAAATATAAATATAGAATTTTGTAAAATTACTCGGGCATAACGTTGAAGCCTTAGGATTCTCAATGACCCACAAAGAACTAAAGAACTAAAATTGGGCATAATTTTGTAACAAAGTTCTTGGTGCTTGGATGGGTTTAATTAATTGTGGAGAATAGAATTCAAATAAAATGTATTAGATTGATTCAAAAATTCACCCTAAAATATTAAAACTGAATGACCCATAATAACAGTATGGAGAATGGAAACAGTATGGATAATGGAAATAGTATGGATTCAAAAATTCACCCTAACCTTGAAGCCTCAGGATTCTCAATGACCCACAAAGAAAGAACTGAAGAAAATCCAATGAAGATAGCGAAATAGCTCTATTTTGTGGTTTGAATTGCAGCAAGGGAAACACAAAAAAGACACAGCCATAAAAACAAAAACAGAGAGAGAAGGGAACATAAAAAAACACTGAAACAATTCTCAATCTTACCTTGCAAGTGCGAGTCGAAAGCAGCGAATTGGGTTTTTGTTGTTTGCTGATCTTCCTCTTCAATGGTGGTGGACAGTTGCAGAGTTGCTATGGCAGTAGACTGATGTTGATCAATGGCGACGGTGATGATGAGCATCGGCGACAGTGGTGAGCGGTAGCAAACAGCAACACCCAGGGATGGACCGAGGGGGGGCTGGCAGGGGCGACCGCCCTCCTAAAGTTCTGAAAAAACCCCCTAAATATAATATTAAAATTATAAATATTTTTAAATTATATAGGTTCGCCACCCCAAAGTTTTTGCAAAAAATCTAAGAACCGCCACTCCCTAAATTTTCTACTTTAAAATTTAAAAATTTAATTATTTTTTTGATAAATACTAAAAATAATAATAATAATAATAATTTATTTTTGAAGTATAATTACTTTTTATTTTAAAGTTAGTAATGTTAAAATAATTGAGAATTTATTTGTTAATATGTTAAAGTCTTTTTTGTCTGATTAGGGACCAAATTTTTTAATTGTTTGGTTATAACTAAATAAAAATAAAAATAAAATACTACTCACGTGTAACCTGCCCCACACTTGAAAATGTCTCCAAATTCTTATTAACCTAATTGTTTAAGCCCCCTTCTCCAATTTACTCTCTCTCTCTGTCTCTCTCTCTGTCTCTGTCTCTGTGTGTAAATGATATGAAAGCTTGGAAAAAAACTTGCAGAACGTATAAAATATTCATGGTCAAGGGTGCATTTTCTTCAATTTCTGTAGCGACAATAGAATGTGCATTTTTAGCCATGAAAATTGTAAAGACTAGATTGCGCAATAGGATCGAGAATGATTTTCTTTTAAGCTACTTGTTAACATATGTTGACAAAGACATTGCTCGAGATTTTGATATAGATTTCATCATAGATGCTTTTTATATTATGAAAGAACGTCGAGCATAACTTTAGATGCCTAAGTAGATATGTAAAGCAAATAGTTGCTTTTTTGAAAATTAATATGGATTTACTAGAACATATCCAATTGTATTTTGATAATATTTTGTAATTATATACGATGAATGGATACATCAAATTATATATTTTTGTGATATTTATATAGAAATTGATATTTTATATCACACACTCATTACCAATTTTTTGATTGCATATACACGCGCTCCCCCGATATTAGAATCCTGCATTCGTCCCTGGCAACACCCATCTATTTCTCTGTACTACAACACCTTGAAGAAGATTACAGGTGATGAGAGAGATCCACCATAAAGAGAGTTGAAGAGAGAACATGAGAGAGAACGTGTAGAGAGGGAGTTGAAGAGAATGTGTTTGGTAATCAAACTTATGGGCAGGAGTGGGAGAGAGGGAGAGCAGAGAGTGTTGGGCGGGAACTAAATGTATTTGAATCATTGATATATATATTTAGGATTGATCTAGACATTAAAACCAAATGTCTCTCTAATACATTTTGATACATTTTCAAAAACAGTCTTACTTTATTACATAGATATATAGAAAAAGAGAAGAATTTTCAAAAAACAACGAATGCCGAACATAAATCTCAAACGATGACTCATCCAAGCATAAAGCACAAATATAAAAGAAATTAAATCAAAATCAGTCAGATTTTATACATATATGCATATATATTATGTATATGTCAAATATACATATATATATACACATAAGAGAGAAGTAGACCTGTTCTTGCAAGGTCTCTATGAGCCGTATTCTTCGAAAATCATCATCGGAATTCATCATAGTGAAACTGAACAGAGCATCGTTCCTCCTTATACATATATGCATATATATTATGTATATGTCAAATATACATATATATATATACACATAAGAGAGAAGTAGACCTGTTCTTGCAAGGTCTCTATGAGCCGTATTCTTCCAAAATCATCATCGGAATTCATCATAGTGAAACTGAACAGAGCATCGTTCCTCCTCTGTCCTGTGGTTTTGGTTTTCATTGGGAATGGAATAGAGTAAACAAATAACAGTGCACTGCCATTCGGTCGGATTCGGTTCAATACGGTCTGAAATTCTTAATCGAAATTTTAAAAATGTCAAAATCGAATTGACTAGGTTTATTTTGAAAAATAAGTTGAAAAATAGTTTTTTTTTTTTATTTTTAAAGTAAAGGTTGATGTAATTTAAAAAAATTAATAATTTGACTTTTAACCTAATTACCAAAAGAGGCCTAGATCTAATTGAAAATTTGTTCGATTTTGGTCGATTCGGCAAAGTTTGGTTAATTTTTTTGGTTTATGTAATTTTTCTTTTTAGATAAGTAAGAATCAAAATAAATAATAAAAAATTTAGTTTCAAATATGTATGTTGTCTAAATAATCTAAATAATAAGGCTTGGTTTGGGAACAAACTATTTTAATAACTTTTTAACTTTTTACGAAAAAATGTATAGAAAAATAGAGAGAGTAATGTGGTAACTTATAATGATTTTTTGACTAAAATTTGAAGTTGCCAAACGAGGCCTAAGAATGTTCTTAATGAAACTCAATGTCGTGAGTTCAAGCCTCACTACAAGAAAATGCATGTTTGGCGACTAAAATTGGCGACCAAACCAATTTTAGTCGCCAAAAACACCACATTCATCGACTAAATATCAGCTCCAGTCGGCATTGATTGAAACCTTTTAGCTACTAAAGTATTTTAGTCACCATATAGTATCATTGGCGACCAAATTTCCCTTTAGTCGCTGTTTGTTACCAGTTTAGGCTACCAATATTTCATTTTGTCGCCGTATGGTTTAATTTGGCGACTAAACAGTTTTGTCGCCTAAAAAAGGGCATTTTTGTGAATACTTTTTGACGACCAAATCTGGGTTAGTCGTTGTATATTCAGTATTGCCGACGAATTTTTGAATTTAGTAGCCAAAAAAGCATCTTTAGGCGACCAATTTTTTGTCGCCAAACAGGCATTTTGGCGACAAATTGTCGTTTAGTCGCAAAATGTTCGAATTTTTTTTTAGAAGGAAAATAAGTAATTTTCGCGCCCAGTACATATATATTACATGCAAAGTCTTTTGTTCTCTTTTGTCTCACTCTCACACACCGACATCAACATACCAAACCCGTCCCTACCAAACCCGTCGCTCACCACCGGCGATCATCACCATCGCAAGCCACCGACGCTTGCCACTAGCACCACTACAAATCGGCGATCATCACCAGCGCAGGTATGTTTCTGTCGTCTCTCTCCCTCTCTGTTGATCTGGTTCTATCTGGTTGTCGATGTCTCTCCCATCCCCTACTCTCACGATTAATTTTAGGGTTTGACATGTTTTTGTCCTTTTATTTTCTGTTTATTTCGTACACAAATTTTTAGGGCTTTTCCTGACTTCGTGAATGGGTGTGGTTGACATTGCGGATTGTCCATTTGGATTTTGGATTTGGATTCTTTTTGTATCGTTTAAATGTGCCTCTGTTTTGGAGAAATGTTCCAAATCGGTTCGAAAATGTTCGAAATGTGCCTCTGTTTTTTGAACACACTTGTTGATTTTGGATGCTTTTCCTGATTTAGTCTTATCATTATAAATGTGCCTCTGTTTTTTGTATCGAAAATGTTCCAAATGTTCCGATGGTGTGACTCAAATTCGAATTAAGTAAAAGAATTTGTTTTTTTACAAAAACATATACATTATGAACACATACCCCATCACGGTGTGTTGATGACCAATCAAGAAACACACTACGAAAAACTTGAGGTTTACACTGTTGTTCATTTCTATAGTTCAAAATAACTTCTTTAAAAGTCAGCCTTAGTTCAGAAATCTGTGGCCAGCACATAAGAAATTAGGATTACAAAGTGTGATTAATCAATATCCTAAATACTCTCACATTTTTGTACTGCAAACCTTTGGAACTCCATAGAAACAATAGACGATAATCTGGTCAATATGACGATTACAGAACATGGTCGCTCTTTCACTCATAATTTGTTGAAAATAGATGAAAAATAATCTCTCGGATCTCCCGGGATAGCTGTACCCTTTCAACCATATCGTTGATTCTGGAAGCACCTAACTTCACAATCTAAGTTGCACAAGAAGTTGCACTTTCTTACTGTAGAATGGGGACAATAATAGAATGGCAATGGCCAATGTAAGGCACCAAACCATATTCTAACTACATTTCATTTGTCTAGGCCCTCAATAGGCTTGAGCCATCTCTAGTTCTTGAGTGCTCCTGTGATATTGTTTAATGTCAAAATTAGAGTGAAAAATGCTAAACTCTAGTTGTTGAGATATTGTTTAATATCAAAATCAAAGTGAAAATGTTTTGAAAATATGTGAGAAAGAGTTTTCAAAGTTAAAGACAAAGTGTTTCTGAGATTGATGAAATATGTTGTTTTTTCTCTTTTTGTAATTTTTTTGTGGCAATCTAAATTGAGAATATGAGCTATGCAATAATAAATAAACCCATTTTATAATGAGAAGAGAGTGACAGTGGCCATTGTTGGTGTTCCTATCTAAATGTATCAAGGGTTCAAGCCTTTTTTTTGCAAGATACACCTCAAATGTACTTGACATTAGTGCATTATTGTTTCTTTAAAGAAAAATCTTGATGGTTCAGATTAAAGTTGTGTACATTTGGTTTGTTTGAAAGGGATAAAAGGTTACATTTTACAAGCTTCCAGGGAAAAGGAGCCACAGAGCATTTTAGCTTTTATGTTAAAAGGCATAGATGTTGTCTCTCTTTACTTGGTATATAGCCAACACCAAGGGAAGAATGGCCATTTAATTGAGCGTTTTGTAATATTCATCTATAGAATAAATTTGGACATGTTTCAATTTTTGAATAGAATTTTGTATATATTTTCTAAGTTGGTATTATTACTGCACTAAAAATGATTCAAAAAACATAAAATGTGCAACATGTGACCCCATCTCTCTGCTTTTATGTCCATTCTATTACCTAAAACATAAAAGTTACTTGGTGAATGTTCATGTCATACATATTTTCAGGTTCAAATAATCCCTTTATGTAATTGCTAAGTTTTTAATTTTTTTCAATATTCTTTTTCGTTAGATGATAGTTGCAAGGATCTCCATTTCTACTTGCGCATCATCTGTGTTTTGAACTTCTAGTTTATGTACTTAGAATAATGATATATAAACAATGTTTTTATAAAATAAAAAAAAATATTCATAATGATGTAACTTCTTGTAATCATTTTATTTTCAATCAAAATATCCATAATTATTTTCATAATTTTATAAATGTCATTCATAGATTATTTTCGATCTAGTTTGTATATAATTTTTCTTGTTTATAAGTCATTTTTCATATAGATATATCTATATTTATGATTTAAAGCTTGATTTGGTAGGAATAGAATAAAGATACAAATATTAATCCAAGAAGCTAGAGTGAGAAGAAAATTTGAAAATGGTTAATGATTTCTTATGATCATCCATGAGACCGATCTGTTATTACTATTTTCTTCACTTCAAAAAGCAATGCTAATCGAGCCCCTAAACTTACTTAAGCTCTCTTCCATTACAGAGTATTTTTCCAATTTGCTGTCGATTCCCAGGTTCATCTTCGCTTGATGTGTACTGTTCCAAGAATGGACAAGAGTTGGATGATGATAACAGATAGGCTAAAAAGTAAAGAGTATGTATAAGGTGTTCAGTCATTTATGGAGTTCGCTATGAAGAATTTAGGGCCGCAGGATGAAATCCGTTGTCCTTGTGTTGATTGCTTGAACGGCACGAAATTACCTCGCCATGTTGTATGGTTGCACTTGCTTCGAAGAGGAATCGCATCTTCTTATCGCACTTGGGTCCACCACGGGGAACGTGTTCCCCTATTTCGTGGTCATCCTACTATGCGAAACGATGATACTCAAACCGACCGAGCTGGAATGACAACCAATCACGAAAATGTGGATGAACTTCCAAGCATGTTACAAGAGATTTACATGAGTGGTCTCATGGATGATCATATCGACGAAGAACGTACTAGTTCGGTGAGGCACAATTTGTTTAAGTTCATGAAGTTGTTCGATGATGCTCAACGACAAGTATATCCAGAGTGTGAAAAGTTCTCCATCTTGTCCTTCGTAATTAAGATGCTTCACGTGAAGGTGTACAATAAATGGAGCAACAAATCTTTTGATATGGTTATGCAAGTTTTCAAAGACATTCTCCCAAAGTGTGATGAAAATATTCCATGGACCCTTTATGAAGCGAAAAAGTTCTTACGTGAGTTGGGTTTGGGATATGAGCCCATTCATGCATGCAAGAATGATTGTACTTTATTTTGGAAGGACAACGCCACATTGGAGAATTGCTCTGCATGTACGGAGTCTAGATACAAGTTGAACGACAAGACGGGTAAAAAAATTCCACAGAAAATACTGAGGTACTTTCCTTTGACACCGAGGTTGAAGAGATTTTACATGTCGAAAAAAACAGCTGTAGATGTGAGATGGCACAAAGATAAGCATGTGGATGATGGAGTATTGCGACATCCAGCTAATGGTGAGGCATGGAAGGACTTTGATAGATTGCATCCTACATTCTCTGCGGATCCTCGGAATGTACGGCTAGGGCTTGCCACGGATGGTTTCAATCCATTCGGATATATGAGTACATCGTACAGCATGTGGCCCGTAATCTTAATGCCTTACAATCTACCCCCATGGAAGTGTATGAAAGATCCATTTCTCATGATGTCATTGCTTATTCCCGGACGATCCGCACCTGGAAGGGACATCGATGTTTACTTGCAACCATTAGTAGAAGAGTTAACTAATCTGTGGGAGCATGGTGTGGAAACATATGATGCCTCTATCGGCCAAATATTTACAATGCATGCAGCAGTCATGTGGACCATCAACGATTTCCCTGCATATGGTTCGTTGTCTGGTTGGAGTACAAAAGGTTACTTGGCCTGCTCTAATTGTAACGTGGATGCATCATCTTAGCGTTTGCGCAATAAGATAGGGTTTATGGGTGCTCGGCGGTACTTACCTGAGAACCATAATTGGCGTAGAAGTAAGCTATTCAACAGTGACATTGAGAATCGGTCCAAACCTGTGGAGTTATCGGGAGAACAAATACTGGAGCAAGTTAATTTGGGGACGTACAGGCCATATGGAAAGCATCCAACCAACCAAAAAAGACAACGGACTGAAAATCCAACTCCGAACTGGACAAAAAGAAGCATTCTTTTCGACCTACCCTATTGGAAAACACTTAAGCTTCGACATAACCTTGATGTCATGCACATAAAGAAGAATATATGTGACAATCTGCTTGGGAAACTATTGAGCATTGATGGCAAGAACAAGGACACCGACAAAGCACGTTTGGATCTAGAGGACATGCGAATACGAAAGGAGTTACACTTGATAAGGCATGCGAATGGCTCTTTCCTAAAGCCTTTGACATTGTACACATTGTCCCCGGCAGAACAAATAGGGTTTTCTGATTTCTTGAAATCAATTAAGTTTCCTGATGGCTATGCGGCAAATGTATCCAATTGTGTCACCGCAAATGGTTGTAAGTTAGTTGGCCTCAAGAGTCATGACTGTCATGTCCTTCTACAACGACTTCTTCCCATTGGGATGTGAGGATACCTTCCTACCGAGATTGGGACCACATTGTTTGAGTTTGGAACTTTTTTTAAACAGTTGTGCTCGAAGACATTGAGGGTGACTGATTTGGAGAAATTGCAAGATCAAATCGTACTTATACTTTGTAAGCTTGAAAATATTTTTCCTCCTACTTTTTTCGATGTGATGGTCCACTTGGCAATTCATTTGCCTTACGAGGCTAGGCTTGGAGGGCCTATCCAATATTGATGGATGTATCCTATTGAGAGGTATAACAACGAGTCAGAAATTTTTTCTTGTAATTATAGTTCAATATGAACATACTGACGATCACGCCGATGTTTACGTGTAGGATGCTTGGACTTCTTAAAGGATTTGTGGGCAATAAAACTCGTCCCGAAGGATCCATTGCGGAGGCCTACATATCCAAAGATTGTACGATGTTTTGTTCAATGTATTTGCATGGAGTTGAAACGGTGTTTAACCGGGAAGAAAGGAACTACAATGGGGGTGCCAATGGCCCGGGGTTGGTGATTTTCACTCAAAATCTTCGTCCTTTTGGTCAACTCCCAAGGACAGTTGATGTGTTCATAGCTGACCGCGAATTGGCTCATTGGTTTGTCCTACACAATAGTTTGGAAGTGGATGAATATCTAGAGTATGCTTCTTCATCATATATGCAACATACCTTTCCTACATGGTTTTTATTTTTTAAAGTCTTCATTATTCCAATTACTTATGACGTACTTCATATTAACTAGGGAACACAAGCTCGTGTTGCAACAAAAATATGGAAGTTCATGCAACATTGCAACGCGACAATGCAAAGAATTTCCTAAATGGTTCAAAGTTCGCGTAAGATTATGTAACGTGTTACTGTAAAGTGTGGAGCTAACGTTGAATTATTCTAACTTTGAATTGACATGACATACTTTCTTGTGTAGATGAACCAGTTACGAAATGAAAACTCACCCGAAGCAACCGATGAGATGTGGGCATTAGCCAATGGACCTAATGCCTTAGCCAATACATATTCGGGATGCATTTGTAATGGCGTCCAATTCCATACTATCGACCGTGATAATCGTCGTAAATGTCAAAATAGTGGGTTGGTAGTGGAAGGCGACCACCAAGGCTAGTTGATCAAGTTCTACGGCTACCTTTGTAAAGTGTGGGAACTGACATATTTGTTTGGACACCGGGTTGTTTTGTTCCAATGTGAATGGTATAACACCGGTAGTACTTGAACTTTGCGTGTCGAACCACATGTGACAACTGTTGATGTAAGAAGTCGATGGTATAAAGATGGCTCCTTTGTGTTCCCAGGCCAAGTTCAACAAGTTTTCTACATTCCTGATACGAAGTTAGGGCCGAATTGGCGAGTTGTAGAAAAGTTTCAACATCGACAAATTTGGGATGTGCCAAAATTTGATGAAGTGTTGCAAGATGATGAAAATAGTACTGTTGTACCAACTGAACCTATTGATGATGTTATTGTTTTACGTCGGGATGACATTGAACCGCAAATTATTTCAATGGAAGTTTCTCAGTCCAATAAGCGTTTACAACCGGAGGGTGTTATGGACGATGATTTCATCTGCGATGACGACGATGACCTAACAATCTCGGGTGATGATGAAGAACATGAGATGGAAAATGATTTTGATGCAGATACGGACCTAGAATTTTAACTCAGTTTGTTTCTTTGTTTGGCTTGTTTTGTTGATGTCATGAGGGGAATTAAGAATATTGAAGAAATTGTATTTTGAATTTCATGCCTACTCTTGAATTTCATGTAATTTGAACCTTCTAATTTTAATTTCCTCTACACTTTGTATGAACTGTTGAGCAAATTGAGAATCAAATTCATACTCAGTTCAGTTTTTCCAGTCGGACACCTGTGTTGTTTGGCTGCTTTTCCACAATCTGTGCAGATTTGCACATCTGCTCTGTCTCTGTTTGCAGAGTTTGACAGTTCGCCACTGTTTTTGTCCACTTTGGCTGCTTCATGCTTCATTGATATGCTTAGGTGCTAGGTCCCTTATATAGAATGTAAGTTCTTTATATTGTTACTACATACTAGCCATAATGGAAATTATGAACCATATACTATCTCAATGGTAAATCACAAGTTATAGTAAATCATGTGTTCTTAAGACTAATTGCTTCATGCTTGTTTAATCTGTGATAATTGCATTTGCAGGGTTACAAACTTCCATTTCTTTTAAGTTGCCCACCAAGTACTAAATGTGTTTTTGCAAACATCACATTTGTTCCCAACTATGAATTTTCTAATGAATTAGTTTAAGTGTGAGGATCTACTGACATCATATGCAAATAGTGAGAGAGGGGTTTTCCCTTAGATATTAGTATAATAATAATTATTGTTATTACTATTATGTAAAATTCTGTGTGCTGCTCTAGTCAACAAGCCTTCAAAGGATAACTCAGGAAACCAAAACTGTACATAAAGTTGAAAATGCAGCCTTCATGTCAAGAACCAGTGGTCTGTGAATGGTGTTGCATAATTATGTGTGGTGCTATAATACAATTCAGAACATCACATGCACACAAACTCTCACGGTTGTAACTATTACTCTCAAATATGTACCTCACCATACAAAGAAATATGTAACTCACTACACTCAACCCTCAGGGGAAAGACCCCAAACACTCAACCCTCAGCTCACCACACTCACAGAAGCCTATTTTTGAACTCACAACACTTAACACACATCCAACAGATCGGCCAACAACCTGCAGAAACTATACCTGCACAAAAAACATTGGAAAACCATATTGGAGCTCACACCACTCAACCCATTGAAATAATTGCCACCTTATTTGATTTAGTAGTTCGCCGCTATTTCTACCTCGGCATTTATTGATTTCGTAATTGTCTACTATTCCAGTGAGTTCTAGGACATGTTTGAGGGTTGGGAAGGTCCAGAGTTGTCGTCTAGTCCAGCAATTGCTCAGTATGGGTGTCTGAAAGTCAGTCATGTCGTCGTCTTCATGTTGCAGCGGTTTGTCGAGATACTTACTCTTGCCTTATTATGATCTGTGTGTCAAGTTGTATTAACTGGGATTGTATTTGTGTGGTCTTTATGGATCCCCTATTCAGCTGCATTATTGTGTCTGCCAGCTTTGTTTGGCAAGATTTTTATGGTAGGTTATGGTTACATTTAGATAGGGTTTTGTTCTATGTTAAAATATGCATTTCACCTATGCTTTAAGTTGTGGAAGGTCCTACTACAGCCCTCTGTTTATTTTGAGTAGTAGTCTCTGCTCTAGCATCTCTAGTAGCAGATGCTTCTCTCCAGGATGATAATTAGGTTTATGTGTCCCAAAATTGCGCGGGGCTGCAGTCACAACTTAAGATAAATTTCAAGGCTAATGACGGAGAATTTGTGCTAGGTGTAGGCCACCGCCAAGTCTGAACCAGGTAAACAGGAGGGGAATCGAACCCTTATTGGTAGCGTAGGAGCATATCCACTTTTGCTTTGATTTTAGTTGAACTCTCCATGTTTGAGGTTCTGCTATGGTGGCTGGGAAAGTGATTACATGATTGTCTACTAACACGACTAGTTTTTAGTTTTTAGTTTGTTTCAGTAATATCAATTTAGTCCATAATTGAAGATCCTTTTGGTCATAATCAAAGTCATCTCAATGGTCTAACTAACTCTATGTTATGAAAATTTGTAACAGGATATTATCAGCTTTGATTTGATAATTTGATAATCATTCCACCACAATTGTTTATAATTTACCATTGTAATGATTCGTAATCAATATCAATTAAAACCAGAATGATCTTTAAGGGAACTTTGTGTAAGCTTTCATTCCTACTGAACCAGACTCCTTTTGCTAGCAAGCCTTTTAGCTCTCACAACAAAAGTGCTCTATGTTTTACATAAAAGATTTCGAGTCAAATATGATTTGGAAAACATTAAAGAGAATGACAAAGAAAAAAGAAAAGAAGAGAATTTAGTTGGATGAGATCATTACCACTTTATAACCTTTATAACCAACTTTATAACCACTTTATAACCAAAGAAAAGAAGAGAATTTAGTTCTGCCCATTACCCACTTTATAACCAATATGCTGGATGAGATCATTTCTAAGGGGGGTATGTTGCTCATGTTTGTTCTTGCTTTTGTTCGTATTTGACATGATCACAAACCATTAAAAAAACTAGAAAGGCAGCACTCTATGAATGCTGTTGGAGCAGATTCAGGCTCAATGAAAGGTGTATGACTTGATTTTGGGGTGTATTGTGATTGTATACTTGCATCTTTTGGGATGTGATTTATGGAATGTTGTATTTATGTGTTTCTTTAGAATGAAGTTACATAATATATAAAGAAGATTTGTTTCTTTACTTGGGCTGCTGATATATAAACTGGATTTTTTTTTTTTTTCGTTCTTCCTTATTATGTCTCAGTTTGTTAGTTACCATTGATCGTATCTGACTAGTTCCATTTCTTCCAATGCAGGGAAGTTTCCTACCCTTGTCACTCATCAAGAACCTGTCGAGTCTAAAGTTAATGAGACTAAAGCGACAGTCAAATTCCAACTGAAGAAGGTTCTCTGCATGGGAGTTGCTGTTTTCCAACTTTGCAATTGAGTGTTAATTTTCTGGTTTTATTGTTGAAGAAGAACTGGCAAAATGTGAGTTTAGTCTCTTTACAAAACTAAAAGAAGTAAGTTGCCATGAATTCATATTTTGTAGAATAGGACTTGTGGGGACAGACGGGACGTAATTAGCACATGTACGTTGGGAGTTGGCGTGAAAAACGCCATAAAATTAGTCGAAAAAAGGGCTTCGAGGGCCGAAAATTGAGAGCAGCCCCCGACGCATTGCAGGGATGACACGAGTAGCTTCCTCATGTCAAATAGGACCTATGGGGATAGACAGGACGTAATTAGCACGTGTACGTTGGGAGTTAGCGTGAAAAACGCCATAAACTTAGCCGAAAAAAGGGCTTCGAGGGCCGAAATTTGAGAGCAGCCCCCAAAGCACTACGGGGATGGCACGGGTAGCTTCCTTGTGTCAAATAGGACCTGCGGGGACAGACGGGATGTAATTAGCACGTGTACGTTGGGACTTAGCGTGAAAAACGCCATGAACTTAGTCGAAAAAAGGGCTTCGAGGGCCAAAATTTGAAAACAGCCCCCAAAGCACTCCCGAGATGGCACGGGTAGGTTCCTTGTGTCAAATAGGACCTGTGGGGACAGACGGGACGTAATTAGCACGTGTAGGTTGGGAGTTGGCGTGAAAAACGCCATCAACTTAGCCGAAAAAAGGGCTTTGAGGGCCGAAATTTGAGAGCAGCCCCCGAAGCACTGCGGGGATGGCACGAGTAGCTTCCTCATGTCAAATAGGACCTATGGAGATAGACGGGATGTAATTAGCACATGTACGTTGGGAGTTAGCGTGAAAAACGCCATAAACTTAGCCCAAAAAAGGGCTTCGAGGGCCAAAATTTGAGAGCATCCCCCAAACCACTACGGGGATGGCACGGGTAGCTTCCTCGTGTCAAATAGGACCTGTAGGGATAGACGGGACGTAATTAGCACGTGTAGGTTGGGAGTTGGCGTGAAAAACGCCATCAACTTAGCCGAAAAAAGGGCTTCGATGGCCAAAATTTGAGAGCAGCCCCCGAAGCACTGTGGGGATGGCACGAGTAGCTTCCTCATGTCAAATAGGACCTATGGGGACAGACGGGATGTAATTAGCACATGTACGTTGGGAGTTAGCGTGAAAAACGCCATAAACTTAGCCGAAAAAAGGGCTTCGAGGGCCGAAATTTGAGAGCAGCCCCCAAACCACTACGGGGATGGCACGGGTAGCTTCCTCGTGTCAAATAGGACCTGTGGGGACAGACGGGACGTAATTAGCACGTGTACGTTGGGAGTTAGGGTGAGAAACGCCATAAACTTAGTCGAAAAAAGGGCTTCGAGGGTCGAAATTTGAGAGTAGCCCCCAAAGCACTACGGGGATGGCACGGGTAGCTTCCTCATGTCAAATAGGACCTGTGGAGACAGACGGGACGTAATTAGCACATGTAGGTTGGGAGTTGGCGTGAAAAACACCATAAACTTAGCCGAAAAAAGGGCTTCGAGGGCCAAAACTTGAGAGCAGCCCCCGAAGCACTGCGGGGATGGCACGGGTAGCTTCCTCGTGTCAAATAGGACTTGTGGGGATAGATGGGACGTAATTAGCACGTGTACGTTGGGAGTTGGCGTAAAAAATGCATAAAGCTTATACAAATATATTAAAGCTTAGCAATATATATGTGTTCTATAGCGATCTCTATATATGTACAGTTATGAATAAAATATATGAATGTTTACACATTAGAGTAAACTTGGGTTGGGGTTGACTTGGAAATTTGTTTGCACTTTAAATACAAGTTAACGTGTACAGAAACTATATTGAAATTCCTAAATTCAAACTATATTTACATACAATTTCAATTACAATTGACATCCTTGCAATTTGTGTTTTGTAGATGGCTATAACTTTTTGTTTACAATGGAACTAATGGGTGTAATTTTTGTTGTGTAGATGGCTTTTGGCATTGACATGTGGATCTTCTAATTTTTTCTCGGAAGATACACTTACGCAAAGTTGGGAAGTTTTTTGTCGTCCTATACTTTTTGCTGTGGACTGTGGATGCATCGAACATATAATTTTTGACGGGGTACAAAGTATTTTTGGAGCTTGTATTAATTGCTCCGATGGTATAGCATGAATGAACCGTGGAATTTGGATGCATCGTATATATAATTTCTGGTGGGGTACATAATATTTTTGGCTCTTGTATTACTTTTTGTCGTGGTACATATTACCATAGTAATTTGTACCTTGTCAAATGGTCATTACAATGCATAGTATAGTAAAAATGTTGTGTATAGAGGACATAATTTTGGTAACGTATTTGGAATGTATGATGTTATTATTTGTAATTGGAATATACATAGTTCGTTCGTACATAAGTTTACATTATTATTTGTAGTTGGAATATATATAGCAGGTGTTCATTTTTGTTTTATGGTTCTAAGTGAACCATGTAGATGATACATACAGGTTGTATACGTATTACAGGTTGCGGTGGATATATACAGGTTCGGACGAAATTTAGTAAAATTAAACAAACAAAACAAAAATATAAAATGATGCTTTTGGTGACGAATCAATTTGTAGTTAAAAAGAAAAATCTTTTGGCGACTAAATTTTTAGTCGCCAAAACGATAAAAAAATAGTTATGGCAACTAATAATTTAGTAGCCAAAAAAACTGGAAAATAGTTATGGCGACTAAATGTGTAGTGGCTAAAGCTCAAAAGAATTTTGGCGACTAAATATTTAGTAGCCAAAACAACTCCAAAACAGCTATGGCGACAACCTGTTTTAGTAGCTAAAACCCAAAAAAATTTTGGCGACTAAAGATTTAGTCGCCAAAACATAATAAAATAATCATGGCCGACTAAACATTAGTAGTTGAAGTTGCACTATTAGCGACTAATAATGTCGCCGCCGTAGATATTGTATTTTTTAGCGACAAAAACCTTAGTAGCTAAATAGTTGAGTTAAAATATTTAATGAACGGTTTGGGCGACTAACGTGTTAGTCGGCAATGTCACTTATTCGCGACTACGACTGTTTTCGTTGCCAATGCCTTTTATTTTTTCCTACTAACACGTTAGTCGGTATTTTGTGCTACTTATGGCGACTAAATGGATTTTAGTCGCTAATTCCTTCGGCGACTATGTATGGCCGACAAATCCAACGACCAAATTATTTAGTCGGGAAATACTTTCGACGACTAAAATATGTACTATTGGCGACGAATTTTTTAGTCGCCAAAAGTGTATTTTCTTGTAGTGCCTTACCCACTCTTTTGAATAATAATTTTTTATTTTAGGATATACAAAATTGTCATGTGGCAGAAGGAGAAGTAACTAAACACTTAGACACCAAAGAGGGATTGTAATTCATCAGACTGTTCATCCTGAGACATATAATCCCAAGATTTATTTGGTTGAAAATGATATGTATCACATGCTTATTTAGTCATGGGATTAAATGTCAGGAAATGACTTTTCTATTGAATTTTATGTTTATTTAGAATATTATGAAAAAGACAAATGTTCAAAAGACAATTTTATGCTTTTAAATTGTTCACTAAATAATATCAATATTAAACATGTCTTTAATATTTTAATTTTTTTGGGCTAGTTTAAATAATTTTTTTTAAAAAAATTAAATAAATAAAATATCAATAAAAATTTGTGTAATTTTTTAAAATAAAATTTTAAATATATTTATTTTAAAATATAAAAATTTAAATAATGAAATTAAATAAAACATCAATAAAATTTCAAAATAAAAAATGTATAAAAATTTATTTTAAAAAATTAAATAAATAAAACATCAGTAAAAATTAAATAAAATTATTTAAATTCAAACAAAATTAAATAAAATTATTTAATTTTTAAATTGAGACATTTAAATTTTATTTACTTTTATTAAACATAATACATAATTAAATCAAATACTTAGAGGACAAATTTGTCATTTTACTATTTAATGCCATAGGATAGTTATCCCACAAATTCTATTCCATACCTAGGGGTGTAAAAATGGACCGTAACCCATGGGCGACCCGAAACTTGCCCGCAACTCGGGGTGGGCCCCGATCTGGTTAAGCTCGAGCCCAACCTAGGACCCTGGGCTTGGACCGTCATTTTGAAGCCCCAACCTAGTCCATTGGCCCACTCAAAGCTCAGCTCGAGGCCCGATCCGCCCAAGACCCAGTGCCATTTCTAGTGGGAAAAAATAAATTTTGGTAAAAAATGTTTAGACTCGCCTAGACCCAGTGTCATTTTTAGTGGAAAAGAATAAATTTTGGTAGAAAAAATAAAAAAAAAATGCTCTGACCCGTCCAGACTCAGTCCAAGCCCGAGCCCAAGCTTAGTCCCTGGCCCGCCGGCCTGACCCGTCCAAGGCCCAAATACCTCCTGGTCCTAGGCTTGATTTTTTAGCCCGTGAGTCGGCCCAGCCCAAATTTTACCAGGAACCCGAATGGCCCGACATAAGCCGGGCCCAATTTACACCCCTACCTATACCCCTTTAGAATACAATAATCCAACATATGTGGAATTGATAATCTAATAGGACTCCTAATTCGACCTACGAATTTGCAACTAAACAATAGACTCTATGATCCAATGGATATGGTGGTAGTTTGTTTGGAGGGATTGGAGTGGGGATTGGACTCCATGTCCAATCTATTTTGGAGTCTATCATTTGGTTGAAAATTTATAGGCTGGATTAGAAGTCTCATCAGACTATAAATTCCATATATGTTGGACTATTGTGTCCTAGGGGGATGTGGGATAGAAATGTTAAAATCTCATGCGATTAAGTTGTAAAATAACACATTTGCCCTCCAAGTATATGATTTCATCATGTATTGTATTTTGTAAAATATAAAAATCTCAATTAAAAAATAAAATAAAATAAATTTATTTAATTTTTATTGATATTTATTTACTTATTTTAGTTTTGTTGATATTTTAGTTCATTTCATTATTTAATTTTTATTGATTTTTTTTTATTTAATTTCATTATTTAATATTTAATATTTTTAAAAAAAAATTATTTAAAATTTTATTCTAAAAATATCATAAATTTTTGTTGATGTTTTATTTATTTAATTTAGTTAATTAAAAAAATAAATTTATTTAATTTTTAAAAACTAAAAATAAAATAATTTTTTATTTAATCTACCCAAAAACAATTAAAATATTAAAGACAGATTTAGGCCTCGTTTGGGAAGTAACATTTTTAGTCTAAAAACTAAAAAATCACTATAAAAAATCAAAAAGTCAACAATTTATACCAAAATATCAAATATTCCTCTTTCGCTCTACTTTTTGCACATCTTTTCGTAAAAAATTAAAAAGTCATTCCAAACATACTAACTTTTTTTTATCATATTTTAGCCAAAAAGTCAAAAAATTACTAAAAAAAAACCTGCTCCTAAATGAGGCCTTATCGCTATTGCTTAATAAACAATTGAAAATGGTAAAATAGTCTATTAAGCATTTATCATTTTTCATAATATTCCAATCAAACATTGAATTCAATAGAATAATCATTTCCAGACACCTAATCCCATAAGAAAACAAATACGAGATATATATCATTTCCCACAAAATACTTATATCTCAGAATTAATAGTCCGATATATTAAAATTCTCCATTATCTAATCCTTCCAAACAAATATAAATAGTATATACAGTGCTCACAAATTTATTAGTATAGATGAAAGAAGGAAAAGAAAATAAAGGGTTGTTTGGGTACATACTACAATAGCATACTTAATACTTATTATCTTTTTATTTTTTTTGAGTTATATCAATTTTTATTTTTTTGAATATCTTTTCATAAAAATTTAAAAAATTATTAAAATAACCGAGTAATATTAAATTTTAGTATTGATAATTAAATTTTATTTATGATAATTTTTTTTTTCAAAATTAGGGTAAATTACACAGACACCTATATTTGTCTGCAATCATACTGTCACCTCTTTGCTCTTCAAAATCACACAAACATCCCGTATTTTAGAATTTTGTGTAACACATAGACCCATATTCCAGCCAACCGTTAATTGACTTACTAGAGTTTGCTGACTTCATCAAAAAATTATACGTTAATGCCAAAGTTACCTTTCCATCTACAACATTTCTTTTGTGTAGTTTTCCCATTCCCTGGCCTAAGCACCACTGTTCAATCTTTTTCTTCTTTCACTCTCCATCTCTGGCCCAAGCACCACCAATGTCTACCTCTCCCTTTCTCTCATTTCTTCTTTTCAAATCTTTACTCTTTCATTGCCTCAAGTACGACCAATAGCTACTCTCTTCTCTTCCTCGCATTATCTCATTCCATAAGCACCACCACCGTTCACCACCATTTTTTCCTTCACAAATAAACCAGCACCACTACAACCCTTAATCAAAAAAATCCATCATCATTCCTCTTAGATTGGCGCAACCTTAACCTCTATTGGCTCAAATTAACGCAATCTACAGCCTCCATTCGCCTAAATCAAGCCTCTTTTTCCCCAGATCAACACAACTACTGTAGCCATTTTCTTTTATTTTTCTCATCTTTATCGACGTAACCATAGATTTGTAATGGTGTTGACTATCGCGATGAAGGAAAATTGACGGCAATGATTGATGCAACCATATTTCTCATTAGAAGGGAAGAGAGATAAGATAAGAGATGCTTGAGGGAGGTGGAGATGATGATGATAAGAAATAAGGATGATAGGTCTGGGTTAAGCTATGGTGCTGGCGGGGCTGAGTAACTGTTGCAATTTTGATTGGGTCTAGGCTAGGTAGCGTCAGTGGTGGGGGATGGGTCGCATTGACCAACCTGGTTCGAAGCTTCCGATCGGCGTTTGTCGGCACTGGTGTTAAAAAATTACCCATATCGTGGCTTTGATTGAGTTTGTGGATGAGTGTTGGTGCCGACGGTACACCATTGACAATAGTGGATAAGAGGTTTGTAGTTTTATAGAGTAAATAAAACATTCCGTTCCAACCATAGAAAAAAATTTCTCCATTCAACTGTGTTTCAGAGCAACAATGGGTTACAAAAGGAAGTTCAAAATGTTGGATTTAAATGGTTTTGTAAATATATTGCAAGCTCAACAATTGCATCAACTAGATGTTGATGAAGCCAACTAGATTTTTCATTAGTTCGGTCGGTACTATCGAGAATTTGATGTCGCCTATGACGTTGTAGACGATATCTTGTAGTCCTTAAAACTTATTCTGTTTACCAAGCAAATCCTAACAGTGAGCTCTCTTATGATGCAAAATAGGAACTGGAACCTTTTTCTCAAGTGAACCCATTTAGTGTATGCCATTGGTGTTGGATTTATTTTTTAGTGTAGTCCAATAGTTTAAATATTTTTGCATGTTTTATTTTATTTGGACTCCACAATTAGATAAAGCCAATATTTGAGATCAAGTTCAGTAATTAGAATTTTAATATAATTACTCTTCTAAGATAAGAAGGAAACCTTGATGGATTAGGAATTCTTCTGATAGAGTTTATCTGGTTCTCTTCTCTCCTCTATATAAGGATAGGTGACTCCCCTTTCATATGATAAGTATTTCCGTCACTCTAAGTTTTATAGTCATCCTAATTGAGAGAGACAGCGAAAAGAAGGTGAGTCAAGAATTCATGGTTCAACTATTAGGGTTATTTTTTTAACTTCTATAATTCAATGGCTGGCAAAGGTATGTTCGTTTTATTCTTGAGTTGCATTGAATTCATGATCCTGTAAAGTTTAATTCCGCATTATTATTATGGTTACATGTATTATTAAATCTTACATGTGGTATCAGAGCTTTCGTTTTGTGAATCAATACACCTTAGAATAATAATATATTTATTATACTGTTTTTAATAAATGGTACCTTCGTTTGATTATCGGTATTGACTTTAAAATATTATCTCAATTTGTTTGAATTGATCAAACATGTAATACACCTTTGATTTTGTTATGCTATTAACATGTTGTTCATATCCCTTTACAATAAGTAATATGCATGCTTCGGTTTATTGCATGTTTTGATTTATTATTTTATAATCATTATAATATTAGTGAAGAATTACTTCCTCCTATATGCTATAAAATTGAATGATTATAAAATTATTATTTAAATAATCAGTTGGGGCATAGATTAAAAGCAATTTGTTAATTCATTCGGTCTATTAAAGAATTAGGATTTTACCTCATCTGATTATATACACTTATTGTCTATTATTGTTGATATTCAAATATTTTCATGATTTAAATTTGATATCATGATATAATTTTATGACATTGAATATTAAATATTGAAGTGGTTAATTCATTTAGGTGTAATTCTTGTTGACCATTATATAAGATATTCATGATTGTCATATTGCATAATTTGATATATAAATATTCTTGTTCGTCCAGAGTTATTATTATTATTATATTGGTAATTGCAATCACATAAAAGAAATTCTAGAAATCATAAAATAATGATTTCATTAAAATAGTGATTGAATTAATAATAATTAAATAACTCAAATTAATGAATAGAGAATATTGTTGGTTAGTTCTGTATTCATAGGGTTTACTAATTTAGTAGCTGCCAAAGTGGCCTAGATTTGTAAAACGTATGAATATAGAATTACATAAAAGAATTGTTAAAAGGGTAACATTAAGGTCGATAATATTCTCAATTGCAGTTATAATTAGGAGATTGAGGCTAGCCCAAAGAAGAGTCACTTTCAAATAATTATGAACTGGGTAGGGTAACTTATGTAATTTGACAGATTAGAATTGAATACCCAAAGGTAACATGACTAACTGAAAAATTGCATAAATTACTTTGGACCTACAAAAGTGATTCTTGACGAGTGGACAATAGGTATATCTAAGTTTTTCCCAAAGGAAAGACTTATGTGATATCAATAGTTCGTCGTTATAATTCTCAAAACTTTAATATATACATATTTTTTATGCCTTTTTCTGTGTTACTTATGAGATCTTGTGTTAATACCTCTTAAGATTTGTCAAAAAAATAGTTTGCTATCTAAGGTGGTTGGACTTAGAAGGGAGGCTATATTGACTCCTCCAACCTTCCTAGGATCTTACTTGGTTATTGACCAAAAGACTTTAGTGATGTTACCCTAACGCTTAAAGTAAAATTTGGTTAAAGGCTATTGAAGATCGACATGCCACTTGCTGGCACTACTATGGCTGAATTGACAACAACGAAATACAATGGCCACCGAGGAGTTTAGGATCACATCCTCAATATGGCAACAAAGTTGCAATGCTTAAAATTTTAAGGACGCAAGTTGATGAAACATTCCTCGTGCAGTTTATTCTCAACTCACTTCCATCATAGTTCGGTGCATTCAAAATCCACTATAACACCAATAAAGATAAGTGGAGTTTGAATGAGCTGACTAATATGTGTGTTCAGGAGGAAGTGAGGTTGAGGGAAGAAGGACATCAAACTGCATTGGCTATAACTCATGGAGCTATAAAGAAAAAGAAAGGTAAGTTGTAAAATCAAAGAAAAATCCACCAAAGAAAAAGAATGAACCTAGGGAAGAAAATTAGGCTCAGAATGGTTTCACTGTCAAGTGCTACTTTTGTGGCAAGAAGGGACATGTGAAGAAAGACTGCAACAAGCGAAAGGTTTGGTTCGAAAAGAAAGGTAAGAAATTTTCTTTTGTTTGTTATGAATCAAATCTTGTTGATGTACCTTCTAATACTTGGTGGACTGACTCTGGGGCCACGATCCACATTACAAATGACATACAGGGATACCTCTTAACTAGGAAACCGAAGGAAAGTGAAAGATTTGTCTATATGGGGAACCGTCTCAAAGCTAAAGTCATAGCTGTAGGAACCTATCGATGGATCTTAGAGATGGGTCATTAGATGGATCTGAAAGATGCTTTTTATGTTCTCTCAATTTCTAGGAATTTAGTTTCGTTATCCAAATTAGATTGTGTTGGATATTCAGTTTTTTTTAGTTGTGGAAAACTCAATTTAATGTTTAATTCAATAATGATTGGTTCTGGTAATTTATGTGATGGTTTATATAAAATTTCCTTAAATCATGAGTTTTCATAATCATTAGTAACTCTGCATTCGAATATTGGTTTAAAACGTGGTCTAATTAATGAAAAATCCTCAATCTTGTGGCATAGACGGTTGGGGCATATCTCTAGAAATAGAATTGAAAAATTGGGGAAGAATGAGATTTTGGAAAAACCTAGACTTCACTGATTTTGAGATATGTGTGGATTGCATTAAAGGAAAGCAAACCAAACACACCAAGAAAGGTGCCACAAGAAGTAATGAGCTTCTTGAGATAATTCATACAGATATTTGCGGACCACTTAACATCCCATGTCTTAGTGGTGAAAAATATTTTATCACATTTATAGATGACTTCTCACGTTATGGATATGTGTATCTACTTCATGAAAAGTCTCAGGTTGTTGACATCCTTGAGGTGTACATAACTGAAGTTGAGAGATAATTAGATAGAAACGTTAAAATAGTGAGATCAAATAGGGGTGGTGGATATTATGGTAAATATGATGAGTCAGGCCAAAATCCTAGCCTATTTACCAAATTCTTAGAAAAGAAAGACATTCGTACTCAATATACAATGCCTGGTACGCCATAACAGAATTGAGTTACTGAAAGGCGTAATCGTACACTTAAAGATATAGTTAGGAGTATGTTAAGCTACTCAATTGTACCTATTTCATTGTGGGGTAAAGCTTTAAAGATTGCAATGTATATCGTAAATAGGGTTCCTAGTAAGGCGGTCCCAACAACTCCTTTTGGGTTATGGATTGGTAGGAAACCTAGTTTGAAACACTTACATATTTGGGGTTGTCCAGCAGAGGCAAGAATTGTCAACCCACAAGAGAAAAAGTTAGACTCAAGAACAATATCTGGATATTTCATTGGTTATCTAGACAAGTCTAAAGGGTATAAATTCTATTGTCCTAATCACAGTACGAGGATAGTGGAGACTGTTAATGCTAGATTCCTAGAAAATGGTGAAATTAGTGGGAGTGAGAAAGTACGAGTGGTGAATTTCGAGGAAATTAGGGTGGATGTCTCAACATTTGACCCTTATCGAAAAATTATTGTACCTCAGACTATTCCACAAGCTGAGGGAAATGAACAACATAATGAAAATCCTTTACCACCTCATGTTTCACCATTTCATGAAGATACCACCATTGAAAATATTGTAGAACCACCACAATCGGCAGTTTTGAGAAGATCTCAGAGGGAAAGAAAGCCTACCATTCCAGATGATTACATGGTGTATCTACAAGAATCTGATTTTGATATTGGGGTTAACAAAGATCCAGTTTTATTTTCACAAGCCATGAATAGTGATGATTCTACTAAATAGGTCAATGCTATAAATGAAGAGTTAAAATCCATGGAACATAATAGTGTTTGGGATCTCGTCGAATTGCCTAATAACTGCAAAAAGGTCGGATGTAAATGGGTCTTCAAGACCAAGGGTGACATAAAAGGCAATATCGAACGATTTAAAGCCAGACTTGTTGCCAAGGGTTTTACTAAAAAAGAAGGCATAGATTATACAGAGACCTTCTCTCCAGTATCTAAGAAGGACTCGCTTAGAATCATCTTAGCATTGGTAGCTCATTATGACTTAGAGTTGCATCAAGTGGATGTGAAAACTGCTTTTCTAAATGGAAACACTACAACAAAAGTAATATATGGTGACGAAAACTAGTGAAGAAAATAAATTTCGTCACTAAATAAGAATAATTCGTGAGGAATTTATAAATTTTGTCACATATAATAAAAAAATAAAAATAATAGGTGACGAAATTGATTTTCGTCATTAAATACTTCCTTTTAGATGAGAAAAAATTAAATTTCGTCACCAAAAAGTTTCCCGCTAAATTTTTTTGGTGGGGCCAAAATTTTTGGACTTTTGGTGAGAAAAAAGTTTGTCACTAATTATAAAATTATTTGTGAGGAATATATTTTCATCACCAATAATTTTTAATATTTTTAAGATCTTTTGGTGAGGAAATAATGTCGTCACCAATTTTGGTGAGAAAATTTTGGTGTATTGAGCGACAATGAAAAAAAAATAGGGCATTAATTTTTTAACCCTTTTTTTTGTTTATCATCTCTCTCTATCTATCTATCTATCTATCTATCTCAAAACACACGCACGTTACCTCTCTACCATCGCTCTTTACCCTCGCTACTCCACCTTCAACGCCTACACTACTGTTGGCCCTTCTTGTATACATAGGACTCCACTCTCTGCATCAAACCCAGGTTCTTTTTTCTCTATTTTTTTCTTGTATTGCATCAACTTAATTGAGTTGTTTCAAAATTTTTATGAGTTTTCAATCTTCACAATTTTCTTAGCTTATAATCTAGCTTTGTTGTTGATTTGGTAAATAAATTAGTGAAGAAAACACATTTCGTCACTAAATAAGAATAATCTATGAGGAATTATAAATTTTGTCACGTATAATAAAAAAATAAAAATAATAGGTGACGAAATTTATTTTCGTCAATAAATACTTCCTTTTAGGTGAGAAAAAAATTAAGTTTCATCACCGAAACTTTTTTCCGCTAATTTTTTTGGATGACGCCAAAATTTTGACACTTTTGGTAAGAAAAAAAATTTGTCACCAATTATAAACTAATTTATGAGGAATATATTTTCGTCACCAATAATTTTAAATATATATTTTTTCTAGAAACTTGATTTTAAATATTTTAAGACCATTTGGTGAGGAATATATTTTTATCACTAATAAATTTTAATATTTTAAGACCTTTTAGTGAGAATATTATTTTGTCACTAATTTTGGGAAGAAAATTTTGCAATATTGGGCAGTGAGGAAAAAAATAGACTACTATTTGTCCCTCTTGTTTATTTTTGTGTTTATTAGTTTTTCTCTCATCTCTGTCTCTCTCTCTCTGTCAAAACAAAACACAGATTTAGAAATGGCAATAGAGATCCTACCCTATAGATATTCATGGAGATCCTATCCACATATATGGATTTTCCCCATTTTTTTTACCCATCGGATTAATTAAGTGGGGGTTTTTTAAATAGCCATAGGATATGGGTTGGGAATATGGGTTGGGAATGGGTACCTGTCCATTTCCCATTTCCCCACCCATATGTCGTGTTTAGGAATCTCAATCTCACGGCCTTCTCAATCTCATTCTCACTCTCACATAGCAGCGAAGGCAACGATATGCATCGGATTTGCGAAGGCAACGATCTCCATTGGATTTGCGAAGGCAACGATCTCCATTGGATTTGCGAAGACAACGATCTAGTGGCGGCGATCTCCGTCGGCGTTACCACGGTAGTTCTCCGGCGTGGTGAGTTTCTCTATCTCGTTCTCTTGTTCTATTTGTGTTGACAAATTCATCAATTCGATCCTCTTCTTTCTCTTCCACTCTTGTTCTGTGTATTTTCCCGTCGTAATTTGCATTATTTTTTTTTTCTTTTCCTTTTCCTTTTCTGTCACTTTCTCAACTTCCAAACAGCACTGTTTAGGTTTCCCCCCTTTCTCAGGGAGGTTGGTTAACAGAGCATATGATGCATTGTTGTTGGACGCTGGTGGCACTCTTTTGCAATTGGTGAAACCTGCCGAAGAGACTTACGCATCAATCGGCAGAAAATACGGTTAGCTTCACAGAGTTGTTGCTTTGATTCATGGAAATTTTAACTCTATGTTGTTTAAAGCTATGGATTTAAATCAGTTGTGAATTATGATGCATTTGGAAATTGTTAGCTTTGATTTCTCATGTGGAAGATGAAATTTATTTACTATCTATCTATTTTCTTGGGACTTTTGCAGAGTTATACATAAAATGCAATTAAACAAAAGCTATGAATTGAAATCAGTTGTGAATTATGATGCATTTGGAAATTGTTAGCTTTGACTTCTCTTGTGGAAGATGAAATTTATTTACTGTCTATCTATTTTCTTGGGACTTTTGCAGAGTTATACATAAAATGCAATTGAACAAAATCATTTTTAATTCAAGTGAATTATAGAAGTCATTAATTAATTAGGACTAAAATGTATAATAATGTAAGGTTCTAAAAGGCCAATGAAAATATTTTCCTGGAAAGTGAGTGAGTGAATGAGTGGCGGGTGTCCAGCCTAGGTCTCTTGCAAGTGGGATTGCAACAAAATCACAAACTGGACTTGCTTTTTCACACATTTTAATTGTCAACCAAGTGTAGAATGTATAATAATATAATATAATATAATATATCTTCAAAAGTAATATGAATTTGGAGAACAAAAGACACTTGATTGAACCATGGTGGTGGTTCTGGTTTACCATCATTTGCAACAATGGTTGAGGCATATTCTTAAACACATTCCATCAAGTATTTTTTAATATATATATATATATATATATATATATATATTGCTGTATTTGGTTAGGAGGATAGATTGAACTATGTAGCCTGATAATCATTTGCAACAATGGTCTTTGTTTTACTGTCTTTCACACGCATTGGAATGATGAAAATGTACGAATATCGTATAATTAGATGAAAGATTAAGGATTTTTTTCTCAACAAGAAAACATATTAACTAGGACTTTTATCTTTGTGAATCTCTGTTCTATCATTTTTTCTGACCATCAAGATGATAAAGAGTCAATAATTGGTTGGGTAGTTGAAATTGGAGATTACAGTTTATGGAATTGTAGAATTAGATGAAAGATTATAGACCTTGTTTTATCTTTTTTACTCTTTCTCAACATGAAAACAGAGTAACTAGGGAGTTTCATCTATGCGAATCTCAGTTCGTGGAATTTTGCTTGCAGATTATTTTGTTTAGGAAAAACTCATCAAGTGAACCTACAACCCAAAACAATTAGCAAACTATTTATGAGAATTTTGAGATATTAGGCTGTAGCCTTTTTGTGTTAGGGTTGTGGTGGTCTTCTTCCTCACCTCTCTTTCTTCTTTCTTCTCTCTTCTCTTTCCTTAAAGTGTTCTTTATCAGTGGGACTCTTGGTTTCAGCTAGTGGCTTTGATTTCCTTTAGCGCAGTTCTCTTGATTTAGACTATAAACTGTGTATTTTGCAGTCATATTTTTGGAAATGCTATTAAAAGTGGCAGTATGTTAGACAGATTAAAATGGTGTACATAGTTTCTTGTTTGTATGATGCAGTTTTCTTTCTTTTTTATTTTTTTATTTTTTATTTTTTTAGGTATAGTAAATGGTGGCAGACAAGAAAGAAGTTTAAACTGAAATATTGTAATTTATTTACAATTCTTCCTTGTATTAGTCAGAGGGGTAATTTGTACAAAACTAGTGTGAATATGAGGGTTAAGGGAGAGAATCCATAATTTTTATTATTCTCTCATCTCAATAATGTGTTCCTTTCCACTCTCTTCTTGTTTTACACCATATTCAACTTGGTATCAAAGCTTTGAATTTGGCGTTTTTGGAATACAACCAAAATTGCTGTAATGTAATTTTTTTGCTCTCCATGATCAACTAGGAGAGCTGATTCTTCTTATATTTTTCATTTTTCATTTTTTAATCTAAGTTGTCTAGATATATATTTTCTTTATTTCTCTATTTTTCAGTGAGAATGGGTATTTTTTCAGGATCTGTTCATCGAGTCCTGTTCAGAGCAGTTTTCTTGGTTTTTGCTACTAGGAATGCTGACTAGGATCATGGATGTATTACCCTAGATCCCTGAGTCCTGGTTGATGGTTTTGATGCTCTAGGTGTTTTGGTTGATAGAGTTAGAACAATATGTATTGGGCATATTGGTGCAATTTCAATCTAATTAGTCATTGATCAACCAAACAGAGTAATTGGTTTTCAAGTCATCCCCCAATTTACTATACGTTTCCAAAACAATATTTAAAGAACACACCTTGAAACACTAGATCAATTTATATACATACAAAAGCATGAATCAAGTGTTGGACCCAAACCATAAAATAAAGTAATCGAATTGACACAAAAAAGTTAGCACTAAGATAACTTCTATAGACTTATTTACTGGGGTTGAGTTTTATTTCTTGTTTTGAGAAGTTTTATTTAATTTATGGAGAAGTTTTATTTAATGAAAAAAGGCCATTGGAGACAAAGAGAAATGTATATTTTAGAGAGAAAGGTAGTAATGTTGGTTGTTGTTGCAGAGGAGGAGTGGGAGGGGAAGAAGTTTATAAATGGCATGATTGAGGGGATCATTGGGTGCAGTAATAATATAAGCCATGATGGTGATGAAAAAGGAGGTTCGTGCAGTATTGTACTGATAGAGAATAAGGTCAGAAATTCCAGTGTGACCGTGTGCATGTCTGATAACACGTGGTCATGTCATTATTTGTTTCTTTTTTTTCTTAAAAATCGTCGCATGCCCCTTATTTTTGGGGCTAGGCTCGAGCATGATTCGGTTTAAGAGTAAATTAATGATCAAAGTACTGATAAGTAACAAATTATATATGTATGTATATATCTGTAGTCTAGTTCGGCTCCAAATCGAAACCGCAAATATAATCATGGACCACATCATGACGTACATTTCACCAATTTTAAGATTAAAGGTTGAATTGTACATTGAGAAATTCAAACCAAATCATATAGTTTGGTCTAGATGAGATTGATTTAAGATTTTTTCAGTTTTTTTGTCAGACCTAAAACTCAAGTCAACTTCTCAAAACAAGGCAACTTCTCATTTTTTCAGTTTTTCTATGTGCAGTACTAGTAGCAGTCAACTTGTAAGATTTCCATACATATGTGAATTGCATCACACATTAACGTGTATTTTAACGATTAATAAACTTGTAATGCGATGATTCTGACAATAGAATTGATCAATTCTATATATTTTAATTATTGATGAGCTTAGAGTTCTCAGATCTTAGATCTATATTTTTTTAACTTCTAGTGAAGAAGTGAAACTAAATCAGAAGAGAAATCAGAGTTACAAGCAGGGAGGTTCTTGCATTGCATGAATGAAATGAGAATGAAAGTAATCCAGATTTATTTCTCATGATGCTTTCATTTTTTATATTTGGTAAAGACACAAGTTTTTAAATTTTGAATGTGAATTTACTACCTGTATTTTAATGCAGTTTGATTTACTACTTGGCATGTAAGTTTGTATCCTGGATCTGTTGTTTAGTTTTGTTCATCACTCTATCACCTACATGGGAGGCCAATCAGAGAATTGTTAGAGACTTGCCTTATATCTCTTTTCTAAGACACACAAGCTTAGTTGATATAATCTAGAAACCTCTGCAAGTTTGCAACTATTGCCAATTGATTTTGGGTTAAATGCCTCCAAAATGCAACTCAAGCCTTAAAACATAAGCATAACAACTGACCACTCAGTTGATATTGATATTTTCAGCTCATGGAATTTATGATATATTGTATCATTTTCTTTCAGCTTATGATGCTCATAGATTATGGTGGCCCGATTTTTCCAATCATTGCTCATTCCCCATGGAATGGTGTACACTTGGCAGACTTTGTGATGCCTTTCTTCCTTTTCATTGCTGGGGTTTCTCTTGCACTTGGATATAAGGTAGTGATTGTATATTTATCCAGGAAAACAAATCTTTTTGCCAAGAGATCTGTAACTTTTTATTCTTAAATTTGATAATTATCTTTACACGCTATGAAATTCCGTGTAATTATATACTGGCCTAACATCTGCACTCAATAATTTCTACACTCAGATAATGATTATTGAGGAAGTCAATCATTCAGCACTAAAGACTCCCTTTTTTTTTAATGTCAGAGAGTTTCAGACAGAGTAGATGCTACACAGAAAGCATGGCTTAGGGCGTTGAAGCTTTTTTTCCTTGGTGATTTTCTTCAAGGTAATATTGTGCACAACTTTCAACTTACGTCCTATAATAAATAAATGTATCTAATTGGGCCATGCAAAACACTTCGGGCAACTATATATAGACTTCCAACAATCTGTGATGGATGGCAAGTTTATTGCAGAAGACTTTTTCATTATGTATGTTAAGTAAGTTAATCACTCAAATTCCACTTTAACTACAGAAGAAGAAATCTTGTAGTTAACATTCCTGGACCCTTTGTGGCCCTCAGCAACTGTTTTTTATTTCTAGTGGTCAATACTGCAATTGACATTATGTTTTGTTTAGAACATTCATTTACCATGAATGATGGAAGTATAATTGCTGCAAATTTCACTTTTGAAAATAAATAAAGGACAAGATATGAGAGTGTGCAGCCAATTTCCCTTGTTGGTTTAACACATTTTCTTGGTCTGTGGTCTTGCTGTTGCCTTACAGTTTGAACTATATTATGTTGCTGTCATCTCATATCATTTCTGTTACATAAATTTGACCATATGATTTCCAGGTATAGTTGTAGAATTTAAGAACTTGTGTTCTTTCGTTTCAGGTGGTTAGCTACATGGAACACCATCTTTGACATATGGTGTTGACATTGAAGGAATATGTTGGATGGGCATTTTGCAGGTCTTTTTCATGCTTTCAGCTTTTTCTTTTTATTGTTTGTCTTGAAAATTCTTTTTACACATGCACTATTTTTTTTTAGTGCCAAGGATAACTCTTGTCAGAAAAGTAAAATCTCTAACTCCACCTCTATTTTTTTATGTGCATTCGACAAATGACTACTTACTTGTACATAGATTCATGGAGATCACTTCAATCTCTTTGAAAACAGAGGGATTATTTAGAGTTAATCAATGCATGTTAATATGCATGGGTTTCACCAAAAATGGATCTTTTAGCATGTTAAACATTCAAAATTCACTTTCAAATTCAATATAAGATCCCTTAATCATAGGCTACTAAATTTACCGGTTCAATTTTTGACATAACTGTCATATTTCTAAATTGCCAGGAATTTCATTGAACTTTGGCAATATTGTCAAAACAGTGATAACCACCCAGGTCATAAGCATAGTAAACCTATTTACCAGTGTAAATGTGTGGTACAAATAATAGTTGAGGGAAGTGTTTCTCTATTGCAACCCTGCTTTCTTTTATTAGGAATAATGAACTTCTGCATCTTTTCATTCAATCCAGAGGATATCCATTGGATACATTGTCGCAACTTTGTGTGAGATATGGCTTCCATGTCAAAGGTGGAGGGGAGTAGGTTTTTTCAGGAGATATTATTGGCAATGGTTAGTTATCATATCTGGCATCATTTTACGTTTTGTAATGTTCAAGGCTTGTGCATAATATTTGAAAAATTGGAGTTATTTACTTGAAGAAACTTTAATTTCACTTCTTTTGTTTCCTTTTATGGGTTGAAATATTGGGTTTTGGTGGATATTTAACCGTCCTTAATATATTTTACTAAACATTTAGATTCATCTTTCAAAACTTTTATGAGACATGAAAGAGTAGTTAACACATTTGATAATGATGACAACGAATACTTGGATGTTATCCTCATTCACTTCAGATATGCTAAATTGTCAAGCATTTATTCTATTGAATCAAGTTGAGCATCATGATGAAAATTGAAAAATATTATTACCCTTCCAAACATCAGTATGATGATGCATTATCAATAAATAAAATAAAAAAAGAAAAAGAAGTAATGAGCTAATTTTCTAATTGTTTCTCCCCAAAATCAATTAGAAACTTGCATAAATGGCCTGTATTTAAATTAATAAATTGTTTTTGAATCATTTACCTAGTCATCTTAGCATGACCCTTGTTAAAATACACAATAACCAAAGTAGAGACAAAACCATGTGTTTATTTTTTTGTGTATTTTTGCTAGGCAGTGTTGGAGTTTCTCTAAGTTAGTAATGTGATAAATAAGAGCTTGCCATGTACAAAGGAACTTCTGGTTGTTAAGCTAGACTCATTGTGTACACAATTTGTATTGACATGGATAGAGAGGTCTATACAATATAATTGATAATATGTTAATATTTTTTTTGTTTATTTTCTTTGCAGATTGGTTTTTGATGACGTTTGGAAGCATACTTGCAAATCAAGATCAAATGTGATTTTTTTTTTCCTGAACTGATACTTAGTTGTAGTTACAAATCAAGATTGAGTGTTACTATTTTTTATGGACTCCAAGTTAGTTCATTTTGGGATTTGTTTTGATGGTATTTTTGTTATACTTAATGGATTATTATTAAAGTTGTTCGATGGATATATTTTGATTTATAATATAAATTGTTTAGTGAATTTTTTTGTAGTGGTGTATAATAGCTAATGGATTTCTTAGTACAATTAAAAGGCTATTGGGATATGAGCAGGGATATTTGTGAAATAATAATTTAAATTGAAATATAAAATATGAAACAAGTTTAGTGACGAATTTGTTTCGTCATTTGTATTAGTTATTATGACAAAATGATTATTCGTCGCTAATAAACATTTTTTTTGACAAAATTTATTGTAATTTATATATGAAAGTTTTCATTGATTTTGATGTTTGGTGACCAAAAATTTCGTCATGCATATATATATTTGTGACGAAATATATTTCATCACCCATGTATGACTTTTGGAGACGAAAAATTTCGTCTACTTTACATCTTATTGTAATGAAATTATTTCCTCATCAATGATCAACATGCGTGACAAATTTATTCGTCAACTAAAGTTATAAATATGGTACTGAATAACTATTTGGTGACGAAAATGAGAATTTTTGGCGACAAAATATTGTTTTATTGGTGACAAAAATTTTTGTCACTGAAGTAATTTCATTGGTGACGAAATTATTTTTCGTCACGGTGGTTTTTAGTGACAAACATTCAATGACGAAGCCGGTGACGAAAATATTTCCTCACAAATATTTATAGTGACGAAATTGGCTCTTTGGAGACAAAAAAATTTCATCATTCAAGACCCAACTTGTTGTAGTGAAATTTGGATGAAGAAGTTTATATGGAGTGGCCAGAAGGATTTGCAAAGAAAAGGTAAAGAACATTTAGCTTGCAAATTAAAGAAATCCATATATGGCCTTAAACAAGCTTCCAGACAATGGTATTTAAGTTATAATGATACCATTACCTCCTTCAGATTTAAGGAAAATGCAGTTGATTAGTGCATATATCTGAAGGTTAGTGGGAGAAAGTTCATTATTTTGGTGCTATATGTGGATGACATTTTGCTAGCTAGTAATGACCTTGGCTTATTACATGAAACCAAGGAATATCTCTCCAAGAACTTTAAAATGGTTGATGTGGGTGAGACAAACTATGTTATTGGCATAGAGATCTTTAGGGATCGATCTCGAGTATTGCTAGGACTATCTCAGAAAGGATATATTGATCATGTTTTGGAGAGATTCAATATGCAGTTTTGTTCAGCCGGTGATGCACCCATCATGAAGGGTGATAAATTAAGTGAAAAATAGTGTCCAAGGAATGACTTGGAAACAAAACAAATGAAGGACATTCTATATGCTTTGAGGCTACAAATCATGCTTTATGGTTGCGGAATTTCATCTCAGGACTTGGTGTTGTTGACTCAATTGCCAAGCCGCTGAAGATATATTGTGACAATACCGCAACAATTTTTTTCTCTAAGAGTGGAAAGTACTTCAGTGGTTCCAAACATATGGAAGTAAACTACTTAGTAGTTAGAGAAAGTGTCCAGAAACAACAAGTGTTAATTGAAAACTTAAGCACCTCTATTATGATTGTTGATCCATTCACAAAGGGATTGTCACCAAAGACATACAAAGAGCATGTTATCAGGATGGGTCTTTTAAGAAACCCTTGATGTGTATGGTTAATCGTGAGTGCTTATTTTTATTTGACATTATTTGCGCAATAATAATTTTGTTTCTGTTTTTCCTGTTTTTAAAAGTATGTGTACACGTTAATTTCAATATTGATAAACAGGGTATGTCTTAACAAGACAAATTACAAGGGCCTTTCAGGCAAATAATTATATATCCCGATAAAGGACTGGATTGGTGAAGGTTATCAATGGCGTAGTGTATAGAAGGAAACATGACATAAATGTTATATAACCGCTATGACTCACATTGGTGATCTAAAGTAATCACAGTATTATAGTTTCTAATATATCTGAACTTATTGGCTATTTTTTAAAATTCGTGATCACGTGTCAAAATTTTTAGTGTGGAATCCAATGAGTCAAAAAAAATTTATAAGTTGCATGTTTTTTTTTTTTTAAAAAAACTCATAATTGTATCATAATCGGCTTAATGGGCCAAGTGAGAGAATGTTGGATTTATTTTCTTGTGTGGCCCAATAGCCTAAATATTTTTACATGTTTTATTTTATTTGGACTCCACAATTAGATAAAGCCAATATTTGAGATCAAGTTCAGTAATTAGAATTATAATATAATTACTCTTATAAGATAAGAAGGAAACCTTGATGGATTAGGAATTCTGCTGATAGAGTTTATCTGGCCCTCTTCTCTCCTCTATATAAGGATAGGTGACTCCCCTTTCATATGATAAGTATTTCCGTCACTCTAAGTTTTATAGTCATCCTAATTGAGAGAGACAGAGAAAAGAAGGTGAGCCAAGAATTCAAGGTTCAACTATTAGGGTTATTTTCTTAACTTCTCTAATTCAATGGCTGACAAAGGTATGCTCGTTTTATTCTTGAGTTGTATTGAATTCAAGATCCTATAAAGTTTAATTCCGCATTGTTATTATGGTTACATGTATTATTAAATCTTACAATTGGTTGTGCGATAGGTGATGGATTTGTAGGGATTGCCACCGATGACAATGAAAATATGGTTGGTAGTTCTTGGATGAACTGATAAATGGTTATTTGTGGTGGCTTGTGGTAAAACAGAAATGAGTAATGCTAAGGATCATGAAAACAATATTATAAAGATGATCATGAAAGATTATCCACATTTGGATTACACATATAATAAAATAGCACACACTAATCAAAGGATGAAAAAATTTCATGATGCATTTCATGATAATTTTTTTATGATCCCTTAATGTTGGAAAAATCATGGGGGTATAAAAGTAATATTACACTTTCATTTAACTTTGTCATCTGATAGGGGAGGTTAGTGTGATTTCAAAGAATAAAAGGGGGCGCCAATGTTATTTCAAAGATATAGAGGAGGTGTCAGTATAATTTACCCAAAAATTTATTACTCCATAATAGTATATCTTAATTTTTAATCTTTATTATTTAATATTAACAATATTTTCATAAATAATTTTAACTTAATTAAAATTTGAAATTTTAATTATAAAAATTATTAATATTATAATAAAAAATTATAAGTAACTGTAGACGTCCCCGAACGCCCCGGGAGAGTGAGTCCCGTTCTGTTCATTTGTGGGGGCACTACAGCTCGGACTCTCAAATTGTCACGGTTCTTAATCTTGAACCAAAGAGTCCAAATCCGGCAAATCGTTTTGAGAAACAGATTTTTGAAAAGAAGTGCCAAACATGGACTGCTTTGCCAGATACAGAGTCGCCACCTAAATATTTTTTTACGGGGGAATTTAGGAAACCCTGACTCGGTGCCAAAGGCCACATGTCCATCATCACCAAAGTTGTCTTGGCTCGGGAGCTTGGGTACGATCGGGGAAGGTCAGCTATGAGCACCCTCTTTCGCCCGGTCCGAAGACCGGCCTCTACTAACCATGATATCTGATTTTGAAAACGTTATGTGTTCTTATTCCGGTTATTAGCCTAGAATTACTATGTTATGCGCACAGCAAACAAGTATAGACTAGATTGCCTAATTTGGAAACAAGCATTGCATATCCGTTTGTTTTGAAAAGCGCTTTGGAATTTGCTACTCGCAAGTAGGCTAAAATACGGATTTCAACGAGTTTTTTCAACTCAAACAATCCAACCTTTACCCATAGGAATTCAAACAGTTTATCACATAAGCACTTAGCCACATGGTAAGCATACTATCATGGCAACATTCACACACGTGCAATATGCTAAAGCGAAAATACTTACATAGTACTCCATGCCAAAACAATAAACTAGTTAGCAAACATGCGTGATCCTAGTTCATGTTAAAATGACTAGTGCAACACAAGAAAAATGTGATTAGGATAGGCTCGGCTAATCTACGATGACATGTGAAATGCTACAACTAACACGTATTCAATTTGGAAATTGAAATACAGATGCAGTTAGAATGATGCGCCGAGCCCGGTGCATGTAAAACAAATGTATGGATGCACGCATGCATAGCATTAGGTATGCTAATCTAAACATGCCCTAATCTACCATCATAAGCAGGTAAATAAAAGGGAAGGAAGAAATAGGGGTTGGAAGACATTCACACACTCACCCACACTTATTACAGATTTGCCCTCGCCCGGAGGGACCAAATAAATAATACAAATTAATTAACTACGCAAGCTAATTAAATATTACAAATTGCCTAATCAGTTAACAAACTAATTTAAACTAGGAAAAGCAGTAAACCGCCTCAGGAGGAGAGCCAGATGCAGCGCATGCTCGGGTCCTGCTCGGAAGTGCACGGCCATGCATAGTCTGCCTCTGTTTTCCCTGCTCTGCCTCTCTGAAGACTGCCAAAGTCTCAAGAATGCTTCTCTGGATACTGGGAATCACCACCGGCTGAGTAGAATTACCACCGGCAGTGAATTGTGGTCACCGGTACAAAATGAATCCATCGGCTGGTGATTTACTGCCGGTCGGCAATGTATACTGCCTGTCGGCAAAGAATGCCTGCAGAACCTGCAACTCACAGCAGCAGAGGACAGAACTTGCATGGCAATACAATTCAAGCAATGTATGCACCAATCATGTCCCCTATCATGTTAATGACTCAAAGGAACATGTTCCTTGGTTCTCGGACCATCAATCGCGCATTTCCATGCGTGATGGCCCAAAGGACCAAGTGTGCACATTTTGATGTCAAATGCAATGCAAACCAACAAACCAATGGGGCTCGACCTCCATCATGACTTGGTCAAGAGGTAGAGCATGCATGCCAATGCAATGCAATCCTAATCATGCTAGCTAGCATGCAACATGGAAATGCAATGCGAGTGATGTACACTAGGCACACCAACTATGCAAGCAAGCAAACAAGGCATGAGATAATGCCACCAACAAGTATGCAAGGCATAATGTAGGTGTTTAAGCATGTAAACAAACATGTGACTTCATCCAATCATGCAAGTTCAATTATTCAACAACTCACCAATATGCTACAACATACAAGGAGCACATGGAACAAACAAAGAGATGGTCTTAAACATGATTTGGGCAACTCTAATAAGGCCCAAAACAGTGGCCAAAGTGACCAAAATAAAGGACCAAATACACATGCACACATGCACATGATTAAGGGCTAACACTTAGGCACAAAAGGGGGACTCTCAAGCACACTTGAAAGAGGCAAAATGTGGACTAATGGCATGCAAGATAAACATTGAAAATCATGTTAAGATGGTGCCAAACCAAACAAACAAAATAGACTAAGCATGCAATAAATGGCCTAAATACTTGAAGCTAGTCAAAGGGGCTTGAACCATGACCAAGTCAACCAAGCCTCACAAGGCCAAGAGGACTTAAAATAGGTTCGAGACAGACCTAGACCATGCAAAGGGGACCCCCTAGATGGCATCTAAGTGGTTCAAATTCAAAGGCATGTACAATGGCCAAAACATGGAATATGCTACACAAGCTTTCAAAGCATTAAAGAGGTGTCCAAGGCAAACATATAGGCATGCAAAGGGGACTGAAATGACATGTAGGGTGGTTCTAAACCACCGAAATGATGCAAGCAACACATACTACACATTCACATACTTGAAGCATACAAGCTCAAATACAAAGGAGCTATACTACGCATGCCAAGACCAACCCAAACAACTATGGACAGACCTAAAACATGGCAAAATGAGCACAAAACCTTCACAAGGCTAAACCTAAAACATGCTAGAGCAAAGGCTAACAACCTAAGGCATATTAAGGCAATAACAAGGCATTACATGGTAGGTATGCTAAGTATGCATGGTGTACCAAAACCAACACACAACAAGGTTATATCATGGCATAATAAGAATGGAAAATAGCCAAGACATGATCAATACACACTCTAACATGATGCTCCCTCAAGAGGCCAAAAAGGGTCCCTTTCAAGGACAACAAGGAGAGGGGGTGGCCCTCCCCTTTTGGAGACTTCAAGGCACCATCTCCGTCACTGAAATCCCTCCAGATTTCAGTGGTGAAGAGGCCCAAACACCAAAGTCTCGAAACTTGCACAAAATAGCACAAAAAGGAGCCTTACAAGGCTTAGGAGGGGTCAAACAAACCCAAACCACAAAACACTCTTAATAAACAATCAAAAGGGCTAAAAAACAGAACTTTTTTATGTTATACACTAAGCACAAAAACAGCTTTAAGATAGGTAGAAAAGCAATGCAAAAATGGGGAATAAAAGGGAAGTTTCTCACCCTTGTAGATCACCTTCACAAATGATGCTCCAACAGCCCTCCTTGGCTTGAATCCAGCTCCAAAACACCAAAACCAGCCCCTTAGAACCTCAGTAGCTAAGTGAAGGTGAAACACTATGTGTTTGTGTGCAATAGTAAGACACAAACACACTTTAACACACACAAGAGGGAGATATAGAGATAGGATATGTATCAATCCTAACCCTAGAACTCAAAACCCTAATATGGCTGTCCAAAATCTCTAAAGTGTCTAACCCTAAGGCCAAGAGAGAAGACTCTCTCTTATAGAGCCTTTTGTCTTGTAAAGCTTACAAGACAAGCTTCTAAAGAGAGAGATCCCTCCATACACGTGTATGGAGGGGAGCCAAATGCAAGACAGCTGTAATAAAATATCTGCAAAAGCAGATGAACAGTAGTCGGCTGCTCAAAAATGCCATTTTGGCAAAATGGAGTGCCGACCGGAAATAAATAGTGCCGACCGGCAATATACATTGCCGATGGCAGCAAAAACCAGCCGGTGGCCTCTGGCCATGGCCGGTGGTGTGTGGGGATGCCTCACAAGGCATTCCCTGCCCCTCCAAGGCAAAATGCAAGTGTTTGGTGCAAAACCAAACACTGAACAGTCAAGTTCGGAGATCCTGAGGCAAGGCGCGTAGCCGAGACCTCCGGGAACTCCAAACGAACACAAACATGGATAATTACCAAATGTTCCAACGGTGACGTCCAAGTCTTGAGGACGGTCAAAAATGGGGTGTCTACAGTTGCCCCTCTTTGACAGAACTCGAAAGTCATAACAATGACGGGAGTGAATGTCAAAGCCCAGAGACGACCCATTTTTGACAAGGCCGAAGACTCAGACAAACATGCAAGACAAACAAGGTATGCGCCCGAAGGTAGGGGCAAAATGCAAGACAATGCACGAAGCCGAGCATAACTTATGATCATGCAAAGAAAGCTGTAATGAAGCATACATGCGACAACTTTAAGCTAGCATACACCAAACTACACTACAATGCAAAAAGGATGTAAGAGAATTATGCAATTCTCGATACTTCTCACTCGGAGGATACAATACCTGTGCGGCTCGTCTGGTTGCACCAGCCTCAAATGAACCGTACATACAATATCGTGCCTGCAAAGAAAACAGACTTAACAAGTACAATATTGTTAGCAACATGCATAACAATGCAAAAATGGATGCAAAATGATATGCAATATATACAAAACAATGTATAAATAATGCAAATAAAGATGCAATGTAATTGAAACAATGCAAACTATATGCAAAGCAATTGAATCATGATCCAATCATGAGCGGTTCGAAACCACACCTATGTCAAATAGATTGATGGAGGTAACAAGTCCGCCTACCATAGAACGGTCAACTGAACTATGAGTAACGTAGGCAGACACAAGAACAAGTATTGGAGGGGGATTGACATAAGTGGGGAAACGACCCGCTGGGGAAAAGACTGCGATCCTAATGCCGGATGCGATAATTACACTACAATGTAATATATGTATGGATATGCTGGGGAGATGGCAATGGATATGGCACGCGGGCCAAACCAAATCTTGCCTAGGCGAGGCATGTACACATACAAGCCACGTCTAACATAGAACGGTCCACTGAACTATGCTTCGACACGAAAAGTATGGGCACATACCAGACCAAGCTCAATCATGGAAAGGCACGAGCCATAGGCGGAGGTGATGTAATGAGTGCATGCAAACTACAATGCAATATCTACAAATATGCAATGGACTGGAAATGCAATATAATGGATATGGCCTGCGGGCCAAACCAAATCTTGCCTAGGAAAGGCATGTACACAAACAAGCCGCGGCTAACATAGAACGGTCCACTGAACTATGTTTCGACGTGAAAAGTATGGGCATATACCAGACCAAGCTCAATCATGGAAAGGCGCAAGCCATAGGCGGAGGTGATGCAATGAATGCATGCGATCTATAATGCAATAGATATGGCACGCAGGCCAAACCAAATCTTGCCTAAAAAAGGCATGTACACAAACAGGCCGCGTCTAACATAGAACGGTCCACTGAACTATGTTTCGATGTGAAAAGTATGGGCACATACCAGACCAAGCTCAATCATGGAAAAGCGCAAGCCATAGATGGAAGGTGATGCAGTGAATGCATGCGATCTAAAATGCAGTATGCACTACGTTTTAATGATGCGTGACAATACAATTATATATTTTGTTTTGTTTTTGTTTTTGGAATGCAAATGATGCATGAAATGCATGGAATGCGCGATAACACGCGGCTTTAAAATACATATATAATGCAACTCATCAAAAGTCGTTCGGGCACGACAAACACCGAAGGACTTGCACCTTCAGAGGATTTAGGGTCTCCTAGACCGTATATTACCTGTGCGGCTCGCCTAGTTGCACCAGCCTCAAATGAACCGTACATACAATATCGTGCCTGCAAAGAAAACAGACTTAACAGGTACAATATTGTTAGCAACATGCATAACAATTCAAATGAAAGCAAGACAACACAGGTCGCAAGGAATGTAAGACAATGCAAATGAGGCACGCATGCTAATGCAAATGACGACACACGTGCCAATGGGAATGAGGCACACGTGCCAATGAGAATGAGGCACACGTACCGATGCAAATGAGGCACACGTACCGATGAAAATGAGGCACACGTGCCGATGAAAATGAGGCACACGTGCCGATGAAAATGAGGCATGATGCAAGTGAGGCACACGTGCCGATGAGAATGAGGCACACGTGCTGATGAAAATGAGGCATGATGCAAGTGTGACACGCATGCCTCATAAGATGCAAAATGATACAAATGAGACACGCATGCCTCATAAGATGCAAAATAATACAAATGAGACATGCGTGCCTCATAAGATGCAAAATGATACAAATGAGACACGCATGCCTCATAAGATGCAAAATGATACAAATGAGACACGCATGCCTCATAAGATGCAAAATGATACAAATGAGACACGCATGCCTCATAAGATGCAAAATAATACAAATGAGACACGCATGCCTCATAAGATGCAAAATGATACAAATGAGACACGCATGCCTCATAAGATGCAAAATGATACAAATGAGACACGCATGCCTCATAAGAAGCAAAATGATACAAATGAGACACGCATGCCTCATAGGATACAAAATAATACGAGTGTGACACATGCCACATGGAATGTAAAATGTAAATGAGACACGCATGCCTCAGGGGAATGCCAAATGATGCAAGTGTGACACGCATGCCACACGGAAAGTAAAATGATGCCAAGTGTGACACGCATGCCACACGGAATGTAAAATGATGCGAACGGACTTAAATGCGTAACAACGCACGTGTTTCGGAATGCATGACAATGTATGGTAAGGGAATGCACGACAACGCGAACGATGCGCGAGGCGACGTATGTATTGAAATACATGACAATGCTTGTAATAAAAATGCAATGACAATGCATGAGAGATGTGCATGACAATGCAAGGGGTACGTGTTACAACGCATGTAGTATGTGCATAACAATGCAACTGTGAGGCGCATGATAGCGCGACGTAATGCACCGAAATAGTGCGATGAACGCGTGCAACGCACACGGGGTAACTTTTGGATTTTGTAAAAGGCAAAAAGGATGCCAAAGGATACAACATTGTATGAGTTGGAGTGCTACGCACAGAACACGCGGTCCGAGGTCAAAACGGAGGCCGGTTGAGCGTCGGAGATACACTTTCTTGCACTTTCTTGAGCTATGAAGACCAAAAACTACTCATATGGCCTAAACAAGGTTGTGGGAATACCACCGGCCGGGAGGGGAAGCCACCGGCTGTCCACCGGCTGCAAAATAATTTCATCGGCACAATATTCTGCCGGCCGGCACAAAATGTTGCCGACCGGCAAAAAGTTCCTGAGTCGGGGCAGATTCGACATTTCACCATGGGTGTTTTAAAATAGGGTTTCTAAACCCTATTTCTCACTTCCTCCTTCGCCGAAATTCCACACCCTCTCTCTCTAGAGTGTTTTCCTCTTCTCTTTTCTCCGTTTCTTCACGTTCTATGCCCGTTTCGTCGTCGGATTCGCGATTTTCTTCGCGTTTCGGACATTTTCAACCGAACAAATCTTTGTTCCGGTGCCTCTTTTGCCGTTCCCACCTTTTTGGGGTTTGTTCCCCTCGCTTTCCTCTTGATTTCCGTACCCTTTTCACATCCCGGCCTTTTCGGCCATTTTCGACCTTCTCGGGAGTTGACTTTTCGGTTGACTTTCCATATTCTAGCCCGGTTTTCCTTCCTCCGGCTATTTTCTCATCATTCTTGACATGGCGGATGACATTCCACGCGGTGGGACTCCCCCGGATCACGAGATGGATCCCGAGGTCGAGCTCCTACCTTTGAACGAGCGCCCGTTCGACCCGGCGACCTACCGGCCGTCGATTCATGTTCTGCCCCCTGACGGACTGCGCCAGTTCAGGAGTTTCGACAAGCACGTGCCACCCGAGCTATTACTGCGTGAGCCTACCTCCCACCTGTCCTTCGGCGCTTCCGAGATAACTCTCTTTTCTCTGCTTTACTTTCTGCAATGTAGGATACAAAACTGTCGTAGCTAGTTGTGCTCTTTAACTGCTTTAGCTCAGATACCCTGTATACCGTAGTTGATTGTAAACATACGTGCAACTGATATCTGCTTGAGACTGACACATGCACACACACTGCACTAGCCCTGAATCACCCGAACACATGGCACTCACTGTATTTCACTGCCTACACACTGATACCCGGTATTGGCTTGAGTCTGAAAACACGCACACATGCTATACTGTACTAAACCACCCGAACACGCTGACGCATCACACGTTGTAGTTCACTGTAAGCACACCGGCACCCGGTATTTGTTTAAATCTGTTAAACTTGCACGCATGCTACATCTGCCTTGAACCACCCGAACATGCTGATACATCACACGTTGCAGTTCACTGTAAGCTTCTTAAAACTGCATTTTGAATATTGCCTTGCAATTGTTGCTTTTGATTACAGGGGGATTCCCATACCATCCACGGGTATGGGAACACCGGCGCCCGGGACTAGTATGCCGAGCTTCCTGATGCGGTCCGCCACATCGTGGACCAGGCGGGCTTCGGCGTTTTCTGCAGGGGACTATCCAGACTCACGACTTGCAGGCCCTTGCTCACCGCTCTGGTGGAGAGGTGGTGGGACACCACCGATTCATTCCATTTCTCCGCGACAGGGGACATGACGATGACCCCTTACGATTTCTCGATGCTCACAGGCATCGGGGTAGGGGGTGATCCGATCCCTTTCGATACTGACATGGACGAGTGGACTGCCGCTCAGATTTACTTGCTCGGCGAGTTGCCGCCTTTGGCGCGTCCTGGCTACGTCCGATATTCCTGGTTCGAGGTGCAGTTCAGGGTCCAACCCACCCTTGTTGATGCAGCCCCGATGACTCCGGAGGCCGTGGAGAGATACGTACGCGGCTTCCTCATGTTCTTGTTTGGGACGACCATTTTCGCCGACCGGGCGAACACCGTGCCTCTCTGCCTGCTCAGCGCACTGGTGGACGTCAGAGACATCTTGCGCCGCTCTAGCCACTCTCTACGGATATATGAGCTCAGCTTCCCACGGCAGCGGATAGTTGCTCGGGGGCTATTGGCGTGTTTGGGAGGTACATTTCTTTTTCTGCCTTTCATTTCTGTCCTATATTTTTTGTACTCTGTACACTGCACACACTGTAGTCTGCTTTATACTTGCTGTATACTGTACACACAGCACACACATACTCTGCTTTACACTGACTGTACACTGCTCACACTGCACACTCTACACAATACACTGCACAAAACATGGCTCTGCTATTTCTGCTTTTACTCTATATTCTACTTTATCTGATAAATGCACTGGTATTTACCTTGCAGTTGTGGGTTTATGCCTACTTTCCTAGGCTCGCTCCCGTACCGGAGATGGAGACTCCTCTAGTCGTCCCTTTTTCGTGTCGCTTTGACGGGAGATGCACCCGGAGGCCGCGAGAGACATTTAGCTTCTTCCGCCGCTTCTTCGACACCATCACCCCCGCAGAGGTATGTTTTACTTGCAGTTCATTTAAGCTTTGCCTTTCCACTGCATATTTCAATAACAGTAGATAACAAACTGTATTGCATTTTCAGATCACCTGGCAGCCTTGGGCTCCTTTGCCAGCCATGATGCGGGATCGGTTTGCCGGTGCCGATGAGACCTCGCGTTTCCAGATCTTACTGGAGGGCCCGGTCTGTCGGGCTTGGTACCTGGGTGAGCGTTTCCTATGCCAGACCCTAGGGTTACCAGAGCAGATAGTCCCGATTCACCCTCCTGAGGACATGAGGGAGACCGAGAGGCTCACTACCGAGCAGATGGCTGATTATACTATCGGCTGGGAGGCGACCCGCTTTAGAGGCATCGGCGACTACCGAGAGTACGTGCAGACGTACATTATGCGGTCTCTGAGCGGCGGCCATCGAGCTGAGGGAGCCAGGCCCGTGGCTCCAGCAGTTAGGGTAGGAGCGAGAGTTGGAGCAGGAGCTTCGAGGAGGGCTCGAATCCGTGGCAGGGGCGGAGTTCAGGGAGGATGGGGGACCGATTGGCCTGTTCTGCCCACTTCATTGACTTTCCGAGGGCAGGGTGGGGCGACCTATCAGATCCCCTTCGCCCCTCCGCCGGCTGATCATGAGTTTGTCGGTGTCCCCGACTTGCCTCCGGTACGTATTACTGCATTTTTGTACAGTCATTTCATTTCAGTTTATTTGATATTCCACAGAATATTGATGCAATTGATACTTTTGCAGGCTTCTTCTGAGTACACCCGGCAGTCATTGGAGATGAATGCCTCCATGATGGGGATGCTACAGCGGACCTTTGATCTCCTGGCCTTCTACAGCATTCCGGTATGTTCTTCTGATCACGGCCTCAAATCACTCACAAGCTGATTCACGTAATCTGATGCACGGCACAACACCTAATACACTGATCTTACAGCGTCTGATACACGGCATATACTGCATTCTGCACTGTACTCTGCACTGATAAACTGCTCACGGCATTCATATATTGTACTCGTACACCGCATTCTGCATTGATAGATTGTCCACGGCATTCACACACTGTACTCATACACTGCATTCTGCACTGATAAACTGTCCACAGTATACTGATGCATTTGCCTTTTATGTACTTTTTCAGCCTCCCTTCCAGATTCCCGTGGTAGGAGGTGCTCCAGCTGGACCTTCCATCCCCGCCCGAGGGAGAGATGAGGAGGGCAGAGTATTCCCCCGCACCAAGGCGGGGCACATTCATGTCGGGAGTAGTTCGCGGGCTCCCGTCCCTGATGATGACGACGATGAGGATGACGAGTCGGAGTCGGAGGCGGAGGCAGAGTCAGAGGCGGAGTCATCGGAGGAGGAGACCGGAGGCGGCACTAGCTCGGGCTCTGACGATGACGCTGATGATGCTCCTGGACCTTCATCCAGGAAGAGGACTAGGACAGACCGATAGCCCTCGGAGTCGCTTGACATGGATACAGATTTTTGTTATTTTTTCCTCTTTCTTTTGTACTTTTCCCTTTTGTTGGTAGTTAGATTACCTTGTACTGCCGCAGGCAGATTTTTGTTTTCCAAAACTTTGTACTTAAAAAAAGATTATGAAATGAACAAATTTTTTGCTTAAAAAGTGTTACATTTACATATCTCATGTATTGCATCGCATCACATCATGTTACACCTCAATGTAAATGGAATTGATCTGTGGTCTGAAAATTGAACACTTGCACTGTGGTAATCAGATAACTAAACAGCCAACAGCAAAATAACCCAAGCAACCCACTGCCTGATTCTGGACACATAGCCCTTTACTCTACTGGGGATTAAACTGCATACAGCCCGTAACACAGCATTTGGTTCATTCTGCACTCAGCAAACTTTAAACAAAACAGCCCAATCTGACAAGACGGCCTTTAAAAGTGAAACCGGCTAGGGTTGAAACATGCTTGGATGCCCCAAATTTTCCCTTCCTTCTTTTGGTTCGCCCAAATGTAGAGAATGGCACAGCATTCTGAGCATAAACGATTTTTGAACTTAAATAAGGGTTTTCAACCGGGGTATCGAGCCTACAACTGGACACAGCAGGGAGGACTCAACAAAGGTACATGACCTAAACACAACGAGACACGCTCAGAAGAAACCTAAAGCAAAGGTTGAGGTAAACAAAACAAAAGATACGACATACAGACGCATTAACGAAGACGGGGGACCTCTGATCACGAGGAGCCAGTTTCTCTGGGTATCGTTTCCCACCCTTTTCTCATTTGTGATTCTCACATCACTCTGGCACTTAAGCTCGGTTTTTCTCTCAAAACCCTTCGGCTCGCTTTTTCTCTCAACTTACACCTCTCTATTTTTTATTCTCTCATTTTTCGTCCCTCCCCAAGGTGATTGATGAATGAATAGGAAGGTGTGGGTTCATGCTCAACACCGTTAGCTCACGGCTATTTCTTCTGGTGGGTAGAGTGCCCTTCTGGCAAGTATGTTGACGACTGGGGGGGGGGAGACAGAACGCCTGGCTCAACTGTGCCCCTAGTTCATCACTTTAACCATTCTTTGTTTTTGCTTTCTACTAAAACAGTTTTGATCAAGATGAGAGTCGGATTAACGTACTTGTTCGATTTTTGATTTGAAAATCATGCAAGTCAGGCTATAAGTATTGAAAATTTCCCCTTTTGGGTCCAAGAAAATGGTCCAGTTTTGGAAAATGGAACAATTTTCGAGAAAATAGTCAACCTTAGTAAAAATTTTCAAAAACTATTTTTCAAACAGTCAATGCTCAACAAGCATGAAACTTACTCTTTGAGATGCGCAACCCCGGATCGGAGGCAATGGAAAATTGCCCCTGGCTTGAAAGGGGTGGATGGCAACGGAAAGTTGCCCCTGGTTTGAATGGCGGCTTGCGACGACTCGTGGCAACGGAAAGTTGCCCCTTGTTTGGATGATGCCGCAACGATCCGCAAGCAGTCTTCATTGGTGGTGGTCGAATTCTTGGACACAGAAATGACGAAGACGGTCACAACAAATATATGGACACAGTCGCCTTGGAGGCATCGGCGACTAGACTTTGGGATGAAATTGAAACCGTTGCATGGACTGAGACGCTATGAAAGTGTTGGGGGCTGGACTTCATGATGAAGTTGCCTACGTATCCCAAACATGGGAATCAAGCCTTACGTAGTTTCGGTTAAGGTACACTCGGGTATTTTAACCTTCACTTTTCAGGCTCTAACTTTTGCCAAGGTGCCCGATGCGGGTTTTCGACCTTGCGAGCTTCTTTTTATTTTTCTTCTTTGTTCATTTCTTTTCTTTTTTTTTCGCATTTTTCTTTTCTTTTCTTTTTGTATTTTTTTCTTTTTGCTTTTTTTTTGTATTTTTCTCTTGCTCTAACTTTTGCCTGGGTCACCCTTCCAGGTTTTCAGCCCAGCGAGCCTCTCAAAAGGTAAAAGTGTAACAAGTCCATGCCAAATGGTTTTTGAAGTTGAAGCCTCTCTATATTTGGAGAACGGCTGTTGCAATGATTTGTAGGAGAATCCATCATGGTTGCTCCACGAGCTTCTTTTGGTGAGATCTACTCTTTTGATTCGACTTTGATGCCTCTTGCTCGAGGGCTGCTTTTGATCTGGCCATACAGACCTTACATGACGTTTGACCGTTGAACTTTCTGAACGGGTTCAAGGTTCGAAACGGACGGGTTGAATCTTGAGGCTGAGAGCGATCCTAGGCTGCACAATCTCAAGAGCGGTTCCACACAGGTCTTCACAGGGCCGTGTAAACATTTGTTTTTGAAAGTTTTTAAGAAAACGACAAATCGCTCGCGCTGAAGATGGTGTGGAACCAATCTGGATCAAGCCAGGGTCCTTCCCAGTACTCACGCTGACAAGCATGATTTCATTCATTAAGAGCTTAGCGCGTCTCTCTTTCTCTTAAAATGATCAAAATTTCGCAAAACCCGAGGAATTCCTTCCTCTTCGTTTTTATCACCGCAGTGTTCAAAAGGGGTTTTTGAAAAACTTAGGTTAATGCAATGAGTTTGGCGCGCAGGAGAGCAGGCGAGATGTACTGTCAGCCCATTCAAATCCTCTGGCACTTATACTGAAATCAAGCACGAAAGTGAGATAGCAACAGCTGTTTCATTCAGATTTGTTGGTGTAACTGGCCCCTCGGCAGAAACAGACTCAAAAACAAAAACAGATAATTACAAGACAAAACGGTGTTCGGGACAACAACCCCAGAATCACCTGGTATTCTATACAAAGGGAACTGACTCGCTACAACAAGACAGACCTTTAAGCAAAAAGACTGACTCAAGACAAAGAGACAGACTCAAAACAAAAGATTGACTCGATACCCAAGCCAGAATTTACAAAGCTAGCATTCACAAATGCTCAAAAATGCGTGCCAGACACCACATCCAAAATATACCAAATGCCGCCCGCAGGTGGTTCACGTTCTGATTACATACTTGCAGTATCTGTGTCCTCAAAATCTAATAACTGGGTGGTAACAGACTTGGCTGAGGTAGGCGGGAGGATAACCTCGTTGTCAATCAAATCTTGTACCTCATGACGGAGGCGGAAACAATTGTCGGTAGCATGGCCTGTCTGCTGGTGGTACGCACAGTACTGAGCAGCATCATGCGTAGCGGAGAGATTCTTCGGGAGAGGACGAGGCTCCAAGGGTTTAAGGTGCCCCCTCTCGGCAAGGATCTGAAGTGCCTTGGACAGAGGCATGTAGAGAGCATGAAAGGTCCTGTGCCCCCGGGGCAGGTACTTTGGAGTCTGAGCGCTCTTACTAGCCGCACAAGCGAAAGGGTCGGCAGGCGCCACCTTAGCTTTCTGATCTTTCCCAGGTGCAGGGGCGGGAATAGGAGGAACTGTTCTGGCATGATGGGGCCTATCCCGATTTTCTGACTAGCTTGAACTACCCTCAGGTGGAGTGGGGAAGGCATCCTCCACAGTTTTTTCCACAACTGCAGATATCTGTTGCTTATTCATCCCCCCGGCTTTCAAAGCCTCGACTGCCCACAACAGTTGTTCAATGGGATTGGCATCTGCCTTCATTTTGTCTTTTCCTCTGCCTCAGCCTGATCGAGGGTTTGAGTTGATGTTGATATGTCATTACCATAGCTGGAGGCCATCTCCGGTTGGCTGAGTTCAATCACAATTCGCCCCAGCAGCGGGGGCTCTTGGGGTACAAAACTCCTGGCATATGGTGCGGCTGGAGGTGAAGCTGACATTCTGTAGGCAAGATCCGCCACAGACCTCTGGAGATCACCTATCATCCCCATTAGTTCAAATGTAGTAGGCTCGCGAGCCTGGTATAGTTGGGGGGCCCAAACCGGGTGCACAACAGGCGACCTGGGTGGATGTGGCATATCAATGTTGGTCTCACTTTGCAGAGTGATCCCTTGCTCTAATGCAGCTGTCATAACCACGATCTCTTCTGAATTCTGCGTCATCACAAGTCCTGCCTCGACAAGGGGGAACACTAGTTATTCTGTATCAATTCTCTGGACACTCTGAACAGAAAGGAGAAACAAACAGCATTTCAGCCCAAACAGACCAAACACGGGTGTAGCCGAACGACTGCACTCTACTACTGATCACTGTTCCCTAGAAATCACTGTCCCCAAAAACTGAACCTGATGCCCGCAGATAACTGGTTTCTCAACAACACTGATACTGGTGCCCTCGGGCCCGATATTCAAACTTGCAAATTGATATGTACGTTCCTGTAGAGATACACTCTAAAAGCACATAGTAAGTAAAGAGAGCCAAAAACACCCCTATGTTGGGGTAGGGTTTCCCTGTCCTATTTTGTCAGGAGCTGGGGTTCCACTATGCACGCAGTAGTTTTCAAACAACCTATAATCGGGTAAGCAACCTGTCCTAACTTGGAATGGTCACTATGGATCCGAATATGCACTAGGTCGAATGGTCGAAAAGGGTGCCCCGGTAAAACCGGGGTTTGTGTTCCCATACTGTCAGAGCCCATAACCGGTTAGCCTTATGGTCATGCCTTGACAAGATAAGCCTCTAGCAAACCGTTCAGGAATGGCAGATGGCAAACACGGTGTCCTAGGCGCACCAATGCACATGCAATGCAAAGAGACACATAAAGGAGATCAAAATAGGATATCACGAGTTCGAGTCAAGCTCTCTAAAGTCCCCAGCGGAGTCGCCAGAAACTGTAGACGTCCCCAAACGCCCCGGGAGGGTGAGTCCCGTTCTGTTCATTTGTGGGGGCACTACAGCTCGGACTCTCAAATTGTCACGGTTCTTAATCTTGAACCAAAGAGTCCAAATCCGGCAAATCGTTTTGAGAAACAGATTTTTGAAAAGAAGTGCCAAACATGGACTGCTTTGCCAGATACAGAGTCGCCACCTAAATATTTTTTTTACGGGGGAATTTAGGAAACCCTGACTCGGTGCCAAAAGCCACATGTCCGTCATCACCGAAGTTGTCTTGGCTCGGGAGCTTGGGTACGATCGGGGAAGGTCAGCTATGAGCACCCTCTTTCGCCCGGTCCGAAGACCGGCCTCTACTAACCATGATATCCGATTTTGAAAACGTTATGTGTTCTTATTCCGGTTATTAGCCTAGAATTACTATGTTATGCGCACAGCAAACAAGTATAGACTAGATTGCCTAATTTGAAAACAAGCATTGCATATCCGATTGTTTTCAAAAACGCTTTGGAATTTGCTACTTGCAAGTAGGCTAAAACACGGATTTCAACGAGTTTTTCCAACTCAAACAATCCAACCTTCACCCACAGGCATTCAAATAGTTTATCACATAAGCACTTAGCCACATGGTAAGCATACTATCATGGCAACATTCACACACGTGCAATATGCTAAAGCGAAAATACTTACATAGTACTCCGTGCCAAAACAATAAACTAGTTAGCAAACATGCGTGATCCTAGTTCATGTTAAAATGACTAGTGCAACACAAGCAAAATGTGATTAGGATAGGCTCGGCTAATCTACGATGACATGTGAAATGCTACAACTAACACGTATTCAATTTGGAAATTGAAATACAGATGCAGTTAGAATGATGCGCCGAGCCCGGTGCATGTAAAACAAATGTATGGATGCACGCATGCATAGCATAAGGTATGCTAATCTAAACATGCCCTAATCTACCATCATAAGCAGGTAAATAAAAGGGAAGGAAGAAATGGGGGTTGGAAGACATTCACACACTCACCCACACTTATTACAGATTTGCCCTCGCCCGGAGGGACCAAATAAATAATACAAATTAATTAACTACGCAAGCTAATTAAATATTACAAATTGCCTAATCAGTTAACAAACTAATTTAAACTAGGAAAAGCAGTAAACCGCCTCGGGAGGAGAGCCAGGTGCAGCGCATGCTCGGGTCCTGCTCGGAAGTGCACGGCCATGCATAGTCTGCCTCTGTTTTCCCTGCTCTGCCTCTCTGAAGACTGCCAAAGTCTCAAGGATGCTTCTATGGATACTGAGAATCACCACCGGCTGAGTAGAATTACCACCGGCAGTGAATTGTGGTCACCGGCACAAAATGAATCCATCGGCTGGTGATTTACTGCCGGTCGGCAATGTATACTGCCGGTCGGCAAAGAATGCCTGCAGAACCTGCAACTCACAGCAGTAGAGGACAGAACTTGCATGGCAATACAATTCAAGCAATGTATGCACCAATCATGTCCCCTATCATGCTAATGACTCAAAGGAACATGTTCCTTGGTTCTCGGACCATCAATCGCGCATTTCCATGCGTGATAGCCCAAAGGACCAAGTGTGCACATTTTGATGTCAAATGCAATGCAAACCAACAAACCAATGGGGCTCGACCTCCATCATGACTTGGTCAAGAGGTAGAGCATGCATGCCAATGCAATGCAATCCTAATCATGCTAGCTAGCATGCAACATGGCAACGCAATGCAAGTGATGTACACTAGGCACACCAACTATGCAAGCAAGCAAACAAGCATACAAGGCATGAGATAATGCCACCAACAAGTATGCAAGGCATAATGTGGGTGTTTAAGCATGTAAACAAACATGTGACTTCATCCAATCATGCAAGTTCAATTATTCAACAACTCACCAATATGCTACAACATACAAGGAGTACATGGAACAAACAGAGAGATGGTCTTAAACATGATTTGGGCAGCTCTAATAAGGCCCAAAACAGTGGCCAAAGTGACCAAAATAAAGGACCAAATACACATGCACACATGCACATGATTAAGGGCTAACACTTAGGCACAAAAGGGGGACTCTCAAGCACACTTGAAAGAGGCAAAATGTGGACTAATGGCATGCAAGATAAACATTGAAAATCATGTTAAGATGGTGCCAAACCAAACAAACAAAATAGACTAAGCATGCAATAAATGGCCTAAATACTTGAAGCTAGTCAAAGGGGCTTGAACCATGACCAAGTCAACCAAGCCTCACAAGGCCAAGAGGACTTAAAATAGGTTCGAGACAGACCTAGACCATGCAAAGGGTACCCCCTAGATGGCATCTAAGTGGTTCAAATTCAAAGGCATGTACAATGGCCAAAACATGGAATATGCTACACAAGCTTTCAAAGCATTAAAGAGGTGTCCAAGGCAAACATATAGGCATGCAAAGGGGACTGAAATGACATGTAGGGTGGTTCCAAACCACCGAAATGATGCAAGCAACACATACTACACATTCACATACTTGAAGCATACAAGCTCAAATACAAAGGAGCTATACTACGCATGCCAAGACCAACCCAAACAACTATGGACAGACCTAAAACATGGCAAAATGAGCACAAAACCTTCACAAGGCTAAACCTAAAACATGCTAGAGCAAAGGCTAACAACCTAAGGCATATTAAGGCAATAACAAGGCATTACATGGTAGGTATGCTAAGTATGCATGGTGTACCAAAACCGACACACAACAAGGTTATATCATGGCATAATAAGCATGGAAAATAGCCAAGACATGATCAATACACACTCTAACATGATGCTCCCTCAAGAGGCCAAAAAGGGTCCCTTTCAAGGACAACAAGGAGAGGGGGTGGCCCTTCCCTTTTGGAGACTTCAAGGCACCATCTCCGCCACTGAAATCCCTCAAGATTTCAGTGGTGAAGAGGCCCAAACACCAAAGTCTCGAAACTTGCACAAAATAGCACAAAAAGGAGCCTTACAAGGCTTAGGAGGGGTCAAACAAACCCAAACCACAAAACACTCTTAATAAACAATCAAAAGGGCTAAAAAACAGAACTTTTTTATGTTATGCACTAAGCACAAAAACAGCTCTAAGATAGGTAGAAAAGCAATGCAAAAATGGGGAATAAAAGGGAAGTTTCTCACCCTTGTAGATCACCTTCACAAATGATGCTCCAACAGCCCTCCTTGGCTTGAATCCAGCTCCAAAACACCAAAACCAGCCCCTTAGAACCTCAGTAGCTAAGTGAAGGTGAAACACTATGTGTTTGTGTGCAATAGTAAGACACAAACACACTTTAACACACACAAGAGGGAGATATAGAGATAGGATATGTATCAATCCTAACCCTAGAACTCAAAACCCTAATATGGCTGTCCAAAATCTCTAAAGTGTCTAACCCTAAGGCCAAGAGAGAAGACTCTCTCTTATAGAGCCTTTTGTCTTGTAAAGCTTACAAGACAAGCTTCTAAAGAGAGAGATCCCTCCATACACGTGTATGGAGGGGAGCCAAATGCAAGAAAGCTGTAATAAAATATCTGCAAAAGCAGATGAACAGTAGTCGGCTGCTCAAAAATGCCATTTTGGTAAAATGGAGTGCCGACCGGCAATATACATTGCCGATGGCAGCAAAAACCAGCCGGTGGCCTCTGGCCATGGCCGGTGGTGTGTGGGGATGCCTCACAAGGCATTCCCTGCCCCTCCAAGGCAAAATAAAAGTGTTTGGTGCAAAACCAGACACTAAACAGTCAAGTTCGGAGATCCTGAGGCAAGGCGTGTAGCCGAGACCTTCGGGAACTCCAAACGAACACAAACATGGATAATCACCAAATGTTCCAACGGTGACGTCCAAGTCTTGAGGACGGTCAAAAATGGGGTGTCTACAGTAAAAAGAAACAAGAATGATCACCGAATAGTAAAAAGGCTTGAATTTGAATATACCCATGTCATGTTATGCTCCTTCTCATCTGCATCTATGCCAACTAACTGTAGCTTGCTTTTCGTATTCCTTTCAGATATAATTAGCCCTATTGTTCGGACTCCCATGGTTTTGAATTTGGTTTCACAAGTGCAATATGAAATAGATAAACACAAATGAGTCAAACTTCGGCAAGTTTTTTGGAAAATCGATTTTGAATAAAAAAAATGCCAAAAATGGACCGCTTTGCCAGATTTCAGAGTCGCCACCTAAATATTTTTGGGAATTTAGGAAACCCGTGACTCGTGCCAAAGGCCATTAGTCTGTCATCACCAAAGTGTTTCGGCTCGGGAACTTAGGTATGAGAGGGAAAGGTCATGAATTGAGCACCCTACTCTCCCGATCAAAGATCAGCCTCTACTAATCATGATGTGATTTTTATTCACATTATATGCTCTTACTCCGGTTATTAGGCTAAGTTTTACTAGGTGATGTACACAAGTATAGACCAATTCACAAAATTTTGGAATGCATTGATTTTATGTTTGTTTTTGAAAAAGTGTTTTGAATACGTGTCACTTGAAAAAGCGAGATTGTATTGACATTAATTAAATTATCCTAATTTAAGTAAAAATGCCTTCATCCACCAGCATTCAAACAGGTATATCAAATAAGCACTTAGCCTCATGGAATATGCTTGACATGGCAACACAAACATACAATGCAATATGCTAAAGTAAGAAATGCTCACCTAGTACTCTAAGGCAAGCTGAATAAAGCAAAACAATTAGAAGAAATGCATGTTCCTAAACAATGCAATATGACTAATGCAACGCCCACTTTATGCAAATAATAAGCTCGGCTACTAACATGGCATGTGATTCATTTCAAGGCATGCGATAAAGCATATATTCGAGCAAAGAGTTTTAATTTGACATTGGTTAGAATGATGAGCTAAACCCTTATACGTGCAAAACGAATGGATGCAAGTCATGAAAAATGCTAAGTACATATGATGCTACCATTATAAGCAGGTAAGTAAAATGGAGAAAGAAATGGGGGTTGGAAGACATACATAATTATTACATATTTTGCCCTTGTACAAGAAGGTCCAAATGAGTGACCGAATTAAAACTACTTATCACAAGTCCAAAGGAATACTAAACAAATAACTTAACTATCTAATTTATTACAACAAGATATTATGACAATAATAATTACAACAATATAATAAACAACAATAATTACACTAATAATAATTACAACAATAACATGAAAAGTAATTACAACATTATTATGAACAATAATAATAAAACAAAAGAACATGCACAAGGATCATATGCGCGTCAATGAAGGCCGTTTGCAGAAACTGCTCTATATGCCTCTGTGCAATGGCTCTGTTTTACCCTCAGCCATTGCCCTCTGTTTCTGTCAAAAGGATTCTGTTTACCAAACATTGGAGCTCGGCCAGTCCTCAATGAGGCCCGGTCGGGTCCAATAAAATCTGGTCGTGCCCTATTTTCGTCTAGAAAAATATTTTTGTACTCTGAGATGAAAACAGTGCAGACAGAGCCTTTCTAAGCCCTGTTTGTCCCGTATGCTCTTCTTTATCATGAGAGAACTCAAGAGAAGAACGAATTCGATTCTGAAACCATCAATGGTTGCAAGTTGATTGCTTGATGATTTCGAGCACATTGGGACAAAAAGTTAATAAATGTAATGAAAGACAACCACCCCTCCCTTCTATCATGAAGTTAGCTCAAAGAGGGAGGTAGACACGCCTCAAAATTTGTCAAAATATCATGAACTAATATATGATGACTCTTAACGCGATGGATTCGGCATAACATCCGGTCAAATCCAACCAATTTTATTCATCTTCTTTATGTCGATTTTATTGATTTTAAGCCAATTTTATTAGTCCTTTTTGACTTACATTTCCATTCTTTAATCATTTTGTCCAAAAGTGAGATTTAAGTCTACTAAATGAAGAGAACTGTCAAATGAGAAGTGATCCATAACATGAAAGATAGACTATGCCTTGACGATGAGCCTCCAAAGAGATTAAGCCATTGAGCATGGGAGGTCATTTTCTCATGCATTGAATAACAATCAATCGTTTGAAACAACTCTCAAACAAAGAAAACTAAGAAAGGAGGGACAGTGCAGGAAGGATTATGCGAAGTTGATTATTACCAAAAATGGACCTCTTTACATAGAAACTGAGTAAAGAAAGCTATCAACTCGAATGACTCGATGTTTAAGGTCTAAACAACCGAAGCCATGAGGACGTACAACACAATAAGCAAAGTATTCAAAGTATAAACTAATTAAATGAATTAAAAATAGCCCTAAACAGCCCCTAAAACATAAAAAATAGTAGCTAAAAGAGCACAAAAAGATAGGTCCAAGGAGACACAAAACTAGTAAACAAGAGTAAGGAGAGGTGGCTAACCCCTCCATTTTTGAAACTTCTAAACCATGTTTTTCAACCCTTGTAAACTCTGAAAATTAGCGTGAAATCCAAAGAAAGGAGTGTAAAAACAAAGGGTATAAGCTATGGGATAGGGTGCAAGAAAGGGTGTTAAGCCTCTCTATCTTTGGTAGCTCTTCAACCCCAAGTTCTAACACTTGGAATGGATCCAAAACTGCACAAAAACACAAGAAATAGATAGAGAGAGATTGTAATGAAAGTAAGGAAAAATGTGACAAGCTTATATCTCTTGAAGAGAGCAAGCTTTGGTTATAAACCAAACTTGATCCTAGCACGATCTCAAGGTTGAATTATGATTCTCAAGGCTCAACCAAGGCTCCAAGGTTCATCTCTAAGGGTGTATATGGTGTATAGATATGGTTCAAGGATGATATAATATCACAAAGCTAGCTTGCAAAGGAAAAAGGGGCTCTCAAAGGTGTTTTTGCTTTTTTGAAATTTTTCTAACTCTCAAAACAAAGATATATGCTCGTATTTGTGGAATTTGATCCAAATAGGTCACAAATATCTTCAAAAATAGACAGCTGGCGGATTCTCGCCCAGAACAGTGTTTCTCACCCAAAAGGTACAGTCGGCCCCAAATGGCCACGACTGGCCCCAATGTGGCTCCCCTATTCCTTTGTTTCAAGCTCAGTGTAGGTTGACACAGTGCTAAATAAAATGGATTTTTGTGGTATAGAGGTATAGAAATAGCTTGGGTATGGAAGGTTGAAATTTTTTAGAGCTAAAAACCGGATTCCTTCGCTGAGTGTTCGAAACATTGACAACGTAACCTCATCATCGAGTGCTCAGGACAAAGCGCCCAAGTTTTGCGGGCGGTCAAAAATGGGGTGTCTACACTAACCCAATTATCATCAGTGAAATATATGCTACTATTTTTACATTGGAGACTATGGCTTGTCAAAAAAGACAATGACTAACAATCTCCTAGGAACAAACTGTGATCATTTAATCCATTTTGCACCAATTTAGTCCAAACTCTTGTACAAAATCAAACTTGTAGACCTTAAAACCTTTCGTACTAGAACAAAGATTATTAGATTTATCATCATAGAGAAATCATAATATCATTAGCAAGTTTTCCTCTGATTCTACTAAATAAATCATCTCCCAAGTCTCTACCTTTTTGAAGGATAAGCAAATTATTCACCTTGAAACTACTAAATTCATGTCTTCCATCAATCTCACAAAGCACTTAACTTCCTAATGAAATTTGAAAATTTGATCCCTTATAGTACACAACATCCTCCAAAGAATGGTACTCATATTATAGGGAAGCCCAAGTTGTATATCTTGGTTTTGCTAAAGCTAAATAGAAAATATCATCGTACAATTGCTGTAACAGTAATAATGTCATCTTTGGTGTAGAATATGACTGTTTTGTGCACAAAATAGATTCGAAACCATTTAGGGGTTTTGAGACATTCTGGTTGATGCTTGAATGTAGAAAGTGGAGATAGAAAGATTCAAACTCAAGTTAGGAGATTTATGAGATAAGTCTCATAGTCGAGACCTAATGTCAAGATCCAGCCAATTTGAGATCCCCAACAACACCTATGATAAGTCTCTAGCACATAAAGATTATAGGGTGATTGACTAGTAAGTCCCATATTTTGGACTTGTGATCCATATAATCCTATATTTTTTCTTATGATCCATTTAGTCGTTTTCGATGTATAATGGCTCATTTGCTCGCCACATTGTAGTGTTATATTTGGAAAGTTAAGTTGGAGTGTTACGTTCAGAAAAAATACACAAAAGAGTTTTTTAATGTGTTATGTTGGAGTGTTGAAGTGTTACCTTGGAGTGTTACATTTGGAAAAAAAAATACACTAAGGAGTTTTTTAATGTGTTATGTTGGAGTGTTGAAGTGTTACCTTGGAGTGTTATATTTAGAAAAAAAAATACACTAAGGAGTTTTTTAGTGTTGGAGTGTTACGTTTGGAAAAATACACTAAAGAGTTTTTTTTTTTTTTTCAGTGTTATCTTGGAGTGTTACATTTGAAAAAAGTATACTAAGGAGTTTTTTAGCATTAGATTGTTGGAGTGTTAAGTTTAGGAAAAATACATTAAGGAGTTTTGTAGTGTTGGAGTGTTTGAATTTTTTTGGAGTATTATGTTGGAGTGTTGGAATGTTATTGTTTGGGAAAAGTATACTAAGGAGTTTTTTTGTGTTACGTCATAGTGTTACGTTGGAATGCTACGTTTGGAAAAAGTACAATAAAGAGGGTTTTTTTTTTTTTGGAGTGTTACGTTTGAGTATTACGTTGGAGTGTTACATTCGAGTGATGGAAATGTGATCCAAAAATTGGATCCAACTTCCCTAAGATGGCATCCCCCTAATGAGAAAGGGTAGAAACGTCTATCAAATCATGCCAAAATTTAAAATAGCATCTCACGGTAAGATTGTTAAAACAAACCGGACATATCAATGTATTTGGAAATTCATGGGACTGATTGGAGTAACTAATTCCTATATGAGACTTTCTCACAATTTTTCCAAGATTATAACGTTTGTTCTTGTAGAAAATAAAAAAACCCTTATACTATTAGTTGTGGTGATGTTTTTCGGGATCTTCGTGAGCATCAACCATGGTAGCTGTCACAACACTATTTTCAGAGTATAAATTTTTAGTCTTGTGATGGCACTAAGTTCCAACACTTAGTCTCAGCCAATTTCCAACCAATGAGTTACAACAAGTAACAGAGAAGGCAACACGAATTTACAGGAAATTCCCAACCTTTATTATTGCACCAACAATATAAAGGAATGCCAATGGAGACTCTCAAAATACTTGACTAAATTTTTGAGTTCCATGGCCATGCTTAATATAGGCTTACAATTAGGTACAAAATACAACCAACAATATAAGGAAAACATGCCAAGTGGCATGGCAGTTGACACCCCTAACTACCTAGGGACTTAGAAACAATCTGGAGATAACTGCTCCTGACTTCCAACCTTGCCTCCTGATTTCCAGCCTTGCCTTTTCTTTGCCCCAACAAAGGTAACTGCCCTTAACAAACATGCATAATTGCTAGTAACTACCTTGCAGTCTGCCCCATCAAGCCAGCCGCAAAATTGATTATCTTGGGCACTAGACCAAGTCTTGCCCACTGATTATGTTCAACCCCAAAATATGTTGCAGCCTATATTTAGGTCATATTAATGCTTTGCATCTATGCCATGTTACCCACACTTTGGCCAAAGGTTGAGTGTTGCTGTTATACAACACTTACCACATTCCCACCTTGCTGTCTTGGCATGCCACCATCATGTCGCAGCCTTGGTTGGACAAAGGCGCAAGGTGAAGTCGATGCCAACTAGACAACCTTCAAGTAGAAGGTGTTAACAGACCACTCCCACCAGAAGAAGCCAGCGTCCTTGTTGGTAGGGTCTTCAAGTACTCAGCCATCTACATCTCAAATTGCCATAACGTGACATCTTTCTCCCAACTAGCATCAGCTTCAGGAAGACCTTTCCATTTCACTAAGTAATTGGTTCTCTTGTTCTTTTTGCTCATGCCCTCTGTTTTGTGATCAAGAATCCTTTCAACCTCCTTGTCAAACTATTTTTAGATCATTGGTGGGGCTATATTTGCTTTGTTTTTTTTCAGCATTTGCCATATCTTCATGACAAGGCCTTATGAAAATCTCATGAAATATTGGGTGAATTTTCAGCCTATTTGGTAGTATTAGTCTATAAGCCACTGCTCTAACCCTTTTCATAACTTCAAAATGATTGTCACATTTAGGAATGAGCCCACGGTAAACAGTCTTGCTATTGATCTTCTTCCAAATTTGGGGAGTAAGTTATTCAAGTGATATTGTTCCTTTATCAGCATATTTCTTCATACGACGGTAGGCTTTAAACAAACTATCATGTGCCTCTTCTAGCAACTCTTGCTTGGTACGTGTAAACCGATAAGCTGTGGGACAACGTCCCCCTATTTTTTGTTTGGCCACCTCATGAGGAGTGAGGGACTGATATCCAATATCCAACTGAAATGGACTAAGGTTGGTTGTTGAAGATCGGTGCATATTGTGGCAGAATTGTGCACTATTATGCAAGTCCACCCAAATTTTCTGACTTGTTGTGACATAATGCCTCAAATATTCCTCCAGCAAAGCATTCATGCATTCTGTTTGTCTATCCATCTGTGGGTGGTTTTTTGTGGAAAATTTCAATTCTAACCCCATCAACCCAAACAACACTATCCAAAACCATTCGGTGAAACGAGTGTCTTGATCACTTACAATGTCCTCTGGCAACCCAAAGTTCTTCATGTAAGATTAACTTGACAATGGTTATGATCGAGAAGCCTGTGAGGATGTTTATTACTTAAGATTGAATCGATAATCTGAAAGCAAAATGATGTTTATATATGCTGGTTGCTGGTTTTGTGAATGAATCAAATGAGACTGATTGTTCCAACTATTTATAAGCATTTTGACACCCTTTACCAAGAGTCATCATCTTTTGGAAAGAGACAAGCGTTGTGTCTCTTTGAGTTTAAATTCAAACACCAAAATGCCACTTTCAGATTATTTTATTTCTTGCGGGAAGGTTCACTGATCACCACATGAAGTTTATGATCTGGTGTGAAAGAGCTCACCATATTATGGTGTGATCACCACTTATATCTTCATCTCCCACTTGATCACATTATAATATTGGTGATAAAACCTAAGTTGGGCATGTTTATCTTAGTATCAAAATTGTGTCTCATGCCAACTTTCATCTATGAATGTATCTTATAGATCGACGTCTGATTATGACTTGGCCATACGTGCCCACGTTTTTGCCACCAATCTGACCGCACCAGTACGAATGTGTTCTCCCATTAACAACATATTCCAGATGACTTCAATACACTATATTTCAAATGAACGGCGTCAATTTTTAGTGCTGGGTTCATAGTCCATACCCACTCACCATTGATGACTTTTGCCGCACACATTCCTCATGTGTCGACCTGCGTCGAAATTTTTGTTAAGTACTTCTTCTAAGGCCCATTCCTAAAGGTTTTCCTTAACACACCTTATCAATGACTTTTTGTTGATCAAGCAGACAACATCATCCAGTCAGCATGTTGCATATCATGGACTTTATATCTCATGCTAACTATGATGTTCATACCTTGTCAGTTCCTCTATCTTATTACCTGACCAAACACATGTTTCCATGCAAGATAGAGTCGCAAAATATTAGTTATCTAGGCATCCCCAGAGTCATCCGACTATGCTCTTATATAAGTAGCTAAACCACCTAGCTAGGCATTTTTCAATCCCATATAAACTAAATGTTCTCTGAATTTTTCTAGAGACAACCCTTTGGTCATAGAGTCGGCCACCATCTCTTCTAAGGATATATGGTCGACTTTAATTTCACCTATCTCTACTATGTCTTGAATATAGTTATAACTAACATCAATATGTTTTCCCTTAGAGCTATTCCCTCCACTTTTGATTAATGAAATGGAGGACTGATTGTCACAAAGCATATTGACCAGTCTGGCAGGTATGTCTAATTGTAAACTGTCAACAAATCATTTTATCCAAACCGCATTACTCACGGCTGTGCTACAAGCAATGTATTCAGCTTCCATAGTGTACTTTGCAACACAACTTTGTTTCTTACTTAACCAAGAAACTATTGTTCCACCAAACAAGAACACATGACCATTAGTAGATTTTTTATCATCTGCATCTCCTGCAAAATCTGCATCAGTGTATCCTTTTATGTCTAGATCACTCAAACCAAAATATAATTTCAAATTCTTTGTGCCTTTTAAATATCTGATTATTCTTTTGACTGCTTGCCAATGTTCCTTACCTGGATTGGATTGAAACCTACTTACCAATCCAACTGTATGACAGATGTCAAGTCTTCTACTTGTCATAGCATACATTAGACTGCTTACTGCCTGAGCATGTGGGACATCTCTCATTTCCTCAATGTCAGACTTAGTTTGAGGACTCATACTTTTACTAAGACTTTGTCCCTTGCAAATAGGTATGCTTAAAGAATTACAGTTATCCATATTAAATCTTTTGAGCACTTTGTCTAGATATTTCTCTTGATCTAGATATAATAATTTTGAATTTCTATCTCTTGAAATTCTAATTCATAGAACATCGATTGCAAGACCCATGTCTTTCATTTCAAATCTAGATACCAAGAAAGTTTTGGTTTTTATAATCATATCTAGACAATTTCTTGCTAACAATATATCATCCACATATAAAGACAATATTGCTAACTTATTATTATTTTTCCAGATATAAACACAGTGATCTACTGGACTCACAACATACCCCATTTCTAAAATGGCTTAGTGGAATTTCAAGTACCATTGCCTTGAAGATTGTTTAAGTCCATACAGGGATTTCTTCAACTTGTGGACTTTATCCTCATTGCCTTGGATCTGGAAACCATCAGGTTGCATCATATAAATTTCCTCTTTGAATTCTCCATTGAGAAAAGCTGTTTTAACATCTAATTGATGCAATTCCAAATCCATTCTAGCTACTACCGCCATTAGAATCCTTATTGAGGCAAATTTTTCAACAGGAGAATATGTATTTACGAAGTCTATTCTAGGTTGTTGAGTGAATCCCTTGGCTACTAACCTGGCCTTGTATTTCTCTAAAATTCCATTTACTTTGAATTTCTTTCTAAGAACCCATTTGTAACCAATGGTTTTTCTTTCATTCGGGAGATTGGTTAATTCCCAAATATCATTTTTCTTGATCGAGGCAAGTTCTTCATTCATTGTCTCAAGTCATTGTATAGCATCACTGTTATTCATTGCTTCATTATAACTAGTAGGATAATATACTAAGTTATTAAGTTCTTCAACTTGAAAAACATAATGATCTTTCAAAAATGAAGGTGGACATCTTGCTCTCTTACTCCCACTTATCTTAGGATTCGAAATAGGTAACACAACATCATGTAGTTATTTTTTCCTCCCACTATTAGGTGGTTCTGGGAGAACTAGTGGTGTTGGAGATAGAAAAGGAAGAGAATAATCTGGAGATACTTCAGAGAGCAATTCAATTTGTTTAATAGGAGTAACTAGATCAGTGGATTCAAGAAAAATAGCATCTCTACTTTCTATTAATCAACGTTTGGGATGGTAAAAATGATAACCACTCCCATTTTCAACATAGCCAATAAACTTGCATTTCCAAGTTTACTTCCCAATTTATCTCTTAAAGATTTGGGAATAAATACATGTGCTTTACATCCCCAAACTTTGAGATTTTGAACATTAGGTTTAGTACCATGCCAACATTCGTAAGGAATTAGAGGTTTGGCTTTTGTTTCGACTCTATTTAATATATACGCAATGGTAGACAAAGCTTCCCCCAAAACAATGAATATGAAGATCAGCATGAGCCATCATATACCTTGTCATTTCCATTAGAGTACGATTTCGTCTTTCTGCAATCCCATTTTGTTGTGGTGTGTATGGCATTGTAAACAAATGTTTTATGCCATTGTCCTTGTAGAAAGAATCCATAGCTTCATTTTCACTACCTCTACCATTATTCAAGTTTTTAATGGACCAACCAAGTTGCTTCTCTACCTCTATTTTATATTTCATAAACTTTTCAATTGCCTCTGATTTGTGTTTAAGAAGGTAGATATGTCCATATCTTGAAAAATCATCAGTGAAAGTAATAACGTATTCCATGCCTCGATGAGTTTTACTTCTTAAAGGACCACAAATGTCCGAATGAATTACTTCAAGTAATTCCGATGATTCCAATGTTTTAAAAATGCCTTGCTAGTCATTTTTCCTTTGATACATGGTTCACATATATCAAAATCATTGGAACACAATTTAGGCAATAGGTCACTTTTAAACATTCAAGACATTTTATTTTTATTAATGTGACCTAATCTTAGATGTCATAAATAAGAACTATTACTAGTGGAAATAGACAAATAATTAGAAATACATGCTTTATTATTATTATCAATAGGAAGAAAATACATGTCATTCACTCTTATACCTTTCACTAATACATTTCCTTTCTTAATCAACAATGTGTTAAACCTAAAATTAATCTCAAAACCCTTTTGGGTTAATACAGGAACCAAAATTAAAGTTCGGCGAATGCTGGGTACATAAAGCACATCACGAAGCACAGTGGAAGTTCCATTAATAGAGAATTGACAGTTGTTGATGCCCAAAACATCAATATAGGAGTTGTTGCCCATGTAGATTATGTGTTCACCAATCTATTTTTCAGTAAACTCCACGAACATGTCTTTATTTTGCACAATATGCCTAGTTGCAGCAGAATCAATCCACCATGAATTTGATGAAGGTTCAAGCACCATTGCTTCAGAAACGGTCATGGCAATGGGATTATGATCCTTTTTCTGCTTGTTCTGAGGACAAGTGGCTTTGATATGACCTTTTTTACCACAATTGTAACATGGGCCAGCCTGATTCTTGTGATGTTGTTTTTGCCATCCTGTTTTTTCCATCCTTTTTGGATCCCCTTCTTCCATTTTTAAGTAGTCTTTTTCTTGTTGAATGGTGTATGGGAATTATTCTGTGGTTGTGACAAAGATTGCACCATCAACAAGTTAGAAGACAAAACTTTTTTATGCCTTCGCTTCATTCTTTCTTCTTCCAAAACCAAGAGTACAGGCAATGTTACCATTGAAATCTCTTGTCCGCTATGAGTTAAAGATGTGAAAGCATGATGCCAAGACAATGGAAGACTATCAAGTATGGTAGTTACTCGCATCTTGTCTGATAAGGGATGATCAACGTTGGATAATTCTTTAGCAATTAATTCCATTTGATTAACATGATCACCAACACTATCATTATCACTCATACGAGTGTTATTGAATTTGAGTGTCCGATCGAACTCCATACTTACTTTCTTCCATTAATTGTTTTGCAGTTTCATGTTCTTCAAATAGCGGAATAATGTTGTCTTTCATAATATGTAACATAGTTGCCTTTGCCATTGCATCATCTTCTATCCATTTATTTTGAAACCAATTGGAATCATCATCTGGCTTATAAGTGGATAAAGTGTGCAATGTTTTTTCATGTGTAAGAAGATAAGAAATGTGGCGTTTTCATGCTCGGAAATTATTTCCATTAAGCATCTCAATTCTTGAAGAATCAATAGCACTTTTAATAGCCATTCTCAAAACAAATGTGTTACAATAAAAATACAAATGTGGATATTACAAACAAAATAAACAAATAAGCAAAAATAAATACAGCAAGTCTTAATAAGGATAAGCCTTGTAGTTGTTGAGTCGGCCTTTGTGATAAGTAAAATATTACTGTGGATGAGTAGAACGACCTTCTTGCCTTGGGTAAAAACAATGATGAAAACCCAATGGCCTATTGAACCCAAGACCCTGCTTATGAGTCTTGTGAAAATACTACACAATGGCGTTTATTATTTTTTTTTTCTTTGGATGTTTTCCTCGGTAACACCCTTGGATAGCCTTCTTCTCTAATTATTTCTTTTGTAAATTTAGTACAATTACCCATGGAAAAATTCTTAGAAGAATTTTGGAAATTTTGTCTTTTGAATGACTAAAAATGGCCTTGAAATAAGTGAGAACGAGCCCAAAAAAACCCCCTGAACTAGGCTGCTGCCAGTTCAGGGCTGTGGCTGGACCGGTTTGAACTGGTTGGGACCGAACTAGCATGACACGTGGGTCAGCACGCGGGTTAGACGGACGCAGGTCTAGGCACGGAGCATTGGGTGCTAGGCTGATGCACAGATCTGGGTGCTGGAAGATAGGTCGCAGCTTTGGGCTTCTTGGCTTGGTCTTTGTAGCATTGGGTTAGGCCGCCAGTGTTGGCCCAATCAAATTCTTTTTAATTCTTAGGCCCAAAGGAATTGGCTTCCTTGCTGTGATTCTGATTTTTGGCCCTTTGGTCTTTAGCCCAAATGTTTGATCTTTCAAAACAGAAGATGCAACGACTTTATTGCTCTAGTTATCTTCTCCGATGACGGGTATAGGAGACCACACATTGAAATTTGAATTTTGTGGATCAAATTTTTGCCATTTTTCACAATGAATTTCACTGTTGTGATCAAAATTCTAAGAAGAACAAGATGGTGCTAATTTATGGACGCAATTTGAACCAAAAATTATTTTATAAAATTGCTTCCAATGGTATAATTTGGCCTCACTTTTGGCAAGGTTCGGAACAATAGCACCACCAACTGTTATTCTCTTTGGATATTTCTCTGGGAATATAACACGTTGGTGATGATTAAATAAACTAACGGAATTAACCAATGCCGAAGATTGATGATCAATTATACTCTGAATTTTTGGTAAAAACTTTTTGCAAAATTTTCATTCTTCCGGACTATAATTCGACATCTGCGTTTATTTGTACAATTTGGCTTTGATACCACAGTAAGATTAACTTGACAATGGTGATGATTGAGAAGCTCGTGAGGGTGTTTATCATGCAAGATTGAATCGATAATCCGGAAGCAAAATGATGTTTATATATGCTGGTTGCTGGTTTTGTGAATGAATCAAATGAGACCTATTGTTCCAACTATTTATAAGCATTTTGACACCCTTTGCCAAGAGTCATCATCTTTTGGAAAGAGACACTATGCTATTTGTGTTTAAATTCAAACACCAAAAACCACTTCCAGATTATTCTATTTCTTGCAGGAAGGTTCACTGATCACCACATGAAGTTTATGATATGGTGTGAGAGAGTTCACCATATTATTTTGTGATCACCACTTATATCTTCACTTCACCACATGTTTGAAAAACAACTCTATATCCACGTCAGTCGGGCATGCATGTGGTGCAAGAATAAAAACAGAATACTTTGAGAAACGATCAACAATAAAAAAAAATGGAATGCATACCGTCCACCTTAGGCAATCCCGATATGAAATCCACAGAAATAGAAACCCATGGCCTCATTGGAATAGGAAGAGACTGTAATAGACCAGCTTCTTTCATGCGTTCTGTTTTGTCTAGTTGTTAGACCAAACATGTCTTGCGATACATCTCAATTTCATTATCCATATTTGACCAATAATAAGAACGAGATAGAAGAGCCAACATCTGCTTCAAGCCACGGTGACTAACCCACTGCAGATCATGTGTTTCTCAAAGAAATTCCTGTCTAAGTCCCACATTGCTTGGGACAAACAACATATCTACTTTGGCATGGAGAAGGCCATCTGCCAACCAAAATCTGTGGACAATTTCCTCATTGACTTGCTATACCAACTTTTGATAAGCGACATCCACAACAACATTTTCTCTAATTCTGTCCAACAGATTTGACTCCATGATAGAAATGGTAGCCACATATTCCTTAGTCACCTTCCTACTTAATGTATCCGTAACCTGGTTATGTCGACCAAGCTTATGCTTCCACTTGAAGTCATACTCCTCCAAAAACTCTTCCCATCGAGTTTGTCTAGGAGACAACTTTTTCTATGTTTTGAAGAAAGGATTTGTAAGAACCTGAAATTTTAGACAACTAATTAATTTGTTAATAATAATATTAAGTCAATTAATAGTGATTATTAAATTATAATGTTAATAGCATTATGATTAATACCAATATTAAACTCTTTTAAATAAATTTATTTATCTTTCTGTGATTAAATTTCTGTATCTAAATACAGTTGTGAAAACTAAATGAGTTAAACAAATAATAACTAAGGTAGTTAGAGGATAGTAGGAGCAAAACATCTATTGAATAGGTTATATATATACATTGATTTTATTTTGTACACACACACACTCACACAAATCAAATTTTTTTGGGCAAAGGATTCGGCCACCTTTCCTTCCCATGGAGGCATGTTAAGGCATGTATAGAAATACACTTAAGACTTATACATTCTAGGTAATGTTTCCCAATTCAGGAAGAAGAAAATAAATAAATAAATAAACAATCTGCCTCAAAACTCCTATAAATATAACACTATTTCAGCCATTCCATTGCTACACATGCTTGAACAAGGGAAAGGAAAAGAGGAGAAAAGAAAGAAAATAGGGAAAGAGGAGAGGGTGCTTGGTGGTCACTATTTTGAAACTAATCTTGAAGATAGTTTGTAAAAGATCTTAAGGTGAGAATACTTTATCACTATTCTCCCTTAGATATTCTTAACTGAATTTATATATTAAATATATGCAAGAGTATGCATTGTTAATACATATATAACAAGAATAGCTCAATGCATGTTTATATTTTGATAGAATGAGAATTTCATGATTATATGATTTATATTCCTTCTTTTAAGCATAGATTAGATGGTTTAGCTGCTAATTTTATCTTCTTATGTGTTCAAATATTCTCCATTGTTTGAAATAATCTTGCATGAGGGTAAAATGAGATAAGGTCGGTTCTCTTTTACTTGAAACTTATATTTTCTTCACTGTTTTAGATTTTATCGGATGAAAAAATACTCTAATAAATTGAAAATAACTTGTGTTTAAAATCTATTTGTACTGAGAGTATATATAGGTGTTCTATACACGTGTAAAATTTTTATAAAATCATTGGACACCATTTCCTTACCGAAGTAAATATTTGTCCTAAGTGTTGCTTACAACACAGTAGAAACAATGAATTCAAACAAGTTTCATTTTCTCTGAAATTGGTGTTTTTCTGGGATAGTTAGATAAAAGAATTATATTTCATTTGTCACTGATTTCACAAAAAAATGGACAAGTCTAAGAGGAGAAATTGTAGTTTTATAAAAATGCGATAGAAATGTGCTGGAAGTTACTGTAGCTCATTGTCCCAGAAATTAGTTTTCTTCCAAATTTTATTTCTCCATTTTAAAATTGTTTTCAGCCCCGGTATTCTTCTCAAAATATTTTCCTAACTCAATGAACTAGCACCAGTTAAAATATTATAATAATTGAACTTCGTTTGGTATGGGTTTCATTATTTTTAGTCTGACCATACGACGCTGAAAAGAAGAAGTGTGTGAAATTCTAAGAAATTTTGTGATGACTCCTAAGACATTCTATAATATTTATTTTGGTTGCCATACATGGTTGTGTTGTGCTATATAAACCTTATGTCATTGTGGTTTTCAAACTAAAACTTGCACTTGCATCAAAATGTGAATTTGACGAAGTAAAGAAACATGAAATTGAATCAATTCATTAAAGTTTAAAAGTGATGGGGTGAGCCTGGCTTAGAATCTTGCACAAGTGATTTGTGAACCCTAACATGGCATAGGAAGGTATTTCGGCTCATATCGGTATAGGCGATATAAGGTTGGTGGTGCTGGTGTCACAACATAGACCGTTCCCTTGGGGCAGACCGTGATGCCACGACTCGGGTACGTAACCTTGGTGCGTAGGTATCATTGGCAGTTACAACAAGTAACATTTGAATATCTGACCAATGGGGAGTCAGAATTTCCCGTGGCCATTACTTAGCAGTTGAGTGGAAATAGTGCTCCGCGGGGAGTTACTTAGACTTACCTGATAAACTAAGCCTTTGGGAATTTAAAAGAAAAGTTGGCATTTTCCTTATGATGAATTACTGTTTCCGCTTGCCATTGTTCTTATTATCTATTGTTATTATTTAAACTGATAGCATTCATGTTATGCTTATTAAACGTTGCTTGTTACTTTGTGATTACATAGTATTCATTGATTGTGAGTATTATTATCGGGGTGGGTATTTTCGAGTTGTAGTATCTTATTGAGCTCGTCACTCATTGGCATTTTCGTTGCCCTGGCGTTTTATGCAAGGTACTGAAGAAACTGAAGGAAACACCGAGGTCTTAGAAGGCGACGTTCAGCCTCGGTTAGCTTGAAGTGTGCCTAAGTCCCATGAACCCTTTTTCTGAGTTTTCTAGTTTTTCTCTAGTTTTCTTTTTGTATTTGTGTTCTTCTTTCATGAATGTACTAAGACTAAGCTTTAAGTTTGATTGGAGTTGTAATTCAAGAACTTTTAATTTATGTTTTGTTAATTAATGGATGATGGCAAACTTAGTGGCAACAATGATTAGATGTTCTTAATTAAGAAAATTGATTTTAAGTTTCAAACCTTATTATGATGTCCTCAAATTTTGGGGCATCACAGTATTTGTCACATTATCTATTAGGACATGGAACTTGGTTCCCAATAGATAAACCCTCTAGATGAGAAGACAATGTACCACTTCTGTCATTTCTTTCTCATGAGTTGAATAATTTTTTGCCGCAACATTTAACTTGCGACTTTCAAAGGCAACTAGGTGCCCTTCTTGTACCAAAACGCCACTAATAGCTTTGTTTGACACGTCAGTATGCACTTCAAAAGAAAGTTCAAAATCCAGCAATCGTAACACCAGCTTAGTTGACACCTATAACATGCCCGGGGGGTGCTCATGTGCGTTAAACAGTTCGGACCCTCAATTTCTTCGATCTAGTCTCACGAGTGCAATTTGAAACATAAATGAGAGTCCAGATTTGGCAACTTTATAGAAAATCCAATTTATTGCAAAAACATTTGCCAAAAATGAACTGTATCATCAGATCTCAGAGTCGCCACCTAATATTTTGAAAAAATTAAGAAACTCATGACTCGTGCCAAAGCCATTGTTCGTCATAACCAAAGATGCTTGGTTTGGAACCTTAGGTATGAGGGGGGAAGGTCATTAATTGAGCATCCCTGCTCACCCGATCAAAAGATCGACCTTTACTAAACCATGATATGATTTTTATTTATGGTAGGTGTTCAAGTTTTGATTGTTTAATAAATACTAAAATTACTATGTGAAGCAGACAAGTATAAACTGTGTCATTCATTTTGGAACAACTTGATTTCATGCATTTCGAAAGGGTTTTGAGATTTGTATAGCTCACAATTAAATTAAGCGCATGAACATGAAAAATCAATACTGTCCCAAATTGAGCGACATAATCTTCATCCACCGGCAATCATAGAGTTATAACAATTAAACAAATAGCTGCATGGTAAGATGCTAAAACATAGTAAGAACATTATATACAAGCGGGATGCTAAAGCATAAAAACTTACATATTTACTGACATCCTGCGAACAGTTACAAAATAAAGTTAGAAAATATACATGATCTTATATACAAAATCCTAATGTAATACATAGACATGTGAGTCATTTCAAGACATGAGGTAGCTCAATAAATAACATAAAAATTAATTAAATTCACAGGTGCAGATGAGCCGAATCTAAATGCATGGAATATGGATATAAAACATGGATATTATATGTATAGATATGGAAAACGAGTAAATGAAAGGGATAGAAAGAAATGGGGTTGGAAAACATACATAGAAAGGGGTAGAAGGAAGCGGGGGTTATGATTTATTACAACACTGAATAATTACAAAACCAAATAAAATGACATGTGTAGCTCGGCTTTTTCGTGCCCCCCTTTCGAAAACTCGAAAATAAGCCCTACTGTTCGGACTCCCGCGGTTCTGAATCTAATTTCACAAGTGCAATGTGAAATTGATAAATACCAAAGAGTCCAAATCCGGCAAATCGTTAGGAAAATTGATTTTAGGATAAAAAATGCCAAAATTGGACTGTTTTGCCAAATACAAAGTTGCCACCTAAATATTTTATTTTGGTGAAATTTAAGAAACCCATGACTCGTGCCAAATGCCACATGTCCATCATCACCAAAGTTGCCTTGACTCGGGAACTTAGGTGCGAGAGGGGAAGGACACGAATTGAGCACTCCCGCTCGCCCGATCAAAGATCTGCCTCTACTAATCATGTTATGATTTTTATGTACATTATATGCTCTTGTTCCGGTCATTAGGCTAGCATTACTATGTGATGCGCACAAGCAAGTATAGACTAAAATTGCAAGAATTGGAACAACTCAATTTCATATTTGTTTTGTGAAAAGTGTTTGATTTTGCCACCTCAAGTGGGCTTAAAGTTTGCGAATTTGCCACTCAACAAAGTGGGCTTAAACATACATTCGTTGAATCGTTCCAATTCAAGCAACAAGCCCTCATCCACAGGCATTCAAACAGTTCATCACTTAAGCATTTAGCCTCATGGCAAGCATTCTAGTCATGGCAATCACACTAGTCATGGCAATCACTTACACTCATGCAAGTATGCTAACGCATTAAAAACTCACCGAGTACTCCAAGTTAAGAAGATATGAGTTAGAAAAATATGCATGATTCCTAACCATGCCGAATGTCTAATACAACGCATGCAATAATGCAACCAATAGGCTCGGCTACTTAACATGTTATTTGCAACAACTTGAGAGCATGCGTTTTAAACATGTATTTATCAAATTATTGAAACGACAATGTAGTTTGAATCATGTGTCGAGCCTCCGTGCATGCAATACGAATGAATGGATGCAAGCATAAAGCATAAGGTATGCTAATTGAAACATGTCCCTAATCGAACCATCAAAAGCGGATAAATAAAAGGGAGAAAGACGTGTGTTTAGAAGACATACACATTATTACATTACACTCTCACGAAGGAGAGTCTGAATGAACTAAACTAGCTAACCAAGCTAAGCTAAGCTAATTATTACAACACTTGAAATGAATAGTCAACTAACTATCTAAGCTAATCAATTAAAAGAAATTAACTAGGCTAAGCTAATTAAATATTACAACATCGAATAATTAGCTACAACTAATTAGACTAATTAAATATTACAACACAATTTATTATGCTAATGAAACAATTAAATAATTAAACGCATTTGATAGGGACACCATGGAAGATGGATAAAGGTTGCATGCGCGTCACTTGAAAGCTACTCTGTCTGCCCAGACCATCTTTGTTTTACTTTCAGTCACTGCCTCTGTTTCTGCAAAACTGCACTTTCAAGAAGTAAACTTGTTGATGCTTCAAACTTGGTTTCAATGCACTGTCAAGTTTGAATCATACTTCTCCAAGATCAACCAAGGTTTTAGGGTGGTAAGACAAGGTTGTATATGGTGTATATAGGTGGTATAAGCAAGCTAGGTTAGCTCGAAGATGACTTGCAATGGAAGAAGGAGGAGTCAAGAGCTCTCAAGGTGTATATATCACTTCTAGAATTTTTTTAAATCTTTAAAACAATCCAAGAGCTTCGGTTTTATAGGATTCGAGCTCAGAAGGTGATAAATATCTTCAAAAATTGACAGCTGGCGGCCTCCCGCCCAGAACAGTGTTTATCGCCATCGAAGGCCAGCCGGCCATTTATAGCCACGGCCGGCCATCACTGATGCACGGCCGGGCCTTGATGGCCTCCCTTGTTTTTTTGGTACAAACTCAGCTCAGGGTAGGAAATGGTTCAAAAATGAAACTCGTGGGTTCAAACAAGGTAAATGTTGAAGATGTGAGGTTATTTCGGAAGCCTGATTGATTCCGAATCACTGCGAATTCATAATTCAACTTTCATCATTGATTGCATCAAACCAAGCGTCTGAGTCTTGCGGGCAGTCAAAAATAGGGTGTCTACAATTGCCCCTCTTTGACAGAGCTTGAAGTCATAAAATGACGTGAGTGAATGTCAAAGCCCAGAGACGACCCATTTTGACAAGGCCGTAAGACTTGGACAAGAAAGCAAGACACAAATTAAAATGGTTGCGCCCACAGGTTGCCTACGTATCCCTTTGCAAGGAATCAAACCAGCACAATTCTGGGGCAAAATGCAAACGATATACATGATGCAAGAACATAACTTATGATTATGCAATGAGGCTGTGCAATGAAACATTTTGAATGCAAATGTACTGCAAAAAAATGCCATAGTTAAACAAACTGAAACAAGGCACAGCAATTCCAAACATGAAAAGAAGTAAGTAAATAAACACGCCACGTGCGAGAATCACAAGCCAAACCACATTTCATACAAAAAGGATGTAAGAAAATTAAAGCTCAACTATGCGATGCGCAGGAAAGACGAAGAGTGACATAATCGTCGAGCGCACCCGAGGTCTCAATCGAGATCCTAACACGTTGCACGCGGAAGGAAAGAGGATGGTGTGAACACCGGGCGCACCCAAATGTTTTTAACCGAAGCAAACAATCCTAACGCATCACACGCGATAGGAGGAAAGGTGGTGTGAACACTGGGACGCACCCAAATGTTTTTAACCGAAGCAAACAATCCTAACGCATCTCACGCAATAGGAGGAAACGTGGTATGAACACCGGGACGCACCCGAATGCTTTTAACCGAAGCAAACAATCCTAATGCGTCTCACGCGATAGGAGGAAAGGTGGTGTGAACACCAGGACACACCCGAATGTTTTTAACCAAAAGGTGGTGTGAACATCGGGACACACCCGAATGTTTTTAACCGAAGGGTGGTGTGAACAACGGGACGCACCTGAATGTTTTTAACCAAAGCAAACAATCCTAACACATCTCACGTGATATGAGGAAAGGTGGTGTGAACACCAGGATGCACCTGAATGTTTTTAACCGAAGGGTGGTGTGAACACCAAGATGCACCCGAATGTTTTTAACCAAAGCAAACAATCCTAACGCATCTTATGCGATAGGAGGAAAGGTGGAAGGATGCAATTCGAAGGGCACGAGTGATTTTACCTGGAACTCCTCTGAATAAACCGTACATACAATATCGCCTAATTACAATAAAATAAACTATGATTTAGTCCAAGCAGATTTGAACAAATACAGTTAAATAAATAAGCTTTAAACAAAACAAATGTGCTCACACAATAATAATAAAAACAACTCTTCTTTTCTTTTCCACTCTTTTATATTTTTCACTTTTTCTTTGTGATTTGTTGTTGTGTTTTTTTCTTTTTCTTTTCTTTCTTTTTTAACACTCATTTTTTGTTAACATACAACTCCTTATTCCATTTAAATCAAAACCCACAATCAAAAACTCGAAAATTACAACTGAAATTTATAACTCAAAATTAAAACCCGAGACTATAACTCAAAAATTAAAATAATGATGAAACAAAATAAAATAAATAAATAAAAATAAATCAGCAACACACAAAACAACGTAAAACAAAAAAGAAAATAATAATAATAAATAAAAAAAAGAAAACAGATTCAAATCACCGAAGGCCGGCCGAGCCTCGGCGATGCACGGCCGGGCTTCGATAGCACCGGCCGGCCTTCAACGAAGATGAAGGGCAGTATAGTAAAAGCCACACCCGTGGCTCTTTAAAACACAAAATAGCTCTCAGATAGATCACAACCTAGGTCGAAAATCCCCTCTCTTTCTATCTAAACTTCCCTTCTCTCTAGATTTCCTCTTTTTCTTAAGTTTACCCAACAATCCTCACAAAAATTTCCTAAAACAACTTGTTTTCCTCTTCATTTTGAACCAATTGAAAATTGTTTTGGTTGAAGTTTGGGTTTTCTCTTTGTTTTTTCCTCACCTTCTCACATCTTTACCCAAACTTTTCTTGTTCCCCTTTGATTTTCCATTCCCTCTTTACTTTCTCTCTCTTAGGGTTTGGAATTTAGGATTTCACCTATTTTCACTCATCCCCTTCACTTTTTCTTCACTTTTTCATGGCTAGTGACGAGGTTCCCATTCCAAAGCCTGCCATAGGTGTTGGTGTTGCCCTTGGTGCAGACATAGAGGCGGAGGAAGCCGCTGCATTGCTTCTCCTTGCCGAGAGGCCTTTTGATGCGGCCACATACCAACTGCGTACACCTGTGCCACCTCCTGGCGGCATCTTGAGATTCGAGGGCTTCATTCCTGGGTTGGATGAGGATACTCTATTGCGAGAGCCCATGGAGCATATCTCTGTCGATGCTTCCATGGTACACAACTCTTCCCCCATTTTACTTTACGCACATGTTGAAATGTTGAACTTGATGAACAAATCACTTATCCCTACTGCACCTATACTAATAAAACTTCCAATTGATAGGTGATCGCCAGGAGGATAGGTGGCTACGGCTCTATCTCCGGCCCCCGACGTTGGTATGAGTGGTTTCCCGCAGAGGTCCGCACTTTGGTAGATGCTGCTGGCTTTGGGCCCTTTTTGCTCCAGGCTTATACAAATGAAGGTCGAGTCTTAGCTTTATGGGGCCCTAGTAGAGAGATAATGGGACGCCACCAGCTCATTTCACTTTTCTTCTACCGGGGAGATGACACTGACCCTGTATGACTTCTCAATGTTGACCGATTTGCGGGTTGGGGTTGGCAGCCTAGTCTCTTTCGATCCAGATATGACTCAGTGAAGAGATGCACAACTCCAGCTTCTCGGGGCGATCCCAGACACTACCGGCCATGGGATGGTGTGCTACAGTTGGTTCTTGGAGCACTTCTCCGGCACACAGCCAGCCATTGCAGACAAGGTTGCCCAGTACACCCGTGGCTTCCTCATATATCTCCTCGGTACTACCCTATTTGCAAATAGGGAAAATACCGTGGGATTATACAATCTAGGAGCATTGGTACATCTTCCCTGAATAGTGGATTATGGCTGGGGTGGCGTAGGTCTGGCCACCCTATATTGCTACATGAGCTCCGTCTCCCGCCGCAAGGGGGATTCACTTGGCGGCTACTGGAGGGTTTGGGAGGTACACCCTACGCTCACCTTTCTGATATGCTTTATATTCTGTTCACTGTTGCATTTCTTGCTCATTTAATCCATTTTCTCATGTCATCTATCTACCTTTGATTTACAACTTTGGGTCTACATATATTTCACTTCGTTGGCCCTAGTTCCAGTGAGGCCGGTGGAGTTGTCTGTACTCCGCTCTCAATACCACAATTTGCAGTTCGAGTGATGTCGTCTCATAGATTGCACCTTCCCATATTTCTGTCATTTCTTTGACACTATCACGGTAGATCGGGTATTGCATTGTTTCCCACGCTATATGATCACTCTTATACCATTGTACTACTGTACTGTACCATATTGCTATTCTCATATTACACTGTGACTTCTGACACTGCACTAGTTCTGACACCGTATTGCCATTCTGACATCGCACTGATATCTGACACTGCACTGATTCTGATATCTTACTGCCATTCTAATATTACACTAATATCTAGCATTGCATTGATTCTGATATCGTACTGTCATTCTGACATTGCACTGATATCTGGCACTGAACAAATTTTCTCATACTACACTGATATCTGACACTGCACTAATTTTTCTCAGGTTGACTGGCACCCTTGGGCAGGCATTCCCCAAGTGTCGAGGGCGACCTACACTGCTGCCTGGCATGCTTCCACGATGAGGATCCTGTTTGAGGGCCCTTTTGGTAGGGCATACTACCAGGGAGAGAGATTCATCCACCAGACTCGGGGCGTTGCTAACCCTGATATTCCACATCCTCCTCCTGCTGGCATGAGGGTGATGGTCCTGAGCTCGACCTCTTGATGATAGATGAGGACGACGATTGTCACCATGAGCTGAGCAACTTTATGAGTTTCTTACGCACTTGGGTAATGGCACCTCTTACTCCAAGCATGGCTCAAGCTGTGCCAGAGGTTGTTGCTGCTCCTGCTAGTGGGGCTGGCAATATGCCCATTGGAGGTGCCCCTGCCGTTGCTTCTATTCCTGTATTACCTGTACTTCCCACTGAGATCGTATATATGCGTCCAGATGGCGTGATCGAGCAAATCCCACTTGAGCCCATCGAAGAAAGGGACCGCAGACTTCTGTTTGCCCGTAGCGTTGTGCAGGTACACTTTCTTTTTATGCTAGTCCATGCTGCACTTTAGCTTATTCTCAGCCATTACTGTTCACTATTCAATTACTTCTATTTGATTTTCTCAGTTTTTGTTCTTTTGCAGATTCCCCGGGCATACGGTGATGAGCTCCTTTGGACGATCGATCGACTACCGATCATGGTACAGAGGAGGTAGACTGCCTTAGTCACCCACGAGATTGAGGTACATTTTGTGTATAGCCTACTATCATTGCCATACTGCATACTTCTAATCACTCTATCTAATATCTAATGTCTTTGTTAGCTTGAGCCAGCGCCAGCAGTGCCTGTAGGACCTTCTGTAGCCAGTAGGTGGAGACGGGGCCTAGTGAGAGGCCGAAGAGACGTTAATCGAGGGAGAGGTCAAGTGAGGCAGCGCTCGCCTTCCGAGGAGTCTTTTGATGGATCCACGACCCCTGAAGATGAGGGAGAGGAGATGGACCTGTAGTCGAGCAGCCCTAGTGATGACAACGATGTACCTCCTCCACAGCCGAGGAGGAAGAGCGAGGATGGGCTACTGATGGCGATGATGATTTTGCTTTACTTTACTTTTTTTTTCATTTGGTTATGTAGTTATTAAACTAGCTTCAGATAGTCCTTTTGTCTTTCAAAAATTTTCTTTTGTTTTGGTTGTATGAAACGATGATCGAGGTTGGGCCCACCAGTTATGAAAAGCAAGTTTTGTTGAATGATCTCTTTGCGCAATATGATGAACTGCATTACCTTTGATTTTGTAATCTTCGAAATAGTAAATGCCTTGCTCTTGAATTGATTCATTAACCGAATAATGACTTACAACCGATCAAAACATAAAATACAACTCGATAATGGAAAAACGAAAGGAAAACAACTCGAAAAAGCTAACAAACACTTGGTACAAGCAAAGCAAAACTCAAAAGTACAATTGAAGTTCATTCAAACAAAGGTCAGGTTTTGCTACAACAGATCTACACTAGGCCAGCATCAAGACCCGGCCAGGCTTCACTGATGCACGGCCGGCCATCAATGTGATATCGGTTAGTGTTGTCCAGGTGTCATGTTCAGCTCCTTCTCAGACTCTATAAATAATGCTCTCATGTTACTTTTCTAGCAAAATCACAAGTTCTTGATATTTTGCTCTCGAAATGGAGATGTTACTTGTCAACAGGCTTCGAGACTGGATAGCCGCTTTGGATGGCTCAGAAAAGGTAAATTTCTGTGACTTCGGCCTAAATGCCCTTTTTCCCTTGAGCCGCATTTCTCTTTGCTTTCCATTCCTTCATGCTGTGGTTCGGTGTTGGAACCCAATCACACGTCTTTAGCTTCGGGGGACAAGAAATATGTCAACAATTGAAGAATTTTAGGCATTAATGGAATCCCCGCACGATGAGGAAATCATACCTCAGCCCCATTTTGGCCACGTCTAAGCTTTGGGATGGATGTGCAGGATTACTCTATACGAGGCTCGATCCTTGGTTCACAATGGAGAACTGGATATTCCCAGTCTGATTCATCGATTTTCTAAGGCTGGCGACCGAGGTAATTTTCTTTGGCAGGGTTTTCGGCAACACGCCCTTTGTTTGTGTATGCTAGCAAATTTCCTTCTTGCCCCTAGTTTTGGCGGGTCTAGCATTCGGCTAATTGAGGTGGCGCAAGGCCTAAAAGAGGGCAAGAGTTGCATTGGCTTGGTGGCTGAGACCTTGATGGGCTTAGATGCCTTCCATTGGCGAAAGACCACCAAATTCGGGGGAAGTCCACTACTTCTTTAGGTAATGTTTCCCACCCTTTCTAATATGTATTTCTTAAATCACTCGGCATTCATGCTCTGTTTTTCTCTCAAAGCCTTTTCTCACTTTTCTATCAATATACATCTCTTTATTCTTTAATCTCTCTTTTCTTTCATCCCTCCCCAGGTGTGGCTAATGGACAAGATGAAGGTAGTGGACTCTTGCCCTGCATACTCAGCTCGAGGCTATTTCTTCTGCCAACAGCTAATGGATTTCCCGAATAAGGGATGGTGGGTGCCACTGGATGTGCAATAGGTCTGCTATTGACATTGCTTGGCGTTGCCCCTGGCTTAATCTGACCGAAATGAGCTACAACATGACTCAGCAACCTGGTATTTAGCCGATTGGTTTAACACACTATGTATTCTACTTTCCGTTCCGGTTCAGGCATCAGTTTGGACATGATCAGACTTGCTTAGAGGAGGGGGTAGAGTACCTGATTTCATTCCCCGTCCGAGGTTCATATTTGGCTAGATACCTTACTACTTGGAGGACAAGAGAGCTTCTGGCTCTTGCCTCTAGTTTTAGCTGCGCCCTTTCTGGCGAGTGCCTGACTTGGCTCAAAGATGAGGCACAAACCGGGCCCACCTTAGCATCACAAGCTTCCACAAGTAGAAGCGGGAGATGTAAGAACACCTGACTCATTTATGCTCCTAGTTTATTGCTTTGATCTTACTTTTCAAGTTTTTTGAATGTAATAAAAGTGACTTTGATTTGTATCGAGAGTTGGAGAACTTTGTACTGAAATCAATGAAATTAAAGTTGTGAGCACTGAAAATTTTCTTTTTGGTCCAAAAATGGTCTAAGTTGTAAAAGGTAAAATTTGAGCAAAAATCAACTTTTATCAAAATTTTTCAAAACCATTTTCAATAAGGATCACCATTTGACACACACAGAATCTATCCTCAAGATGTACAACCCCGAATCCAAAGATCACAAATTGCCCCTTGGCTGAATAACATTGCTCAGCACTATAAACAGCTCCTCTCTCAGAGTAAGGATCACAACCGAACTTTCAGATAAAAAGCAGACAAAGATGACCTGATCAAACACATAGATAGGACAGTTGAGTTGGAGGTGTTTACGGCCGAACTTCAGGATGAAGTTACCTATGTATCCTGAAGATGGGAATCAAGCCTTACGTAGTTCGGTTCGGGTTCACTCGAGTATTAACACTCTTCTTTTGCACTCTAACTTTTGCCAAGGCCACCCTTTAGAGTTTTCAACCTTGCGAGCTCAGTTTTTTTTTTTTTTTTCAATTTTTTATGCTCTAACTTTTGTCTAGGTCGCTCTTTTGGGTTATCTGCTACAAACATGATCGGACGTTAATTGAACACAAGGAAAATTGGGACATTTCATACTCAAAGTGATGAAATGTCTCAAGCTTCCTAAGTTTCCATTGCCCTTGATCATGCATGATAGGGTGATAGTTCTTGAGTGTTTTGTTTTGCATTCATTGAGCTTGCACATCTTGAATCACAAGCCTGCAATTTTGGACTTCAAGACATGTTTTTTTGCCACTAAAAATACTCTAAAAATCAGTGTTTAAAGGCCCCAAAAAAGATGGTTTAAAGATGGGAAACACAAGTGAAGAAGCCTTACAAACAAGGTACAAAGAAGGGTGAACCACCCCTTACCTTAAAATGGCTTCAAACCACAAATTTTATCCCATTTTGATAGAGTTTTTATAGTCCAAAAATAGTAAAAAAAAAAGAAAGGAAAACAAGTACACAAAGTAAGCTAACAAAGAAACTATTGTACTTCTTGAAGAGAATAGTGATTCTAGGAAACAATTCAAGCCAAAAGCAACTTGTAGAGCTCCAAGAGGGCCTCAAAGAATCTCAGTTCAAAGGTGATCAAGTTTGGTTAAGGAAGTAATGGAAAGAGAGTAGTGTAAGTAGGTAAGTAGTTTAAGTTCACAACTCCTTGGATTTGTCCATGGAAAGGAGAGGTGAATTGTGCAGACAACCCTTGGAAAAACCCTCTTTTTACTCTGTTTGTACTCTGTTGCAGCATGGTGATCCAGTGCATCAGTGGCCGACAGGCCACCATTTATGGCCGACAGTGCACCATTGATGGCCGGCAGGCCACCTTCTTGGCTGGCAGATGGCCGGCAGCATTCATCCATGGCCGGCTAGCCACTGATGTAAACCTCAGCCGAATTTTAGTAAGGTGGAGCAGAAAGGTTCTGGAAATGTTCAACTCTGCAAACAGAGGCTTTCGAGAGCAAAGCAAAGGTCTTTTCAGGTAGAAACCGAGCATGTGCATCTTCCACTTCCCGAGGGGGAGTAATGGCAACATAATTAGGAATGTTAATTGCCTAGTTTACTTACATTTGTGTTGTAAATTAATTAGTTAGCTTACTAGTTAATTCATTGAAGTGTTGTAATAATTAGTTAATTAGTTTAGCTTTTTGTTTTGGTTTGTAATAATTACGTTAATTAGGTTAGCTTAATTATCTTAGTCCTAATTAGTTAATGGCTGGTTGGCTACCACTATTTTATGTAAATATTTTGTGCCAACTGTGCCAACTGGTTGCACATATGCATGCATCTGTCCACACATGGAGGGCTGGATCTCCTTGTATAGAATTCATGTTTTTTATACATAGGGAGTCCCTCTCTCATATTTTAAGGTTAGAAGATTTCAAACTCAAAATTTTCTCTCTCTCTCTCTCTTTCAATTCTCTACACTTTTGCCTACTTACACTACTCTCTTGCCATTACTTCCTTAACCAAACTTGATCACCTTTGAGCTGAGATTCTTTGAGGCCGTCTTGGAGATCTACAAGTTGCTTTTGGCTTGAATTGTTGCCTAGAATCACTCTTCTCTTCAAGAGGTACAATAGTTGTTTTGTTAGCTTACTTTGTGTCCTTGTTTTCCTTTCTTCTTTTGGCTTGAATTGTTGCCTAGAATCACTCTTCTCTTCAAGAGGTACAATAGTTGCTTTGTTAGCTTATTTTGTGTACTTGTTTTCCTTTCTTTTTTTTTTTTTACTATTTTTGGGTTGTTTTTGGACTATAAAAACTGTCAAAATGGGCTGAATTTCGTGGTTTGAAGCCATTTTAAGGTAGGGGGTGGTTCACCCTTCTTTGTACCATGTTTATAAGGCTTCTTCACTTGTGTTTCCCATCTTTAAACCATATTTTTTTGGCCTTTAAACATTGATTTTCAATGGCAAAAAAACATGTCTTGAAGTCCAAAATTGGAAGGGTTAGCCTCTCCTCCTTGTGTCTTATTTGCTAGTCTAGTTAACTTCATGTGTTAGCATGTTTTTCTAGCTTGTTGTGGCTATATTCCAGCATGTTTTTGCCCTTGTTTTAGACTGCTTTAGCTTTGTTTTGGGCTATTTGGGTCAGTTGAGTCTTGTTTTGCATGTTTGTAGTGTAATGGTCCTCGTAAGGGTGGTGATTTAGGCCATTAGGCACCTCTTGTTTGAGTTGATTGCATGATTTGGTGTTGTTTTGCACTTCATTTTAGCACTAATCACCTTTGCAACCTCTCTTCTTTCTTGGTTTTTCTTTTTGCTTTGAAAGTTGTTTCAAGTCATTTATTTGCCTAAGTGTGGAATTAAGGATTCATACTTAATGGTTTAATCCCTTTGGGGGTTCATTACCAACGATATGAGACTTCTTTCATATCCAAAGCAACTTGTGTTTTGAGCCTTCTTTCCATTAGAGGACTCTAACTCATCTTTTGACTTAATTGGACTCTAACTCGCCCTTCTGGGTTTTCGGCCCAATGAGGCTCTCAAGGATAGAAAAGTTTAACTTGTCCATGTGGATCGGTCGTAGGATCTCTAAGCCATCTGAATCCATGAGAATGGCTGTTGTTCACTGATGATGTAGTCTTGACGATGTAAGAGCCCATCCAATTGGGTCTGAATCTGCCCCTAGTGTTGTGGATAGGAATTCGATTATCCTTCAGCAAAAATTTTCTTCTCTCAGATTTTGGGATTTGGCTTTATTGCTGATCTCCATTGGCTTAAGAAATGACCCATTTTGAATATTTGAGCACATCTGTCATTTTTTTCCCTAGTTCAAAGGATGCTTCTCATCTAGCTTTGCAAGCTTCTTTTGGTCACATCTGATCTTATTGCCCCTAGTTTAAGAGCTGTTTCCAATCCGACCATACAAGCCTTATATTGTGATTGATCGTTGAACATTCTGAGTCAAGGTTCAAGGTTTGAAAGCAAAAGGGGTCGAGTCTTGAGGCCGAGAGTGATCCTATGCTGTACAATCCCGAGAGTGATTCCACGCATGTTTTCATAGGACCACGCAAAACATTTTTTGAAATATTTTAATAAAGCGACTAGTCACTCAAGCTCCTCTAAAGATAATGTAGAACCAATCTGGATCAAGCCAGGATCCTTCTCAGTACTTACATTAACAAACATGATCTTATTCATTAAGGGCTTAGCATGTCTCTCTTTCTCTCAGTTTATTAAATTTTTGCAAATCCCAAGGAATTTCTTCCTCTTTGTTTCATCATAGTGTTAGAAAAGTTTTGAAAAAATTAGGCCAATGCAATGATTTCAAGGCACAGAAAAGTAGGTGAAAATCTCTGCCGTTTTATTAAGATCTTTTGGCGCAACTAGCTCAATGATAGAAATAGATGCAAAAGAAAGAGTGTAAAAGACAAACACAAAACAAGATAGTGATGCCCGAGGTAACACCCTTGAAATCACCTGACTCTAACACAACAAGACTGACTTGATACAACAAGACAGACTCAATACAACATAATAGAACTGGCTCAATACCCAAGTCAGAAAGTACAATAAACAACATTTTCAAATTGTTCAAAATAGTGTGTGTCATCCACCACATCTGGAGTAAAATGAGCACCATTGGTAGGTGGTTCATCCCCCGATCTCATAGTCACATTATCCTCCCAATTCATTGATCAGGTTCCGATAGACTTTGTAGGACCTAGTGCAGTGATGACCTCGTTGTCAATCAGATCTTGTATTTGATGGCGAAGACGAAAACAACTATCAGTGTAATGGCCGGTTTGTTGATGGAAGGCACAGTACTTGGCAGCATTATACCTAGATGGAAGGGGATCAGGGAGAGGCCGAGGGTCAAACGGTTTGAGATGGCCTTATCCTATGAGGATTTGGAGAGCTTTAGATAAGATCATGTAGAGGGGATTATAAGTACGGTTACCAGTCTTGGAGGGAATGACATGGGGGTTGGCAGGTGCTGATTGGGTTTGATGATCTCTTCCGAGTGCAGGATTGGAGCTGAAAGGGGTGTTTCTGGTACGACAGCCTTTTTCATGGCTTGCCCCTTGATTCGAAATACCCCGAACCTGAGTGGCAAAAGTGCTATCCACAGTCTTTGCAACAATTGCAAGCACTTGCTATTTGTTTAGCCCTTTAACTATGAAAGCCTTAATAGCCCATTGAAGATGTTCGTAAGGATCGATACTTGCCCCGACCTTGTTCTTACCACTTGCCTCCACTTTACCAAGGGATTGGGTCGCTATATCAGAGCGGAGCCCAGTTGTTGTTGATATGTCATTGCCCAGACCTGAGATAGCTTTAGGTTGGCCATTTTCAATTGTAGCTCACCCCAAGATTAGGGAGCCTTTTGGCGTGAAATTTCTGGCATGTGATGTGGTCGATGATGGAGCCAAAACCCCAAAGGCTAAATCTGCCACTGTTCTTTGAAGATCTTCAATCATGCTCATCAGCTCAGAAGTAGTGGGTTCATGGGTTTGAGATGATTGGGGTTCGAATGCATCCATCATGCACAAGTCCGTGATTTCTGCAATGAACACCTCAGGCTTGGGTAAATGGGCTGGGTGATATATATGCTGGGATTGTAAGTGGATGGTAGTGTATGGATTAGGTTAAGGTAGGGAGGAGATACTTGGTCATTGATGGAAAGTGGGTTGGTGGTAACACTGGAGTCTTGAGGTGGAGCTATCATCTAATTGTCGATGAGGTTCTGAACCTCATGACGAAGGCGGTAGCAATGATCGGTGCCATGACCGCGCTGCTGATGATACATGCAGTATTTGGTGGGGTTATACCTGGCAGGGAGTGGGTTAGGAAGGGGTTGGGGTCCAAGGGCTTTGAGATACCCTTTTTCCATCAAGACTTTTAGTGCGTTGGTTAGGCTCATATAGAGGGGGATGAAAGTTCTGCCTTGAGTTCGGGTTGGGTCGGCTGTTTATGGGTTGGTATTGGCAAAAAGGTTGTCAGTTTTCGGATTAATGGTGACAGTATTTACTTCTAAGCATTTCGCAGTTGTGCTATCATTGGAGTTGTGAACAACATTCCTCCTCGTAGGTTCATTACCCTCCACAATGATCCCTTGCCTGATGGCATCCACGATTTGAACCGCAATTTCATGGAGGTCCTTAAAGTAGAATAACAGGAGGACTATCATTTTTTGTAATAGCCTTTCATGTAGATTTCTAACAATGATACAGACTTGCTCTTTCTCTGGAGGCTTGCTTGCCATCAAAGCCACATTTTCCCTCAATTGAATGACAAACTCTGAAAAGCCCTCATTTAGTTCCTGACGCGTTGCCTCAAGATCATGAGTTGTGACCTCAATCTGCGTGTTGTAGGAATATTGGGCAACGAAGGATTCGGCCAACTCCTGCCAACTTTGTTTCACCAAGTCCTCCAATTTAGCATACCAGATAACAACTATTCCAGACATGGTTCGGCTAAATAGTGACAACTTTTGTAATGGCAAGAGAGTTATGTAAGTAGGCAAAAGTGTAAAGAATTGCAAGAGAGAGGGAGAAATCTAGAGAGAGAGAAAATCTTGAGTTTGAAATCTTCTAACCTTAAAAAATGAAAGAGGGACTCTCTATATATAGAAAACATGAATTCTATACAAGGAGATCTAGCCCTCCACGTGTGGACTGCTGGATGCATCTGTGCAACAGCTGACACAGCTGGCACAAAATATTTGCAGAAAACACTGGTGGCTGGCCGACCATCAGTGGTGGCAGGTAAGGCATCATTGATGGCTGGCAGACCAGAAGCTTTGCCCGGCAGCCCTCATAGATGGCTGGCAGGCCACCAAAGACTGTAGAGGGGAGAGACCAAGACATGGTCTAAAAAGGAGACAAAATGGATAGAGGGTTTGAAAGGTTCAAACCTGTGGCATTCCGCTGAGGACTTCGTGCGCTCGGCGAGCAAACAGACTCATCACTGAATGTACCTGTAAGGACATCCAAGTCTTAAAGGGTCATCAAAAATGGGATGTCTACAGTTTTCAGCCTAGCGAGCCTCTTAGGGATAGTATTTCTTCAACTTGTCCATATTGATCAGTTGGCAAAATTCTAGGCTATCCAAGTTCATGAGAATAACAGCTCCACCTGACTAGATAGTTTTGATGATGTAAGGACCAGTCCAATTGGATTTGAACTTGCCCCTAGGGTCATGGATAGGAGCTCGGTTGTCTTTCAGCACCAAATCCCCTTCTTTGGGATTCCTAGACTTAACCTTCTTGTTAAAGGCATGGCAATCCTACGTTGATAACCTTGAACATGGTACAATGCTTTTAGCCTTCTCTCAGCAAACAGCATTAGTTCTTCGAACCTGCTCTACTGCCAATCCGCATATGCTATTTGGCACTCAGCCATAACCTGCAGCAATGGAGCTTCTATTTCGATTGGCAGAGCAGATTCCATTCCATAGACAAGAGAATAAGGAGTTGCCCCAGTAGACGTCCGGATTGAAGTTCTATAGCCCCAGAGTGCGAATGGCAATTTGTCTGGCCAGTCCCGGTAGGTCTCAACCATTTTCTGCAAAATATGCTTGATATTCTTGTTAGCGGCTTCAACAGCTCCGTTAGTTTGCAGTAGGTAAGTAGATGACTTATGAAAAGCCATGTTGTATTTCTCCAACAAGTCGATCACTTCTTTTTTGAAATGGGAGCCATTATCTGAAATTATTTTGTTTGGGACTCCAAATCGGCAAATGATGTTGTTTCGGATGAACTTAGCCACATACGCTGCTTTCAACATTGCGTAGGATTGAGCTTCCACCCACTTTGTGAAGTAATCAATTGCCACCAGAATGTATCCATGCCCATTCAACCCTTTCGGTGTGACCGCGCTGATGACCTTAATTCCCCAGACTGAGAAAGGCTATGGTGAAGTCATGTTGTACAGCTTCGATGGTGGGACGTTCATGCGATTAGTATGAATTTGGCCTTTGTGGCATCGCCGAACAAAACCGATACAATCCTCCTCTATAGTAGACCAGTAGTAACCTTGCCTGAGAATCTTCCAAGCTAATATTACTCCGTTCATGTGCGCTCCGCACTCTTCTCCATGGATGGCCTCCATTAGGCACTTTGATTCCTCTGCTTTGACACACAATTTGTGCATTCCCAGTTAACCCCTCTTGTACAGTTTACCTCTGCAGATGATAAATTGAACGGCCATCCACCGTATTTCCCTCTTTCTTTGGCATTTGCCCCTGGCAAATAAACCTCATTTTCCAAAAGTTCCAGATATCATAGTACCAAGGGTTTTGATCTTGTGCTTCATCTATTGTGGCGATAGTCTCGTAGGCCGACGTATACCTCTGCTCAATGATGATCGGACGTATCCGAACTCCAAGCGGGATGTCTATCATGGACGATAGAGTTGATAAGGTGTTAGCAAACTTGTTGTTCTCTCTTAGTAGATGCGTGACTGTCAGCTTCTTAAACCTAGAAATCAGAACATCTAAGGTCTAGTGATAGATCTTCATCTTTTCCTCTTTGACCTTCCAGTCTCCTTTTGCATGAGACACAACTAGGTTTGAGTCCCCAATGACATCCAACCTTTTTGCCCATAGTTCCAGGGTGGCTTCCAAACCAGCTATACACGCCTCGTATTCTGCTTCGTTATTAGATACCTTGAACCGGAGTTTGAAGGCTAAAGGTATATGGGAATTGTCGGTGCTATCAGCAACACCCCTATTCCATAACCATACTGGTTAGACGCTCCATCAAAGTACATTGTCCAAATCTTTTCCTCGACCTGTAGAATAGCTTCATCTAGGAACATGTATTCTACCGCTTCATCCCCTTCTACTAGGTGAGCTACCAAGAACTCCGCTACTGCTCTCCCTTTGACCGACTTGTGAGTGACATACTTCGGATCAAATTCGAAAAAGAGAAGCAACCAACAGGCTAGCCTATCCGTAAGAGCTGGTTTCTCAAAGAGATATTTGATGGGATCTTATATCGAAACTAGAATTACGAAGTGAGCTAACAAGTAGTGCCTTAACTTCCTGCTAGCCCATACCAAGGCTAAGCAAGCTTTCTCCAACGGGGTATACCGGGTCTCGTAATTTAGCATTTTCTTACTCAAATAGTAGATGGCTTTCTCCACCCTATCCTCAAATTCCTAAGCAAGCATGCATCTCATCGTTGTGTCCATTATTGACAGATACAAAATCAAAGGCTTCCCCGGCTCTAGCGGTGACAACACGGGCAGATTCTGAAAGTACAGTTTGATCTGCTCAAAAGCGAATTGACATCGATCATCCCATCGGAATTTCTTTCCTGTTTTCAGGAGACCAAAAAGTGGTTCACAAGTTAACGTTAATTTTGAAATAAATCATCTTATGAATTGCACTTTACCCAGAAAGCCTCGCACCTCCTTTTCAGTCCCTGGTGGTGGCATTTCTAGGATGGCCTTGATTTTGGAAGGATCTACCTCGGTGTCCCTCTGTGTGATCAAGAAACCCAGCATTTTCCCTTTCGTTATGCTAAAAGTACACTTCTGTGGATTCAACCTCGGTCTGTATTCTCTGATCCGTTGAAAGAATTTCTTCAAGGCAGTGTAGTGGCCCTCTCTTTCTTTGAACTTGACAATTATGTCGTCCACGTACACCTCGACCTCTTTGTGGATCATATCATGTAGAATTATGGTTGCAGCTCTTTGATAGGTAGCCCTATCATTCTTCAGCCCAAACGGCATCACCCCATAGCAGTAGGTTCCCCCGACGTAGTGAAAGTAGTTTTCTCTCTGTCCTCGGGGGCCATCAGAATTTGGTTATACTTGAAAAATCCATCCATGAAGGAGAGCAATGCATGACCCGTGGTGAAGTCCACTAACTCATCGATGTGCAGGAAGGGAAAGTCGTCCTTCGGACAGGCTTTATTCAGATTTCTGAAGTCCACACACACCCGAATTCTATCATCTTTCTTCGGTACTGGGACAATGTTAGCCAACCAAGTCGAATACTCAGATACTAGCAAAAACCCTGCGTCTATCTACTTGGTGACCTCCTCCTTGATTTTCAGTGCCTAATCCGAACGTATTCGCTGCAACTTCTGTTTGATGAGTCGAGCCTCGAGGTCAAGAGGGATCTGATGTTGTACAATCTCAGGATCGATTCCAGGTATGTCTTCGTAGGACCACGCGAAAACATCTTTGAAATCTTTTAACAAAGCGACTATGTGCTCACGCTCCTCCGAAGACAATGTGGACTCGATCTGGACCAGACATGGATCCTTCTCAGTACCCACATTAATAGCAATGATTTCATCAGCAAGGGGTTTTACAAACCTCTCCTCCTCTCGATTAATCAAAATTTTCAAAACCAGAGGAATTCCTTCTTCGTTGTTTTCATCAAAATTTTGAAAATCATGATCAATGCAATAAACAAGCAGCACAGAGAAATACTTGAAATCTGTAGTGGCATTCTCATTCACAAAGTTGAGCTCATCCAGTTCTTCAGTTACAACCGGCTCAAAGGAAAAAGAAAAGGATGACCTGTACAAAACCTTGGTATCCGAGTTATTAACCCCAGGAATACCGGACTGAGACTCAGAAGAATTGGAATCTGATTCTGACTCCACAGACTCTGTGGAATCAGATTCTGGTTCACCACGCGACTCAAAACTGCTAGATAGGTAGCCCTCCTCCAGCTACCAAACGAGGGATGGTGCGTCAGATGCATCCAAGATGCTGCTAGAAGGGTTCACACCTGGTTAGTCCCCGATCATGGAAACAGCTAGGTTATCCCCCAAGCTCTCTGAGCCGATCGGAGAATTTGAAAGGAGACATGCCAGTGCTATTCCTACTTTAAGCTCGCTGCTGTTGGAATCATTTTATGTGTTCTTCGCAGTTTCAGCAGTCAGTTCAGCCATTTCCTCCGTATCACTGTCTTGCAGCTACAAGTCAAAGAAAATCTCAAAGCCGGGAACCCGCTTTCTCTCATAGTTGAACCAGGGTTCAGGGAAACCACATAATGGGAAGTCTTCACCTTTCCAAACAAAATAACCATTCAGAGTTCCCCGGATTGGTCTATGCACAAGTTCATAGCATTTCCCAATCTGCTTAGCTCTAGTTCTGCCGGCTATCTCTTTCCCTTTCCTAACCCAGTCCTCTTTGGTGGGCGTATAGCCAAGACCAAAGGCATGCGAGTTATGTGGCACATCAGCCAATGCAGTACGCCCTTCCAGCCACTTCTTCTTTAACCCATTCCTGGCACATGTTGAAGCTTGTTCATGAAGTAGATTGATTGGGCACTGACGTATAAGCCCCCATCAGCTGCCAAGATGGTTTGCACTGCTCGGGCCTCAGCCAAGGTAAATCCAGAGAGGAAAACATCCTCATCGCAATGAACAATTTCCAACACAGGTGTAGTTACCTCTGGCGGAGGATGTATAGATAAATTTTCGAACACAATAGCCACCCCTTTTCCATGGGGGTATTTCAACATTTGGTGGAGGGTAGAGGAAACATCTTTCACTTGGTGCAACCACGGCCTTCCTAGCAATAGATTGAAAGTGGCCGGCACATCTAGGACATGGAACTCGATATCCTGTTGAGCTGGGCCCACTTGAACTCTGATCTATACTGTGCCCATCATCTCTCTACTTGTATTGTCATACACCTGAATCACTTGGGCTGTAGGCACGAAATCTGCTGGTTTCAGACCGATGGCATAGTCTGTACAAGATGGGCAGACGTTGATTGTTGACCCAGTATCGACCAATACCACTGGCACCCACTTTTTTCAGCACTCCACTGATATGTATAGAGGCTTGTTGTGTGCAGAGCCTTCCGGCAACAGTTCCTTTTCTGAGAAGGTTAAAGTTGGCGCATTGCCTCCCTGGAAGACTAATCCTACCAGTTGTTTCGGGGTAGTGTCAATGGATAACTTAGCTTTATCCATCACCGACAGTACAACCTGTCTGTGTACTCGCGAAGCCATAAGCAGACCTTAGATAGATATATCAGCTTGAATCCTCTTCAACTGTTTCAACATAGCCTCTTCTTCTAACTGTTTTTCCCTCTGCTTTTCTATCTCTTTATTCTTTCTGGAGGCTTCAGCTTGGCCCAAATGTGGGGGCTTGAAGTATCGCCCACTTCTAGTCATATGGCCCACCTCTTCAGAGTACCAGGTATTGTCTGGCAGGTCTTCACCCCAATCTTCGTCAGTATGGGCAAGATGCAGATCATCATCTTCCCACCATATACCTCCGACAATCGACAAACAATTATCCAGTTCTGGTCTAATTATTCTCTCAGTAGAAACATTCCCCGCAGGGTGTTTAGCTATTCCAGCTTCCTATTTGTTTTCACTCATTTCTTGCTCAAAACACTTCAGTGCGGCTTCTTGCTTTGTATGTACAGTACTAATAATGCCCAGTTCCTGAGCCAATTGTTCTATACCTGTGTTTTCCAGCAGTTTACCCTTCCTATCGGCCATTTCGGCCATTGTAGCGATTCCCGCTTTCTATTCTTCTGGTTTCAATTCAGTTCCCTCATCTCTATCGGGTTGATTACTTAACCACCCAGAATTGTCTGTCGATCCATTCAGATCAAACTAATCAATATGCACGTCCCCTTGATCTTGCTCATCAAAGAACTGCAAATTGTCTATGTCCTCCTCTAGGTCGGCCAGATCATCTAATCCTTGACTTGGGCCATCCTCTCGAACTACACTGACCTCCATCCCAGTCGGCAACACCAATTCCGGCTTAGCTTGATTGATTGGCACAATATAGCAATACGGGTTGTACACCCCTTCAGATAAGTCCTCAGAGCCCTCGAGCAACAGACTGACATTTTCCACCAAGGCCAACCTCCATTCATCTACCACTGTCACCACCACGAGTTCAGGTTGGAGTGTAGATGTGTTCATCATGCACAAGTCCGTGCTCTCAAGGATGAACAACGCCAGTTTAGGTAGGTGGGAAAGGGTGATATATATATATATATATACTGGGGTCATAAGGGATGGCCAGTGTGTGGATGAGGTTTATATGCTGGGGTGGAGGAACTTGATTATATGGTGGGAAAGAATTTGTAGTGACGTTGGGTTTTTTAGGTGTTATCACAATGTTGTCAATGAGATCTTGAATCTCATGGCGCAGCCTGTAGTATTGGTCGGTGTCATGACCGTGCTGCTGGTGAAAAGCACAGTATTTGGCCAGGTTGTGTTTCGGGAGAAGAGAATGGGATAGAGGGCGACGCTCTAGTGGCTTAAGATGTCCCTTTTTGATCAACACGCCCATGGCTTTGGATAAGGGCATGTAAAGCGGGGTAAAGACCCTTTAGGATCGGGTTTGGTTGTTTGAGGTTTGTGGAGTTGCGTTGGATGTACTGGCGAAAGGGTTGGCGGTCTTGGCTGTGGTGGTGACCATGCTCACATCCGAAGGCCGTACAGAGGTGCTACCACTCGTGGTTGCATTGGAACTACGTGTAAAGGGCCTATTGGGCTGTTCCTTCTCATCGACTATCAGCCCTTGTTTCATTGCATCTTCAATCTAAATCCCTATCTCATGGAGCTTAGCGAATGTAAACAATGGCAAGACTATCATTTTTTGCAATAATTTTCCTTGCAGGTTGCGGACCACCATTCTGATTTAATTCTTGTTGGATAGCCTGATAGTCATCATCGAGGCCTTAGCCCTCCATCAGGTTACAAAGTCCGAGAAGCCCTCATTTGGCTCCTGACGGGTCGCTTCAGATCACGGGTTGTGACCTCGATCTGGGTATTGTAAGAGTACTGCGTAATGAAGGCCCAGCCATTTTCTCCCAGTTCCGTTTCACAGAGTCTTCCAGCTTTGCATACTAGATGGCCGTTATACCCGACAGGGTCCGGCCAAAAAATGACAGTTTTTGAAGTCTAGTAAGACCCATTGGTCGCAGGATATCAGAGAATGGCCACAGATGGACCATGGGATCCCCAGAGCCATTGAACCAGTCTATCTGTGGCATTTTGAATATGTCCGGCAGAGTTACTGCGGAGTCTGTGTATTCATTATCAATGTCTAGGATTGAATTCACGTCGTGTGCCCACTTGAAAAGCTTTTCTAGCTTGTTGACCTTCAGTGCAGTGGGGTCAACCTTGAATTCAAATGGCGCCTCAGTCTGGTACATTGGTGCCTTGGAGGTTTGCGGTGGGATCGGATCTACCAGAATACCCAGATTCTCTTGGACATTGACAATGACTCCAGGTGTTGGAATACCCGTAGGTGGTGCATAGGAAGCAAAAGCTGCCGCTTGCTGTGGTTGCTGTTGCTGCAGCCTATTTATCACTTCCGCTTGATGGGCTATAACTTCAGCTTGGTGGACAACATCTAGCTGCATGGTTTCAATGGTTTGCTGGAGATGACAGAGCATGTCTGCCATGCTAACCGGAGGATGTTGAACCATCAGAATTGGCGAATAATCTCTTATTGGAGTGGAAGTAGAAGATTGAGCCTGACTGGGCGCAGGTGAAGTAAAAGGTGACTGCTAGACTGGTAAGTCATGCCTAACCCTCCTCCGTCTCGTAACCAGTGGGAGTGAAGCAAACACTGGCTATCCCCTAACAAGATCCCCGAATCTGTAAAGTCTTCTCACACGGGTCTAGAGTGCTTAGGGGGTAACAGGACTATCCGAAGCAATTATGATTAACTGCCTTGCAAAAAGAAATAAAGCAAAAAGAAAGCGAAAATCAGAAATTGCACAGCACCTCAAGTCAGATATGAACAAGACACAGTTGCAATCAAAAGCTGCAGTATTGTACTCAACACTGAACTCTACCCCCAAATCTAATACTCAAGCTTGCAACTGATACATACATTCCTGTAGAGTTTCACTCTAAAAGCACATATCAGTTAAGTGAGAGCCAAAACAACCCTATGAGGGGATAAGGTCACCCTGTCCTAGTTTCGTCAGAAGCTAGGGTTCACTATTCAAGCAATACGGTTACACAATCCTGCATTCGGGTAAGCAACCTGTCCTAGTTTGGAACTGTCTCTATGACTTTCGATATGCAACTAGGTCGATTGGTCAAAAAGGGTACCTCAGCAAGACTACCTAATATACCTCTCACACCTAACACCGAGAAGTGAAAGGAGGATCAAACAGTACTGAGGTAGTCTAGATCCAAGGGTTATGTTCCCATCGTGGCAGAGCCTGCAACCGGTCAACCTTTTGGCAAGCCTTTCCAAGCAAGCCTCCGGCAAACCGTTCAGGAATAACAGATGGCAAACACAGTGACTTAGGTGCACCAATGCAAATGCAAATGCAAAGAAACACATAAGTGTAGATAAAATATCATATCATAAGTTTGAGTCAAGTTCTCTAAATCCCCAACAGAGTTGCCAGAAACTGTAGCTTGGCTTTTTCGCTCCCTCTTTCAGAAACTCGAAAATAAGCCTTATAGTTTGAACTCCCGCGGTTCTGAATCTAATCTCACAAGTGCGATGTGAAATTGATAAAAACCAAAGAGTCCAAATCCGGCAAATCGTTTGGAAAATTGATTTTAGGATCAAAAATGCCAAAATTGGATTGTTTTGCCAGATACAAAGTCACCACCTAAAAATTTTATTTTGGAAAAATTTTAAAAACCCATGACTCGTGCCAAAGGCCACGTGTCCTTCATCACCAAAGTTGCCTCAGCTCGGGAACTTAGGTACGAGAGGAGAAGGTCATGGATTGAGCACTCCTGCTCGCCCGTTCAAAGATCGGCCTCTACTAATCATGATATGATTTTTATGTACATTATATGCTCTTGTTCTGGTTATTAGGCTAGCATTACTATGTGATGTGCACAAGCAAGTATAGACTAAAATTGAAAGAATTGGAACAACTCAATTTCATGTTTGTTTTGTGAAAAGTGTTTGATTTTGCCACCTCAAGTGGGCTTAAAGTTTGCGAATTTGCCACTCAACAAAGTGGGCTTAAACATACATTCATTGAATTGTTCCAATTCAAGCAACAAGTCCTCATCCACAATCATTCAAACAGTTCATCACTTAAGCATTTAGCCTCATAGTAAGCAAGATAGTCATGGCAATCACTTACGCTCATGCAAGCATACTAAAGCATTAAAAACTCACCTAGTACTCCAAGCTAAGAAGATATGAGTTAGAAAAATATACATCATTCCTAACTATGTCGAATGTCTAATGCAACGCATGCAATAATGCAACTAATAGGCTCGGCTACTTAACATGTTATTTGCAAGAACTTCAGAGCATGCGTTTTAAACATGTATTCATCAAAGTATTGAAACGAAAATACAGTTTGAATGATGCACCGAGCCTCCGTACATGCAATACGAAGAATGGATGCAAGCATAAAGCATAAGGTATGCTAATTGAAATATGTCCCTAATCTAGCCATCAAAAGTGGATAAATAAAAGAAAGAAAGATGTGGGTGTAGACACCCTATTTTTGACCGTCCTCAAGACTTAGACGTCATCACTCGTGCACTTGATGATTGTGTGTTAGTGTTTCTTTTGAGCGCCCCAAAGTCCCCGACGGAATGCCCTATCTTCAAGCCTTTGAACCTTGTTCTTTTTGTGCCTTGTTTTGGACCAAAACTTGGTGTCTGGACCTTTTGGTGACCTGTCGGCCGCCACCCAAGGCTGTTAGCCATGGGATGCTTTTGTCGGACAAGGGTGTGGCCGGTCAGGCACCAGTGGTGGTCGATGGCCACCAGTGCCTTTTTCCGGATATTTATTGACAGTTGTGCCAGCTGTTGCACATTGAGTTGTATCTCCATTCACGTGTATGGTGAGATGTTTCTCAGCTCAAGACTTGTTTTTCTATATATAGGGGGGTTCCTCCTCCATTTTTGGAGGTTAGCATTTTTAGAACAAAAATCTCTCGCTCTCTCTCTAGCTTTCTTTCTTTCTCTTGATATTTTGTACACATTTGCATACAAGTCCTTAGCTTTTGCATATCAACCCTTAACCAAATACTCTCACCTTTGGGCTGAGATTACTTGGAGCCTTCTTTGAGCTCTAGAAGGAGGTTTGAGCTTGGTTTGTTGCCTATTTTGTGTCTTAGCTTCAAGAGGTATAACACTTATTATTTAAGCTTGTTTTCAATACTTGTTTAGTTATCTTTTCAAACTATTTTTGGGATAATTTTTAATTGTCAAAAAATCTATTTTTATGGTTTAAAAGTGTTAGTTAGAGGTCTCTTTGAGTTAGGGGTGGTCCACCCTTCTTGCTCATTTGCTTGTTAAGCTTTTGTACCATTTTCCATCACTTCAAAACCAAATTTTTTGGGCCTTTTAACCACTAAATTTCAGAGGTCTTTCAGTGGTAAAAACTTTGTTTTGAAGTCCAAAATTGGAGGGGTTAGCCTCCCCTTCTTGTGTCTTGTTTGCATGCCTGGTTAGCCTAACATGTTAGCTTATTATTTTAGCTTTTTATGGCTTAAGTCCAGCATGTTTTTGCCTCTGAAATGACCTATTTTGGGCTGGTCAGTTCAGTTGAGGCTTGTATTGCATAGTTGTAGTGTTATTTCCTTCACTAGCTTGATATTTTAATGCTTTGATCATCATTGTTTTGAGCTAATAGCATGTTTTAGTGTTGTTTTATAATTCATTTCAGACTTAAAATCTCTACAATCTCCCTCCATTCTTCATTCTTTTGTTTGCTTTGAAAGTGGTCTTAAACCCCTTGTTTACCTAAGTATGAAATGGAGGTGTTGCACCTAATGGTTTAATCCCTTAGGGGGTTCATTACTAACAGTGTAACGTCTCTTTCATGGCCAAAGCAACTCATTGTTTGAGCCATCTTTCCATTAGAGGACACTCACTTTTGGACTTAATCGATTAAAGAATGAATCGGTAATGTAAAATGAGTAAACAAAATTGGACAAGTAAAAGAGGGAAGATAAGCATATTTCGTGTTGCATTACATGTGTTCGAATCGGACATTAATTCGAACATAAGGAAAATGGGACATTTCATACTCAGAAGTGATGAAATGTGCCACTTTCTTTGGTCACCATCATCCTTGATCATGCATGATAGGCTGGTAGTCTTTTTGAGTCTTGTTTTGCACTCATTAAACTTGTACAAACTTTGTTCTTTGGCCATCATGCATGGAAATTGCTTGATTGATGGTTTGAGAGCCAAGAGTTTCACTCTTTTGAGCTTGTTTGATGATTAGGAGTGTAAACAGTACACACAAACCTGTGAAAATACATTATTTTACTCTTTCTACTTTCTATTATAGCAAAAAGAGGGGTTCATGTCATCAGTGACCGACCGGCCACCACCAGTAGCCGACCGGCCACCATTGGTAGCCGATAGGTCCCTTATCGGCCACTAATGAAATTTGCACAGTGTGTTCCTGAGGTGGAGTAGAGGTGTTCTGGAGGTGGGCAACTTCTTTGGTGTTCAAATGTGCAAACAGAGGCATTCAGCAGCAAGATAGTGCCTTTTCGGGTGAAAACCGGGCATGTGCATGAGCTTTCCTTGCATTCCTAGTTTACTTGTCACTTAAATATCTAGTTTAGATGCATGTTGCAATTAATTAGTTGTGGCTAATTAAGTTTTGTAATAATTAGCTTAGCTTAATTAGCGTAGCTAGTTGGTTCGCTTTTATTCATTCAGACCCTCCTTCGCGACGGCGTAATGTTGTAAATAAATGTGCGTGCATATGTGCATGTATTCCAATCCCATGTATTTCTCCCTTTTATTTAATCGCTTTTGATGATTAGATTAGGGACATTTTCAATTAGCATAACTTATTCTTGCATGTTTGCATCCATTCATTTGTCTTGCATGCACTGAGGCTCGGTGCATCATTTAAACTGCATTGCAATTTCCAATACATCTTTGAATACGTGTTTAATTGCATGTTGTTCAAATCAATTCACATGCCATATTAGTAGCCGAGCCTATAAATTGCATTATTGTATGTATTGCATCAGGCATCTTGTATAGTTAGGATTATGCATTTTTCTAACTAGTTTTTGTTTTGGCTTGGAGTACTCGGTAAGTTTTATGCTTTAGCATACTTGCATGAGTGTGATTGCCATATTGCCATGATTAGCATGCTTGCCATGAGGCTATATGCTTAAATGCTAAACTATTTGAATGCCTGTGGATGAAGACTTGTTGTTTGAATTGGAACGATTCAACGAATGTATGTTTTAAGCCCACTTTGTTGAGTGGCAAATCATATTTTAAGCCCACTATGTTTGGTGGCAAATCCGTATCTTTAAGCCCACTTGAGAGTGACAAATTCAAACCATTTTCGCAAGCAAACATGACTTGAAATGTTCCAATTCTTACGATGTAGTCTATACTTGTATGCATACACATCACATAGTAAGGTTAGATTAATAACCAGAATAAGAACGCATAATGTTTATAAAACATCATATCATGATTAGTAGAGGCTAATCTTTGATCGGGCGAGCGGGGGTGCTCAATTCATGACCTTTCCCCTTCATACCTAAGTTCTCGAGCCAAGGCAACTTTGGTGATGATGGACACGTGGCCTTCGGCATGAATCAGGGTTTCCTAAATTTCTCCAAAAATAAAATATTTAGGTGGCGACTATGTATCTGGCAAAGTAGTCCAATTTTGACATTATTTGATTTAAAATCAAATTTTCAAAAAGGTTTTCCAGATTTGGACTCTTTGGTGATTATTAGTTTCATATTGCACTTGTGAGACTAAATTCAGAACCACAGGGGTCCGAACTGTGAGGCCTTCTTTTCAAACCCTTTTCGAAAGGCGGGGCACGGAAAAAGGCGAGTCCATTGTGGGGTTGGAAGACATACACATTATTACATTACGTTATCGCGAAAGAGAGTCTGAATGAACTAAGCTAGCTAACCAAGCTAAGCTAAGCTAATTATTACAAAACTTGAATAAATAGCTAAACTAATTAACTAATTGTTACCACACTTGAAATGAATAGTCAACTAACTATCTAAGCTAATCAATTAAAAGAAATTAACCAGGCTAAGCTAATTAAATATTACAACACCGAATAATTAGCTACAACTAATTAGACTAATTAAATATTACAACACAATTTATTATGCTAATGAAACAATTAAATAATTAAACGCATTTGATACGGACACCATGGAAGATGGATGAAGGTTGCATGTGCGTCACTTGAAAGCTACTCTATCTGCCCAGACCATCTTTGTTTCACCTTCAGTCACTACCCCTGTTTTTGCAAAATTGCAGTTTCAAGAAGTAAACTTGTTGTTGATGTTTCAAACTTGGTTTTAATGCACTCTCAAGCTTGAATCATACTTCTCTAAGATCAACCAAGGTTTTAGGGTGGTAAGACAAGGTTGTATATGGTGTATATAGGTGGTATAAGCAAGCTAGGTTAGCTCAAAGATGACTTGCAATGGAAGAAGGAGGAGTCAAGAGCTCTCAAGGTGTATATATCACTTCTAGAATTTTTTTCAACCCTCAAAACAGTCCAAGAGCTTCAGTTTTATAGAATTCGAACTGAGAATGTGATAAATATATTTAAAAATTGACAGTTGGCGGCATCTCGCCCAGAACAGTGTTTATCGCCATCGAAGGCCGGCCGACCATTCATAGCCACGGTCGGCCATCACTGATACACAGCCCGGCCTTGATAGCCTCCCTTATTTTTTTGGTTCAAACTCATCTCAGGGTAGGAAATGGTCCAAAAATGAAACTCGTGGGTTCAAACAACGTAAATATTGAAGATGTGACGTTATTTCGGAAGCCTGATTGATTCTGAATTGCTGCAAATTCATAATTCAACTTTCATCATTGAGTGCATTAAACCAAGCGTCTGAGTCTTGTAGGCGGTCAAAAATGGGGTGTCTACAACGTGGGATTAAGAGATTATTACAACACAAACCGGATCTAACAAATCATACAAATAAGATAAAAAATATATATATAAAATGAACAAAGTTATTATTCATTCGCCAGTTACTATTCATCCGATGGAGCACTATTCATCTGTCGAAAATTGTTCTGCCCACTGTTGGGTGACTACTCTGTTTCGCCGGGGAAAACACATATGGTCGGAGCTCTATTCATCTAGCGGTACTATTCACCATGACAGTTACTATTCACCCTTCTTGGTCATTACTCATCTTACTAGACATTTTTTCATCTGCGGTTACTATTCACTGTCGGTCACTATTTATCTAGCGTGATCACATTTTTAACAAATTAGGTGGTTTTGACTGACCATTTAAAACAGTAAATTACAATAGTTTATTTAAAGTAATAAATTACAATAGTTTATTTAAACAATAAATTACAACAATTTATGTATAACAGTAAATTATAACAAATATGTGAGTGGTGCAACCTTACCTTTAAAGCGGTAAAATAATTATATATAAAAAAATAGTAAATTATAACATATATGTGGGTGGTGCAGCCTTCCTTTTAAAGTGATAAAAACAGTTATGAAAAATTGTAAATGAAGTGTATAAACAAGCTATATCACATTTTTAAATTAAATGAAAGTTTGTGAAAAAATTCACCTTTCGAGGAGATGATGAATTTTCTGATTTACAAATTTTCTTCTAATTACCCTCAAGGTTGTGGAATGTATTTTCAATTCTCAGTCCAAAATTTGGAATTTCAGCTTTAATGGTGCTTCGGTGTATTGGTGAAAAGCCAATAAAGAGAATGGAAAGAATAGTTAGTTTTGGAAAAATAAAATATCTTAGAAAATATTTGTGCTCTCTTTCTTCTTCCTTTTTTCTTCTTTTCTTTCTAATCTTTTCTCCCTCAAATTTTCTTTTAATTCCTTTTTCTTAATTCCTCTCCTCTGATATCTCTTGATTTCCCCTCTCTATTGTTGAGTCTCTTCCTCCCTTTATTTTATAGCCAAAATTATCCACAAACAAACAAAACAAAAAACTAATATAGTATAGAATAATAGTAGATATTATATATATATATATATATGTATGAATGAATTGAGGCATGTGTGGGAGAGGTTGACTGCGACCTCTCTTTTTTCTTTTTTTTTTTCTTTTTATTTAATTCATTTTAATATAATATAAATTATCTAAAAAATATTATTTATACCAATTTATAACCAAAATATGTACAAACACATAAAATTATATAAAATTATAAAATATTACAAATAAATGGGCTAATAAAATATATTTTAACGAGCCAAATATGTAACATAATTTGGCCAAAACGGGTCTAAAACAAAACAAAACAAAACTAGAAACGGTGCAAGAGAGGAGATTTGTCAAAGGGTACATAGTAATATTACCGTGCACTTTATAATATAATAATATATAAAAAGTATTATTGGTATACATATATGTACAAATGTCCAAAAAAATATATAAAAACACACAAAAATATTTAAATTTTAAAATAAAATAAATGGACTAACAAAACATATTTTAACAGGCCAAATGTGTAAAATTTAGGCTAAAACCAATTAAAAACAATTTAGCCAAAGCGAATGAAGGTTGCGATTAAAGCTTAAATTCTATCTTTCCATTGAGAATTTTGTGAGATAGCATATTTTTATTTTCATCATCGAGCAATCAAAAGAAAGCACCCAAGTCTTATGGTCGGTCAAAATAGGGTGTCTATAGTTGACATTCTTTGACAGAACTCGAAGTCATTTCATGACGTGAGTGAATGTCAAAACCTGAAGACGGCCCTTTTGACAAGGCCGTAAGATTTGGGCAAACAAATAAGATGCAGATGCAATTGGTTGAACCCGAGGGTTGCCTATGTATCTCTTTGCAAGGAATCAAACCAGCATAATTCAAGGGCAGAATACAAATGACATGCTCGAAATACAATTGAAAGTTGGACTTACACACTTTCGCACAACCGGTTGTTTTGAAAGTTCATGATCGATGCAATGTAATGCAATGATGATAAAGCTGTAAAGATGGCAAAATGCGAGGCATACCTCGTGCACATAATATGCTCGAAATGTAATTAAAGGTTGGACTTATATGCTTCAACACAACCGATTAAAATTTGGACTTGCGCACTTTTCCACAGCCAGTTAAAAGTTGGACTGCACACTTTTGCACAGCTAGTTGAAAGTTGGACTTACACACTTCTGCATAGCTGGTTGAAAGCAGATGCCTCACGTGAGAGGAAGAAGTGTGAACTTGAGATCCAAATGCGTCTCACACGAGAGGAGAAATAGTGAACTCGAAATCCAAATGTGTTTCACGCGAGAGGAAGAAATAGTGAACTCAAAATCCAAACACGTTTCACCCGAGGGGAGAAAATAGTGAACTCGAAATCCAAACGTGTTTCACGTAAGAGGAAGAAATAGTGAACTCGAAATCCAAACGCATTTCACGCGAGAGGAGAAAATAATGAACTCGAAATCCAAACGTGTTTCACGCGAGAGGAGAAATAGTGAACTCGAAATCCAAATGTGTTTCACGCGAGAGGAAGAAATAGTGAACTCAAAATCCAAACACGTTTCACCCGAGGGGAGAAAATAGTGAACTCGAAATCCGAACGTGTTTCACGTAAGAGGAAGAAATAGTGAACTCGAAATCCAAACGCGTTTCACGCGAGAGGAGAAAATAATGAACTCAAAATCCAAACGTGTTTCACGCGAGAGGAGAAATAGTAAACTCGAAATCCAAATGTGTTTCACGTGAGAGGAAGAATAGTGAACTTGAGATCTAAATGCGTTTCACACGAAAGGAAGAATAGTGAGCTTGAGATCCAAATGCGTTTCACGTGAGAGAAGGAATTGTGGTAACCAACAGACATACCTAACCGTATTTCATACGGAGAGGGGAAAGGTTTAAACCAAGTAAACTTCAAATACTAACGCATTTCACGCGAAAGGAGAAAAGGTGGTGCAACCGACAGGCGTACCTAATCCTATTTCATACAGAATAGGGGATAGTTTTCAACTGGGTAAAGAAGAAAGGGGTCTTATCCAATAAGCGAGACTTAGACCATACCTTAATACGAAATAGGGGATGGTTTTCAACCGGGAGAAGGGAAAATGGTCTTAACCAATAAGCGAGACCTAGACCGTACCTCAATACGACATAGGGGATAGTTTTCAATCGGGTAAAGGAGAAAAGTTATAACCAAAAAATGGGAAAATTGTAGCCAAGTAATGTGAGTAGATTGTAACAATGTATGTAATGAACAGTGCAAGTGTGATGGTGAATGCAAAACTCGAAGGGGCAATGTGAGACATGTAATATGCAATGATGAATGCACAACAATAATATGATGGATGCAAAACAGATGAATACACAAAAATAAATTTTTTTCCCTTACTTTTTGATTTTTTTCTTGATCTTTTTTTTTTTTCTTTTGAAACGTTTTTCTACTCTTTTTTTTTTTGAAAATTTCTTTTTGAGTTTTTTTTTTTAAATTTATATACATACCATATATACATATACGGATACATATGATATACAAAACACGTATTACATATGTATATATATACAAACAGACAAACTATATATATATACGGACATCTACATACATATACATATATATACGGACAGACAAGCTATATATATACAGATACATATACATGTATATACAGGCACATACACAATATACACAGACATACAGATACATATACAGTATCAATATATACAATTTATATACATATCACTCTCTCTCCCCTATTTTGTCTTCTCTGTCTCTTTCGTCTTCGTCGAGCGTCGTGTCTAGCGTGATTTCAAGAATCACGGTGCACCTGACCGACAATAGTTGGACTGACCTCATTTGTCAAAAATTGCCTCGACAATCCCTCTTCTTTGGTTTTTTCGTCTCTTCCATCTTCTTCTTAAACCGAGGCATGCGAGAGAGATAGAGCAGAAAGCTGCAAACTTTCCCTACCATTACTCTGCAAGTTTTCCCTTTGTCATTATACTCCCCCTAACATGGCCTCTTTTCTTCATCCTCTCACTCTCTTCCCTGACCTTAATGATTCCCCAATTGAGATTACCAACTCCTCTGAGCCTCAACAAAATTCTGTTCTCAACTTCTCTGTGTTGTCAGTCGAGCAACTGATGGTAGCATAATCTAATATCGATGCCAACCACTACACATTGAAGTCCTGTGTGGAGACCGTGACCGCAATCTCCAATTTGTCCCACCAACTGTAGGGTAGGACGAGTGAAGTACATCAATTAAATGCTTAACTCTCCTTGCTCTAGCGTATGTACAAGAATGCTTGAGAAGAGATCAGCAATTTGAAGAAGCAAAACAAAGACTTTACCAATGGTAAGGTAGAGTCTTTAAGGGCTTCCTGAGAATGAAGATGTGACGAGGCAACTGACAGTAGATTCGAGTGACGAAGTTGTCTACAAATTAAGTCAGTTTGTAATCTTTGCCGCCGGGCTGCTATCGGAAATTGAGAAAATGTCCCTCTCTTTATTTTTTTGTATTTTCAATTTTTTCCTTCTTGTTCTTTTTTTTTTTTCTTCTCTTTTTGTTTCTACTTAAGAAGGAGCACCATTGCTTCAGATTATCCCTCTTTTGTTGTTTTGAAATTTTCTTTTCTTTTTTCTTTTTGTAATGTTGATCAAGGGGACTTCACCCTGATGTTTAATAAAATGAGTTCTTTTTTTGCATATCATGGCATGAATGGCTTTACACTTGAACATGAAAAACATTTTTCTTTTGAATTTGAATCTGAGAATGATTGAATTTTCAATGAATTTTGAATTCGATACTGAGCCCTCAACTGACCAGAAATTAAAGAACAACTCAATGAAAGAAAAATAAAGCAAAAACAATCCAAACACATCTACTTACACTTGTTGGAATGAAATACCCTCAAAACACAACTCGAAATGACAAACCATTAAGTCTACGCAAATTCTGTAGTTTTTCATTCTAGATTCATAACTTGATCGGTTGGCTAATTGATTGGCCGGACGGTTGATTAGTTGTCTAACCAGCTGAAAATTGACAGGTTGGCTAATTCATTAACTGGCTAGCTGAATGAACTAATGAACTGGCTGAAAAATTGGTCAACTGGCTAAACAAGTGGCCGGCCGGCTGAAACAATCAACAAACATCCGAAGTCAACTCAAAACCTGGATGGTCGACTAAGTGGTTAACCGACCGGCTGAAACAATCAACAAACATCCTGAGTCAACTCAAAACTTGGATGGTCGACTAAATGGTTAGCCGGCCAGTTGAAACATAAACATGAAACTCAAGAGTTCAGGAGAAAACAAAATCCCTAACTCAGCTATGCCCATAATTGATTGCTTTGATTGTTTCTTGTCTTTTTGCTAATTTTTTTTTGACCAACATGAGAGTTAGATTAACATGCTTGTTCCACTCTTTGTTTTGAAATCATGTAAGTCAAGCTGTGAGCACTGAAAATTTTCTTCTTTTGGGTCCAAGAAATGGTCCAGTTTACAAAAATAGAATAATTTTTGACAAAATTAGTCGATTTCATTAAAAGTCCTCAAAAACTGTTTTCACAAATGGCCACTACCCGACCAACACGAAATCAACCCTTGAGATGCACAAACAACCCAAGCTTGATTTGTCTTACTACTAAATCTGCTGTAAATGAGAGATAGGACAATCGAATTGGATGGAGATGAGCCAATTAAACATGGATAAGACGGCTGAGTCAAGTAAAACTACACCAATCAAACATGGATGGGATAAGTGAGTTGAAAATGGTTAGGGTTGAACTTCAAAATGAAGCTACCTACGTTTCCCAAAGACAAGAATCAGGCCTTACGTAGTTCCCATGGGTAAGGTTCACTCGAGTATTACCACTCTTCTTTTGTGCTCTAACTTTTGCCAAGGCCGCCCTTCCGGATTTTTGACTTTGCGAGCTTTTCTTCAATTTTTGCATTTTTCATTTTCTATTTTGTTCATATTTCATATTTTTATTTTTTTCATTTTCCTACTCTAACTTTTGCCTAGGTCACCCTTCCAGGTTTCAGCCCAACGAGCCTTTCAAGGATAGTACTTTTGTAGCTTGTCTATGTTGATTGATTGTGAGATCTCTAGACCATCTAAATCTATGGGAATGACTTTTTTTCTTGACTAGATAATTTTGATGATATAGGGACCCCTTCAATTGGGTTTGAATTTGCCCCTAGTGTTGTGGATAGAAACTCGATTGTTTTTCAGCAATAAATCTCTTTCTCTCAAATTTCAAGATTTGACTTCCTTGCAGGTCTCTATTGGCTTGAGAAACGATCCAGTTTTGAATTTTCGATCACATCCGACCTTTGTTGCCCCTAGTTCAAGGGTTGCTTTCAATTTGGCTATGTAAGTTTCACACTTTGGTTGATTATTGAACATTCTGAATCAAGGTTTGAAAGCTAAAGGGATCGAGCCTCAGGTCGAGAGGAATCCTATGTTGTACAATCTCAAAATCAATTCCAGGAATGTTTTCATAGGACCACGCAAAAACATTTTTTGAAACTTTTTAATAAAGCGACTAATCGCTAGTGCTCTCTGAAAACAATGTAGAACCAATCTAGACCTAGCTAGGATCTTTCTCAGTACTCACATTAACAACAATGATCTTATCCATCAAGGGCTTGACACGCCTCTCTTCCTCTCAATCGATCAAATTTTGAAAATCCCAAGAAATTCCTTCCTCTTCATTTTTATTACAGTTTTGAAAATTTTGGTCAATGCAATGGTTTAAAGGCACAGAGAAGTAGACGAAAATTACTACATTTTCATTCAAAACTTTTTGGCTCAATGGAATAGACTTGACTATAAAGCGAAAAAGACAGACACAAACAGGACAATGGTGTTCGAGTTATCACCCCCGACATCACTAGACTCTGATTCACAAGACTGACTCGATCCTGATTCCGGCTCCACAGACTTGGCGAAATATGTTCAAACTCAACACTCAATTTAGAACTTAGAATAAAACCATTCTCAAATTGCTAGTTAAAGCGTGGGCCATCCACTGCATTCAAAATAAATCTCGTGCAATCAACAGGTGGTCATTCCTCAATCATAGAAATGGTCAGATATCCCATAAGTTCTATTTATTTACATAGGTAGACTTTTGAAGCATCAGACTTTTTTGAAGCTATGGTGCTACAACGACTTAGCAAAAAGAAAACCAAAAATAATACCCTCAATCAAAACAGCACTTTGACTCAATCGCACAACTAATCATTATGCACAATGAACTCAACCCCTCAAAATGATATGCCTGACTCCAGAGTCCATACATTGCATATAGCAGGAAAGAAAACAAACACCCCTATGAAGGATAGGGTTATCCTGTCCTAGCTTTGACATGATCTAAGGTTTCACTATTCAAACAAGTGACATCATATATACTAGCATGGGGTAGCATCATGTCCTAGTTTTGGAAGTTGTTAGAGCTTACTATATGCACTAGGTCAGTCTTGGTCAAATGGGTACCTCAGCAAGATACCGATATACCCACCGAATCCGACGAATCAAACGGTACGTGGTGATCCTAATTCCAAGGCTTGTACTCCCACCATGTTAGAGCCCATGTCTGTCTATCCACTCAAAGCCGAATAGCCATCCAAGATAACAAGTGACTAGCACGAGACTTAAGCGCACCAATATATGCAATGCAATGAATGTATAATTGAAAATAAAAAACATATCATGGAACTCGAGTCTAGATTTCTTAATGCCTGAAACTGTAATATGCCCGGGGGATACCCGTGCACCTTAAATAATTTGGACCCTCGATTTCTTCGATCTAGTCTTACGAGAATGTGAAACATAGATAAGAGTCTAGATTTGGAAACTTTATAAAAAAAATTATTTTATTGCAAAAATATTTGCCAAAAATAGACTGCGTCATCAGATCTTAACGTCACCACCTAATATTTTGTGAAAATTAGGAATTCTATGACTCGTGTCAAGGCAACTGTTCATCGTATCAAGGATGCTCGGCTCGAAACCTTATATGTGTGAGGGAGGAAGATCATTAATTGAGCACTCCCGCTCACCCAATCAAAAGATTAGCCTTTACTAAACTATGATATGATTTTTATTTATTGTATGTGTTCAAGTTTTGATTGTTTAATAAATGCTAAAATTACTATGAGCAGCAAACAAGAATATACTGTGTCATTCATTTTGGAACGGCTTGATTTCATGCATTTTGAATGGGTTTTGAGAGTCGTATAGCTCACAATTAAATTGAGCCCACGAACATGAAAAATCAATACTGTCCCAAATTGAGCGACACAATCTTCATCCATCAGCAATCATAGAGTTATAACAATTAAACAAATAGCCGCATGGTAAAATGTTAAGACATAGTAAAAAAATTATGTACTAGCGGGATGTAAAAGTATAAAAACTTACATATTTACTGACATCCCGCAAACAGCTACAAAACAAAGTTAGAAAATATACATGATCTTATATACAAAATCGTAATGTAATACATACACAAAATGCAACTAGAGATTCGGCTACTACAACATGACATGTGAGTCATGTTGTTCAAATTTTGAAATTAAATAAATAGATTTATGAAGAAATCAAATTATATATATACTAAGAACACATGCTAATAATTACAACTAAATTTCAACAGAAATTCACAAAACAATAAAAGGGTAAAGAGACGAAACCGAAGCCTGCACGGAAGTAGTTTCCTTAAAACAGATTTCGCCGCCTCACTGGTCGAGTGCTTGAGGAATCCCGGCGTCTGTCTCCCAGGATACGACGGTCAAAACCAGCTACGGCAGAAGCACTCTCTGTCTAGCTTAGCGAACAAAACAGTGGCATCACTCTTTCACTGTAGGAACTTTCAGGCAAACTGACTTGTGAAAATGGAAGTAAAAATTTCTGTGTTTGAGACTTGACAAGAGGGTCTCAATTTATACATGTATAGGGGAGAGAGGAAGAGCCTCCAGCCTTTATGGCCCCAACACAATAGATGGTTGGGACCCACTTTAATCTTTAATTAAAGTCACCACACTTTAATATTAAATTAAAGTCCCCAAAAATCATTTTTTCCAACAATCCCCCACATGAATAAAAATTGACCGAATGACTCAACAAACGAACACCGTTCAACAATAATGACTCGGAGAGAGAGTACAACGGACTAACCCCGACATCAGAGAAGGTAGCTTTTGGCTTTGAACCTCTCCCAGTGAAAACCTATCGAGTTTACTGGCTGATCAGTGAATAAGACATCTTGAACTGCTCTGCCGTTTATGTAAACTGAGACAATAGATCTCACACAGGAATTACTCCTACCACCATTCTGTTCTCACTGGTGTGCCCTGTGTGGCCCTGGACACTAGCCTGGTTCAGCGAGTGGTTTCAAAGAATCTTGGCCTCCCAATTCTTCTAGAAGCGGCCCCACTTCACACTCACATAGGTGACTCTACTTGAGTATCCTGCTATACTCAGCTCAATAACTTAACACACTAGAGTCATTAAAAGCTCAGCTTAACCTCTACACTTGCAGGTATCACTGATAGAAGGAATGGCTGGAGGTTTAACCTCCTCAGTGAGATACCACCGTTACACGCAATTAGGTTGTCCCATTGAACCTAGATCTTGGGATCTCCAGTCAACTAGGTTGGGTTTCCATTCCGGTAACTTCCAAAGGCCTCAACCCCATTCCTTTTGACGACGTTTCGACTAACACTCGATTTAACCCGTTGGTTAGCGGATACGCAATGTTGTCCTTAGACTTTACATAGTCTATAGAGACAACTCCATTCGAGAGTAGTTGTCGTATGGAATTATGTCTACGACGGATATGTCTAGACTTTCCATTATACATATTACTCTGTGCCCTACCAATTGCAGATTGACTATCACAATGAATACAAATAGCAGGCACAGGTTTGGACCAACTTGGAATATCTTCAAGGAAATGGCAAAGCCATTCAGCTTTTTCCATTGCTTTATCCAAAGCAATAAACTCTGATTCCATCGTTGATTTAGATATACACGTTTGTTTGGAAGATTTCCAAGACACTGCTGCTCCACCAAGAGTGAACACATATCCACTAGTGGACTTTGAGTCCTTTATATCTGATATCCAATTTGCGTCACTATAGCCTTCAAGCACCGTTGGATATCGAGTATAATGCAGCCCATAATCCCGAGTGTAGCGTAAATACCTTAACACCCGCACAATACCCTTCCAATGAGAAGCATTGGGATTACTTGTGTATCTACTAAGCCTGCTAACCGAGTAGGCTATATCCGGCCTGGTACAACTCATCAGATACATTAAACTTCCAATTACCCGAGAATATTCTAACTGCGAGACACTTTCATTATTATTCTTGGTAAAATGTAGACTTAAGTCTACAGGTGTCGATGACACACTCGTATCTGATCCACTAAACTTCTCAAGTATCTTATCAACATAATAAGACTGAGATAGTACAATTTTGTCAGAGATTCTAGTAATCTTAATTCCCAGAATAACATCTACAATGCCCATATCCTTCATGTCAAACTTAGAGTTTAACAACTTCTTGGTAGTTTTGATCATTTCATCGTTACTACCTATAATGAGCATATCATCAACATATAGACACAAAATGGCATAACCTCTGTCAGTGTCTTTGACATAAACACACTTGTCACATTCGTTGATTCTAAACCCATTTGACAACATTGCGTTGTCAAACTTCTCATGCCATTGTTTAGGCGCTTGCTTCAAACCATACAAAGATTTGACAAGTTTACAAACTTTCCTGCTTTGCCCTGGAGCTGAAAATCCTTCAGGTTGCTCCATGTAGATTTCTTCATTCAAATCTCCATTTAAGAAAGCTGTCTTTACATCCATCTGGTGAATTTCTAGATTGCGCAAAGCAGCAATCGCAATCACCATCCGAATGGATGTTATCCTAGTAACAGGTGAGTACGTATCAAAGTAATCCAGGCCTTCTCTTTGCCTGTATCCTTTGATAACGAGCCTCGCTTTATACTTGTCAATAGACCCATCGGCCTTCATCTTTCTTTTAAAAATCCATTTGCAGCCTAAAGGCTTACAACCTGGAGGTAAATCTACCAACTCCCAGGTGTGGTTCTGTAAGATGGAGTCAATCTCACTTTTGATCGCTTCTTTCCATAATGGACTCTCAATAGAAGTCACAGCTTCGTGGAAAGTTTGAGGTTCGTTCTCAACCATATAAGTTAAGAAGTCTGGACCAAAAGATTTGGATATCCTAGCCCTTTTACTCCTTCTGGGCTCATCTAAAATCTCAATTTGATCATCACCTGAATCATCAATATGATCATCCTCACTAGCAATCTCATCAAATTTCTCCAAAGACCTTGGAACCCTTTCATGGGTTCAGCAAGGAAAAATGTCTTCAAAGAAACATGCATTCCTTGACTCCATAATGGTATTCCTGTGTATGTCTGGAATTCCAGACTTATGTACAAGAAACCGATCTGCACTACTATTATGTGCATAAGCAATGAATATACAATCCACGGATTTCGGGCCTATCCTAACCCGTTTGGGTGTAGGAATTGCCACTTTTGCAAGACACCCCCACATTCGTAAGAATTTATACGAAGGCTTAACGCCTTTCCATAACTCTTTTGCTGAGCTCTTGGAACAAAACACACTATAGAGTGAGTCTGCCAAGCTGTTGAACACATAGTTCCGGCAAAGATAGTCTGTCTGCTTCCATGTGTCAAACGCCATGACTTTCTGCCTATCAGGCTCATTCTCTGCCACGGCTGGAGGATCCTCGCTCAGAACCTTTGCAAGGTTTAGCGTGGTCAAGTAGAACAACATCTTGTGCTGCCATCTCTTGAAGTTCACCCCAGCAAATTTCTCTGGGCGCTCATGATGACTGAGCGGTCCTCCCGGAACAGCCGGAGTAACGCCATGGTTGACCACAGAGGTCACAACAGTAGGGGTTGGCAACCCAGTTGCCCCGGGGTTCAGATCCCCACCAACATTAGCAGTAGCAGCAACATCAGTGATAGTTACCATTTCTGAACAAATAAAACCTCCTTTTTAGCCAAGGCTAAACACTTTGGTTTCTATTCCAGAAAACCAAACCAAAATCCAAACTTACAAGCAATTTAAACTTGCAAACAATTTAAAATTGCTACAACCAAATACATGCATATAAAATGCGTCTAATAAGCAAGTAAAACTTGCTACTACAAATTGGTAAACAAACCAACTAAATCTCAAGTAAAAAATTTCTTCAAACATAAAGAAAAATAACCAATCCAATTGAGGATTATAAGTAGTCCATACAATTCCTTTCTTTGCTTAGGTATGCCTACAAAGAGAGTTAGTAGAAAACGACAACATAATATAAAGCAATTGTACATACAATCAAATATTATTTAACCTTCTAGCAAATCATAGAATAGCAAAATAACTAAGGAATTAAGATACTATACAAGTTACAAAACTTTATAACTTCTATATTAAATTAAAAAATTAATTGCCATAAATTATATAAGAATTTAATTCACAATAACCATGTAAATAAATATAGGCAAGTTACACAAATTTTAAAACTCCAAAGAACTACATTTAATTCAAACTTTAATTCATCCAATTAAATCACACACTATTCATGGAAATCATAGAAGGGGAATGATGATCCATACTCATAAAATAAGATCAGAGTAATACAATTAAGTATACAAATTATGATAAAGCATTCTAATTAAACTAAACAATTAGAGAATCACATTGCATAATTTACAATCATTGAAATAGGGAGCAATCCCGCAACAGTTCCTAGTAACATTATACAAATGTCTATATATAAATCTATTCGATCAATTTCATAAGAAAAGCATATATGAAAAATCTGTTTTAAGCTTGTTGTTCAAATTTTGAAATTAAATAAATAGATTTATGAAGAAATCAAATTATATATATACTAAGAACACATGCTAATAATTACAACTAAATTTCAACAGAAATACACAAAACAATAAAAGGGTAAATAGACGAAACCGAAGCCTGCACGGAAGCAGTTTCCTTAAAACAGATTTCGCCGCCTTACTGGTCGAGTGCTTGAGGAATCCCGGCGTCTATCTCCCAGGATACGACGGTCAAAACCAGCTGCGGCAGAAGCACTCTCTGTCTAGCTTAGCGAACAAAACAGTGGCAGCACTCTCTCACTGTAGGAACTTTCAGGCAAACTGACTTGTGAAAATGGAAGTAAAAATTTCTGTGTTTGAGACTTGACAAGAGGGTCTCAATTTATACATGTATAGGGGAGAGAGGAAGAGCCTCCAGCCTTTATGGCTGTTCATAATGCACCATTAACCTCTGCAATAAAGGTGGGAGTTACAAACCCCATTAATGCAGGAGTTACAAACCCCATTAATGCAGGAGTTACAAACTTCATTTCCTTTTTTCCATGAAGCTAACTTCATGAGGTAATTTTTCATTCAAATCTCAATGGTTTTTGGCCATTCTATCTGCGGTGTAAAGATCTCAATGCAAAGTATCTAGACCCACTTGGACCCAACACAATAGATGGTTGGGATCCACTTTAATCTTTAATTAAAGTCACCACACTTTAATATTAAAGTCCCCAAAAATCATTTTTTCCAACAAGTCATCTCAAGACAAGAGGTAGTGCACAAAATCACATAAAAATTAATTAAATTCACAGGTGCAAATGAGCTGAATCTAAATGCATGGAATACGGATATAAAACATGGATATTATATGTACAAATATGGAAAATGAGTAAATAAAAGGGATAGAAAGAAATGGGGTTAGAAAACATACATAAAAAATGGTAGAAAAAAGCGGGGATTGTGAATTATTACAACACTGAATAATTACAAAACCAAATAAAAAGACGTGGCATTATGAGATTATTACAACACAAACCAAATCTAACAAATCATACGAATAAGATAAAAATATATATATAAAGTTACTATTCATTTGTCGATTACTATTCATCCGACAGAGCACTATTTATCTGCCAAAAATTGTTTTACCCACTGTTGTGTGACTGCTCTGTTTTTCCTAGGAAAACACATATGGTGAGCTCTATTCATCCGGCGGTACTATTCGCCACTGACAGTACTATTCACCGCCGCTCACTCTTCATCCGGCGGGATCACATTTTTAACAAATTAAGTAGTTTTGACCAACAATTTGAAGCGGTAAATTACAAAAATTTATTTCAAGTAATAAATTACCAAGTTTATTTAAAGTAATAAATTACAACAATTATGTGCAATAATAAATTATAACAGATATGTGGGGGGTACAGCCTTCCCTTTAAAGCAGTAAAACAAATATATATATATATATATATATATAAAAAGAGTAAATTATTACAGATTTGTGGGTGGTGCAACCTTCCCAAAGGGATAAAAACAATCATGAAAAACTGTAAATGAAGTGTATGAACAAGTTATATCACATTTTTAAATTAAATGAAATTTGTGGAAAAAAAATCACCTTTCGGGGAGATGATGAATTTTCTGATTTACAAATTTTCTTCAAATCACCCTCAAAGTTGTGGAATGTGTTCTCAATTCTCAATCCAAAATTTAGAATTTCAACCTTAATGGTATTTTGGTGTATTTGTGAAAAGCCAATAAAGAGAATGGGAAGAAAAATTTGGTGCAGAAAAATAAAATATTTAAGAAAATATTTTTGCTTTCTTTTTTCTTCTTCTTTTTTTTTTTTTTTTTTTTTGGATCTTTTCTCTCTCAAATTTTCTTTCAATTCTCTTTTCTCAATTCTTTTTCTCTGATCTCTCTTGATTTCCCCTCTCTGTTGTTGAGCCTCTCCCTCCTTTTCTTTTATAGCCAAAATTCTCTACAAACAAAGAAAACAAAAAACCAATATAATATAGAATAGTAGTAGATATTATATATCATATATATATATATATGAATGAATTGAGGTATGGAGGTCGGCTGCCAACTTCTCTCTCTCTCTCTCTTTATTATTTTTCTTTTTATTTAATTCATTTTAATATAACACAAATTATCTAAAAAGTATTATTTATACCAATTTATATATTAAAAAATCCAAAATATGTACAAACACATAAAATTATGTAAAATTATAAAATATTACAAATAAATGGATTAATAAAATATATTTTAATGGGTCAAATATGTAACATAATTTGGTCAAAACGGGTCTAAAATAAAACAAAACAAAACTAGAAACGGTAGGAGAACGGAGGTTTGTCAAAGGGTGCATAGTAATATTACTATACACTTTACAATATAATAATATATAAAAGATATTATTGGTATACATATATGTACAAATGCCCAAAAATATATATAAAAACATACAAAAATATTGAAATTTTAAAATAAAATAAATGGACTAATAAAACATATTTTAGTGGGCTAAATGTGTAAAATTTAGGCTAAAACCGATTTAAAACAATTTGGCCAAAATGGGAGAAGATTGGGATTAAAACTTAAATTTCATCTTTCCATTGAGAATTTTGTGAGATAGCATATTCTTATTTTCATCATCGAGTAATCAAAAGAAAGCGCCCAAGTCTTAGAGTCGGTCAAAATAGGGTGTCTACACCACCGCGACTTTTAATTTGTCAAAGGCCATTTGACATTTCTCACTCCAACCCATTTCTAATTCTTCTTAAGCAAATCAATGAGTGGTGGGTCTTTTTGAAGTATCCCTCAATGGACTTTCTATAATAGTTGGCAAAGCCCAAAAAGGAACGCAATTCAGGAACATTACTAGGAGCAAACCAATCTTGAATGGCACGGACTTTCTTGTTATCCATCTTCACATAGCCTTTGCAAATAATGTGTCCCAAGAATTTGATTTCCCCTGAGCAAATTCACATTTCTCTTTATTTACATATAATCGGTGTTCCTTCAACCACGAAGGTAAGACAAGTGATCTTCCAAAGATTCACTATAAATTACAATATCATCAAAATAAACAACGAGAAAACGATCAACATAATCATAAAAAATATCATTCATTAAGTTACAAAATGTAGTAGGCACATTCGTGAGTCCGAATGGCATTATAAGAAATTCATAAGACATATAGCTAGTAACACATGTGGTGTTGGACTCATCCCCTTAAGCCACTCTGACTTGCTAATACCCAGAGCGCATATCCAACTTGGTGAAGTAAGTGGCCTTGCACAGACGGTCAAAAAGATCAGCCACTAAAGGGACTAGGAATTTGTTCTTGATTGTCACCTTGTTCAAGGCACGATAGTTAACACACATTTGCATGGACCCATCTTACTTCTTTTGGAACAGTACTGGGGTACCATAAGGGACTTTGGATGGCTGAACCAGTCAAGCATCCAACAGTTTTGTCAATTGCTTGTGCAACTCTACTAACTCTATCGGAGACATTTTGTAAGGTGCATTTACTTGAGGCTTTACACTAGAGACCAACTCGATTCTATGACCTATGGCACGTCGAAGTGGTAGAGACTTGGGCAATTCTTGAGGCATCACATCCTCAAATTCCTTCAAAACTGTAGCAACTTCATCAAGCACTTCCAGCATCACATCGGGCTTGATTTCCACTAAGGCTACAAGACAAGTCTTAGCCTCTTTCTTCAAATTGTTGTGCACTTGAATTGCTGATAGTGTCTCCATTTTCCACTTTATGCCCTTGCCTTTGTCTAGCTTGCCACAACCAAGAACAAAGAAAGGTCTGTCTTTATCCGAGATAAACAACCCACGAAGATAAGGCATCAGTGCCAATTTGGCAGTCACAAATAAGTTATTTCCTAAGATGACATCAAAATCATCCAATGGCACCACCATCAAGTTTATTTGTCCAACCTATTCACCCACTTTAATCTGCACTTTGGAAGCCATTCCATGTACCGATTGTGTAGTACGAACTTAATTCAGCTTGGACTTTCGGAAACTTGTAAACTGAGGGATTGAACCATCTTTTTTGAAACGAAGTTACGAGTGGCTCCGGTGTCCATCATAGCCAAAACATCCCCACCACGCAATGTAACTTGAATGTACATTAGATCAATCAAAAGGGCCTTATTCGCATGAATTGTATTTAACAATTAGAAGGGATTTACCCACATTGGGCTATCACCATCTATATCCCCTTTATCGTTAGCATTCAACTTCTCCCACTTAGGGAATTGTTTCACCCTATGGGGTCCATCACATATAAAGCATCATTTGTTTGACTTTTTATCATCATTCTGTGAATGTAAAGCAGACTCTCTTATCTGTTTGCACTTGGATTTGTCATTTCCTTTCTTGAAACCAGCCTTCTTTTCCCCACTTTTCACTTTTCCCTTTATCTTGGATTTGCTAGTTTCTAGCACAGAATCTTTGCTCAACTTGTAATTAAGCAACCCGTCTGCACCAGCCATAGCAGCGGCGTAGTCCTTGACCCCCAATCAACGCAATTCCAACTATGCCCAACTTTGCAAGCTTAACATGAAGTTAAAGAGTTTGTCCTTCTCTAACATGTACTTGATGTTAAGCATCAACAAACTGAACTCATTTATATAATCTCGCACAAAACTGGTGTGTTTCAGTTGCTTCAACGTTTCTCTCGCTACCCAAGACGAGTTGTAAGCAATGAATTGTTTTTTCAATTCCTTCTTTAATAATTTCCATGATTCAATCACTGAACGAGCATCATCCTTTGTTCAGGTCTGCCACCATAATTTAGCATCACCAAAAAGGTACATGCTAGTGATCGTTACCTTCTCTGCATCAAGAACATGAGCAGCCTTGAAATACTACTCCAGAAGCCATGACATCCAATCTATCTGTCAGCGAGTGACTTTCATCAACGGATGCCCCCACTAGATTCTCCAACCGAGTCACTCTCTCTTTTAAAGCATCCATTCCAGACATAATTTATGAGCAACCTGGCTCTGATACCAATTGTCACAACACTATTTTCAGAGTATAAATTTTTAGTCTTATGATGACACTAAGTTCCAATACTTAATCTCAGTCAATTTCCAACACACACTCACACAATAAGTTAGAATAAGTAAGAGAGAAGACAACACGAATTTATAGGAAATTCTCAACCTTTATTATTGCACCAACAATATAAAGGAATGCCAAGGGAGACTCTTAAAATACTTGACTGAATTTTTAAGTTCCATGGCCATGCCTAATATAGGCTTGCAATCAGTTACAAAATACAACCAATAATACAAGGAAAACATGCCAAGTGGCATGGCAATTGACACCCCCAACTGCCTAAGGACTAAGAAATAATCTAGAGATAACTACTCTTGACTTCTAGCCTTACCTCCAAATTTCCAGCCTTGCCTTGTCTTTTTCTCAACAAAGGTAACTACCCCAAATAGACATGCATAGTTGCATTCTGAAAAATCATGGTGGAATGTAGACACCCCATTTTGACTGCCCTTAAGACTTGGGCGTTTTTTTCCGAACACTCGGTGATAAAATATTATACTATGTAATCGTTTGAATCTTCAGCAAAAGAGTTTAGTTTTGAGCTTCAAACCCAAACCTTGCACCCCATTTGGACCAAAATCTGTTTTTCTAAACTAACCACTCAAAAAGCAGCATAACCAAAAATGATCGGCAGGCCACATCCTTTTGGCCGGTAGGCCACATCTTTTTGGCTGGCTGGCCGGCCATCCTATTGGTTAGTGTAGACACCCCATTTTTGACCGTCCTCAAGACTTGGACGTCACCGTTTGAACACTCGGTGATCATCCATGTTTGTGTTCGTTTGGAGTTCCCGGAGGCCTCGGCTACGCGCCTTGCCACAGGATCTCCAAACTCGACCGTTTAGTGTCTGGTTTTGCACCAAACACTGACATCTTGCCTTTGAGAGGCAGGGTAGGGCTTGTAGATCATCCCCACCCACCACCGGCAGTGGCTAGAGGCCACCGGCTGGTCTTTGCTTCCATCGGCACTTTTTGTTGCCGGCCGGCACTATTTGTTGCCGGTCAGCACTATTTAGTGCCGGTCGGCACTCCTTTTGGCCAAGATGGCATTTTTGGCCGGCCGACTACTGTGCATCTGCTTTTGCAGATATTTTAAGACAGTTGTCTTGCTTTTGCTCCCCTCTATACACGTGTATGGAGGGATCTCCCTCTTATGAAGCTTGTCTTGTAAGCTTTACAAGACAAAAAGCTTCTATATAGAGAGGGGCTCTCTCTTGTTGCAAGGGTTAGAGAGTTTTTACATTTTAGGGAGAGAAAAACACAGACCAAGCTCTGGTTTTTAGGGTTTGAGTTACATACACATCATATATCTATATTACTCTTATGTGTGTTTTAGTCCATACTATTGCACACAAGCACCTAGTGTTTCACCTTCCTCTTGGAACTGAGGTTCTAAGGGACTGATTTTGAAGTTTTGGTGTTGGATTCAAGCCAAGGAGGGTCATTGGAGCACTATTTGTGAAGGGGTCTTCAAGGGTAAGAATCTAGCCTTTTTATTCCCCAATCTTGCATTGTATTTCTACCTATCTTAAAATCATTTTTGAGCTTAGTGTATAATACAAAAAAGTTCTTTTTTTAGGCCCTCTTGATTGTTTATTAAGAGTGTTTTGTGGTTTGAAGGTGTTTGACCCCTCTTAGGCCTTGAAAGGCCTCATTTTGAGCCATTTTGAGCAAGCTTCGAGACTTTGGTGTTTGGGCCTCTTCACCACTGAAATCTTGAGGGATTTCAGTGGTGGAGATGGTGCCTTGAAGTCTCTAAAGAGAGAGGGCCACCCCCTCTCCTTGTTGTCCTTGAAAAGGGCATGTTTTGGCCTCTTGAGAGAGCATCATGTTTGAGTGTGTGTTGAGCATGTATAGACTGTTTTTCATGCTTATTTGTCCATAATATAACATGATTTTAAATTGGTTTTGGTACTCCATGCATGCTTAGCATAGTTGCCATGTAATGCCTTGTGATTCCTTAACATGTCTTAGGTCGTGTGCCTTTGTTTCTAGCATGTTTTAGGCTTACATTTGTGAAGATTTTGTGCTTATCTTGACATGTTTTAGGTCTGTCCATAAGTGTTTGGGTTGATTTTGGCATGCATCATATAGCCTCTTTGCATTTTGGCTTGTTGGCTTTGAGTATGTGCATGTATAGCATGACATCTTTACATTGATTTGGTGATTTGGGGTCACCCTACATGTTATTTCAGTCCCATTTTCATGCTTGCGTGACTGCCTTGCATGCCTCTTTAATGCTTTGGAAGCATGTGTTGCATGCTCCATGTTTTGACCATCGTGCATGCCTCTAAATTTGAGCCACTTAGATGCCATCTAAGTAGCCCTTTAGCCTTGTTTTAACATGCTAAAAATCTGTTTTTAGTTGCTTAATGCATGCCATGATTGTTGTGATAAATGTGCTTCAAAGCTTCATGACTTGCCTCAAATACTTGGACCATGCTTGCATGCATTTGCTTGTCTTGTTTAACATGATTTGGCATCATTTTATGACATGATTTTCAATGCTTATGTTGCATGCTAATTAGTCCATGATTCCCCCTTTCAAGTGTGTTTGAAAATTGTTCAATTTGTGCCTAAGTGTCGGGCCTTAACATGTGCATGTGTGTATATGTGTTTTGGTCTCTTCTTTTGGTCGTTTTGGCCACTGTTTTGGGCCTATTTAGAGCTGCCCAAATCATGTTTAAGTCCATCTTTTCATCCATTTGCATTGCCTCATGTTTGCTTGTATGCTTGCATAAGTGCCTTGCCATGCCATGTTGCATCTTTAGCTTGCATGCCTAGGTTGCATTGCATCTTGCATGCATGCCTTGTTCCTTGACTTGATGATAGGAATTGGGCCTTGATTTGTGTGTTTGGTTTGCATTTCATTTGATATGAAAGTTGCATACTTGATCCCTTGGGCCATCATGCATGGAAATGCGTGATTGGTGGTCCGAGAATCGAGGCACATGCCCCTTTGAGTCATTACCATGATAAGGGACATGGTTGGTGCATATATGCCTTGAATTGTGCTGCCATGCTATGCCTTGCCCTCTGTTGCTGTCATTTGCAGATTCTGCAGGAAAACTCTGCTGACCGGCAGTGTAAGGTGCCGACCGGCAATCATTTCCCAGCCAACAGCTTCACTTTGTGCCGGTGGCCACATCCCACTGCCGGTGGCAATTCCATGCAGCCGGTGATGTCTCCCAGCATCCAAGGAATCAGTCCTGAGGTTTTGGCAACTTCCAGAGGAGTGAAGGAAGGAAAACAGAGGCAGCCTATGCATGGCGGCACGTTTCCCGAGGCGATTTTCCTGTTTTCTTAAGTTTTAGTTAATTTGCTTAGTTGATTAGGCAATTTATAATATTTAATTAGCTTGCGTAGTTAATTAATTTGTAATATTTATTTGGTCCCTCCGAGTGAGGGCAAATCTGTAATAAGTGTGTGTGGGTGGTGTGTATGTCTTCCAGTCCCCACTTCTTTCTTCCCTTTTATTTACCTGCTTATGATGGTAGATTAGGGCACGTTTAATTTAGCATACCTTATGCTATGCATGTGTGCATCCATGCATTTGTATTACATGCATTAGGCTCGGTACATCACGCTAACTGCATTTGTACTTCAATTCAAAAATTGAATATGTGATAGTTGATCGCATTTCATATGCCATGCTTAGGTTAGCCGAGCCTATCTAATTGCATCCTGTATGTGTTGCATTAGGCAATTTAACATGAACTAGGACACGCATGTTTGCTTACTAGTTTATTGTTTTGGCACGGAGTACGATGTAAGTATTTATGCTTCAGCATCTCGCATGCGTGTGAATGTTAACATGACAGTATGCATGCCATGTGGCTAACTGCTTATGTGTTAAATTGTTTGAATGCCTGTGGGTGAAGGTTGGATTGTTTGAGTTGGGAAAACTCGTTGAAATCCGCATTTTAGCCTACTTGCGAGTAGCAAATCCAAAACATTTTCCAAAACCGAACGGATATGCAATGCTTATTTCCAAATTAGGCAATCTAGTCTATACTTGTTTGCTGCGCGCATAACATAGTAATTCTAGGCTAATAAATGGAATAAGAACACGTAATGTTTTCAAAATCGGATATCATGGTTAGTAGAGGCCGGTCTTCGGACCGGGCGAAAGGGGGTGCTCATAGCTGACCTTCCCCGATCGCACCCAAGCTCCCGAGCCGAGACAACTCCGGTGATGACGGACATGTGGCCTTCGACACCGAGTCAGGGTTTCCTAAATTTCCCCATTTTAAAAATATTTAGGTGGCGACTCTGTATCTGGCAAAGCAGTCCATGTTTGGCATTACTTTTCTCAAAAAATCTGTTTCTCAAAATGATTTGCCAGATTTGGACTCTTTGGTTCAGATTAAGAACCGCGACAACAAAATCGCGAGTCCGAACTGTAGTGGCATAAGGCCCCCCTCCGCGGGCGCGTCTACAGTTAGCTGGCTGGCCATATTTACCGAGAGCAGATATTTTGCAGCAGCCAGCTACTCCCATGCACATGCTTTGGCTAGCTGCTCACTTTTGAAGATATTTACGTTGAAAGACGGTGGAAACGTTATAAAAAGACCACATTCCCTCATGGTTTAGGGTAAGAACATATGCCTAAAGGCTTAGACAAATACCAAAAGTTTTCCTCCACCCTCTTGATATAGATGCATTATAGAAACACCATTGAAGCATTGAACTTGAAGCTTTTAGTTGAGATTTTGAACACAAATTCAGATACTTGAGAGTGTTTAGATTGTGGTTTGTAAACCAAGAAGTTCTTCCTCTTCTCTAAAGGTTGATCTTTCAACTCTTTTCATTTCTTAACTTTTATTCTTCATTTCAATACTGTTTTTTCAGATTATTTTGGCTTTTCAAATGTGATTTGAAATCTTGTTTAAAGGTAGAAGGGTTAGCTACTCTTCCATGGGCTTGTTCTTTAGCTTTGCTCTCTTGTTTTTCTTCATATTTAGGCCTAATTTCCAGCACTGTTTTAGTTAGATTTTGATTAAATATGAGTTGTTTACATGTGTTTAAAGCTTATATAGATAGCTTGATTTTTATCTCATATCTCTCTTCTTTGAAGATATTGTATAACTCTCTTCTAGTTCCTTCTTTGTAGCATGGAAATGGATGCTTCATCTATGTTCCATGAGTAGGAAAATGAGCTTGCAATCATTTCTCCGTAGCTTTCATTTCTTGCTTTTACTATCTAGTTTTGTCTTTGTTTTAAAGCTACATGAGAGCTCTTCATCAAAACCTTTCATCAAGACCATTAGAGACACTTTTCTATTTCCTTTGAAGCATGGATATGGAGGTTTCAATCCATCTTCCATGAGTAAGAAGATGAGTCTCTTTGGTCTTCTCAATGATGGAACTTCTTATGTATGCTTTGCCTTCAAGAATGGCTTCTTCTAAACCTATTATCTCTAAGCTTGAGTATTCACTTGCTCTTGTTTTCCATGAGATTCAATAGGTTTTGGCCACATCTTTGATTGTATCTTTCATATTTAGCCTTAGTTAGCTTTGTTTTCATTAATTGCCATCTCTTTGTTTCACAACTCATCATTTAAATACCCATAGGATGCTTGATGAGTTGTGAAGCAAACTTACTCTTTCCTTGAGAAATTTTCATGATAGGAGAGAGAATGAAGGATGAACATCCTTTGGGAATTCCCTCTGTTTTTGTTTTGTTCCAGTTCTGTTGCAATAGATTCTCCTCCAGAACCAGTGGTCGGCCAACCAAGTTTCTGTACGACCAACCACTTCTTAAGGCCTGCCAACCCCTTCCTTTGGACGGCCATGGTGCATTTCTAGTGAAACATGGCAGATCCTGAGGCCTGAAGCAGAGTGATTTTCAGATTGCAAACAGAGTAGCTTCCAGTAGTGAACAGTGGGAGTTTCCGGAGGATGTTCTTGTCCTTATTTGCTTGTTTAACGGCCTCTCTTTTGATCAATTTATTTTACGTCCTTTGCTTGTATTGTAATAATTAGTAGCTTTCATTTGGTGTTGTAATAATTAGTTAATTAGGACATTCATTTAGACCCTCTTGTATGATGGCAAATTTGTAATATTTATATGTTTTCCAACTCTCATTTCTTTCTCTCTTTTATTTACATACTTACCATAGTTGTACAAAACATCACGTTTTTGTTTCCATCATTCTCATGCCTCACATTCATTTTAGCATGCATTAAAATTTGGTTCATTATGCATAATGTTTACTACTTCCTAAATGATTATGTGCACTACCTCATGCTTTAAGTTACTTTACATGTCATATTAGTAGTTGAATTTATTAGTTGCATTTTGTATATATTACATTAGCCATTTTGCATATAAGATCATGTTTTTTTCTAAATTGCTTTCTTTTTCTTTGGCTTGCCTCGGAGTACTAGGTGAACATTTTTGTTTTAGCATATTACATGTGTGTTTGTGTTGCCATGTCAAGCATACTACCATGAGGCTACATGCTTATTTGAAATACTCTTTGAATACTTATGGATGAAGGCTATTTCGCTTAAGTTGAACGACCTTGATAAATGTACATATGAGCTAACTTTTCTCTTAAGTTGCACATATTCAAAACTCTTTTAAAAAATGCATGAAATCAAAGCATTCCGGAGTAAGTGACGGTGATCTATACTTGTTTGCTTCACATAGTAATGTTAAGTATATTAATCAGAACATGAGCATATAATGTCTATAAAATTCACATCATGATTAGTAGAAGTCGATCTTTGATCAGGTGAGTGGGGTGCTCAATTTATGACATTCTCTTCTCATACCTAAGTTCTCGAACCGAGACACTTCGGTTATGACGAACAAATGGCCTTTGACACGAGTCACAGGTTTCCTAAATTTTTCAAAAATATTTAGATGGCGACTCTGAAATCTGGTAATGCAGTCTATTTTTGGCATCTCGGATGATTAATGGATTTTCTAAGATTTGTCGAATTTGAACTCTCATTTGTTTTTTTTTTGTTTCACATTGCATTTGTGAAATTAGATTCATAACCACGAGAGTCTGAACTGTAGGGTTATCATACTCGAGGAAACTAACCCTTTCGAGAAGTGCGAAAAACCAGCTACATGGAGAAAAAGAGAGATTGCGAATGAAGAAAAATAATGAAAGATGGAGAGAGAGAGAGGAAAAGAAAAGTTCACTGCGGAGAGAAGTTTGAGTAGTAAGGTTCGTGGTGGGTCATAGCCGTGACAACTGGGTGATAGCTAGAGTTATGGTGGAAATTTAAAGAATATGTGAACAACCATTTCGTTATAAGTTCTATATTGATCAACAAATGTGTTTGAAAATTATTATGTATTTGCAGAAGAATATGTACACAAAGTTTATGGTGTATGAAAAATTGAAGCGCTCGACTTTGCATTAACGTTATTAATGAAGATTGCAGGAGAGAGACATAAGAACCAAAAGGGAGGAAATTATCGTTTCAGTAACATTAGGGGAGGCTAGTGTAGTTCATCTTAATATAGGGTAACATATATGATATAGAATTGATAAAACGACAGCAAAAATTGCAGTTTGGTCCACATAAGAAAAGGTCTTGCAGCCTAGCGAACAACCCCACTTTAACTCCTCCCTTTCATTTCTTTTCCGGCGGCAGCTCTCTCTCTCTCTCTCTCTCTCTCCAACAGCATTTCTGGGTGTTCTTCAATTTCTCCTTCTAGGGTTTTTTTTTTTTTTTCTTCTATCACTTTCGCTTTGATTTTCTATTCTTTGATTTCTCTCTACTGGGTTCCTTTCTTTGATTCCTACACAATCAAGGCCATGACTACTCTCAATCAGGTTACAATCTCAGTGTTGGAGGCGTTTTAACCAATTTGCAGCCAAGAATTGTAAGGTATTTATTTACTCAGTTGAATTATCAAATCTTTAAATTTTACAGATTTTGATAGTTGTTAATTCTTTATGTTAAGTCTGTCTCTTTCACCCACACACTTTTTGTTTTCTTTCTTACCTTCTGGTGTTGTTTCTTGGGATCAAATTTCTAAATCCTGTTGAGATTCTTGCTCAATTCTATTTCTCTTTAAAGTTGAATTAGAATTGCAGTTCTAGTCTTTAATTTCCAATTCCTTGTGGTATCAAAGCTTCCTGGGTTGTTAGAGGGTAAAGTTGAGTGCTTGGCTGAATTCTCAAATCTTGAAATTTTAAATCTTGAAATTTTAAGGGATTTGATAGTTAAGTTCTTGATTCTTTTATCTGTATTCTCTCTCTCAAGCTGGTGTTTGTTGGGATCGAGTTTCTAAATTCCTTTTCCAATTGTTTTTAAATGGAGTTATAAGTGCAGTTCTGGTCTTGAATTTCGTAATTCCTTGTGGGTTTTATCTTTCTTTGGTATAAAAGATTTCTGGGTTGTTGAAGGGTAAACTTGAATGCTTAGTTGAATTCCCAAATCTTTAAATTTAAAGGAATTTGATAGTAAGTACTTGATTCTTTACCTGTAGCTGATTTTTGGATCGAATTTCTGAATTCTTCTTCTAATTCTATTTAAATGGAATTATAATTGCAGTTCTAGTATTATTTTCTTATTCCTTGTGGATTTCAATGTTTTTTCTGGTATAAAAGAAGCTATCTGGGTTGTTGGAGGGTGAACATGATGGACTGGCTGAGATTTCCCTTGAGAGACTGGTCACGCCTGCCAGATGATGTGATTGCACTGATTATCAGTCGAATCAACACCGTTGAAGACTTGATTGTGTTCTCTGCGGTTTGTCAGTCATGGCGATCTGTTGCAGTCAAAGAGTACTTGATTCGACGAATCCAGCTTCCATGGTTGATGCTGGGTGAGAACCATAGTGATGAAACAAGAGGGTTCTTTAGCATTTATACGAATAAGCGTTACAATGTAACGCTACCAAACATGAGTGGTAGGCGCTGTTGGGGGTCTCAGTATGGATGGTTACTGGTCCTAGAATTCAACAGACAGTTCTACCTTTTCAATCCACTCACCCGTGTTCGTCTTGATTTACCCCCAAAACCCATATTTATGGGTGAGTTTGATCACGATGATCGCAATAATCGTTCTGCTTCGGTTCCTGGTTTTGTTCGAAAAGCTTGTGTGTTTAGAGATGAGCCTGTTCAAGGCACAACTCAGGATCAATTCATGGTTGTTGCAATAGGTAACGTGTCAGGTAATTTGGCTCTAGCAAGACCAGGAGAACAAAATTGGATTCAGGTGAGGACTCCATTTGGGCGCATTGAGTCTGCTGCATGGTGTAATGGTAAACTGTTTATTGTTCTTGGGACAGGTACCCTTTTGTGTTGTGAGCGCGATGAGTTTGGTAGATTTGAAGCAAAGCACTTTGCATCACAACTAGAAAATGCAAGGCTCTGGGACAATATCAGCTTGGTGGAATACCGTGGTGATCTTTTATTGGTGTTTCGATACTTCAGCGATGAAAATTCTAAGAATTGGCACAAGACAAAGCATTTTGATGTTCACAAGCTGGATTTTGAGACCAAGGAGTGGATAGAAATGGACGACTTGGGAGATTGTTCATTGTTCATTGATGCGGATAATTCTGCAATGGCTCTTTGCACATTGGAAGTTGAAAATTGTAAAAGGAACTGCATTTACTTTGTTGAAAAATATTGGGACAAGCGGAGCAGATATTTAGGGGGGCACGATATGGGCGTGTTCAACATGGTCGATGGGTGGATTGAACCCTACTTCATCAGTGATGCTTCAAGCTTATATGTCAAGCACTCAAATCCTATCTGGGTAATGCCTAGTTTGTGTTAGGAGTTTATGTTTGTTGTATATTTAAAATCTGTTGTTTGTGACTGTTGGCCAGTTTTGTTCTGTTATGAAATATGAACACAGTGTAACTTTGTGTTTGGGAATGTTTTGTTGTTAATCTACAGTTGCTCATTCTATTATATTGTTGATATGCTCTTTTGCTAGTGTTAGAAAACATTGAAATGATAGGCCATTGTGACTGCAGTAGAATGGAGTATGATGTATCACCCCATCTCTTAGAACACAAGATGATAAAAACCATAATAATAAATAATTTAAAAAAACACAAGGCCTATATGGTTTGAAAACTGTTCTTATACTTTCTACATCCTACAGTGGCGTGAATTTCATTTACTAAAAAGTTAAAAATCAGGATGAATTGCCTTACACTTACTAGATCTTACAGTAGCGAGAATCTCATTCACTAAAAGTTAAAAGTCGAAAAAGGTTTTGAAAATTATTTTTTGGAAGCTTTTGAGAGCGGTCCTATTTTATGAATAAAATTTAAATAGATTTTAGAGGGGGGTTTTTCTTTCAAAAAATGAGTGTTTATAGAAAAATGAAATGATTTCAAATTCTCCATCATTTTTAATTGAGTAAAGTTAAGGATCATGAAATTTTTTTCATGAAAATGATCATGAAAGATTTATAATTCTTAGATTACCTTGATTAATGTGTAGTGCTTTCTTCTAAGTGTAATCAAAGGGTTACAAAACTTTCATGATTATTTTCATGAAAAATTTTTTATGATATCTAACATTACTGTTTTTAATTAGGAGAACTTAAGCAATAAAAACCAAAAACTGAATGAAAATAAAACCAACAAAATTAATACCAAATAGACTAGTTTTTTCTGTTTACGTGTGATGTTTATCATATATATTTATATCCTACTCCCTTTGTTTCAATTTAAAATGTTTTTTTTTTTTTTAATTTTACACATTTTTTGTTGTTTAATTGAACAAAAAATAAGTAAAATTATGTCGCAGTCTCCAAACTAACTTACAATTAAAAAATTTATAAATTAATTGTTTGAAAGTTCATTCTTAGCTTTGTCATTTTAGCACATTAATCTTCTTAAAGATAAAATGATAATTCATCGTTGATTTCTATCCAACTAATAAAACATAAATATACTAAATAAAATAATATATATATATATATATATATATATATTTGTACAAAATTAATTTACATAAGAATTGCGAAATACATCGAAACAAACGAATCCTCACAAAACAATTATTACATTCAAAGAAGACCAATGCTCACAGAAATTAATTTCCTGCTCCATATGGAATTCTATTCATTTGAGATGTTAATAATATGACATATAAAGAGATTATTCCAGAGAATATTATTCAATGAAAAAAAAAATAAAAAAGGCAATGCTCACTGAAATTACTTTCCTTCTGCATATGGAATTGTGTTTATTTGGGATGTTAATAATATAGCATATATGGGTTTTTCCCGACTATTCAACGCCACAAAAAAAAAAAAAAAAAAAAAAAGGGTTAGGGAATCAGCATGTTAAGGTGAAACGTTTACAATTTATTATTTTTAAGAGTGGATTACACTAACAGTCCCTATAGTTTAGAACTTGTGTCTGACTTTTTAATTGTGACACATTTGACCTTGAATTTTAAATTTTGTTCCAAATAAGGACAATTGAAGATCTCATTGCTTAATTTCAAGGAAAAATAGTCAATTTGATAAAATATAAACTAATTTGATAGAAATAAAAGTCAAAAAAATATTTTTAAATTTTTTAAAAGGGATTTTTGGTGAAACCTCCTTTTTTGGGCCTTTTTCTAAGATAAAGAACAACTCAATAAATTCTTCTTCAAAAGGCACCTGAGTAAGAGAAGCCCAGCTCAATAAGAACATTCTATAATTTGTTTTTTTTTTGACCATATTGCCCTCATATATATATATAACATATATTTAAACAATCTCAACTCATGCATACACCGATCTTGAAGACGATCTGCATAGTGAAGATGATCTGCGAAATCCATGAAGACGATCTCAAAGTCTGAAGATCTCACCGCAGACGATCTCACCCTTGGTCAACAATACACAATCTCGCCATCTAAGATCAACACTCTCAATTAAATGAGAGATTACATTGTAAAGCTGTATAAATCTGTTGTTATTTTTTATTTGTTTTTGTTGATTTGCCGAGTTCAATCAGGTGTGTGCTTTATTTTTGTTTGACTTGATGAAAGTAAAATTTTACTCTGGTGTGTGCTCTGTTTTTGTTTGACAGAATGAGAGTAAAATTTTACTCTAGTTTGTGCTATGTTTTTGTTTAACAGAATGAGAGTAAAATTTTATTCTAGTATGTGCTCTGTTTTTGTTTGATAAAATGAGAGTAAAATTTTACTCTGGTGTTATCTATTATGTTTTCTTAACATGCAAGTAAAATTTTACTTTATTTCAGAGTAAAATTTACTCTGAATTGAAAGTAAAATTTTACTGTGTTGTTGAATGTTTGTCTATGCAGTTTCTGATTTGTTTTCTAGTAAAATTTACTCTGAATCTTCAGAGTAAAATTTACTTTGAATCTTCAAGTAAAATTTTACTTTATTTCAGAGTAAAATTTTACTGTATTTCTGAGTAAAATTTACTCTGAATTGAGAGTAAAATTTTACTGTGTTGTTGAATGTTTGTCTATGCAGTTTCTGATTTGTTTTATAGTAAATTTTACTGTATTTCAGAGTAAAATTTACTTTGAATCTTAAAGTAAAATTTTATTGTGTTGTTGAATGTTTGTCTATGCATAAGAGAATAAACTTTATTTTTCATTAACTAGAGTAAAATTTTACTGTTGCGAAAACATAGTACATACTAGATAAATGAATTATAGTCGAATTTTACTTTAGATCAATGAACAAACAAACAAAAATCTCTCGATTTCTTATTGTAATATATTAATTTATTATTTTTTTGACATATATGAGGTCATTTTATCTCAAATATGAAATTATTGATCTCAAACATGAGTTCATAGGCATCAAATCTGAGATGGTGATGGATTTCAATGGACGATTTCAAGATTTCGATTTTGTGAGATGGATTGAAAATGGAGATCAAAAGAGTTTAGGGCTTCGAAAGAGAGAAAATAAAGGGAAGAGAGACGATACCAGTAATGTAAAGATAGAAAAGACGAGAAATGGTTCAGTGAGGATTTTGGATTATATGGAAGGGCATTTTAGCCTTTTCATTATATTTTTTTATTTGAGGAACTTTTGAAACTATTATTTTATTTGGTGGGCTTCACACAAAAAAGCCCTCATAGAAGGGCTTTTCACCAAAAATCCATTTTTAAAATTATTTCTATCCACTAAACATAAAATTATGTAAACTTGATAAATCTTTTAGACATTTATTTATTTATTTTACCAAATTAATTTTTATTATATGTTTGGATGATGATCATATAATGGGCAGTTGTTTATTTTTATTAAATTAGTTTCTATTTTTTCAAAAGTCAAATATGGCAACAATTTTGATATCATTATTAAACTAATCTATTAAATCAAAAAATTCAAAACTAAAAACATTTTATAAATTAAATATATTGATTGCACGTTAAAATCCTAAAAACCACCCATTACATGATTATTATCCAAACACATAATAAAAATAAATTTGGTAAAATAAATAAATAAATAGATGTCTGAAAGATTTATCAATTTTATATAATTTTATCTGTGATGGATATAAATAATTTTTAAAAATTTAAAAATATTTTTTTGACATTTATTTTTGTCAAATTAGTTTATATTTTATCAAATTGACAATTTTACCCTTAAAATTAAGTAATGGTATCTTCAATTGTCCTTATTTGGAACAAAGTTCAAAATTTAGGGTCAAATATGTCACAATTAAAAAATCGGGGACCAAAGTGACACAAGTCCTAAACTATAGGGCCCATTAGTGTAATTTGCCCTATTTTTGATTCATAGAAAATATTAAATAGATTTATATTTATTTAAAGTTATAATAAATAAATAAATAAATGTTTAGTACATAAATATTTTAAAAACAAGTAAAAATAGGTGGATATGAGAGGTGATTATTGACGGTTGAAAATGGTGACCGGAAGTAACAGAGCTGGTCTTGGCCCAAGGCAAGCAAGGGTCGCCTTGGGCCCTCAAATTTCGTCAAATTTTATGGGCCCTCAAATAGTTTTAGCTCTTATGACGGTAATAGGTTTGAAAATAAAACTCAAAATTAACTAATTTAACTTCATAATTTAAATTTGAGTAAAAAAATTGATTTGATATAAAATTCTTCAACATTTCTATTAAATGTTAATCAAATTATTTTTAAAAAATACTGTCTTACCCCCAAATTCTTGTTTTCATCATATTTGATAGGGAAAAAAAAGAAAAAAGAATCATTTCCAATGCTTCTATCTTTTTAAATTAGATGAATTCTCAATTTGATAAAAAAAATATTTCTCCCTTGATTAAACATTTGATGAAAGGAATAATTTTTATTTTTATTTTATTTTATTTATTTATTTATTTTTTTTTGTGCCAAATAAAGAAGATTTTTATTCATAAAGTGAAAACGGTGGGCCTAGCAGCCCAATATCGGATTGATAAGAGTCTAAACACCAGGATGGAAAACAAACTTCCCACACTCAATTCTCATCAATTGACAGGGCATGGTGCGCAATATCATGTGCTTCTCCATTACAAATACGCAGGACAAAATGAAAACATATTGAATGGAAAGAAAGACTTAATGTTAGTATATATATGATCATTGTTAGTATAAAAAGAACTCGTAATTGACTTGTGCGATGCAGGAGTTAAATTTTTTTTAAATAATATTTTATGTTACGATGTATGTGTTACAAAATAATAATAGTATTAATATTAATTTAAAATTAAAGTGTGATTCTAATTATTTACTTTGACAATCTTAGTCCTATTATTTTATAAAAGTGTTATTTGAATACTTATATATAGTCCATGTTTGACAAGTGAGTTGGGTTTAGGTTGGGATTAAAAAAGCATAAAAAGACAAAATAGGCAAATAAGATAAAATGGCATATCTAAATTATAATCATTTACTTTTCCTCTCACAAAAAAGCAAAAAAGCAAAAAAATTCTTCCAAAACGGAACTAATTTAGCCAGAATTAGCAAAAAAGCCAAAAAGTCTGACTAAAAAAGCTCTACCCAAACGAATCCGTAATAATTTTTGTTAAATGATTTCTGTATTTTTTGATAATTTTAATCATATTGTGCTATAAAAGTGTAATGATATATATATATATATATATATTAAAAGTAATAGTTAAATTGGAAGGAGAATTAGTAATATAAAATTAAAAGTGATTCTAATTATTTAATATCCTTATATTCATTTAGAAAATAAAGATATGTAGAAATAGAAGTTATACAAAATTTATTTAAAAAATTAAATATAAATATGTTGTAATTGGATTAAGAAGAAATACATAGATTAATTATGTATATTTTTTAATATATTTTTTTGGATTATTCATAAGTATTGCATATAAGTATATAAAATTTAAATTAAATATAAATGTTTCGTAATAAAGAATTTCATATTAAATAGAAAACTCAATATAAATTAATATTAAGAATTACAAGTACTTAATTGCCATTTTATCCACAATATATATTTTTTAATAAATCAATGCTATATACTCTTAAAAATTATCTCAAAATAATAAATTTATATATCATTCATTCTAAGTATAAATCGCATTACACTAACTTTACATTATACACCTTAAGGGTAAAATTTTGAATAAATGATTTAATTTTTTTATATAGAAAGGGCCCCAATTTAAGATTTTGCCTTGGGCTTTAAAGATCTTAGGGTCGGCCTTGCGAGGTAGTTGTTGGCCATGGAAGGTAGTTGCCGAAGATGGTTACTGTTGGTGATAATTATAGATAACACACCAGAAAATACAAATAATAAAAGTTACAATAACTAATATAAGGGCTGAGGCGCGGGAAATTCGCTCTCTTTAAGGAGATTCAAGCCCTTTGCGGTTAGGCAAAGCCTCACATCGGTGTAGCAGAAAAAACCTTGACTTGTCCCCCTCAGGATACAACAGCCCGACTAAGTCGTATGGTTCACCAATACTACACAATTGGTTGAACTCAAAGCTTTATCACACACACCCTTTTTATTTGCCTGATAATCTCACTCAAGACATAACAACACAACCAAAATTTCTTCAGCCTTGCACCAAGATAGGACATTAGCTCAAATATATAGGAGATAAGGCTTGGAGGTGCCTTGGCGGATATGAAACGGATGAGGACTTGAATGGATAAGCATAGTGGACTTGAAAAGGATAAGTCTTGGTGGACCAAGACCAAGACTAAGACTTTGGAAACTTACCTTGGAAGTCTTGGAGAGGATAAGAATTGGTGGACTTGATGAAGACTCGAAGAGACTTGGAGAGAAAGAAAAGAAAAACCAACCTATAACACATTATAATATTAAAATACCTGCTAACATTCCCCCACCTATTTTAATATTATAGGTAACAAAATTGAGATTATTAGGCAAATAAGGATATTATGCATCATGGTAGGTGTGCTTTGCATTGAACCTCCATTAGTGAAACAATAATATCTACTCCAGAGCCAATAGTATGCTCAGTATTGAACTATGACTACTTAAAGGAAATAAATAATTATTACACACACATAATATTCTAGGTGTTCACAAAAGCTTTAAAAGCTAGCACATTACGGCCTTGTGCGATCCCAGGATTCATGAGTGTGTTTGAGAATTAGCCTAAATCTCATAGGTAGCGGCCCCACTACCACACTCACATTGGTGAATTCTGTCAATGGTGCTCTTGTAACTATGACACCCCACTCAATAAGAGCTACAGAAATTCATTAAGAGTTCTTTTAATAACTCAACCTCTACAATGTTACAGGATAAATGCACTTACATCATAGGGATGAGTAAAAGGTAATTTAGTGCATTTCTCACGGCCATCATATGATTGTTTTTCTCATTGAACCCAGTTACAGGATCTCTGGTCCCTGGGTTGAGTATCCTCATACATGGCTCCTTCTATATTCAATGGGCTTCAACCCCCATCCCCCTCGATATATTCCAGGCTCTATCTCTTACTAAGGCCTTAGTTAATGGATCTGCAAGATTATCACCAGATTTAATATAATCCATATTTATGATGCTATTATTCATATAAGATCTCACAGTACTTTGTTTTCTTCTGATAGGCCTGGATTTACCGTTATAATAACGGTTATTAACTCGACCAATTGCTGCGGTGCTATCACAATGAATCAATATAGGTGGAATCGGTTTTTCCCAACAAGAGATTTCATTTAACAAATCTCTTAACCAATTTGCTTTTTCACTAGCTGTATCTAAAGCAATAAGCTCAGCCTCCATTGTTGAATTAGCAATAATGGTTTGTTTTTTCGATTTCCAACTTATAGCACCACCTCCCAATGTAAATAAGTAACTAGTGGTTGATAATGAATCACCTGACAAGGTATTCCAATCGGCATCTGTAGAAACCCCATTTTTGACCGTCCTCAAGACTTGGACGTCATCGTTTGAGCACTCGGTGATCATCCATGTTCGTGTTCGTTTTGAGTTCCCAGAGGTCTCGGCTATGCGCCTTGCCTTAGGATCTCTCAACTCGGTTGTCTTGTGCTTGGTTGGACCAAACACTTGTTGATTTTCACTTTGGAAGGTAAAGAATGGCTTGTTGGCCATCCCCACGCCTCACCGGCCATGTCTTGAGGCCATCGGCCGTGTCTTCTTGCCACCGGCCATTAGTGATAGCCGGTCGGCACTTTGTGAGGTCGGCCGACTATTTATTTGGCCGATGGACTCATTTTCTGGCCGGTACCACCTTTTTGCCTTTTTCAGGCATTGTGCATGCCAGCTGTGCCAGCTGGAGTGCACGGACCTGTCCTCCATACACGTGTATGGAGGAATTGCACCCTTTGCACCCTTTTGGTCTAGCTTCTTGGGGAAGCTTGGACCTTTGTCTTAGCTTCCTCAAGAAACTTAGACACCTGTCTCAGCTTCCTAAGGAAGCCTTGGCCCATTTGCCTTAGCCTCTTTAAGAAGCCTTGACCCTTTTTGTTAGCTTCTCTTGGAAGCTTAAGCCTCAATCTTGCTCTATATAAGGAGACCTTCCCTCTCCTTTGAAGGGGTTCAACAAAAACCAGACCTAATACATATATATCTGATATATACACCTTCTCTCTCTATATCTCCCTCTCTCTCTTTATTTGTGTGTGTTAGAGAGCCAAAAAGTGTATTTGTTCTTAGTTTGGCACTAAGTCACCTAGCATTACACCATACTTCAACTTTGGAGGTGTTGAGGGTTTGTTCTTGAAGTTTTGAGCTGGTTTTGATCAGAAGAAGGCGGCTGGACTTGCTGTTCTTGAAGTGTTTTTCAAGGGTAACACTATTATTTTATTTTTCCCAATCTTGCACTAGCTTTTAACCCCCTTTGCATGCTGTTTTGAGCTTTGTGTATAACATATAAAAGTTCTTTTTTTTGTGTTTAAGACATTTCATTAAGGCCATTTTGGTGTTGGGGGTCGACCTCCCCCTCTTTGGCCATGTTTGGCCCCTTTTTGTGCTCTCCTTGTTAAGCTTTGAATACCTTTGCGCATTGGCCTTCTCACCACTGAAATCCAGAGGATTTTCAGTGGTGAAGAAGAGGTTTTAAGGTCTTGAATAGGGGAGGGACACCCCTCTCCCTTTTGTGTCTCATTTGTTCATGTTTTTGGCTCACAAGGGTTGCATGCATGCTTAGTTGTTTTTGGCTCCATTTCAGAGGTTTTTGGGTGTTATATGGTCATATTATATCTCTGTCTTTGGTCGGATTTATGGCCCCTTGCATGCACAATGTACTTGTCTTGCATTCCTCCATTTTGCCTAGAAGGGTACCATGCATTTAGGCCTCCATGCTTGTATGTTCTAGCTTGGCTTCATGAAGTTTTTGGTCATATTTCATCATGCTTAAGGTTTGTTGGGTACTGATTTGATCATGTTTGCCATGTTTGGTATAGCCTCTTTGCATTTTGGCTTGTAAGCCTTGAGTGTGTGGGTCACTAGCATACTTGGCTTAGCTTATTCTCATGATTTGGCTTCATTGGAGATCATATTTCAGTCCATAATCCATGCTTGTATGCTTGCATTCATCATTCCTTCCATGCCTTGAAGAGGTGTCCTTTTTTGCCTTGAAATGAAGCATTGTGCATGCCTATGTGCTTGAGGCTTTGGGTTGCCATATCAGTGGGTTTTGGGGCTCATTTGTACATAATAAAACTTTGTTTTGCCTTGAAAAATCCATGCCATGTTTGCTTAGGGTAGGTGTTGAGTAATGCCCTCTTTTGTGGCCTTGAATGCCTTCCATCTCGCATCCATTTTCTAACATGTTTTGGCATCATCCTTCGCATGCTTTTCAGAGTTTAACATGAGTGTTTAATGTCCATATTTATCACCTTTAAGTGTCCTTGAAAGTTGCCCCTTCCATGCTTAGGTGATAGGCATTGGTATGTGCATGCTTGCATGCATGATTTGTGTCCTTATGCATCATCTATGGCCACTGTTTTGGGGCATGCCTGACGCCTCCCATTTTTGTTTAAGTCCACCATTGCCTGTTTTGACATGTTGCATTACTTTGGTCTCATGTTTGCATTATATCATCTTTGCATGTTTGCATTGTTGCTTAGCTAGTTGCACATCATGTTTGCATCGCATGTTTGACACATTGCATACTTGCATTATAGGTCACATTACATTTGGCATGTTTTGGTACTTTAGCCTCATGTGCATCCTTGAGTCACATCTCACACATGCATTGCATTTTTGCTTGGTTTGGGGTGTCAAACCGAGCATTAGGAATGAGGCGTGTTCATACTTAAAGTGACGAAACACGTCTCACTCTTTGGTCGCCGATCCCCTTGATCTCAACATGATAGGGCATTAGCACTCATTTGTTTTGTTGCATGCATTTACATTGAGTTGCAAACTTGGTGCCTTTGGCCACCATGCATCGAAGTACGTGATTAGTGGCCCGAGTACCGAGGGCCATACTCCCTTGAGTCTATAGCATGATTGGGAGAGTGGCCATGCACACATTGCTTTGAAAATTCCATACCATGCATTGTCTGTCCTCTGCTGCTGTCAAAACAGGGCTCTGTAGATAGAAATGGCCGGTCGACCAATTTTTGTGCCGACCGGCCATCATTTTCCAGCCGATGACACAAGATTTGGCCGATAATCCTATTCCCATGGCCGGTGGAATTTTGTTCTGGCCAGTGGAAATCCAAAACACTCAGGAGGAAGTTCAAAGCAATTCTGGAAACCTTCATATCTTTCAGAGGAGCAAGGCAGTGTAAACAGAGGCAACAGTGGCATGGTACCGGGTTTTCGGGCGCGGCAAATCGAGCATGCATCATCCCATCATTCCGAGGCGGGGCTGCGGCCACCTTCTTTTTGTAATTAATTTGTTGATTAATTAGAAGTTTTGTAATTAATTAATTAGTTAGTCAGCTAGTTAATTAGTTAAATCTGTATTATTTATTCGGACCCTTCGAGTGAGGGCAAATTATGTAATAAGCGTGCGTGTGTGTGATGCATGTCTTGTATCCCTACATCTTTCTCTCTTTTATTTACCAGCTTATGATGGTTAGACTAGGGCATGTTTCAATTAGCATACTTATGCTTGCATGTTTGCATCATTCATCTGTATTGCATGCACCGGGCTCGGCGCATCATACTAACTGCGTTGTATTTCCATTCCACGTTGAATACGTGTTAGTTGTAGCATCTCATATGCCATTCTTAGGATAGCCGAGCCTATTTCTAGTTGCATTTTGCATGTGTTACATTAGCCATCTTAACATGAACTAGGATCATGCATTGATTACTAACTAGTTTCTATTTTGGCTCGGAGTACTCGGTAAGTGTTTATACTTTAGCATCCTTGCATGTGTGTGAGTGACTGCGATAATAGCATGCTTACCATGAGACTATGTGCTTATGTGATATATCTGCCTGAGTGCCTGTGGGTGAAGGTTGGATTATCTAAATTGTAACAATGCATTAATTATGAGTTTTAATCCCACTAGATAGTGGCAAAACCATCTTTTCTAAGCCCACTCGAGGGTGGCAAAACCTGCATTTTAGCCTACTTGCGAGTGGCAAACCATTTTCAATACAAACATGAAATGTTTTTTTCCAATTCAGGCGATCCAGTCTATACTTGTATGCTGTGCACATCACATAGTAATTCCAGGCTAATAAACCGGAATAAGAACACATAACGTTTTCAAAACTCGATATCATGGTTAGTAGAGGCCGATCTTTGATCGGGGGAGCGGGGGTGCTCATAGTTGACCTTCCCCAATCGTACCCAAGTTCCCGAGCCGAGGCAACTTTGGTGATGACGGACACGTGGCCTTAGGCAACGAGTCAAGGTTTCTTAAATTCCCCCAAAACAAATATTTAGGTGGCGACTCTGTATCTGGCAAAGCAGTCCATGTTTGGCACTTCTTTACAAAAATCTGTTTTCCAAAACGATTTGCCGGATTTGGACTCTTTGGTAATTTATCAATCTCACATTGCACATTGTGAGATCAGATTAAGAACCGTGACAATTTGAGTCTGAACTGTAGTGAGCCCAAATGAACAAATCGGGATTTCCCTCCCAGGACGTTCGGGGACATCTACAGTTTCTGGCGACTCTACTGGGGACTTAGAGAGCTTGACTCGAACTTGTGATATCTTGTTTTGATTTCACTTGTGTATTTCTTTGCATTGCATGTGCATTGGTGCGCCTAGGACACCGTGTTTACCGTCTGTTATTCTGAGCGGTTAGCCTGAGGCTGCGTGCCATAAGGTTGACCGGTTACGGGCTCTGCCATGATGGGAACAAAAACCTCGGTTTTCACTGGGGCACCCTTTTTGACCATTCGACCTAGTGCATATCGAAATCCGTAGTGACCATTCCAACCTAGGACAGGTTACTTACCCAATTATACGTTGTTTGAAACCGCTGCGTGCGTAGTGAAACCCTAGCTCCTTACAAAATAGGACAGGGAAACCTTACCCCAACAAAGAGGTGTTTTGGCTCTCACTTGTTTGTTATGTGCTTTAGAGTTGGCCTCTATAGGGAATGCATGTATCAGTTTGCAAGTTTGGGTATTAGGCCTGTGGGCATCAGCATCAGTATTTTGGGGGGATCAGTTTTATCTGAGGGCATCGGTTTACAGGCAGAATTCAGTAAAGAGTCAAATCTGTTTTGGCGAAATTGGGCTGAGATGCTCTTTGTTTTCTCTTTTGCTAGGGTAATCCTGGAATCATACCTTTAGAAGGCTCTAATATTCCCCGAGTACACCGGACTTGTGTTGATAGACTTTGTTAGGTCAGAGACTCAGTTCAAGGGCAATCAGAGCCAGAGAAGGCTAGTCAGGCGCAGACCACCAGGGCAGCAGCTACCAGATCAGTGGTCTTAGAGCAGTCAGGTTGAGATTTTCGAGCCTACTGCAGAGACAGATATACTGGTAGTTCAGTCAGATCAGGGTAGTATGGTAGGAATGGAGGAAATGATGCGTCAACTCCAAGAGAGTATGAAAACCATACAGCAGGATGCTGCTCGCCAAGCAGAATTTGCCAAACAGCAGGTTGCGATCATGGCCCAATAGGCAGAGCTAATCACCAGGTTACAACAGCAAGCCGGAGCATCTGCTTCTCACCAGGCTCCTTCCCCACCAATAGATCCAATACCCGGGGAGACGCCAAATGTCTAAGAAGGTACGGACATTCCGACAGAGCCGGCTCCGCCCCCAATTTTACCCGAGCTGTCTAAAGCACCAATCAACCTACCGGACTCTCCCTTTGAGTTTGAGGTAGACCATACAGCGTTGAAGTTGAGCAAACTTGAAAATTTGTTCAAGAAATCCCAAGGGGTAAAGTCCATCCCGGACATTGAGGACGGGTACACTGACGTAGCTGTGACACTACCAGATAGGTTCAAGATACCACAAATTGACTGCTTTGACGGATCCGGGGATCCCATGGTACATCTATGGTTGTTCTCAGACATAGTACGGCCGATGGGCCTCACCAAACTACAGAAGATTTCATTATTTGGCCGGACCCTGTCGGGTGTGGCGGCCATCTGGTATGCAAAATTAGAAGATGATTTCAAGAGGAATTGGGATGAGATGGCCGAGGCCTTCGTTGCACAATACTCGTATAACACGCAAATCGAGATTACGACCTGTGATCTTGAGACGACGAGGCAGGAGCCTAAGGAGAGCTTCTCAAAATTCGTGGCCCGCTGGAGGGCCAAAGCCTCAATGATGACCATTAGGCCAACGGATAAGGATCAAATACAGATGGTTGTGCGCAACCTCCAGCCCAAACTAATGCAGAAAATGATCGTGCTCCCCTTCCCTACCTTTTTAGATTTGCATGAGATGGGAGTACAGATCGAGGATGCCATGAAGCAGGGCCTTATTGACCAGGAGAAGGAGTAGCCTAGGCGGGCGTTTTCCCGCAGTTCAAATACGACCACTAGCGGTGATGCAGCTGCAAGATCTTCTGAAGTGGGCATGGTTACCGCCACCACATTAAAAAAAGCTACCCCATTCACCGGTGCGTCCAGAAGTAGCTTACAGAAAACCAAATATCCACCTCAAGTCAAGAGGGTTTTTACCCCACTTTATATGCCTTTGTCAAAGGCTCTAGAGGTCTTAATCCGAAAAGGACATCTAAAACCGTTGGAACAACGGCCTTTACCTGATCCTCTCCCTCCAAAGCATGACCAGACTAAGTACTGTGCGTACCATCAACAAACCGATCATGAGACCGATAGCTGCTTTCGTCTGCGCCATGATGTACAAGATTTGTTTGACAACAAGGTCATTGCCGCACCAGTCTAGCAAAGTCTATCGTCATTGGATCAGTGAACTTGTAGGGGATAATGTGATTATGTGATCAGGGGATGAACCACCTGCGGATGGCGCTCAGTTTACTCCAGATGTAGCGTTTGGCACATACTGTTTTGAGCATTTGCGAATGCTAGTTTTGTAGTTTCTGACTTGGGTGTTGAGTCAGTTCTGTTGTTTTGTTTTGAGTCTGTCTCTTTGTCCTGAGTCAGTTGTGTCTGTCTTGTTGTACTGAGTCAGTCCTGTTTTGTTGGAGTCAGATGATTTCGGGGGTGTTACCTCGGACATCACTTGCTTTGTTTTGTGTTTGTCTTTTCGTTTTCTTTTGAGTCGGTTTCTGCCTTGGAGCCAATTACATGAGAAGATTTGAATGAACAGCAGTGATTTTCACACTCTTGTGTTTGCTTCTGCCTTGTGCTAGTTGTACCAAAAGTTCTGAATGAGATGACAGTATCTGACTAAAAATTGTGTCTTTTCTGTGCTTTGAAGTCATTACATTGACCTGAGTTTTTCAAAACTTTTTTGAACACTACGGTAAAAACGAAGAGGAAGAAATTCCTCGGGTTTTGCAAAACTTGATGAATTGAGAGAAAGACAGGCGTGCTAAGCGTTTAATGAATGAGTTCATGCTTGTTAATGTGAGTACTGAGAAGGATCCTAGCTTGATCCAGATTGGTTCTACACTGTCTTCAGCGCGAGCGATTTGTCGCTTTCTTAAAAAATTTCAAAAAAATATTTTGCGCGGTCCTGCGAAGACTTATGCGGAATCGCTCTTGAGATTGTGCAGCTTAGGATCGCTCTCAGCCTCAAGATTCAACCCCTTTGCTCTCAAAACCTTGAACTTGGGATCAGAATGATCAATGGTCAACCATCAATGTGAGGCCTGTGTGGCCAGATTTAAAGCAGCCCTCGAACAAGAGACACCAAAGTCAGATCAAGAAGATCAGTTGTGATCAAAGGAAGCTTGCAAAGCTAAATCAAAAGCACCCCTCGAACTAGGGGCAAAAGAATTTCAAATGTGCTTGAAGAGTTAAAGATGAAGAACGGCAAGAATGCCAAATCCCAGAAGGGAGGAAAGAAGAAAGCATTGCTAAAGAACAACTGAGTTTCTATCCACAACATTAGGGGCAAATTCACCCCCAAGATGGACGTCTACATCAGCGGCCACTCTCCTAGATTTAGATGGCTTCGAGATCTCAAAACCATTTGACATGGACAAAGCTACACTTTTACCCTTGAGAGGCTCGCTAGGCCGAAAACCCGGAAGGGCGACCCAGACAAAAGTTAGAGTAAGAAAAAAGAAAAAAAAAAAAGAAAAAATACAAAGAATGAAAAAAAATGAAAAAGAATTGAAAATAAAAGAAAAACATAGCTCGCAAGGTTGAAAACCTAGAAAGGCGGCCTTGGCAAAAGTTAGAGCGCAAAAGGAGAGGTTAAATACCCGAGTGTACCTAAACCTGAACTACGTATGGCTTGATTCCCATGTTCGGGATACGTAGGCAACTTCATCTTGAAGTCCAGCCACAAACACTTCGAATTCGACTATGTCCATGTGATGGTTCTGGTTATCTTTGTCTTCTTTGTATCCGAGAATTTGGTTGTGTTCGTCACTTTGAGGACTGACTACAATGCGCTACAGTGTCATTCAAACAAGGGGCAACTTTCCGTTGCCATTCAATGCGTTGCGGTGTCGTTCAAACAAGGGGCAACTTTTCGTTGTCATGTAGCTCTTTTCAAGCAAGGGGCAATTATCCTTCGGATCTAAGGTTGTGCATCTCGAGAGTAAGTTTCGTACTCGTTGAGCACTGGCTGTTTGCCAAAACGGTTTTTGAGAATTTTTACTGAGGTTGACTAATTTCTCGAAAATTATTTCATTTTCCAAAACTGGACCATTTTCTTGGACCAAAAAAAAAAGGAAAATTTTCAGTGCTTATAGCCCGACTTGCATGATTTTAAATCAGAAAAGTTGAACAAGCATGTTAATCTCATATTGGTCAAAATTGTTTTAGTAGAAAGCCAAAAACAAAAATGGTCAAAAATAATGAACTAGGGGCACAGTTGAGTCAGGTTTTTTGTCTTTTCCCCCTTTATCAACGCACTTACCTGAAAGGGCATCATACCTGCCGGAAAAGGGGACCACTGAAGCTAACTGCAAAAGGGCAGAAAGCTCTCACACCCTCTGAGCAACGAGGTATCAAGTCAAGTGCGAAGCACGAACTGGAATGGATCAAGATATTCCACTCCCTCATCTGGACAGATTTGATCACGTCCAAACTCCCCAGCAAAGCATCTTCAACTGATGTCAGCTGCAGATTTGCTACACACCCAGTTGTAGCGCAGCCCCTCTATGGGAGAAACTCACTGTTATGAACAAGAAGAAAAATCTAGCGGAATGCTAGGGGCAAGAGCCCACAACTTTTTGTTTATCCATCAACTACTCAGGGGAGGGATAAAAAATGAGAGATTGAAGAATAGAGAGATGTGTGCTGAGAGAAAAAGTGAGAAAAAGGGGCTTCTTTTTCAGAAAAACAGAGCCTGAGAGCCGAGTGATGTGAGAATCACAAATGAGGAAGGGCGGGAAACAATACCCGGAGAAACTGGATCCTCGTGCACCGAGAGGTCTCTTGCCTTTGTAACACATCTGAGTGTTGTGTTTGTGTCTTTGTTTGTCTCGATTCTTGTTTTGAGTCGTTTTGAGTGTCAACGGATGTGTTTAGGTTGTTTTATCTTTTGCTTTCCATTGTTGAGTCATTTTTTCTATGGTCAGTTGTAGGCTCAATACCCGGTCGGGAACTCATCTCTCAATTTCAAAAAAATAAAATCATTTTGCGCTCCGAGTGCCGTGCCATTCTCCACATCTGTGCAAAACATGATTTGTTTTTTCGTAAAACTGCAGGGTTCAACCCAGGTCATGTCAGAATAGTAAAACCAAGACCTATTTGAAGTTATATGGGTTCCAAACTACAAAGCAAAAGAAAAGAGGGAAAATGTCGGGTATCTGAGTTTGTTTCAACTTCAGTAAGTTCCGAGACTACATTCCGTGTGTACCTCTTCAAGTCTTGCCAATGCTCCGAAGTATGAGTGTGCCTCTACCTCAAGCTCAAGATCAAGTCTGCTTCAAGCCAGAATGGCGATCAGAAGTGTTCTCCTTGAGTACCGTTTCATGCCAGGGACATCTTGGCCGTGTTTGCAATGAGTTCTTAGGAGACCAACTGCGACGGTGGAAACTAGAGTTCGAATGACTGATGCCTAGAACGTAAAGGTTCGGGATTTCTGGGACTAAAGTCTGGTTTAAATACCCAGGGGTGTATCCCTGGCTTGAAATCTGTATGGAAGCCCCATAGGTTGAGATAGCGTATATGCACCTCAATTATGGATACTGAACCAACCTAGTCTGTCACCCCGTTGGAGAATAGGGAAAGTTGTGAATATGATCAGGAAGAAAGGCAGCATCCAAAGTGTTCTACGTGAAGAACCCTTGTCAGTATTTCAAAGCCTTTGTACTGTAAGTTGAAGGTAAGTGTTCGAAGAGCACAAGGGGAGATCCCCGTCGAAGAAGAGCGGTTCACCGCCACTCACCTCATGAGGTGCTTTCTAAAGCGCCGCTTTGTCTATTTATTGCTTTCCTTAAGCATCATGCATTGTAATGCATTGTACCTATCAAATTTGTTTCTTAGTCATGCACGATATTGTATGTACGGTTCATTCAAAGAAGTTCCATTTAAGATCATTTAGTGTATCAATCACACTTTATTCAGTGTATCAATTACACTCTCATTTATTTAGTGTATCAATCACACTTCATTCACTTTGTGTATCTATTACACTCTCACTCATTTAGTGTATCAATCACACTTCATTCATTTAGTGTATCAATCACACTTTATTTATTTAGTATATCCATCATACTTGTTCACTAAGTGCATCTATCACACTTCGTGTTCACCTTTAGTATATCTATCATACTTGTTCACTAAGTGCATCTATCACACTTCGTGTTCACCTTGCACTTCGTGTTCACCTTTAGTATATCCATCATACTTGTTCACTAAGTGCATCTATCACACTTCATGTTCACCTTTAGTATATCCATCATACTTGTTCACTAAGTGCATCTATCACACTTTGTGTTCACCTTTAGTATATCAATCATACTTTGTTCACTAAGTGCATCTATCACACTTTGTGTTCACCTTTAGTGTATCTATCATACTTGTTCACTTAGTGCATCTATCACACTTTGTGTTCACTTTTAGTATATCTATCATACTCTATTCACTTAGTGCATCTATCACACTTTGTGTTCACCTTTAGTGTATCCATCACACTTGTTCACTTAGTGCATCTATCACACTTTGTGTTCACCTTTGTGTATCCACCACACCTTGTTCACTAAGTGCATCTATCACACTCTGTGTTCACCTTTTGTGTATTCATCACACTTTGTTCACTTAGTGCATCTATCACACTTTGTGTATCTATGACACTGTGCTCACCACACTCGCTTAGTGTATCTATCACACGCTCAGCTACTGTATCTATCACATTTGGCTTCATATAGTGTATCTATCACATGCTCACTTTGTGTATCCATCACACATTCGCTTTTTGTGTCCATCACACTATGCTCACCATGCTCGTTTTGTGTATCAATCACACATGTTCGCTTTGTGTATTAATCACACACGTTCGCTTTGTGTATCAATCACACACTCTCGCTTTGTGTATCTATCATACCTTGTTCACTTAGTGCATCTATCACACTTTGTGTTCACCTTTTTGTGTATCCATCACACTACATCCGCTTTTTGTATCTACCACACATGCTCACTTTGTGTATCTATCACACGTTTTCTTTGTGTATCTATCACACATGCACACTGTATTCGCAGTGAGAATTGCAGTAATTCTCTTACACCCTTTCTGCATTGTAATGTAATTTGGTTTCTACTCGCTTAAAACTGTTGCATTGTTATGCTTCATTCCAGCTTTCTTTGTATGATTATAAGTTATGCTCAGCTTTGTCCATTGTCTTGCATTTTGCCCCCGCCCTCGGGCGCATATCTTTCATCTATAGCTTGTATGCTTTGTCTAAGTCTTCGGCCTTGTCAAAAATGGGTCGTCTCTGGGCTTTGACATTCACTCCCGTCATTGTTATGATTTTCGAGTTCTGTCAAAGAGGGGCAACTGTAGACACCCCATTTTTGACCATCCTCAAGACTTGGACATCACTGTTTGAACACTCGGTGATCATCCATGTTCGTGTTCGTTTTGAGTTCTCGGAGGTCTCGGCTACGCACCTTGCCTCAGGATCTCTCAACTCGGTTGTCTTGTGCTTGGTTTGACCAAACACTTGTTGGTTTTTGCTTTAGAAGGTAGAGAATGGCTTGTTGGCCATCCCCACGCCTCACCGGCCATATCTTGAGGCCACCGGCCGTGTCTTCTTGCCACCGGCCATTGGTGATGGCCGGTCGGCACTTTGTGAGGTCGGCTGACTATTTATTTGGCCGATGGACTCATTTTCTGGCCGGTACCACCTTTTTGCCTTTTTCAGGCATTATGTATGCCAGCTGTGCCAGCTGGAGTGCACGGACCCGTCCTCCATACACGTGTATGGAGGAATTGCACCCTTTGCACCCTTTTGGTATAGTTTCTTGGGGAAGCTTGGACCTTTGTCTTAGCTTCCTCAAGAAACTTAGACACCTGTCTCAGCTTCCTAAGGAAGCCTTGGCCCCTTTGCCTTAGCTTCTTTAAGAAGCCTTGACCCCTTTTGTTAGCTTCTCTTGGAAGCTTAAGCCTCCATCTTACTCTATATAAGGAGACCTTCCCTCTTCTTTGAGGGGGTTCAACAAAAACCAGACCTAATACATATATATCTGATATATACACATTCTCTCTCTATATCTCTCTCTCTCTCTTCATTTGTGTGTGTTAGAGAGCCAAAAAGTGTGTTTTGTTCTTAGTTTTGCACTAAGTCACCTAGCATTACACCATACTTTGACTTTGGAGGTGTTGAGGGTTTGTTCATGAAGTTTTGAGCTAGTTTTGATCAGAAGAAAGCAGCTGGACTTGCTGTTCTTAAAGTGTTCTTCTAGGGTAACACTATTATTTTATTTTCCCCAATCTTGCACTAGCTTTTAACCCCCTTTGCATGCTGTTTTGAGCTTTGTGTATAACATATAAAAGTTCTTTTTTCTGTGTTTAAGACATTTCATTAAGGTCATTTTGGTGTTGGGGGTCGACCTCCCCCTCTTAGGCCTTGTTTGGCCCCTTTTTGTGCTCTCCTTGTTAAGCTTTGAATACCTTTGTGCATTGGCCTTCTCACCACTGAAAATGGATTTCAGTGGTGAAGAAGAGGTTTTGAGGTCTTGCATAGGGGAGGGACACCCCTCTCCCTTTTGTGTCTCATTTGTTCATGTTTTTGGCTCACAAGGGTAGCATGCATGCTTAGTTGTTTTTGGCTCCATTTCAGAGGTTTTTGGGTGTTATATGGTCATATTATATCTCTGTATTTAGTCGGATTTATGGCCCCTTGCATGCACAATGTACTTGCCTTGCATTACTCCATTTTGCCTAGAAGGGTACCATGCATTTAGGTCTCCACGCTTGTATGTTCTAGCTTGGCTTTATGAAGCTTTTGGTCATATTTCATCATGCTTGAGGTCTGTTGGGTACTGATTTGATCATGTTTGCCATGTTTGGTATAGCCTCTTTGCATTTTGGTTTGTAAGCCTTGAGTGTGTGGGTCACTAGCATGCTTGGCTTGGCTTATTCTCATGATTTGGCTCATTAGAGATCATATTTCAGTCCATAATCCATGCTTGTATGCTTGCATTCATCATTCCTTCCATGCCTTGAAGAGGTGTCCTTTTGTGCCTTGAAATGAAGCATTGTGCATGCTTATGTACTTGAGGCTTTGGGTTGCCATATCAGTGGGTTTTGGGGCTCATTTGTGCATAATAAAACTCTGTTTTGCCTTGAAAAATCCATGCCATGTTTTCTTAGGGTAGGTTTGAATGCCATCTCTGTTAATGCCCTCTTTTGTGGCCTTGAATGCCTTCCATCTCGCATCCATTTCCTAGCATGTTTTGGCATCATCCTTCGCATGCTTTTCAGAGTTTAACATGAATGTTTAATGTCCATATTTATCACCTTTAAGTGTCCTTGAAAGTTGCCCCTTCCATGCTTAGGTGATAGGCATTGGTATGTGCATGCTTGCATGCATGATTTGTGTCCTTATGCATCATCTATGGCCACTATTTTGGGGCATGCCTGACGCCTCCCATTTTTGTTTAAGTCCACCATTGCCTGTTTTGACATGTTGCATTACTTTGGTCTCATGTTTGCATTATATCATCTTTGCATGTTTGCATTGTTGCTTAGCTAGTTGCACATCATGTTTGCATCGCATGTTTGGCACATTGCATACTTGCATTATAGGTCACTTTACATTTGTCATGTTTTGGTACTTTAGCCTCATGTGCATACTTGAGTCACATTTCACACATGCATTGCATTTTTGCTTGGTTTGGGGTGTCAAATCGAGCATGAGGAATGAGGCGTGTTCATACTTAAAGTGACGAAACACGTCTCACTCTTCGGTCGCCAATCCCCTTGATCTTAACATGATAGGGCGTTAGCACTCATTTGTTTTGTTGCATGCATTTACATTGAGTTGCAAACTTAGTGCCTTTGGCCACCATGCATCGAAGTACGTGATTGGTGGCCCGAGTATCGAGGGCCATACTCCCTTGAGTCTATAGCATGATTGGGAGAGTGGCCTTGCACACATTGCTTTGAAAATTTCATACCATGCACTGTCTGTCCTCAGCTGCTGTCAAAATAGGGCTCTGCAGATAGAAATTGCTGGTCGACCACTTTTTGTGCCGACCGGCCATCATTGTCCAGCTGATGACACAAGATTTGGCCGATAATCCCATTCCCATGGCCGGTGAAATTTTGTTCTGGCCGGTGGAAATCCAAGACATTCAGGAGGAAGTTCAAAGTAGATCTGGAAACTTTCATATCTTTCAGAGGAGCAAGGCAGTGTAAATAGAGGCAACAATGGCATGGTACCGAGTTTCCGGGCGCGGCAAATCGAGCATGCATCATCCCATCATTCCGAGGCAGGGCTGCGGCCACCTTCTTTTTGTAATTAATTTGTTGATTAATTAGAAGTTTTGTAATTAATTAATTAGTTAGTCAACTAGTTAATTAGTTAATTCTGTATTATTTATTCAGACCCTTCGAGTGAGGGCAAATTATGTAATAAGCGTGCGTGTGTGTGATGCATGTCTTCCAACCCCACGTCTTTCTCTCTTTTATTTACCAGCTTATGATGGTTAGATTAGGGCATGTTTCAATTAGCATACTTATGCTTGCATGTTTGCATCATTCATCTGTATTGCATGCACCGGGTTCAGCGCATCATACTAACTGCATTGTATTTCCATTCCAAGTTGAATACGTGTTAGTTGTAGTATCTCATATGCCATTCTTAGGATAGCCGAGCCTATTTCTAGTTACATTTTGCATGTGTTGCATTAGCCATCTTAACATGAACTAGGATCATGCATTGATTACTAACTAGTTTCTGTTTTGGCTCGGAGTACTCAGTAAGTGTTTATACTTTAGCATCCTTGCATGTGTGTGAGTGACTGCCATGATAGCATGCTTACCATAAGGCTATGTGCTTATGTGATATATCTGCCTGAGTGCCTATGGGTGAAGGTTGGATTATCTAAATTGGAACAATGCATTAACTATGAGTTTTAAGTCCACTAGATAGTGGCAAAACCATCTTTTCTAAGCCCACTCGAGGGTGGCAAAACCTGCATTTTAGCCTACTTGCGAGTGGCAAACCATTTTCAAAACAAACATGAAATGTTTTGTTCCAATTCAGGCGATCCAGTCTATACTTGTATGCTGTGCGCATCACATAGTAATTCTAGGCTAATAAACCGGAATAAGAACACATAACCATTTCAAAACTCAATATCATGGTTAGTAGAGGCCGATCTTTGATCGGGCGAGCGGGGGTGCTCATAGCTAACCTTCCCCAATCGTACCTAAGTTCCTGAGCCGAGGCAACTTTGGTGATGTTGGATACGTGGCCTTAGGCAATGAGTCGGGGTTTCCTAAATTCCCCCAAAATAAATATTAGGTGGCGACTCTGTATCTGGCAAAGCAGTCCATGTTTGACACTTCTTTACAAAAATCTATTTTCCAAAACGATTTGCCAGATTTGGACTCTTTGGTGATTTATCAATCTCACGTTGCACATTGTGAGATCAGATTAAGAACCGTGACAATTTGAGTCCGGACTGTAGGGAGCCCAAATGAACAAATCGGGATTTTCCTCCCGGGACGTTCGGGGACGTCTACAGCATCACTGTAACCTTCAAGTATTGCAGGATACTTATTATAAAACAAGCCATATTTTGTGGTACCAGATAAATATTTCATAATCCGCTCAATGGCTAGCCAGTGATCACTGCCAGGCTTGCTAGTAAACCTGCTAAGTACTCCAACTGCATATGCAATGTCAGGTCTAGTACAGTCAGTCGCATAACGCAAGCTACCAATCATACTAGCATATTCTTTTTGATTAATTACATCCTCATCATTTTCAATAGGAAATAAACGCACATGAGGATCAAAAGTAGTAAGAACATGCTTGCAGTTATAAAAATTATGTTTTCTCAAATTTTTCTCAACATAATGCGACTAATGAAGAAATATACCATCAATAGTTTTGGTAATTTTCATTCCCAAAATATAATTAGCCTTACCAAGATCTTTCATATCAAAATGGCTACTAAACATATTTTTAGTTTCCACGATGATATGCAAATTAGAGCCAAATATAAGTAGATCATCCACATAGAGGCTAATAATGACATGTGAATTCTCTTCAGATTTATAGTAAATGCATTTATCACATTCAGTCGTTTTATAGCCATTCTCAATCATACAAGAATCAAATTTCTCATGCCACTGTTTAGAGGCCTATTTTAAGCCATATAGGGATTTAACTAGCTTGCACACTTTGCTTTCTTGACCGGGTTCCACAAAACCCTCAGGTTGGTCCATATAGATTTCTTCACCCAGGTCTCCATTTAAAAAAACTGTTTTAACATTCATTTGATGAATTTTTAGATCATGAATTGTAGCCACTGCAATTAATAATCTAATGGATATAACTCTAGTAACCGGAGAAAATGTATCAAAAAAGTCAAGATCAGCTTGTTGTTTAAAACCTTTTGCAACAAGCCTTGCTTTCTATTTATCAATAGTTCCATCCGGTTTAAGTTTTTTTCTCAAAACCCATTTACAGCCAATAGTTTTACAACCTGGTGGTAAATCTACTAATACCCAAGTTTTATTGGATAATAATGATTCCATCTCATCATTTACAGCCTCGTTCCAAAAAACAGAGTCAGGAGATGCCAAAGCTTCTTGTAAAGTTAATGGAGTTTCCTCCACATTAAAAACATGATAATCAGGGCCAAAATCTTTTTTTAATTTGGCTCTTTTACTCCTTCTAGGTTCAAAAACTACAATGTCTTGGTTTTGTAAAAGAGGAGTAGAGGAACCAGTTTCAGATAAAATATTTTCTTGATAATTTTGACCCCATCATTTTTAGATTTAAAAGGAAATTTTTCTTCATGAAAAATTGCATCACCTGATTCAAAAATTATTTTGTTTTCTATATCAAAAAATCTATAGGCTGTACTATTTGTTGCATATCCAAGAAAAGCACAAGTGGTAGCTTTTACACTTGATTTGGGTCTTTTAGGGTCCACAAGTCTAACAAAAGCTAGACAACCCCAAACCCTCAAATATCTCAAATTTGGCTTATGCCCTTTCTACAACTCAAAAGGTGTAATTTTTGTTTTTTTATGTGGCACTCTATTCATGACATAACATGCAGTTAAAATTGCTTCTCCCCACAAATTTGAAGGAGCACCTGTTTCAATTAGCATAGCATTTGTTAAATCAGTTAAAGTTCTATTTTTTATTTCTGCTACACCATTCGATGCAGGTAAATATGGTGGAGTAATTTCATGGATTATTCCCAAAGACTGAGCAAATGAGTTGAATCCAAAAGATTCATACTCCCGGCCTCTATCACTTCTATATCTTTTAATCTTTTTACCGAATTGATTTTTAACTTCAAGAAGGAATTTTTTAAATTTTTCAAAAACATCACTTTTATTTTTCAACAAATATACATAAGTGTATTTTGAAAAATCATTAATAAAAGTGATAAAATATCTATTTTCACCACGTGTTAAAATTCCTTCAAATTCACATAAATCAGTATGAATTAATTCTAACAATTCAGTATTTCTCACCACACTTTTATGAGGCCTTTTAGTTATTTTTGTTTGACTGCAAACTTCACATTTCTCAAACTTATTTGTTAGTCTGGGAATAAATCCTAAACTACTCATCACTCCTACATATCGGCTATTAATATGACACAGACGAGTATGCCAAAAATTCATAGAAGACATCATGTAAACAGAAACATGTGGTTTCTTATTCTCAACATTTAATTTAAACATTCCATCAAAGGCATACCCTTTCCCCACAAATATGCCTTTTTTAGTGATTACATATTGGTTAGATTCAATAGTCTGCTTGAAACCAGCTTTGTTAAGCAAATAACTTGACATCAAATTTTTCCTCGCGGACGGTGTGTACAACACATCTTTTAAAACAAGCACAGTCCAGATATAAAATTCAGCTCAACATCCCCACACCCGAGCACCTTGCTTAAACTTGAGTCACCAAGCATAACAGTCATCTCCTCATTAAAAGGAGTGAAATCTTTGAACCAATATTTATTATAGCAGACATGCCTATTGGCACCAGAGTCTGCCCACCACCCTTCCACAAATTGAACCATAAAAATATCTGTGATCATAGCCACAAATGGTTCCTCAGTAACATTATCCTGTGGTCGAGACTGTTGTTTCCGAAATTTGCAAGTTCGAGCAATATGCCCACTTTTGCCACACACAAAACATGTCACATTTGTCAGATCTTGTGAAGGGGGTTCTTGGTTCTATTTCTTTTGCCTGAGGTAATTTTTATTTTGTGGCCTTCCAGTATTTTTCCAAATTTTCTTAACTGGCTTCAAGTGACTATTTTTATGAAATTGACCTTTAGGTAAAGTATTTCCAGACGTTAAATTTACCTTTGCAGTGGAATGTTCTTGTGTCACAAGCGCATTTTGTCCTCGTGCTTCCTCCTCCACCCGAATCCGTGTGATCAGAGTCTCCAAGGACATTTCTTTTTGCTTGTGATGCATTGCCTTTTGGAATTCCCTCCAAGATGATGGAAGTTTGTCAACAATACCTGCTACAACAAGATTGTCTCCAATTTTGATGCCTTCGAATCTAACTTCAGCCACTAGCATCTGAAAATCTTGAACTTGCTCCACCACTGATTTTCCATCTATCATTTGATAGCGGAAAAAGCGGCTTGCAGCATATTTTTTAGCGCCTGCCTCTTCAGTGTCATATTTATTCTGCAAGGCTTTCCAAATTTTCTTGGCAGTGGTATAAGTAATATCATAATAATCATAAAATTGATCTGAAAGACAATTCAAAAGATAGTATCGACATTTATACTCATCTGTGTTGTATTTTTCGATTTTTTCAAGATGAGCAGCATACTCCTTGTCGGTCATCTCTTCAGTGGAGACTTTGTTCGCATTTTTCTCAGTTAGGATATACGCCACCTTGAGGAGACTGAGGTAGAAAAGCACCTTGCCTTTCCATCTCTTGAAATGAGCTCCCTTGAACCGGAAGGGCTTGTTGAGATCACTGGTATTCTCGTTGGGCTTCTCCAGTACTGGCTCCATGAATCTTTGCTATTTGAATCTCCTTAAAATTGTTGGTGATAATTACAGATAACACACCAGAAAATACAAATAATAAAAGTTACAATAACTAATATAAGGGCTGAGGCGCGGGAAATTCGCTCTCTTTAAGGAGATTCAAGCCCTCTGCGGTTAGATAAAGCCTCACACCGGTGCAGCATAAAAAACCTTGACTTGTCCCCCCCAGGATACAACAGCCCGACTAAGTCATATGATTCACCAATACTGCACAATTGGTTGAACCCAAAGCTTTATCACACACACCCTTTTTATTTGCTTGATAATCTCACTCAAGACATAACAATACAACCAAAACTTTTTCTCCCTTGCACCAAGATAGGACATTAGCTCAAATATATAGGAGATAAGGCTTGGAGGTTCCTTGGTGGATATAAAACGGATGAGGACTTGGATGGATAAGCATGGTGGACTTGAAAAGGATAAGTCTTGGTGGACCAAGACCAAGACTTTTGAAACTTACCTTGGAAGTCTTGGAGAGGATAAGAATTGGTGGACTTGATGAAGACTCGAAGAGACTTGGAGAGAAAGAAAAGAAAAACCAACCTATAACACATTATAATATTAAAATACCTGCTAACAGTTACCATTAGCAAAAGGTAGTTGGCAACAGTCAAAAATGGTTGATGGCTACGAAAAGTGGTGGTCGACAATGATTGTTGGTGATTGGAGATGGTGGCTGATTGGCTGCCTAAAGTGATAGTTGAAAGTGATTTTCAACAAAAGTTGGTAGGCTAAGATGGTTACCATCATGGTTTTCAACAAATGGTGGTGGCCAAATATGGTTATCACCGATAGAAGGTAGTCGGTATCAATGGTAAGTGGATAGCAATTAAAGAGATGGTGGCCAGAAGTGGTTGGTGGAGGAGGTTATTGGCGATGATAGTTGGTAGTAATGAACAATGGGTGATGATCGAAAAAGGTGAACGAAAGAAGAAGAAACAAAATTTAAAAAAAATGGAAAAAAAATAAAACAATTTTTTTTTTTACAAAATTTAATAAATTTTGAAAACTATTTACAAATTTTTTAAAATGAAAAGAGAAATCAAACAATTTTTTTTATATTTTTTTTTTACAATTTTCAAAATTATTTAAATATAAACAAAAAATTGTAAATATAAACGTTGCCAAACATGCCCTAAGAGTCTGTTTGGAAAGTATTGATTTTAGTTAAAGAGCCCAAAGTTTTCAACTCATACAAAAAAGTCACATATTCATTTTCTTTCACTCTACTTTTTTTGCACGTTTCTCCATAAAAAATAAAAATAAAAAAAAGTTCTTTTGATTTTTCCACTTTATATTTTAACAAAAAATAAAAAATAAATAACCCACTAAAAAAGTCACTTTTCAAACAAATCCTAAATTTCTGTATATTTTTTTGTTAGGCAAATCATACTAATCTCTCTTTAGATTTGGAGAAAATACAATAAGTCTTAAAATTTTGACATAATTACACTATCTCATATTTAGTAAGGTTAAAGGGACTGAAACTAATGTAAATGGTATGAAAACATAAATATAAACAAGATAAAATATATAGTTTAGTGTAAAAAAATGAAAATATTATTTTTTTTCATTCATACGACTAACAAATTTATGATAAAAAGAAAGCCAAATGTTATATAAATTCAATTTTTAAGAGATTGCAGCGTAATTATGCCAAATTTATGAATTTCCTGTATTTTGTTCAAACCTCAAGAGAGGGCAATCTAATTTACTCTTTTTTTAATCTTTTTTTTTTTTTTTTAGGATTGATTACACAAATAGTGTTTAAAATATGTGTTTTATATCATCTTAGTTCTCAATGTTTTAAATGTGTCAACTTAGTCTCTAACCTTTTAATTTTGTCGCTCTTCGTTTTTGTCAACCATTGATAACGGAAGCAAGGCACTTTCATTAAAACCACCTATCACACTAAATAAGTTGAGGAAATATTGATACAATTAAAAATATTGAGGATGATATTTTTTTTCTCATTTTATTGATTTTTGAATGTGATTTGACAAAAATAATTCTCTTACTTAGAGTATCTCTTATGCTTACTCTAATTTTTTGTTAAGTTTGAATAAAGATTTGATGAAAAGTTTTATCTGATACCACGTGTTCTAAAGCTAATTTTTCAAAGTAACTGGTTATCTGAAAAAACAACTAGTTGGTCGTCCGGTGTATGGTAAAACGCAATGACTCTTTCCAAAAATTTGAGGAACGCTGAAGCCTTCATCGATTTGATGAAACTTTTGTTTTTCTCCTCATTTGATATAGGTTTGATGCTAGGGTTGGAGGAGAAAAAAATAAGCATATTTCATCAAATTTAAATTTGATTCCAAATCTGAATAAGCGTTGGAGACGCTCTTACGCTATCAATTGCAGATAGAAACAAAAGTAGGGATCATTTAGTAACAAAATTAATATATTGGAGACCCAATTGACATATTTGAAACATCGAAAGCCAAAATGATACAAGACGCATATTTTGGAGAGTAAAAATGTAAATAACCTTTTTTGTTTTATTATGTAATTCAATTTTAGATTTAACAAAAAATAGAAAAGAGAAAAAAAAATGGTGAAGTCCCATTTGGGGAACTTGTTTAGTCATAAATCTAAATCATATGAAAATATTTGCGATCTGATAAGTGTTACACATTTGAAATTGTATTTTAGGAGTTTTTTTTTTTCGAAATTAGATATTTTTCTATTAACAATTTTGCAGTTATTTTAGTTAACATACTCACATGTCATTTTTATTTATTTAAAATTTCATAACTTTTAAAATATATATTCATTTTTGATAAAATTTAAAATTTGTAAAACTATTTAAAATCTATCAAATAAGATCTCAATTGAATATGAAATTATTTAAAATAAAAAAGTAAAAATTTCATACTTTTTTTTAGATTTGGAAGTGTAAAATTATTTCACTTCCAAAATTTTGCACCGATAAATGTTTAGTCATTGGACTCATTCTCTCCGCATTGGTGTGAATTTTGTTGTAAGGGTGAAAATTATAAATATGAATACTCACACAATTAATAAAATATTAGGGAAATTTTATGTAATGTTATGCATTTTTGTATTAATATTACACATTTTTTTATTTAAATATTTTTGAACCAAAAAATGTGTAGCATTATTACAAAAATATGTTACATTACTCAAAATGTGTAACTTCATTTCTGAATTACAATTTGTCGAAACTCTACCAAGAAAAATACGTAACATTTAGGACAAAAATACATAACATATATCACAAAAATACATAACAATGGTGCATATGATACACACCTTTCAAAGAGTGTGTATCATAATATTACCCAAAATATTATATGCACCAATTAGTGTACCAATTGATAATGTGGTATAATTTAAGAGATTTTTGGTATTTATAATTTGTATAATGAATGAGGTCAATAATAATGTCATAACTAATGTTGGTACACTAGTTAGTATATTAATTAATATATCTAGCACCACCATTTTAAAAAATATAAAAATTAGTGTGAATATTCACACTTTTTAAAAGATTCATATTATTCTAATTTATTGGAAATGTGAATATTTGCACTTTTAAAAAAATTCACGCTTTTATATGAATTGAAAGTCACAGTTATCATCAAATTTCACACTATTATAATAAAGATATTTAGTCAAAAGACCCCATAACTTATTTATATTAAGAAAAGGGCACACTAATCATCAGTTATCATCAAATTTCACACTAGTCTTTTTATTATATTATATTATATATATATATGGATTTAAAGAATAAAAAAATATCATGAATTAAATTAATAGATAACTTTGTCCTTTATTGTAAGAACCAATTTCACTTTCATATCCATCTTTGTTTCTCTCTCTTCTACAACTCTCTTTGTCTTCTACAAAAGTGCTTTCTCTCTCACAAATCTTCACCATCTTCATTGTCCGCTAATCATCTTTCATCACTTTCACCATTTTCATCGTCAGACAGCATGGCTCATCATCACCACTATTCGTCACTTTTTCAATTTACTGTCGGCGACTATCATCTTTATTGTCAATCATTGCCACTTATTTATATTTGTGAATATATTACCACTGATAAACCGCAGTTGAACGAAGAAGATTTAATAAAGGAGATACAAGACTTCATGACGTATGGATGAAATATAATTTAACATTGAGATGTCAAATGATATGATGAAAATGAATAAACTTCTGGTCATGTATAAAAAAGAAGTGATCCTTGTAATGGTCATTTGTGAATTTTTTTAAGGGTATTTGTTTAACATTATCGGTCCCTTTTTACCTATAAAAAAATAAAGAGTAATGTTAGGGATCGTGAAAAAAATATCATGAAGATAATCATGAAAGATTCTCCACCTTTAAATTATCTATACAATAAAACACCACACACTAATTACACACTAATCAAGAGATGAAAAATCTTCATGGTGAATTTCATGATATATTTTTCATGATCCCTATCATTATTGAAAAATAAATGTTATTATACGTTTACCATTATTGTAGTACATAAGTTTCAGACAACAAATTATAACACATAATAATTGATAGTTCAAGTCAAGTTTAGCATTACAATCAAATATAAAAATAATAATCAATACATATTAGCCCACTAAACTAAATTTCACACAAATCAAATACTCATGTGACATATAATAATTAGATAGATATTCAAAAGCATTGTTGTTCTCCTTAACTATCAATTCTCTTTAGCACCCAATTTACCTGTCTAAAAGTTCAAACTCTTCTTGTGCTGGGATGATCTCAATCTCTGTCCCTTGATTTTACTCGCATAAATGGCTTGCTATTTGAGTTTGAATTTAGGCATATGAATTTCGAACTGCCATTTAATTTATAATGAAATTACAATTTCAATATGCATTTTCATTTTAGAAAAAACTTGTACATTGATAATAATATATCTCATTAGTGTCTATTGCCATTTTAAAATAAGGATTGGGCTTTCCTCTTGTCCATGATTTGGATTGGACGGTATTATCTGGATTTGTGGGGCTCATCACGGGTCCTATTTAAAAAAATACTAAAGACTCATAATTTTATACTTAAAAATTCATCCACACAATGATGTGACAAGAGAAAAAGACTATATATAGTTGGATGTCTAACAAAACAAAAATTAACACCCATCCTACCATATTATTGTAGATCAAATTATGAGAATTTTTTTTTTGGAGTTTCAAACATTTTTCTAAAATATAACACGCAATAGATCATATAAAATGTAGGGAAATTCTACTAAAATATATTGACAACTTGAAATTTATTTTGAATGTGAATTCTACCACAGGTAAGGGTGGATAAATTTTGAGTCAGGCTTGCACTATATTGTAAGAGGATATGTGTCATCCCAAACTTGGCCCGTCTTGACATATTGCCTAACCTAGGCATCCCAAGCCTGGTCCTAAAAAAAATTCAAATCCTAAGCTCGCTTACTTAACCCAATAGATATGAGCTATTAATTTTTGGGCACTCGAGCCATAAGTCAATTTCTAAATCTTTTGGGCTATTAGGTCTCAACTCTAATCTCTTTGGGCTAAAAGGACACAATCTGTCTAAAATGACAACTATCTTTTGAAATTAACTTATATGTCTATCTCATGAAATCACCTAATTTGTCTATCTATTGAAATTCACCAAGCACATTTTCCTATCTGTTGAAATTCACCAAATTATTTGTATGAAATGTGACATGTGTCACTCATTCAACACCCTATCTGTTGAATATCACACATTTCTCTACCTCACCACCACCATTTGTTGTCGTCGGCCGTCGGTCACCGCCATTGACGACTTTTCCAGTACTAACGAAATTTTCTGGTGACTTTTTCCGACGCTAATGGCTTTTTCGGCGTGTCCTTATCACCAAATAAGACTTTGCCTTGGATTTAATGCCTAATATCTTTTCTAAAATGGACTTTTCGCCAATTTTCTCGTTATTTTTTATTTTTATTTTTGTTACCAGGTAGACAATCCAAGAGGGAGGTGAATTGGATAAATAAAAATTACGCCTAGAAAATTAATAAATCAAATAAATAAATTCCGCAAGCAGTTAATAATACCACAGATGAAGGAGAAGAAAAGAAGAACTCAAACACAAATATTTATAGTGGTTTGGCCCACCGGCCTACGTCCACTCCTCAAAGCACCTCTTTGATAATTCCTTGACTATGAATCAAATCGATACACCACCAAATCTTTACCTAGCTTGTAGATTTACACATGACTCACTTTATCCGTTGAGGATCTCTCAACTAAATGCCTCACTTTACAAGTGTGTTTCTCAGAAATAAGGAAATAAGAATAAGAGGTACAATTGTCCTCTTTTACAAAATATTTCTCTTAAAAGATGAATATGAAAGTGAAGGAGCAAAGGGATTTTGGAGTACATTCAGATATGAAAGTGGAAGTACAAGAATAATATGCAACAGAGATTGATTAGGAATAGTTCTTGAATGCTTAGGGTTGTTCTATATTTCAGAACTGGGGAAGTGCTGCCTTTATAGACTCCAATGTCTCCTAGCCGTTGGAGAGAAGCTGGGTATGCCTTCTAGCCATTTGGAGCAGAGCATGGATGAGTCTTCAAAGCTCTCAGAGCAGAGCATGGGTGTGTATAGGCTGTCAACAAGCCTTTGGAGGTGGAGCCTCCTCAAAAGATCCAATTGCCATTAATGTAGATCTTTGATTGGTGGAGATAAGATATATTTTCATGATGATGATAGCAAAAGTCTGCTCAAAGTCTACTACAAAGTAGGCTCACAATGATGACTGCAAAGCTTGCTTATAGATCAGAAAATGACGGCTAGGTTTTGAAACCCAGACTTAAGAGTGTCAACCCTTGCAAATTGGGTGTCGACCCTTTGTTCCTTATTCTTCTCTACTTTGACTGCCAGGTATTCCTGGTGTCAACACCCCCGTAACTGGGTGCCAACCCTTGTTTGCTGGAATTCGTATTTCTATCTTTTGGTGTCGACCCTTAGCTCACTAAAATTTAGTGTCGACCCTTTCACGTTGTGGTGTAGATTTACACATGACTAAAATTTTGTGATGTCGACCCTTAGCTCACTAAAATTTTGCTGCTGCTTTGACCAAGCTTTGTATACTGAAAGTTGGTGTTGACCTTTGGTACACTGAAATTTGGTGTCGACTCCAAAAAAACTTGGTGTCGACCCTTGGTTGCTACAACATTTAGACATTGTGTACTTTATTCTGGTGCCAACCTTTGATGTCTTGGTGTCGACCATTGGACCTGTTTTAAGCACAAATAGTATTTTGCATACATGTGCTAATTCCATGTTTTGATGTGCCAATATTCATGAGAAAATGACAAATTTGAAGTATACATCTATTAGAAACAATGAAGAGCAATAATAAAATTTTATTTTGAAAACTTTGAATATTTAAAATGAGTTTAAAATATTTGTCGATAATCAAAATCAATATGAATTTAAAATGAATAACCTTGGGGCTAACAATCTCCTCCTTTTTGATAATGACAAATATATGAAAAGTTTTCAAAAACATGAGTTTCAAAATAAAGGCTAAAGAGATGAGTTTCAATGAGTTTTGTAAAAGATGGTTTCAAAAACAAGATCGAAAACTCTCCCTATAAAAAAGGATTCATAGCCAAATCATTTTCAAGTCAATCGCAATATAAATGCATAAGAATGTTGCATAAATAGAACAAGCTTAAGTAGCAATACTCCCCCCATCAATGTGCATTGGATCATTAAATATGAACTGTTATCGCTTTTAATTTCATTGAATGAAATCACAAGCTACTATCCCAATCGGAAACAAAATCAACAGTAAAGCATGATTAATACAACTCAAACATTGTGTTGTGTTGCTAGTAGTGTAAAGTGAACATTCAACAATTAACAATTGAATCAAACTAACATTACATCAACATGCATTAGATCATTCACAACTTATAATTGTTTACGATCAACAAAATAATTACATCCAACATCTAACAATAGTTCATTTATAGCAAAACAATGTGTCAATACTACTCTTCTCCCCTTTGTGTTAAACTAACTGTTATCAACATCATCTAAAAGCTCTAAAGTTTTCTTCCCATTATGTTAAACAGATTACTATCAATTATAAAATCAAAACAACAAACAACATGTAACATTCTTCCCCCTTTTGTTATCAGCAAAAAGAGGGGGCAGAGGTTAGCGAAACGGTAGAGAATTGTGGGGCCAATAGGGTGCTGCTTCGCGCCAACGTTGCGTGAACCAAAGCATGAACTTGCGAAATTTGTTCGTCGAGGTCGTCATCCCAACTCTATTGGAAAATCTGGCGAAACTTTTCATTTGAATGCTTGAGCCCATACACAGCGATCACCATGCTTTCCACACTAGTTTTTGCCGCTTCAATGGCCTGGGCTTGTTGGATCTTCATTCTGTCAATATCATGCTGTATTTCCATTTGCTGAAAGAGAAGTTGTTGGACCAAAGAGGCCAATTGATCCACTTTATGTTCTAGGGCAGAGGAGGATGAAGTAGATGCAGAATAGGATGACGATGGAATATCAGAAGTAGGGACAGATTGGGAAGACAAGTTGCGGTTGTTAAGCCTCGAGTTAATTTTTACAATCCCAACTAACAAGGGACCTTGAGCCAGAGAATCAATGTGATCAATTTTGGTTGAGAGAGATGAGAGATCAGCTGGTTGAGCAGCAGAGGAAGAGGATAGACCATAAGTGAAAAATTGCATAGAAGAAGGGCTAGGAAGAGTGGAAGGAGATGAAGTAGGAGTGGAAGAAGCAAGGGAAGAGACATGTTTTTTGGTCTTAGTCCACGCATTATTGATTAAAGAATAACTCATGTGGCTAAGAGTTTCAGACCCATAACAAGAAGGGTCTCTCGGAACTTTTTCTTCACCTTTTAAATTTATTTTAAATGTTTGAAAATTTTGGTAAAGATTATTCCATATGGAAGGGCTTTGCAGCACTCCAGAATTTTTCTCTCCCCTTGAGCGCGAGAGTTGACGCTCGAGTAATCTTGTGAGGCTCCCAATACTTTTGCAGGTTTGTCTGAGATTTTGAGAGTTGGTGATTTACCCTCGAGCGTAGGAGTTGCCGCTTGAGTGGTCTGTCTTATCTGTGTCTGTTCGCTTGAGCGTAGTGTGACACTTCGTACTTTTGGGACTAGTGTGATTTCTCTTGACATTCTTATTATTGTGTTTGGAGCCTCCTTGTTTTATTTTGGGATATTGATCGAAGTGGTTACATAATGGCAAAGTAAGTTTGGACCAAAAATTTTGATTCGGATAATTTTCCTATGAACAACCATCACTCTTTTGCCCTTTTCTCTTTCCACACTTTGAATTTGGATATGAGGCTAAAACCATTGGAAAGCACAAGGCTTTGATTTGGACACAATAATGACCTAAAACGGAGTTCGAACGAGAGAGTTATGCCCGTTTGAAGTTTTAGTATCTGTGTTGGAAGCAAGTGCGCTCGAGTGCAGGAAGTCGTACTCGAGCGGACTGAGTGAATTTAGCAGTTTAAAAAGTTTCTTTCTAGATCATTCTCTCCACTTTCTGTTCTCTCTTCCTTCCTCTCATCCTAAGTCCGAAAGCCCTTGATTTCTTGACCCGAATACCTTCCATTTCTCAAAGATTTGGCCAAGATCTCTTACCAAAAAGTGAAGAATACATGAAGATCTCATTTTCCTACCGATTGGATTTTTGATTTTATGAAGGAATCTCAACAAAGCCTTGCTTTCTTGCTTGATCCTTGAGGTAGGGATTTCTAGTTCTTCTTTAATACTCTCATTTATAGATAGATTTGTGGTATTTTCTTTATATAAATACAAAATTTATACTTTTAAGCATATTGTGATAAATCATGAGATTAGGGGTTTAGGGTTTGAAGTGTTATGGTTTATTTGTTGAGTTATGATTTTGGGTTATGAATTTGGGTGTATAATAAATAGGAGAATTAGAATAAAAATGTGTTTTTGTGAAAAGCTTTAATTTCTCTTAAAAACCCTAGTTTGGTTCATGAAGATGGATGGTGGTTTTGCTCAAATTGAAAGTACTATTATGAAATTGAGGAGTTAAATTGTACATATACAAGTTTCATTGAATTTTGAAAGTGTTTGGAAATTTATTGAACCTTTATTGTTAATATTTTAAATTATGTTATAATATGAAACAAAATTTGGGGGAAGAAATTGTTAATGATATGGATGATATGAACTTTGTGATGAAATGATGAAGTTGAGGTTTAAGAGCTTGCATTGAAATATGTTGAATTGCATTGAGCTATGTTGAATTTGCATTGAATTATGTTGAATTGCATTGATTGGTGTTGAGTTGAGTTGAGTTGAGTTGAGTTGAGTTGGGTTGAGTCGTGTTGGGTGGTGTTGTGGTGGTACCTGCACGGGGAGTTGAAAAGGTGCCCAATTGCCCTATTTAGGCTTATCGCTAGACGAATGGGGGAAAAAATATTTTTGGGTATCCATTGGTCCTGCTGTATTGTATTGGCAAAAATGGAAAAACGGATGGTTTTCTTGGGTGCTCACGTCCTGCTGTATAATAGTTGGCAAATGTGGGGATGGTTTTACAGTTGAAAATGTTTTGGGGTGTCCATGTTCTACCATATGACAATCGGCAAATGTGCAAAAACATGGTTTTTGGAAAACTGTGATTTTTGAGAAAACGGTTTTTTGGAGTTCACTTCCCGCCGTGTAATAGCCGACAAAAGGTGGACGGTGTTAAGAGTCGAGTGCCCGTTATCCTGCCATATCAAGTTGGCAAAAGGTGGGAGGTGTTATTAGTCGGGTGCCCATTATCCCGTTGTATCAAGTTGGCAAAAGGTGGAATGTGTTGAGTCTGTGATGATATGTGTGACTTGTAATGAACTTGTGAAATTATAATTTGATGTGTAATTTGGTATGTAGAGGAAATGCATATAGAAATTATTTGAAAAGAATGGAAAATGAAAGGGGTAAATGGATTAGGGATTGGTGATGATGAACTCACTGGATTATTTGTGACTATAAAGGAAGATTAACAGTTTTGTTTTGTAAATAATTGAGAAATTGAACTCACTTGACGTGATGTAGTTGTTAGACAAGTAGGAGTTGAGTGTAGGAAAATTATTTTTTAATATAAAGGAGATTTGGATTTTTACGTTATGGAGTTATAGCAATAATGGATTGACAAGTGGGAACGGAGTGTATAAGGGTTGTTTTGAGTATTAAGGGAACTTGAACTTTGAGGTTATGGAGATATAATAATTGTGAATTGTAAAAAAAGGAAATGAAATGAAAAGAAGAATAATAAAATGGAAATGAAATAAAGAATATTTTGAAATTGGGTTAATAAATTTAAAATGATGTTGTTCCTTAAGCATATTTGTTTTTCAAAGAGGATTTATGGTTTTTTTGATGAAGAGGGATAATTTTTATGACTGAAAGTTTTCTTTAAATGTTCAAATAAATTTTGAGATAAAGGTACTATGCATATAATATTTGGAAATTACAAAACGTCACCTTACTATATGGTATCACCCTGTATGCATGATCATTTCTATTTTTGTGTTAGTTATTGATTTAGAACTATGAGATTCTTACTAGGCAATTGTGCTCATCCCTTGTTGTTTTATTTTTTTACAAGAAGAGAATTCAAATTCATTAGTTGAAGAGTCAAAAGTCCATGAGTCTTTTATGTATATTTTCATTGTAAACATAAAGGAAATGAATTTTGTACATTGATGTTTGTAATTATTTATTATGGCTCTGTAGCGGAAGCTTGGTATGTATTATTGCTATCGTTGTATTTATCGAGAGAGAGAACATGTATTATGATGCCTTTATTACTTAAGGATAATAGATATTTGTAAAAAAAAAATAATAAAATAAAATACACAAAGAGGACCTAAATTAAAGACTTTTGGTAATGTTTCTGAATAATTAAAATTTGGGGTGTGACAGGCTTGGTTATGCCTCTTGTGTGCATCAATGATGACATGACAGATAATATTGCCAAAATTAATTAGGTAGCCAGTGGATAAGGCCCAAAGAAGAAAGGTATGACCAAAGGTAACAACGTCAAATCTACCACAGCAAGGAATCATGTTATGAATGATAATGTGACGCAAAAGCCTCAACTCTAGTGAAAGGCCTTTACCAGAAACAATGATGTGGTGGTCTAGGGTTTGATTATTGGTGAGAAATTTCAAACTAGTGAGATGTGTGTAGCTTGGTGGGTTGAGACTTAGGGAAAGGGGCACTTTTTGCCCATCATTTGAAGTTTTCAAAATGGAGTTTACAATAGAGGGTTTAAGAGTGAATGAAACACCCCTAACAAAGAAATCCAAAGTTCTAGGGACAGATTCCTCATTATATGATAGATTAGCAAAAAAATTCTTTAAGGAGGGTAGGATAGATTTCACAATCAAGTTTTAAAAGAGAGGACCATTTTTGAGTTTCAAACTAGGTTTTGACAGGGATATTGTGTTTGTCACGACCCCATTCCGCCCCTAGTAGAATGGCGCCATGATGGCCAGTAATCCGAGATTACCAAAGGCCAACTTGCAAAGATTCACACACAAACAGAGTACACATATGGAGTTTACATGTGCGGAAGCAATAATTTAATCCTAATTAGTCCATAAGAGTTGTGCGTAAATCAAATGAAATGACATACATCATAGCGAGGTCTTACAATTCGAATACAAATGAATAAGTACATAATACATCTTGATCAAAAGGCTTCTCAAGCCGACATATGCAAAATACAATAAATCACAAGCCAATAAGCATAGTCTTCAAGATGCTATCAAAAGTATGAATCCAAAACATCATGCCAAACGCATCTAGGCATCATCGTCGTCCTACTCATCACCTACATATATATATAGAGAGAGGGTGAGCTTGGATACTCAGTGAATGATATAATCAATAAAGGGGTTTGCATGAATGATATCCGAGATCTCTATCAAGCCAAAACACATCATATCTTGTACGAAATCAAAGGACAAATCAAGTTCATCTAAAAATCTTTCAAGTCTCAAGGGATGCTTACTAGCATCAATAATACAAGGGATGACATAATCAAAGGTGCTACAAAAGTTTAGAGTCCCCTAGCACGTACGGACTTGTGCTACAAATGCTTATAGTCCCTTAGCACGTATGGACTTGTGCTACAAATGTTTATAGTCCCTTGGCACGTACGGACTTGTGCTACAAATGCTTATAGTCCCTTAGCACGTACAGACTTGCCAAGAATGTTATCAAAATCAAAGCTAATACTTGGTACACAAAATAGGGATAGTCATTCATGCTTAACAAATACTTTTTCAAAACAAGCAAGGCAAAGCTTTATCAAATGTCATAACATAGCTTTATTAAAAATACCACTCACATAGTTCTTCAAACGTTAGGGTCAAAGCAAGAGTCCAAGTCCTACAAACACATGGCAAAGTCTATTGAATGCACTCTCAAACAAGCTTCTCATAAATGCAAATGATCTCGGCATTCCTTCAAAACTAAGTCGGACCAAAACAAAACATTGTTTCTCATCTCAGGAAAACATAATGGGCACCAACCAGGTCTTGACCGAGGTCCCACACCTCCTTGCCGAGGTGTGGTCCCGATGGCCACATTCAAGGAAATGAAGTCGGGAAAATCTGGGTTTCCCTCTGCTGAAGAACATGAACATGAAGAACATGAAAAACATGAATGCTCAATCACAATTTGTTATTACGAAATCTGGGATTTCATGAGATGAGTTCGAAAACATGGACCTGGGTACCCATACTTGAAGATCTTATGAAGACAAACACGAAAACATGAATCTTGATGCAAGCTTTCAGATCAAATAAGGCTTTTATTGAAGAACACATGAATATCACTTTCTCTTTCTAAAACCAAACTTTAAATCAATGTATGGCTTACAAATCGTGCTCGATCATGCAATGCAGCTAGATGAACAATAAGAACAACAAGAGTAGATCAAGATTCTAACCTCAAGACACGAATCTAACGGCTCAAGGTGTGAAGATAAAGCTTGGAAATCTATTCCCTTTCTAAGAACTCCTCATTCTTCCTAGAGCCTCTCTCTCTAAAAGACAAGGATATGATACAAAATGATGTGTTTCTCAATAGCTCACTGACTTAACCCTCTGTAGGAACACGTGGCACTGACTGGTTGGCTCTTCTAAAAAAGGTGACTGGGTGAAAAGACAAGACTATGACAAAGTGTGTTCAACAAGCAAGATGGCATAGGCACTCCGGCAGGTAATGATCTCGGCTAAGGACAAAGCTTCGATAAGTAAGGTCTCAATGATCTCGGCTAGGAAGGACAACACTTGACTTAGCTGTGCCACACCTCGGCCTAGATGTGCCACACCTCAGTCTAGGTCATACCAATCCAGGAACAAGATCACTAGGTGCAACGGTAACATCTCGGCCCAGATAATACACATCTCGGCTAATATGCCAAGGTGCGAGTGGAGGTTAACCAAAAGATTCCAAGATAGTCCTAGGCATAAAAGATTCAAAGGTGCGACCCAGGCTTAGGATGACCTCGGCTAAACTCACACCAAGCAAGGAACAAAGCATGCAGTAACACTTAGCAAAACAAAGACAAGATTTGAAATGCAAGCTTAACAAGACAAAATCATATAAATGCATGAGAGCATGACTAAGATGATGTGAGGGTTGTTATAGTGTTTTTCGAAGAAATTAACGTCAACGGTTCTCCCAAAGAGTACCTTTCTCAGGTTGAAATCTTTGTTGAATACAACCTTAGCTTCATTGTCCTTGAATCGCAACAATGGAGAACTGGAAAGAGTAGGAGCAGTGATGGTAGCAGAGGTGGAAGTGCATGATTGTTTCCTTGATGGGGCGAAATGAGAGGCTTGAGGATCCATGGAAGATGAAAAAGAGAGGTAGAGAGAGAAAGGGATGATGACCGGAATAGGAATCGATGGTGGGAGTCGTCGAAAAACCGAGAGGGGCTAGGGCTAGGGCTAGGGCTTTGAGTGGTGTCGAAGGGACTAGCAAAGGGTTTGCTCAAAGTCTGCTGTAAAGTCGGCTCATAATGATGACTGCAAAGTCTGCTTATAGATCAGAAAATGGTGGCTAGGTTTTGAAAGCCAGACTTAAGGGTGTCGACCCCTGCTAGATTGGGTGTCGACCTCTGCAGATTGGGTGTCGACCCTTTCTTCTTTATTTTTCTCGGCTTTGACTGCTAGGTATTCCTGGTGTCGATCCTTCCGTAATCAGGTGTCGACCCGTGTGCTGGAATTCTTTTCTCTATCTTTTGGTGTCAACCTTTGTTATGTGCTGGTGTTGACCCTTAGCTCACTGAAATTTAGTGTCGACCCTTTCATGTTGTGGTGTCGACCCTTTGCTGCTGTTTTGACTGAGCTTTGTATACTAAAAATTGGTGTCGACCCTTGTCATTCTTGGTGTCAACCTTTGGTACACTGAAATTTGGTGTCGACCCTGAAAGACTTGGTGTCGACCCTTGGTTGCTGCAACATTTAGGCATTGTGTACTTCCTTCTGGTGTCGACCCTTGTTGTCTTGGTGTCGACCCTTGGACTTGTTTTAAGCACAAATAGTGTTTTGCATACATGTGCTAATTCCATGTTTTGAGGTGCCAATGACGAATTTGAAGCATACATCTATTAGAAACAATGAAGAGCAATAATAAAATTTTATTTTGAAAACTTTGAATATTTAAAATGAGTTTAAAATATTTGTTGATAATCAAAATCAATATGAATTTAAAATGAATAACATTGGTGCTAACAATTTTTATCTTGGATGAATATTGAATTATTTAGATTCTTTTATTTATTATTTGAATTTAGAATGTTTACAAAATTCAATTGTAAAATAAATATAATTGTTAACAAATATTTTAATTTCAGCCAGAGAAATAAATATATGTATACTTTTTGGGTGAAGCACTAATAAATTCCAAAATATGATCTTGTAAACTGTTTAGTCCTTCCTTTTTTCTTATGAACCTAAAGGTTCCATTAAAGTAAAAATTACACAAAAGGGTAGTCACGTATATGTTTGGGTTTAATTTTTTAGGGATAAAAATGAGTTTCTCCAAATGTGAAATTACACATTTGGGCAATCTGCACTATAAAGGTTTTGAATTTTTTCTCATTCTGAAACAAATCTCACATTACGAATAAAAATGTAACACTCCGATAATGTAACACTCTAAAAAAAATCCTTTATTTTATTTTTTCCAAACGTAACACTTCAATCAATATAATCCCAAACATAACATTCCAATGTAACACACACAAAAATACTAAAAAACTCATCAGTGTATTCTTCCCAAACGTAACACTCACAGTTTGAAATTATACATTTGCCCAAAGTTTACTATGGAATTTTTTTACTCCTTTTGGAATGTTTTGAAGAATCCTACATCTTTTTTTTTGAAGTGTTACGTTTGAAAAAAATACACTAAAAATTTTTATGTTACATTAGAGTGTTACACTATGAAATTTTTTTGGAGTATTATATAGATGCGCTAAGTTTGGAAAAAAAACACTAAAGAGTTTTTTTTTTTTTTTTTTTGAGTATTACATTTGAATGTTTTATTGGAGTGTTACAGTTTGAAATTATACATTTGCCTAAAGTTTACTAAGGAGTTTTTGTACTCCTTTTGAAATGTTTGAAGAATTTCACATCCTTTTGGAATGTTTGAAGAATCCTATATTTTAAGTCATTTTTGTACTCATTTTTAAATATTTTCCAAACAAAAAAGATTCACATATAAATTTTTTTCCAAATTTGATTCTTATAGATTGTATATCTTACATTTTTAGGTCGCGCGCGCACACGCACACACAATATATATATATATATATATATAATAGAAATAAGGGGATAACAATAAATCAAATTTTCAAATAAGATATTAAATCCACCTTTCCAAAATCAATGAGACTAATTGGTCTATAAGAAAATCTTTGGGACTAAAAGGGTCACCATTCCTCAAGATGGGACTTACAGATAAATTTTTCTACTTTTTTTGCCTTTCATATTTTTTTACTTTATTTTATAATTAAAATAATATAAAATTATAATTAATATTTTATAAATAGGTGGGCCATGCTAGGTTGAGCTGGGCTGAAACTCTTATATTAAATCCAGTGCGAAAATTAAATGGCATCAAATTTCAGTCCTACCCGACCCTATATGCAAAATAATTTTTTTAAATCCTACATATATCAGATTGAATTGAATAAGTATGGTTTAAAACACCACTTAATTTATAGCCAAATAATTTCCACTCTAATACTTTTATAAATAATTTATATATTTATCAGAGCGGGCCTTGGGAAAGGCAACCTTGGGCCTCCAAATTTTGTTTAAAAATTAAGGCCCAAAATATTTTATTGCTAATAGTGTTTGGTTCATTGTAATGAAAATGGAATGGAATGATCATTTCATTCACAATGTCCATTATCATATTTGGTTTACTAAAAAAGTAATGAAAAATATATTATATATAAAATTAGTATTCACCATTGTAAGTTAGTGATCATTCCATGTAGAGATTAAGGAATGAACATTTTACTTTCATTCTAGAGAATTAAACATAACATTTATTTTATCAATAGTTTAAAAAAAATTATCGAAACAATTAACAAACAACTAAAGTGGTAATAATTTAAAAGTAATGAGTGATTAATCGCCAAATACATTGATTGTTTATATAAATATTGTTGACTTTGTCAACTATACTTGCCTATGGAAAACTAAATTTTTTGAAATTGAAGTTAATCAAATCTTATATTCACTCAACCATATCATAAGAAATGTTGAATAAATATCACAATAAAAATTGAATAAATTAATTATGTCATCTATTAAAAAATATGAAGTACATAAGTTAGATTATGCAAATTCAATTAGAAACTTTACATATAAAAATGTGAGGGGAGTAATGTTTAGGTGATATTTTGATTTAATTTTTTTTTCATATTATAATTTAAAATTCTTCTTGAAATTTTCTTTTCTTGGAAAATTGAAAACAAGACCATATATATATATATATATATATCTTTTTGAGCTATAAAGTAACAAAATCAGTATTTTAATCTTTTTCACTTGTAATGATGTGTTTTTATCTTAATATATATTGATAATGCAATACTGTCAATTGAGGATGGGTTGGACTGGTCCATGTGCTCTCTTGTCCTGCTGGCCTTCATCTCTTTGAAGCACCCCTGCAAAAAGGCCCAATGGGAAGGTACCAAAATTGGAGTGGTTCCTGCCTGTGAGCTCTCCGACGGTTAAGTTAGACATGAGGTGGTTGAAAGAAGGGTGAGTAGAGAAAGTCAAGAGAAAGAGGAAGAAAATAGAGTGAGTATTACTTGTTTTCAAACATACCTCAGAGGCTTCCTTATATCCTTTACTAATATTTCCTTGTCTATTCCTAGTTGTCTCATTGGCCAAAAGTCTATCACTTACCGTTCGTCAGCCATGGCCTTTTCACCATGCTTTCTCTTGAGGGGTCTTGTTACATTTAATGCTTGGCATATGGGCTTAATGAACCTGCAAAATCTTTGTCTGCTAGGTGGCCAATTTCCTACTTCGACATGTGTCTAGCTAGAACTGGGTTTGGGGCACTATGGGTTCTTCATTTGTCGCTGGGCCTATTCTAGGCTTGGCCCTCTTGGGTCTGGGCCATGCCCATCAATAGTCCTCTATTCCCGAGGAAAGCTTTAATCCAACAAAAGGAATAAGAGAAGCGAAAGTAGTCCCCTAAGTCTACCTGAAAGGTGAATGACTAGGGAAGATGGCCGACCAAGAGTGGTCGAGTTGGGATGACCGACCTGAAAGGTGAACGACTAGGGGAGACGGCCAACCAAGAGTGGCCAAGCAGGGATGGCCGACCTAAAAAGGGAATGATTAGGGGAGACGGCCGACCAAGAGTGGCCGAACAGGGATGGCCGACTTGAAAGGGAAACGACCAAGGAAAACGGCCGACCAAGAGTGGCCGAGCAATGATGGCCGACTTGAAAGGGAAACGACCAGGGGAGGCAGCCGACCAAGAGTGACCAATCTAAAAAGTGAATGACCATGGGAGATGGTCGACCAAGAGTGGCCAAGCATGGATGGCCGACCTAAAAGATAAACGACTAGGGGAGACAGTCGACCAAGAGTGGCCAAGCAGGGATGGCCGACCTAAATGGTGAACGACCAGGGAAGACAGCCGACCAAGAGTGGCCGAGCTGGGATAGTCGACCAGAAAGGTGAACTGGCATATTGGATTAATGGCACACATGGCTCGAGGTATGAGAACGCACGTGATGATGTGATGTAAAACAGACGTGAAGGAAGGAGAATAGTGAGTGAGTGTGGGAAATGATTGTGGCCGTCCAAGTAGGACGACGTGGGTCGTCGAAACGGATTTTGAATTGTTTGGTGGTGTAGACACCCCATTTTTGACCGACCTTAAGACTCAGACGTCATCGATTGAGCGCTCGGTGATGGTGCATGTTGTGCTCGTTTAGAGGTTTCGGAGTTTTGGCTGAGAGCCTTGCCTCCAGGTCTCTGAACTCTTTTGTGCTTCGGCTCGATCTGAGGACCGAACTCTATTTCTCTTCCCGGAGGGAGGGAGAGGTCTTGTAGACCATCTCTTTGTGGTCGTATACCATTTTTCGTGATCATAGACTGCTTTTCCCGTTTGGAGACTAGTTTCCGATTTTTGGAGCCTTCGGTAGTGCGCCTTGTCTCGGGACCGCTTAACGTTCTCCGTTTGGCTTGGTTTTTGAACCACACCTTGCTTCCTCTCCCTAGAGGGACACTGTGGTCTGGGAGACCACTTTTGTGGTCGTGTACCACTTTTTAGTGCTCGACAACTAGTTTTCGAGGCTCCCGGCTGCACGCTTTGCCTCCCGAACTCTCGTCTTGCATCTGTTTTGGTTTGTTTTTGGTACAAATCTTATATTCCTTGTTTGGAATGAGGTACGAGGGTGGGAGACCAATTTTTCCCCTTGGAGAACACTTTTCTTCTCGCCAGCCAGTTTTCTGGTCGGGAAACTGGTTTTCTTGGTCTTTGAGCCACCTTTTCTGGTCTCCCACCCCACCATTGGCTTGCTTTCAATGTGGAGACCACCAATTCTTCCTGCCGACCACTTTTTTTTCTAGGAGACCACTTTAAGTGGTCGGTCGACCACTGCAAGTAGCAGGCCGACCACTTTAAGTGGTCGACAGCTCTCTCCCTGTTTTAGCAGATTGTGTGGATGCCAGCTGTGCCAGCTGGAGAGCACAAACTGTATCCTCCATAACCAAGTTTTAGCTTCTCCAAGAAGCTTGAACCTTTGTTTTTCTATAAGAGAGGCTCTACCTCTCCATGGGAGAGGTTCTGAAATTTTCCTAAGGCATAAGCATATATCTCACTCTATATCTTTATATTTGGTGCCTAAAGAGTGTGTTGTTCTTCACTTTTGAACCACAACCCTTAACCATACACCCCCATCGTTGAACTGAGGTTCTTGGAGGACATTTTCGGAGGTTAAAAAGCTGATTCTTGGCTGAGAAATCTTCTGGTTTTGCAGTGCTTCAAGGGTAACCTCTTTTCTCCCTTTTAAGCTTTATTTTGGTTGCTCTCTTGGTCTCATTTTCATGCTTATTTAGGCCTTGCTTTCAACTGGAAAAAGTTTTTTATCTAAGTGTTTTTTATGTTTGTTTAAGGCCTCTTGGGTGTTGAGGGTCAGTGTTAGCCCTGGTGCAAAGCTACGTGACAGAGTAAGCGAAGGCCGAGTGGGTTGAAGCTACGACTGAATTGGTTGAAGTTAGAAGGCAGCTAGGTCACACTACCAAAGACTTAGAGGACGCTAGGCATAGGGTAGTGGCATTCGAGTTTGAGGTGGAAATAGAGCAAAAGAAGGTTAACCAAGCCCATGAAGCATGCGCCACTGCGAGGGATCAACTGGAAGAAGCTCTTTCCAACAATGAAGAGTTTCGTCATTTGTTGCTGAGGAAGAAGAAAGAGGCAGACACGCAAGTGGCTGAGTTGGAGAGAACGCTGGTGGCTGAAAAAAGGGTATTAGAGGCTGAGAAAGGAAAAGCTGAAGAGCTGACCAGGACATTGATGTCGGAGAAGGTGGCTTATTCTAACTTTTACGCAGCAGCAGTGGAACAATTCAAGCAGTCAACCAAGTTCCAAATAGCGGTCGATGTAACTGTTGCAACAGGCTTGGCAAGGGAGGAGGATGGTGGTGCTGGCCCCTCTGGAGCCAGGGTTGCTGAGATGATAGAAGGTCAGACAAAAGCTCAAATTCATGAAAACTTCCAGTAGTCAAATTGTTTCAAGCATCAACTCAGCATTTATTGGGATAGTGGCTTGGTTAAGTTTGAATAAAGGGCAGAGGCGACCTTTCTTGGGATCGACTTTGACCTTGTGCGGCCAGGAGATGAGGACATTGCCAGCACGCTGTTGGATGAGGAGGTGGAGGAGGAGGAACTCATATCTAGTGAGGAATAAGGAGATGAAGGGGGCAGAAACTAAGTTGCGCAGTAGAGAGCGAAGAAGTTCACACACATGTTTTATGTTTGTTGTTTGGTTTGTTTGTTTGTTTGTTTTGTTTTGTTTTTTTTTTTTTTTTTTTTTAGACAATGTGTAAAAGACCTGTGCGGAATACAAGAATTGACCTCGTAAATTTTTTAAGTTTCAAAAGTAAATGGTTTTAATATGTGTGTTTATTGATGCCTAGATGTGAGCTACTTCAAAATGAAGGATGGAATAGAACTTGGGAAATGTAACATGGAAAAAGGGGGAAAGGTTGCACAGACTAATCGAAAGCAAAATAGAACCAAACTCCAATCATACAACTGCATAAAAACTGGGCATGTGCAAGAATAGAAATTGAAATGGATTGAGGAATTAAACTCCTATAAAATGAAGTTGTGTTGCCAATCATCAAATTTGGAATTAAAAAAGAAAATTGCAAATGAAATGTGTGCTAGACAGGTCTTCAATCAGCCAAATTTGGATTAACGAAATAATATTGTAACTGGTGAAACTTTTGTGTAAGAAAGAAAGTTAAATCTTGCAAAAAGGGGCCTAAACTAAGGTTATAGACTCCCAATGCTGTTGTGTCGGCTGACCTGACTAAGGTTTATGAAGCTTGGTCTAGCTAAGTTCTTTGTGCTTAGTTTGGCTAAGGCCTATGGAGCTCAATTTGGCTGAGGTCTTCTTGCTTAGTCTGGCTAAGGCTTATGGACCTCAGTCTGGCTGAGGTCTTCTTGCTCAATCTGGCTGAGGCTTATGGAGCTCAGTTTGGTTGGGGTCTTCTTGCTCAGTCTAGCTGAGGCTTATGGAGCTTAGTCTGGTTAAGGTCTATGGAGCTCAGTCTGGCCGAGGTCTTCTTACTCAGTCTGGTTGAGGCTTATGGAGCTCAGTCTGGCTGAGGTTTTCTTGCTTAGTTTGGTTGAGGATTTATTAAACTTAATTAACACTCACAAAATGTGTAACACAAATATTAGAGCGAGAATGTTTTTTTCATTAATACGAAGTCCTACCTTGGTGAGCTTACACATTGTACTAAAAAGACAAAACTAAACAAGTGGTAAACAATTTCACTAAAAGTACCGCTTCAAATGTTCAGCATTCCATGGGTGAGGGAGAACTCTGCCCTCCATATCCTGCAGAGGGTAAGTGCCCGGACACGACCTAGATTTGACAATGTAAGGTCCTTCCCACTTGGCTGCTAACTTGCCCTCAGTCGGGTTTTTAGTGGTGAGAGTTTCCTCTCGTAGGACTAGGTCTCCCATTGCAAATTCTCTGGGTCTAACCCGACTGTTATAGTGTTGCCTCATCTTTTGCTGGTATGAAGCTAGTCTGACTGCGACTAACTGTCACAAATCTTCAATGAGGTTAAGGTCAGCCCTCCGTAACTCATCGTTCAACTCCGGATTGGGATTCATGACCCTGGGGGTTGGTAGGCCAACTTCCATGGGGATGACCGCCTCGACACTGTATGTTAGGCAAAAAGGAGTCTCCCTAGTGGGAGTTCTTGCTATTATCCAATAGACCCAGAGTATGTTTGGTAACTCCTCTGCCCAGAGTCCTTTAGCGGCCTCCAATTTGGTCTTGATAATCTTCAACAGAGAACGGTTGGTGACTTCAACCTGGCCGTTAGCTTGGGAATGGCCAAGAAAGGAAAAATAGGTCTTTCTGTTGAGCTCTTCACAAAATTCTCTGAATTTGGCATTATCAAACTCTTTGCCATTGTCGGAGACGATTGCTTGAGGAACCCCGAATCGGCATGCAATAGACTGCTAAAAGAATCTAGTGGTATTACATTTGGTAATCTTGGCAAGAGGCTTTGTTTCTGCCCACTTAATGGCGACCACAACAAACTTAACTTGACCTCTGCTGGTCGACAAGGGGCCTACCAAGTCAATTCCCTACTTGGCAAAAAGATAAGAGTTGCTAAGCGTAATCAGCTCTGTTGAAGGAGCATGGGGTATGTTGGCGAAAAGTTGGCATTTGTCACATTTACATACAAATTCAATGGCATCTTGGTTGAGCATGGGCCAAAAGTAGCCCGTGCGAAGGATCTTGTGAGCCAATGACCATCCCCCAGAATGATTGCCACAAACCCCTTCATATATCTTTTTCATAACATAGGTGGCCTAGGTAGTATTCAAACACCTGAGGTATGACAGTGAGAACCCTTGCTTGTACAAGATGCCTTTGATGATAATGTAGTTGGCCGACCGAGCTCTGACCTTGTCTGTCTCTTTTTTGTCTCTTGGTAGTACTTCTTGCTCAAGGAATTGGATAATGTCTTGTGCCCATGGTATATGCTCGTTCTGAACTAGGTGGATCTCTCACAAATCTGGTGAGGTTACTGGGTTAAGCAGTTTATTCTAACTTCGTAACTGAGGTTTGACTGGTCTGCCGAGGCTAATTGGGCTATTTCATCTGCCTGGGAATTCTCTGACCGTGGGATATGTTTGATGTGGAAACTGTTGAAGAGACGTGTGAGGGATAGGGCAACATCCCTATATGACTTCTTTTTTTCCTCTTTTGTGTCGAAGTCCCCATTTTTCTATCCAACGACTAGTTATGAATCATTGAATACTTGAATGCGATCCACTCCAACGTCCTTGGCCAACTTGAGACCTGCAATCAAAGCTTCGTCCTCCGCCTCATTATTACTGGCTGCGAATTGGAAACGGAGGGCACACTTGAGATCTTCTCCTTCTAGGGTGGTGAGGATTAGCCCAGCCCTGCTTTCTTCTTTTCTGGATGAGCCATCAACATTGAGAGTCCAGGAATAAGGATTAACTTCCTCAGGAGTTGTGTTGACCTGAGGGGGAGGTTCAGGAGGGTCGACATTGGTGAACTCTAGGATGAAATCTACGACAGCTTGGCCTTTGATGGTTGTGCGGGGTCGGTAGGAGATTTCATATTGGTTGAGTTCGATAGGCCACTGCATAAGTCTACCAGAGGATTCCAGTTTCTACATGACTTTCTTCAAAGGTTGTTCCATGAGAATGGCTATGGAGTGGGCCTAAAAATATAGTCGAAGGTGTCTTAAGGCGATGACTAGGGCGAGTAATAATTTCTCCAATAAGGAACATTATTGTTCTGTCCCCCTAAGCGCGCGATTGATGTAGTAAACTGGGCATTAGACTAGTCTTCTTTCCTAATTAGAGCGGCACTGACCGCAATGTGGGAAACGGCCAAATAGAGGAAGAGAGTTTCCCTTGGAAGTGCTTGAGAAAGGAGAGAGGGGTTGGCCATACACTGTTTCAGTAGCTGGAATACCTTTTCACATTCGGCGTTCCAAGTGAAAGCCTTCCTAAGCACCTTAAAGAATGAGAGGCACTTGTCAGTTGCTTATGAAATGAAACAGTTGAGAGCGGCTACTCTACTAGTGAGTCGTTGAACCTCTTTTATGGTTGTGGGAGACCGCATTTTGGTTAAGGCTCTGATTTTCTCTAGATTGGATTCAATTCCTCTGTGGCTGACCATGAAGCCCAAGAATTAGCTAGATTCAACACCAAAGGCACATTTCTCCAGGTTCAGCTTCATTTGGTACCTTCATAAGGTCTAGAAAGTTTCGCATAGATCTGATAGGTGATCTGAAACTAGCTTGCTTTTAACGAGCATATCATCGACGTAAACCTCAACATTCCGGCCAATCTAGTTTTTCAACATGGTGCTGACCAATCGGCTGGTAGGTGGCCCCTACGTTCTTTAGGCTGAATGGCATCACGCGGTAGTGGTAAATCCCCTTATCTATAATGAAATATGTGTGTTCTTGGTCGGTTGCATGCATTAGGATTTGATTATAGCCTGAAAAGGCGTCCATGAAGCTAAGCATTTAATGGCCCGCCGTCGCATCGACTAAAAGATCTATCCTAGGTAATGGGAAGCTATCCTTGGGACAAGCGCAGTTGAGGTCAAAGTAATCCATGCAGAGTCGCCATTTGCCATTATTCTTGCAAACCACAAACACATTGGATAACCACTTCGGATAATCCACATTTTTAATAAACGTGGCCTTCAACAATTTATCCACTTTTTCAGCGATGAGGTTGTTGTGCTCTGGATGAAAAATGCGCTGCTTTTGGCAGATCGGTCGAAATTGGGGCTTAATGCTGAGGCGGTGAATGATAGTAAAGGGGTCAATGCCAGGCATGTCTGTATGGGTCCAAGCGAAGACATCCTTGTGTTTAGTGAGGAGAGCTATAAGGTTAGCTTTGGCTTGAGGACTTAGCTGGCTGCCGATTTTAGCTGTCTTCATTGGGCTTGAGGAAGAAATGGGTATTTCAATCAACTCCTCCATTGGTTCCCCCTGAATCAGCTCATTTTCGTCTTTGGCATCAAGGCCCTCAATGATCATGGCCTCTTTTATCTTCATTTCCTTTAATGAGGCTACATAACATTCTCTGGCTACTATCTGCTTGCCTCTCACAGTGTCGACCCCTTGGTTAGTTGGAAGTTTCATGGCCAAATAATACATGGACATCACAACTTGGAGGGCATTAAGAGCTATGTGTCCGAGTATAATATTGTAAGCGGAAAAATAGTCGATAACGAGGAAGGTGAGGAGTTTGGTAGACTATCGTAGATACTCTCTGATGGTGATTGGAAGGTTAATGGAGCCTATAGAGGTCATCCGATCCCTAGTGAAGCTGACCAAAGGGGTTTGTAGGGGCAACAACCTTTTTTCCCCAACCTTGAGTTGTCTGAAGGCTTAAGGAAGATAATATCTGATGAATTGCCATTATCGACAAGTATGCGCCTGACTTTGTAGTTTGATAAAAGAGCAGAAATGACTAGAGGGTCATCATAAGGGTAGCGGATTTCTACGCAGTCTACACCTGTGAAAGTGATCGGCTCCGATCACTGTTTGGGTTACTTATGGAGCCGGTTTACCGCCGCCACTTCTTTTTACCAACCTTGCTTGATCTTTCTGAGCTCGGCTCGTTGTACTGATCGAGCTGGTCTGCCATACACGAGTCCTCCCAAAATGACCCTAATCTCTTCCAATGGGATGCAGGCCCTCCCATTGGGGTTATTATTAGGCCCTGTCATTATTCCGCCTAGGCTGTTCGGGCTGCCTAGGGGGAATGTGTTTATTGCTTTGCCTTGGGGGGTTGGCCTTGGCTCTTTAGTAGGGATGGGTTGCGGTGAATCGGTTTAGGCGCCCCTGACGTATTAGTTACTCAATCTGGTCCTTAAGATTGACGCACTTTTCGGTGTTATGACCATGGTCACAATAGAAATGACAATACATGGCTTGGTCCCACCGAACGAAATGAGATCTTTATGGTTGGGGCCATTTTAGGTTATAGTCAAGTTGAATTTGGTTTAGGACTTGTTCCATGGATGATTTGAGAGAGGTGTATCGTTCAAACCGACCAGGTGGACTGGGTAGGAGTCGGTTGATCGGAGCGTAGAGGTCGGTCCGTATATTGAGGAGGTCGGTGAGTGTATTGTGAATACCTGGGCTCAGATTCTTTTCTCTTTTCCTTGGACTATGGGGGCTTAGATGTGGAATCTTGGAGAGCCGTCAAAGAGTCTTCGGCGTTCATGTATTTTTGGGCTTTGGCAAGGAGGACGACCATGGTGGTCAGAGGATTTTTGGAAAGGGAAAAGAGGAAATCCGACAGGCGCAAGCTAACATAAAGGCTGTTAGAATAACCTTGTCATCGTTCTCTTTAACTTGCAGGGCCTCTATATTGAAACGGGTGACAAAACTACACAGTAATTCCCCTTCCATCTATAGAATATTTAGCAACTAAGTTGTTGGATGTCACTACCGTTGAGCACCAATGAAATGGCTTAAGAAAGATTCGTTGAGCTGGTGTAAAGAAGTGATAGAGTCTGGTTGAAGCTGACTAAACCAAAGTTGCCCCGACCTCTTCAGCGTGACGGAAAAAGCATGACACATGATTTCGTTTGGAAAGACATGAAGGATCATGAGTGTCCTATACGCTTCTACGTGGATCGGATCGATTGTACCGTCGAAGATGTCAATCGACGGCATTTTGAACTTAGAGGGTAGAGGTTTGTCCCTGATAGAAGCAGTAAATGTGGAGTTGATGGTGGAAGAAGGTTTTCTCTGTATATTTTGCATGACCCCTTGGAGTTGGAGTTTCATGGCTTGTTGTTTTTCGTCTCTTCATGGCTTGTTGTTTTTCGTCTCAAATGGGAGCATTGTTCCCTCTAACATGAAAGGGAGGCTGAACACTACTAGTTTCTCCTTCATGGATAGCAGCGCGGTGCTATGGAGGGTGATGGTGGAGGTTCTTCCTGGTGAAGCTGCGAGCTCGGAGGAGGGGTGTGTAGACCTTCAAGGTTTGATGGTTAAGCTTGTGGGACAAATAGCAGGAGCGACCCTTGGGACATATGTAGTTAGAAGGGATGATGATTGTGGGCTTGCTCTGAGTCTGGGGGAATTTCTTGTGGTGGTAGAGAAGGAGGAATAGGTAAGTCACGCTGGAACAAAGCATTAATCAGGGCTTGGTTTTGTTCGGCTAGTCGATTGATGCTATTAGTGAGTTCTACGCCATATAGAGGTGGATTGTTTGGGTTGGAGGACTCGGCTTGAAGGTTACTAGCATTGTGTTGTGAAGCCATGAATCTCGTCATAACCATCTACTCGGACGTAGAAGATAGGTGATGATGGAACTTCCTCTAGTGACAATGAACACAACTGTTAACCAGGGGTTTCCCACAGACGGCGTCAACTGATAATGCAATACGGTCAATTGGCCCATATACTCTATTATCCTATTGGCGTTCATCTCCTTGAAGCACCCCTACAAAAAGGCCCAATGGGAAGGTACCAAAACTGGAGAGTTCCTCCCCGTGAGCTCTTCGACGGTTAAGTTAGACAGGAGGTGGTCAGAAGGAGGATGAGTAGAGAAAGTCAAGAGAAAGATGAAGAAGATAGAGAGAGTAGTACTTATTTTCAAACGTACCTTGAAGGCTTCCTTATATCCTTTACTAATCATTTCCTTGTCTATTCCTAGCTGTCTCATTGGTCGAAAGTCTAACACCTGTTATTCGTCAGCCATGGCTGTTTCATCATGCTTCTTCCTAAGGGGTCTTGTTTTATTTAATGCTTGGCGCGTGGGCTCAATGAATCTGCAAAATCTTTGTCTGCTAGGTGGCCAATTCCCTACTTTGACATATGTCTAGCTATAACTGGGTTTAGGGCACTATGGGTTCTCTATTTGCTGCTGGGCCTATTTTGGGCTTGGCCCTCCTGGGTCTAGGCCATGCCTATCATATATAAGTAAATTTTAATACATAATGTTGTTGGAACAATTCATGTTGAATTCTTCAGTCGGTAGTCTTTGGGTTGTCAAAACTTGGTGATGATCTTGTCTATGTAGAATAGGAATTTTTTACTTAGTCATTTTCCTAAAGACAATATTTGCACCCACCAAACGATGTGCATGGGGTTACAATAAATTCACCTCCAGGATATAATGAAGCTTGATCTAAAGATCAAGTCTACCGACATCTGCATTGCTGACAGTAGATCAGAATACTCTCAATATAATCAAGAAAACCAAGACACTGATAATCAAGTCTACAGAATTTGATTACCAATAAGAAAAGTAGAAACTTGCTTAAGAAACTCTTGATTGAAAATTCTAAATCAAAAGGGGGAGAGAGAGATAGAGATAGAATTCCAAGAATACTTTCTGAATTTTTAGATGGATTGAAATGGCTGATTTCGCAGCCTATTTATAAGCCTTAATGCATCTGATCAAATGGTCATCTCTCTTGCTCACATTCGATCAGATCTAACCGTTTGATCGATGATCTATGGTGCAGATCATTCTCACACCGAATAAGTCCATTGACTGATCATACCTGATCACGATCGTGTGCCATCTCATTCGTACGATCCCGTGTATCTTTAATCAATGGCTATAATCAAACCGCTCCAGATCAGACACACAACCGTTCGATCAATTGGTTGACTCATCGCCAACGGATGCCACATTACTGCCGCGTGGAGCTGATTGTATTCTACGTCACGCATAGCACGTTGGATCAACGTCATCACTCCAACCTGTCTGATAATCTTATCTTTTAAAGTAGATTTTGAGAACTTGATATAAATGAAACTTGGTTTTGATGGTTTAAATAAAACGCCCTAAATTTTTTGTTAACTTAATAATTTGAAGAACAAGATTGTGGTTAATTCTTGATTTATTGAACCAAATTAATTATTGTGGATAGAAAACACATCTAAGAAAAGAAAAGAAAAGAAAGAAATAAATTTATGAAATGGGTTCATGTTATAAAGATTAATGACATTAAGCTTGTGAATAACTAATGAGTCATGTTCATGGTGATTAAATCAAAGTTCTATTTTTCAATATTTGATGATGTTTCTAAGAATATATGAACTATTTGAATAATTGTAAAGCTATATGTGGATTAGAGGAGATGGGAGGAGATGAAAGTTAAGGTGTGTCACGACCCAAACCCGCCGCTATGGGTTTAGCACCGTAACCGGCTAGTAATCCGAGATTACCAAAGGCCTGCTTAACAGTAAAACAGGAATACAGAGTACAGGGGCTGGCGGAAGCCAATACAGTAAATAAACAATGTCCAATGAGCTGTAACAGTCTGTATGCCAAAAAGACTTTCATACACATATACATGAACAGTACAGAACAGTATGTACATATATACAATCATTCAGTTCAGGGACCTAATCCCTATTGAACAGTACAGTAACAGTCTATACAGTTATACAAAACAGATACAGAGACAGACGGGGAAGTTAAAAACACCCCTAAGCCATAACTTGACAGGCTCGGAACCTCGCAGTGAGGCACAGTGGTTGGCTTGACAAAACTGGAGCTTAACCCCGACGCTTCTAGCCACGGTCTGGTGCCTGTATACCTACATATATATATGAGCAGTGAGCTAAAGCCCAGTTGTAGACAAGCCCGCGGGGGGACCTCGCTACAGCTCGGACTCGACTTTCGTTAGTCACGGTTCTAAGTCTGAACCAAAGAGTCCAAATCCGGCAAATCGTTTTGAGAAAACTGATTTTTAAAAGAAGTGCCAAACATGGACTGCTTTGCCAGATACAGAGTCGCCACCTAAATATTTTATTTTGGGAAATTTAGGAAACCCTGACTCGGTGCCAAAAGGCCACGTGTCCGTCATCACCAAAGTTGCCTCGGTTCGGGAACTTGGGTACGATTGGGGAAGGTCACTTCGTGAGCACCCCCGCTCGCCCGGTCATAGACCGGCCTCTACTAACCATGATATCAATTTTTGAAAACATTGTGAGTTCTTATTCCAGTTTATTAGCCTAGGTTACTATGTGATGCGCACAGCATACAAATATAGACCGGGTCGCCTGAATTGGAACGAAACATTTCATGTTTGTTTTTGAAAATGGTTTGCTACCCGCAAGTAGGCTTTAGAACATTTGATGATTTATTCCAATTTAAGTAACCCAACCTTCACCCACAGGCATTCAGGCAGTTATATCAGATAAGCACATAGCCTCATGGTAAGCATGCTATTCATGGCAGTCACTCACACGCATGCAAGGATGCTAAAGCATAAAGCTTACCGAGTACTCCAAGCCAAAATAGCAACTCATTAGAAATCATGCATGAATCCTAAGTATACAGAAATGTCTAATGCAACACATGCAAAATGCAACTATAGCAGGCTCGGCTATTCTATGATGGCATATGAAATGTTACAATTATCATGTATTCAACTTTGAAATTGAAAGTACAATGCAGTTAGTATGATGCGCCGAGCCCGGTGCATGCAATACAGATGAATGAATGCAAACATGCTGTCATACTGTATGCTAATTTAAATATACCCTAATCTAACCATCAAAAGCGGATAAATAAAAGGGAGAAAGACGTGGGGTTGGAAGACATACATCACACTCACGCACACTTATTACAGTTGTGCCCTCACTCGGAGGGTCCGAATAAATAATACAGTCCCAATATTACAGTCCGAATAATATACAAATTCCTAATTAATTAATGAATTAACTAAAAAAGCAAGTAAAACTGGCGTGCAAGCTAGGGACTGCCTTGCTTCTGATGGATGATGCATGTCCGGGTTGCCTTGCGCGGAAATCCACCGGAATGCCCCAATTAGCCTCTGTTTACACCTGTTCTTGAAATGCGTGCCAAGTCCCGGAAAGTTGCTGATTCCTGGTTTTGCTGCAACAGAGAGCAGGAAAGGGGCATAGCAATGTATTTGCACAGATATATGCATGTCTCGGTCCTCGTGCCACCAATCACGCATACCGAGGCATGATGGCCGAGGAGTCGAAATGCACAACTCAATATAGAATGAATGCACATGAAACTACAGCTAAAACCTAACTCCATCATGGATAGTCCGGAGTGTCGGTGACTGGGAATTGAGACACATTCCGTCACTCGGAGTACGAAATGTACCTCGTTTCCCGTGCCCGGGCTAACTCCTATTCCGAACACGATGCAATATGCATGATATGCATGAAATGCAACTAAGATATAATCCTAACATACACAATGCTATGAAAATGAGATGCCTCGAAATGCGTGCACACGGGCACGCAAACCGAGAAAATGGCATACACAATGCGAATGACATGAAAATGTGATATGGGCTTATACCAACATGAGTGAGCCTCAGCCACACTCACACAAGATGCCGGCGGATAAAAATGAAGTGCCTCGAAATGCGTGCACACGGGCACGCAAACCGAGGCAATGGCAGAATGTGATGTAATGACATGGAAACATGATATGGGCTTATACCAACATGAGTGAGCCTCAGCCACACTCACATAGGATGCCGTCGGATAAAAACGAAGTGCCTCAAAATGCGTGCACACGGGCACGCAAACCGAGGCAATGGCAGAATGCGATGTAATGACATGGAAACATGATATGGGCTTATACCAACATGAGTGAGCCTCAGCCACACTCACATAGGATGCCGTCGGATAAAAACGAAGTGCCTCGAAATGCATGCACACGGGCACGCAAACCGAGGCAATGGCAGAATGCGATGTAATGACATGGAAACATGATATGGGCTTATATCAACATGAGTGAGCCTCAGCCACACTCACATAGGATGCCGTCGGATAAAAACGAAGTGCCTCGAAATGCGTGCACACGGGCACGCAAACCGAGGCAATGGCAGAATGCGATGTAATGACATGGAATGGATAGCAATCATTCTAATGGAATTTCAGCACTAAAATATGGGGGAAAACAGTCCCGAAATGAGGCGAAATGACATGAAATGCATGGAATTGTCCCGAAATGCGAATTTAGGCACCCGAAATGGCCTATAGCTATGCCAAACATGCACAACATGGACATGCAATGCAAAGACAGAAGCTAGACAGTCCCAAAAAAGGCACTTTCACAGTTATAAACATGGCCAAACAGCAAGCATAGGTATGGCAAAAATGGCATGCAAGAATAGGGGCCAAGAGAGGGGTAATGAAGCAAGTGATATAAGCAAAACCCAAACTGAAAAATTTCCTTCTACAACATTGAAGAGGGACCAAAAATATGAATATTTACAGTATATGGAAAACCTCAAATCAGTATACAAACATGATAGAAATGTGATGCAAAATGAGGCTCAAAAGTGGCTATAACATGAGGTATGCAAAATATTTGCCAAACAGCCAAAGACCCTTAATAAAACATGTAGAATGGGCCAAAATAAGCACTTTTTCAGAACTGTAAAATGGCCAAAAACAAAAACATGGTAGGCTAACTAAACATGCAAGAATGGGGAATAAAAGAGAGATATAACATGAAGTGGCATATGGAGGCCCCAAATCATGAAAGGACCTAAATGAAATATGAAGAATGGACCAAAATAAGCACTTTTTCAGAACTGTAAAATGGCCAAAAACAAAAGCATGGTAGGCTGCCATTGCATGCAAGAATGGGGAATAAAAGAGAGATATAACATGAAGTGGCATATGGAGGCCCCAAACCATGAAAGGACCTAAATGAAATATGAAGAATGGACCAAAATAAGCACTTTTTCAGAACTGTAAAATGGCCAAAAACAAAAGCATGGTAGGCTTCCATTGCATGCAAGAATGGGGAATAAAAGAGAGATATAACATGAAGTGGCATATGGAGGCCCCAAACCATGAAAGGACCTAAATGAAATATGAAGAATGGACCAAAATAAGCACTTTTTCAGAACTGTAAAATGGCCAAAAACAAAAGCATGGTAGGCTGCCATTGCATGCAAGAATGGGGAATAAAAGAGAGATATAACATGAAGTGGCATATGGAGGCCCCAAACCATGAAAGGACCTAAATGAAATATGAATAATGGACCAAAATAAGCACTTTTTCAGAACTGTAAAATGGCCAAAAACAAAATCATGGTAGGCTGCCATTGCATGCAAGAATGGGGAAGAAAAGAGGAGTATAAAGGTAGGTACAACATGGAAGTCCCAAATGGTGTTGAGCCCTTCTTCAATGTTGAAGAGGGGCTCAAAATAAGCCTAATATCAGTTTACAACATGCTCAAAAACAGATTACTCATGGGTCGAAAATAGCATGCAAGATTATGACATATAAGAGGATCAATGAAGCAAGTGTATCATGGAGGGCTCAAACAGGGTTGAGCCCTTAATGAAAAGTGAAGATGAGCTCAAAAGAGGGCCCTTTTCAGTTAGGGCCGGAGCTTGAAACAAAAAGCATGTGGGGCTTACAAATAGATCAAGAAAAAGGGTCAAAGAGGAGAAGTGTTACTCACCCTTGAAGACTAAGACTTTTGTTGCTTCTTGGATCAATTTGCAGCTCCTTTAGCCTTTGAGAAACCTTCTTTGTTGCTGGAAATGAGGTGGTGGTGGTAGAGCTTGATGGTATAGAAGAAATGGTGATTAGGGACTTAGAGATTTTCAAGGAAATGAGAGGGATAAAGATGGAGTTGTGTATGGAGGCTTGAAGAAGAATTTTTCTAACCCCAACATGTGATATAGCTTGCTTGTTATATAGGCCAAAAAGGGGGTGCAAAGGTGGGGGAAAAGGAGAGTAACTTTTCCCCACAAAATATCCCCCGGATAAAGATCTTTTCTGGGGGATAAAGCCCCACAGCTGTAAAGGGAACAGTGCAAGGAGCTCGGCCGGCCTGGTACTTTTGCTGCAGGTGGCCAGCCGGCCACACCCCCTAGCCGGCCGGCTAGGGGTCAAAAGGGTCAATCAGATTTTCTGGCCGGCCACCAATTGATGGTGTCCTCCTATGTGTGTACAACACAACCCTGTGGTTAAAAGTCCAAGAAAGTGGGTCCAAGGGGTTCAACATTAGCCCGGAAAGAGGGGGTCAAAAGGGTCAAGTAACATTAATGGCCGGCCACCAACTTTTAGGGTCCTCTCATGTGTGTACATCACAAATATGTGGTTCAAAGTTCGAGAAAAAGGGTCCAAGGGGTTCAACATTAGCCCGGAAGGAGGGGGTCAAAAGGGTCAAGTAACATTAATGGCCGGCCACCTCTTTTTAGGGTCCTCCCATGTGTGTACATCACAAATATGTGGTTCAAAGTTCAAGAAAATGGGCCCAAGGTGTTCAACATTAGCCCGGAAGTGCGAAAAACGGGCGCCGGAGGGCGTCGGAGGATGTATAACTGGTTGCTGCAACAATTGCTGGCCTCCCACCCTTCAGTGACCTCTCTAGTGATAAAACAGAGGTACCTGCCAAAAATGAACGAAAACCGTTGCAAAACGAATGTTCGGGGGCCAAAACGCGCAGTTCGGGGTCCCGAAAATGGGCTGTTAAGCACCGAAAGTGGCATTCGGCCACGAAGTGGGTTTCTCAGACCCCAGTGTCCCTCAAAAGGGATTAAATAAGATGTATGCCAAAAATCAGAACAAACGGAGGTGGTTAGGCGGTCTCGAACCGAGGCACACGGCCAACGGTCCCGAAAAACCGAAAACCGGACTCCGAAATGGGCAAAATGGCCTACGGCCACGAAATGTAGCCTGCGGACATTGAGAAATGGTCTACGGGACCTCTCCCTCCCTTCAGGAAAAGAAACAGAGAAAACCGAGTCTGGTTCGCAAACCGAGACAAGGCACAGAAGAGGGTTCGGAAGTCCGGAGGCAGGGCTCACGGCCGCAACTCTGAAACTTCTGAACGAGCACATTATGCAACATCACCAAGCGCTCAATCAGTGACATCTGAGTCTTAAGGTCGGTCAAAAATGGGGTGTCTACACCAGTGAATAACATAATGCGTAAAGAGGTTAAGAATGAATGTCCTTACAGTAATGAAAATAGTTTGTTAATTCAGTATATCAGTCATTCAGTCATATGTGGTACATCCATTAGCATAACAGTACAGTAAACAGTAGGTCTTAAAAGACCGAACAGTAAATAATGGCCATCAATCAGTAACAGTAGTGGTTTCAACAAGGGAACCGACAGAGATCTCTGTAACAATAACAGTAAACAGTAGTTGCTAAGGATGCCACAGTACAGTTCAGAATATAGGACATACATTCATTCAATTAACAGTATCAGTTCAAAAAGCGGTACAGTTCAATTGTTCAGAAGATAATCATTTTGAACATATCTTTATACAGTTGTTACTCACAGAGTTTTGGGCTACAGTAAAGCTAGAGCGCGTCCCCAGCCGCCAACCCTACACAGTTACAGATTGAACACACGCTAAGCTACATAATTGGGAAAGATGATAACTTAATCCCTAATTTGCCTCGGTGCGTTCTACATCTATATCCTCATTAAAATGTCTTAAACTAGGCCTAAGAATGCCTAGGATGGGATGAGGATGCAAAGATGCATTCAGAAAACATTTTCAGAAAATAGGGGTCACGCTCGAGCGTAGGTTACTCTGCTCGAGCGGTTAACCTACGCTCGAGCGGACATGCAGACAAAGGTTTCCGCTCGAGCGTAGAGTTACCTGCTCGAGCGTTCTGCAAAACAGTCAAAAGTGCTGGATAGGTGAAAATCACGCTCGATTGGGCGCTCGACACCTGCTCGAGCATGAGACACAATGTCCCGCTCGAGCGTCAATTATTCCGCTCGAGCGGACTTCAAAACAGTGCAAAGTGTTGGGAGCACGAATTTCACGCTCGAGCGCCAGTCACCCCGCTCGATCGTGAGTTCAAAATCTGGAATTTCCAGATTTAAACTTCCAAGCTCAAACCAAGTTCAAATGTATTAAAACCAATTCCTTTGGGCCCTTTTCCCTGGAAAACATTTGTAAACACATAGAATAACATGATTCAAAGCTCAATTTGTAAAATCAAGGCCCAAAAGGAAGATCAATTCAACTCAATTTGAAACCAATTTTCATGAACATAATTCAAACATAACATGCATGAATTTAAACCATTTCAAAGCTTCAATTTCATGCTCTAATGAGCCAATTCTTTCAAAGACAAGATGAAATCATGGACTTAAATACAATATGAACATGCATGTAACATTTTACCATGAAATCAACTCAACTCAACAATTCAAACATGCATGCATGGAATGAGCTCCAATTCAGCATTATTAGACTAAGACATGACTTAGCTCTGTAGAGGCTCAAGAACCATGCAAGAACAACCTTAAATACATCAATGAAAAGGTGAAATCCTTACCTAAGTCTTGAATCACAAGACTAGAAGCTTAATTAGACAATTGTCCTTCAATTCTTCAAGTTCTCTAAGCCAACTCTCAAGAACACTCACTTATCTCCCTCTCTCCCTCTTGGTCGGCAATAACAAGGGAAATGGCTGATGAAATGTTTTGTTTACATGTATAACAAGGCTCAAGTATGTTGGCTAAGTGGCCCACTCAATGGTGGCAAAATGGTAATTAAGTCAACTCATGCAATTTAACTCATTTTAATCCAATTTAATCATACCAAATCATATTTTAACTGAATATGCCATAAAATCATATAAATTCTAAGGATCACAAATCATCAATCAATTTCAGATTCGGTCGCCGATAAGGCCTTCAATTCGAAATTTAAACACAAAGGCATGAACAGATAATCAAACAGTCAACAGATAGACATACAATTAAACAGATATACTTAATCAATTCAGTTCCAAATTTCAGTCAGTCAGTTCATTACTTCAACCAATTCAGTTACCAATCATAATCAGTCTTAGTTTAGCAGTAATCAGTGGTTAATCGGTAAACAATGACGAGGGTTGTTACAGTCTCCTCTCCTTAAAAAGAGTTTAGTCCTCTAAACTCGAGTTACCTTCGTTTTGGAAGAAAACAGAATTCAGTGGAAACAGTTCAGGATATTTTTTAGCCATGTCATCTTCCCTCTCCCAAGTGGCATACACGCCACCATGGTTTTGCCAGTCAACTTTCACTAACGGGATCTCTTTGTTTCTCAACTTCTTAATCCGTCTGTTTACAATCTGAATAGGCCGTTCCTCGTAAGTGTAGTTATCACTCAGCACTACACGAGTAGGCTCTATCACATGAAAAGGATCCCGAAGGTAGTCTCTCAACATATAAATGTAGAAGACGTTGTGCATATGCTCCATTTCATGAGGAAGCGCAACTTGATACGCCACCGGATTGATTTTCTCAATAATCTCATATGGTTCGACGTACCTCGGCGCTAACTTGCCTTTGACTCCAAAACGAGTCTGGCCTTTCATCGGTGTCACTTTCACAAATACGTGATCACCCACTTCATATTCTCTATCCCGTCTTCTGACATCAGCGTAACTTTTCTGTCTGCTCTGTGCGGTTTTCAGTCTCTGTTGTATCAGTTTCACTTTCTCAGTCGTTTCGTATACAATCTCGGGCCCAAGCAAAGGCCCATCTCCAACTTTTGCCCAGCAAATCGGAGATCTACATTTTCTGCCATACAATGCCTCGAAAGGCGCCATACCAATACTTGAATGATAACTATTGTTGTAGGCGAATTCAGCTAAGGGCAAATGACTTTCCCAGTTTCCCTGAAAATCAAGGACACACATTCTCAATAAATCCTCCAGAGTTTGGATAGTCCTTTCTGACTGACCATCTGTCTGAGGATGATAAGCACTACTCAGTCTTAATTCAATACCCAATGCAGTCTGTAGGCTTTGCTAAAATCTCGATGTGAACTTCGAATCCCTGTCAGAAACAATGGACACAGGCACTCCATGCAGTCTAACAATTTCATCAATATAGAGTATAGCCAATTTGTCCGCATTATAAATTGTCTTAACAGGTAAGAAGTGAGCAGATTTAGTCAGTCTATCAACAATAACCCAAATTGAGTCCATACATTTACTGGAGCGAGGCAATCCCACAATAAAATCCATGGTGATATGTTCCCATTTCCACTCCAGTATGGGTAAGGACTGCAATAGGCCTGCGGGTCGTTGATGTTCGGCTTTAACTTGTTTGCAATGAAGACATTTTGATACAAAATCGGCAATTTCTTTCTTCATTCCCGGCCACCAGAAATTCAGTTTCAGATCTTGATACATTTTCGTATTCCCTAGATGGATAGAAAATTTTGAATTGTGGCCCTCTTGTAGAACTCTTGTTTTCAATTCAGAATCATTTGGTACACACAGTCTTTCTTGAAATTTCAGTACATTACTTTCAAATTTGAAACCCGGTCTTGGTTTAGTTTCCCTTTCTTCGATGATCTTCTTCAAGAAGTCATCCGATTGTTGTTTCTCTTTAATCTCTTCGATCAGTGCCGGTTGAGCAGAAATAACAGCTATTGTTCCACCTTGTTCTCGTAAAACAATTTCAATTTCAGATTTTTCAAGGTCACAAAGCAATTTTTTCTGCGCGGTGAGCAAACAGGCTAAATTTCCAATCGATTTCCGACTCAGTGCATCGGCAACGGTGTTGGCTTTTCCCGGATGGTACAAAATATGTAGGTCATAGTCTTTAATCAGTTCTAGCCATCTCTACTGTCTCATGTTCAGTTCTTTCTGTGTGAAGAAATATTTTAAACTCTTGTGGTCGGTATATATTTCACATGTCGCCCCATACAGATAGTGACGCCAGATTTTCAGTACAAATACTACTGCAGCAAGTTCCAGATCATGGGTCGGGTAGTTCTTTTCGTGTGGTCTCAGTTGTCGGGAAGCATAAGCAATAACTCTCCCATTCTGCATTAAAACACATCCCAAACCCTTATGAGAAGCATCACTAAATACAGTATAACCATCCGTACCTGAAGGTAGGGTAAGAACCAATGCAGTCACAAGTCGAGTTTTCAATTCTTGGAATGTTGATTCCCTTTGGTCAGTCCAGTCAAATGATATCCCCTTTTGAGTTAACTGAGTCAACGGTAAGGCAATTTTGGAGAAATCTTTGACAAATCTTCTGTAATACCCGGCTAGTCCCAAAAAGCTTCAGACTTCTGTCACATTTGTTGGTCTAGGCCAGTTTACTACAACTTCAATTTTCTGTGGATCAACAGAAATTCCATCTTTGCTAACAACATGCCCCAAAAACATAACATGATCAAGCCAAAATTCGCATTTAGATAGTTTAGTATAAAGTTTTTGTTCTCTTAGGGTCTGTAGGGCAAGTCTCAGATGATGTTCATGTTCTTCTATACTTTTGGAGTAAATCAGTATGTCATCAATGAATACTACAATAAAGTCATCAAGGTATGGTTTAAAGATTCTTTTCATGAGGTCCATAAATGCAGCAGGTGCATTGGTAACTCCGAAAGGCATAACTAAAAATTCGTAATGTCCATACCTCGTTCGAAAAGCAGTTTTGTCAATGTCTTCTGGTTTAACTTTCAGCTGATGGTATCCTAATCTGAGGTCGATCTTAGAGAACACTTGAGCACCCTGTAACTGATCAAATAAGTCATCAATACGTGACAATGGGTATTTATTTTTCACAGTTACCTTGTTCAGTTCACAATAGTCAATACACAATCTTAGTGAGCCGTCTTTCTTCTTCACAAATAAAATAGGAGCGCCCCATGGCGAAGTGCTAGGCCTGATGAACTTCTTATCTAGCAGTTCTTGCAGTTGGACTTTGAATTCTTTCAGTTCAGTTGGAGCCATTCGGTAAGGAGCTTTAGATACTAGCTGCGTTCCCGGAATCACATCAACGGTAAATTCAATCTCCCTGTCAATCAAATCCCCTGGCAGATTATCTGGAAAAACATCTGGGAATTCTCTGACTATAGAAATACTGTTCACGTTAGCATTATCATCAGTAGATACAGTCAATACAGAACACAGATATCTCTTACACCCCTTTCTAATCAATTTAACAGCTTTCACAGATGAAATCAAATACGGAGGAGGTACTACTCCAACCCCATTAAACACAAATTCGGGTAAACCCGATGGGCGAAAAACTACTTGTTTTGTTACACAGTCTATGGTAGCATGGTATTTCGTTAACCAGTCTATTCCTAATATTACATCAAAATGATCAATGTTCAGGGGCAGTAAGTCAATAAACAAATGTGCATCTCCAAAAATAATTTTACAAGTAGGGTACATATATGTACAGGTCATAGATCCCCCAATGGGTGATGATACAGCTAACAAATAATTCATGGGTTCTAATGGTCTACTCAGTTTTCGCGAAAAAGCATGCGACACATATGAATGCGTAGACCCCGAATCAATCAGTGCATAAGCATTTTGAGTACAAATAGAGAGAATACCTGACACAATGGTCTCGGTATTCTGCACGTCTCCCGGTTCTAGGGTGAACACTCGGCCCTGCCTCATGGGTTCTTTCCCGGTAGCTTTGGGGTTCGGTTTTGGTGCAACAGTTGATGCTGCCACGTTTGGTGCAGCTTTACTATTGGCTTGTGGAGCAGAAGGGCAATCTTTAACCATGTGGCCCACCTTGCCACACCTGTAATAGGCTCCAGATATTTTGTAACAGACCCCTTTGTGCTTCTTGCCACACTCAGAACAGGGTGGTATGAAACCACTTCCTTGGCTGGGGCTAGTTGTTGACCCCGTATTCTGTTTCTTGTTCAACAACGGACATTGTGCCCTGTCTCAGCTGTTCAAATTCAGTTACTTTTCTGTCCCTAATACATTGAGGGAAGTTCTTTTCAAAGAAGGCTCCTTTGAATTGAGCCCAAGTCATAACAGTATTGTCATCACGGATAAGCATCCACCACCTTCTAGCTTCTTCTTGCAGAGTAAAGGTGGCCAATAGCACTTTATGTGCTTCGGAGCACAGAAAAACCTCAAACAATTTTTCTGTCTCGAGAACCCATGCTTCAGTTTTTAACAGTTCAAGGCCTCCCTGGAAGGATAGCGGTTTCATTTTGCTGAACTTATGGGTGAGAGCAATTATGTCCTCATCATTGACATTCACATTCTGCTCCGGCTATACCAGAGGAGGAGGTGAGGGTTGTTGATTCTGTTGTTGATCTAGTCTTTCAGTTATTAGTTCCATCATTCTCTCCAGTCTTGCCATTCTTGCCTCAGAGGATGAGAATTCAGATTCATTTGCAGTTCTGGCATTATCTATTTCAGTTATAACAGTTATCAACATAGGCAGTCATTTGTTTAAACAGATTAACACATTAGCATATATTCAGTCATGTCATAGCCACACACTTATCATGCTCATGTAATGCCCTAATCGCTTTTCTAGGACATCCTATAGCTCATTGGGACACGTGTGTGCGGTATAACTCGTGGTAAGTATCGCTCTGATACCACTCTGTCACGACCCAAACCCGCCCCTATGGGTTTAGCACCGTAACCGGCCAGTAATCCGTGATTACCAAAGGCCTGTTTAACAGTAAAACAGGAATACAGAGTACAGGGGCTTGGCGGAAGCCAATATAGTAAATAAACAATGTCCAACGAGCTGTGACAGTCTGTATGCCAAAAAGACTTTCATACACATATACATGAACAGTACAGAACAGTATGTACATATATACAATCATTCAGTTCAGGGACTTAATCCCTATTAAACAGTACAGTAACAGTCTATACAGTTATACAAAACAGATACAGAGACAGACAGGGAAGTTAAAAACACCCCTAAGCTATAACTTGACAGGCTCGGAACCTCGCAGTGAGGCACAGTGGTTGGCTTGACAAAACTGGAGCTTAACCCCGATGCTTCTAGCCACGGTCTGGTGCCTGTACACCTACATATATATATGAGCAGTGAGCTAAAGCCCAGTGAATAACATAATGCGTAAAGAGATTAAGAATGAATGTCCTTACAGTAATGAAAACAGTTCGTTAATTCAGTATATCAGTCATTCAGTCATATGTGGTACATCCATTAGCATAACAGTACAGTAAACAGTAGGTCTTAAAAGACCGAACAGTAAATGATGGCCATCAATCAGTAACAGTAGTGGTTCCAACAAGGGAACCAACAGAGATCTCTGTAACAGTAACAGTAAACAGTAGTTACTAAGGATGCCATAGTACAGTTCAGAATATAGGACATACATTTATTCAATTAACAGTATCAGTTTAGAAAGCGGCACAGTTCAATTGTTCAGAAGATAATCATTTTGAACATATCTTTACACAGTTGTTACTCATAGAATTCTGGGCTACAGTAAAGCTAGAGCGCGTCCCCAGTCGCCAACCCTACACAGTTACAGATTGAACACACGCTAAGCTACACAGTTGGGAAAGATAATAACTTAATCCCAAATTTGCCTCGGTGCGTTCTACATCTATATCCTCATTAAGATGTCTTAAACTAAGCCTAAGAATGCCTAGGATGGGATGAGGATGCAAAGATGCATTCAGAAAATATTTTCAGAAAACAGGGGTCACGCTCGAGCGTAGGTTACTCCACTCGAGCAGACATGCAAACAAAGGTTTCCGCTCAAGCGTAGACTTACCCGCTCGAGCGTTCTGCAAAACAGTCAAAAGTGCTGGATAGGTGAAAATCATGCTCGATTGGGCGCTCGACACCTGCTCGAGTATGAGACACAATGTCCCGCTCGAGCGTCAATTATTCCGCTCGAGCGGACTTCAAAACAGTGCAAAGTGTTGGAAGCACGAATTTCACGCTCGAGCGCCAGTCACCCCGCTCGAGCGTGAGTTCAAAATCTGAAATTTCCAGATTTGAACTTCCAAGCTCAAACCAAGTTCAAATGCATTAAAACCAATTCCTTTGGGCCCTTTTCCCTGGAAAACATTTGTAGACACATAGAATAACAAGATTCAAAGCTCAATTTGTAAAATCAAGGCCCAAAAGGAAGATCAATTCAACTCAATTTGAAACCAATTTTCATGAACGTAATTCAAACATAACATGCATGAATTTAAACCATTTCAAAGCTTCAATTTCATACTCTAATGAGCCAATTCTTTCAAAGACAAGATGAAATCATGGACTTAAATACAATATGAACATGCATGTAACATTTTACCAGGAAATCAACTCACAACTCAACAATTCAAACATGCATGCATGGAATGAGCTCCAATTCAACATTATTAGACTAAGACATGACTTAGCTCTGTAGAGGCTCAAGAACCATGCAAGAACAACCTTAAATACATCAATGAAAAGGTAAAATCCTTACCTAAGTCTTGAATCACAAGACTAGAAGCTTAATTAGACAATTGTCCTTCAATTCTTCAAGTTCTCTAAGCCAACTCTCAAGAACACTCACTTCTCTCCCTCTCTCCTTCTTGGTTGGCAATAACAAGGGAAATGGCTGATGAAATGTTTTGTTTACATGTATAACAAGGCTCAAGTATGTTGGCTAAGTGGCCCACTCAATGGTGGCAAAATGGTAATTAAGTCAACTCATGCAATTTAACTCATTTTAATCCAATTTAATCATACCAAATCATATTTTAACTGAATACGCCATAAAATCATATAAATTCTAAGGATCACAAATCATCAATCAATTTCAGATTCGGTCGCCGATAAGGCCTTCAATTCGTAATTTAAACACAAAGGCATGAACAGATAATCAAATAGTCAACAGATAGACATACAATTAACAGATATACTTAATCAATTCAGTTCCAGATTTCAGTCAGTCAGTTCAGTACTTCAATCAATTCAGTTACCAATCATAATCAGTCTCAGTTTAGCAATAATCAGTGGTTAATCGGTAAACAGTGACGAGTGTTGTTACAAGGTGAACTTGAGTTATGTTGGAAATTGTAGCGTTAGAGAGGTTATGATGATACATATATATTGAAAATTTTATTGCTTGTCTTTGATGGTTTGTGTTATCTACTATGTTGAGATTAGTTTTTGGCCATCGGTGAAGGATGGTGTTGATTGTTATTGAATTGGCCATGTTTATTATATGTTGTTCATTATACTTGCAATTTAGAATGTTGTGGTGATACTTGAGCAATGTGAAGGGTCTGTTTCCTTTTGGCTTGTGACCGGTAAAGCGTGGCATATCAACATAGGTTCCTCATTCCTTCCAATTTATGCCCAGTGAAGTTTGGTTAGAGGTTCATCATTCCTTCTGGATAATGATCAGTAAAGCATGTCACATTGAGATAGGGTTTGCTTACGTTTCGGCTTGCGCTTAATAAAGCATGTGAATTGTTGGGGCTATATGGAGGTTCTGCTTTTCTTCTGCCTAGCCACCGGTAAAGCGTAGCATATTAAGATAGGTTTCAATACATTCTGGTTAGCACCCGGTAAATCGTGTTATGGATTTGGTGACTTGTTATAGTCGATTTTGTTGTATTGGATTGAAAGGTGCCCAATTGCCCTTCCGTGCCGAGGCCGGTAAATGTAGGAGAATACGAGGATGTTTTATAGTTGAATGACATATGGGAGGTAGATAGTTATGTGATAAGTAATCAATGGATGTAATTCATATGTTTTGGGTTGTTAATGAAATAATGTTCTATTATATGATTTAAAAGAATGATATATTGGTGATAATAAAAAGTATGTTATTTAAGGACTGTTATTCTTTATTAAATATTTTATACATATCTTTTAAAATTAAGTTTGGTTCTGTTCGAACCGTGATTTTTTCATAAAATCCATTAACCGAACCATTTTACGGTTCTTAATATTTCTTAACCGAAACCGAATCAATTCTAAATAGAACAAAACCAAATTGTACGGTTCGGTCTAGTTCTGTCCGGATTACTAGTTTGAACGGATTTTTGAACAACCCTAGTTCTCTCGCTCTTCAATTTCAAAGACCTACATGAGATTAGGGTTCAAATTGAAAATGCCATTAAGCAGGGAATCATTGTAGAGGAAAATGAGCTCATAAGGAAGTTATTCACCCATAGTTCCAATGCTACTACTAGTAGCAGTACAACTGTCAATGCCAAGCCCTCAAAAATCAATACAGTTACGCTAACTGCCAAAACGGCCAATCCTTTGCCAATGCTAGCCCACACACAACCAACTCAACCTAAGCCCACAAAAGAACTTACCATCCTCTCCATATGTCCCTAACTCGGGCCATGAAAGTCTTGGTAGAAAAGGGGTACCTCAAACCCCTTGACCTTCGACTTCTCTCTGATATTCTCCTAGCTAGATATGACTCTATCAAATACTGCGTCTTTCACCAACAACACGGTCATGACACCAATCGTTGCTTTCACCTTCGCCATGAGATTCAAGATCTCATTGACAACAAAACCATAGCTCCACATTAACCATAAAAGCCCAATGTTACTACAAAGGGAATTCAAATTCATCCTTTTGAACTTGAGAATTGAACACTTAGGTGATTTAGAAAACCTTAAATGAGGTGCTTAACTTAAACTAATATCTTTAAGCTACAATTACTTAGTAAATTATCTTTCTTAGAGGATAAAGATTAGTTTGAGTTGAACTTAGCCACTTAAGCTAATAACAAAATTAGTTGACTAAGCTAATTAGTTCCTAGAACAAAAGAGAGATGGATGGAGAAAGACGGAGAGAGTTAGGGAGAAACTTTCTTCTTGAGAGCTACTAGAGAATTTTGGAGAAAAGAAAGAGAAATAAGAAGAAAATCAAAGGAAATTCAAATTCATCCTTTTGGAATTGAGAATTGGACACTTAAGTGATTTAGAAAATCTTAAATGAAGTGCTAAAGTTAAACTAATATCGTTAAGCTAAAAGTACTCAGTAAATTATTTTTCTTAGAGGCTAAACAAGATTAGTTTGAGCTAAACTTACCCACTTAAGCTAATGAAACAATTAATTGCCTATGCTAATTAGTTCCTTGAACAAAAGAGAGAAGGATGGAGAAAGACGAAGAGAGTTAGAGAGAAACTTTCTACTTAAGAGCTAGAAGAGAAAGTTAGAGAAATTGGAAGAAAATCAAAGGAAATTCAAAAACACTAAAATGAAAAGACTACAATTAACGAATCAACCTAATTTTTTTGATAAATGATATACACAAAAAGTTTTACAAAATGAATAATTTAAATCATTGAAATGGTACCCTTAAATGAGGCCCACAGATAAAAAATAACAATCAAGTTTAAATTTAAATTTAAAAGAAATCTAATCATTTTCCTTTAGTTTACCATCATATATAAAACCTTAAATGTTAGGGTAAGAGATAGGCTTGCCCTCGTCCATGTTTTGATCTAGAGGGTTCAGTTTCTACTATTTTGGATCCATTTTGGGGCCTTCTTAATAATCTGAACCAGTCAAATCATAATGCTCGTCAAATAGAACATTCATACAAAAAATTAAATTGATCGAATTTCAAAAACTATACGATTGGATCACATTTCTTAAACAAAAATATGAACGAAAAATATGGTTTTGAAAATATATCCATCTATTTTTTTACACATATATAAATTAACCATGAAACTACCGAAATCCAATAAAATTAATTTTTTGTATGGATGATCTACTCGACAGGTTCCAAAATTTGAGTAGTTTAGATCACCGATACAGGCCCTTTGTGAGCCCAAAACAATGCAAACCGGACCCTCTAGTCAAAAACATGGACTGGGGACAAGTTTGGGCCTTAGAGTAAATTACACTCACCCCATCCATATCTCTGAAATAACATCTCTGAAATAACGCTAACACTCTTTTTTTTTCTTTAGATAAATTATGCTGACATCTCTATATTTTATGAAAATCACACTGATACCTCCTCTTTTCTGTGAAATATTAATGCCCTCTCTTACCTTTCATTCTAGAGTATCAACTTATCCATCTTTAAGTCAACGGTTAGTTGACTAACGGTAAATGCTATTCTCAACAAATACATTTTTTTTAGGGTACTTTTAATACAAATTCTCCTGAGATTTGGCAAATTACATTACCTACTGAGGTTTCAAATTGTATTACAATTTTGTCCACTCCGTTAGGTGAAGTAACAATTTTGGATGACATCAGCACGAAAAATGGTCAAAATACCAGTTTTAACCTTATGATCCACACCCAATCCAAACCTAAACCCAATAAAATAACCCACCCCTGACCCATTTGTAAACCTAATTTAGAGCCAAAGACAGACAAGAAACACAACGAAGAAATAGAGGAGGATCTTGACGCGACGCCCAAACCGCTTCTTCCATTATCGGTCATCGTGATGTTGTAGCAGTGGGGTATTGCTCCATGGTAGAAGAGGTGTTAGAACTAGAAAACCCAGCGACGATAAATCTCAAAAGTTTCTCTATCGTGTCGTTTTTGTGGTAGTGAAGAGGTTGGATGTACGCCATTGGATATGTTGGTGGTCTCTTTCTCTTACTCGAGTTCCTTTATTTTATTTATTTATTATTTTTTTTTTTTGGTCTATTGAATGTGATAGTGGTTAATTCAATGGTGGTTCGTGGTTGATTTGGTAGTGGCGGAGGAGAGTGGGGAAGAGGGAGATGGTGGTGGTGATATTTGATGATGGCCATATCAACGCAAATATAGAAGGCGGTGAGATGTTGGATATGTCAGTTAATAGGGTTAGGTGATACATTCAATTTACTTTAATACCCTTTTTTCTCTCTCTCCTTCATTGACCTATCTACCTATGTCCTCTTCTTGGTTCTTCTCCATCCTATATATTTTGCCAAACAACACCATCATTGCCTCCCCGCCAGCATCCACCTTAAACAAGCTAACCCCATTATCACCTATGGAATTGAAAAATCAAGATGGAAAATAAAATAAAAAAAGTTTGAAGAATTTTCTTCGTTGACATTTGAAAATTAAAATCAAACCCAAATCAAGACTTCAAGAACACAACAAAATTAAAAATAAGAGATGTTGACCATCTTAATATGATCAACACAAGAGAGTGTTTGGATTTAGCAGAGCTATTTTGAAATCGATTTTGGTGATTTAAACCGTTCACTTTTTAGGACTCGTTAAATAGAATATTTATATAAAAAATTAAAATGATCGGATATCGGTAACTATGTGTTTGAATCAAATTTGTCGACTATTTTTTTTCTTTTTTAAACAAATATGCTTTAAACATATAACTACTGATGATCAATCATTTTGGGCCTATTTGGTAGCCATTCCGTTTTCGCTTTTCAGTTTATATTTACAAAAATTTTAAAAACTATCTTAAAAACTTGTTTGATAATTTTTTTGGTTTATAAATGGTTGTCTCAGTTTATAAATTTGAGGAAAAAACGTAAACTCAAAAAATGAGTTTACGTTTTCAGTTTTCAATTTTTTTTTCAAATAATTTTTTTTTCAATTATTATTTTTTCAAATAATTTTTTTTTTCAATTAATCTTTTTTTTCAATTAATTTTTTTTTCAAATAATTTTTTTTCAATTAATTTTTTTTGAAATATTTTTTTTCCCAATTAATTTTTTTTTCAATTATTTTTTTAATTAATATTTTTTCAAATAATTTTTTTTTCAATTATAATGTGTGTGATCCCATTGTCATAAATAATAAAAATAAATATAAATATTTTTGGCATGAACATACATATTTTTTAGTTTATGTTTTTAAACATTTTGTTCAAACAAAACGCGTTTGTAATTTATGTTTTTCTAAAAATAAACAAAAATCATTTTATAAAATTTTTGTAAACATAAACAAAAAGCGTAAACGTTACCAAACACTACCTTCACATTTCATGAAAATTCTACCTAACGAATCTTAAAAAGTGAACTGTTTAGATTATCGAAATCGGCTAAAAAATGAACTTATCAAGTCTAAACGCTCTTTCAAGTTAAGATAAGAATTTGAAATAAACCAAATCTTTAAAATAAAAACTTTGCTAGTCATGATGTCTTTTAGATCTAAAACTTAATATACCTAAACCTCCATAAAGAGGGCATTGAAAATAAGAAAAACATTAAACCTATTGAAATAATTAAAATTACACATATTCTACAGAGAAAATACGTGTATACTTAAAATTATTTAGATCATAAATGAAAAAAGGAAAAAAAATCAAAATTAACATCAAGGAACAAAATGAAAAATTTGCAACATACCACTTCGTGAGAACTGGAAAATCCTCTCACATTGATTGTTGAAGAGATCCAACGAAGAGATGAGCTTGAATCTTGTAGATCTGCAAAGATGGACATAGTCTACGCCATCTAACTGGGGTTGCTGGCCGGGGACGCTCTGATGGTAAAGTTAGCAACTTGAATCTGAGAAGGAGATGAAGGATGTTGTGTATGCTATGTTGCAAAGATAAGGCATACCTCTATTTCTTGGGGTGTCTTCCTTTTATAGATGGAGGTGTAATATTTACTTGATGGGCTTCCTTGTTTGGGCTGGGCCCATTGTTAGGACTTGTTTGAGTCATCCCCAATAAGCTAGTATTTTTTTTGGGCTCCCACAATTGCCCTAAAACGTTCATTGTCTATGGCAGAAGGTATGAGAGTTTTTGTTGCTGAGCTACGCTGTTCAAATAAATGTTAGGTTTCTTGATAAAAAACACTTTATAAATGAATAAAATGGATGAATAAATGAATGACCGTATGAATGCATGTATGCGTGAATATATGTATAAATATATGATGGTGCTTCGTGCCAAGCACAGAAAGCGCTCCAAATTTGGAGGCTTTCATCAATGGCGCTCCATATAGAGCACGAAGATTGCTCCCGTATTTAGAGTCTTTTGTTGATTGCGCTCTGTGCCGAACACAAAGATTGCTCCGTACTCGGCGTCTTTTGTTGATGATGCTTCATACTGAGCATGAAAATTGCTCCGTATTTGGAGTCTTTTGTTAATGGCACTTCGTGCAGAGCACGAGGATTGCTCCGTATTCAAAGTCTTTTGTTGATTGTAAATAACGATCAATTTCAGACATTGCAAGGTTTTTAAATAGTACATCCCGTGTCATTGATTGCATGTACCAAATGATATAGGCTTGTTAATCACAAATAAGCGGAAATTTAAAAAAATGACCATGGTAGAGCATTAAAAAATAGCATTGCTCTGTTGTAAGGAATTGCTGAGTGGATATTGGAAGCAGATTGAAGCAGATTTTTTAAGTTGCTTTTTTGCTTTTTTTTCTCTAACGTATATATCCCTCATTGCTTTCAAAATGATAAACGTTAGTCAGAAGGAATTTAGATTGGACTTTGGCCAACATTGTCGAAGAGGAAGCAGATAACAAAATGTTGAAGCAAAGTCCGTGCCCTAGTGCTCTCAAATGAAAGTTGTTATTTGGAAGGAATGCCTAATGGATTCACGCCAAAATTGTCGAGAACAAATTGTTGAAGTGGATTCCTTGCCCCAGTGCTTTCGAATGATAGGTGTTATTTGAAAGGAATTCATCATTTGGTGACGAATGATTCGGGCTATGATATAGGCAGAAAGTCGCTGAATAAGTTGTAGTGGTTGAATTTAGCATTGAGCAAACTCTAGGCATGAGAAAAAAATGATGTTTAAGGTACGACATATAGCACTGCATATAAAATCTATAAATTTTTGGTATGGAATTTGCAAAACTAGACCGTATGGATGTGTTCAAAAGGCTCCAAATAGTTGGAAACGACTATTGGGTCGTTGTAATTGGACTCCTGATGGCGTAATTTTAGCCAAAATAGATTTGACAGCTCAGATTGGTAAAGAATTGGGCTCTGCGAAGCACTGGATAATTTCTCTGACATATGTTGCATTGGACGGCTTGGCTCGGGGGCTCGTGGCTTGGCTCGATAGTGGCTTGGCTTGGTGGCTTTGGCAAAAAAACAAACGTAAGTTGTTGCCGACGAGACTTGAACCCTCACCCTTGTGAAGAAGGGATAAGACTAAACCGTTGTGTTACAATAGATCCTAATGTTGTATTTGGCAAGATATATATTTGAACTTGATTGTAGTGCAGCTAGTACTGGATATAACGTAGCCGTAATGCACTGAATAATTTCTTATGTTGGCCAACGCCGGTCGTTTTCTCTGACGAAAGTGAAATTGCTTGGCAAACTTCAACGGGCTCATACGACTCCGTTTGAGCTCCGATTTTGACGCGGTTAATTGTCTTGGACTCGTCTTAATGAGTACTTCATACTGGAATGGTTAAAACTTGATTTCGACAACTGCAAAAATGTCAATGTGCTGAAAATTTGGTCCGTTTCGCAACCATCGGCGAACTTTGATTAAATTTTGGCTATTTTAGTTGGTGAGTTTGGACTCCTCTAGTCGACACGAACCTTCTGATTGGCCAAGTAATTCCTATTGTCTTGCCAAAAAATTGTTCGCATAAACCCAATTTGTAGAGAGAGAAAATGGACACGTAAACGCAGTTGGTGACGCTTTGCCTAGCCTAAACATTTGGTTCTCAGCATTGTAGCTGACATGATTAAAAACGTATGCATTGCTCGTGATGGTTATCATTGCCGATGAGCTTGACGACGGAGTTGTAGCGCTGAGTGTTGGAAAACACACTGCTTTGTGCGAATTTGATAATCGGTGGATAGTTCCATTGCTAGAAAAATGAGTCTTGCTGGATAGCGATATTGCTGAGTGACCTATGTGGTTCTACCAATCTTAATGTAGTCGAGCGGATGTGGTGAGCGCCAGTTCTACATGCGCTCGGTGGCACTTGTTCGGTATTGTCATCTTTTCGGCATTATAGTTCAGAAATTGGTAAGACATGGTTTGAGTACTGAATTGATACATGGGGGCAGAGGTTGTCATTGAATGGCCGGTTAACGCGGAATAGTTGTCGAGTAATGCAAAGATCCATGCGTGGACATGCCGAGTAGCCTTCTGCAAGTTGTGTCGCCACTTGACTGGGTTACAGAGATACGGAGTTGTGTTGCAACGATGTTGGGCAGCTTGGGTGAGTTGTAGTGATGCCGAGAAGGGTTGAAGAACGGCCGAACAACCTTGTTGGATTGCCAAACAACCTTTGTTGAAAAACCTGTGAGTAAACCCAACTAATTCCATGGAAAACCAAGGAACTTGAGTGGCATGCCGAGTAATTGGTGCCAAAACACCTGGGTCCGTCTCATTTATAATGTGACTTTGTTGAGAGCTTAGTCGACAACACTTAGGTCTGCAATTGTGCCAATCTTTTGGTCGGCACCTTGTCTCAACTATTGTACCAAGATATCTATAAAACTATATCACGCAAAATTTTTAATGAAGTGCACAGCTTTATGTAAACAATGAAGTCATGAAATTACATTAGAGAAATAGAGGGAAATAGAATGAAAAGCTTAAGGAAATATCATGAGCCATTCATGATATATCTATATATATATTGTTGTCCAATGGTAGTGTCATCGTTGGGCTTTATTGACGTAAGTCGACTCTTCGATTTTGCCGAGTAAGCGTAATTGTGATAGTCGGATTTTGAGTGTGAGCTTATGATCGCAACAATATTGTTGATGACACGGCAAGCTTGTGTAGACGCGCCCTTGGGCTTCATGCTACTACAGTTCGGACTCAATGTCACGGTTCTTAATCTGATCTTGCAAAGTGCAATGTAAGACTGATAAATCACCAAAGAGTCCAAATCTGGCAAATCGTTTTGAAAAATTGATTTTTAAGAAAGAAGTGCCAAACATGGACTGCTTTGCCAGATACAGAGCCGCCACCTAAATATTTTATTTTTGGGAAATTTAGGAAACCCTAACTCGTGCCTAAGGCCACGTGTCCGTCATCACCAAAGTTGCCTCGGCTCGGGAACTTGGGTACGATTGGGGAAGGTCATCTATGAGCACCCCCGCTCGCTCGATTGAAGATCGACATGTACTAAGCATGATATTTTGTTTTGAAAACATATGCGTTCTTATTCCGGTTATTAGCCTAAAAAATTTACTATGTGATGCGCACAACACACAAGTATAGACCGGATCGCCTAAATTGGAACAAAACATTTCGTGTTTGTTTATTTGAAAATGGTTTGATAGTGCTACTCGCAAGTAGGCTAAGACGTGAATTTGCCACCCTCGAGTGGGCTTAAGAAAACCTGATTTTGCCACTCTCAAGTGGGCTTAAAACTCGCATTTCAATGAATTGTTCAAATTCAAGTAATCTAACCTTCACCCACAAGCATTCAGGCAATTATATCATATAAGCAGTTAGCCTCATGGCAAGCATGCGGTCATGGCAACACTCACACACATGCAAGGATGCTAAAGCATAAAAGCTTACCTAGTACTCCGAGCCAAAACAACAACTAGTTAGTAATCAATGCATGATCCTAGTTTATGTTAAGATGGGTAATGCAACGCATGCAAAATGCAACTAGAAATAGGCTCGGCTATTCTAAGATGGCATGTGAAATGCAATAATCGATACATGTATTCAACTTGCTATTGAAATACAATGCAGTTTGTATGATGCGCCGAGCTGGTGCATGCAATACGAATGAATGGATGCAAACATGCGAAGCATAAGTATGCTAATTGAAACATGCCCTAATCTAACCATCAAAAGCAGGTAAGTAAAAGGGATAAAGACGTGGGGTTGGAAGACATTCACACACGCACACACACTTATTACAAATTCGCCCTCTCGACGGAGGGTCCGAAAGAATAATACAAATCAACTAACTAATCAACTAACAAGCTAATTAATTAATTACGCAACCAAATCGAAACAAATAACTAGTCTAAGTTATTAAAACGCTGAAATGGCCTCGTGGTGAGGGATGCATGTGTGCTCGGACGGCTTCGCTCGGAAATCCGTTGCCATGTTACATGTTGCCTCTGTTTGCACTGCTCTGCTCCTCTGAAAACTGCACAAGTCTCAAGGATGCTTCTGAACCACCTTGTGGGCATGCTGTAAGGCCACCAGCCAAAAGATGAGGCCATCGGCTAAAGTAAACTGGTCATCAACCAAAAATAGGGCTCTCGGCCAAATATTTGTTGCCGATCGGCACTGAACATGGTCGATCGACCATCTATTCCTGCAGAATGCTATGTTGTTGCAGCAGAGGACAAACAAAGCATGGCAATACATTTGCAAGACAATGTTTGCACGACTACCCTCCCTATCATGTCATGAACTCAAAGGAGTATAGCCCTCGACCCTCGGACCACCAATCACGCATTTCAATACATGATGGCCAAAGGAGCCAAGTGTGCAATTCAATATCAAATGAAATGCACAAAAACACATAAAAGCCTCCAATCTCTATCATGTGTGATCAAGAGGCAAGGGATGCATGTATAATGTTACGCAACCTAGGCATGCAAGCAAGCTAATGCAACATGAGCATGTAAACAAGCAATGTGCAATAGGCATACAACCTAAACAAGTAAACATGCAAGGCATGTAACAACAATGCCAATGACAAACATGCAACATGTGAGGCAAACATGTGACAACATGTAAAGGGACAAGTATATTTAGACCAATGCAATACATGCATGATGAACTTTAACAAAGTAGCATAATCATGCAAGCATTACAATGTAATAGGCATGCAACAACAATACCAATGATAAGCATGCAACAACATGTAATGAGACTAGCATGCAAACATGCGAAGCAACTTAACAAAAATCATGCCAAATGCAAAATAACTCAAGCATGCAACAACATGCAATAGGGTTAGCATGCAACAACATGCAACATACTATCATGTAACAACATGTAATATACTAAGTATGCAACAAGCATGTGACAACATGCAAGGCAAACATGTAACAACATGCAAAGATGGACTTAAACTAATATGGGCAGCTCTCAAATGCGCCCAAATCAGTGGCCAAGATGCTAAGAAATGAGGGACAAAAGCATATGCAAACATGCATTCTAATTGGCCTACAGACTAAGGCATAAAAGGCAACTTTCAAGAACACTTAAAAGGAATGAAAAACATGCAAATGTGATAACATTACATGCTCTGAAATAATGCTAGGAGTGATGCCAAATCACATAGACAAATCATGATCATAGCATGCACAAGGCTTAAAGCCTGAGATTAGTGAGGGGACTTGAACCAAAGCTACACAAGACAAAGAGCATATGGCAAGCATAACCTAAAACAGTCCTAAGGCATACCAAAGTGAGCCTAAAACATGCAATGACCAAAGCCAAAACAAGCTAAAACGAAGGGGCCAAAACATGAGACATGCAAGACTACAAAAGAGGTGTTACTCTACACCTACCAAAGCCAAACATGGCATGACTTAAGCAACCAAAAACAGAGTTATGACAAGTCAAAATGATCCCAAAAACCCACTTAGATGGCATCCCAAATGCCTAAACATGGTGGCATACATAATGACACATTCACGAGGCATAACGTATCGACTCTTTAAAGCATTAAAGAAGTTACAAGTGCAAGCATATGAGCATACTATATGGACCGAAATAGCATAACAAGTGGTGCCAAACCACTGAAATGGTCGAAATAGAGCATGTCAAAGGATTCAAAACTCAAAGCCTATAAGCTAGATTACATGGTGGCTATACAAAGCAAGTCATGGACGATCAAAATGACCAAAATCAGAGCTTTAGCATGTTAAAACAAAGCTAGAAGCTTCATGAAGTTGAGCCAAAATCATGCTAAAAAGACATGTTACAACATGGTGCATGTTAAGGCAAATCATAGGATTACAAGACAAGTATAGAAAGCATGCATGGTATGTCTAAACCAACTTGAAACATAGATGTATTAGGGCAAAACAAAGCCTAATACACACTGAAATAAAGCTAAAACAAGCTAAGTATGCAAGCCACAAACACAAGCCATTCATGTAAGCATTCAAGACAACAAGGAGATGGGATGACCCTCTCCTATCCCCTCTCCTATTTAAGACCTTAAAACACCATCCCCACCACTGAAATCTCTCTGGATTTCAGTGGTGAGAAGGCCTAAACAAGGTGATCTCAAAGCTTAAAAATAAAGCACAAGAACAAGACCAAGCAAGGCCTAAGAGGGGGGAAACAACCCCAAACACAAAAATGACCTTAAACAAAGGTCTTAAACACTAAAAATCATAACTTTTATCAGTTATAAACTAAGCTTAAAACAATAAGCAAGATAGGCTAAAAGCTTAAGCAAGAAAGGGGTATCTAAAGTAAGGAACTCACCCTTGTAGAACCTCTTCAAGAACAAAGCTCCAGTAGGTTTCTCTGATCAAGAATAGCTCAAGAACCCTAATAACAACCCTCTAATACCTCAGTAACCCAAGGATGGTGTAATGCTAGGTGTTCAAGTGCAAAAGTAAGACAAAAATTCACTTTTGAAGCTCAAAAATGGAGAAACAAGGCAAGATAAATACAAGGCTATATCTATCTTTTCTAAGGCAAATTTCTGAACCCCTGAGGAGGAAGGAGGAGCTCTCTCTTTATAGAAGTTCAATAACAAAGCTTCCAAAGCAAGCTAAACCAATAGGCAAATCCCTCCATACACGTCTATGGAGGGGAGCAAATGTGCATGCCAGCTAATCCAGCTGGCATAAAATATCTGCATAAAGCAGATGAACAGGGTTCGGCCAGCAAAAATGGCCGATCGACTAACACAATAGCCGGCCGACCAAAAACAGTGCCGATCGGCCAATGCAGTTGACCGATGGAAAGAAAACAGGGCCGGTGGCCTCAAGCCTTGGCCAGTGGGTTGAGGGCATGGCAAACAAGCCTCCCTCTTCCATTAGAAGCAAAAACACAAGTGTTTGGTTCACAACCAAGCACAAAATAGACAAGTTGAGAGATCTTGAGGCAAGGCGCGTAGCCAAGACCTCCGAGAACTCAAAACAAACACGAGCATGGATGATCATCGAGTATTCAAACAATGACGTCCAAGTCTTGAGGATGGTCAAAAATGGAGTGTCTACAGCTTGTTATGGGTGTCGATCAATATCTTCCAGGAATGTAGGGGCTTTTCGATGTACCGGAACTCTTGGTCAGTGACTTCTCTTAGCTTCACAGTGTGCCGAAACACTTGGTCGGCATCTCTTTTTATTTGGCTTTGTTAAGAACTTGGTTGGTAATGGTTGACAGCTCATCTTGGCTCTTTGATTTACCGAAACACTTGGTCGGCGACGCCACCTTTGGCTCACCAAACATTAAAGATTGCTGATAATAGTGTGAGAAAGAGTGAGCCGTGATCGGCGTATAACATCTTGTTTGTGAGCCGAACAAACAAGTCACCAAGAAAAAGGTATTGTTGCTGAGTTTGATGGTCAACCCTAGGGCTGGGCATAGGGTCATCCGAACCGCCCAAACCGCCCTACCCGATCCGAACTGCGCATGTATGGGCGGTTTCGCAAACACATTAGGGTAGGGTACGGTTTGGATTTTATGTAAATTTCGGGTTGCGGGCGGGTTGCGGGTTTGACCCGCACCCACCCAACCCGTCCACATAAAACTCTTTTTTTTTTTTTTTTTTAAATCTGATCTGAACCGTTCAAAATTACCTCTTTTTTGCCCCTTTAAATCTGATCGTCCAAAACAAAGAAAACCCTAACCTAATCAAACCTACTCACACTCACTCATCACTCATTCATCAGAACTGTATCTATCTCCTCTCTTCCTCTCGGTCTCTCTCTCACTCTCACTCGCGATTTTCATCTGTGCACTCACTCAGCGATCGAATCTCTCTCTCACAAGATCGACCGATCGATCGACCTCATCGCACACAGGTAAAGCCCCTCTCTCTGATCTCTGTCTATGTTTCTCTCTCCCCGATCTTCGGTTTTTTCGAACATATAAGATCTGTCTATCTCTGACTCTGATCTGTCTCCCTCACTATCTCATCTCCCTCACTCTCTCTTCTCAGTCTCTTACTCTCTGGTTTTGCATCCACACCGATCGGCTCTCTCTCACAGGTAAGCCTCTCTCTCTCTCTCTCTCTCTCTCGCCCCGATCTCTGTCTGTGTTTGTTTGTTTGGAATGTATAATCTTTGATTTAATTTTTGATTTAAGCAACAGATTTTTTGATTTAAATCTGTCTGTGTTGAATTTGTATAGATCTGTCTGTGTTGATTAAATTTGTCTGTGTTGATTTAGATCTGTCTGTGTTGATTTAAATCTGTCTGTGTTGAATTTGTATAGATCTGTCTGTGTTGGTTTACACTTTTGGAATTCATAGATCTGTTTGCAACTTCATAGATCTGTTTGGAATTCAATCTGTTATTAAAAAAAATTCTGTTTTTTGGAATTAATTTTTGATTAAATCTGTTGAATTTTAGGGAATTTTAAATTTGTCTGTTTTTAGGGAATTTTAATCAAAAACTGAATTTTAATAAAAAACGACTAAAAGTGCATTTTAGCCTATAAATGCCTACCAAGTTGTATTTTAAAGTGCATTTTAGTAGTCATAATGCTGGCCTATAAATGCCTACCAAGTTGTATTTTAAAGTGCATTTTAGTAGTCATAATGCTGATATTGTGGACAAGTTTTCATCCTTAAAGTGCATGTAAATACATGGCCATTTTAAGTTTCTGTGATCACTTTTTTTTATATATGTAATACATAAATTATGATGATGATTCCAACTCCTGTAATGTCTTTCTTCTAGAAGGTGAACTTTTTCCTTTTAATGCATTGCAGTTGCATAACTGCACAGCCTGTTTGAATTTAATATGATATCCAGATTGCCTAATTATATACCTTCAACTTTTCAAAAGTCTTCTTGATAGTTTGTGTTATGTGCAAGGAAGAAGAGTTAATCCAGTCTTCTTGATAGTTTGTGTTTGTGTTTGTGTTAGCCTATAAAAACTGATTTACATGTGATTTACATGTAAAATTGAGTTTTAGGGAATTTTTGATTAAATCTGTTGCATTAATCTGTTTGATTGAATTAAAATTGAATCCTTAACTATTTTTGTAATCCAGTTTAAATGGAGGATAGTATTCAATCTCCCGCAATCAATCTTGTACCTCCGGAATCCTCTAATTCTCAAATGAATCCCCTTTTAGTCGAACCCGAACATGAACCTGAACCTAAGCCTCCTAGACCCCCAAAGAGAAAGAGTGAGGGTGGAGGGGGGAGAGCATCATCCACAGTTTGGGATCATTTTGACAAGGTTGTAGGGACCGATGGGAAGCGTAGAGCCGTATGTAAATATTGTAAGAAAGAGTATATGGCTGACTCTAGACTTCATGGGATTAGCAATTTGAGGAGTCATACACCCAATTGTAAAGAATATCCAAATAGGGATACAGATGGTCAACAAACATTAAATCTTAAATCGAAACAAAATGAAGAGGGTGTTGAGGTTGTAGCAACAATTTTTAATTTTGATACTTGTAAAAGGGCTCTTGCGGAGATGGTTGTCATTGATGAGTTACCATTTAGATTTGTGGAGGGTGTTGGGTTTAGAAGATTTTGTAATGTCATGCAACCCAAATTCACACCAATTCCCTCTCGTCAAACCATATCTAGAGAAGTGCTCAACATATTCAAGAATGAAATGGATAAGTTAAAGAAGGCCATGAAGGGTTGTAGAATTTGCTTTACTACGGACACTTGGACATCTATTCAGAATTTGTGTTACATGTGTTTGATTGCTCATTTCATTGATGATAACTGGAAACTTCAAAAAAGAATCATAAATTTTCAACAAGTTGAGGATCACAAAGGAGAAACATTGGGTCGAAAAATTGAGTCGTGTTTAATTGAGTGGAACATTGATAGCATATTCACCTTAACAGTTGATAATGCTAGTTCAAATAATCTTACCATTCAATATTTGAAAACGATAACCAAAGATTGGAAAGGGACTATTTTGCAACATGAGTTTATTCATATGCGTTGTTGTGCACATATTCTTAATCTCGTTGTGAGTGATGGGTTGAAAGAAATGGATGATTCTATTGCCAACATTAGACTTGCGGTGAGATATGTCCTCATAGGCATGATGTTTTTAAGAAGTGTGCGGCCACACTCAAACTTGATTCAAAAGCTCTTGTATGCCTAGATGTACCAACTAGGTGGAACTCTACCTATTTGATGTTAGAGGCCGCCGAAAAGTATGAGAAGGCTTTTAACCGATTGAAGTTAGTGGATTCCAACTTTGAACCTTATTTTAAGGATGTTGATGGTGGCATAAGAAGAAGTCCGAATGAGTTGGATTGGAAAAAGTGTAGAATTTTTTTGAGGTTTCTAAAATTATTTTATGTTGCAACCAAGAAATTTTCGGAGTCTCTCTTTGTTACTTCCAATGCTTTTTACAAAGAGATGTTTGTTATTAAAAGCAAAATTAACCAATTAATTTTGGAGGAGGATGATACTTTGAGCACAATGGCAAAGACTATGAAGCTAAAGTTTAGCAAGTATTGGGGGGATGGAAGCAAAATCAATTTGTTGTTGTATGTTGCGGTGGTTCTTGATCCTACCAAAAAAATGACATACTTGGAGTTTTGTTTTTCCAATTTGTTTCTTGGAGATAATAGGAAGGTGGAAGAGATGGTAGACAAGGTTAAGAGTTGCTTGAGTCGTTTGTATAGCCATTATGTCACACTTTATCCTTCAAATGAGAAATTTCCAAGTGTGAGTGAAGTTGTGAATATGGTGGAAGATGATGATGATGATGATCCCTATTCTTTAGTTGACTCCCAATTTAATTCCTATTTGGAGGGGCGATGCACTAGTGGATCTAAGTCAGAATTGGAACAATATTTATCCGAGGTTGAACATTTTGCAAAGAATCAAACATTTGAGATTTTGGATTATTGGAAGTTGAATGCAACCAAATATAGGGTATTATCACAACTTGCTAGGGATGTGTTGGCCATGCCTATTTCTACCGTTGCATCGAAGTCGGCTTTTAGTACGGGAGGACGTATTCTTGACCCATTTCGTAGTTCACTCTCGCCTTCTATAATTGAAGCTCTTGTATGTACTCAAAATTGGCTTCGAAGCAACTTTCCAATTTCTCTTCGAAAGGCGATGGATGATGTGGAAGAATTTGAGCAATATGACTCAGGTAAATGAGAATTTATTTATCTTTATTTTAATTTGTATTATTATTCATTTTCTAATGTAAGTTTTATTAATCTTCTCTTCTTGACTTCTAATTAGGTACTTTGGAGTCAAGCTCATCTTCAACTTCAACCTATAATGTTGATGCTATAATTGATGTCTAATATCCATTTACTCATTGGTAATTTTTTCATATCAACACATTTTCTTACTATATTGAGATGCAATATATAGACATTTGTTTATTTTTTCATTTCTTACTATCTATAATTGAAGATTAAAGTTTATATTTTTTCAATTTGTTTGTGTAGGGTTCATCAACCAAATGCATGGAATTAGAATTGAAATTTGCAAAAGTTGAATTGGATATGATTCATGAAGATGAAGTTTGATATCTTAGAAGTGTTTTAATTTTATTTCATGGGTTTGTATTGAATGAAGTTTAAGTTTGACAACAATTTTTTTTTTTAATTGCGTTTTGGTTTTGGATGAATGTAACTTAATGAATTTTTATTTTTTTTTTGCATTTTGGATGAATGTAAGTTAATGAACAATTACTCTTCTTTTTTTTTTTTTTGGAAGGTTAGGAATAATGAATGTTGAATTTTTAATGTAAGATTGGAATGATGAATGTTGAATTTTTAATGTAAGATTTTCTTATTTGGATTATGAATGATGAATGTAGGATAGGATGAATGTAAGTTAATGATAGAATGTAGATTTTGAATGATTTGTTTAGGTTACGAATTGAATTTGTTGTGTTTTTTTATTTTATAAGTTTCAGTTTATTAATTATTAATGTTGGAGCAGTTTAGAAAATATGAAAAAAAAAGGTTTAAAAATAATTTTTTGAAAAAAAGTTCAATCCGCAAACCGCCCGCACAACTGCGAACCCTATCCGCACAAACCGCAAACCGCATTGCGGGCGGTTGCGGGTTGATTTTTTCCCAAACCGCATAGATGCGGGCGGGTCCAAACCGAACCGCAAACCGTCCTAAACCGAACCGCGGACACCCCTAGTCAACCCAAATAAAGTGCCGACTAACCGCTAAAGTGCCAAGTGAAATGGGTTTTGCAATTGCCAAACATCTCGTGATTAACAAACAAGCCATTTGGACACTTCTACGATTTTTCCTCAGCAAACTATGTTGTCTTGCTGGCCACACAACTTTTAGAGAGAGAAAGTAAGGACCCAAGTTTGGAGTCTATAGAAATTGTTAGGATCGGTACATGTATGTATGTCAAGAATCAATTTTAAAATAAGATTTATGAGACAAAGAATAAATAAACAAATAAACAAAGATTCAGGGATGAGTTTGGCCTAGCAATCCTCTTTATAATGCCGAAAAGAAGCTTGCACAAACAAAAGTGTGAAACCCATTGTTCGAGAGAGAAAACGAATATGAGAAAGTGAATCCATGAGCTTTGTTTTGTTGTAAGACTTTTTCATCAATATTCACCATGAACAAAAATTTTCTAGAGAGTTTGTAAGCACACACACAAGAACATGTTTGCTATTTACTTCGTTGAACTCTTTCAAACGTTTCTCATAGACGGCGCCAATTGTGAGAATTAGAAAATCCTCTCACATTGATTGTTGAAGAGATCCAACAAAGAGATGAGCTTGACCCCTATTGATCTGCAAAGATGGACATAATCGGCGCTACCCAACCGGGGACACTCCAATGGTAAAGTTAGCAACTTGAATCTGAGAAGGAAGATGAAGAAGATGAATGTGTGCTGTGTTGCAAAGATGAGGCATACCTCTATTCTTTGGGGTGCCTCGCTTTTATAGTTGGGGGTGTGATATTTACTTGATGAACTTCCTTGTTTGGGCTAGGCCCATTGTTAAGACTTGTTTGGATCACACCCCCCCCCCCAATAAGCTAGTATTTTTTTGGGACTCTCACACACTTGTACTGTTTACATCTAAACACTAAATTCCACAACTATCCTAAGCCTCTAAGAAATATAGAACAGTTATTCCTTAAACATATTTACAAAGCGAAAAGAAAACGAGAGAGCACCAAAAAAAAAAAAAAAAACCACCACCCATCAACAATAGAATTCTAGTGAGCAAAACAAAATCAACACAGTCGCCCTCATTATAATGAAATTTATGGGGGTGAGATTGATGGATGGAAAGGTGGTAATGCCTTGTTTTGTCCAATGGAGGTTGAGTATTGATTTGCTCTGCATTTGGCTGCTTGTGTGTAGTAAATGTATGGAACTAATTGGGGTTTGTTATGATATAGGCCTTTTAAAAGTTGTGTATAAAATATATCTTATTATATATTTTTGTGATAAATATTATATATTTTTTTTATATAAAAGTTATAATAATTTGTAGTTAAGAAATGAAATTATGCATTTTGTAATAATATTATGTATTTTTGTAATAATGTTACACATTTTTTTATTCAAATATTTTTTAATCACAAAATGTGCAATAATATTACAAATTATGTAACATTATCACAAAAATACATGATTTTATTTTTAAATCAAAAATTATCATAATTCGTACTAAAAAAATATATAACATTTATTACAAAAATACATAGTAAAATGCATATAATACACACTCTTGACATAGGATCTATATATGACATTGACTTCTTTTCATTCTTCTATCGGACTGGAGAGGTACTGTTGGACTCAGTGGGCCCACTTTTGAGTTTTGTTTCGATAATCTAAACGGTTCATATTTTAAGGTTTGTTAAGTACATCATTTTTATAAAAAATCAAGTCGATCAGATAATGACAATCACACGTTCGGATTAATTTTTGTATAAAAAAAATTGATAATGAGAAAAAAATTAATTCATATAAAATTGATCTGAACATATAATTTTCTTATTCAATTAATTTAATTTTTTATAAAAATAATATATTCGACGTGTTATAAATCATGAAAGATTTAAATTATCGATATAAGGTTAAAAAATTGACTCAGTAAACCGGACTACGGTACAGACCGATGAAGGACGCATGACAGTCCAATCCCTTTGTATATATTGAACCATCATCTCTCTTTTTCCTGTTGATTTGATCAAATATATATATCGAAAATTGAACCACTCTGTTTTCCTCGTTGATTTGATCAAATATATGTATCTTCGAAATTGAACCACCAACTCTCTTTTTCCTTGTTGATTTTATCAACCTTATACATTGGAAATTCAACCACTAACTCTCTTGATTTTTTTTATTTTTTATTTTTGAACAGACATTTCCTTGTTGATTTGATTAAATAAATTGAACCACTAGCTCTCTTTTCCTTTTTTGTTACGCCTCAAAATATGACATGAATCAATCCTCCATAAGGTCAACGAATATAATAAAAATGTTATGTTTTCATTCATCAGAGTCTACATTACAAAAGATATTACATGCATTACATTTTCATAAATATTTATCTTGAAACTATAGCATGTAACTCTAATTAGAATTAACAAAATAAATGCCCTATGGTCTACATCTTTCCAAGTGCTAACTTGATTACAACAAAAGGGAATTATAAGCTCTTTACAATTAAAAGCCCTCGGCTTGAAAGAAAGACACATAAACATAAAATAAACAAACGTAGAGCCTTCAACCCTGTCTTTCCAAGCTATGTCCTTGGAAGTAGCATATCACTTGTACTTGAAAATGGTTTCCCAAGTAGGGTGAGCCAAAACCCAATAGAAATATGTTAACACAATATATGAAGTTTAACTAAAATATATGCATCAGCTAAATGTTCAACCTTTACGAATAATTCACATTCTTTCCATGATCATACGGCATTGTTATTGACATTTTAATCTGTTTCCATTCATTCACTTCCAATCAATTCATGAGTATAGATCATTTTTATCAAATCAATCCAAATTGAGACTACAACTCAATGATTCACCATTTAATATACATTCATCACTTCAACACTTCTATCTTTGCTATTTTAGGAAATTCTCATCCGAGGGAACCAGCACCCATATACACAAGATTTCGAGACTTTCACCTTAGACACTTCGGCCAACTTAATTTCCAATAGAGTCCATCCTCTATCTCCTCCCAAATAATAGAGTAGATCCCCTATCTCCTCCCAAACAAAGATACATATGCAATGTATTTAAATGTGATGTCATGTACAATGACCAACCAAACCACATATTCAACAATTCAGCCAAACTATCATATTCAATGACCCAATTCGTGTGATTAGTTTCAATTTACCTAATCATCGTACAGTCTCTACAACAATCGTGGTTATCCTCTCTCGATAGCCCAAAATAGATATTGCTAAACAGATAAATAAATCTATCAAACAAATAATTTATCAAATTTTCATGGGTGAGAAATTTAACAATCCAATTACACCATCCATTCATATAACCTCCCAATTGCACATTTCTCACATCAATTCCATTATTTATTCAAAATAACAATTCAACCCAAGCTAGGGCAAATTTTTCCCCTATTCCAAAATACCAACCCATGTGTCTAAATTTCACCATTTCAACATTAGAGAACATCATACACAAACCCCATGGTTGTTTTGTAAATCAACATGAAAACCCCTCTTTTTAGTTTAGAATCCCAAACCTTAACTTTGCCCAAATCACTCTCAAATCCTTTCATATATTCAAAATGACAAATACCTAGGTTAAACAACATAACAAGGTATAGAACATCCCTACCTCAAAGTTAGGAGAGCAAAGGAGAAAAAAAAGAAACCCAAAGATGCTCCAAATTTCACCCTTTTCGGATCAAATGGAAGCCCACGCAATACTCTAACTTTTTAACAAAAGGATTAGGGTAGAAAGACCTTAGATCATGGGGTATTTATAGAGAGAGAGAGAGAGAGAGAGAGAGAGTTTTAGTGAGAGATGGAGCTGTGCTAGGGTTTTGAGTGAAAAATGGACCAAAGAGTGATACAAAATATCATTGCTGCAAATTGATATATCCGAGGCTCGCTCGAGCAAAGGAGTTGCCGCTCGAGCGACCAGGCACAATAAAGGACCTCGCTCGAGTGCGAGAAGCGTCGCTCAAGCGCACAATGAAAAGCTTCAGGTCTGCCACCGACGCAGACGCACGCTCGAGCGCAAAAGATCTCGCTTGAGTGAAGAAACAATTTCACAAGGCTCGCTCGAGCGCGAGAAGTCTCGCTCAAACGAAGAACTTACATCTTCCAAGAAAAGCTACGTCTGGGAAAGAAACCTGAAGACTCTCAATTTTCGCTCGAGCGCACGAAACCTCGCTCGAGCGAAGAGGCAAGTCACACAAGACTCGCTCGAGTGCAAGAAGCTTTACTTGAGCGAAGAGGCCAAAATCTGGACAACAATCTTTTATACCAATTAACAACCAACCTGTTTTAAACTCACCCAACAAGTCCCAAAACTCAATTTCAAAGAATTAAAGGAAGGAAATAAGGCATAGACAGCAACAAACAACCACGGAGCCCGAGTCTGGAACAATATAAAGGTCAGATTAAAACCTAGATCACTATATTTTTGATTTGATCAAATATATATATATATATATATCTTCGAAATTGAACCACCAACTCTCTTTTCCTTGTTGATTTGATCAAATATGTGTAGGAAATAGAAAATTCTTTTGGAGTGTGTATTATATAGACATGTAGTTACGATTTTTATTTCAATAGTTATAACTTATTATGGGTTAGTTACAATACATTGTGAAGTTGATTATAAAATTATTTTAATTATGATTTAAGAATTTTTTAGTTATACATTATATGATATTTGATTATAACTCAAATTTTGTTTTTTATAATTATGACTCTTGTAATATTGAATTATATGTTATTTATAATAATCAAACTCACAAATAATATATTTACATATGACATTACTCATAGGAAATTGATCATCCTTTCCGTATTTCTTTTCGATCATGATGGATCTCCAATTGATTAACTTGTTTGTTAATTACACTTTGTATTACCTTTGTTATAAATAATTCATGGTGTTCTGCAACAATAATGTTTATGAACACCAAAACTAAACATAAAATAGAATATATGTGTTTAAATTGCAATGCAAGTTGGAGGGTGGTTTAAGGAGGTGGTAGTGTATAAGGGCAAAATGGGTATTATGAAAAAATATTTTATGAAATTTGCAATATCCATTAGTCAAAAACGGTTGACTAAAAGATGGGAAGATTAGTATCCTAAAATCAAGGCAGACGGGACTATTTTAGATAATAAAAGGCTGTCTGTAATTTTAGAAGTACAGGGGAGTCCTTTATTTGGTTTATTGGAACGAGAATATTGGAACGAGAATGAATGAAATGATAATTCTTTAATTTTTTATTTTATTTTTTATTTCTTATTTTTAAGAATGAGCATTCCCTAAAACTGATGTAAGATCATTTTATTGTGATGTATTTGTCATTATTTTTTTTATTTTAATTCAGTTTACCCCTTGTAATTTGTGGTTGGAACACTTTACCTTCATACGGTTCTGTTGGTTTTTTTTTTTACTTTCGAAGGTTAATAATGTAATTTTAAGTATGCTAATAAGGATCAATTAATCTTTATAGAAATTTTAATTGCCAACTAATTATCAGACGATTATGTTAAAGTTCTTTCAGTCTCAATGAAGAGGACTTTTACTGGTGGCCTTACTTAAGAGAAAATTGAAGATATTGACAATAACAATAGATAAAAACAGTTTTCTAAATTGAATTTCATTAATTAGTAAGAACTTACAATGATACCTTCTCACTTTCACAACTTCAAAGGGTTTTACACCAACAAACTACTTTGAATTACTCCTAAGAATTGAAGTGCGGTACAGGAATTGAAAAACAGAAAATGTAAAAATTGGAAAAAATATAAAGTAAATAACTGGTTTTCTGGATCTGAGTCTAGGCCCTCCCGTTGGCTTTCTCTTCTATTTATACTCTTCAATATAAGCTGCCATGTGTTTGTCGCTAACTAGAGACTTGTATTGATATCCCAGATTACCCTTTTTGAGCAGCATTAAGCTGTGATTAGCTTATACAAAATACATAGCCAACAGGTTCAAAAATAATCAAAAAGTCCACATGTGATTTTAGACTAAAGTGCCACTATTAGTTTTTCTATCCAAACTAATGAAAGGTGTATTACACACGCTATTTTTTAGAGTGAGTTTTGTTTTATGAAAAATTAGAATGAAATTAATACAACAAAAGAACAATTGTGTCTCTATTTTCTCTAAACTTAAAATTAGATTAATATGTTAATTAACATATAATTAAGAATTGATCTAAAATATAAAATATAATTAAGAATTTATTTAAAATATAATTAAATTAATATAAAATAAACAGTAAAAAATTAAGAATTTATAATTAATTGTGATTTAATTGAATTAATACTAGATATTATAAATTATGTGTATGAGATGAGAGATGAAGAAAATAACAAAAAATATTAGATTTGAGGGTATTATAGTCATTTCATATTTATAGTTAGCAGTGTTAATGATTACATTTTAGTCCAAAACCATACAGCAAGCATATGGCTATTTTAAAAAAGTAAGAGAAAAGTGCTATCAAGCCATATCACAAAAAAGTAAAATAAATTTTGCCTTATTTTTTTCGTCTAACTAAACATGAGAATAAATATATTGATAAAATAAGCATTCCATTCTACTTCAGTGAATCAACCACCACCTAAATGGTAACGAGTTCAAGAAAAATTATCCTATAAGCCAGGAAGATCACGTGCTGTGTTTCCATAATAAAATATGTGACATTGCTTTATGTGAAACATTAAATAATAATAATAATAATAATAATAATAATAATAATTACAATCGATAGGATTATAAGAACATATCATTTTGACAAACTGGTTATAAGTCAGTTTTTTGATTTTTTAATTTTTTTTGAGTCATATATCTTTCTACTTTTTTACACGATTTAAAAAAAATCAAAAAAAATCAAAAAGTCAACTTTTAATTAATTTCTCAAAACACCTTGAAAATTGATTAAAAATTAATTTTTTGACTTATTTTAACTTTTTTTTAAAAAAATATATAAAAACATAAAAAAAAAGATGTGATTTTAAAAAGCCAAAAAACTAAAACATTGACTTTTAACCGGCTATTCCCCGAGTTGAATGCTGATGGACCCATCGAACAATCATAAAGAAGCTGAGGTCACTGCATTCATCAGAAACATAACATTTAAGAAAATGTCAAATGCTAGGACTCTAATGAAAGCGATACAGTTTACTAAAACAATTAAAAGACATATAATTCAGTTTAAATTTAGAGTAATGATAGGAAAATTAACAAATTTTGTACAAAAAGAAAAGTAAACAAAATTACTCACTAATTTTGATGTGATACTTATCACTAATTGTAATTTTTAAATTTTTTATTATATAAAGAATTAGTTATTAAGAAAAAAAAATTATAAAATTTATTAATTTATATATCATTTTCTTTAACATATTATTCCACCGTTTCAAAACATTCATAAATGTTATTTGAAATTTTCAAAATTTAAAATTTTGAGAAATTTTTTTAATTATATGACCCATTATTATTTTTAAAAAAAAATCTATACAATTTGTTAATGTGTATGTTTGTTTCACAGTTTCAAAATATTCGTTAATGTTGAATTATGTTTTGAAATTTTTATACCTTAATTTTATTTTATTTTTACGTAATTTAATAATTGTATGTATTTTAAAATAAAAAGACACAGAGAGAAAAATAATTTAAGAATAGAAGATCCTTAACCACCAAGATATTATATTATCTGAAAAAATTAATCCATATCCCAAATGAAAGCATAATTGATTTATATATATAGTGGTAGGTGCGCCATATAAAAGATCAATAAAATTCATTTGTGAAACGACCTTTCTTATTGACAATGACATTTATCAAAACCTAGACTTTGTAATAACCAATAAAATATAGAATATATAAAGTATAACAATGCAAATTAATTCAATTAAATAGAATATTTATGGAGAGGGAGAGAGAGGGGAAGTTAAGAATGAGTTCAGAAAGAGTGATGGAGGAAGAGGAGTGCCATGGGTGGACAGCAAGAGATGCATCTGGATTTCTCTCTCCTTATAACTTTGCCTGTAGGTATGTATATCTATATATATATATATATATGCACAAATATGTTCTTATCTATATCTATATTATTATATTAAGTGAATGTTGGACGTAAGTTTTTTTTTTTTTTTGTTACGTGTTCCTATACCATGTGCACTCTATTATAAAAATGTGTGATTTTATTTTAAAATTTTGTAATATTAATCATAAAATAAGTAATTTTACTATAAATTGACATAATAAAATATCCAGAATTTTGTGGTTGATATTGTAAAAGTTTGTGACTTGATTATGATATTTTTATTATATCAATTTGTAGCGAGATTATACATTTTATGGTTAATATAACAAAATTTTATAATAAAATTATATATTTTATGATACGATATATATAGTATACACCCCTAAAGAGATGCACACCATAATATTTCCCATAAAAGTTGGGTCCAATTTTGTTCATACATTTTCAAATTGTGTGAACAAAACCCTGCTCTTATTAGTTTAAAATAATAGCTTCATAATTTTAAAACAAAAGAAATTATTGTAATTTTTCACTTTTTTAATTGGATGGACAATTAGTAAAAGATGATACATGTGTATTTTTTTATTTTATTTACATTTGGTAGTTTAGATGTTAGGAAACACTATGGTCTGGACCTTCAAAATAATGTGTATCATATGCAAGTTATATTATTTGTGAGTTTGATTATCACAAATAGTATAACTCAATACTATAAGGCCATGTTTGTTTGGGCAGACTGGATTAGCATTCCCATGACTAATAGTCTTAGGACTACGAATCCGTTGGATTATGTATCCTATCTTTACTAATAGTCAAGTTTAAAATAATTAGTCCGTACTTTAATTGTTTAACTAAACATCGGATTAATAATTTTATTGGACTATTAGTCCAATCCCAAGCTCATGTCCACCTAAACAAACATGGCCTAAGAGTCATAACTAAAAAAAAAAAAATTATAACCAAATAATTATTGGATCGTAACCAAAATAATGTCATAATCAACATCACATAATTAATAACACATGGGTAATGCTCCGGTGCACACCGTATGCAACCCTACCACAAAATTACATAAGTTTTGACAAACTTACATAAGTGATTTCACAAAAATGTGTAAGTTAAATACAAATTCGTGTACGTTTACTTTTATCATTTTTATGATATTACTTAGGTAAAATTGTAAAAACTTATGTAATTTTGTAATAGGGTTACATACGGTGTGCATTGCACACCGAAATTTTTTTATAACACAATAAGTCACAACTAAATCGACAAAGGGAGTGTACAGCATAAAATTTCCCACATGTATTAATTTTTTTATTTTTTTATTTTTTGTAAAGAATAATTTTGATTTCTCACCAAATCTCACAATTTTTGGTTAGAAAGAAAATTTAAGTTTGGAGTGATTTGTCTTTATCACCATTTCTTTTTATTTCTTGCCTTATTAATCATCAAAATAAGTGATGAAAAAAACTCATTTGCACAATTTCTTTTTTTTTTCTTTTCTAAGCAACTCCTTCAATTCAAATGGAGTGTGGTAAAGGATAACTTACAAATACACTCACAAGGTTTGCTTAAAATATGAACTGTTCATTGTGGTTGTGAAAACTACAAATACACCCTATCGGATTTGTCATTTAACAGAGTTGACAGGGAAAAAAAAAAAGATTAACTATCCCCCTATATATCATAATGAAATTATAATAATTGTAAATTTAAATATATTATTGACATTATTGAAAATTGTTGATTGATTTAATAAAAATTGTTATTTGTTGTGCGATTAAAAATTTTAAAGAACGAAATACAATTTTAAAATTATAAAAAATTATTAATATTTTAAATAAATTTCAAAAAATGTATTTCTAAGATGTACAATTTTAATCATGTCTAGAGGGCTAATACTTACTCATGTTCAATCATGTCTGATTGTTTTATTTATTTTTGATAAGTGAAGGTTTCAGTACCAAATATATATATATATCTATATAATAAGATAGGAGGGTTTTTGAAAATATACCAAATGTATCAGAGATACATTTAATCTCAAAGGCTCAGATCAACTCTAAGAAAAATCAATGGTTCAAATCAATAGATGATTCCCGCCCAAACAATTCCCCTCACCTTTCCACCTATCCACGTCTCCTCCCCACCTTCCCTCTTTATCTCTCTCTCCCTCTTTGTTCTTCTGGATCAGTTGAAATCTGATCTAGGTTGAAGAAGAAAAAGCAAAAGAGAACAATAGCAGGGGAGAGCAAGAGAGAAGAAGCAACGAAATCGCAGGGGAGATCAATCTCGGAGTTGGCTAGGGTTTCCGATTGAGCAAAAGAGAAGAAGCAGCTGTTATTATATAGATAGATATTCAAGTCTCAAAACCCTAACATATATATATATATATATATATATATATGCTCAGATCTAGCTGGGAAGATCGTAGTTGGGAACAGACTCTGATTTATCGAGACATTAAAGCATGTAATGTATTGCTAGACTCCGAACTCAATGGCTGACCAGAGTGGTGGGAACAGTGGGTTATTTATCTCCGGAGTTGACTTGGACTGAAAAGTCGACTACAAACTCCGACGTGTTCGTTCTTGGGGCTTTATTGCTTGAGGTTGTGTGTAGAAGAAGACCGATTGAATCGAAAGCTTTGCCAGAGGCGTTGATTTTGGTGGATTGGGCGTGAGAGGGCTGGAAAGTGGGTTCGATTTTGGAGGTGGTAGATCCAAGATTGGGAGGTGAGTTTGATGAAATTGAGGTTGTGGTGGTGGTGAAACTTGGTTGATGTGTTCGAATAATGTTCAGGTGAAGAGGCCGAGTATCAAACTTCGATGAGTCTCTCTCCAAGGTCTTCACCCTCACCGACCTCACAAATCAAAGATCGCAGATATTCATCGACACAACTCCGGTATAAATCGATACCAAGACACTGGAAAGCCTCTACGATGTGTTGTGAGTGAAGAGAAATGCGCCGCCGTCACCATGGTTTTCGATCGGATCTGTTGTGGATCGCTCTGATCGAGAGAGAGAGAGAGAGGAGTCTACCACCAACTTCACTACCACTAAACATCGACGCCGCCATCTACCACCAACTTCACTCTCTGCTTCGAACCCCCCTGGGAGCTCTCTGGTACCCCCCTTCTCTCTCTCTCTCTCTCTGTATGTATATATATATATATATGCTTCAAGTTTTTTATTTTTAATTTTAGTTGGATAAATTGTTGTTTGTTGGTGGAAGGTTATCAAAGAGACAACTGATTTTTGTAGCTCCTCACATCTTAAATTGTTGCCAATTCCAAGGTTATCAAAGAGATAGCTTTTTTCTTGGTTAGTAAATCTTTCTCTTTCTCTCTTTATATGGATGTGTCTGTTAATATTTTTGTGATATACATAGTTTTTTGGGTGGAAGCCACATTGATGAACTTTGATAACTCCTTTTGGCCCTAAATAAAAATTGACATTGTAACTGTGTACTGAAATATGCTTCAGGTTTTTTATTTTTAATTTTAGTTGGATAAATTGTTGTTTGTTGGTGGAAGGCTATCAAAGAGATAGCTGATTTTTTAGATTGCAGCTCCTCACATTGTAAAGCTGAAGATAGCCATGTTATAGCCAATTCAAAGGTTATCAAATAAATAGCTTTTTTCTTGGTTTGTAAATCTTTCTCTTTCTCTCTTTAAATAGAAATTGACGTTGTAACTGTGTACTGAAATGTATATATTGAAATTTCTGACTGTAGGGGCAAAGTTTCAAGATCAAAAAATGTACCCATGTGTGCTCCCTACCACAGTTAGAGGGACTGTGTGTATTGAAATTTCTTTCATGAGTTGGCATATCTAAGTTTATACTTCAAAGAAATGTACCCATGTGTGCTCCCTCACTCTAAAATTCATTAATGTACCGATGGTTGCTGATTTTGTTTTCAAGTGCTAAACTTTTTCTGTGTTTTCGTTCTCTTCTCATTCTTATTTTATTATTTTTTTATAACTTTGTTTTCAACTCAATGAGGAGTTATCTTTGTTTGCTGCAGCATTGTCATCTAATTGTGATGATATAATAGATTTTACTTGCAAGAGTGATTGTGTTTTTCATGTTAAAAAATTGTCACTCACAATGGAGAGTTGAAACAGTGATTGTATTTTATTTTATTTTTTGATCAGAGTGATTGTATTTTATTTTATTTTTTGATCAGAGTGATTATGATTAATTGCTATTTACTGTCTGTTAATGGGAATCTTATATAATGGTCTTTCTAGCATGATTATTAGTAGCTGATTGGTGTAATTGGTTTGCTGTGCTTGGTTTAGCGTGTAGCATTTTCTTTTTATTCATTTATTTATTTATTATTTTTTTTTGGGGGAGGGGGGTCCCTAGCAAGAGTGTTTGGTTTGTTTTTCTATATGCTCATAGAAATTATTTTTGTGCTTTTTTGGCATTCATATTTGCGAGTTGTGATGTCACATATGTTTGGTTACTTATTGGTAGTTGTAAAGAAGTAACCTACTGTTAAGAGATGGAGGCTTCCCTTCCCTTGCATTGTAAAAGGGAAAGGTGAGAGAAATGGATAAAAAATTTAGCTTATATTTCATTGACATTTCCCTTACCTTTTTTTGTTTTTTTTTCTTCAAATTCCTATCCAAATCCATGATTTGTACTTTTATTTGGAACATATGATTTTTTTTTTATTGTTTTATAGTTGAAACCTATGTTATTTGATTTTGTTTTTGTTTCTGACGATTATTTGAGTTTCGATAGAGTTGTTTTGTGGCAATTCACTTCCCCTCTTTCAAATTCATTTTTTTTTTTATAAAAATGTTTTAGTTGAACTGAAGGTGTTCAATGTTATGGTGATTATAGAACTTATCATTGCTTCTTATTTTTAGATTTTTTTGGACCTTTTATGTTATGGTGATGATGACTTAAATGTTTTTTTTTAAAAAAAAGATACAAAAGACATAGAGCAATTCAAGTATTGGTTTCTATTGTGGGTTAATACTCCTTATATCATAGTGGTACTTTTATATAATTTTCATTTTGTTATTCATATTTAGGGGCTTCTCTAAATTTCATCAATTTACATACAAGTTTAATTGTACTAATGCATTGTTCACAAGTTGTTTGACAAAATAAGTATGAGAGATTTTTCTTTTTTCTTTTCAATCTTTGAGATATATTATTTTTGAGTTTTAGCTGAAGTTCAAATGGAACCAACCACTGGAATAGAACAGCAGGGATTCATTGACTAAGGAAAAACAACAGTGGTGTTATAGGGTATGCTAGCCTTAAATCTCCTCTTGCAAAGGTACAATTTTCTCCTAACTGGTTTTTACATGAGTATTTGCTCATAAAAAAAAATAATAAAAAATTGTATGTTGTTTTTGTGTTTGTGAATGGAGCAGAGTTGAAATGTTATAGTAACAACAGTGGATAGTGGAAGGAGAGCTCCGCAATAAATTTCTAGGCTTGAATGAGAAGAAGAGCTCTATTGATTTTGATGTAAGTGGGATTACCTTAAAAGTTGGTTTCTCGAACTCGGCTCACAAGGTAACGTGAACTGGTTTGTATCTCTCTATTTGGTTGTTTGACAATGCCAAAATCCAGTCCAGTGTTTTTTTCCTGGTTTCATTCAGATTTTAGTTTTTTTTTCCCCCGATTTTCCCTGCTCTATTTTTGACCCAAAATAATCTGCTGTTGTGTGTGCAATCTTTTTTTATTTTGTATTCAAAGTTTGATTTTTTTTAAATAAAGTATTTGTAAATGGAAAGTAATTTTTTTTCCAAACTTAGAATATGTTTTGTTCTCTCATTTTTGGGTGTTTGGGTTGTTTTCATGCATCCTTTCTTTCCAGGTCAGTTTTTTTTGGGTTTTTGTTTCACTCATCTGTGTTTTTATTTTTGTTGATTGATTGTTTTAATTGATAGGAAGGTTCCAATATCCAAGTTAGTTTTTTTTTGTTTAATTTTTAAATGGAAAAGCATTAAACTTAAAATCTGTTGGGTGTTTGTTCCATTGGGTTGTTTTTTTTTACGATTTCCCTGCTCTGTTATTTTATTTTATTTTATTTTTGTGTTCAAAGTTTGATTTTTTTTAAATGGAAAAGTATTTGTAATGGAAAACTTAGAATCTGTTGGCTTCAAATTCTACTGGAAACTTAGTATATGTACAGAAAAGCATCAAACTTAGAATTTGTTGGGTGTTTGTAACATTGGGTTGTTTTTTTTTTACGATTTCCTTGCTCTGTTTTTTTTTATTATTATTTTGTATTCAAAGTTTGATTTTTTTAAATGGAAAAGTATTTATAATGGAAAAGTATTGATTGCTAATGAAACTTCCAATCTGTTGGGTTCAAATTGTAATGGAAACTTAGTATATGTATATGTATATGTATTTTAATATCAAATGGGTTTTATTCTGTAATGTGTCCATTCATATTTTTTTTAGAATCTGTTGGGTTCAAATTGTAATGGAAATAACCTGTTTGTTTTTTAGAATCTGTTGGGTTTATATATTTTTTTAGAATCTGTTGGTTTAAGTCTTTTTCCCCTTTCAATGTTGTCTCTCCCCTTCTCTCTCTGTTGGGCTGTGACTGATATAAACAAACAGGTTATTTTAGGGTTTTGTTTACGGGTCATTTATGTTTTTTTTTTTTAAATCAATCTAATACATATTAATTCACTGGAAACTCCCACAACTTTTGAGTTTGTGATTTTTTTATTTTTTATTTTTAGATAACAGGGTTTGGTCAAAACCTCCCACTTGAGGGCATTGTAAAAATTATATCTGATAACATTGTATTTTCCAGTGAAGCAGTGTTGATGTGATAAAATTGTCACTTGGCTGGTTCGGTCTTTTATTAAATAGAATGATCATTGTGATTTTTTTCCCAGTTAAATTTTTGGGCATTGTAAAAATTAACTCAACTAACTGGTTGGGGGCTGAGAGTAGGTTTTTATTGATCCCATAACCCTGAAATATTGAATATACCATCTCACAAATTTTATAAGATAATAAGCCTGAAGATATGCAGGTAAGGATGTCTAAAACCAACCTTTTTTCCTTCGCGTCTTTTCATTTTTTTGAGGTTCCCATTGAAGTTGTTCTTTGTTTACATTCTTTGCAGCCTATCCCCAATCAAAAGATCCACTGGAGATCGCTTCATGGTCTCCCTAACAGGTAAATCCCTCTGATTATAACTATTAAATTATTTATTCCTTGAAGTATTTTTATTGGCTGTTGTAAACTCCCACAGCTTCTGAGTTTGTGAAACTCCCATAATTGTTTGAGTTTGTGAAATTGTTTTTCCAGTGATGCAGTTATATCTAGTAACATTGTATTTTTCAGTAATGCATTGTTGATGTGCTAAAATTGTCACTTCTGTTTTTGATTAAATATAATGATCATTGTAATTTTTTTTCCCAGTTAAATTTTTGGGCATTGTAAAAATTAATTCAACTAACTGGTTGGGGGCTGAGGGAAGGATTTTACTGATCCCATCTCACAGATAATAAGCCTGAAATATTGAATTCTCTTTATCCCATCTCACAAATTTTAGAAGATAATAAGCTTGAAGATATGCAGGTAAGGATGTCTAAAACCTACCTTTTTTTCCTTCGCGTCTTTTCATTTTTGTGAGGTTCCCATTGAAGTTTTTCTTTGTTTACATTCTTTGCAGCTCATCCCCTTCCCTAACAGGTAAATCCCTCTAATTCTAACTAATTAAATTATTTATTCCCTCAAGTCTTTTTATTGACTGTTGTAAACTCTCACAATTGTTTGAGTTTGTAATTTTTTTTCCCCCAGATAACATTGTATTTTCCATAATATAATCAAATCCAATTTTTTGACTTTCATTGGAAACTCCCACAGCTTCTGAGTTTATGAAATTTTGTAAGTTTGTGAAACTCCCACAATATTTTTAGTTTGTCAATTTTTTTTCCAGATAACATTGTATTTTCCAGTGATACAGGGCTTGGTCAAAACCTCTCACTAGAGGGCATTGTAAAAATTATATCCGATTACATTGTATTTTCCAGTGATGCAGTGTTGATGTGATAAAATTGTTGCTTGGCTGGTTCTGTTTTTTATTAAATAGAATGATCATTGTAATTTTTTTTCCCAGTTAAATTTAAGGTACCTAATTGTCTTATTAATATAATAACCCACATTCTGTTGGACCCTTTTTATGAGCTTGCATTTATCGATTCAACAATCTTACAGGGTCATCCAAGAGCAATATAAGTATATCTTGATTTGACCTGAAAACAAATTTATTCCAATACAAATTTTGTTGCATGACACCTGTCTAATATAAGTTTGTCGTGCTGAAAAATGCTGATATGTGAATATTCTCTCTTAGATGTTTGGTACCCATAGGACTACTGACTAACTGGGAAATGTTATGGCGTGATTCCCAAATTGGTGTGGTTTATCAATTCAATAGACAGATATCTGAATGTCTTATTGGTCACTGAAGGGTAGAGTTTAGAGAAGATAGTGAGGAAATGGTATTAACAGAAGCTAAGCTTTAATCTGCTCCAAATTCATGCAAAGCTGATGCTTTATGGCTTCTTTTAGAACTATAATATGCTCCTTGGTTCTTCTTTGATTTCTCTCTCCCTGTTCCGTCACTAGGATACCTATAAAAAACATTGTATTTTCCAGTGATACAGGGTTTGGTTAAAACCTCCCACTTGAGGGCATTGTAAAAATGATATTTGATCATTGTAATTTTTTTTCCCAATTAAATTCTTCAGTTTCAGTTCCTTTTTTTGCTTTATGTATCTGTTTGCTAACCACATGTTTTCTCTCATTGCGGTTTGAAATTATTTAGCTGAAATTGCTCGCTCCTCTTTCTTTGTTGACTTCATTGTCTTTACCAGTTACCAAACATAAAATTCCGACTCCGGAGCATGAACTGAACTGATTCTCACCAAGATAATCTCTTTATCCTCATATTTCTGCTCTGTTTTGTTACCCACAAAAGGTGCAAAAAACAAAAACATTTGAACAACTCTTTTGGGTTTAGGTTTACCTTTCATTAAAATAGTAATTTGTTAGAAATTTTTTTTTCCCTTCAAGTCACTACTTGACTCTTAGTGGTTTGTTTGGTTGCTCAGAAAACGATACAAAAATAAAGGAATCTAATTCTGAATAATCTGAACTATTAACCCCAAATGTTGACAAAACTTTAGCTTTATGAAACACCAAAGCACCACGATTGTATTTTCCATAATGCAATTTCACAATTTCTATGCAATTCCAATATTAATTTCTTTATTATTTGTTTTTTATACTTATCTGAATTAATAATTTTAATCTCACTAAAGATTTATCTGTAACAAACGCACGCTCAATAATCTCATCTCATGTCCTGTAAAACCCAAAAACGCTGCAAAGACATTGCTTGCACGATCTCTTGAACAAACAAACAATGGAAAATAAAATTGAACAAGCAATTGAACAGACTCAAAATCAAGATGGTACAAAGAATGCATACTAAAGCAGCAGCACCATAATCTTCATTCAAATATAACAATTTTTATAAATTCTATCATCATAACATAAATCAATCAAACCCAGATGAATTCACACACATGTATCGACACATTAAAAAAATACTTTCAATTGTTTAGTAAAAGTAAATCAACTCCACCCACATTAAAATAAAAATACACTTTTTTTTATTACTTGGAATGGACGCATTTGATGGAGAAATGAAAATCGAAAGAAAACGCATTACCTTAAATTCTATAGTGACTTATTAATGCTTCTTAATTAATTATTGAAGTGATTAATAATTTCAATTGTGTTTTAAATTGAATTATAAGATAGGCGATAAATTTATTTTATTCCCTTCTTGCAATTCAAAACAGTAGGTATGGTTTAACCAATGTGTTTTTTTAGTTTTTTCCCAGTATGTATAGTTTGTTTCATTGTGTTTTCAATTGTATTTTCCATTGTTTGTTTGTTCAATTGTATTTTTTCCATTTTTTATTATGAACTTGGGGTTGTTTGTTCTATTGTTCTTGGGAATGTTCTATTATATTTTCAATGTGCTGGGTTAGTTTTATTTGATAGTTGGTATAAATTGCTAATGAAACGGTTTTTGTTTTTGTTTTTTGTTTTTTTGGCATAAATTTATGTTTAGACTTTCTAAATAATAAATGGTTAACGGATTTTAATATCATCTCTATAAAATTGAAATCAGTTGGGAAAGAGAAGAGTTCAAATTTGGACAATTGTTGTGCTCCGATTTTAATACTCTTCATGTTGCTAGGGCTGATTTTAATTTTATCATTTTAATGTGATTGTTAAAATACATCATTGATGGGTTTAAAATTAAATAACCAAATACAAGTTCTTTAAAAAGAAAAATATATTAATATAGATATATAACTGCATTTTAATCTTAATATTATTTACACTAGGCCTGTAAATGGATCGGATTCGGATCGGATCTGTCAAAATCCGAATCCGAATCCGATTATGTCAAACCCGAATCCGATCCGAATCCGTTTAGTCTATATCCGATTATAGATATCCGAATCCGAATCCGATGATTTCGGATATCCGATCCGATAATCCGATCCGATCCATTTATTTATTTATTGAGCTATAATTTTATATAATTTGATTTTTTTTTCATTTTGTGTTTTTTTTTCATTCAAATTGATAATACTCGGATCGGATTATCGGGTTATCGGGTCGGATCGGATTTTTGCAGATTCAATCCATTTAATAAATGGATTAAACGGATTCGGATTATCGGATTATCGGATCGGATTTTTTTGTAAACGGATTCGGATTATCGGATCGGATTCGGATCGGATTCGGGTTAAATCCGATCCATTGACAGCCCTAATTTACACCGTGCCTTTAGGCACGGGCATACGCTAGTATATATATATGCAAAAAATTTCTCAATACAAGGCCATCGAGGCAAAGCATAAAAGCTAAGGTGTCTGGCATCTGAGCCACCAAATAAAATAAAATAAACTAGACTCTAATAGAGAAACTCTCACAAACCCAAAACCTTAGGTAAAGAAGATTCTCTCACAACTCGAGAGGGACATGTGTGAACAAAGTTTTTAAAGGCCAATTTGTAATGTGAGTTATTTTATCTTTTATTGGGTTAGACATGGCCTTAAAACTTTGAGGTGCAGGCATTTTAAATTTTAAATTTTTATATTTAATAAATGTATAAAAAATATATATATATATATATATATATATTTTTTAGATAAATAAGTCATATATTTAACCAAAAAAATAAATATTACAATAACGTTCATTCCACGTCTAAAGGCAACACACCTTACAAAAGGAAAAACACATCTAACTGCTCCACACAATAGGTTAAAATTAAAATCCGGAGCTAGGCTACCACAATATAACACATTGGACAAGTTAATAGTAAATAATTTCTGTCCAATACATCAAAACCCTTGCAACAGCAAATTTATCTTCCCCGTGAGAGGCTATAAAGCAGCAAAAGGCACTGTAGCAGCATGGACTTTGAAACACAGCAACACACGCATGAGCTGGACCGCACGCTACACACAACGGGAGCGTGAAAACCACGCCAGAGCGACCCCCCTTCATCATCCTCAACGCACGGCACCGGAAGAGCAAAAGCCATACCAGCACCAGAAGACACGGCACAAGCTTCAGCAGCAGCAGCTCAACACACAGCTTTCGGTGGAGTTTGGCACAAGCAAAAGCCATACAGATTGGTGGCCAAACTCCAGCGCAGCAGCTCAGCAGCAGCTCAACACACAGCTTTCGGAGCTCCGGCAATATGCATCGTTGTCTTCTTCTCCGGCACAACTCCGACAACACACAACCAAAAAGATTCCTCTCCTTACACAAAAAGCCATAAACAGAGCACTAGGAATACCAGAAAATTGATCTGAGAGGTTGGAATCAGAATAACCACCCACTTTCCATCTCATCCAAGCACCACACTAAACTATGGTGGTGTCACACATGACACACTACTTTACATAGTCTCAACACCATAGATCAGGAAAAATTATGAAGGTAGAGGTGGGGTTACTGACTCTCCCCAGCAAACAAATCTCTAGGAACTCTACACTCTTAATTAGCCATGAAGATCCAAGAGAGGGGATCACAAGAAAACAAAACCGTAAAAGATATATCTAAATTAATATGGATAAACACAAAATCAATACCTCCCAACAGATGATCAATGAAGTACCGTGGAGGAGTAATGGATTCTCTAAAAAAATATATATATTAAAAACTAAATATAGAGGTGTGAGTATGTTTCTCCTCAAGCCATCAAACATTTTATTGAAAAGAATAAAGATTTCCCTCATTGAAGGTAAAAACGGCATTATTAACTTCAGCTATCAAATTTCTCATTTAAGCTTAGTTTTTTTATTTTCTTGGTTAGTCATTTACTTGATTTTATAAGAGAATTATTTTTAGATTTAAACCAAGTATTAGACTAAGATTAATAACAGCCCAAGACAAGCCATATGCGTACTTATATGTTATAGAACACTTCGCATGTTTCCTTTCTATTTTACCAGCTTATCTGTATATTTACCAGTTTTAGTATGAAAAAATGCAGGGCTGTTGAAAGTAATGATGTTTCATTGAAAATTACCCACTGTGGAGTGTGTTATGCTGATGTTGTATGGACCAGGAACAAACTTGGAGACTCACAGTACCCCCTACTGCCTGGGTATGTAGATTTTCTCTGTTGTTTCAAATTTTCTATAGAGGGTCATTCCATAATGCAGACACTTCTTAAGAACTAGTGTGTGTGTGTGTGTATATATATATAACATCGCATAACAGACATGAGATTGCTGGAATTGTTAAAGAGGTTGGTTCCAATGTTCATCACTTCAAAGTTGGAGACCATGTTGGAGTGGGAACTTATGTCAATTCATGCAGAGATTGTGAGTATTGTGGTCATAGTTCTAAATCGCGGTATCGGGTAACGTAACGGTATCGATCGCGGAGTATCGGTATCGGTAGTATCGGCCGGTACGTATCGGGAATCGGGTGTCGCGGCCGTGAAATTTTAAAAATCATTAACAATCCTTCTGAAACTCAATTTTGTACATTTTTTTTACTCTTTTAACCTTAATGTCACATTTTAATCAAAATTTTGATATATAAGGACACTTTTAACTCATTTTTAACTAAATGATATATATTTATTTTAGTCTCAATTATAACTTTCAATTATCTACGATTTAAAATAAATCCACAACATTATACCAACTAGACAGTATACCAAAGTTGCAAATTTGGCCCAAAACTCAATTTTATCATTTTTGCAAATTTGGCCCACAACAGTATACCAACTAGACAATACACCCAGTACACCAACCCAGTGGTATTACCAACTAGACCTACGAGTTGGTTAAAAAACATATGGGCCAAGATTGCCCAAAACAACCCACCAACTATCTTGAGTAAAATATTTTGGCCCAAAACTATCACTGGACATTTATATAAAATATGAATATAAAGGTTGCTTGTTGCTGTAGCTTCAAAGCTTCAATGGCGGACGACCCAGAAAGGATTCTGAAACACGCCGGATGCCGCCGAAGAACATCACAACCTCGTCGTGAACCTTATAGTTGCACTCCCACTTTAGCGAAGACCAGCAATCCAAAACCAGAAAACAGCAGCCACGAGCAGCTCTCTGCGCTTTATTTCATCCGTACCGGCGACGACAAAGCTGTATCGGACCGTATCGCCCAATGTATCGGTTTCAGGCCGTTACGTACCGGGACTCGGACGCTACGGCCGTGAAATTCATTCTCGCCGGTATACCGGTGAGTATCCGACTCGGCCCTCCCATTTTCCGGTACGAACCGGCCGGTACGGGACGTACCGGCCGATATTTAGAACCTTGATTGTGGTATGGATATGGATGTTGTAAATCAAAGTATAAAACATGCAACGGAATAAAATGTTTAGATCATACATTTTCTTTGATCTAAAACCTTGTGGATAAATCACGTGCTACCAGAATCTAGTCAATCAACCCAGCAGTGAAGTGATATTACAATATTGAATATCACCCACACAAACCACAGTGCAAATGGCTTTGATCGTTATTTTGGGAGAGAGTCAGTATCTTGAAAAAAAAAAAAACATACGTTTTTCCACTTAATCACCCATATCCCATATATCAGATATATAATCTATTTATCTCATTTATCCATTTGTTAAATGAGATAATATCTGATATCTATATCATCTATCCATATCATGATATGATAGATATATATCCTGAGTGGCTATCCAAATAGGTTTGAATTCAAATTCAAAACCCATTTGGATGAGGTTCAAAAGGTTAGTCACAAATATCATTTTTCCACTTAGTCACAAATATCATTTTTCAAATCTATTTATCTCATTTTTCCACTTAGTCACAAATATCATAGTGGACTAAATGCGCCAATACAAATATCTACGACTTTCCTACTTACTTGTGCGCACCCATTGCAAACAAAGTTACGCATTCACATGAGAGCAGGATGTTATAAGCGAGTGGGCCCGAGAAGGCCTACTCAAAACATTGTGTCATCATCTCATTAATGTGATTAAATATAATAAGCCACTGGTTCATGACCAATGTCATAAACTAATTCCAATCATCTTAATGTGTGAGTTCTCAAAGACAAGTTTTAAAGGTTTAGGCCCAACTAGGTAATGACTCACGACAAAGTCATATTCACTAGATCATAAAAGGGATGTCATGGAGATATCAAGTGCGCCTAAGTCGCAAATTTAACTAGTAAGTGCTAATCCCCTGCACCTTCAAGTCAATTTTATTCTCCATACACTTTACTGCATCTAGTTGAAAGATGACGATACTCATCTTGCCATATCTATTTCTCGCTTCATAGTTACTTGCAATTAATTCTACTATCCACAAGAAGGAGAGAATAAGCTGTCAACTATGACAGCTCCAAAGTAACTTAAGCGCGAATTAGGCTAAAGAGTCTAATTCAACACAATGCTCTCACAAGTGATGCGTCAAATTCTTAGAGTCATAACAACCTTGTCGGCCTTGACCTTTTCATCACTATGCCGCAACGTTTGCGCTTAGTGTTAAACGTTATTAAAAAAACGTTAGCCTAGCTAAGGAATTATACAAAGAAGCCCCTCCTCATGTCTCACACTCAAGTGTGGAAACAGTAAGTGTCCAGACTTAGACAAGTTGGCAATGCTAATAGATTTTGCAGCCACTAAGCGCTAATCTTTTCACTTAGTGTTAATAGATTTTGCAGCTACTAAGCCCTAATCTTTTCACTTAGTGTTAATAGATTTTGCAGCTTTTAAGCGCTAATCTTTTAACTTCACGTGATATTTCAACGCACACTATTATAGTGCATGAAATTTTGCTCCATCCAACTCCCAATAATTGGGTAGAGAGCAAAACACTGCCCATACTGGTTACTCGTCTTACACTTAATGAATAATTTATTTAAGCTCGCATTTCTAGGATGATGTGACTCTTGAATGTTACTTCATCCAATGATGTAACATTATTTACAAATCAAATTACAAAGTCAATCCGCGCAGCTCATTAGTCAAGATCATATACTGATCTATTGAGGGCTTACTAATTTCATAACCCCAAAACTTGCCAACCAAAACTACGTAGTATGCCGCTAACCATAGCGCACACATTAGTTTTTATTGTGCCAAACAAGGCACCAAAACCACGGCGACTTTGAGTCATGTTTCCTTACTTTGGCTCAATTAAGGTTTGACCTAAAGTCTCCAAGACTTTTGCTCATCTAAAGAATGGGATTAGTTTGTTCACATTTGAACATCTCTACTAAGTCTAGGTCAATCAAATTAACTTCCATAAGTTAAATCAATTTAGAGAGAAATTCGCATTGGGATTAATTTGATTAGCATAATATAATTTTGCCGCAAAAAACTAAATTAAATAGTGACAATATTACACAAGTCGCAAGATCGAAAATCCGCTATGCTCGTAATCATCTCTTGCGCCACAGGTGACAATTATCCAAAATTTAATTTAATTTATGCGCAAAATATTGGTTTTCGGGAGTTAATCTACGAAGATTTCTCTCAACCGAATAACCTCCCACTGACTATGGCATATACAAAGCATGATAAATTCCATACAATAGCATCTTAATGTAAATTTACAAATAACTCATGCTATATTCATTTAATAATGGAATTCTAATAAATAAATAAATAAATAATCATGCTCCTCTAATTACAACATATTACAAACTCTAAAAAAAATATGCTGTATTAAATATTTAAATTATGCCATAATAGAAAGTACATCATCCTGAAATTTTCTGGAATTTTCTGGTATTTTCTGGAATTTTCTGGAATTTTAAATAACTAATAAACACACATAAAACCAGAAATAAATATTCCAGAATCTGATAAAATGCTATAACTATACCAGTAAATAGTAAACTATATCAATAGTCTACAATAAAAAATTCAGCACCAGAAATTTAATCATGCAACACCAGATGCATTTTAAAGCAAAAATAATGCATTATTATTTCAGGAAATATATTTTTTATTTTCATAAAATTTTCAAAATTTTACAGAATGTAGAAAAATTAATTCTGAGTCTAACGGTATCAACCATGCTTAAAACAAAGCTATAACGAATAAATTATGGCCAATTAACGTAATTCAGAATTAAAAACAAACAAACAGACAGAACCTTAGAGCCAAGCCAGTCGGGAAAAATGACTCGGCTCGGCTCGGCTCGGCGCCGCACAGCGCAACTCGGCGCGAGTCGGCTTAAGGGGCGGCTCGGCGCGGCTCGGAGCGCGGCTCGGCGCTCTGCTCCAGCACGCGGCGCGCGTGCGAGGCGCGGACGGCGTGCGCGTGGACAGCGCCGCTGACGCGCGCGTGATGGCGCGTGTATGCGCGTCTGCAGGGGCGTCTGGAGCGTGTGGGCGCGTGGCAGCGCGTGGGCGCACGTGGCTGCGGCGTGGTGGCGCGTGCATTCCACGCGCCGCCTTCCAGGGTACTGACTGGTCCGATTTTTATACTGCCGAACTCCTTTTTTCAAAATAAAACCGTTTATGGTATGAAAAAAGACATTAATGAACATAAAAAAAAATATTTATGCTCTTAATCTAATCAAAGTAGATTTTTTTTTTCTCCTTTACAAACATTCATGTATATAATGTAAACATACACATGTAAAAATATACACATGATTAAAAAGAAACACGAAAATATCCATCAATGGCTCTGATACCAATGTAAATCAAAGTATAAAACATGCAGCGGAATAAAATGTTTAGATCATACCTTTTCTTTGATCTAAAACCTTGTAGATAAATCACGTGCTTCCTGAATCTAGTCAATCAACCCAGCAGTGAAGTGATATTACAATATTGAATATCACCCACACAAACCACAGTGCAAATGGCTTTGATCGTTATTTTGGGAGAGAGTCAGTATCTTGAAAAAAAAAAAACATACGTTGTTTTTCCACTTAATCACCCATATCCCATATATCAGATATATAATCTATTTATCTCATTTATCCATTTGTTAAATGAGATAATATCTTATATCTATATCATCTATCCATATCATGATATGATAGATATATATCCTGAGTGGCTATCCAAATAGGTTTGAATTCAAATTCAAAACCCATTTGGATGAGGTTCAAAAGGTTCTAAGGGTCATGCCACATGGGCGTCCAATTTCTAACAGATGTCTACTGCTCCAAGGGACCTGTCCGTACATTCAACTCTATTGATGTTGATGGTACGATCACAAAAGGCGGATATTCTAGTTACATTGTTGTTCATCAAAGGTATGTTTAGTTTTTTTCCCCCTTTCATAGAATCAGTGTTGCAAGTCAAAGATATATTGAGACCCCAAGCCCGACATAGTTGAGTCAATAAGCAAACTACTAAGTTGCCTCATAGTTGAGTCAATTCTGATAGTTAGATTTGAACTTGGGCATCACATATGGATGAGTGCCTCATCCAACAAGTGTACCCCTTAGTTTATCCATTCTCTAATTTCTCTAAAATCCAATAAAAAATGCATGTTTGGATGATGATTGAACTAGCTTCTGTAAACATAAATTTCAGAACATAAACCTTATACTTTGGATCATTTACCATGTGTATTATCAAGAAATCAAGACAAAATGACATACCTGAATCCATTGATGAACGGTTAAACGGAAGCATGATTATCAATGAACTCTTTGTTATTGATTATGTTATTGCCTTCTAATCCTTTTCCCTTTGGTGCCTTATGTTTCTCCTTGAGAGGATTTAGGAAAAAAAATGGCAGTGTTCTTATTTTCACCTGGGAAGGAATAGGGACCATAACCTTTTAAAGGTTGTAATTGGTTTTCAAAACTGAAAGGTTGTGGAAGTTCAAAAGGAATGAAAACCAACTTTAACCAATATGTTTTAATTTCTATTTCTGCCCCTCATAGAAATAGAAATTATACAACTAGTATCTACACATTAGGTCCATAACACATATACCTTTAAGCCTATTAACTAAATTGAATCACTTAAATTGTAGGCTTCTTATAAATGATAACACCACATTTAATTATGTGGTCCCATTGAGACATTATCTAACAATCTCCCACTGGACCACATATGTACCCTGAAAAATGTGCTTAACTTTAGTGAGCTCAGAAATTTGTTATCATAACTTGAGGGTATCCAAACAATCTTGTCCATTAACTATATTAATATAGGATCAAAGCGGTCTTCGTTACATCAATCGTAACTAGACCCACCAATGGTCACGTATACTAATACAGCTAAATGACATAGATCAATCATGGATGCGTAGCATAGAAATTACATGTGATGTGATCCATACATGCCTATTTCCAACTGGTCCTACTTAACTTTATTGAGATCAATACTTCACAATACGTAACAGAGCATAATAAACTGAATATTTCATTTCTGCAGAAATTAATCTAATTACATAGATAAAACTCAAGGCTGACATAAAGCAGTAATATAAATACAAACTCCCACTAAACCAGAATGTTCTCAAATAGAACAACACCCATATGAGCAGTGTGCTCATGAAAGACCTTGGGTGGTAGTCCCTTCGTAAGTGGATCCGCTATCATGGAGTTTGTCCCAATGTGCTCTATGGAAATCTGTCCACTCTGCACTCTTTCTTTTACAACTAGGAACTTGATATCAATATGCTTTGATTTTGTCGAGCTCATGTTGTTATTGGAATATAAAACTGCAGACTTATTGTCACAATATAACTTAAGTGTCCAAAATACGCAACCTAGTGACAAAATTCCGCAGCCATATTTAATGACAACATCTCAAGATACCTAGCACAACATTAATACCAAGCCTTTGGGTAGTGATATTAACTGTAAGTGGTATTCTTGTTGTAATGATCAAACATTGACAATAAGTTATGTCAAATAACAAATCTATCTTTTGATGGATTTATTATTCACATTAGGTTTTCTTGACAATTGGCACATGTTTATCACCACAAAATGTGTGTGTAATTCTGCCAAGTCTTAATCATGTCTTTGGACCGATAAATACCCGCATGAGATACATAGACATGAACTTCAAAACATTCCATATAAAACAATCTAGACAAGAGAGATCACTTTTGTGACATCTTGTTTGAATTGACTTATATTGAGAATGTTAAAAAATTAAATTTTTGTAGACGTTGTATGAAATTACATTAAATTTAAAGATTTCTAAATTTGTGACCCCGTATATATTGTATAATCTGCAGCAATTCCAATTATATATATACATATATAAATAGAATTGACGGGTCCAAAAAAAACTGCCCACCGAATCATTTTACAATTCCAGAAAACAGATTGCCATTTTCACAGAACAAAACAGGAAAAAACAGAATTTACATCCATAAGAAAATTCAGAATCTGATTCCAGGAAACTAAATAGAATGAATAAAGCATATCAATTCTGATAAGGCACATGATATGCTGGCTCTGATACCAATTGTAAACATAAATTTCAGAACATAAACCTTACACTTTGGATCATTTACCATGTGTATTATCAAGAAATCAAGACAAAATGACATACCTGAATCCATTGATGAACGGTTAAACGGAAGCATGATTATCAATGAACTCTTTGTTATTGATTATGTTATTGCCTTCTAATTCTTTCCCCTTTGGTGCCTTATGTTTCTCCTTGAGAGGATTTAGGAAAAAAAATGGCAGTGTTCTTATTTTCACCTGGGAAGGAATAGGGACCATAACCTTTTAGAGGTTGTAATTGGTTTTCAAAACTGAAAGGTTGTGGAAGTTCAAAAGGAATGAAAACCAACTTTAACCAATATGTTTTAATTTCTATTTCTGCCCCTCATAGAAATAGAAATTATACAACTAGTATCTACACATTAGGTCCATAACACATATACCCTTAAGCCTATTAATTAAATTGAATCACTTAAATTGTAGGTTTCTTATAAATGATAACACGACATTTAATTATGTGGTCTCATTGGGACATTACTTGCCTCCATATGGCTAGCATTGTTGCCCAAACACGGCATTAATGTGTTGAATTTGAAATCCTCATTTATGATATTAAGACAAACATAGGGAATTGAATTCAACATTGTGCCTATGTTGATGCTTGTAAAATTACAGGTACTGCTTTAGGATACCTAATGACTACCCATTGGCCGCAGCAGCACCACTGCTATGTGCAGGAATCACCGTTTACAGTCCTATGATGCGGCATAAAATGAACCAACCAGGTAAATCTCTTGGGGTGATCGAGCTAGGTGGCCTCGGTCACTTGGCAGTGAAGTTTGGGAAGGCTTTCGGATTAAGTGTTACAGTTTTCAGCACTAGTATAACTAAGAAAGACGAAGCCCTAAACAAGCTCGGAGCAGATAAATTTTTGATCTCGTCTGACGAAGAACAGATGAAGGTAAAGACCACGAGCATTTCTCCTCCTTGGATGTATTATGCTCTGTTCGTCAAGGGCTCACTAATTAGCAGCAAAGTTAGAATTATAGCAATAAAAGTTTTAGTAAATTGACAATCATTATCTTAATTTCACTAATTAGCAGCAAAGTGAGAATTATAGCAATAAAAGTTTTAGTAAATTGACAATCAATATCTTAATTTCATGCAGTCCATGGTTGATTCACTCAACTTTATCATTGACACAGCATCAGGGGATCACCCGTTCGATCCGTGCATGAAGCTGTTGAAGACCGGTGGCACTCTTGTCCTGGTTGGTGGCCTAAGTGAAGTCAAGCTCAATCCTACAAGTCTCATAGTGGGTATGCATTTTCATCACATAGTTCTTGAAAATTTGAAAATTAAAAGAAAATAATGGGCATTTTGATTTTCTGAGAGAAGAAATTCCCTGGCAATGAGAATTCAAACATTAAAATGTTTCTTTGGTAGGTATGAAATCCATTTCCGGGAGTGCGACTGGTGGCACGAAGGAGAGGCAAGAAATGTTGGATTTCTGTGCAACTCAAAAGATATACCCAGATATTGAAATGATTCCTATCGAGTATATAAATGAAGCTTTAGAGCGTCTGATAAAGGGGGACGTGAAGTACCGATTTGTTATTGACATAGAAAACTCCCTGAAGTGAAACAATGGTGGGAAAATAAAAATAAACATAAAAACAAACCATTAATGACTGTGAAGTTAATGAAAATAGAATTGACAAGAGGATGTATGTAATTAAATAGATACCAATAAGCAAAAGGGTGAGGCAAGTAGTGATATTCTTGATATGTTGTGCCTACTTGCTATATGAGGCAATACTGTTAGGGGGTTTGTTTTTAGACTTACGCCAAGTTTGGCTAATCTAAAAAAGTGCACTTATTTCATCTTTTTATCTTTTTTGAGTCATATCAATCAGCATCTCCTCTCTACTTTTTCTACACATAATACAAAAAAAGTCAAAAAGTGCACTTATTTAGTCTTCCCAAACTTGGCCTTAGATTGTATGAGAGGGTAATTTTTGGGAAAATTGGGCCGAACTTCGAGTTTGGTTTTGAGGCCCAAAACGCAGTGGACTAGGTAAAAAGGCCGTACAGAATACTCCGGCCCAGAAGGGCAAAGTTACACCGGCCTTGGGAAGACAAAGCTACTTCGGCCCAAGGAGGCAAAATTACTCCGGCTCAAGAAGAGATCGTTACTTCAGCCCGAGGAAGAGTAAAACTACTCCGGTCTGGAGGCAATTCACAGTTAGGCCGGTCTCAGAGTTAGTCCGGTCGCAGTATGTTCTAAGAAGGCCGGTGTCGGAATTAGTCCGGTCGAGACTTATATTGGTTAGGTCGGTCCGAACTTGTTACTTGGAAGTTTGATCTAAGCGCATCAAGGTCGAACAGGGCAGCCGAAGTAAAAAGTTGGAGGAGAAGACCGAGCTAAGGATAGTTCGGCCTTCTGTGGCTCGGTATAGCCAAGTTTACTTCGGTCAAAAGGAAGTTCGGCCGTAAAGAAAACCATCCCACTTGGTTTGAGCAGTGGGGGAGGGTGTAAAAGGATAAGCATTATCCTTAGGAGAATGAATCCTAGGAGGACTCTGCATGGAGAAGTGCAAGTCCTACTAGGATTGTGCCACGGGAAACTTATAAAAGCTCACAAGCATCACCTTGGAGGAGGTAATTGAACATAATCTTTCTGAGAACTTAGAGCTTTGTCTATTTGTCAAGTTTACTGACTTAGGCATCGGAGAGGTTTCCGGCACACCCCCGCCGGCTAGCTCACGTTTGTGTTCTCAGGTGACAAAGCGACGTCGTACGGAGAAGCGTGGACTTGGTCAACAGGATTATACGAGGAGAATTATTTCCTCCCCGTACAATTGGCGCCGTCTGTGGGAAGAACAGACAAGAACAAAAACCTCTTGACTAAGCTTCTCCTTTTCTCATTCAATGGCACACATTGAAGACTTGCCGCAGTCCGCCGTCGACGGACTAACTCCAGAAGGCGGCGCAAGGCGTGAGGGATTACCTGCTGTCCCTCCCATGGCGGACTTGGAGCCCCAACAACATAATTCCAGGAGGAGCGGCAGGGGAAGGCGGAATGGCAGCCCTCGTCACTCTCAAAGTCCCGACAGGCAAAGGAGGAGGATTGATCCTCAAGTCCTGGAAGATCGCGTAAAGGAACAGGATGAACTGATTCGGAGGATGGCGGCGGACATGGAGGCCTTGAAACGCCAGATGAAGACCAAAGATGTGGCGACAGGAGAGGGGCGTAGGCACAAGACGCCCCCTCGCCACTCAGAGAGTCGTAGTAGGAATACTACACCTTCCCAAAGAGAGAGCAGAAGCCTCAGGACAGGCGACACTCACTCCTTATCTTCAAGAACTCGTCACTCTAGGTCTGAAAGGACGAGATCCGAAAGATCATACACTGAAGGAAGCACGTATTGGCCTTCACATTCACACCAAACCAGATCCAGACAAACCGAGCTACCCAGGTCATCCGACTTACGAACCGTGCTAGAAGAAAAAGCACGATGCAAGGAGGATGCCAGGGCAAAGGATCCACACCGAATTTCGGCCCTACAACGGTTGGCTCCTCGAACGCATGGAAGCGTCGAGGTTGGAATGCCAATACCGCGACCGGCCTACGAACCAGCGGACAAAGCATTGGCAAGACTACAGACTTCGCCGTTTGTCCCAGCGATCGAAAACGCACCCCTACCATCAGGCTTCCTTCAGCCGAAGTTCAATACATATGAAGGGAAGACGGATCCGTATTCTCACCTAAGCCACTTTCGCCAAGTCATGGCTGTGTACAGGCAAAACGAGGCCCTAATGTGCATACTCTTCCCATCAAGTCTGGGCGACTTAGGCTTGACTTGGTTCGAAAAGCTCCCAGAGGGCAGCATAGCCTCCTGGGCCCAATTGGCAGAAGCGTTCGTGACAAGGTTTCGGACAAACACAAAAACACCGGTGGAGATAGACCAGTTACTCTCCATCGACATGGGTGAAAAAGAGACCCTCAGATCTTACAACAGTCGCTATTGGGAGACATTCAACCAAATTGGAGACTGCCCAACCAATCTAGCCATTGCGCAGTATAAAAGAGGTCTACCAGTAGGGAATAGACTAAGGGATTCAATTACAATGACGCCACCCCTCACCATGGAAGCCCTGATGGAGAGAGTGCATCAGCACATCAGGGTAGAAGAAGATGGCGCACGTTCCAAAGCCAAAACAAGTGCGGCCACGGTACCAGAAAAGAAAACCTCAGCAAAGGTTAATACGGTGGACCGAAGTAACAAAAACGGACGTGGCAGACGAGATAACGGAGAAGACCCAGACAAAAGATGGTTGAGAATCCGCACTGCCATAACAACGGTGTTCAAAAAACCAATATCGGATTCTAAGCGAAATCAAAGATGAGCCTTTTGTCAAGTGGCCAGCCAAGCTTGGGGAAGCTCAGAAGAATTACGACGACAGATCACGGTGCACCTTCCACAAAGAAAAGGGGCACCGAACTGAGAATTGCACGCCCCTAAGACAGCATTTAGAAGAATTGGTGGCAGCAGGCCACTTGGACGAATACATTGAAGGAGGAGCGCAACCGGCCCCCCAAGATCATGACCAACCCAACAGAATGCCAAACGACGCACCACCGCAAGGCATTATCAATGTAATTCATGGAGTTTTTGAACCTGAGCGCGTATGCGAGCTTAGAGGTTCAATCAAGAAGGCTGAACACTTTAGGGAAGTATTAAGTTCCCAACCCGCCATCAAGAAGGGGAGGACAGAGGCAACAAACGTCATGTCCTTTTCGGATAAGGACTTGGAGCGAATTTACTGCCCCCATAATGATGCCCTGGTTGTCACTCTCCGAGTCAAGGATTTTGACGTCAAGCGGATTCTGATTGACCAGGGTAGTTCATGTGAGATCATGTATTACGACACATTCAAACAACTAAAGCTGCAGGACAAAGACTTGGCACCCGCAGTTTCTCCCCTGATTGGATTCAACTCCATGCCAGAGTGGCCTGTCGGCAAAATAATCCTTCCAGTCAGAGCAGGAAGTGTATCAAAACAGGTGGAGTTCTGGGTATTGAAGGTCCCCTCCACCTACAACATCATCCTGGGCAGAACATGGCTGCATGCCATGCGTTCGGTAGCGTCATCATATCATCAGGTAATGCGGTTCCCCAATGACGCCGGTATAATCGAAGAAGTTTATGGCGATCAGATCATGTCAAAACAATGCTTCGCCACAGCAAATGGAAGCCGAGCTGCCAAAGGATACGTTCATTCGGTGGAAGAACCAGAGAGTAATGAACTATTCGCTGACGTCGGCAAAGAAGCTGATCAGAAAGCGGTGGAAGACTTGGTGGAGGTAAAAATAGATGAGAAGAACCCGGATAAGTTCTTCTTGCTTGGCTCATCATTGTCCAGCGCTGAGAGATTAGAGGTCATGGAATTCTTGACCTCTAATATCGAAGTGTTTGCCTGGACACCGTACGACATGCCAGGCATTGATCCAAACTTCATCAGTCACCAACTCAATGTCCACCCATCCGCCAGACCAGTCATTCAACGTACACGCAGATCGGCACTCCACCACGCCGAAATAGTGGCAGAAGAGGTGGGCAACCTGCTGGAGGCAGGAGCAATAAGGGAAGTGCACTACCCAAAATGGATCTCCAACACCGTCGTAGTGCCAAAAAAGAATGGTAAATGGCGCGTCTGCGTCGACTACAAAACAGTCAACAAGGCGTGCCCGAAAGATAGCTTCCCTCTACCAAGGATAGATCAACTGGTAGACTTAACGGCAGGACATAACCGACTTAGCTTTTTGGATGCATACAGAGGCTACCACCAGATCGCCATGCACGAACCAGACCAAGAGGTCACTTCCTTCACAACACCAAGGGGGTTATATTGCTACAAGGTCATGCCCTTTGGCCTAAAGAACGCAGGGGCGACATTCCAAAGGATGGTCACCAAGATGTTTGAACCATTGTTAGGCAGAACAATGGAGGCGTACATCGACGACATGGTGGTCAAAAGCAAGGATGAGAATGACCATCTGAAAGACTTAGGCGAGATGTTCTAGATCCTGAAGAAACACAAGCTACGCCTCAATGCGTCCAAATGCGCATTCGGAGTTGGATCTGGCAAATTCTTGGGCTTCCTGGTGACCAACCGAGGTACAGAAGCCGACCCCTCTCAGATCAAAGCGATCCAGGAGTTGGAGAGACCAAACTCAGTCAAAGAAGTGCAGCATCTTACTGGTATGGCGGCTGCACTCAACCGGTTCATAAGCAGATCGTCGGACAGACTACGACCATTCTTCCAAGCTTTAAAGGCCAAGTTTGAGTGGGATGAAGAATGCGACCGAGCTCTGGAAAGCTTGAAGGAATACATGTCTTCCCCACCACTACTTGTTACTCCAGTACCTGGTGAAGAACTCTTTTTGTACCTAGCAGTCTCTCAACACGCAGTCAGCGCAGTGTTGGTTCGTGCAGAAGGAATACAACACTTGCCCATCTTTTATGTCAGCAAGACATTGTTGGGAGCCGAAACAAGGTACTTACCATTGGAGAAACTAGCATTAGCATTAATGATGGCATCCAGAAAATTGGCGCACTACTTTCATGCCCACACCATAGTTGTCCTCACGGCCTTTCCACTAAAAGCTCTATTTGAAAAGGCGAACTTTAGTGGGTGAATTTTGAAGTGGGCAGTGGAGTTAGGACAATTCGACATCAAATTCCAACCCAAGACAGCAATAAAAGCCCAATCTTTGGTGGACTTCGTCGCGGAATTTACTCCTGGAAGTCATCATATCTGCCCAGTCGACCTGACTGACACAACCGAACTAGGGACAGAAGTTGACGCCGGAATAGCGCGACCCCTAGTGGAAGGTAATCCAACCGAACTAGGGACGGAAGTTGACGCCGGAATAGCGCAACCCCGAGTGAAAGATAGTCCATCAAGCATAAAGGCAGACCATACTAAGGACAACAAGGAGGAGCCAAACAAAGGCTCACCAGCAGTTCAAACAGAGGACGAAGGGCAGACAGCCAACCAGGACTTTGAAGAAAACACCCTTCTTGACCTCACGACATCATCTGATCCTTCCACTTGCTGGAAACTATTCGTTGGAGAGATGTGGAAGCTCTTTGTGGATGGAGCATCCAACCGACATGGTGCAGGGCTTGGCATAGTCCTCATCTCTCCAGACGGCCTGGTTATAGAGCAAGCAATCAACCTTGGCTTCCCAGCATCCAACAATGAAGCGGAGTATGAGGCGCTTCTCGCAGGACTCAAGTCGGCACACTTCATGAAAGCAACCAAATTAATGGTATACAGTGACTCACTGCTAGTGGTAAACCAAATTTCTGGCGAATACGAAGCAAAGGATGACAGAATGGCCAAGTACCAAGAGCTAGTCAGAACGGAGATCAAGAAGTTTGATGTGGTAAGGATAGAACAAATTGGCAGGGAGGAAAACAGCCGAGCGGACGAGCTAGCAGGCCTGGCCTCAATGGCAGATACATCGATCCCTCATCCATTACTCATCGACTTCTTACCAAGACCAAGTATAGAAGACCCCGAAGCAGAAGAAGTATATTGCACTGAATTAGGCCCTTCATGGATGGATCCCATCATCCTGTTCCTAAAAGACGGCATCCTACCAGCAGAGAAAAAAGAAGCCAACAAAATAAGGGCAAAGTCGCAGCGATTTTGGCTATCTCCATCCTTGGCATTATACAAGAAGTCATTCTCTGGGCCTTACCTCAAGTGCGTTCATCCCAGCAAAGTAGAAGCCTTCCTATTCGAAATACATGAGGGGGTATGTGGAAGTCATCAAGGGGGAAGGTCGCTCGCCTACAGGGCTATTTCGCAAGGATATTGGTGGCCATATATGCAAGCAGACTCAGAAAAATATGTGAAGAAGTGTGAAAAATGCCAGAAATTTGCGCACCAAATACATCAACCAGCAAGAGAACTCCTACCCTTAACTAGCCCATGGCCTTTCGCAATGTGGGGCTTGGACATAGTAGGACCACTTCCAACAGCGCCCGGTGGCAGAAAATTCTTTCTCGCAGCAACAGACTACTTCACAAAATGGGTGGAAGCAGAAGCATTGGCATCAATCAAAGAAAAAGATGTGAAGAAGTTCGTTTGGCAAAATATTATCACTCGGTTTGGCATACCAAAAGCACTGATCTCAGACAATGGAACTCAGTTTGACGGCAGAATCTTCAGAAGCTTTTGTGAAGAATACAAGATAGAGTTCTACAATTCCACACCGGCGTATCCTCAAGCAAATGGGCAGGCTGAAGCATCAAATAAAGTCGTCTTGGATGGACTAAAGAAAAGGCTAGAGAAAGCAAAAGGCAAGTGGGCGGATGAACTTCCTCATGTTTTATGGGCCTACCGCACCACACCTCGGCGATCAACAGGAGAAACACCATTCTCCTTAGCATATGGAATGGAAGCGGTGATCCCACTAGAAGTTGGCCTCCCCACAATTCGAAGCGAAAATTTTGATCCAGACTTAAATAGAGAAGCCATAGCCTTAGAACTCAACCTTGCAGAAGAAAGAAGAGAAAGAGCGTTGGTCCACATCGCCGCATACCAACGAGAGTTAATCAAAAAATACAGCAAAAAGGTTCATCCTAGACAATTCAAAATTGGCGATTGGGTACTGCGCAAAGTAATGGGAAACACCTTGGTCCCAGGAGACGGCAAGTTAGGCCCCAATTGGGAAGGTCCCTATAAGGTGGTTGGGTTAGCCGGCAAAGGGGCATACCACCTAGAAGACAAGGATGGCAAGGCAATCCCTAGGCCATGGAATACGGCCAATCTCAAGTTATTTTACTTTTAGCTTTTCTTTTTTAAAACATGTAATTTTCTCTTCCTTCAATAAAATGAGCTATTCTTTTTGGCACAAATTACTCTTTGTAAAAATTAGCTTTCAAGACTTAAGTATATTGCAAACATGTTATTCTAAGTTAGCTGGAAAAACTAACTTAGAGGTTGGCTGGAATAAACCAACACTTGTTACTCTTCAGCCGAAGTAAGTGTAAGGCTGAAGGGTGGTTGGCTGGAATAAACCAACTCTTGTTACTCTTCAGCCGAAGTAAGTGTATGGCTGAAGAGTGGTTGGCTGGAACAAACCAACTCTTGTTACTCTTCAGCCGAAGTAAGTGTAAGGCTGAAGGGTGGTTGGCTGGAATAAACCAACTCTTGTTACTCTTCAGCCGAAGTAAGTGTATGGCTGAAGAGTGGTTGGCTGGAATAAACCAACACTTGTTACTCTTCAGCCGAAGTAAGTGTAAGGCTGAAGGGTAGTTGGCTGGAATAAACCAACTCTTGTTACTCTTCAGCCGAAGTAAGTGTATGGCTGAAGAGTGGTTGGCTGGAATAAACCAACTCTTGTTTCTCTTCAGCCGAAGTAAGTGTAAGGCTGAAGAGTGGTTGGCTGGATTAAACCAACACTTAATACTCCTCAGCCGAAGTAATTATGTCGGCTAAGGAGTGGTTGGCTGGTAAGTATAGTTTAACCATCCAAAAACCGAAATAACACTTGGAGTAATAGAAGGCATTACAAATGCAAGCATACACACAATAACCGGAATAAGAGAAGTAAAATTTTCATTCGAAAGACAAGTCATTACAAGGGGGCTTAGTTCGGTTACAAAGGAGAAAAAGTAAAAAGTCAAGAGAAAAGTTCATCAATTTCAGCGTCGAAAACCGCATCGGCATCAACTTGAAGACCGGTCTCCGGAGGGAACTCATTCACACTAGATTGAGCCACTTCGGCTACGGTTCCACTGGGAGGATCAACAGTTAGGTCTTCAGCAGTGGGCACCGACCGAACTGGCTGGTCCACATTTTTGGCCGGAGTATCTTCATCAGAGGCATCATCAGAGTCAGAGTCTTCCAAAAACTGTTGTTGCAGAGCAGCCGCGTACTCCGCCAGGGACTCCGGTATAAAATAATCTGGAGGGTTGAAGACCTCGGTCTGTTGATCTTGACCGAGCTTCTCCACTGCCGCCCTCCAGCCGCATTTGAAGAACAGCTCCTTTGCAGCGTCACATTGTTTGACGTACACGTCTTCGGCCTTCTTGTAACCTTGTTTATAGCCCTCCTTTTCGGCTTCCACCATGTTTTTTCTTAGTTCGCCTATTTCGGCGTCTTTCCTCCTCTCAAGCTTCACCAACTCCCGCAAATACTTGTCCTTCATAACGATGGCAGCTTTCTGTTTCTCCGCTTCCGCCGAATTAACTAGATCGGCAAGACGGCCGTTTTCTGCTTCTAGCTCGGCCATTCTCTTTTCGGCTTGTAGTAGTTCGGCCGACTTGGCTTCGGCTTCCGCCATTGCCTGCCTTGTGGTTTTGCGGAGCTCTTGGACTTTCCTATAAGTGACATTGTTCTTTTGCAAGGCCTGGCAAAACAAAAACCCCATCTCAGCCGAAGTAAAAGTTAGAAAAATTTAGACAGGAAAAAGCAGACAGAGCTACTTACCAAAATCATGGACTTGGAAGCAGACCGAATTGATTTCATTTCGGTGTTCAGTTGCTTCAAGTGGCGCTCCATGTCCTTGGGGAGGCACACACTTTTGGCCAGGTTAAAGGCCAGTTGGTGGTCTTTTTCAGCCACGACCGAATCAGTGGCTTTGATGTTTCGGTCATTGAAGATCAAAGGCGGAGCCCACTTCGGAGAACGAGCTCGGTCAGTTTGCTCTGGTTGGGACGCAGGATGAGGACTTTGAGGGACGGTTTCGACTTCATCAACAAGTTGTTGTTCGGCTGACGTAGATCGGGCGCGTTTTGAAGGGCGAGATGAAGAAGGCCGTTGTGAAGGAAGGGCCACGACGGCAGGCTGCACCTCAGTAGTTGGTGTTACTTCGGCTCTAGTTGTTGAAGTTAGAAGGGCCCTGACTCTGCTCTTCTTTGCCATTTCTTCCTCAGCGGTTAATGGAACAAGTCTTATCTCGGGCAAAGTTGGGTCCGGCTCCGGTGCTTCCTCGAGAAGAAAATCGGTTACCTTTGCTTTCCGTCGACCGTTGTAACGGTAGGTCGGTTCGAAATTTAAAAGCTTGGCCCAATCTCTTTCTTTAACCCGAAATGCGGCTCGCAAAACGCCGAGGTTAGGATAGCTATACAAGGAATGGAGATGGGCGAAATCTGCAAAAAAGACAAGTGTTAGTTCGGCTAGTAGATTAAACAACCGAGATAACACACAAAGCAGAAGACCGAAGTAAAATTACCAGGCTCTCCCATTTTCCAATTTATAGGTCGGCCAGGAATTTGAGCTTGAAAATCCTCAAAGTTCTCAGAGACCCAAAAGAAATCATCATCGTTGAGATCTTTGTCCGGAGTGTGCTTAATTATCTTCTCTCGGCGGCGGCGAATTCTAAGGTAATATACCCACCCAGCATTCTTTGAACCGATGGAATACTGATGGAATATTTCGGCTAGGCCGAGATTTAGTCTGGTTTGATGATTTAATGCGGCTATTCCCATTATGATACGATATGTATTGGTAGACAGTTGGGTGGGGCACAACCTAGTCTGTCTAAGAAATTCGCAGATTAGCGGTTGAACAGGAAACCGTAGTCCGGTTTCTATTATGGATTGAAGGGTAAAAGGGACGAAGCCTTCATTGTCCCAGGGAGTAGCATCTTTCTTGGCCAATACCAGTTGGACATCATCAGGAATCTGGTAGTCCTGCCTAAATTCGGCCATGCCACCAGGGGTTTCGACTAAATATCTATACTTACCCATTTGTTGTATAAATTACGAATAAATTATTTCGGTACAAAAATTTGGCTCAGTAGCTCGGTTGAGCACACGCAGGAGTGTCTGGGCAACCTAAGTCTGCAAGGTAGAAAACAAAGGGGTTAAGCACAGATCGATTGGACCGCGCTACAAATTATAAGCAAGATATACAAATCCTACTTCGGCTTAGTGGGCTGGTTCTACCTCGGCTCTTCAGAATGTTTGTTAGCACGGTTTTGAGCACATTAGACCGGTTTAACGTCTAGGGGCGGCTTTCTGAGTTCGGTCTAAAAAACTAAGAAAGCTGGTCTAGTCCCAAGGCCTAAAACGGTTACAGTATGAGGAAAATTACTTCGGTTGAGTTCTTAGGGGCGGCTTTCTGAGTTCGGTTTAAGAACTAAGAAAGCCGGCTTGGCCCCAAAATCCTAGCTCGGTTATAGACCGAAGTACCTAGTTCGGTATGAGCAAGCTAGTTCGGTGATCCTATCTCGGCTAGAGTGGGTCAAAAGAAATTACTGATATTCCTAGTTCTAGTCCGGTTATGTTCTAAATCTATTCACATACATGACACAAACAGTATCCAAGTTCGGTTGGGACGTGATTCTGGATCAAAATCGAAATTTTTTCTCTAGGGTATATGACATATACATAGAGTTCTAATGGTTTCTCCATAAAAGTACAAAAGCGAAACAGAAATGGACAAACTGTTTGCAAAAAACATACAGAGCATGGAAAGCAGAGTACGAAAACAAAGAAAGCAAGAAGGATAGGCTTGCTTAACTGTATAAGAGAGAAGCTAGAGATGAAGGCGGTGGCAGCAATGGAGGCACGTACACAGCAAACTCAAAGACTCAGGAAGCAAAGGAGAAGAGAAAGTGAAGAATAGAAGGTGAAGTGTTTCAAGAAAGAGAAAGGCTGTTTTGTGAAAAGGGAGAGAGAAAAAAGGCGGCAAAAAGAGGCGGGAATTGTACGAAATTTCTGCAGGACGGCGTAACAGTTGGCCACGGCTTATCAGAACCTGCCACGTGTCACTGGAATGGGAAGCGTTACAGACGCTATGATTGAAGAGACGTTTTGACCGGACATAGTGTTACCCGAGGTAAACTTAGTTCGGCTGGAAAGGCTAAAAGGGTTTTTTAGCTCGGCTGAAAAAGCGTAACAAACTCTAGCTCGGCCAAAAGGCTGGTAATCCCAATCATGTTGCACAGATGGAATTAAGGGGCAATTGAGAGGGTAATTTTTGGGAAAATTGGGCCGAACTTCGAGTTTGGTTTTGAGGCCCAAAACGCAGTGGACTAGGTAAAAAGGCCGTACAGAATACTCCGGCCCAGAAGGGCAAAGTTACTCCGGCCTTGGGAAGACAAAGCTACTTCGGCCCAAGGAGGCAAAATTACTCCGGCTCAAGAAGAGATCGTTACTTCAGCCCGAGGAAGAGTAAAACTACTCCGGTCTGGAGGCAATTCACAGTTAGGCCGGTCTCAGAGTTAGTCCGGTCGCAGTATGTTCTAAGAAGGCCGGTGTCGGAATTAGTCCGGTCGAGACTTATATTGGTTAGGTCGGTCCGAACTTGTTACTTGGAAGTTTGATCTAAGCGCATCAAGGTCGAACAGGGCAGCCGAAGTAAAGAGTTGGAGGAGAAGACCGAGCTAAGGATAGTTCGGCCTTCTGTGGCTCGGTATAGCCAAGTTTACTTCGGTCAAAAGGAAGTTCGGCCGTAAAGAAAACCATCCCACTTGGTTTGAGCAGTGGGGGAGGGTGTAAAAGGATAAGCATTATCCTTAGGAGAATGAATCCTAGGAGGACTCTGCATGGAGAAGTGCAAGTCCTACTAGGATTGTGCCACGGGAAACTTATAAAAGCTCACAAGCATCACCTTGGAGGAGGTAATTGAACATAATCTTTCTGAGAACTTAGAGCTTTGTCTATTTGTCAAGTTTACTGACTTAGGCATCGGAGAGGTTTCCGGCACACCCCCGCCGGCTAGCTCACGTTTGTGTTCTCAGGTGACAAAGCGACGTCGTACGGAGAAGCGTGGACTTGGTCAACAGGATTATACGAGGAGAATTATTTCCTCCCCGTACAGTTAATGTTTGTTAGTAAATAGATTATTCAATGTGGTGTAATTGAGTAAAGAGATTAAGAAAATTTGTGTTTGTTTAATAACCACCAAATTAATAAGAATACTTATTTGGTTTGTCATTCTATGATGTGATTAACTATATGAAATTCTATAAATATCTTTGATGTTTTTGATATATTTTAATATTAAAAAATATATTTTATAAATATATATATTTTTTGGTACTATATTATTTATATATATTGAATAAAATTATATTATTATACTACTATAAAAACTATTTTATTTATGTAGATTAAGAAAATTATTTTATTTCAGTCCATCTGTAAATAGAAAAAACTCTTGAAAGTACAAACTCTCAAATTCATCTAGAAGATTAATTAAATTAATTTATGTTTGTAGATGACATTCTCACTGCTTTAAATTAAACAAGAAAGAGACTATAAAATTGTTGCTACTGCCAATAAGCTCAGAAAATATATTACAACAAAGCCCAAGAATTTATAATTGTATCCATAAATACCGTGAGCTAAAAGAAGAAAAAGAAAAATGAATGGATAAGAAATAGAAGAAAGTCATTGTCATGAGAGAGCTACACTGAAATTCATAGTGACTGAAAACCAACTATAGAGGGCAAAATAGTCATTTACGTTGTAATAGCGACAGACTCATTTTTTAATACACTACTAATACCCTTGATCCATAGGATTCATAGTCCCAATCGTTGGGTCAGGGGGAGCCCGGATTGATGCAAACAAACACACACATGAGAGAAACACAGAGTTTACGTGGTTCGGTAATAGCCTATGTTCACGGGCAGCAGAAATTCTATATATGTTTGGACTCTTGATTTCTCACCACTCTCTTCTTCTTCAATTCGATGTTTGCATATCAAAATACAATTCATTGCTTATCTATTTATAGGCTTCCATCGAGGATGAGATGCACAAGTGGTGACACCAAATTCACCGCATTTGAACGTGTTCGGGAAGCTTCACTATTGCTTCCATTGTTGACCATCAAGGAGCTTCAATTCAAGATGGTTTTCTTCAGCTACTTCTGGATCATCCAGGAGCTTCCATCTTGATCCTTCTAGGCTGCTTCATAGAAGAGAATTTATTCTTCTCTTTTTTTCTTCTTTCTTCATGATGAAGTAAGAGATTTGAGCATGTTATAACCCAGTGGTTGTGTTTGTGTAATTTAAAAGTATGAATACAATAAACAATAAAAAAAATAATTCAAAAAATAATTTAAAGAAATTTAATTATGAATTAATTGCTTATAGAAAATTTAAGTCGAGGTTTGTGTTGAACACAATCTCCTTAAGTAGATTTCGCCCTTGCTCTAGTGCTTCGAGAATTACTGGGGTTTACTTCCCAGGATGAAATGACTAATACTTGATTTGCAGCACTACAAACTCAAGTCTGGCAAACCAAAACTATGCTGTAACTTTCTCTTTCTCTTCCTATGATTAAATGTTGGACAGATGTAGAAGACATAAAGATGAAAAGAGGAAGAAGAAGAAAGATATGCTGAGGAAAATTAGATTGAATGAATTATTGGAATGACAGACTATTTATAGCCAACCATGCACCTGTTGGGGTAGGCGTTGGTGGCTATTCGGCTATGGCCAAAAAAAGGTGACCGGAATTGTAACAACCCATATTCATGTTGTCATGACCCGCTCCCCGTACCCAAGGGTTAGGCATCGTGATGGCCAGTAACCGAGGTTACCTCCGGCCAAATCTTTAAACAAAGTAATAAACGCAAGCGGAAGAAATATTTAAATAAGGGTACTAAAATAACATTGGAGCTTGTATTTTTATTACAAAAGTTATTGACCAAAAAGGCCGATTTTTACATAATATATACATCAATGAAAGTGCTTTGTGCCTACTCCACACGCTGGTCCCGACATGTCACCTGAAAGTGGTAAAAAAACTATAAGCTCATGGCAGAGTGAGAAATATTATACTAAGAGTATAAGGCATAAAATTCACCATGGATAATTAGTTAGGCCAAAAAGAGTTTGATACATATAATACGAAAATCATTTGATATATATATGTAATACGGAAATCACTATACAACCATAACCACGGTACATCACTAAGTGCCAAGCACTACACTGGTCAATGGATCCACGACAAACACTGGACCACAAAGTGGTCAATCACTAAGCCCATGGTTCTTTCAGTCCCCCAAGGCATAGGACTCACTAAGCCAATGGTTATTTCAGTCCCAAGGCATGGGACTCACTAAGCCAATGGTTATTTAAGTCCCCCAAGGCATGGGACTCCCGTGGTGGTACTTACAAAACACATTTTCATATAAGGTCATAGCCAAATATTCTTTAAAAGTAAAACAAACACATCCATGGGTTTCCTTTTAAGCAAATAGGGTTCAGAAATAAAACCACGTAACTGAAACCTTTATAAAACATAACTTTTATTAATATACTAATAAAATATAACTTTTATAAAATAGATCTTGGTAAGTCAAAACATAAGTAAAATACATTTTGGTGACTCAAGGTATAATATAACTCACCTTAACTTTAATACCTTACTCTTTCTTTTCACCATCAAAGACCCTTTTAGCTTCTACTATTCTTTCCTTTCCTTTCCTCTCTTTCTTTTCTTTCTTTCTCTTTTCTTCTTTCTTTCTTTTCTTTCTCTCTTCCTTTCTTTTTCTTTCTTCCTGCCGTTTCTCTCCAGGCGCCTCCGTATTTATAGGGGGAAAAGGCCCTACGTAGCAGATGCAGTAATAATTATATAGATTCGTTCTTATCCTTAATAGATATTTAAGATAATTACTTTTTGACCCAATATTTTAATATAATTATATAAATTAATTAATTTTTAATTAAATTACACATTATCACATACTAACAGAAAATTAATTATTTATTTTATTATTATTTATATTATCCATATTATTATTATTTATATTTTAACCCCTAAACTTTTAATAATTATATTATTTTACAAAATTACCCATAATAATATATAATAAATTATATATTTTCTGAACTGAGATTAAATAATATTAGTATAAATTCTACAGAATAACGAAAAATCTGGGTTGTTACAATCTTCCCTCCTTTTTAAAATTTCGTCCTCGAAATTTGTCATATGTAAGCTATCCGCTGCGCACTCTGATATATATATATATATATAGATGATTAATCTGATAAAAAATAGTACCTCAAAAAAAAAAAACTTTACCAAAAATAACTCACTGTCTAGTTGTTAAAAATTAGTTTGGGCAAAAATGAGAAATAATGGGCGACTTTAAAAACTTTTCACTTGTTTTGTTTATGATAAAAATAAATAAAAATGAGAACACAATGACAGAATGATATGCAAGAATTGAAAAATTTGAGATGAACTTTTCATTGATGGGCAATAATTTTAAAACTAGTATCTTTAAAATTTGAATCCACTTTTAAAAAACATCAAAATAATTTTTTTTTTTAAATGCTGTACTGAAAATTATATATATATTTAATTATATTATAATTTTAGTTGTACTTGAGTCCGACATCCTTCTTTTCTTGTTATTTTTTGTCTAAAATCCTTCACAAATGAGGCACACTAAAAAAAAAATTATTATATATATATATAATCATATAAAATTATAATATAATTAAATTGACGAACAAAATATAATAATTCGGTACTAATTACCCGTTATCCCACTTCTTAAACGTGCGTGTGTCCTATGCTCCAATGATGATTTTTTTTTTTTTTTATAAACCATTGCTCTGATACCATTTGTCACGACCCGCTCCCCGTACCCAAGGGTTAGGCATCGTGATGGCCAGTAACCGAGGTTACCTCCGGCCAAATCTTTAAACAAAGTAATAAACGCAAGCGGAAGAAATATTTAAATAAGGGTACTAAAATAACATTGGAGCTTCTATTTTTATTACAAAAGTTATTGACCAAAAAGGCCAATTTTTACATAATATATACATCAATGAAAGTGCTTTGTGCCTACTCCACACGCTGGTCCCGACATGTCACCTGAAAGTGGTAAAAAAACTATAAGCTCATGGCAGAGTGAGAAATATTATACTAAGAGTATAAGGCATAAAATTCACCATGGATAATTAGTTAGGCCAAAAAGAGTTTGATACATATAATACGAAAATCATTTGATATATATATGTAATACGGAAATCACTATACAACCATAACCACGGTACATCACTAAGTGCCAAGCACTACACTGGTCAATGGATCCACGACAAACACTGGACCACAAAGTGGTCAATCACTAAGCCCATGGTTATTTCAGTCCCCCAAGGCATAGGACTCACTAAGCCAATGGTTATTTCAGTCCCCCAAGGCATGGGACTCACTAAGCCAATGGTTATTTAAGTCCCCCAAGGCATGGGACTCCCGTTGTGGTACTTACAAAACACATTTTCATATAAGGTCATAGCCAAATATTCTTTAAAAGTAAAACAAACACATCCATGGGTTTCCTTTTAAGCAAATAGGGTTCAGAAATAAAACCACGTAACTGAAACCTTTATAAAACATAACTTTTATTAATATACTAATAAAATATAACTTTTATAAAATAGATCTTGGTAAGTCAAAACATAAGTAAAATACATTTTGGTGACTCAAGGTATAATATAACTCACCTTAACTTTAATACCTTACTCTTTCTTTTCACCATCAAAGACCCTTTTAGCTTCTACTATTCTTTCCTTTCCTTTCCTCTCTTTCTTTTCTTTCTTTCTCTTTTCTTCTTTCTTTCTTTTCTTTCTCTCTTCCTTTCTTTTTCTTTCTTCCTGCCGTTTCTCTCCAGGCGCCTCCGTATTTATAGGGGGAAAAGGCCCTACGTAGCAGATGCAGTAATAATTATATAGATTCGTTCTTATCCTTAATAGATATTTAAGATAATTACTTTTTGACCCAATATTTTAATATAATTATATAAATTAATTAATTTTTAATTAAATTACACATTATCACATACTAACAGAAAATTAATTATTTATTTTATTATTATTTATATTATCCATATTATTATTATTTATATTTTAACCCCTAAACTTTTAATAATTATATTATTTTACAAAATTACCCATAATAATATATAATAAATTATATATTTTCTGAACTGAGATTAAATAATATTAGTATAAATTCTACAGAATAACGAAAAATCTGGGTTGTTACACATGTCATAGTCATGTTCATGTTCATTTACATAACTTTGTCTTGTTAAGTTTGCATTCATGAATCTTGCCTTGTTTTGTGCTCATGTGATTTGTCTAAGTATTGTATGCATGCTTTGTTCCTTCCTTGGTGTCTCAAGCCTAAGTTATGTTAAGCCTAGACCATTCCTAGCCGAGGTCATCTTCAGTCTAGAATTATCTTGGAACCACTTTGTTTGACCTCCACCTTCGCCCTGACATATTGGCCGAGATGTCATTATCTAGGCTGAGGTGTTCATCACCAAGGCCGAGATGTGTATTATCTAGGCCGAGATGTTACCTTTGCACCTAAGTGATCTTGTCCTGGAGTAGTATGACCTAGGCCGAGGTGTGGCACATCTAGGCCGAGGTGTGGCACAGCTTAGTCAAGTGTTGTCCTTCCTAGCGGAGGTCATTGTCACCTTAGTTGTCGAAGCTTTGTCGTTAGCCAATGTCATCACTTGCCGGAGTGCCTTGCCGGGTAGCTTGTTAGATACACTTTGTCTTACACCTGTCTTGTCAATCTATCACCCTTCTGAGGAGAACCAACCAGCCGTTGCCACGTGTCCGAGTTGAGTGTTAAGTCAGCCGGCAGAGAGAGAAACCTGTCATTTGTTATATCCTTGTTTTTGAATAGGAGAGAGAAGCTCTAGGAGAGAAAGAGGAGTTCTTAAGGGAGAGTGGATTTCCAAGCTCGACCCCTAGAGATCGGACCGTTAGATCCGTGTTCTAAGGTTAGATTCTTGATCTGCTCATGTTGTTCTTTATGTTCATGTTATTGCATTGCATGATTGAATATGATTTGTAAGCCATGCATTGCTTTGAAGTTCGGCTTTAGAAAGAGAAAATAGTATTCATGTGTTCTTCAAGAAAAGCCATGTTTTGATCCGAAAGTTTGTATCAAGATCCATGTTTTCGTGTTTGTTTTCATATGACCTTCAGGTATGGGTACCAAGGTCCATATTTTCGAACTCATAGCATGAAATCCCCGATCTTGTAATAACAAGTTATGATTTTAGCATTCATGTTCTTCATGTTCTTCATGCTCATGTTCTTCAAGGAGGAAACCCAGATTTCCAGGCTTCATTTCCCTAGGTGTGATCACCGAGACCACTCTTACCTAGACCTCACACTTAGGCCAAGCATCGTATCTCACCTTAGCCTACCTTGTATGATCACTTACACCTTTAGTTCGTCTTGTGCGCACCTCGGCATGCAGCCGCACGCCGAAGCCTAGGTAACCACACCACGGCCAGGAGGTGTGGGACCTCGGCTAAGACTTGGTTGGTGCCCAGCATGTCTTCTTGACATGTAAAACAGTGTTTTGACTTCCAGCATGCTTTTCCGAGATCATTTGTATGCATGTAAGACTTGTTTTGAGAAGTACGTTCAGTATACTTTGCCATGTGTTTGTAGGACTTGGACCTTTGCCTTGATCCCGACGTCCGAAGAGCTAGGTGAGTGGTATTTTTAATAAAGCTATGTTATACGTTTTGATAAAGCCTTTGCTTTGCTTTGTTTTGAAAGTATTTGTTAAGCATGAATGATTATCCTATTTTTATGTATCAAGTAAGTTTTGTTTTGGGTGACGTTCTCGAGAAGTCCGTACGTGCCAGGAGACTATAAGCTTTTGTGGCACAAGTCCATACGTGCCAGGGGACTATAAGCTTTTGTGGCACAAGTCCATACGTGCCAGGGGACTATAAGCACTTGTAGCACATTCTTGAAAGTCCGTACGTGCTAGGGGACTATAAGCACTTGTTGCACATTCTTGAAAGTCCGTACGTGCTAGGAGACTATAAGCACTTGTCGCACATTCTTGAAAGTCCGTACATGCTAGGGGACTATAAGCATTTGTAGCACAACCTTGTTAATGTCATCCCTTGTATTATGTAGATATTGTTAAACATCCCAAGAAGATTTGAAAGACCAAGATTTGATTGATAAACTTGATTCATCCCATGTTTTGAACAAGCTATGATATGTGTATTGTTTTGACAAGGACCTCGGGAATCATTCATTTAACCCCTTTATTACTTATACCATTCACTGAGTATCCAAGCTCACCCTCCCCTTATGTATATGTAGGTAACAAGTAAGAAGTCGGCTACGCTGAGATGTGTGTTTTGTATGTATGTTATGTCGGCAGTGAGGATGTCAGCAATCTGAAAGATTATGTTTCTTGACTTGTAGTGCATGTGTTTTGTATATGTCGGCTCGAGAGGCCTTGATCAAGTTGTAATATGTATTTTTGCTTATGAAATATTCAAGATGTAAGACATGCTAAAGATGTATGCCATTTCATTTGATCTATGCACTGCTCTTATGGATCACTTGTATTGTAAATTATTGCTTCCTCACTTGTTAGCCCCTTATGTAATACTCTGATTGTGTGTGAATTTTTGAAAGTTGGCCTTCGGTAATCTCGGATTACTGGCCATCACGGCACCATTCTACTAGGGGCGGAATGGGGTCGTGATAGGAATGGTACCAGTTCAAAAAGGAGGTGAAATTTGAGTTTGAAATTTTGGCACAAAATTTAAAATATTTTCCGTAAAGATTTCAAAATTTTCCCACAAGAATTTGAAAAAATTCAAACGAATTTTGCCCAAAAAATTAAAGTTAGGACCCAACCCACACCACGCACCCGCATGTTAGGGGTGTCCGCGGTTCGGTTTAGGACGGTTTGCGGTTCGGTTTGGACCCGCCCGTATCTATGCGGTTTGGGAAAAAATCAACCCGCAACCGCCCGCAATGCGGTTTGCGGTTTGTGCGGATAGGGTTCGCGGTTGTGCGGGCGGTTTGCGGATTGAACTTTTTTTTCAAAAAATTATTTTTAAACTTTTTTTTTCATATTTTCTAAACTGCTCCAACATTAATAATTAATAAATTGAAACTTATAAAATAAAAAAACACAACAAATTCAATTCGTAACCTAAACAAATCATTCAAAATCTACATTCTATCATTAACTTACATTCATCCTATCCTACATTCATCATTCATAATCCAAATAAGAAAATCTTACATTAAAAATTCAACATTCATCATTCCAATCTTACATTAAAAATTCAACATTCATTATTCCTAACCTTCCAAAAAAAAAAAAAAGAAGAGTAATTGTTCATTAACTTACATTCATCCAAAATGCAAAAAAAAATAAAAATTCATTAAGTTACATTCATCCAAAACCAAAACGCGATTAAAAAAAAAAATTGTTGTCAAACTTAAACTTCATTCAATACAAACCCATGAAATAAAATTAAAACACTTCTAAGATATCAAACTTCATCTTCATGAATCACATCCAATTCAACTTTTGCAAATTCCAATTCTAATTCCATGCATTTGGTTGATGAACCCTACACAAACAAATTGAAAAAATATAAACTTTAATCTTCAATTATAGATAGTAAGAAATGAAAAAAATAAACAAATATCTATATATTGCATCTCAATATAGTAAGAAAATGTGTTGATATGAAAAAATTACCAATGAGTAAATGGATATTAGACATCAATTATAGCATCAACATTATAGGTTGAAGTTGAAGATGAGCTTGACTCCAAAGTACCTAATTAGAAGTCAAGAAGAGAAGATTAATAAAACTTACATTAGAAAATGAATAATAATACAAATTAAAATAAAGATAAATAAATTCTCATTTACCTGAGTCATATTGCTCAAATTCTTCCACATCATCCATCGCCTTTTGAAGAGAAATTGGAAAGTTGCTTCGAAGCCAATTTTGAGTACATACAAGAGCTTCAATCATAGAAGGCGAGAGTGAACTACGAAATGGGTCAAGAATACGTCCTCCCGTACTAAAAGCCGACTTCGATGCAACGGTAGAAATAGGCATGGCCAACACATCCCTAGCAAGTTGTGATAACACCCTATATTTGGTTGCATTCAACTTCCAATAATCCAAAATCTCAAATGTTTGATTCTTTGCAAAATGTTCAACCTCGGATAAATATTGTTCCAATTCCGACTTAGATCCACTAGTGCATCGCCCCTCCAAATAGGAATTAAATTGGGAGTCAACTAAAGAATAGGGATCATCATCATCATCATCTTCCACCATATTCACAACTTCACTCACACTTGGAAATTTCTCATTTGAAGGATAAAGTGTGACATAATGGCTATACAAACGACTCAAGCAACTCTTAACCTTGTCTACCATCTCTTCCACCTTCCTATTATCTCCAAGAAACAAATTGGAAAAACAAAACTCCAAGTATGTCATTTTTTTGGTAGGATCAAGAACCACCGCAACATACAACAACAAATTGATTTTGCTTCCATCCCCTCAATACTTGCTAAACTTTAGCTTCATAGTCTTTGCCATTATGCTCAAAGTATCATCCTCCTCCAAAATTAATTGGTTAATTTTGCTTTCAATAACAAACATCTCTTTGTAAAAAGCATTGGAAGTAACAAAGAGAGACCCCGAAAATTTCTTGGTTGCAACATAAAATAATTTTAGAAACCTCAAAAAAAATCTACACTTTTTCCAATCCAACTCATTCGGACTTCTTCTTATGCCACCATCAACATCCTTAAAATAAGGTTCAAAGTTGGAATCCACTAACTTCAATCGGTTAAAAGCCTTCTCATACTTTTCGGCGGCCTCTAACATCAAATAGGTAGAGTTCCACCTAGTTGGTACATCTAGGCATACAAGAGCTTTTGAATCAAGTTTGAGTGTGGCCGCACACTTCTTAAAAACATCATGCCTATGAGGAGAAGACCTCACATATCTCACCGCAAGTCTAATGTTGGCAATAGAATCATCCATTTCTTTCAACCCATCACTCACAACGAGATTAAGAATATGTGCACAACAACGCATATGAATAAACTCATGTTGCAAAATAGTCCCTTTCCAATCTTTGGTTATCGTTTTCAAATATTGAATGGTAAGATTATTTGAACTAGCATTATCAACTGTTAAGGTGAATATGCTATCAATGTTCCACTCAATTAAACACGACTCAATTTTTCGACCCAATATTTCTCCTTTGTGATCCTCAACTTGTTGAAAATTTATGATTCTTTTTTGAAGTTTCCAGTTATCATCAATGAAATGAGCAGTCAAACACATGTAACACAAATTCTGCATAGATGTCCAAGTGTCCGTAGTAAAGCAAATTCTACAACCCTTCATGGCCTTCTTTAACTTATCCCTTTCATTCTTGAATATGTTGAGTACTTCTCTAGATATGGTTTGACGAGAGGGAATTGGTGTGAATTTGGGTTGCATGACATTACAAAATCTTCTAAACCCAACACCCTCCACAAATCTAAATGGTAACTCATCAATGACAACCATCTCCGCAAGAGCCCTTTTACAAGTATCAAAATTAAAAATTATTGCTACAACCTCAACACCCTCTTCATTTTGTTTCGGTTTAAGATTTAATGTTTGTTGACCATCTGTATCCCTATTTGGATATTCTTTACAATTGGGTGTATGACTCCTCAAATTGCTAATCCCAAGAAGTCTAGAGTCAGCCATATACTCTTTCTTACAACATTTACATACGGCTCTACGCTTCCCATCGGTCCCTATAACCTTGTCAAAATGATCCCAAACTGTGGATGGTGCTCTCCCCCTCCACCCTCACTCTTTCTCTTTGGGGGTCTAGGAGGCTTAGGTTCAGGTTCATGTTCGGGTTCGACTAAGAGGGGATTCATTTGAGAATTAGAGGATTCCGGAGGTACAAGATTGATTGCGGGAGATTGAATACTATCCTCCATTTAAACTGGATTACAAAAACAGTCAAGGATTCAATTTTAATTCAATCAAACAGATTAATTCAACAGATTTAATCAAAAATTCCCTAAAACTCAGTTTTACATGTAAATCACATGTAAATCAGTTTTTATAGGCTAACACAAACACAAACACAAACTATCAAGAAGACTATCAAGAAGACTGGATTAAGTCTTCTTCCTTGCACATAACACAAACTATCAAGAAGACTTTTGAAAAGTTGAAGGTATATAATTAGGCAATCTGGATATCATATTAAATTCAAACAGGCTGTGCAGTTCTACAACTGCAATGCATTAAAAGGAAAAAGTTCACCTTCTAGAAGAAAGACATTACAGGAGTTGGAATCATCATCATAATTTATGTATTACATATAAAAAAAAAGTGATCACAGAAACTTAAAATGGCCATGTATTTACATGCACTTTAAGGATGAAAACTTGTCCACAATATCAGCATTATGACTACTAAAATGCACTTTAAAATACAACTTGGTAGGCATTTATAGGCTAAAATGCACTTTTAGTCATTTTTTATTAAAATTCAGTTTTTGATTAAAATTCCCTAAAAACAGACAGATTTAAAATTCCCTAAAATTCAACAGATTTAATCAAAAATTAATTCCAAAAAACAGAATTATTTTTAATAACAGATTGAATTCCAAACAGATCTATGAAGTTGCAAACAGATCTATGAATTCCAAAAGTGTAAACCAACACAGACAGATCTATACAAATTCAACACAGACAGATTTAAATCAACACAGACAGATCTAAATCAACACAGACAGATCTATACAAATTCAACACAGACAGATTTAAATCAAAAAATCTGTTGCTTAAATCAAAAATTAAATCAAAGATTATACATTCCAAACAAACAAACACAGACAGAGATCGGGGCGAGAAAGAGAGAGAGGCTTACCTATGAGAGAGAGCCGATCGGTGTGGATGCAAAACCAGAGAGTAAGATACTGAGAAGAGAGAGTGAAGGAGATGAGATAGTGAGGGAGACAAATCAGAGTCAGAGAGAGACAGATCTCATATGTTCGAAAAAAACCAAAGATCGGGGAGAGAGAAACATAGACAGAGATCAGAGAGAGGGGCTTTACCTGTGTGCGATGAGGTCGATCGATCGGTCGATCTTGTGAGAGAGAGATTCGATCCCTGAGTGAGTGCACAGATGAAAATCGCGAGTGAGAGTGAGAGAGAGACCGAGAGGAAGAGAGGAGATAGATACAGTTCTGATGAATGAGTGATGAGTGAGTGTGAGTAGGTTTGATTAGGTTAGGGTTTTCTTTGTTTTGGATGATCATATTTAAAGGGGCAAAAAAGAGGTAATTTTGAACGGTTCAGATCAGATTTTAAAAAAAAAAAAAAAAAAGAGTTTTATGCGGACGGGTTGGGCGGGTACGGGTCAAACCCGCAACCCGAAATTTACATAAAATCCAAACCGCACCCTACCCTAATGTGTTTGCGAAACCGCCCATACATGCGCGGTTCAGATCGGGTAGGGCGGTTTGGGCGGTTCGGATGACCCTATGCCCAGCCCTACCGCGCGTGGCCCAACTCAATCGGCTGGCGGCGCGTATGCGCGTGTGTGGTGGTTGTGGTCAAAGCATACTTTATTTATAACTCCCCTCCTTTCAAAACTTGGGGTGCCCCTTGGAGCCCATCCCAAGTATGGCAAGTTAGAGTTTATATACTCATATAAATCCTTAAGCCTTTCCTATGTGGGACAAGCACATTTCACAAATGTATAGGAAACCCACCTAAAGCCATTTCCATGAACCTGAAAATACGCATTGAATTCTCATTCATCCAGAAATGGTTTTGAGTAACCAAACACACGATATTATTCACTACGCAACATTAAACATAAACCCAATTAGAAATGTCAAAAATAACGCTTGGGTCTTACCTTAATTAATGCTCAAAGTCAGCAAAAAAATAAGATTTTACAAAGTCATTTTCTAACAATCCCCCACATGAATGGAATTCACGATAACGGACATGCAACAAAATGCAGACAAACAAAGAGTACATTAAGAAGAGACACCACATCGAGATAGGTAGCTTTTAGCTTTGAACGTCCTCTAGTGAAAGCCTATCAGACTTACTAGCTAACTAGTAGACGTGATGCCTTAAACTATTCAGCTATTTGTGTAAGCCAAGACAATAAACTACACATAGTGTATCCGCAGACATAGTTTGGTTCTCACGGTTGTGTTCATTTTAGCCCTGAACAACACTTGGCAATTCATGAGTGCTCTAGAGAATTTAGACTTCTCAATTCTCACAAAACTAGCCCAGTTCACACTCATATAGGTAACGTCGATGCGTTTGTGCTAAGTGCAAAGAGCAAACTAGCCCAGTTCACACTCATATAGGTGACGTCGATGCGTCTGTGCTAAGTGCAAAGAGCACTATTAAATGCCACGCAGCCCACTATCTATGCCACACAACACATTGTCTACGCAACACGCTCGCGTGTACGTGTGCATGTGCGAATGGTGCCAAGCACCATCCTTGCGGTGTAAATGCATGTACACGAGCATCCATCCTACAATTCCATATTCAAAGGAATATTCCATGTAGCACCTTATTAAGCACTCCGTGTTTTGCTCTCTTTCTGATGTGGGACAAAGTCCCAAGCTTATTTCAAGCTTTCTAAAGAAAAATAAGAAAGGTTTTGAAAACACCCAAAAACTAAACAATAAATTTTGAAAACCATTTTGAAAATTCCCTAGCATTCCCCCACCATTTTCAAAACACCAGATGATGACTCTTGGTTCACTTGGCAACCTTATGCATAGGTGAAGATATCGTATGATTTGAATCATTCACTTAGTGAAGACATCTCAAAGTTAGTCAGGATGGCATAGTAGACTTGTCTTTGAACTAGCGATCTTATACGACTAACCAAACATGCCTCACACATAGTAAAGATTACCTCAAGTATTCAAACAAACCGATACATGGATTGGCCTTGTGCCTATATCCTGTTTCATGAGCGCTCTAGAGTCAAGCCCTTGGACTCATAGGAAACAACACCACCTCCTACACTCACGTAGGTAAGCTTACTGAGAGTGCCCCTGTAATTTAAAATACCCTAACAACCCAGTTGTAAGCTTATTAAGACTTTGCTAACTCACCCTCTTCGTTTCACATTACAAGTACCAAGCACTTCAACTTTGGGATGAAAATGAAACAAAACTAAGTGCTTACAATCACAACATATGGTGTACTTGGGCTCATTGAACTCAAGACTTGATGTTTCTTTAAGCGTTGAGTTGAGTTTCCACCATGAGTGATTATGTTAAGTGGGCTTATGACCCATCCCCTTTGATGTTTTCCACACCAAATCCCTTGCAAGTCCCTTTGTTAAAGTGTCAGCCAAGTTTTCACTTGACTTTACATAACTAATGATAATCACACCTTCTGTGATTAACTACCTGACACAGCTATGTCTCAGTCCTATGTGCCTGGACTATCCATTATAGATATGGCTATAGGCCCGTGATAGAGTTGTTTCACTATCACAATGCAAAGATATTGATGGCATAAGTTTTGGCCATATCTTAATCTCTAACAAGAGATTCCTTAGCCACTCTGCTTCTTTGCTACAAGAAGCTAATGCTACAAACTTTGACGCCATGGTTGAGTCTGTTATGCATGTTTGCTTCTTAGAATCCCAAGAGATAGCTCCTCCTCTAAGAGTAAAAATCCAACCACTCGTGGACGAGTGATCTTCACGGCCAGTTATCCAACTAGCATCCATGAATCCTTCCAGCACTGTTGGATAGCCATTATAGACTATTCCATAGTCTATCATTTTCCTCAAGTACCTAAGTATTCAGTTAACAGCATGCCAATGCACAATACTGGGATTACTAGTGTATCTACTAAGTTTTCCTACTGTAAATGTAGTATCAAGTCTAGTGTAAGTCATGGCATACATCACGCTACCTATCACTCTTGAGTATTCTAGCTGATTAACAGCTCTTCCAGTATTAGGATACAATTTCAAATTTGAATCAAAAAGTGTAGACATGGGTGTACAATTATATTGATTAAATTTCTTAAGAATTTTCTTAATATAGTGCGATTGGGTAAGAATCAAATTATTTTCCTCTCGTTTGATCTTAATACCCAGAATTATATCTGCCAAGCCCATGTCTTTCATACTAAAGCTAGACAGCAAGAAACTTTTAGTACTTTCAATGACATTATTGTCAGTACCAAAACTAAGTATGTCATCTACATATAGGCATATGATTACACCTCTATTGCTAGTAAACTTACTGTACACACACTTATCAGATTCATGTATTCTAAAACCATTTGACACTATTACTTTGTCAAATTTCTCATGCCACTGTTTTGGAGCTTGTTTCAGTCCATATAGTGACTTCATGAGTTTACACACTTTCTTTTCTTGACCTTGTACAACAAATCATTTCGGTTGTTGCATGTAGATTTCCTCATCTAATTCTCCCTTTAGAAAAGCGGTCTTAACATCCATATGATGGATTTCAAGCTTGTAGATTGAGGTTAAGGCAATCAACACTCGAATGGTGGCAATTCTGGCCACCGGAGCATATGTATCAAAATAAGCGATACCCTCTTTTTGAGTAAAACCCTTAGCAACTAATCTTGCTTTGAACTTGTCAATTGTGCCATCAGCTTTCATTTTTCTTTTGAAAATTGATTTACAACAAATTGGTTTGGATCCATGTGGCAAATTAGCAAGTATCCAGGTATTGTTACCCATGATAGAATCCATCTCATCATTTATTGCTTCTTTCCAGAAAGTAACGTCTTGAGACTTCATAGTCTCCTCAAAGATTAATGGATCTGAATCCATATTCAAAGAAATCATTGTTTGCTTACAATAAGCTTTCCTAGTTCTTTCTACAAGGTAAACAATGAAATCAGGGCCAAATGGCTTCTCAGTCCTAACCCTCTTACTCCTCCTTAACTCAATAGGCTCATTAGGTTCATTAGGCTCAATGGGTTCATGTCGTTCACTTTCCTTTGTAGACATCAAAGAAGTTGATTCATTTCCTTGATTAGAATCTAACCTTGGAATGGTTGTGAAACAATTCTCATAAAAAAAACAGCATCATGTGATTCAATGATAGTATTTGTTTCCACTGAACCATTGGGCTCTACTACCAGAAACCTATATGCTTTGCTATGTATAACATAGCCAAGGAATATGCATTTAATTCCTTTTTCACTTAATTTCTTCCTTTTAGGTTCAGGCAATCTAACTATTGCTCTACAACCCCATGTTTTCAAGTAACCTAGATTAGGATTTTTGTTTTTCCAAAGTTTATAAGGAGTAACATTTCTTTCCTTGAGAGGAATTCTATTAAGTATGTGACAGGCAGTGAACAAGGCTTTACCGCAAAAATCAGAACTTAACCTAGAGTAAGAAAGCATAGCATTAATCATTTGTGTTAATGTCTTATTCTTTCTTTCAACTAATCCATTTTGTTGTGGTGTGTAGGGTGCAGAATTCTCATGAATAATACTAACATTTTTACAATCTTCTGGAAAATGGTATTCACCGCCTCTATCAGACCTAAGTCTCTTTATTTTGACATTACACTGATTTTTTACTTCTGTCTTAAAAATCTTGAATTTAGCAAGTATCTCATCTTTTTAATGCAAAAGATAGATATGACAGTAGAAAAATCATCAATGAATATTACAAAATATTTCTTACCATTTCCAGTGGGGGTACTATGCATGTCACGTATATCACTATGCACAAGTTCAAGTAAAGATGTGATTTTATCTACTTTAAGAAATGGAATGCGAGTAATTTTAGGTTGCACACAAAATTTACATTTTTCAAACATATCAAAATCATACTTAGGAATTAAATCTAAATTAACCATATCATGCATTTTTCTAGTATTAACATGACCTAAATGAGCATGTCATAAAGAAAGAGAATCAACAATATAAGCAAAAACATATGTATTATTAATAGCGTTAAGTTTGAACATTCCTTGATACATGTAGCCCTTCCTAACAAAAATCCCACCCTTAGACAGGACAAATTTGTTCAACTCAAATATTAACTTGAAACCATACTTATTAAGCAGGCTTCCAGATACAAAATTTTTCCTGACATCGAGTACATGATAAACATTATTAAGACATAAGACTTTTCCAGATGTGAACTCTAGATTCATCGTCCCTTTGCCTTTGATAGCAACAGTTGAAGAGTTGCTCATGTAGAGAACTGTTCCATCACTCACTTGGTCATAAGTAATGAAATGGCTCTTGTTGTTGCAAACGTGCCTTGTTGCTCCTGAGTTAATCCACTAGTCACCAGCATCTTCGAGCATGTTTACCTTGGATACAGCAGCCACAAATTTGTTATTGGCATTTGATGCTTCTGGCCTCTTCTTGTATGATCAGTATTCATTTCTGAAGTGCCCTAGCTTGCCATAGTGCCAGCAAGCGCCTTTCGGCTTCTTAACATCTTTCTTAGGTGAGGGGTCGCGCTTACGCTTTTTTTTGTTGAACCTCTTGCCATCATCCACTATGTGAATCTTGGAAGTCTGAGCCAATTGGTTATCTTTACTTTCAAGAAGTCTTGACTCTTTCTCAACTTGGAGGTGTTGAGTCAATTCCTCTAAAGTTAGATCTTCCTTTTTGTGTTTTAGAGTTTTCTTAAAATCTTTCCAAGAAGATGGCAGTTTCTCTATTATAGATGAAACTACAATAGATTCATTCATATTCATATTCTTTTGTCAAAATTGACTCAAAATATGTTGGATCTCATGGAATTGTTTCATAATGGGCTTTGTATTAATAATAGTAAAAATTATAAAATTACTAACAAGAAATTTCTTATTGATGGCATCATCGGTGAGGTACTTTGACTGTAATATGTCCCAAAGTTGCTTTTTCGTTTCCAAATGTTGATACACATTGAACAGAGAGTCTGACAACACATTCAGAATATGCCCTCGGCTAATGTAGTCATCATTCTCCCATTTTGTTCTGGTACGGGTTTGCTCCATAATCTCGCCTTCTTACTCCACCAGATAAGGGGTAGTCAGCACATAAACCACTTTAAGAGTGGTGAGTAAAAAGTGCATCTTCTTTTGCCAACGTCGGAAATTTCCTCCATCAAATCGGTCAAGCTTCATAAAATTTTGAGTCAATTTTTTTAATAGATATCGCCACATCTAAATATTGTCTTTAAATTGTTGGAATAATTCATCTTGAATTCTTCAGTTGGTAGTCTTTGGGTTGTCAAAACTTAGCGATGATCTTGTTTTTGTAGAATAGAAATTTGATGCTTGAAGTCGCGTTACTTAGTCGCTTTCCTAAAGACAATATTTGTACCCACTAAAAGATGTGTAGGGGATTATATAGCAAATTTGCCTCTAGGATACAATGAAGCCTGATCAAAAGATCAAGTCTATCGGCATCTGCACTAACGGTAGTAGATTAGAATACTCTTGATATAATCAAGAAAACCAAGACACTGATAATCAAGTCTACAGAATTTGATTACCAATAAGAGAAATAGAAACTTGCTTAAGAAATTCTTGATCAAAAATTCTAAATCAAGAGAGAGAGAGAGAGAGAGAGAGAGAGAAAATTACAAGAATACTTTCTGAATTTTTAGATGGATTGAAATGGTTGATTTCGCAGCCTATTTATAGGCCTTCATGCATCTGATCGAATAGTCATGTCCCTTGATTGCATACGATCAGATCTAACCGTTGGATCGACGATCTATGGTGTAGATCATTCTCATACCGAATAGATGCGTTGACTGATCATACCTAATCACGATCGGGTGCTATCTCATCCATATGATCGCGCACACACCCATGGCACGTTGGATCCATGTCATCACTCTAACTTATCCGATGCAAATAAAGAAGGGCGCCTTGCGCCCATGCATCCGTGCAAAGTGAAAAGTGTGCCATCAAACGCCACACGCACGCGTGTGCATGTGCGGATGGTGCAAAGCACCATCCTTGGTGTGTGAGTGCATGTATACTAGCATCCATCCCATAATTCCATATTCAAAGGAATATTCTGTGTAGCACTTTGTTAAGTGCTCCATGTTTTGCTCTCTTTCCGATGTGAGACAAAGTCTCCAAACTTATTTCAAGCTTTTCAAAAAAAAATAAAGAATGTTTTAAAAACACCCAAAAACTAAACAATAAATTTTGAAAATTCAGCAACAAATTTTAAGCAAGCAAATTTTGTGTGAGTATTAACAAATAAAAAATATATACATAAATACTATTTTATTAATAATTTATTTTAATAAATATAGAGGTCTCATTTTTAGAGTTCGCCTAGGGCCTAACAAAACTCAAGTCAGCCATATTTATAAAGGTTAATTATAAAAAAAAATAGTCCTAAGGTTTTAAGCATTTTACATTTTAAACCTAATATTTTAATTTTGACAAATCAAACCTTACAATTTCATCCGTATTTTGCATTTTAAACCCAATGTTTTAATTTTGGCAAATTAAACCTTACAATTTTATCCGTATTTCAATGTAACCCTTCGTCTATCTCTGTCCATATAAGAGCATCTCCAACGGTGAACCAAACATGGCATCAGATTTAAATTTTGGTGAAAAAGTCACTTTTTGGAGCTCCAATGGTTTCAGCAAATTGGTATGAAGATGAGAATTCACCAAAAAATTCATCAAAGTAAGAACAGGGTACAGATTTTACTACTTTACTGTGTGTGACCGTTGAAGGAGACCAACCGATTGACCGGCCGGTTGACCAACCGGTCGACCGGTTCCCTTTCAAATAGATAGGTTCAAATCGGTCAAAAAGGTTCAAACAGGTGTAAAAAAAAAAAAAAATTGCCTTACCGGTCGACTGGCCGATCGACCCTCCCCTTTTGATGCACAGTTGGAGGAAAAAATATCAAATCGAAAAAATTAACTTTTTTTTACTCTAATTTGGTAAAAAATTTGGTTCACCGTTGGAGATGGTCTAAGATAATGGAGAATCATTTTGAGTCCCAATGTGGAAGATTAGGGCAAATACTTACCCTAAATAACTATAAACCATGCAATGGAGAATCGTTTTTTTTTTTTTTTCCTTCTTATTTTGAGAACAAATACTGACCCGGTCAATAACCATAAACCAAAGAAGCATTTTATCATACACATTACCTGCACATTTTGAGCAAACACATATCTAACAGCACAATTGAACACCCAAAACAAATCAGATCAAGAAAGGAATGAGGCACAAAACTGTACCATTTTTAATTTTTTTTTAAAAAAATCTTTGGTCTATACTCTTCTTTACAATACCCTTCCCCTTGTATTCTTTCTCTTTCTCCAAATCTAAAAGTCTTGTAAATTTTTAGTAAGAAGCTTCTATAAGGGTTTTGATGATGTGGGTTTGTGCTAGTTTGTCTGTTAACACACAAATACACCAATATACTGATTTCCTGATATATATATATATATATATATATATGTATAATTCTCACATGATCTGAACAATTTTCTACGGATCCAAATCCATAAACCTCGAGATTCGAACCCGTAAACCTCCAAATTGTAGCTGTGGCGAGGGCGATTGCGAATAGGAGAAGGCTACGCTGGGTGCTAGAGGATGAAAGAAGAGAATGATGATGGGTGTTGAGGAAGATGATGCTAGTGTCGGTGCTGGTAGAGCCGAATGCTGCTGAAAAGAAATCAGAATGGGTTGTAGGGACTGGAACAAATGGAGGTTGTGACATTCAAATGTTTAATTAATTTTAATGCTGTATTAATATTAATTAACTATGATTAAAAAAAGTGTGTTTAATTTTATAATTATATATGATAAAATATAATTTAACTTAAAATTAGAAACTATTGTGTATTTTCAGGAAAAATAAAATAAAATACCAACAATGCAATTATTTTGGTTTAGAAAAATGCTTGGGAGCACTAATTAGTGTTCCCACTAATTAGGTGGCAGTGGGTCCCGTCATTAATGATGTGATGTTTTGGTCTTGGAGTAGTATTTTTTTTTTTTTTTACTTTTTTAATGCATTAGTGCTATTAGTGGTGATGTTTTTAGTGGGATGAATCATTGTTGCTTACAAAATAATTGCTCACATTATCATTTGTCAAATTATCTCCAAAAATATATTTAATAACAGTTATATCTATGAGTTTCTTTTTTTAAGCAAATAGAATTCATTAAATAAATAATATATTGAAATGCTACTATAATTTATATAAATCAATTTATAATAACTCAATGCATAATAGAATTCACCTCAATATCGATTTCTGAATTTTCCTTTTTCATTCTAAAGCTTTCCTTACTCTGCTGACTCTCTTTTCACTTTTGCTTATGCTCAATTTGTTAGCACTATTCTACTATTTATACTAAGCTAAATAGATGATTACCACTTCCCAATGACACGTTCCAAGCAAGCAGATTAACTTTAATTTTAATGCCCATTTACATCTTGGCCCTTTTGTAAGTATCACAATAGAGGTTCCATCCTTTCGGGGACTTAAATAACTATTGATTCTTTGATTACGTGACTCTATGTTTGTTATAGATCTATTGATCCTCTGTTTTATTTTGTATCGTGATCATGATTATTTTGCTTATACCATGTATGAATTATATCTGTTATTTTAAATAATTTATTTATTCGAATCGAATTATTTACTGTTTAGCCTATACAATTATCTATGGTAATTTTTATACCCTTGTGCTCTCAGTATAATATTTCTCACTCTGTCATGTGCTTATAGTTGTTATATGCTTTCAAGTGATGACACTTAGGGAGGGATTGTTAACCCTGTGTTCATAAGTTTTGAGAGTAGCAAGGCCGAGCTTGGAGTAGACATAATGCACCTTCTATATTTGTAAACATAGTCTAGCACTAATAATATAAATAAATAAAAACTCCAATGTATGTTAAAAAAAATAAATATTTAGGTACCATTTTATTTTACTTCGATGCGTTATTGATCTTTAAATTTGGAAATTAACCTTTGCTAACCTTAGTTGTTGACTAGTTGTGACGCCTAACCTCTGGGTATCAGGGTTGAGTCATGACAAAAGTGGTATCAAAGCCATGGTTTATTTAAGAAAAAATAAATAAGTATATAAATCATTGGAACGTAGGACACAAGCACAATTAAGAAGTAGGATAGGGGGAAACCTTAGTTATAAGTTATGTTTAGGTATGTCATGTTAGCTATTATATTTTGCATACATATATGTCATTGATTCCATAGCTAAGTCTAGTCATCCTATTGTGTAGGAGATGCCAGAGCTTAACTTTGGCGACTCCTTCTAGTACGGACCTGAGCCAAGTCTTGAGGAAATCTTAGGAAATCACAACAATAATGTCCCAGACTTGTTGGAAGAGTAGGGAGACTTGAATGAAATAGTCAAACGTTCAGACCGCACCCTTAGACGGCTTATGGGTGGACCAATCTACCTATGGGTAGACATAGTAAAAGTAGAATATATGTGGTATAGGGTTGAAGATATAGTAGACAAATACATTGGACTAACTAATGTTGTGGGTCTCAAATTAGGTAATGGTTATCCTCGCTACTTGGTTGCACCATTACTCGAAAAATTTATGGCAATAAGAGGGAATGCTTTCCTCAATGATAACATACAAACTATAATCCCCCGCCCTCAAGACATCATAAATGTCCAAACTGTCGATTTTGGTGATGTTATGACACATGTAGAGGTCTCGGTGCGGATCACGGGACGTTAGTGTGTGGGTAATTTTCTGACCACACTGCCCGCCTAGTAATCAGCTGGAGAGCATCGGCAGAATAGATGGCTTCAACAAACCTGTAACAGAAAGAAAAGGCTCCGGCGGTGGCTCTTCCACCTGGGGGCACTCCGACGATCAAGTCAGTATATCTCTCAAAGATAATCAAGTGCTAAACTCACAAGCTTGAGTATAAAACTGCGTACCTTAGACCTACGGGGGTGCCTCTCTTTTATAGTTTACTCAATCCAAGTCCCACTAGAAGCCTAACTTCTATGGACTCCAATTCAGTGCTTACTTTGGATTCCTCAAGAGATAAAGATAAACTCCCTAAGAGCTTTATCCTTATCTTAGCAAAGTCTTCTCTTTACTCTAGGACTCTAGCCCCTTATCCATTTATCCTCTTATCTCGGATTCCGATATCTTCGGAGATCACTTCGGCCTCGCCAAAGATAACCTCGGCATAACTACCACGACACATGGCACCTCGGCTGACACGTCGGCGTCACCAGGCCACGTGTTGGTATTCAGAAAATACATCCCAACAACTGCCCCCTAGGTTCTATTACCTCGGCATTCTGAGGTGATGGAACCTATATCTGTATTTTCTTCCATTACCACGGCGTAAGAACTTTTTGGCCGAGATTGTCAAGCCGATATGTCTTGTTTTTAAGAACAAGAACTCGAATGAACTTTCCCACGCGCATGAGCTGTCATGCATCACTTCTTAACCGTTTCTCTTACACGTCTTTACTTTATTGGTCCGTGCCTGCGGCGCGCTCATTAGCCGTCTTAATCTGTCTGCGCCGTCTGACGCATGCGGTTTTCCAGGCGCAATAATTGCCTTATTTTGCCGCCGTTTTACGTTTTCAACAATGACACTATCTTTTGCTTTCGTCTGTTCATTTTTACATCTAAGTTCTTTTGCTTTTTTCTCTCTCTAAAACTCTTTCTTTCGATTTCGCCATTGCTGAAGCTCCAAGCTTTGCATTTTGTCTTCCTGGTGGAACTCTCGTCGTTCTGCCACATCTGTAACTACTGACTGACTTCGGCAGTTCTCACATCGGCTTCATTCTTTCGGTAAGCAACTGTTCCTTCTGATTTCAATTTTCAACCATTTCTGGAATCTCCTGTTATTATTGCCTTGCTCAAATATCTATTTTGTGAATCATACACTTGAATGTGTTTACTCCTTGATTTGGCCCTTGCCTATATCTTGAACACACGCACCGTTGCACTACTCCACTGTATTTTTGCCACTGATCTTGGTCCTTTATTTCTCGTATACTTCATGTTCTTGATAGCCTATCCTTGTTCTTGTTTCTGAAATTTCGCATTTGTTTTCTGTCTTTTGTGTCTTGGCCAGATCGCTGCCTTCGATTCTTTGTTTTCAATCTTTGCCTTCATAGATTTAGGTTTGGGATTTGTTTATAGAACCTGTCAATTCTTAGGAAAAAACTGAAACAATTCTTACCAGTATATACCTAGGGTTTCGCCGAGGTCCTGATAACCCCTTAAGAGCATCTTCTTTCTGAAACCTAGCTTTCTGATTTTAGGCCGACGTTATGGGTATGTGGAGACATAGGGTAGACACCCCGACCAAACTTGAGTACTTTAGGCAAGAGTTCTCTATTCCTACTGATGTCCATCTAAGGCTGGCTGTAGATAACGACTCCATCATGCTCACAGATGATTCAATGCCCTTTCCCATAGTAGCTTTTACTGAGTGCGGACTCCGGCTCCCACTTAACATTCTCTTTCATGAAATTCTTCACTTTTACAAGTTGAACCCTATGCAACTTGCCATAAACTCTTATCGAGTGATCAATGGCATCATAGCTTTAGCTAGGCAGGAGAACGCTAGGATCACCCTTGCCAACATTCAGTACTGTTATACCATGTGCCCCCTTAACCTGAAGGAAAAAGGCTTCGTTTACTATCTTAAGCCGAGGTCGACAGAATACAAAATCGTAGTCGACCTCCCAGACTCCAACAAGGGGGCTAGAGATGACTATGTTATTGCTTCAGGCAATTGGGAGTTTGGTGCTGACGAGGACGCCCATCTCTACCTTCTTCCCCGATCAATTAAAGAGGGCAAGGGTAAGAGCCCAGTGTCAATACTTAGTTGTTTCTGTTCAAGTCTTCAATATTTTATCTGTTTCTAATGTCTGTTTCTTTTTGCAGACGTTCGTAAACCACCAAAAGACTTTCGCCAATCCTACGTCCCCAAAAGAGACTTAAAGATGCTCCTAGATCTGCCAATCCAAAAACGCAAGGCTCCATTGGTACTGAATTTCATTCCGACGTACAAGTCTACACTGCCCGACGTCCCAAAAAGAAAGAAGAAAAGCCTTTCTCCTCCTACTGCCACAACTCAAACCGCCTCTTCATCACGAACAGATCAAGAGTCAACATCTGACCCAACCAATCAACCATCAACTTCAGCTCCATACTTGGTCCCAATATCCGAAAGAAAACGTCGGCGAAGACTTGTCAAAACTGCTAAAATGGGTCGCCCGAAGCCTGTTGCCCAAGATCTCCTAGCCGACCTCCCAGTTGATGCTGATGCTAAACCAACCCAATCCATGCCCCCACTAAAGCCAAAAAGAACCAAAAAGGCTCAGCCAAAGGCCAAAGCCACTGTAGTTGAGAATGAAGATGCTCTGCTAATTTCACAATTGGCTGGGAGTGAGAAGACTGTTTCTATTCCCACAAAAAGGTCGGCTGAAACACAGCCAGCAAAATCTTCAGAGTCAAAGAAAGCGAGGTTGTCCTCTGCAACGGCTTCGGGGTCCAAAAAACCCGACGTTCCTTGGGCCCCAAAGATTACTTTGGAGGACAGGCCAATCATGTCTAATGAAAGCGCCGATGACATTAATGTCGGCGTCGCCCTTAGCACCGTTCTTCTCCTTCCAGGGGACCTGGAGCGAAATGCTGAGTACAGTGAGTATGAGAACTATGCTTTAATGCTCCAGCACTCCGTTCAAGTAAGTGCTCATGCTTTGAACTTTTGACTTTCTTTCTGTTTCATACTTAAAATATTTTCCAAAACTTCTATTTTCTTTCAGGCCATCCAGCATGCCCATTCGTTTTCAATGCAATCTTTTAAGAATCGGGAAAGAATGACCAAGATGAAGAAGGAGTTTTCTGCCCTACAGAAGACCAACAAAGGTCTTCAACTAAAAATGAAGAAGCTGGAAGAGCAGGCCGAGGCTGCAACTAAGGCCCAATAGATAGCCGAGGAAAAAGTTGAATCAGCCGAGGCCATAAGGAAGGTTGCTGAAGCCGAGAAGATAGAGGCCGAGGACAGAAAGGCCCAAGCCGAAAAGGAACTGCAGGAGGCCCTGGCCACCAAGGATGTCGAAATTAAGGAGGCCGATGAAAAGGCATACGCCCAGGGTATGGCTGACATTACTGAAGAATACAAACTTCAGGTCAGGCAGGCATGCAACAGGGGCTTCTCCCTTGGGTGGATGTCCCTAATAAAGAAACTTGATCTTCCTGCTGATTCACCCTTCCGCAATGCTGATGCTATCCCTCTGCCCTTCCCACCACCTCCACCTCCAAGTCAACCTGAGGATGCTTCTGAATCTGAGGATGAAGATGGAGGTGAGGACGAGGATGAGGCTGAAATTTTGGTAAGGAAACCTAAGGATGCTGCTGGGACCAAATCCCTTCCTTCAAGTTTGCAAATCATGGACTTAACTCAAGATGATGTAGGTGAAGGGGTTGCCAAGGAAACCACTCTAGAGCACGCTTCGTCCGACGTTCCTCAAATTGACAAGAATATTGATGAAACTCTTGCCGAGATTGATGCAGAACTTACAATGGAGAAGGCGGTCGAAGTAGCTCTTCAAGAATCTGCAGAGGTCCAAACCAAAGTTGCTCCTGAGGCTGAGGAACCACAACTTTGATGTCTCTCTTTTCTTGTCTTTTGTACTTCTTTTTTTCTTTTTTTTTTCTTTTTTTTTTCTTTTTTTTTTTTGTTTCCTGGATAATATAAGCTTCTTCACATGGCCGATGTTCCTCCTGTTTTTATTGAATGCTTTAATCTTCAATTTCTCTTGATTGCTTCTGCATGGTTTCTATACTTAGAATATTTTGCATGCTTTACATACTTCTTCCTTCCTTATGCAATCTTCTCGGGGTTACATACCTCGGGTATAATAACTACAAAACTTTTACTTCGGCAAGATACTGACCTGCAAACTTTTCATAAATTTTAACCAGTATGAAACATATACTACTCGATGTTTAACTTTTGCAAACTTTTTCTCAAGTTTCAACAAGTATTTAAACAGTGATCTCGGTCTAACCTACTTGTAAATTGCTACAAATTTCAACAAGTGTTAACATATACTGTAAATTTTTCTTAAGTTATAACAATGACCTACTTGTAAATTGCTACAAATTTCAACAAGTGTTTAAACAATATACTTAGCTTTTACCTCAACCTGTAAATTGCTGCAAATTTCAACAGATGATCACATGTCGGCTTAATATTATCTTGTAAACTGCTACAAATTTCAACAAGTGTTAAGCATCTTCTTTGGTTGGATCAACCTGTAGCTTGCTATAAGTGTGCAAACTATAATCTCGGCTTCACTTCGACTTGTAAATTGTTACAAATTTCAACAAGTGAAGAGAAACAGTAATCTCGACTTAACTTCAACTTGTAAATTTCAATAAGTGAAGATAAGGAATCAACTTAACTCTGACTTATAAATTGCTACAAATTTCAACAAGTGAATTAAGGAATAATCTCGGCTTAACTTCAACTTGTAAATTTCAACAAGTGAAGATAAGGAATCAGCTTAACTCCAACTTGTAAATTGCTACAAATTTCAACAAGTGAATTAAGTGTCTCAGTCTTCTTTCTGCCCCCAATGTGAACCTGAGTTCTTCTTGGGTTCTCATTATTCATGTCTCCAAAAACACCAATATGTAACTTTTTCAATCATATGTGTTTTAAAGAAAAGGGAAAAGATTTTATTGATGACATCGGCCAAAAATACTGCACATCTAATGATAGAAGAATTTCAAATTACAAGTGTTCCAAGGTCTTAGCAGTGCTTTGCCCTCTTTATCTTCACCACTACTGTGTTGGACAGCCATGTCGGGTAGTGAACTTCTCAGATGGCCCTAGCCTCCAGAAGTCTGTCTACCTCTTCTTCTACTGCTTCCATGTGCATCAACGTCGGTCTTCTGGCTCGTTGAATTACAGGTTTTGCCGACCTGTCGACATTCAGTCTGTGGCAAGTGACCTCGGGGTCAATGCCAGGCATTTCGTAGGGTGTCCAGGCGAACACCTCAATGTTGGTTCTTAGAAAAGTTTCCAACTCTTTCTCCTCTTCTTTGGCTAGGCCTGAGTCGAGAAGAAAGAACCGTTCTTCATCCCCATCCTGGACGAGGATTTTCTTTAGCGTCTCTTCGCTCCTCTCGGCTGGTTCTTTACCGACGTCTTCTAGGACTTTTACGTCCTCATCTTCAATTTCTGCCTTCTCTGGTTCTCGTATGCTGCAGGTGGACTTCATTGCTGCCATGGAGCAATTCTTTGCCTGCAGTTGATCTCCTTTGACTTTTTCAATCCCCTGTTCTGTTTGGAATCGTAGCAGTTGATGCAACGTTGAGGGAACTGCCCCCATTGCATGCAACCATGGCCTTCCCAGGATGATATTGTACGGCGAGGGTGTATCAATCACAATGAATTCCGTCTTGATTTTCTTCGTGCCGGCTTGAACTTCCAAGCTTGTTGCGCCAAGTGGCCACGTCGGCGTTCCGTTGAAGCCGACCATCGGGCCATTCGATTGCTCCATGTCGTCTGGGTGAAGGCCCAACTCCTTGTAACATCTAACATACATGATGTCACAAGAGCTGCCTTGATCTATCAGGATGCGTTTCACTTGGCATTCCCCAACCTGGAGGGATACTACCAAGGCATCATTATGCGGATATTGGACCAACTCCAGGTCGGCTTCAGTAAAGGCTATCACTGGCCCTTGGCACTCTTCTGGCCGATGTCTTTTTTCCCCGACTTGGTAGACATGTTGTAAATGCCTTACCCTCTGGGTCTCTCCTCTGACTTCTTTCTCGTTGACCCTTGAGTGGACCATATTAACCACCCGTGGTCCTCCTGCCTGTGGTTGCTGTGCTGGAGGTGGTGGAGCTGCTGGTGCTTGAGGCAATCTTGCATGTTCTTCCCTTGTCCTGGCTTCATCAACCAGGTCCCTCAGAAGGCCTTGTCTTACCAGGTCTTCTAAGTGTGCTTTTAAGGCTCTGCAACCCTGAGTTGGGTGTCCTTCTTCATTGTGGTAAGCACAGCGCCTACCAACGTTTCTTCCCATAAATTCCCCTAGTGCTCTTGCTGGTGCCCTGAAATAGGGTTGGTTTCGTATTTGATCCAGGACTTTATGGATTAGGATTCGGAACACCGTCGTCACTGCCTGTTTACCTCTCAATTCAATTTCTTGTTTGGTCGGCCCGTTGTTACCTCGGCCTTGCTTCGGCGAGCCGTTTCCCTTCTCCTGCTTTATCTCTTTGTTTCTCGACGTATCCTCTTCGACTCTGGCGTACTTCTCGATTCTCGCCATGAGTTCTTCCATGCTTTTTGGCAATGTTTTTGCCAAAGATTTCCATAGTAGGCAGTCGTCTTTCAGGCCGTTCTTGAAGGACACGACCGCCACCTCTTGGTTGCAATCGGGTATTCGATTGAACACCTCGTAGTACCTTTTTGCATAGGCCCTAAGGCCTTCGTCCTTGGCGATCTTTAAAGCCATCAGTGCGTCGACCCTCAAGGGTTGTAGTTTATTTGTTACAAACCTGGCCACAAACATCTCGGCCAGGCCTTCCCAGTTCTTCACGCTTCCCTTCGGTAGTTTATGGAACCAATCGGATGCGATCTCCCCGAAGGATGAGGGGAATACTTTGCAGAGCAACGGCTCGTTCCCACTATATAATGCCATTGAATTCAGGTATAGTCCGACATGAAAGTTGGGATCTGACTTACCATCATAAATATAAATTTGGAACCTCGGCATACTGAATCTCTTTGGTGTTTCAAATTTGTCCAGTTCCACCGAGAATGGTGTTCTCGGCTTAACTGGGGAAGTAACTTCGGCTTCAACATTCTGCTGCCTCCTTTTGAGGTAATCCCTCAAGTCTTCTTTACTTCTACCTGGAGCCCAACTCTCTCTGGACTTCAATCTTTTTGGCACACTACTTTCGGCCTCGTGGTGGGCCCGTTTCGATCTTTCTCCATGGGTTGTATCAAAGCAGAGTGCTTGCCCTTGAAATGCCGATGTTCTTTGGGCCTTGGGTCCTTCATGTGATGTGTCCTTCGAGACTCTTCTTGCCTTGGCTCCTCTCGTCCGATTTCCCTGGAAGGTCGGTGAGAGTGCCTTCCACTCCTGGTGTGCTGAGGGGCTTCGGGGATTGCTTTCCTTCCTCCCTTCTGGGTATTAATTGCTGGCATCGGCGTATCTTGCAGCGGGTATGGTGGCTGTATAACATTGTTCTGCATCATGAAGTTAACGACCGACTGAAGGTCTGCCAGCTTGTTTGCCAAGTCTTTTACTTCCTCATCCCTTCGTAGGCACTTATCCCTCCAAACCTGAAGGTTATCTTCGTTATAGTACTTGCTTTGGTCTGTCCTCTTCGTAGCGTCGTTCTCCTGGCCGACGTCTTTCTCTCCGTGGCCCTGGCCATGAGTTTCTAAGTTGTGGTTGTCTCCTTCAACGTCAAGATTAATTGGTTTGCCACTCCTAGTAGAGTGTCGCCCCCAATGTTTTCACTCTGTCCGTCACTGGCCATCTATTCTTCTAAGTTCCCACAGACGACACCAAATTGTGTGGGTAATTTTCTGACCACACTGCCCGCCTAGTAATCAGCTGGAGAGCACCGGTAGAATAGATGGCTTCAACAAACCTGTAACAGAAAGAAAAGGCTCCGGCGGTGGTTCTTCCACCCGGGGGCACTCCGACGATCAAGTCAGTATATCTCTCAAAGATAATCAAGTGCTAAACTCACAAGCTTGAGTATAAAACTGCGTACCTTAGGCCCACAGGGGTGCCTCTCTTTTATAGTTTACTCAATCCAAGTCTCACTAGAAGTCTAACTTCTATGGACTCCAATTCAGTGCTTACTTTGGATTCCTCAAGAGATAAAGATAAACTCCCTAAGAGCTTTATCCTTATCTTAGCAAAGTCTTCTCTTTACTCTAGGACTCTTGCCCCTTATCCATTTATCCGCTTATCTCGGATTCCGATATCTTCGGAGATCACTTCGGCCTCGCCAAAGATAACCTCGGTATAACTACCACGACACGTGGCACCTCGGCTGACACGTCGGCGTCACCAGGCCACGTGTTGGTATTCAGAAAATACATCCCCACAGTTAGTTATAGGGACATGAAGCAGGCATTCCAATCTATAAGATTGAGGGGCATGAAGCAGGCATTCCAATCTATGGGATTCAACAAAGTGGTTGGGAATTTGAACACCATGTGCATCTGCAATTTTCTTGGTTGTTCAATTTTCCAAATTAGACGCCAAGTGTAAGGAACCATTTTTTATGTACAGGGAGCTAACCATGTCTTAGTTCTAATCTTTTTTTCTTTTTTTTTTTTAAATAGAAGGATTAGACACTAACTAGATGTAACTTTTAACTCGTAGAGGCAAGTGATGTACCAACACCTATGTGCATAAATAAAATTGGTGTTTTTGAGAATAATGTGTGTAACGTTTTGTGAATTATATGAGTAATGTTTTGTGAATTAAGTGTGTGATGATTAATGTAATGATTAGAAACTATTATGTACAAATAGAAATTGTGGACTGTTTTCATTAAAACTCTTACTCTGTAGTAATGGCTAATGATGAGAATGGTATCGGATTGTCATCCAGGGGAGTCGATCCAATAGAAAGAATTGTAGAAAGAGTTGTTTCTAGTTTCTTACAAGCCTTGCAAAATAACGTAACCAATGGAATACCAGAACAGCAAGAAGGACCAATTACGATAAAGTAGTTCCAGGACTTGAAACTTTCCACATTCACAGGGGATTTGAACCCATTGCTGATAGAAACTAGGCTTAGAGAAATGGAAAAGATTTCCGCACACTACCTGCATCGAAGCACAGAAAGTGTCTTTCACCACCTTCACTCTTAAAGAAGATGCCCAAGAATAATGGCTTCTTACTTTGGAAAAAGAGGAGATCATGACCTGGGCAAGGTTTCTAGAAATATTCTATGAAAAATATTTTCCAAACTCACTACGAGAATAGAAGGCATCAGAGTTCATACACTTGAAGCCGAGAATAATATCGGTAGCAAAATATAAGAGTAAGTTCATACGACTAGCACAATTTGCAACATATGTTATTCTAATAAAAGCTCGAAAGGGTAAAAAATTCAAAGCAAGTTTAAAGGATGAAATCAAAGGCAAGATTGAGGTTTTGAAATTATCAACCTATGTGAAGGTGGTAGATTGAGCGTATATCGCTAAAAATGGGGCTAAAACCTCCTGTTCTATAGAGGATAGGTCGAAAGAAGCGATTTTAAGAAGAACTGAGCGGAGGATCTAGTTTTGCACCACTAAAGAGAATGAATACAGGACCTATTAGCTCAAACAGTTTGGCCGACCAAAACTCCACTATCATTAGGGGTAGCACCATTCCTAATTTTCTAACCTATGGAAAGTCTCATCGGGGACAGGGCTATCCGGTGATGGAAGCATGCTACAGATGTGGTCAGATTGGTCATTTCGTGAAAGATTATCTAAAATTTACTAACCCTGTGATGATTACCTGTGAATCAGTTCGAAAACCCGGAGTGCCTGTAGGAGTGAAGAAAGAACAGAAACGTCAAGGGAGAACTTTTGCTTTGGTGCCTAGAAACTCCAATGTTATCGAGAACATTGTGTCAGGTACACTTTCTATATGTGGTCATTCAACTATATTTTTATTGATTCTAGATCAACTCATTGTTTTGTTGCTCCACACTTCACTTCCAAATTGATATCGACACCTAAACCCTTGGGATATGCATTATTTGTGGCTTTTCTGTCTGGTGGTTCTGCACTTAGTACTGATGTATATAAATCTTGTGCTATATCCCTAAAATGTGAAATCTTATATGTTGATTTGACTCTACTCCGCATTAGCAGTTTTGATGTAATCTTAGGAATGGATTGGCTTGCTACCAACCATGCCTCTATTGACTGTATGACCAAAAAAGTCTTCCTCTAGTCATCAAACCAAGACAAATTTGTCTTTGAGGGAACTAGAGTTTCTACCCCTACATGTTTCGTATCCTTTATGTCAGCGTAACGACCTTTGAGGAAAAGGTTGTTCTGGTTATATATGTTATGTGGTTGATACTTAGCGAGTAGACCTAATATTCAATTCAATACCTGTAGTTCGGGAGTTTCTCGATGTTTTTCTTGAAGATTTATCGGATACCCTAGTTGACTGAGAAGTCGAATTCATCATTAAAACTCAACCTGGTATGCAACTGGTATCAAAAAATCTTTATTGTATGCCTATTATAGAATTGAAAAAGTTAAAAACACAACTTTAGGAATTGCTTGACAAGGGTTTCATACGACCAACTAACTCACCGTAAGGGGCTCCGGTACTATTTGTGAAGAAAAAGGATGGTACGATAAGATTATGTATCGATTATTAAGAATTTAACAAGGTTATCATCAAGAATCGATACCCTTTGTCGCGAATCGATGACTTATTTGATCAACTTCAAGGCGTTCAAGTATTTTCAAAAATTGACTTGTAGTCTGGCTATCATCAAGTGAAGGTCGAAGCAAGAAGCATTGAGAAGACTGCCTTCAGAATGCATTACGGACACTACGAGTTCCTTGTCATGCCATTTGGCATCATGAACGCTCCAGCTGCTTTTATGGACCTTATGAATCTAGTGTTCAAACCCTATATCAATGAATTTGTCATTGTTTTCATTAATGACATTCTCATATACTCTAAAACACTGAAAGACCATGAGCAACACTTACAATCAATTTTGCAAACACTATTTGATCACAAACTTTATGTCAAATTAAAGAAATGTGAATTCTGGATCACTAGTATATACTTCCTTGACCACGTCATTGACAATGATGACATCTTTGTTGACCCACAAAAGATTGCAGCAATCGTGGATAGACCGTGACCTACTAATGTATCTAAAGTTCGAAGTTTATTGGGATTAGCAAGATATTACTGATGTTTCATTCAGGATTTCCCAAAGATTGCTTCACCATTGACTTAGTTAACCTAGAAAAATACCCCGTTCGAATGGACCAACAAATGAGAGTGTTGTTTACAAGAGTTAAAAAGAAGACTTGTGACAGCTCTTATGTTAACACTTTCTGTTGGAATGAATGGGTTTGTAATTTATAGCGATGCCCTGTACAACGGATTAGGTTGTGTTCTTATGCAAGATGTGAAGGGCATTGCATACACCTCATGTCAACTGAAGACTTATAAAAAGAACTATCCAACTCATGATCTGGAGTTAGCTGCGGTGATTTTGGCCCACAAAATCCAGCATCATTATCTCTACGAAGTAACATGCGAAATTTACACTGACCACAAGAATCTTAAATATCTGTTCACACAAAAGGAACTGAACATGAGGCAACGACGGTGATTAGAATTTATGAAAGATTATGATATGAAAATTCAGCACTATCCAGGTAAGGCTAATGTGGTAACAGATGCGTTGAGTCAGAAGGCTATTAGAAGTTTGGCATGTATCCTCACTAACAAGAAATCACTTATGTGAGAGCTAGAAAAGCTAGATTCGGAGTTGGTTTCATGCAAGACTGAGGGATTACTCGCTAATATAGTTATAGAACCCACTTTAGTTGATGAAATTAAGGTACGTTAATGTGAGGACAAACTCTTGAAGAAAAGATATGATGAACAAGGAAGTACACCCGATTCTGATTTTGCAATATGCAACGGGATACTGAAGTTTCAAAACCGAATTTGCATACTCGATATTCTAGAGATCAAAAGAAGATATTATTGGAAGCCCACAACTCGAGATTCCCAGTTCACTTAGAAGTACGAAAATGTATCACGATTTGATGAATATTACTGGTGAATGTGAATGAAAAAAGACGTAGCAAGCCATGTATCTAAATGCTCGCAGTGTCAACGAGTTAAGGCTGAACATCAGAGACTTACAGGGTTATTACATCCACTTCCTATTCTGGAATAGAAATGAGAGCATATTACTATGGATTTCATTATAGGATTACCATGATCAGCCTCAAAGAATAATGCGATATGGGTTATAGTAGACTGATTAATGAAGTCAACTCATTTTCTACCTGTTAGAGTCACGTACTCTCTTAACAAATTTGTCACTTTATACATCAAGGAAATCATTCAATTGCATGAGTATCAATTATATCTGATTAAAACTGTCATGAACCAACCCCGGTGCCCAAAGGTTAGAAGTCGCAACTAGACAATTAATCCTAATTTTAATAAATTAAGTGGCGCAGGTGGAGACAAGATAAAGTAGTAAATAAATTAAATAGGTAAATAAATAATCGAAATACTCAATGATTTTATAAAAAAAACATTCATTGGGACTTTTATTTGTTTTATTGATGACCGGACAATTATTCCAAAAAAAAAAAAATACAAAGCTAGTCTCATTACACGAGGTTACCACTTTTCCTTACATTTCATCACTTGAAAGGGAATAACAGTTATAAACACATAGCAGTGTGAGAAATATTATACCAAGAGAATAGGACACAAAATCACCATGGATAATTATTTAGGATAAAACGTTTTACATTATTTAATTGGAGTTAATCAATAATTTAAATAGCATAAATGGATTTTAGAATATAAATAAAATAGTCATAACCATGGTATAGAACAAGACAGAGGTCATAAAAATGACAATCAGAACAGAGGTCACCGAAGTGACAATCAGAATAGAGGTCAATGGATCCATGACAAACAGAATGCCACAAAGTGATCAATCAGAGCTCAATGGTTATTTAGGTCCCCCAAGGTATGGGACTCTCGTGGTGGTTCTCACAAAAATAAATGTTTATGTACTCATTGTCCAATAATTTCTAAAATTTAAATAATCATATCCATCGATTTTAATTTAAGCAAATAAGGTTCGTAAAATAATTAACGTAATTGAAACATTAATATAATTTATAAAATATGAATTGTATAAAATAATTTGTACTAACTCAAGATATATGTAAAATATTTTATGGTGACTCAAGGTATAATATTAATCACCTTAACGTAGATTTTTAATTTCCTCTCGTTTATCTACCAAGTATATCACTTATGTTTCCTCCCCTTTATTTTATCTCCTGCTTCTATATATATATATATATATATATTTGGATTAATTACCTAAAAGTCCTATCTACATATTTGGTAGTAGCTTAGGTCATGTCAAAAAGTTTTTGAACCAAAGTCTCATTTATAGGTAAAAAGACATTTTTGTCTTTTAGCCCAAACAAGTGTATATATAATAGAATTGATGTTATTCACTAGAAAGAAAAAACAAATCAATAATGGAAGTAAATGAAGATCCGAATCACGAAGGATCTTAAAGAATTTCTCAGTTTGGTTCGCTGTTACACATAAACTAATTTCTCGGTTTTGACAGATTCATATTTGAGGTTTTTTGAGTTGAAATCTATTGGAGCTTGTTATGTGCGATTTTGATTTATAAATTGAAGAATTGATTTGCTGGATGTTTGATTTTCGATTTGGTTTATAGGTATGTATTGTTTCGATTTTGTATATTATGTGTTTTTAGAATTTTCTTTAGCTTTGATTGAATTTATTTATGAGAATATGTTGAATAATTTCGATTTTATGAATTGAAGATGTGATTTGCTGGATGATTTCTCGGTTTGGTTTGGTATTTTATGAATTGAAAATGTGATTTGTGAAAACTGAGAAAGTTCTTTGTATTGTTATGAAGTATTTGTTCTGGTTTTGTAGTTCGAATAAACTGAGAATTGTTCTAGTTTTTATTGATGCTATCTTTTTTTTGTTTAGATTGAAAGATAAGTGAAGGTTCTACGAGTGTCTCGATTTTTTTGTTATGCAAGTATAATGGTTGCACATTTGCAATTAAGATTGATTGGAATGTTACATATGATTAGTTAGTTGATAAGATATGTTTGAAATGGGATAGTTTGCAATCTGATAATATTTGCCTATCTTACTCATTGCCTGGACATCTTAGTTGTATGTTGGATGACAATGAAGAGTTAGAATTGTTATTGGCATTAGTTGTGCATTTTGATTCAAAGTGTATTGATGTTGTTGTGAGAGGAAAAAACTCACCCCTTGACTGTGGTAATCTGAACAAAATATTGGATTATGGAGAAAGAGAGTCAATGTTGGAGCTTGAAGTTTGTGATATTGCATTGTCTCATGACAACAGTAAGTCTGTGAACTTGTCAAACAGAGCATCCTCCAAGAGGAATTCGAGGCTGAAGGCTAAAGAAGAGGTTGATATGTTATCATCATTTTGTCGACACAAAGAAAAAGTATTGTTGTCTGCTGGTTGGGTAGTTAGTATTACACATGTAGGAAAAAAATTTGAAAGTGGAATTGTTGAATTTTGTAATGCATTGTCGAAGTTTTCTATTAAGTGTAGATTTGAGTTCATATTTGTTAAGAACGATAAAGTCTGTGTTACCGCACAATGTTTGTTTAGAGAGACAAAAGGTTTTATGTGGAATGTTTATGGTAGAGTGGAGAATGCTAATGGGTTCTTTTATATAAGGAAGCTCAACAATGTCCACACATGTGGTGCTGAAGTATGTACAATGAATCATTCTCGTATGAGTTCTGATTTAGTTGCTGATTTGATTGTTGAATGTGTTCGTGATAATCCATTGACATGTCCAGTTCATGTTGTTCAGGATTTTAAGTTAGGGTATGGGCTAAGAGTTAGTTATCATTAAGCTTGGTTGGGGGTAGAAAAAGCAAAGGGTGATATTTTTTCAAACTACTTAATGTCATTTGACCAATTAAGATGGTATGTTGATGTTGCAAAAAGTTGCAATCTAGGGAGTTACATTGAGTTTGAGTGTGACGATGATACTAAATGGTTTAAGAGATTATTTTGTTACTTTTCATGGTTCCATTAGTGGATTTGATTATTGTCGACCTCTCTTGTTCCTTGATGCACATATTTGAAGGGAAGATTTAGAGGAAATTTACTTGCTGCTACAAGAAAAGATGGAAATCAAGGTACACAAGAAATTTATTTTCTTTGTTTTCTTTGTTCTGAAATTGAGAAAGTTCTCAATTTAGAAATATGATTGAATGTTTTAAATTTTATATAATATTGTTGCTGTATATGCATTTTTATTTTTACAGTTATTCATTTTAGTATTTGATATTTTGAATGTTAAAGTGTTGCCATTTTCTAAGAATAATAGAATATTCTTATTTTTTTTGTTTGGTACATGTAGGGTTCTTTCCTGTTTGTTTTGCAATTGTTAGCTCAGAGAATCAAGACAACTGGCATTGGTTTTTGGAGCATTTGAGTACAATTGTGTTCACCAGAATGAAATATTACATTCGTGTCAAATCGTGGCCTTGGATTAGTTAAAGTTTTGCCAAAGGTTTTCCCAATGGCTTTCCATGCTTATTGTTTACATCATTTGAAGATGAACTTGAGGCATCATTTGCGTGGTATGTTTTATGGATTGAAAGAAAAGTTGAGCACTTTGTTTGGAAAATGTGTTTATGCTCCAACTGAAGAAACATTTCATCAATGTTTGGGTGAGTTAAAGACTGAAGGTGGGTCAAGAGTTAAAAAGTTTTTAGATGACATACCGTATGATCATTGGAGTAATGCATATTTTTGAGTGCAACACTTTGGAGAGATGTGGTCAAATGTAGCTAAATCTTTCATTTCGTGGATACGGGAGAAACACCATTTGCCTATCACAAAGTTGATTGATAGTGTAAGAATTAAGTTGATGAGAAAAATTGCTAAAATGAGGGAACTTGTTAATAAATGGAATGATGTGACATGCCCTAAAATGGAGTCCAAGTTGTATGATGCTTTTAATACTTCGAGGCCATGGATTGTTAGTTCATCTGGGAATGATGTCTATGAGGTGCATTCACATCCATTTGTTTCAGTTGGCATTAGTAGACGAATATATTCTTGTGGCAAGTGGTAGTTGAAAGGGTTTCCATGTGCACATGCAATTGGTGCTATACAAAAGAGTGGGCATGATTTGAGTTTATTTGTTGATCAATACTTTTATGTTCAAAGTTATCGAGAGTCTTATTCTTTTCCCATATATCTTGTTCCTTCAATTCGGAAACCAGATTGTAATGTTGATGGTGATAGTGATGTTGTTCTTCCTTCTTTGTCTAGAAAGCAACCGAGAAGGCCAAATAAGAAGAGGATTCATTCCAATAATGAGAAAGTAAGGCAAATTACTTGTGGTAGATGTGAGAAGGTTGGCAATCACAATAAGAAATCGTGTAAGGAGGCTTTGTATTTATTACAGCTGCTTTGTGATTGTAAAAGTTTCATATTCATAAATTTCTTGAAGTAACAGTTTGTATTGTTGAGAGCTGTGTAATAATCTTCTATGTTTTGAATAAAGTGACATTGAATTGAAAGTAAAAATATTCTTAGTTTCGAATTTTAGTTTTGAAATTGATTGTGATAATATTGTTTGGTTGGCTTTGTGTTTGTTTTTAATGTGAATTATTTATTTAGTTGGCTTTCGTAAATAAACTTGACTGTTGAGTGTTTGTTTTGAAGATTATGTGAATACTGTATAAAAAGTGAACATATTTTCAGTTTAAGTTTTTAGTTCAAAATAGTTGATTTTGTGATAATAGTGTTGCGGCTTTTGTTATGAATTGGAACTAGTTATAAATGTGAACAATTGAATGAATGTGAATTAATATTCTAAATAGATGTGATCAATGCTCTATGTTTTGAATAAAGTAACAGTGGACTGAAAGTGAAAATATTCTCTGTTTCGAATTTTAGTTTTTCAAATTGTGATAATATTGTGAGGCAACAAATAAATTGTTGTGATAATATTGTTGTTTTGAAAATTGAGTGAACACTGTATAAAACTGAAAATATTCTCAGTTTTAAGTTTTTAATTTCAAAATAAGTGATTATGATAATATTGTGAGGCAACATGTAACGCCCTCAAAATAATACAAGATAAACCCACATTCTTGACATGCATAGACATAAGAGGATAAAGCATATTTCTATTTATCAGAGTATTCATTACAAAAGTATGATATGTTGACATCAAAAGTAAATTGCTCTACGGGCTTACACCTTTCCAAGCCAACACTTGGTTACAAAGAAGAGAGTACTAACTCAAAACGCAAAATAAGCCATTGGCTTGATTTACACACAAAATAATCACAAAAAGGAAGCCTTCAGCTTCGACAACCTCCCAAGCTACATCCTTGGAGGTAGCATATCACCTGGACCTGAAAATGATGTCCCATATAGGGTGAGCCAACGCCCAATAAAGATATGCTAAACATAATATGAGCAATAACTAAAACATTAACATTTTGATAAATGTTTAACTCATATAAACCAACAAACAGTACAATCCAGATCCATGACAAGTATGTCCATAATCCTTTCCAATATCAACAATTTAAATGAGATTATAACTCATAATAAAACACTTCCATACTTCACAATTCTCATGAGATAACAACTCATATTAAAACACTTTATACTTCATAAATGATACACAAATTTGCTGTATCAATAGAGTCCATCCCCTATCTCCTCCCAAATAAAATCCAGTTTAGGAGTCCATCCCCTATCTCCTCCCAAACCGTGGAGTACATCCCCTACCTCCTCTCACACAATACAATGTATATAAACAATTATCATATACACGATCAATCAATACACAAATTCGATGTATTATTCCAACCGTCATATTCAATGACATATTCAACCGATTAGTTTTATTTCACCTAATCATCATGCAGTGTCTACAACAATTAATAAGCTCATTTCAAGACCCAAGATATACATATATTGGTCAAAATAGCAAAACCCCTCTTTATTCAAGTTGAAACCCTAACACCCAAAATCACCCAACTTCAACATTAAATCAAAATGACCAAAAGTTTATGTCAAAGATCATAAAAATGAGTAGTTATCCCTACCTCAAATGGAGAAGATGAAGGATTTCGAAGGTGCTCCAAACCCAATAATTTTTGAATCAAAATGAAGAGCAAGCCATCCCTTCCTATTCCTCTCAAGATTTCTTTTTTGTTCTCTTTCCTCTCATTTGGTCGAATGTGTGTGTGTGAGAGTGTTACTAGTGTTTGCCATGCTAGGGAATGGTGATATTTATAGGCAAATCTGGTGTAACATGGCATAGAAGCCCACTGGTTAGAATTGAAAAGTCAAGTTAGGATTTATTGGTTCATTAAAGCCCACTAATAAATACTAGTTGGATTATGAAAAGATACTAGCTGGATTATGAAAAGACACTAGTTGTCATTAAATGAACACTAATAAGGATATTAAATGAACCACTAATAAGACTATTAAATGAACAAGTTTGTCATAAAAGCCTACTAATTGGAATTTGAAAGGACAAGTTTAAATATGAATGGACCATTATGAAAATTTAATGGACACTAACCCTTGGTTTCCAACCACAATCAACTTGTTTTCCCAAACACACCCAACCTGTTTCAAACCTGCCCAACACGACCCAAGACTCATATACAAAGAGTAAAGGATGAAAACAGGAATAAGACAACAACACATCCACGGAACCGAGTCCGAAATACAATTAAACAATGAAGGGAAAACCGGGATCGCTATAACCTCCCCCCCTTAAAGAATTTCGTCCCCGAAATTAGGTACAAGCTGTTTTTCAAAAACAAGTTTTCCTCAATTTTCAATAATGTTACATTTCAATATACAATAACTTGACCCATTACTGGTCATTCCATCTCTTTTCAAGAGGCATTTCACAATCTATAACAACATGCATTTCCTTGAAATTCAACAATTCCAATATACAAAATTCCCAATTTCATATCATACGTTCATGATTCATTTCCATTTCTACAACACATCCAACATTTATAATGTTATAATAAACTTCCATTTTAAGGCAAGTTCTACAATACTTCCATAAACCAAAACATATTCAATGTTTTACAACTTAAGACACGTTCAATGCTCTTAAAGTTTAACAATACAATAAAATATACAACATATGCTCAAACATCCACAAATAGATCCGGATATTTCTCTCGGACCTCCAACTCACGTTCCCAAGTGGCTTCCTCCACCCTATGATGTTTCCACAAAACTTTTACCAAGGGAATGGTCTTGCCTCGCAAGACTTGATCCCGCCTATCCAAGACCCGAACTGGTCTCTCCTCATATGAGGCATCCTCATCTACCTTTAAGTCGGTCCAATCCAATACATGCGATGGATCCGGCTCATACTTCCGAAGCATACTAACATGAAACACGTCATGTATTCCGGACAACTGCGGCGGTAAAGCTAAACGATAGGCAACCTCACCAATCCTCTCAAGGATCTCAAAACGGCCTATAAACCGAGGGGACAACTTCCCTCTCTTACCAAATCTCATCAAACCCCGCCTAGGTGATATTTTCAGAAAGACGTGATCACCCACTTCAAATGCCAAAGGCCTCCTCCTATGGTCGGCATAACTCTTTTGGCGACTCTGGGCTGTAACAAGCCTCCTACGGATAAGCTCAACTTTCTCCGTCGTTTTCCTCACCAACTCCGGGCCCAACAAAGGTGTATCACCCACCTCAGCCCAACAAACTGGAGAGCTACAAGGTCGGCCATACAAGGCTTCAAACAGTGCCATACCGATACTCGACTGAAAACTGTTGTTGTAGGCAAACTCCACGAAGGGCAAGTGCCTCTCCCACGACCCACTAAAGTCAAGAACACAACTTCGAAGCATATCCTCAAGGATCTGAATAGTACGCTCGGACTGCCCGTCAGTTTGAGGATGATAAGCCGTACTTAAAGTCAACTTAGTCCCCAAGGCACTCTGCAAACTCTGCCACAACCTAGCAGTAAAACGAGGATCTCTATCTGAGACGATCGACACTGGGACTCCGTGTAACCTCACTATGTCCCGAATATACAAGTCGGCAAGATGATCGACCGAATCTCTCACGCGCATAGGAATGAAGTGCGCCGACTTAGTCAACTGGTCTACAACCACCTAAATAGCATCACTACCCCGCTGAGTCCTCGGAAGACCTACAACGAAGTCCATAGTGACATGCTCCCACTCCCACTCGGCAATAGGCAAGGGTTGCAACAAACCCGCTGGCCTCTGATGTTCGGCCTTCACTTGCTGACAAGTAAGGCACTTAGACACGAAAACGGCCACATCTTTCTTCATACCCCGCCACCAAAACTGGCGACCCAAATCACGATACATCTTGGTGCCTCCCGGATGCACGGCAAGGCGTGAATGGTGAAACTCTCGGAGTACTTCCTCTCGGCAAGACTCCGGCACAAACAGACGGTCTCGGTATCTCACACTCAGGTCGGGATACACAATTAAACCCTTCTCAACCTTCCCACTGGAGATCTTCTCTCGGAGGGATTCTACCTCAAGGTCACCTCTCTGTGCCTCTAAAACGCGACTCATAAGTGTAGGCTGCATAACAACAGAAAACAAGGCCGCAGCCTCAACGGATTCGCCCAGAAGCAAATCAAACTCGCCAAGTGCACCCAACATCTCCCACTCCTGGATGGCTATACAAGCTACATCACTAATGGATTTCCTGCTAAGGGCATCGGCCACAACATTGGCCTTCCCCGGATGGTAATGTAATTCAAAGTCGTAGTCCTCAATAAACTCCATCCATCTCCTCTGCCTCAAGTTCAAGTCTTTCTGTGTAAACAGGTACTTCAGACTCTTGTGATCTGAGAACACCTCAAATCTCTCACCATAAAGGTAGTTCCTCCAAATCTTCAAGGCAAAAATCACAGCTGCTAACTCTAGGTCATGTGTAGGGTAATTCTTCTCGTGTATTTTCAACTGACATGAGCCATGGGCTACCACTTTCCATTCTTGCATCAACACACAACCCAAACCCTCTCGTAAGGCATCAGAATACACTGCATAACCCAAACCTCTCTCCGAAATAATCAAAACCGGAGCGGTGGTAAGTCTAACTTTCAACTCTTGGAACGACGTTTCACAAGTCTCACTCCATACAAATTTGACCCCTTTTCGTATCAATCTAGTCAAAGGTGAAGCTAGCGTGGAGAAATCCTTCACAAATTGGCGGTAATACCCAGCTAATCCCAGAAAACTGCGGATCTCAAAAACGCTCTTAGGCTGTGCCCAATCCTGCACTGCCTCAATCTTGGATGTATCAACAGACACCCCTTTCCCGAAGACTACATGGCCTAAGAACTTGACCTCTCCTAGCCAGAACTCACACTTCCCAAACTTAGCATATAGCTTATGGGCTCTAAGCAACTCAAGCACCACTCTCAAGTGTTCCTCGTGCTCCTCCTCAGAAGGTGAATAAATCAGAATGTCATCCACGAAACTGACTACAAAACGATCTAAGAATTCTCGAAATATCCGGTTCATCAAATCCATAAACACTGCCGGTGCATTGGTGAGCCCAAAAGGCATCACCAGAAACTCATAGTGGCCATACCGCGTACGGAATGCCGTCTTTGGAATATCCTCCTCCCTGACCCTCAACTAATGGTAACCCGATCTCAAGTCTATCCTAGAGAAACAATGAGACCCTTTCAACTGGTCAAATAGATCATCTATACGGGGCATAGGGTACTTGTTCTTAACTGTAGCCCGATTCAATTTTCGGTAATCGATACAAAGTCTCAAAGCACCATCTTTCTTTTTAGCAAAGAGGGCCGGTGCTCCCCACGGCGAAACACTAGGACGAATAAAGCCCTTATCTAGCAACTCTTGAAGTTGAATCTTCAACTCACTCAACTCGGCTGGGGCAAAACGGTAAGGTGCCATGGAAATCGGTGTCGTGCCAGGCACTAAGTCAATAAAGAACTCGATCTCTAGATAGGGTGGCAAACTAACAAGATCCTTGGGAAAGACGTCCGAGTACTCACAAACCACTCTCGGCAACTCAATCTAGATCTCATCACATTCACTACTCATAAAGCTAGCGAGAAGACCACTAAGCTCACTCCGCCCTCGCGGATCATACACCGGTGGCAACACACTACCAACCCGATCCCCCAAGAAATGGAAACAATCCCCGCTCAAGGTACATACTGTGACCCTCTGGCGGTAACAATCAATAACAGCCCGGTATGACGATAACCAGTCCATATCCAAAATTACATCAAAACCCGGCATAGCCATAACTATAAAAGAAAATGGAAGCCTGCGGTCGGCGACCTCTATGTCACAGCCCTGACACCCTTGTTTCAAAATCAATTCACCCCCAACAGGTGAGACAGCACATATAGGAGATGCTAACTGTGCCAACTCCAACCCCAAAACAACTGCAAATGCAGCAGATAAAAAGGAATGAGATGCACTCGTATCAATCAACACATTAGCAACCGAGTTGCAAAACAAGAAGGTACCTCTCAAAACAGACAGAGCCGGTACAAGATCCTGCGCGGTAACAGCATACACATGCCCTGAAGGCCCCTGATCTACCTGCTCACCTCTCAGAGCAAAAGACTGCTGCACCGACTAATACGATGAGGCGCCCTAATTGGCCCTCGAGGCTTGAACTGACTGTGTTGGCTGAAAACTCTGCGTATGCCTCGAACCAGACGCACCCGATGTAACACTCAACTGTGGGCAGAACCTCTTCAGGTGCCCCGCCTGACCACACTGATAACATGAGGACTGGCCTCTGCCCTGACTCTGGCTCTGAGGTCGAGCCAAAAATGAAGCTGTTCTCTGTCCTCCTCCCTTCTGCGGGAAAGCTGGAGACCATTGGCCCAGGTGACCACACTTGTAACATGTAACATCTCCTTGGCTACCTCTCCCGGAGCCTGCACTCGGCACTAGAAAGGTCGATCTAGCAAAGCCACCCTGAGACTGCTGAGGGTTAGGACCCCTCTGTCTCCTGCCATCACCTTGGCCATCCTGACTCCTCTTGGAGCCCCTCAACCTCTCCTCCTCCTCACGCATCATAATCTCCATATGGGCTGCAGCATCTACAAGACGCCCATACTCTCGGATCATAGAACCCCCAACTCTCATCTTGAGCCAATGCCTCATCTTCTTCTCAAACTCGAGACAATGGCGTTCCTCAGACGCCACAAGCTCAGGTGCAAACCTGGACAAACTAGTAAATGTGGCCTCAAACTCTGCCACTGAAGAATTCAGCTGCAAAAGCTGGGAAAACTGATCTCTCAACTTCTCCCCAACAGCGGGAGACAGAAACTTCTCCTGGAAAGCATCCACAAAGGCCTCCCAAGTACCACCAATACGACCTCTCGTGAATTTCCACCACTGACCCGCATCTCCCTTAAGTTGGAAAGCTGCCAAGGTCATCTTCAATACCCCGTCTTCGATGCCTAGCATCTCGAACGTCTTCGTCATCTGTTCCAGCCACTCATCAGCCTTAAGAGGCTCCTTTGGATCCCCCAGAAACTCATCCGGGTTAGACCGGAAAAACTCCCTCTTCAGAACAGAAGGCCCTGCATCAACAACCAGAGCCTGGACTTGATTCTCAGCTCTGAGAATGTCCATAGATGCTCTCAAAGCTCCTGCCATCTTGCGGGCTAAGGCACCCATGGCCTGCTGTCCTACTGGCTTGGCCATATTGGCCTGACCAACACCCTCCTGCTGCGCCGAAATTTCATCCGGTATAGGCATTTCCTGCCTACCTCGCCTACCTCAACGTCCTCGTCCTGACATCCTAATAAAGGTAACAACGAACGTTAGCACTTTCATAAATGTGCCAAAGCTATAACACTCACGTCCTAATACATGGGCAATTGTAATTCACTCCACGTAAGCACATAATCACATAAGCACTTACGAATTTCAATTCTGGATAATGATAGTCCCGAGGCGTTGCTAGAGTTCTGGTTAGAAACAGCATTGATCAAGTGCTTTTCCAACAAGACTCATAGAAACTCAAGGATTCAATCAGCATCCTAGAAATCAAATCCCATACCCATATAGTCACATAAGTATGTTATCACATAAGCACATAACATCATACATCTAAGTCTCTAACAAGCGAGACAAACCCATTGTGATACTAATCATTTCCCACGTACCCAAAGAATTCAAACCTGGTACGCTTTGATACCAAGTTGTAACGCCCTCAAAATAATACAAGATAAACCCACATTCTTGACATGCATAGACATAAGAGGATAAAGCATATTTCTATTTATCAAAGTATTCATTACAAAAGTATGATATGTTGACATCAAAAGTAAATTGCCCTACAGGCTTACACATTTCCAAGCCAACACTTGGTTACAAAGAAGAGAGAACTAACTCAAAACGCAAAATAAGCCATTGGCTTGATTTACACACAAAATAATCACAAAAAGGAAGCCTTTAGCTTTGACAACCTCCCAAGCTACATCCTTGGAGGTGGCATATCACCTAGACCTGAAAATGATGTCCCATATAGGATGAGCCAACGCCCAGTAGAGATATGCTAAACATAATATGAGCAATAACTAAAACATTAGTATTTTGATAAATGTTTAACTCATATAAACCAACATACAGCACAATCCAGATCCATGACAAGTATATCCATGATCCTTTCCAATATCAACAATTTAAATAAGATTATAACTCATAATAAAACACTTCCATACTTCACAATTCTCATGAGATAACAACTCATATTAAAACACTTCATACTTCATAAATGATACACATATTTGTTGTATCAATGGAGTCCATCCCCTATCTCCTCCCAAATAAAATTCGGTTTAGGAGTCCATCCCCTATCTCCTCCCAAACCGTGGAGTACATCCCCTATCTCCTCTCACACAATACAATGTATATAAACAATTATCATATACACGATCAATCAATACACAAATTCGATGTATTATTCCAACCGTCATATTCAATGACATATTCAACCGATTAGTTTTATTTCACCTAATCATCATGCAATGTCTACAACAATCAATAAGCTCATTTCAAGACCCAAGATATACATATATTGGTCAAAATAGCAAAACCCCTCTTTATTCAAGTTGAAACCCTAACACCCAAAATCACCCAACTTCAACATTAAATCAAAATGACCAAAAGTTTATGCCAAAGATCATAAAAATGAGTAGTTATCCCTACCTCAAATGGAGAGACCAAATGGAGAAGATGAAGGATTTCGAAGGTGCTCCAAACCCAATAATTTTCGAATCAAAATGAAGAGCAAGCCATCCCTTCCTCTTCCTCTCAAGATTTCTCTTTTGTTCTCCTTCCTCTCATTTGGTCGAATGTGTGTGTGTGAGAGTGTTACTAGTGTTTGCCATGCTAGGGAATGGTGATATTTATAGGCAAATCTGGTGTAACATGGCATAGAAGCCCACTGGTTAGAATTGAAAAGTCAAGTTAGGATTTATTGGTTCATTAAAGCCCACTAATAAATACTAGTTGGATTATGAAAAGACACTAGTTGGATTATGAAAAGACACTAGTTGTCATTAAATGAACACTAATAAGGATATTAAATGAACCACTAATAAGGCTATTAAATGAACAAGTTTGTCATAAAAGCCTACTAATTGGAATTTGAAAGGACAAGTTTGAATATGAATGGACCATTATGAAAATTTAATGGACACTAACCCTTGGTTTCCAACCACAATCAACTTGTTTTCCCAAACACACCTAACCTATTTCAAACCTGCCCAACACGACCCAAGACTTATATACAAAGAGTAAAGGATGAAAACAGGAATAAGACAACAACACATCCACGGAACAGAGTCCGAAATACAATTAAACAATGAAGGGAAAATCGGGATCGCTATACAACAAAACACTGCATAAAAACTGAAAATATAAACAAAAACATCAACAAAGCACTGATTGTGATACAGTAAAGTATTGTGTCCACTATTTTCACTTTTCCCATATAGTAGTGTGAGGAATAAGATAATAGAAACTGAAAATATTGACAAAAACATCAAGAAGCCCTGGTGCATATATCTTTGAGAGTATGACAAAATATTCCATTACACATCATAGAAATTGTAATATGTTTGTGAGGCAATATGCTTGCAACTATCAACAAAAACATTAGTCCTTGTATCAGAGTATGACAAAAAAGAGTTAATTGAGTTACACATCAAAAAAAAATTTCATTGAATGTTGCAATCTTGACTCTACTTGACCCTGATTGATCTTTGTGAATCATTGAGGAACTCATGTACTATGTCTGCTCTCAGTCTTGTGGATGTGCCTGGTGGTAATGTGTTTGGAATTGGTTGATGCCTTATGTATTGTCTTATGATGTAACAAACAATAATTCCACAGTCAACCCTACAGAAATCATTTTTGACATAGTTAGGGAAAAAACAAAAATTTTTGAAAAAGATATTAAAGTTTATTAGTTAGAATAAACATAACATATGCCATTGCTTCTTGTTGAGGGTTGTCTTTGACTGATTCAATCTTCACATCAGGATTCCATGTTTTTTCTGCTTGACAAGGTGTATCCTTCATGTATTCATTGATGATTTTTTGCTGTAAAAAACATCAATATAAAGTTTGTAATGATTTACATCTGATTATTATAATGGTAATCTGAAATTTATCTTACCAGTTGATATGCAACGTTATAGTGCTTGTCATTTCCTTTTCTTGGTCTCAAAGAGTTGAAATGTTTTCAAGTCCCCAAGTGTTTGTCGATAACAAGTAATGTCCAATGATTGGAATTGTGGATGGGGATATGATACATATGAGGGATTCTTGCAAAGTATTTTTTCAAAAGTTTTTTTCTTTTTTTTTTTTTTGAAGTTTTCTTCTTCAACATTGGCTATTTTTTACCAAAAAAAAAAATATAAGAATATTCACAGTAATGGTACGAAACTCAATATTCAAATCTTGATCAAAAGCAACAAAACATGATTAACTACGATTTGTCACTCAATTTTTTCAAAATCTGAGTATATTCCCAGCAATGATACCAAACTCAAAATTTGAGAACATTCACAGTAATGATAACAAACACAAAAAAAAAAAAAAAAAAAAAAAAAAAAATCAACTTTGAAACCAAAATCAAAAGGAAGATAAAGTATAGAATTGACACATGCACATTTATTTCTTACCTAATATAGACTTAACAATATGAAAGACTTGCCATTGTGCTCTGCTCTATCACCAGAATTCTGTGCTTTTGGTTCTCTTTCAAGAATCTCAGCATATGCATCAATTGTCTGTCAAATGGGAACACAAAAGTGATGTTAATAAATTAATGAGAAGTTTTTTTGTGTTAAAATATTACAAATTTTATACGTACACAGCTGGATATGTCATTCCCTTTTACCAAGCTCTTGATATCATTAATAAACACACAATTGTCATATCTTGCACCAAACCATATACAAGCACTACAAAACAATAAAAAATGTGTTAATAATTAATTCAAAATATTTTTAGAAAATAGAACTATTTCTCAATTTCATTTCATGTTTTGTACAACATGAAAAATTGCAAGATTTGTATAAGATTATACCTTGATTTTGTTTGCTTTTCTTTCCAAAGAATTTGTAGTTTATATTTATCTTCAGGAGGTAGCAATTGAGCCACAACATACTTATTAGAAATTGTCTCATCTTTGTGTTCCTTCTCTTTCTCAACTTTAACTTTCTTGCCTCCATACTCATAATCTGGTATCTTAGTAGTCTTCATTGCTTTAACTTTGATCTTTTTAATCATGGAATTCTGCAGATTTGTTTGTCTTGATTCTATCAGATCATCAACTTTTATTGCACAAACTTGTTGGGTTACGTCATGGACCTCTTCCTCCACTAACTGAATCTGCAACTGAGAATTTTGACAATCTTTTGCATTTGTATCTGTCTCACAATCTTTTGTTACAAAAGCTTGTTGCGTTATCTCATGGACCTCTTTCTGATGGAGCTCTTTGTCCACCACTTCAAAATTTTCATGGACCTCTTTTTGCACCACTTGAGAATTTTCATCGTTTATTGTATGACCTTCATTCTTTGCATCTGTTCCAAAATTCTTTCCCCCACAAACTCTTAGGTTATCTTATGGACCTCTTTTTCAACCAATTGGTTATGCAGTCGAGAATTTTCATCTTTTAATTGTTGTATTTGTGTTGTGAGAAGCCTGTTATCCTGTTTAAGTTTATTTATGTAGACGGCCTTCACTGTGTTGTTAACTTACAAATTGTTGTTCTCAGTTTGAAGTTTCTCAAGTGTTTATTGATGAATGTGTTCTTCTCCCTCAGGTGCATCATTGATCATAATGTTGCACAAGCTATCAAAGTCTTCATTTGTGTCTTATTGATTGACATCCCATTCATCTCTCATAGTTGGCAATTTCTGTGCTTTCAAAATTTTGCAATTTCTTATTTGTTGGCTTTTGTTCTTAGTGGTGTTCTTCAGCATCTTGACTATGTTCTTATTCTTCCTCTTCTTCTTCTTCTTTTTCTTATTTGGTATTTTCAGCATCTTCTTTTTCTTCTTCTTGTTCTTCTTCTTCTTCAGCATCTTCTTCTTCTTTTCCTTCAATATTTTCAGCATCTTCTTTTTCTTCTTCAGCATCTTCTTCTTCTTCTTCTTCTTCTTCTTCTTCTTCTTCTTCTTCTTCAGTGTCATCAAGTTCTTCATCACTTTCGTCACTCAATCGAGCACTAGTTACCTGTAGGTCAACATACAGTAGATATTAGTTTTTGAAATAATTGAAGTTTAGGAAACTCAAAAGTTTCTTGATAATAATTCAGTGTATAAAAATAGGGATTTTTCCCAACTTGAATTGAAATTCAAATGAGATGAGGATGTGACTTGTCTTGTTGTTAGCTCATGCAGTGATATGACTTTCAAACGTTTATATAATTTCATAAGATTCCGCTTGATCACCCTTGGGCATGCTTCCCTAACTTCAGGGTGGATGATCAGTGTGTGCTCACACAACCAATACAAATGTAAAGAATTTTTGTCATTTGAATAAGAAATAATACTTTTTGTTATTAACAACAAACTAATAGAATAGAGTAAAGATGTACTTACTAAGAGAGTCATAACACATCCTATGACTTTTGCTGGATTTTTGTGGTACTTTTCAATTGAAGACATCAGTTTGTTCTTTATTGCTTCTGCCTAATTGTATTTTTTCGTTGAGTTTATGTCTTCCATGTAATTAAGAAATACCCATCCAACTGTTGTTCCTGATGTAGAGAAAAAAAGCTTCAAATAAGTATACATACATAGCATCCTAATTACCTCTTCGGTGTCTTCTTTCTTGTTGCCTTTTAATGCTTTTTGCAACAAGTCTATAATGGTTGTGCTCGAATAGACTTTTAGTTTGTATGGATCTTCTTGTCATAAATAATGATATACTTTTATTTCCATAACCAAGATGCATCGGCTCATCTGCACAAGATATACCGAAGATGGACTTAATGTCTTCTATTGTTAGCTTTATAGTTTCTGGTCCTAACTGGAAAGAACCACTGCTGTCTGGCTGGTATGTTTGAATTATTTTGAATGCAATATCATTATATTTTCTGCATTGTTTATAATTCAACTTGTTCTTTAATATTGCATCAAACAATAACCAGAATGGGGTTTTCTTCAATGCTTTAATATGCTCGTTCCCGAGTTTGATGTGCTGTAATATCTTCACTATTGTCACATGTTTGATCTAAAAGTTACTTTCCATTCTCTACGGTTTCCCTTTAGCTTTTTCTCCCTCGAAGTTGATTCTTTACGCTTTCTTATTGTTTTCTTTGCATTGCACTTCAGTCTTGGCATTTTGATGAGTTGATTTCATGTATAGAAAATCAACATAGACGATATATTAACACTGAGAATGTGTCCTAAAAGAATCAATCCAATGTCATTCTCATGAAGTCTAACTTAGATAGCCTTCACGGCTATAAAAACAAAATCAACATTGAAAATGAATTGAAAGCAAGAGAATATTATTAACTAGGGATTTTAACTCAAATTCATTCAGAATCTGAGAACATTCACACCAATGGTACCAAAATAAACAATGAAACCTAAATTAAAAGGAAGAGAACATGAATAACTAGAGTTTTTCAGTCAAATTGATTCAAAACTTGAGAACATTCACAACAATCATGTCAAACTCAACATTGAAACCTAAATTGAAATCAAGAGAATATGATTAAGTCTGGGTTTTCACTCAAGTTGACTAAGAATCTGAGAACATTAATAGCAATCGTACCAAAATCAACATTGAAACCTAAATTGGAAGCAAGAAAATATGATTCACTAGGGTTTTTCACTCAAATTGACTAAGAATCTAAGAACATTCACAAGAATCGTACCAAAATCAATATTGAAACCTAAATTGAAACCAAAAGAATATGATTAACTAAGGTTTTTCACTAAAATTGATTGAAAATATGAGAACATGAACAGCAATGGTACCACACTCAATATTGAAACCTAAATTGAAAGCAAGAGAATATGATTAACTAGGGTTTCTCACTCAAATTAATTAACAAAGCAATGGTATCAAAATCAATGATGAAACCTAAATCAAAGGGAAGAGAACATAAACAACTAGGGTGTTTCAGTCAAATTGATTTAAAACTTGAGAACATTCATAACAATCGTGTCAAATTCAACATTGAAACCTAAACTGAAATCAAGAGAATATGACTAAGTCAGATTTTTCACTCAAATTGACTCAAAATATGAGAACATTCACATCAATCACACCAAAATCAATATTGAAACCTAAATTGAAAGCAAGAGAATATGATTAACTAGGATTTTTCACTCAAATTCATTAAGAATTTGATAACATTAATAGCAATGGTACCAAAATCAACATCGAAGCCAAAATTGAAAGCAAGAGAAGATGATTAATTAGGGTTTTTCACTCAAATTCACTATGAATCTGAAAATATTAACAGCAATGGTACCAAAATCAATATTGAAAACTAAATTGAAAACATGAGAATATGATTAACTAGGGTTTTTCACTCAAATTGATTTAGAATCCGAGAACATTAACATCAATGGTACCAAAATCAACAATGAAACCTAAATTGAAAGCGTGAGAACATAATTAACTAGGGTTTTTCACTCAAATTGATTCAAAGTATGAGAACATTCATAACAATTGCCCCAAAATCAACATTGAAACTTAAATTGAAAATAAGAGAATATGATTAACTAGGGTTTCTCACTTAAATTGATTCAAAACCAGAGAACATTCACAGCCATTGTACCAAAATCAACGTTAAAACCTGAATTGAAAGTAAGAAAATATAATTAATGAGGATTTTTTTTTTACTCAAATTGCCTCAAAATATGAGAACATTCACATCAATCGCACCAAAATCAACATTGAAACCTAAATTGAAAGTAAGAGAACATGATTAATGAGGATTTTTCAGTCAAATTGACTCAAAATATGAGAACATTTACAGCAATCGCACCAAAATCAACATTGAAACCTAAATTCAAAGCAAAAGAATATGATTAATAGGGTTTTTTCACTCAAATTCACTATGAATCTGAAAACATTAACATTAATGATACCAAAATCAATATTGAAAACTAAATTGAAAGCAAGAGAATATGATCAACTAGGATTTTTCACTCAAATTGATTTAGAATCTAAGAACATTAACAGCAATGGTACCAAAATCAACAATGAAACCTAAATTGAAAGCATGAAAACATGATTAACTAGGGTTTTTCACTTAAATTGATTCAAAATATGAGAACATTCACAGCAATCACACCAAAATCAACATTAAAACTTAAATTGAAAGCAAGAGAATATGATTAACTATGGTTTTTCACTCAAATTGATTCAGAATCTGAGAACATTCACAGCAACTATACCAAAATCAACATTAAAACCTGATTTGAAAGTAAGAGAATATGATTAATGAGGATTTTTTTACCCAAATTGACTCAAAATATAAGAAAATTCATAGCAATCGCACCAAAATCAACATTGAAACCTAAATTGAAAGCAAGAGAACATGATTAACTAGGGTTTTTCACTCAAATTCGTTAACAATCTGAGAACATTAACAGCAATGGTACCAAAATCAACAATAAAAACCTAAATTGAAAGCATGAGAACATGATTAACTAGGGTTTTTCACTCAAATTAATTCAAAATATGAGAATATTCATAGCAATCGCACCAAAATCAACATTGAAACTTAAATTGAAAGCAAGAGAATATGATTAACTAGGGTTTTTCACTTAAATTGATTCAGAATCTGAGAGCATTCACAACAATTATACTAAAATCAACATTGAAACCTAAGTTGAAAGCAAGATAATATAATTAACTAGGGTTTTTCAGTCAAATTCACTAAGAATCTGAGAATATTAACAATAATTGCACCAAAATCAGCATTGAAACCTAAATTGAAAGCAAGATAATATGATTAACTAGGGTTTTTCACTCAAATTGATTCAAAATCTGTGAACATTCACAGCAATCATACCAAAATCGACAATGAAACCTAAACTGAAAGAATGAGAACATGATTTTGGTGCCATTACAGTGAATGTTCTCAAATTCACAAACAAAAACAAAAACAAAAACAAAAACAAAAACAAAAGGTTTGAAAACAAAAGTTCTGAACTCAACATTCAAACTGAAATGGAAATCAAAAACAAAAGTTTAGAAAATGAAAGATTTCGCAAAAACTAGGGTTTAAGATACTTGAATCTTACTTGTTTTCAGCATTTTTGGTTGTTCGGATGGTAGAATATTTGATGATCTAGTTTGTTCTTTTGAAATCTGAGATGAGATTGATGAAGTAAGACAAAATGTGAGGCAAAATTGATGAAGGTGAAAATGAAATCTGTGAGAGCAAGAAATGGTGGGATGAACTGTGAGAATGAAATCGCGAATGTGCGATTTATGTTTTGTGTGTTTTGGTTTGGTAAGGGTAGTTTTGTCATTTAAACTTATTATGGGACTTATTGGTAAAAGTTTTTGAAGTAGGATTTAATGTATCATTGTTTCCTAAAACAGGACTTAGTTGTAAATCACCCTATATTTTTTTTTATTCCTTTTCTTTGGATGGTGGTGATATCCCCAAGGTTGCTTCCAATCTTAGGTTTGTAGAGACGTTGCAGCACGTTAAGCTTTTACCTTCCTAGCTCTCTATTTGTTACCATCTAAAACTTTTGAGAAGTAAAACTATCCTTATTACACAATAGCCCCATTCTCAATTGTTCCCATATTTTTATTTAATTTATTTGTTTACATATATTTTTGTAATACACCCAATGGCCCTTTTCATTAAGTCATATTTTACCATATACAATTAAACATTTTACCCCATTACTATTACTATTATTTATTTATATCTATATATATAATTTTTTTTATTTATTTTCTGCATAGTAAAATTAATTGAATATTTGGGTGTCACAAAGACCCTCGCTTCGTATCTCAATTTTGGAACAAGTTACAAGCAACTTTAGGAACAACACTGAAGTTTGGCAATGCTTATCATTTGCAAATTGATGGACAATCCGAAAGAACGATTCAGACGTTAGAAGACATGTTGTGAGTGTACGTGCTAGACCTTAAAGGTAACTGGGATGAGTATCTGTCTTTAGTAGAATTCGCCTATAATAATAGTAATCAAGCGAGCATTGGGATGGCACCATATGAAGTGTTGTATGGGAAGAAATGTTGATCACTTATATGTTGGATGGAGGTTAGAGACAGAAAGTTATTGGGTCTTGAAATTGTGTAAATGACAAGTGACAAAATCCAACTCATCCAACAACGAATCTACACTATCCACTCAGAGTCACTAGAAAAGCTCGCAAATATACGGTGATGAGATTTGGAATTTTAGGTAGGAGATCATTTTTTCTTAAAAGTCTCATCAACAAGAGAAGTCATTCGATTTGGGAAACGAGAAAAATTGAACCCGTATTATGTCAGACCATTTGAGATACTAGAAGGATTGACCCTATAGCATATCATCTCGTACTTCCACCAGAATTGTCTAATGTTCACAATGTGTTTCATGTTTCAATGCTTTGACGATACCTTTGAAATTCAAAACATGTTATTGATTATGAAAACCTGGAAATTCAAAGAGATCTCTCTTGTGAAGAGCAACTAGTCAGATCCTTGATTGATCCAAATTTTCAAAATAAGACTATACCTCTTGTAAAAGTCTTCTGGCAAAATCATCGTGTTAAAGAAATTACGTGGAAAACTGAAAACCCAATGCGAGCTAGATATCCATATCTTTTCGAAAATCAAGGTACGATAAGTTTTGGGACAAACTTTTATTTAGGAGGGGAGAAATGTGATATCTCAAATATTTAATTAATTTAAATACCACATCAATATCAACTAACTATGATTTTAAAAAAAACAGCGTATTTAATTTATAATTATATGTGATAAAATGTAATTTAATTTAAAATTAAGAATCATTGTGTATTATAAAAAAAAAAAAAAAGAAGAAGAAGAAGAAGAAAAGAAATGATAATGTAATTAATTTGGTATATGGGCCAAGATGTAAATAGGCATTAAAACTAAAGTTAATCTACTTGTTTGGAGATAAGTCTCTAGGTAAAAAAAAAATCTAAGAACAAGGAAGGCGGCAGAAAGTTAAGACTGTAACGCGTCATTCGGCAATGGTAATCATCTATTTAGCTTTTGTATAAATATAGTAAAATAATGCTAACAAATTGAGCATAAGCAAAAGAGAAAACAGAGAGTCGGCAGAGAAAGTGAAGCTTCCGAACACAAAAGTAAAAATTAGAAATCCATATTAAGGTAAGTTGTATTATATTTTGAGTTATTATAAATTATTTTATGTAAATTAGTTTTTTTATTTCCTAGTAGAAACATTTTTCCCAAGCTAGCCCAAAAGTATATACCTGATGAGATAGCAAATACTTCTTTAGAAAATTTAGACATAGAAAATTATGAATTAGAGGATTTAGAAGAGTTTAATTTTGAAGAAAATAGAGACTATTGGAACATAGAAGATTTTCAACAAATTGTTAACCTAGAATTAATTCTTGCAAAAATAGGAAAATTAAAGAAAAAACCAGTATACAAAAGAACAGAAGATAATTTAAATGAAATAATAAGATTAGCTGAAACAACATAAATTTTAGGTGAACAACCCATAAAATACTGGGAAAGAAATAAAGTTTTAGCTAGTTTAGATATAAAAAATAAAGACTATAAGATTACATCAGCACAAATAGATCATACGCCAGCAGACATAGAGGAATTTAGGTCACAAATTAAAGAGTTACTAGATTTAGGAGTAATTAGACCGAGTAATAGCCCGCATAGGAGCGCCGCATTTATGGTAAGAAATCATGCAGAGATAAAAAGAGGAAAAGCTAGAATGGTTATAAATTATAAAAGACTAAATGACAATATAGAAGATGATAACTATAATATACCAGATAAAGCTCAGCTCATAAACAGAATACAGACAACAAAAATATTTAGTAAATTTGATTGCAAGTCAGGATTTTGGCAGATAAAAATGGAAAAGGAAAGCATACCTTGGACAGCCTTTTGTTGCCCACACGGACATTACGAATGGCTAGTCATGCCTTTTGGACTAAAAAATGCACCTTCCATATTTCAGTGTAAGATGTATAGTATATTCAACAAATATAGTTTTATACTGGTATATATAGACGATATATTAGTATTTAGCCCAGATAAAAATAGTCACATAAATCATTTATATATAGTATTAAAAGAATTCATAAATAATGGAATAATAATTAGTAAGAGAAAAATGGTATTAAATAAACCCCATATAGAATTTTTAGGAATGAAGTTACGGGATGGAAAAATTAGGTTACAACCTCACATAATTAAGAAAATTTTAGATTATCCAGATAAATTAGAAGATACAAAACAACTACAGTCATTTTTAGGAATTTTAAATTATGCACGAATGTACATTCCTAACCTTAGTAAAATAATAGGACCCCTATACAATAAAACCACACCTACAAGGCAAAAATATTTCAATCAACAAGATATAGCCTTGGTTAGAAAAATAAAAGACATTTGTAGAAATCTACACGACCTACAACTTCCCTTAGAATCAGAATATATAGTCGTAGAAACAGATGCAAGTCAACTAGGATGGGGAACAGTATTATTAGCCAAACCTAGTAAGTATGATAGTAAAAATAAAGAGCGCATTTGTAGATATAGTTCAGGAAAATTTAAAGAAAAAGATACAACCATGACCAACCTAGATTTTGAGATATTAGGAATAGTATATGCAATAAATAAATTTAGATTATTCTTACACAAGCCCTTTACAATTAGAACAGACTGTGAGACTATAGTTAGATTTCATAATAAACTTAATGAGCGCAAACTAAGTACCAGAAGATGGGCGAAATTTTTAGATTGTATAGTAGGACAAGGATATAAAATAGAATTTGAACATATTAAAGGGAGTGATAATAAATTCACAGATTGGCTAAGTAGGAAGATTTATTTAGAGAAAGAAAATAACTAGTTTAAATTTTTTGTAGATAATGGAGAACAGCAAAACCATGAACTTTGGGGGATTTGCCCTTCCCATTCATGACGGATTAAACAAATTCAGACCATTAACAGGAATTGAGCTAGTCCCAGTTCAATAGTGTCTTCTAGATAACCTTTGGAACAATCATAACCACCCAGCTAAACGTCTGTCAGCCTTAAACTCTCTTAGTATATATTTTTCAAAAATCCAGAATAAACCTTTGTCTAAAAGTTTTTCTTTCTATGTAGTAGCTAAAGGAACCAAGCCTGGTATTTACCATGATTAGGTAGAAGTTGAACCCTTAGTTAAAAATTTTCCCACACCTCAGTTTAAAGGATTTTATGATTTTGAGTCAGCCAATACATATGCCCGAAGACAAATAGGAACCAATTATTTATCAGCCAGATAGCTAAAGATTACTTGGACACATTGGGCAAGATGCAGTCAACCATTCTTGCTACTAGTAGAGTTCCGGTTAGCCAAATAATTGGAAGCAGTAGTACTAACCCTCAGATAGATTCTCAAAATCCTCTCCAAATGTGTAGACATTATGAAGGCCTTACCAGAAATTTCAAGAAAATTATGGATAATGGCAAAAAGGTCAGTGAAAAGCTAGACCAGCTTTGAGATGAAGAAAAACAATTGAGAGCAACCATTTGAACCCTAACCAACCAGCTTAGAAAATTAGTTCCAGGAAAAGCAATTGCCCCATTTCCTAACCCAGAAACCAGAAAACTCACCAGTGAGGAATTTGAATAATTGAGTGCTAGAATGTATTTCTTCAGGCATTCTATCATTCGATCTTTTTGTGAGAAAAGCCAGGAAATAGAGGACCTTAAACCCTATCTATACACCTTAGCCGAAGATAGCAGAAATAGTGAGCTAGTCATTATACAGCAGTTTATTCAGGATCTCTCCATAGCAGGAGTTCATTGCCCTGGTATAGCTTATCAATGGACTTATCTATACAAGGATGAAGAGCAGCCCTACTTACAAGAGAAAAGATGTATGGACATGCTAGAAGGTTTTGGTAGATGTCAGTGTAACTTAGACATCAGCATTTGTCTTTGCCAGATAAATCTAGTTACGTTCGAGCCATTGGAGATAGAGATTAGAGGCAAACCGCATTATCTAACAGCCGCACAATTGTTAGATTATGGCTTTGTCTCTAAAATAATTTTCTCAGATCCAGATCAGACAGATAACTTTGAAAATAAACTCGCTCATGCAGTACTTTGTGTAATGGAAGAGCATCATCCCTATGTATAAGCGTTAATTGATAGCAAGCTACCAGAATGGAAAGAAATAAGGGGCATCCCAGCCAAGCATAAAATATACCTTGGAAGAACTTCAACATTTCTAGGATACCTGGGACTTCTCAATAGGAGACCCTGGCCATGCAGAAAATTTTCACTCAGAGACCAGCTCAATAAATGGAGGAAATTTGGTAATAATCCTCTATTAGCGTATAACGAAAATTATGGACATCTAGTCTACGAAGACAGAAATCAAAAGATATACTGTAACCTAGCTATCCCAGGATATTCCTTCAGCAAAGAAACATTCGTTGATGAAAGTCAGTATCCTAACTATCAGTAAAACGTCTCTCACGAGTTACCACTAATGGGAGAAAATTACCAAGATAATCAATGGGAGAATGAACCAGCTATGGGAGATGATTTTTACGACCAGCTTTCAGTAGTAGATCTTGATGATCTCTCAGATAGAATGTACGGGTAAAAAAAAAATGCATACCATAATTAGACTATTGTAATTGTTTGGAAGTATCCTAACAAGCCCTTGTTTTCTAGACTCAGAAATCTTCCTTTGACCCTTTGAAAATCCACCTTGAAGATTCACTTTGCGAGTCTACATCAATAATTAATCCCTCAAAAGAAGAAGACAAAATCCATAGAAGATAAGGCCTCTCTTCAACTATCAGAGAAATGCACGCCAAGAAATGACAAAAGATTCTGTAAATATTTGTGTCTGTGATTATTTGTGTCTGTCAGTAGTAAGGCTTTTCCTTCACTCACTACTTTAATAGAGCAGATGCCCCCGCCCTGCTCCATTAAAGAAAAGCTGTGAAAGTCCTTACACATGTCTTGTAACAAATCATAGTGTCAAAATTTTGTCTAAAAATAAGGATTGAATGATGTGTAATAGAGCCCAAAGCAGTACCCGACATCATTATCCTAACCCTTTATTTGTCTTTATTAGTTTAAGGAGGTTGCCAAAATATGCATATAATTGTCCTTGTATATGTCAACATATGTGGAAATTTTGGCAAAAGCCTATTACTAGGCTTTATTAGGTTTTTTGAAAAGTTTTGCCGTCAAGATTGAGTTAGCTATCAAGACTAGGTCTTAGACTTTTATTTTATTCTCCTTTTTTGTTGTATAAATAGGCATTCATGCCAATGGAAGAAGCAGAATGAAAAATTTCCCTTCACTCCACTTTGCATAAATTTTCAACTCCTCTCAAAAAATTCTAAGGGTCCATTTGGGAAGATGGTTTGTGGTTAAAATAGCCACAAAAGACAATATAGGCTATTTTAGCTACAACAAACAAAACATCACATCCAACCCATAATCATTATACTCTTTTCTCACAAAAAAAGTCAAAAAAGCCAAAAAGCCAAAAAATCCTTCCCAAACCAAGCTTTTTAGCCCAGGCTAAAATAGCCAAAAAAGCTAAAAAAACCAAAAAGCCAACCCACTTCCCAAACCAACCCTCAGTGCTCCGAGTCTTTCAGAATTTCAGAGTCTGTAATATAATCTTTGTAAGTATACTACTTATTAATATGAAGTGTGAGTAGTCTCTCTTTTTCCTTAAATATTTCAAAAGGGTAACTCTTCTATTCTTAAAATCTATTTTCTTTTTGGAAAAACTAAGTTTATGGAATGCTTGTTTGCTCATTAATATTACATGCTTTGCACATTCGTAGTATCTGTTGTTTTCTATTTTACTACTGAGTGACCTTAGCTGAAGGGCCCGTGTGAGCCGTGGTTAGGCGTTTGAGGGCAAATTGTAGGCAGAAAGGGAAAAGTAAAAAATATAAGATAAAAATATACTATGTTGAACGAAGCTTAGCTTCAAGGTGGGAGTACATGCAATGAAAACAAATATTGCCTAAAAATAGTTTTGCCAAAGAAAAGAATCTTAGAATACAAGGAGAGCAACCCGAGTAGAAATATTAAGGAAATATTGTTCATAAAAAAATTTAAAAAATCAAAATTGTATGCCTTTAGAAGAAGAACTTAGCATTAAAATCAGAACCAGTACTGAGCTTATACAAGAATTAGAAGATCAAAAATTACGATATCAATTTCTATTATCATTAGCTTCTGGTAGATCTCTAGAAAATTATAGTTTGAAAATTTCTCTAATAAATAGACAGATAATGGTAAAAGAAGAAGCTTTGCAACTAGCTATACAACAGCTTGAAGACTTATTAGCATAACTGTAGAATTAATTATATAATTCTCAGCCCAATTTCAAAATAGTGGTAGACCACCAACTTCATCCTTAGTCTACAGGGCGGTATGTTTATCAGCCAAAACAACATTAGTTTCTTCAAACGAACTGTACATACACCCACAGCATATGCCCTTAGCACCATTGCCCATTCATCAGAGTTGCGTGCGAAGCGTGGTGGTACCATAGGAGCAGATTCAGTTCCCGCTAATTTTTTATTTCCTAGTAGAAACATTTTTCCCAAGCTAGCCCAAAAGTATATACCTGATGAGATAGCAAATACTTCTTTAGAAAATTTAGACATAGAAAATTATGAATTAGAGGATTTAGAAGAGTTTAATTTTGAAGAAAATAGAGATTATTGGAACATAGAAGATTTTTAACAAATTGTTAACCTAGAATTAATTCTTGCAAAAATAGGAAAATTAAAGAAAAAACCAGTATACAGAAGACCAGAAGATAATTTAGATGAAATAATAAGATTAGTTGAAACAACAGAAATTTTAGGTGAACAGCCCATGAAATACCGGGAAAGAAATAAAGTTTTAGCTAGTTTAGTTATAAAAAATAAAGACTATAGGATTACATCAGCACAAATAGATCATATGCCAGCAGACATAGAAGAATTTAGTACACAAATTAAAGAGTTAGGATAAAGATGCCGGGATTAATTATTGATGTAGACCCGCAAAGTGAATCTTCAAGGTGGATTTTCAAAGGGTCAAAGGAAGATTTCTGAGTCTAGAAAACAAGGGCTTGTTAGGATACTTCTAAACTATTACAATAGTCTAATTATGGTGTGCATTTTTATTTTTTTTTACCCGTACATTCTATTTGAGAGATCATCAAGATCTGCTGCTGAAAGCTGGTCATAAAAATCATCTCCCATAGCTGGTTCATTCTCCCAATGATTATCTTGGTCATTTTCTTCCATTAGTGGTGACTCGTGAGAGACGCTATGCTGATAGTTGGGATACTGACTTTCATCGACGAATGTTTCTTTGCTGAAGGGATATCCTGGGATAGCTAATAGGGATGGCAATTTGAACCTGACCCGACGGGGACCCGATCCCCTGACCTCGAATTGAGCGATTTTTTCCCGAAAAATACTCCCGACGGGCCGGGGATGGTGATAAAAAATAAATCCCCTATGCTATTTGGGCTGGGAACAGCGATACATTTTCTAGCCCCGGCCTGGCCCTGTCCCGTTTAGGCCCCAAGCTATATATATATATATATTGTGTGTTTAGCCCCAATTTATATACTGTGTGTGTTTAGCCCCAATTTATATAATATATATATATATATATATTGGTTTGGTGACCATCTGTCAAACACCCCAATTTATATATAATATATATGTTTAGGTTTGGTGACCATCTATCAAACACAAACAACCTCTCCTCTCTCTCTATCGTCTCTATCTCTCTCTCTATGGCCTCCATCTCTATCGCGCCTCTCTGTCTCTCTAACAGCGATTCACCTCCCTCTCTCTATTTCCCTTCTCTATCGCCTCCCCCCCTCTCTCTCTCGCACACGACTGTCGCTCCTCTCTTTCCACCCTCACCGCTGCTCCTCTCTCATCGGCATCGGCTCTTCCATGTGTTTAGGGTTTGTTCTTCAGATCTAAAAATGCTGAAGATGAAGATGTTCTTGATGAAGATGATGATGTTGATTTTGTTGTTGATGAAGGTTTTTTGGTTTTGTGCTTGATAATGTTGTTGTTGGTGAATGATTGTTTTTTTTTTTTTTTTAGCCGGGAAATGTTCGGGGGCGGGGAAACCCGATCCCCGTTAGGGGACGGGGGTGAGGGCGGTGATAGGTTCCCTGTCGGGGATCGGGGCCGGGGACGGGGGGAAATCTGACCATCGGGGATCGGGGACGGAAAGTGTGATCCCCGGCCTCGCCCCGCCCCACCCCGTTGTCATTCCTAATAGCTAGGTTACAGTATATCTTTTGATTTCTGTCTTCGCAAACTAGATGTCCATAATTTCCATTATACGCTAATATAGGATTATTAGCAAATTTCCTCAATTTATTGAGCTGGTCTCTGAGTGAAAATTTTCTGCATGGCCAGGGTCTCCTATTGAGAAGTCCTGGGTATCCTAGAAATGTTGAAGTTCCTCTAAGGTATATTTTATGCTTGGCTGGGATGCACCTTATTTCTTTCCATTCTGGTAGCTTGCTATCAATTAATGCTTCTACATAGGGATGATGCTCTTTCATTACACAAAGTACTGCATTAGCGAGTTTATTTTCAAAATTATCCGTCTAATCTGGATCTGAGAAAATTATTCTAGAGACAAAGCCATAATCTAACAATTGTGTGACTATTAAATAACGTAGTTTGCCTCTAATCTCTATCTCCAATGGCTCGAACGTAGCTAGATTTATCTGGCAAAGACAAATGCTAAAGTCTAAGTTACACTGACATCTACCAAAACCTTCTGGCCTGTCCATACATCTTTCCTCTTGTAAGCATGGCTACTCATCATCATTGTATAGATAAGTCCATTGATAAGCTATACCAGGGCAGTGAACTCCTGCTCTGGAGAGATCCTGAATAAACTATTGTATAATGACTAGCTCACTATTTCTGTTATCTTCGGCTAAGGTGTATATATAGGGTTTAAGGTCCTCTATTTCTTGGCTTTTCTCACAAAAAGATCGAATGATAGAATGCCTGAAGAAATACATTCTAGCACTCAATTATTCAAATTCCTCACTGGTGAGTTTTTTGGTTTCTGGGTTAGGAAAGAGGGCAATTGCTTTCCTGGAGCTAATTTTTTAAGCTGGTTGGTTAGGGTTCGAATGGTTTCTCTCAATTGTTTTTCTTCGTCTCGGAGCTGGTCTAGCTCTTCACTGACCTTTTTGCCTTTATCCATAGTTTTCTTGAAATTTCTGGTAAGGCCTTCACAATGTCTGCACATTTGGAGAGGATTTTGAGAATCTATCTGAGGGTTAGTACTACTGCTTCCAATTATCTGGCTAACTGGAACTCCACTAGTAGCAAGAATGGTTGACTGCATCTTGCCCAATGTGTCTAGGTAATCTTTAGCCATCTGGCTGATAAAGTAACTGGTTCCTATTTGTCTTCAGGCATATGTACTGGCTGACTCAAAATCAAAAAATCCTTTATACTGAGGTGTGGGAAAATTTTTAACTAAGGGTTCAACTTCTACCCAATCATGGTAAATACCAGGCTTGGTTCCTTTAGCTACTACATAAAAAAAAAAAATTTAGACAAAGGTTTATTCTGGATTTTTGAAAAATATATACTAAGAGAGTTTAAGGCTAACAGACGTTTAGCTGGGTGGTTATGACTGTTCCAAAGGTTATCTAGAAGACACTGTTGAACTGGGTCTAGCTCAATTCTTGGTAATGGTCTGAATTTGTTTCATCCGTCATGAATGGGAAGGGCAAATCCCCCAAAGTTCATGGTTTTGTTGTTCTCCATTATCTACACAAAATTTAAACTGGTTATTTTCTTTCTCTAAATAAATCTTCCTACTTAGCCAATCTGTTAATTTATTATCACTCCCTTTAATATGTTCAAATTCTACTTTATATCCTTGTCCTACTATACAATCTAAAAATTTCACCCATCTTCTGGTACTTAGTTTGCGCTTATTAAGTTTATTATGAAATCTAACAATAGTTTCACAGTCTGCTCTAATTGTAAAGGGCTTGTGTAAGAATAATCTAAATTTGTTTATTGTATATACTATTCCTAATATCTCAAAATCTAGGTTTGTCATGGTTGTATCTTTTTCTTTAAATTTTCCTGAACTATATCTACAAATGCGCTCTTTATTTTTACTATCATACTTACTAGGTTTGGCTAATAATACTGTTCCCCATCTTAGTTGACTTGCATCTGTTTCTACGACTATATATTCTGATTCTAAGGGAAGTTGTAGGTCGTGTAAATTTCTACAAATGTCTTTTATTTTTCTAACCAAGGCTATATCTTGTTGATTGAAATATTTTTGCCTTGTAGGTGTGGTTTTATTGTATAGGGGTCTTATTATTTTACTAAGGTTAGGAATGTACATTCGTGCGTAATTTAAAATTCCTAAAAATGACTGTAGTTGTTTTGTATCTTCTAATTTATCTAGATAATCTAAAATTTTCTTAACTATGTGAGGTTGTAACCTAATTTTTCCATCTCCTAACTCCATTCCTAAAAATTCTATATGGGGTTTATTTAATATCATTTTTCTCTTACTAATTATTATTCCATTATTTATGAATTCTTTTAATACTATATATAAATGATTTATGTGACTATTTTTATCTGGGCTAAATACTAATATGTTGTCTATATATACCAGTATAAAACTATATTTGTTGAATATACTATCCATCTTACGCTGAAATATGGAAGGTGCATTTTTTAGTCCAAAAGGCATGACTAGCCATTCATGATGTCCTTGTGGGCAACAAAAGGCTATCTAAGATATGCTTTCCTTTTCCATTTTTATCTGCCAAAATCCTGACTTGCAATCAAATTTACTAAATATTTTTGCTGTCTGTATTCTGTTTATGAGCTGATCTTTATCTGGTATATTATATTTATCATCTTCTGTATTGTCATTTAATCTTTTATAATTTATAACCATTCTAGCTTTTCCTCTTTTTATCTCTGTATGATTTCTTACCATAAATGCGGCGCTTCTATGCGGGCTATTACTCGGTCTAATTACTCCTAAATCTAGTAACTCTTTAATTTGTGTCCTAAATTCCTCTATGTCTGCTGGCGTATGATCTATTTGTGTTGATGTAATCATATAGTCTTTATTTTTTATATCTAAACTAGCTAAAACTTTATTTCTTTCCCAGTATTTCATAGGTTATTCACCTAAAATTTATGTTGTTTTAGCTAATCTTATTATTTCATCTAAATCATCTTCTGTTCTTCTGTATACCGGTTTTTTCTTTAATTTTTCTATTTTTGCAAGAATTAATTCTAGGTTAACAATTTGTTGAAAATCTTCTATGTTCCAATAGTCTCTATTTTCTTCAAAATTAAACTCTTCTAAATCCTCTAATTCATAATTTTCTATGTCTAAATTTTCTAAAGAAGTATTTGCTATCTCATCAGGTATATACTTTTGGGCTAGCTCGGGAAAAATGTTTCTACTAGGAAATAAAAAACTAGCGGGAACTAAAAATGACTAATCAGAGAGTTAGGAAAAATGACTAAAAAACTAGCGGGAACTAAAAATGTTTCTACTAGGTATATTTTATGTTATTATAAATTATTTTATGTAAATTGTGTGGGTGAAAATCTGACCATACTGCCAACTTAGTATTCAGTTGGAGAGCACTGGCAGAATAGATGACACATGTCTAACCTGCAACAGAAAGAGAAGATTCCGACGGTGGTTCGTCCACTCGGGGGCACTCCGACGATCAAGTCAGTATATCTCTCGCAGATAATCAATAGTGCAAACTCACTAGTCAGAATATAAATTGCGTACCTTAGACCCACGGGGGTGCCTCTCTTTTATAGCTAACTCAATCCTTGTCCTAACAGGAGCCTAGCTCTAATGGACTTAGGATTACTATCAATTTTGGACTCCCAGTAGGATTGGGATAAACTTCCTAAGAGTCTTATCCTTTCCCAACTGTAGTCTTCCTATTTTCTAGGACTTTTGTGCCTTATCCGCTTATCTCGGATTCTGATATCTTCGGAGGCAACCTCGGCCTCGCCGAGATAACCTCAGCGTCATGTCCAGGACACGTGGCACCTCAGCTGACACGTCGACATTACCTTAGCCACGTGTTGGTACTTAGAAAATATATCCCCACAACTGCACCCTAGGTTTTATTACCTCGGCATTCTGAGGTGATGGAACCTATATCAGTACCTCATGCTAGTACATCGGCTTAAGCCGAGATCATCATCGTAAGCCGATATGTCCTCTTCAAGATTAAGAATCCCAAGGGCTTCTTCACGTGTATGAGCTGTCATATATCACAATTCAATCGTTTTGGCTTCGTGTCCTTTTCTTATTGGATCGTACTTGGTACATGTTTCTTAATCGTCTTGCACATACGTGCGCCGTCTGACGCTCACGTTGTTTTAGGCGCATTTAGCTCTGTCTTGTTACCGTTTCAAGTTTTAATAAAAACTTTTCCTTCTTCTTTCATTTCTTCACTTTTCATTTGATTCTCTTGCTTTTTCTCTCTCTTACTTTTTTCTCTTGAATCCGCCATTGCTCCAGACTTCAAGCTCCTCCCTTTTGGTGAAGCTTTCACCGTTCTGCTACTTCTGTAACCGTCGCCTGACTTCGGCGATTTTCATACCGGCTTCACTTTTTTTGGTAAGCTACTGTTCCTTTCGTTTTCAATTCTTGTTGCGCTTCAAGAAATTTTACTTTATCATTAGTCGCTATTGCCGTTTTACTCGAACATTTGAATCATGAATCTCATATCTGAGTCTATTTATTTCATGATTTTGTTCTTTGTCTATGTCTTGAATACTTGCACTGTTCACAATTTTTCTGTAATTACTGCAACTGTTCTTGACCTTGTACCCTTTCACACACTATGTCACAGTGTTCTTAGTAGTTCCCCTTTATTCTTGATTCTGAAACACGTTCTTGTTTTTCTGTTTTCTGTGTCTTTTCCAGATTTCTGCCTCCAATCTTGCTCCCATAGAGTTAGGTTTGGGATTTGTCTGTAGAACCCATAAGTGTTTAGGAAAAACTGAAACGAACTCCTTCTAGATCCATACAAACCCTTACCAAAGTGTACTTTTAGGTTTTTGGCCGAGGTCTTTTAAACCTTCCAAAAATACTTCTTCCTGAAATCCGATATCCCTATTTAAGCTGACATCATGGGTATGTGGGAACATATGGTAAACACCCCAGAAAAATTAGAGTACTTTAGGCAGGAGTTTGAAATCCCGGCCGACGTTCATTTGAGGTTGGCTGGGGAGGATGACTCTATTTTGCCCGATGTAAACCTCATGCCCTTCCCAATAGTAGCGTTTATTGAGTGTGGACTTAGGTTTCCACTTGACCCTTTTTTTCCGTCAAATCCTTTACTTCTATAAGTTGAATCCAATGCAGCTCGCCATCAATTCCTACCCTGTTATTAATGGTACCATAGCCTTAGCCAAACAAAAAGAATGCTAGGATTACTCTTGCCGACTTCCAGTACTGTTATACCATGTGTCGTCTGAAATCAGAAAAAGGCCACATCTATTACCTCAAGCCGAGGTCTACTGAGTACAAAATCATTGCCGACCTCCCTAACTCCAACAAAGGAGCGGGGGATGATTACTTCATTGTCTCGGGAAACTGGGAGTTTCAGCCAAAAGATGACCTCCATCTCTATCCCCTTAGTCGAATAGTTTTCGGGGAAGGAGCTGGTAAGGGCCACCCTTCACAAATTTTCTTGCTTTTTTTGCATAAAGTTTTCAACATTTTGTTCTAATGTTTATGCTTTCTTTCTTCTTTTGCAGTTCTTCCTCAGTCACCAAAGGGCTTCTGCCAGTCTTTCTTTCCTAGCAAAGACTTGAGGAAACTACTAAAGTTGCCAGTTCATAAGCGGAAGGCCCCTCTGCTTCTCAACTTTATCCCCACTTACAAGTCAACTCTCCCCGACGTTCCAAAAAAGAAGAAGAAAAGCCTTTCTCCACCCTCTGCCACAACTCCACAAGTCGCGTCTACATCTCGGACAGACCAAGGATCGACTTCGGATCCAGCTGATCAGCCGTCGACCTCGACTCCGTATTTGATTCCTATATCCCAACGAAAATGTTGGCGACGACTTGTTCTTGCCGCCGAGATGGGCCACCCAAAACCAGTTGCTAAAGATCTTCTAGCCAACATTCCAACTGATGTTGACGCGCAATTAACACAAACCCTGCCTCCATCGAAGCGGAAAAGAACAAAAAAGGCTCAGCCAAAGACTAAGGTTACTCAAATTGAGTCTAAGAACGCTTTGCCAATCTCCAAGTTGACTAAGAGTAACAAATCTCAATCCTCTGTTGGGAAGAGGCGCTCTAAGGCCCAACCATCCAAATCGCCAAAATCAAAAAAGCCGAGGTTATCTTCTGCAACGACCTCGGGGTCTAAGAAGCCTAATGCCCCCTGGACCCCCGAGATTACTCTAGAAGATAAGCCTGTTATAGCTAGTGATAGCACCAATGATATCAACGTCGGTGTCGCCCTCAGTACTGCTCTACTTCTTCCCGGCGATCTCGACCGGAATGCTGAGTTGAGCGAGTACGAAAATTATGCTTTGATGCTCCAACGTTCTGTTCAAGTGAGTGTCCTTACCTGGGAATTTTTTCCTTTCCTGTACTTTAGAAGATTCTGCAATAACTTTTGTCTTGTGTTTTTTCAAGCCATCCAACATACGCATTCTTTCTCCATTCAATCTTTTGAAAATTGAGAGAGGTTGACCGAGATGAAGAGGGAGTTCTCTACTTTTCAAAAAGCCAACAAAAGCCTTCAATCGAAAATGAAGAAGTTAGAGAACCAGGCCGAAGCTGCCATCAAGGCTCAGACCGATGCCGAAGAGAAGTTTGATTCTGCTGAGGCCATTAGAAAGGTTGCTGAGTCCCAAAAAAGAGAGGCCGAGGAGAAGATGGCCTAGGCCCAAAAAGAGCTGCAGGAGGCCTTGGCTACCAAAGAGGCTGAAATCAAGGATGCCAACGAGAAGGCGTATCCCCAGGGCATGACCGGTGTTACGGAGGCCTATGAAAAACAAGTGAAGGAGGCATGCAACAAGGGTTTCACCCTTGGTTGGATGTCCCTTCTAAAAAAGCTCAATGTCCCTGAGGACTCGCCTTTGAGAAACGCCGACGCCATTCATCTTCCATTCCCTCCAACACCAACTCCAGCTCAATCTGATGACGACGACTCTGAGTCTGAGGAGGAGGAGGTATTGGTAAGGAAGTTCAAAGATACTGCTGGGGCCAAGTCTCCTCCTCAAAATGAGCAAGTCCTGGACTTGACTCAAGATAAGGAGGATGAGGAGGTTCGTAAAGATGCTGCTCCTGAGAAAGCTTTATCTGATGTTCCTCTTGCCGATAAGAGCCTAGATGAAACACTGCAAGAAATCGACGCTGAACTTGCGGACGAAAAGGTTGCCGAGATGTCTTCTCAGCAATCCTCCGAGGTCCAAACTCAGCCTGCTGTTGAAGACTCTTAATTTTGATGTTATTTTCTTCCATTTTTTGTACTTTTGCTTTTTTTTTTTTTTTTGGAACGATTGTAAGCTTTTGGCCGACGTGCCTTTTCTGAATATTAATACAACTTTCATTCTCTGAGTGCTTGTATCTTTGTTTTCTCTTTACTGCTCTTGTATGATTCTATACTTAGAAATTTTTGCATGTCTTCAATATACACTTCAATCCTTGTGCAACCTCCTCGGGGTGACACATCTCGGTTGTACAAACTGATGATTTATCTCGGCAAGTACCTAACTACCTTTCTCGGCGTAATCTTGGTTTCACCTTGTAAATACAAAATTTCAACAAGTGTTTAACCTTAGTCTTTTATCTTATAAATTGTTCACAAATTTCAACAAGTGTTAGATATCATCTCGGTTTAACTCCAACTTGTAAATTGTCCACAAATTTCAACTAGCGTTAAACAATGATTTCGGTTTAACTTCAACTTGTAAATTGTCCACAAATTTCAACAAGCGTTAAACAATGATTTCGGTTTAACTTCAACTTGTAAATTGTCCACAAATTTCAACAAGTGTTAAACAATGATTTCGGTTTAACTTCAACTTGTAAATTGTCCATAAATTTCAACGAGTGTTAAACATATTCTTCTTCTCTTTGCCCCCTAATGTGAACCTGAGTTCCACTTGGGTTCTCATTATGCATGTATTTTAGAGACAATGTCAAGTATCTTGAAAAGAGAACTGAATCTTTGTTTATTTACTTTGGCAAATGACAAATGAACAAAGAAATTCTAATGATAGAAAAATTTCAAATTGCAAGTGTTCCAAGGCCTTGGCAACTCTTTGCCCTCATTATCTTCAAGTCGATATGCCCAATTGCCCAGCACTGAGATGATTCTGTAGGGTCCTTCCCAATTTAGTCCAAGCTTGCCCTCTTTGGGATCCTTTTTGTTGCCGACGACTTTTCTTAAGACGAGGTCACCAATCTGAAATTTCCTTGGGTTAACCTTTTTGTTATAAGCTCTGGCAAGCTGTTGCTGGTATGCTGCGAGCTGGATTGCAGCTTTCTCCCTTCGTTCTTCTAGAAGATTTAGATCTCGGGCTAAGAGTACATCATTAGTCCCGTTCTCTACGCCCTGGGTTCTGATCCCAGGGATGCCGACCTCCAGCGGAATGACTGCTTCTGTGCCATAAGCCATGGCAAAAGGGGATTCCCCTGTTGATCTTCTCGGCGTAGTCCGATATGCCCATAGTACATTGGGCAATTCGTCTACCCACTTTCCTTTTGCTGCCTGCAGCCTCTTCTTTATCCCATCCAGAATTACTTTGTTGGAGGCTTCTGCTTGTCCATTGCTTTGTGGAAAGCTTGGGGTTGAAAAGTAGTTCTTGATCTTGAACTTTACACAGAAGTTCTTGATTAGCTTACTGTCAAATTGAGTTCCATTGTCCGTAACAATTGCTCTTGGAATCCCAAACCTGGTGATAATGTTCTTCCAAATGAAGTTCTTTACGTCCACATCTCGGATCTTGGCAAGAGGTTCAGCTTCTATCCATTTAGTGAAGTAATCTGTTGCTACCAGCAAGTACTTCCTTTGTCCAATTGCTTGGGGCAGTTGTCCGATGAGATCCATGCCCCATTGGGCAAATGGCCAAGGACTGGATACAGGGTTCAGGTCTGCTGCTGGCTGGTGTATTAGAGGTGCAAACCTTTGGCATTATTCACACTTCTTTACATAGGCTACTGCATCTTTCTGCATGTAAGGCCACCAATACCCCTGGGTGATGGCCCGATGAGCGAGTGATCTGCCTCCAGGGTGGCTTCCACAGATTCCTTCATGTATTTCATATAAAAAGTCTTCGACTTGTAAAGGGTGTACACACCTTAAAAGGGGTCCAGTGAAGGACCTTCTATAGAGATGTCCTTCTGCTGTCAGACTGAATCTTGTCGACTTCAATCTGATCTTGTGTGCCTCTTTGCGGTCATCTAGCAGCTTTCCTTTTTTTAGGAATGCAATGATTGTATCCATCCAGCTTGGTCCCATGTCTACACAAATTGCTTCGCACTTTGTGGTTAGTTGTTCGATGCTCAGGCCCGACAAGTAATCAACCATTATGGTCCTTGCTTTTCTAAGTTGTACCGCACTAGCTAGGTTGGCCAACGCATCGGCGTGGCTGTTATCATCTCGGCTTACCTGAAGTAGTCGGCATTTCTGAAACAAGACTGACAACCTGATGACCTCCTTCGCGTAGGTCGACATTCGTTCATCACGGGCTACAAACCCGCCCGTTGTCTGGTTAACTATCAGTTGTGAATCACAAAAGACTATTACCTCATCTGCTTGCACTGCTGCTGCCAGCTTCAGTCCTGCAATGAGTGCTTTATACTCTGCTTCATTGTTTGAGGCCTTGAACCCCAAACGAATTGATTGTTCTAGTACCTGCCCATCTGGCGATATCAATACTACTCCTGTCCCCGCTCCCTGTCGGTTTGAACTCCCATCAACGAACAGTCGAAAGGAGTCGCCGATGTAAATGCTGCAGGGTCTGAGTTTTTTTTCTTTCTTTTGTTCTTTCGTCTTTGCTTAGGCTTCTCCTTGCTTGTCTGGACATCGTTCATCTTGGCTTAACGGAGCCCGATGTACGATGGAATCTGGCATGAACTCGACCACGAAATCGGCCAGAACTTGGCCTTTGATTGCTGTTCTGGGCTTGTACTCCAGATCATACTAGCCTAGGGCGACTGCCCATCTGGCTATTCTTCCTGTTAAGTCTCCCTGCTGCAATAGTTGCTTCAATGGATGTTCTGTTAGTACCACAATTTTATGGGCCTGGAAGTAATGGTTCAACTTCTTTGAAGCCATTACTAAAGCCAGTGCCAATTTCTCTAAGGGTAGATACCTCGTTTCTGCGTTGGCTAGGGTTTTGCTTACATAGTAAACAGCCCTTTGCTCCATTTTTTCTTCTCGGATTAGTACTGCACTTATCGCATGTTCTAAAACTGCCAAGTACAGGAACAGCTCCTCCCCAGGTTCTGGATTCGAAAGAACTAGAGCTGTGGTCAGGTACTTCTTTAGATTGGCTAATGCTTCTTCGCACTCCTTTGTCCAAAGAAAGTCTGTGGCTTTCTTTACTAAGTTGAAGAAAGGTTTGCACTTGTCTGAGCTTCTGCTTATGAATCTGTTCAGAGCTGCGACCCTTCTAGTTAACATCTGCACCTGTTTTGCCGACGTAGGGCTCTTCAACTCTAGGATGGCCTTGATCTGATCTGGGCTGGCCTCAATGCCCCTTCTGGTCACCAGGTATCCTAAAAACTTACCAGATCCAACTCCAAATGCACACTTCGATGCATTGAGTCGGAGCCGATATGTTTTAAGGATTTCAAAGACTGCTTTTAGATAGGCGAGATGACCCTCAGGCTCCTTGGTCTTAACGACCATGTCATCGATGTAGACTTCTACTGTTCGGCCAATCAGGTGTTTGAACATTTTGGTTACCAACCTTTGGTAAGTTGCTTCTGCGTTTTTCAACCCGAAAGGCATTACTCTGTAACAGTACAGGCCTTTTGGGGTGATGAACGCGGTCTTTTCTTCATCTGGGGGGTACATGGCTATCTGGTGGTACCCCCTGTAGGTATCTAGGAAGCTCATTCTTCCATGCCCTAAAGTGGCATCTGCTAGCTGGTCAATTTTGGATAGGGGAAAGCTGTCTTTGGGACAGGCATTGTTGAGGCTGGTAAAGTCTATGCAGACCCTTCATTTATCGTTCTTCTTCTTTACCACCACTGTATTAGATAGCCATGTCGGGTAGTGAACTTCTCTAATGGCCCTGGTCTCTAAAAGTCTGTCTACTTCTTCTTCTACTGCTTCGACGTGTGCCAACATCAGTCTTCTCGCTCGTTGAATTACAGGTTTGGCTGACCTGTTGGCGTTCAGGTTATGGCAAGTGACCTCGGGGTTAATGCCTGGCATTTCGTAAGGTGTCCAAGCAAACACCTCAATATTTGCTCTCAAAAAAGCTTCCAACTCTTTTTCTTCTTCTTCGGCTAAGCCCGAGCCGAGAAGAAAGAAGCGTTCTTCATCCCCATCCTGGACGAGAATTTTCTTCAGTGCTTCTTTGCTTTTTTCGGCTGGCTTCTTGCTGATGTCTTCTAGGACTTCTACATCCTCATCTTCAATTTTTGCCTTTTCTGGCTCTCGTATGCTGCCGGCAGATTTCATTGCTGCCATGGAGCAATTCTTCGCCTGCAGTTGATCGCCTCTGACTTCCTCTATCCCATGCTTTGTTGGAAATCGCAATAGTTGGTGCAATGTTGAGGGAACTGCCCCCATCGTATGCAGCCATGGCCTTCCCAAGATGATGTTATAAGGGGAGGGTGTGTCGATGATGGTGAATTCTGTCTTGATCTTCCTGGTGCCAGCCTGCACCTCCAAGCTTACTGTTCCCAATTGCCATGTCGGCGTTCTATTGAACCCAACCATTGGGCCATTGGATTGTTCCATATCATCTGGGTGAAGACCGAGCTTGTAGACACCCCATTTTTGACCGACCTTAAGACTCAGATGTCACCAGTTGAGCACTTGGTGATATTGTATGATGTGCTTGTTCAGAAGCTTCAGAGTTGCGGTCGTGAGCCCTGCCTCCGGACTTCCGAACCCTCTTCTGTGCCTTGTCTCGGTTTGCGAACCAGACTCGGTTTTCTCTGTTTCTTTTCCTGAGGGGAGGGAGAGGTCCTGTAGACCATCTCTCAATGTCCGTAGGCTACATTTGGTGGCCGTAGGCCATTTTGCCCATTTCGGAGTCCGGTTCCCTGTTTTCGGAGCCGTCAGGCCGTGTGCCTCGGTTCGGGACCGCCTAACCATCTCCGTTTGCTCTGATTTTTGGCATACATCTTATTTTCTCCCTTTTGAGGGACACTGGGGGCTGAGAAACCCACTTCGAGGTCGAATACCATTTTCGGTGCTTAACGGCCCATTTCCGGGACCCCGAACTGCGTGTTTTGGCTCCGGAACATTCGTTTTGCAACGGTTTTCGCTCATTTTTGGCAGGTACCTCTGTTTTATCACAAGGAAGGTCACTGAAGGGTGGGAGGCCAGCAATTGTTGCAGCAACCAGTTATTTCTCTTCCGGAGCCTCCCGGCGCCCGTTTTTCGTACTTCCGGGCTAATGTTGAATATCTTAGAGCTAGTGTTGCCAACTTTCAACCACATATCTGTGATCTACACATCTGAGAGGCCCCTAAAAGTTCATGGCCGGCCATTAAGGTCATCTGACCCTTTTGACCCCTTTCTTCCGGGCTAATGTTGAACCCCTTGGACCTTTTTTCTTGAACTTTGAACCACATATCTGTGATGTACACACCTGAGAGGCCCCTAAAAGTTCATGGCCGGCCAGTGAGTCAACTTGACCCTTTTGACCCCCTCTTTCCGAGCCATTGTTGAACCCCTTGGGCCCACTTTCTTGGAATTTCAATTACATGGTTGTGTTGTACACACATAGGGCTACCTCCCCAATATCTGGCCGGCCAGAAAAGCTCCTTGACCCTTTTGACCCCTAGCCGGCCGGCTAGGGGGTGTGGCCGGCCGGCCACCTCCAGCAAAAGTATGAGGCCGGCCGTATTCTCCTCACTGTACCCTTTCCAGCTGTTGGGCAATATCCCCCAGATATTTTCTGTATCCGGGGGATATTTTGGGAGAGAGTTATGCTCTCCAATTCACCCCCCTTTTACACCCCTTTCTTGACCTTATAGCCAGCTGAGGGTCTTCTTCTTGAGGGTTAGAAAAATTCCTCTCCAAGCACAAACCCTAAACTCCATTGTCATCCTTCTCAATTCTCCAAAAAACCCTAACTTCTTAACCTTCATTCCTTCTACACCACCAAGCTCTACCACCACCATCTCATTTCCAGCAGCAAGGGAGGATTCTTGAAGGCTAAAGAAGCTGCAAATCAACCCAAGAAGCAACAAAATCTCGAATCTTCAAGGGTAAGTTACACTTTTACCCTTTTGACCCTTTATCTTGTTCCATTTCTAAGCCCCTCTTGCTTTTTGTTTCAAGCTCTGGCCCTAACTGAAAAGGGCCATATTTTGAGCTCATCTTCACTTCTCATTAAGGGCTCAACCCTGTTTGAGCCCTCCATAATACACTTGCTTCATTGACCATCTTGTATGTCATAGATTTGCATGCTATTTTTGACCCATGAGCAATTTATTTTCGAGCATGTTGTAAACTGATATAGGGCTTATTTTGAGCCCCTCTTCAACATTGGAGAAGGGCTCAACATTGTTTGGTGTCTCCATGTATCACTTGTAGTTCAATCCCTTATTTGGCCCCATTTTTGCATAAGTTGATAGCCCTCTTGGCTTCTGTTTTTGGACCTTGGTCCGAACTGAAAGTGGCCTTGTTTCGGCCTATACTTCATGTTTCATTCACACTTTTTTTCTGTTTGGTGATTATTTTGTATACTTCATGTTTTAGCACCTTTTGAGCCTCATTTTGCATCATATTTTTAGCATGTTTGTATACTGATTTTGAGGCTGCCATATACTGTAAATGTTCATATTTTTGGTCCATATTCAGTGTTGTAGAAAGAATTTTTTCAGTTTGGGTTTTGCTTATACCACTTGCTTCATTACCCCTCTTTTGGCCCCTATTCTTGCATGCTATTTCTCCCCTACCTATGCTTGCTGTTTGGCCATGTTTATAACTGTAAAAGTGCATCTTTTGGGACTGTCTAGCTTCTGTCTTTGCATTGCATATCCATATTGTGCATGTTTGGCATAGCTATAGGTCATTTCGGATGCCTAATGTTGCATTTCGGGACATTTTCTTGCATTTCATGTCATTTCGCCTCATTTCGGGGCTGTTTTCCCCCATATTTTAGTGCTGAAATTCCATTGGCATGCTTGCATATCATTTTTGCCACATTTCATCACATTTTATCATTGCCTCGGTTTGCGTGCCCGTGTGCACGCATTTCGAGGCACCTCATTTTCTGCCATCGGCATCTCATGTGAGTGCGGCTGAGGCTCTCTCATGTTAGTATAAGTCCATTTGTCATTTTCCATGTCATTTGCATTGCGTATGCACCGCCTCGGTTTGCGTGCCCGTGTGCACGCATTTCGAGGCACCTCATTTTCTGCCATCGGCATCTCATGTGAGTGCGGCTGAGGCTCTCTCATGTTAGTATAAGTCCATTTGTCTTTTTCCATGTCATTTGCATTGCGTATGCACCGCCTCGGTTTGCATGCCCGTGTGCACGCATTTCGAGGCACCTCATTTTCTGCCATCGGCATCCTATGTGAGTGTGGCTGAGGCTCACTTATGTTGGTATAAGTCCATATCATGTTTCCATGTCATTTCATCACATTTCATATCATTGCCTCGGTTTGCGTGCCCGCGTGCACGTATTTCGAGACACATATCATTGCCTCGGTTTGCGTGCCCGCGTGTACGTATTTCGAGACACATATCATTGCCTCGGTTTGCGTGCCCGCGTGCACGTATTTCGAGACACATATCATTGCCTCGGTTGGCGTGCCCGCGTGCACGTATTTTGAGACACATATCATCGCCGCGGTTCGCGTGCCCGCGTACACGCATTTCGAGACACATATCATTGCCTCGGTTCGCGTGCCCGCGTGCACGTATTTCGAGACACATATCATTCCATAACATTGTGCATGTTAGGATTGTATATTAGTTGCATTTCATGCATATCATGCATATTGCATCGTGTCCGGAATAGGAGTTAGCCCGGGCACGGGAAACGAGGTACATTTCGTACTCCGAGTGACGGAATATGTCTCAATTCCCCAGTCGCCGACACTCCGGATTATCCATGATGGAGTTAGGTTTTAGCTGTAGTTTCATGTGCATTCATCCTATATTGAGTTGTGCATTTCGACTCCTCTGCCATCATGCCTCGGTATGCGTGATTGGTGGCACGAGGATCGAGACATGCATATATCTGTGCAAATACATTGCTATGCCCCTTTCCAGCTCTCTGTTGCAGCAAAACCAGGAATCAGCAACCTTTTGGGGCTTGGCGCGCATTTCAAGAACAGGTGTAAACAGAGGCTAATTGGGGCATTCCGGTGGATTTCCGTGCAAGACAATCCGGACATGCATCATCCATCAGAAGCAAGGCAGTCCCTGGCTTGCATGCCAGTTTTATTTGCTTTCTTAGTTAATTTGTAAATTAATTAGGAATTTGTACATATTCGGACTGTAATATTCTTTTATTTGGGACTGTATATTTATTCGGACCCTCCGAGTGAGGCCACAACTGTAATAAGTGTGCGTAAGTGTGATGTATGTCTTCCAACCCCACGTCTTTCTTCCCTTTTATTTATCCGCTTTTGATGGTTAGATTAGGGCATATTTAAATTAGCATACAGTATGATAGCATGTTTGCATTCATTCATCTGTTTTGCATACATCGGGCTCGGCGCATCATACTAACTGCATTTGTATTTCAATTCCAAGTTGAATACATGATAGTTGTAGCATTTCACATGCCACCTTAGAATAGTCGAGCCTACTATAATTGCATCTTGCATGTGTTGCATTAGGCATTTCTGTATATTTAGGATCATGCATGATTTCTAATTAACTTCCTTTTTTTTGGCTTGGAGTACTCGGTAAGTTTTATGCTTTAGCATCCTTGCATGCGTGTGAGTGACTGCCATGAATAGCATGCTTACCATGAGGCTAATTGCTAATGTGATATAACTGCCTGAATGCCTGTGGGTGAAGGTTGGGTTATTTGAATTGGAATAATTCATCAAATGTGTGTTTTAAGCCCACTAGATAGTGGCAAAATCATGTTTTCTAAGCCCACCCGAGGGTGGCAAATCCACGTCTTAGCCTACTTGCGGGTAGCACCATCAAACCATTTTCAAATAAACAAGCATGAAGTGTTTTGTTCCAATTCGGACGACCCAGTCTATATTTATATGCTGCGAGAATCACATAGTAACCTAGGCTAATAACCGGAATAAGAACATACAATGTTTTCAAAAATTGATATCATGGTTAGTAGAGGCCGGTCTATGACCGGGCGAGCGGGGGTGCTCACGAAGTGACCTTCCCCAATCGTACCCAAGTTCCCGAACCGAGGCAACTTTGGTGATGACGGACACGTGGCCTTTTGGCACCGAGTCAGGGTTTCCTAAATTTCCCAAAATAAAATATTTAGGTGGCGACTCTGTATCTGGCAAAGCAGTCCATGTTTGGCACTTCTTTCAAAAATCAGTTTTCCTAAAACGATTTGCCGGATTTGGACTCTTTGGTTCAGATTTAGAACCGTGACTACGAAAAGTCGAGTCCGAGCTGTAGCGAGGTCCCCCCGCGGGCTTGTTACAGTTTCTGGCGACTCTGCTTGGGATTTAGAGAACTTGACTCGAACTCATGATATCTGTTTTTGACTACACTTGTGTGATTTTTTGCATTGCATTTGCATTGGTGCGCCTAGGACACCGTGTTTGCCATCTGCTATTCCTGAACGGTTTGCCGGAGGCTTGTCTTGTCAAGGCATGACCATAAGGCTGATCGGTTGTGGGCTCTGCCAGTATGGGAACACAAACCCCGGTTTCACCGGGGCACCCTTTTGACCATTCGACCTAGTGCATATTCGGATCCATAGTGACCATTCCAAATTAGGACAGGTTGCTTACCCGTTTATAAGTTGTTTGAAACCACTGCGTGCGTAGTGAAACCCTAGTTCCTGACACAATAGGACAGGGAAACCCTACCCCAACATAGGGGTGTTTTGGCTCTCACTTGTCTGCTATGTGCTTTAGAGTGCGTCTCTACAGGAATGCATGTGTCAGTTTGCAAGTCTGGGCATCAGGCCTGCGGGCATTACCATCAGTATCTGAGAATCAGTTTTACCTGAGGGTATCAGTTTGCAAGGGCGAAAATTTGGGCAGAATTCAGTGGAGGGCACACTCATTCAACTATGCTCGTAACTATTCAGATGGAATCAGGCTGAGATGCTGTCTGTTTTTCTCTTTTGCTAGGTAGTCTTGGAACTATAGCTTCAGAAGGCTCTGATATCCCCCGAGGTTCATCGAACTTGTGCTGATAGACTTTGCTAGGTCAGAAATTCAGTTCAAGGGCAATCAGTGTTCCTCCACCAGAGGCAAGGGATAGATACCAATCAGTCAGATGGAACGGCAGAACACATCAGGGATAGAGGCCATGATGCGCCAGATGCAAGAAAGTATGAAACTCATGCAGCAGGACGCTGCCCGTCAGGAGGAGTTTTCCAAACAGCAGGCCGCAATCATGACCCAACAGGCCGAACTGATTACTAGACTGCAACAGCAGAATGAGGCATCTGCTTCACAACAAATCCCTCCTCCGGCAGGGGCTCCATTACCTGAGCAGACACCTGCTGTTCGGAACGCTCCTCCAAACATCCAGAATACTGTGCCGACTATCCAGAACCAGCAAGAGGGCACAAGTCTTCCAACGGGGCCAGCTCCGCCCCCGCTTCCACCACAACTGTCCAAGGCCCATACACCCAATCACCCGGACTCTCCATTCGAGGTCGAGGTTGATAATACAGCTCTGAAATTAAGCAAACTGGAGAAGCTCTTCAAAAAATCCCAAGGGGCCAAGGCTATGCCGGATATCGGAGACGGATATACCGAGGAGGCCGTAACACTCCCTGATAGGTTCAAAATGCCACAAATCGACCGCTTTGACGGGACCGGCGACCCCATGGTCCATATTCGACTGTTTGCAGACGTCTTGCGGCCGATGGGCCTAACACGACCACAGAAGCTCTCACTATTCGGCCGAACCCTGTCGGGTGTGGCCTCCCATTGGTACGCAAGATTACAAGATGAAGTGAAGAAGAATTGGGATGAGATGGCTGAGGCCTTTGTCACACAATATTCATACAACACTCAAATCGAGATCACAACTCGTGATCTCGAAACGACAAGGCAAGAGCCCAAGGAATCTTTCTCGGACTTTGTGATCCGGTGGAGGGCGAAGGCCTCAATGATGACTCTAAGGCCTACTGATAAGGATCAAATTCGGATGATTGTGCGCAATCTCCAGCCTAAGCTAATGCAAAGAATGATTGTAATCCCCTTTCCCACTTTCTCAGATTTACACGATATGGGGGTACAAATCGAAGATGCAATGAGGCAGGGTTTGTTTGACCAGGATAAGGAGCAGCCCAGGAGGGCGTTTTCCCGCAGTTCGAATGCGACCACTAGTGGTGATGCAGCTGCAAGATCTTCTGATGTGGGCATGGTGGCTACCACCGTATCAAAAATAGCTACCCCATTCACCGGTACGTCCGGAAGTAGCTCACAAGCGGCCAAATATCCACCCCAAGCTAAGAAGGTTTTCACCCCACTTTATATGCCTTTGTCAAAGGCTCTTGGGGTTTTGATCAAGAAAGGGCATCTGAAGCCCCTGGAGCCGCAGCCATTACCAAAGAACCTCTCCCTCTCGCACAATCCAGCCGACTACTGTGCCTTCCATCAGCGAGCCGGCCATGACACTGACATGTGCTTTCGCCTCCGCCACGAAATACAAGATCTGATCGACAACGGGATCATCCCCGCGCCAAGTCCTGCAAAGTCTATCGGCACTTGATCAGTGAACTTGTGGGGGATAATGTGATACGATCGAGGGATGAACCACCTGCAGGCGGCACTCAGATTACTCCGGATGTGGCGTATGGCACGCACTGTTTTGAACATTTTGCAAATACTAGTTTTTGTGCTTTCTGACTTGGGTATTGAGTCAGTCTTGTCGTTTTGTTTTGGGTCTGTCTTGTTGTATCGAGTCAGTCCTGTTGTATAGAAGTCGGGTGATTCTGGGGGATGTTACCTCGGGCGTCACCATTTTGTTTTATGCTTGTCTTTTCGTTTTGTTTTGAGTCTGTTTCTGCCAGGGAGCCAGTAACACCAACAGATTTGATTGAAACAGTAGTGTTTTTTCATGCTTTGTGCTTGCTCCTGCTTTGTGCCAATGGTACCAAACGATTTGAATGAAACAGCAGTAATTTTTGCACTTCTGTGTTCACTTCTGCCGTGTGCTAGATGTGATGGAATCTGAATGAAATGGCAGTGCATTCCACCTGCTCTCTTGTACCCCAGAATCATTGCATCGACCTAAGTTTTTCAAAATTCTTTTTGAACATTGCAGTAAAAACGAAGAGGAAGGAATTCCTTGGGATTTGCAAAACTTTGATCATTTGAGAGAAAGAGAGGCGTGCCAAGCCCTTAATGAATGAAATCATGCTTGTTAGCGTGAGTACTGGGAAGGATCCTGGCTTGATCCAGATTGGTTCTACACTATCTTCAGCGTGAGTGATTTGTCGCTTTCTTAAAAATTTTCAAAAACAAAATGTTTTGCGCGGTCTTGCGAAGACCTGTGTGGAATCACTCTTGAGATTGTGCAGCCTAGAGTCACTCTCAGCCTCGAGACTCAACCCCTTCGCTTCCAAACCTTGAACTTGAAATTAGAAGGTTCGACGGTCAACTACGATGTGAGGCCTGTGTGGCTAGATTTGAAGCAGCCCTCGAACAAGAGGCGCCAAAGTCAGATCAAGAAGATCAGATCTCATCAGAAGAAGCTTACAAAGCAAAACATCAGCCATTCCCCTGGATTCAGATGACTTCAGGATCTCAAAACCATTTGACATGGACAAAGCTACACTTTTACCCTTGAGAGGCTCGCTGGGCCGAAAATCCGGAAGGGCGACCCAGGCAAAAGTTAGAGCAAGAGAAAAATACAAAAAAGAAGCAATACAAAAAATGCAAAGAAAAGAACAAAAAAGTAAAATAAAATAAAAAAAGGGACAAAGAAATGAAAAGAATTGAAAAGAAAAGAAGAACAAAGCTCGCAAGGTCGAAAACCTGCAACAGGCGCCTTGGCAAAAGTTAGAGCATAAAAAGGAGAGGTTAATACCCGAGTGTACCTTAACCCCGAACTACGTAAGGCTTAATTCCCATCTATGGGATACGTAGGCAACTTCATTCTGAAGTCCAGCCGTAAAACACTTCAAATTCGACTGCGTCCATGTAATGGTTTTGATCATCTTCGCTTTCTCTGTATCCGAGAATTTGGTTGTGTTCGTCACTCTGAGGACTGACTACAATGCACCGCGGTGTCATTCAAACAAGGGGCAACTTTCCGTTGCCATTCAATGCGCTGCGGTACTATCCAAACAAGGGGCAACTTTCCGTTGCCATTCAAAACGCCGCAGTGTCATTTCAAACAAGGGGCAACATTCCGTTGCCATGCAGTGTCCTTCAGACAAGGGGCAATTTTCCATTGCCATGGATCCGAGGTTGCGCATCTCAAGAGTAGGTCCCATGCTCGTTGAGCAGTGGTCGTTTGCGAAAATAGTTTTTGAGAATTGTTACTGAGGTTGACTAATCTTCTCGAAAAGTATTCCATTTTCAAAACTGGACCATTTCTTGGACCCAAAAAAGGAAAACTCTCAGTGCTCACTGCCTAACTTGCATGATTTTAAATCAGAAAATTGAACAAGCATGTTAATCTAACTCTCATTTTGGTCAAATTTTTTTTTAGGAGAAAACTAAAACTAAAAAATGGTCAAAATGATGAACTACGGGCACAGTTGAGTCAGGCTTCCTGTCTTTTCCCCATTGCCAACATACTTGCCAGAAAGACCACTCTACCCGCCAAAAAAAAAAGGGGATGACCGAAGTTAACAACAAAGGGCTGAAAGCTCTCTCATCCTCCAAGCAGCGAGGTATCAAGCCGAGTGTGAAGCACGAATTGGAATGGATCAAGATGCTCCATTCCCTCATCCGGCGCATCGACAGATGTCATCGAAGGAAATAGCCGCGAGCTGATTATGTTGGGCATGAGCCCGCAATTTCCTGTTCATCCATCAACCACCCAGGGGAGGGATGAAAAATGAGAGATTGAAGAATAGAGAGATGTGTGATGAGAGAAAAAGTGAGAAAAGGGCTTTTTCAGAAAAACAGAGCTTGAGGGCCGAGTGATGTGAGGATTACAAATGAGAGAGGGTGGGGAACACTACCCGGTGAAACAGGCTCCCTGTGCACGTCTGAGTGTCGTGTTTTTTTGTTTTATCTCGATTCTTGTTTTGAGTCGTTTCGAGTGTTACTCGATGTGTCTAGGTTGTGTGCCTTTTATTTCCTTGTTGCGTCGTTTTGCTGCGTTCAGTCATAGGCTCAATACTTGGTCGAAAGCTCATCTCTGAATTTCAAAAACAAAATCGTTTTGTGCTCCGAGTGCCATGCCATTCTCCACATTTGTGCAAAACAAGATTCGTTTTTTCATAAAACCGCAGGGTTCAACCCAGGTCATGCGAGAACAGTAGAACTAGGACCTATTTGAAGCTATATGGGTTCCAGACTACAAAGCAAAAGCAAAAGAGGAAATGTCGGGTATCTGAGTTTGTTTCAACTTCAGTAAGTTCCGAGACTACATCCCGTGTGTGCCTCTTCAAGTCTTGCCAAAGCTCCGAAGTATGAGTGTGCCTCTACCTCAAGCTCAAGATCAAGCCTGCTTCATGCCAGAATGGAAATCGAAGTGCTCTCCCTGAGTACCATTCCCTGCCAGAGGCATCTTGGCTGTGTTCGCAATGAGTTCCTAGGAGACCAACTGCGACGGTGGAAACTAGAGTTCGAATGGCTGAGGCCTAGAACGTAAAGGTTCGGGATTTCCGAGACCAAAGTCTGGTTTAAATACCCAGAGGCATGCCCTCGACTTGAAATCTGTATGGCAGCCCCATAGATTGAGATAGCATGTGAATGCGCCTCGATTCTGGATACTGAATCAACCTAGCCTGTCACCCCGTTGGAGAATAGGGAAAGTTGTGAACATAGCCAGGAAGGAAAGGTAGTAACTGCGGTTTGGAAGTACAATCAAGAAAGTGCAAGGAGAACCCACTCTTTTCAGTTCAAAATGTTTCTGCGGAATTTTCAACTCATATCTTCGATGTGTGGCTCATCGTCAGTCGGCATGCACGAGGTGTATCCTTTTTGGAATATATCGTGACCCTTCCGAGAGGTAAATCGGAGGTTGCGTTTGGAATTTGGTCTACTTAAGGCTTGTATTCCCTTATTCGGTATTTTTGTTTCAAACGGGTGTTGTCACGCACACTCCACTTGCGTTGTTATGCATCCTTCCACCCGCATTGTTATGCACCCATTTATCTAGCATTGTTATGCTCATTCGTTGCATTGTTATGCACATTTATCTAGCATTGTTATGCTCATTCGTTGCATTATTATGCACCCATTTATCTAGCATTGTTATGCTCATTCGTTGCATTGTTATGCACCCATTTATCTAGCATTGTTATGCTCATTCGTTGCATTGTTATGCACATTTATCTAGCATTGTTATGCTCATTGCTTGCATTGTTATGCACATCTATCTAGCATTGTTATGCTTGCATTGTTATGAACACTTCACCTGCATCGTTACGCACCTTTTCACTTACAATTGTCGTCTTTTCTCCTCTCGCATGCGATGCGTTAGGGCATCCTTGGTTTCGAACATTCGGATGAGTTCCGGTGTTCAAACTTATCTTTCCTCTCTTGCATGTGATATGCTGAGAGGTTTTCTCTTGCGTGTGATACGCTGAGAAACTTACCTTTTCTCTCTTGCATGTGATATGCTGAGAGGTTTTCTCTTGCGTGTGATACGCTGAGAAATTTATCTTTCCTCTCTTGCATGTGATATGCTTAGAGGTTTTCTCTTGCGTGTGATACGCTGAGAAACTTACCTTTTCTCTCTTGCATGTGATATGCTGAGAGGTTTTCTCTTGCGTGTGATACGCTGAGAAATTTATCTTTTCTCTCTTGCATGTGATATGCTGAGCAGTTTTCTCTTGCGTGTGATACGCTGAGAAACTTATCTTTTCTCTCTTGCATGTGATATGTTGAGCGGTTTTCTCTTGCGTGTGATACGCTGAGAAACTTATCTTTTCTCTCTTGCATGTGATATGCTGAGCAGTTTTCTCTTGCGTGTGATACGCTGAGAAACTTATCTTTTCTCTCTTGCATGTGATATGCTGAGCAGTTTTCTCTTGCGTGTGATACGCTGAGAAACTTATCTTTTCTCTCTTGCATGTGATGTGCTGAGCAGTTTTCTCTTGCGTGTGATACGCTGAGAAATCTCCCTTTTCTCTCTTGCATGTGATATGCTGAGCAGTTTTCTCTTGCGTGTGATACGCTGAGGAATTTGCCTTTCTTCTCTTACGTGTGATACGCTGAGAAGTTTACCTTCCCTCTTTTGCGTATAATACGCTGAAAGGTTTACCTTCTTCCTCTCCTATGTGTGATACGCAGAGAGATGTTGTGTGTTAGACTCTGGGTATTCTCGGTAGTCGATTTTAGCCTTCTCCACGTGAGACGCAGTGAGAATTGCATAATTTTCTTACATCCTTTCTACATGAAATGTAATTAGATTGGTATTCACTTGCTTAAAACTGTTGCATGGTATGCTTCATTACGGCTTTCATTTGCATAATCATTAAGTTATGTTCGGCTTCTTGCCTTATCATTTTGCATTTTGCCCCCTGCCTGCGGGCATGCCTGCGGGCGCATCTCTGTTTATCCTGTATGTTTGTCTAAGTCTTCGGCCTTGTCAAAAATGGGTCGTCTCTGGGCTTTGACATTCACTCCCGTCACTTGTGACTTCCGAGTTCTGTCAAAGAGGGGCAACTGTAGACACCCCATTTTTGACCGACCTTAAGACTCAGATGTCACCAGTTGAGCACTTGGTGATATTGCATGATGTGCTTGTTCAGAAGCTTCAGAGTTGCGGCCGTGAGCCCTGCCTCCGAACTTCCGAACCCTCTTCTGTGCCTTGTCTCGGTTTGCGAACCAGACTCGGTTTTCTCTGTTTCTTTTCCTGAGGGGAGGGAGAGGTCCTGTAGACCATCTCTCAATGTCCGTAGGCTACATTTGGTGGCCGTAGGCCATTTTGCCCATTTCGGAGTCCGGTTCCCGGTTTTTGGAGCCGTCAGGCCGTGTGCCTCGGTTCGGGACCGCCTAACCATCTCCGTTTGCTCTGATTTTTGGCATACATCTTATTTTCTCCCTTTTGAGGGACACTGGGGGCTGAGAAACCCACTTCGAGGTCGAATACCATTTTCGGTGCTTAACGGCCCATTTCCGGGACCCCGAACTGCGTGTTTTGGCTCCGGAACATTCGTTTTGCAACGGTTTTCGCTCATTTTTGGCAGGTACCTCTGTTTTATCACAGGGAAGGTCACTGAAGGGTGGGAGGCCAGCAATTGTTGCAGCAACCAGTTATTTCTCTTCCGGAGCCTCCCGGCGCCCGTTTTTCGCACTTCCGGGCTAATGTTGAATATCTTAGAGCTAGTGTTGCCAACTTTCAACCACATATCTGTGATCTACACATCTGAGAGGCCCCTAAAAGTTCATGGCCGGCCATTAAGGTCATCTGACCCTTTTGACCCCTTTCTTCCGGGCTAATGTTGAACCCCTTGGACCTTTTTTCTTGAACTTTGAACCACATATCTGTGATGTACACACCTGAGAGGCCCCTAAAAGTTCATGGCCGGCCAGTGAGTCAACTTGACCCTTTTGACCCCCTCTTTCCGAGCCATTGTTGAACCCCTTGGGCCCACTTTCTTGGAATTTCAATTACATGGTTGTGTTGTACACACATAGGGCTACCTCCCCAATATCTGGCCGGCCAGAAAAGCTCCTTGACCCTTTTGACCCCTAGCCGGCCGGCTAGGGGGTGTGGCCGGCCGGCCACCTCCAGCAAAAGTATGAGGCCGGCCGTATTCTCCTCACTGTACCCTTTCCAGCTGTTGGGCAATATCCCCCAGATATTTTCTGTATCCGGGGGATATTTTGGGAGAGAGTTATGCTCTCCAATTCACCCCCCTTTTACACCCCTTTCTTGACCTTATAGCCAGCTGAGGGTCTTCTTCTTGAGGGTTAGAAAAATTCCTCTCCAAGCACAAACCCTAAACTCCATTGTCATCCTTCTCAATTCTCCAAAAAACCCTAACTTCTTAACCTTCATTCCTTCTACACCACCAAGCTCTACCACCACCATCTCATTTCCAGCAGCAAGGGAGGATTCTTGAAGGCTAAAGAAGCTGCAAATCAACCCAAGAAGCAACAAAATCTCGAATCTTCAAGGGTAAGTTACACTTTTACCCTTTTGACCCTTTATCTTGTTCCATTTCTAAGCCCCTCTTGCTTTTTGTTTCAAGCTCTGGCCCTAACTGAAAAGGGCCATATTTTGAGCTCATCTTCACTTCTCATTAAGGGCTCAACCCTGTTTGAGCCCTCCATAATACACTTGCTTCATTGACCATCTTGTATGTCATAGATTTGCATGCTATTTTTGACCCATGAGCAATTTATTTTCGAGCATGTTGTAAACTGATATAGGGCTTATTTTGAGCCCCTCTTCAACATTGGAGAAGGGCTCAACATTGTTTGGTGTCTCCATGTATCACTTGTAGTTCAATCCCTTATTTGGCCCCATTTTTGCATAAGTTGATAGCCCTCTTGGCTTCTGTTTTTGGACCTTGGTCCGAACTGAAAGTGGACTTGTTTCGGCCTATACTTCATGTTTCATTCACACTTTTTTTCTGTTTGGTGATTATTTTGTATACTTCATGTTTTAGCACCTTTTGAGCCTCATTTTGCATCATATTTTTAGCATGTTTGTATACTGATTTTGAGGCTGCCATATACTGTAAATGTTCATATTTTTGGTCCATCTTCAGTGTTGTAGAAAGAATTTTTTCAGTTTGGGTTTTGCTTATACCACTTGCTTCATTACCCCTCTTTTGGCCCCTATTCTTGCATGCTATTTCTCCCCTACCTATGCTTGCTGTTTGGCCATGTTTATAACTGTAAAAGTGCATCTTTTGGGACTGTCTAGCTTCTGTCTTTGCATTGCATATCCATATTGTGCATGTTTGGCATAGCTATAGGTCATTTCGGATGCCTAATGTTGCATTTCGGGACATTTTCTTGCATTTCATGTCATTTCGCCTCATTTCGGGGCTGTTTTCCCCCATATTTTAGTGCTGAAATTCCATTGGCATGCTTGCATATCATTTTTGCCACATTTCATCACATTTTATCATTGCCTCGGTTTGCGTGCCCGTGTGCACGCATTTCGAGGCACCTCATTTTCTGCCATCGGCATCTCATGTGAGTGCGGCTGAGGCTCTCTCATGTTAGTATAAGTCCATTTGTCATTTTCCATGTCATTTGCATTGCGTATGCACCGCCTCGGTTTGCGTGCCCGTGTGCACGCATTTCGAGGCACCTCATTTTCTGCCATCGGCATCTCATGTGAGTGCGGCTGAGGCTCTCTCATGTTAGTATAAGTCCATTTGTCATTTTCCATGTCATTTGCATTGCGTATGCACCGCCTCGGTTTGCGTACCCGTGTGCACGCATTTCGAGGCACCTCATTTTCTGCCATCGGCATCTCATGTGAGTGCGGCTGAGGCTCTCTCATGTTAGTATAAGTCCATTTGTCTTTTTCCATGTCATTTGCATTGCATATGCACCGCCTCGGTTTGCGTGCCCGTGTGCACGCATTTCGAGGCACCTCATTTTCTGCCATCGGCATCCTATGTGAGTGTGGCTGAGGCTCACTTATGTTGGTATAAGTCCATATCATGTTTCCATGTCATTTCATCACATTTCATATCATTGCCTCGGTTTGCGTGCCCGCGTGCACGTATTTCGAGACACATATCATTGCCTCGGTTTGCGTGCCCGCGTGCACGTATTTCGAGACACATATCATTGCCTCGGTTTGCGTGCCCGCGTGCACGTATTTCGAGACACATATCATGGCCTCGGTTGGCGTGCCCGCGTGCACGTATTTCAAGACACATATCATCGCCGCGGTTCGCGTGCCCGCGTGTACGTATTTCGAGACACATATCATTGCCTCGGTTCGCGTGCCCGCGTGCACGCATTTCGAGACACATATCATTCCATAACATTGTGCATGTTAGGATTGTATATTAGTTGCATTTCATGCATATCATGCATATTGCATCGTGTCCGGAATAGGAGTTAGCCCGGGCACGGGAAACGAGGTACATTTCGTACTCCGAGTGACGGAATATGTCTCAATTCCCCAGTCGCCGACACTCCGGATTATCCATGATGGAGTTAGGTTTTAGCTGTAGTTTCATGTGCATTCATCCTATATTGAGTTGTGCATTTCGACTCCTCTGCCATCATGCCTCGGTATGCGTGATTGGTGGCACGAGGATCGAGACATGCATATATCTGTGCAAATACATTGCTATGCCCCTTTCCAGCTCTCTGTTGCAGCAAAACCAGGAATCAGCAACCTTTTGGGGCTTGGCGCGCATTTCAAGAACAGGTGTAAACAGAGGCTAATTGGGGCATTCCGGTGGATTTCCGTGCAAGACAATCCGGACATGCATCATCCATCAGAAGCAAGGCAGTCCCTGGCTTGCATGCCAGTTTTATTTGCTTTCTTAGTTAATTTGTAAATTAATTAGGAATTTGTACATATTCGGACTGTAATATTTGGACTGTAATATTCTTTTATTTGGGACTGTATATTTATTCGGACCCTCCGAGTGAGGCCGCAACTGTAATAAGTGTGCGTGAGTGTGATGTATGTCTTCCAACCCCACGTCTTTCTTCCCTTTTATTTATCCGCTTTTGATGGTTAGATTAGGGCATATTTAAATTAGCATACAGTATGATAGCATGTTTGCATTCATTCATCTGTTTTGCATACATCGGGCTCGGCGCATCATACTAACTGCATTTGTATTTCAATTCCAAGTTGAATACATGATAGTTGTAGCATTTCACATGCCACCTTAGAATAGCCGAGCCTACTATAATTGCATCTTGCATGTGTTGCATTAGGCATTTCTGTATATTTAGGATCATGCATGATTTCTAATTAACTTCCTTTTTTTTGGCTTGGAGTACTCGGTAAGTTTTATGCTTTAGCATCCTTGCATGCGTGTGAGTGACTGCCATGAATAGCATGCTTACCATGAGGCTAATTGCTAATGTGATATAACTGCCTGAATGCCTGTGGGTGAAGGTTGGGTTATTTGAATTAGAATAATTCATCAAATGTGTGTTTTAAGCCCACTAGATAGTGGCAAAATCATGTTTTCTAAGCCCACCCGAGGGTGGCAAATCCACGTCTTAGCCTACTTGCGGGTAGCACCATCAAACCATTTTCAAATAAACAAGCATGAAGTGTTTTGTTCCAATTCGGACGACCCAGTCTATATTTATATGCTGCGAGCATCACATAGTAACCTAGGCTAATAACCGGAATAAGAACATACAATGTTTTCAAAAATTAATATCATGGTTAGTAGAGGCCGGTCTATGACCGGGCGAGCGGGGGTGCTCACGAAGTGACCTTCCCCAATCGTACCCAAGTTCCCGAACCGAGGCAACTTTGGTGATGACGGACACGTGGCCTTTTGGCACCGAGTCAGGGTTTCCTAAATTTCCTAAAATAAAATATTTAGGTGGCGACTCTGTATCTGGCAAAGCAGTCCATGTTTGGCACTTCTTTCAAAAATCAGTTTTCCTAAAACGATTTGCCGGATTTGGACTCTTTGGTTCAGATTTAGAACCGTGACTACGAAAAGTCGAGTCCGAGCTGTAGCGAGGTCCCCCCGCGGGCTTGTTACAGAGCTCCTTGTAACATCGGACATACATGATGTCACAAGAGCTGCCTTGGTCAATCAGGATGCGTTTCATTTGGCACTCCCAAACCTGGAGGGATACTACCAAGGCATCATTATGCGGATGCTAGACCATCTCTAGGTCGGCTTCAGTAAAGGTTATCATTGGTCCCTGGCACTCTTCTGCCCGATGTCTTTTCTCCCCGGCTTGGTAGACATGTTGTAGGTGTTTTACCTTCTGGGGTCTCTCCTCGGATTTCATTTTCGTTGACCTTCGAGTGGATTACGTTGATTACTCGAGGTCCTCCTGCCTGCGGCTGCTATGCTGGGGGAGGTGGGGCTGTTGGTGCCTAAGGCAACCTTGCCCGTTCTTCTCTTGTCCTAGTCTCATCGACAAGGTCTCTCAGATGTCCTTGTCTCACCAGGTCTTCCAAATGTGTTTTCAGGGCTCTACAACCCTGAGTTGTATGCCCATCTTCATTGTGGTAGGCACAAAGCCTGTCAATGTTTCTTCCCATGAACTCTCCTGGAGTCCTCTCTGGCGTTCTGAAATAGGGCTGGTTCCGAATTTGATCCAGGACTTTGTGAATTGGGATTCGGAACACAGTTGTTATTGTATGTATGGCCCTCAGTTCTGCTTCTTGTTTGCTCGACCCATTGTTACCTTGGCCTCGCTTCGGCGAGCCGTTTCCTTTCTCTTGTTTTATCTCCTTAGCCCCCGACGTGTCTTCTTCGACTCTGGCATACTTCTCGATTCTCGCCATGCGCTTTTCCATACTTTTTGGCAATGTCTTTGCCAAAGACTTTCGTAGTGGACAGTTGTCTTTCAAGCCATTCTTGAAAGATATGTCTACCACCTATTGATTACATTCGGGTATTCAATTGAACACCTCATAGTATCTTTTTGCATAGGCCCTAAGGCCTTCATCCTTGCTGATCTTCAGAGCCATCAATGCATCCACCCTTAATGGCTATAGCTTGTTTGTCACGAACTTGGCCACAAACATCTCGGCTAGGCCTTCCCAAGTCTTCACGCTTCCCTTCGGTAGTTTGTGGAACCAATCTGATGCAATCTCCCCGAAGGATAAGGGAGACACTTTGCAGAGCAACGGCTCGTTCCCACTATACAATGCCATTGAGTTCAAATACAGTCCAACGTGGAAGTTGGGGTCTGACTTACCATCGTATATTTGAAACCTCAGCATACTGAATCTCTTCAGCGCCTCAAACCTATCTAATTCCACCGAGAATGGTGTCCTCAACTTATTTGGGGAGGTTACCTCAGCGTCGGCATTCTGTTGCTTTCTCTTGAGGTAATCTCTTAAGTCCTCCTTCGTCCACCCAGGAGCTTGGCTATCTCCTACTTTCAATCTTTTTGGTGCGCTACTTGCAGCTTCATGGTGAGTCCTTTTCGACCCTTCTCTATGAGTTATGTCGAAGCACAGTGCCTGCCCCCCTGAATATTTCGATGTCCTTTGGGGTCTGCCTCCTTTGTACGATGCGTCCTTCGTGATTCTTCTCTTTTTGACTCTCTTCGTCTGACTTTTCTAGAAGGTCGGTGAGAGTATCTGTCACTCCCGTTGTGCTGAGGGGCTGCGGGGATTGTTTTATGCCCTTCCTTCTGGGCATTGGTCGCTGGAACCGGCGTGTCCTGCAGCGGGAACGGTGGCTACATTACGTTATTTTGCATCATGAAATTGACGACCGACTGCAAGTCTACCGATTTGTTTGCCATTTCTTTTACCTCTTCATCCCTCCGTAGGCACCTATCTTTCCAAACCTGGAGGTCGTCCTCGTTGTAGTATCCACTTCGATCTGGTTTCTTTGGTGCGTCGCCAGTCTATCCGACATCTTTCACTCCGTGATTCTGGTCACGAGTTTCTGCGTTGCATTCGTCTCTTGTGATATCAAGGTCAATAGGTCTCCCACTCCCAGCAGGAGTGTCGTCTCCAATCTTTTCCTTCTGTCCGTTATTGGCCATCTATTCTCCTTTCGTTCCCACAGACGGCGCCAAATTGTGTGGGTGAAAATCTGACTACACTGCCAACTTAGTATTCAGTTGGAGAGCACTGGCAAAATAGATGACACCTGACTAACCTACAACAGAAAGAGAAGATTCCGACGGTGGTTCGTCCACCCGGGGGCACTCCGACGATCAAGTTAGTATATCTCTCACAGATAATCAATAGTGCAAACTCACTAGTCAGAATATAAATTGCGTACCTTAGACCCACGGGGGTGCCTCTCTTTTATAGCTAACTCAATCCTTGTCTCAACAAGAGCCTAGCTCTAATGGACTTAGGATTACTATCAATCTTAGACTCCTAGTAGGATTGGGATAAACTTCCTAAGAGTCTTATCCTTTTCCAACTGTAGTCTTCCCCTTTTCTAGGACTCTTATGCCTTATCCGCTTATCTCAGATTCTGATATCTTCGGAGGTAACCTCGGCGTCATGTCCAGGACACGTGGCACCTCGGCTGACGCGTCGGCGTCACCTTAGCCACGTGTTAGTACTGAGAAAATATATCCCCACATAAATTATACTTTGTAAAGTATATTATTATTTAAAATATATTTTTTTCTTAATGAACCCTATTTGTTTAAAAAAAGAAAACCCCATAAATATAACTGTTATTAAATATGTTTTTGGAGACAATTGGATAATTGATAATGTGAGTAATTTATTTTGTAAGTATTACCACGGAGGTCCCATGTCTGGACAGACTTAAATAATTATTAACTCTCTGATTAGTTACTTTAGTGATCTTTTGTTTATCATAGATTCATTGACTCTCTGTTCTGTTCTGTTCCGTACCATGGTTATGATTATTTTGCTTATACAATGTCTGAATTATATTTATTATTTAAAATAATTAATTTATTCTTGCTGAATTATTTATTGTTTAGCCTAAATAATTATTCATGGTGATTTTTATACCCTTCTACTCTCAGTATAATATTTCTCACTCTGCTATGTGCTTATAATACTTTTAGGTGATGAGGCTTAGGAAGGGGCTGTTAAACCTGTGTTCATAAGTTTCGAGAGTAGCAAGGCCGAGTTTGGAGTAGACATAGTGCACCTTGTATATTTGTAAACATAGTCTAACACTGGCACTATAAATTAATAAAAGCTTAGTTGTATGTTTAAATAAAATAAATATTTAGGTACCATTTTATTTTACTCCACTATGTTATTAATCTGTTAAATTTAGAAATTAACCTTTGATAACCTTAGTTATTGACTGGTTGCAATGCCTAACCTTTGATATCGAGGTTGGGTCATGACAATGGTAAAACGAGGGTTGGGGTTTCTGTGGTAATGGTAGAATCAAGTGGCTGAATGGTAGCGCAGTGGCGCGATGGTCTCCAAAACAGGTTTAGAGGATGGTGTAGTAGTAACAAGATGGGGCTAAAAGGTGGCTGGAAGGCAAGGTGTAAAGTTTCGAGGTGGTGGAGGAGTTGGTTAGGAGTGATAGGATGATAGTTGTGAGAATGGGTTAGAGTTTATGGATGGTGGTTATTATTGTGAATGTGAAGAGGTGTGATAGTGGAGAAGAGAGAGAAGGGTGTGATTGACAAAACTGCCGATTTTTCGTTACCTTAAATAAACGGAAATGGATGACAGGCCACATTAAAACATGAATAGAACTACAAAATTAAATTTATCAAAATTAAAATATTAGGGTTTAAAATGTAAATCTCGTAAAATCTCTGTATTATTTTTATAATTAACCCTATTTATAATATGAGCATTGATAGAAACCCCTCCAATCATCACCCCTACCACTCCCTCATACACACGTGACGGGTGGTGATTGGAGGAGAAGGAAAAAAAAAAAAAGCAAAAGAAAAAGTAGTCAATCAAAAAAAGAGGGGGTCAAAAGGTGGGGGGAAAAGGGTCTCAAACATTAATGTTATAATATTCGGCCAAATCCCTCAAAAATAAAATAAATAAATAAATAAAAAATAAAATAATTGACAGCGTAGAGATTTTCATATCCAGATTTGAAATTTCTACACAAAGATCCCATGGGCGCTCAATGGGGTGTTTGTTTCAGCTTTTCAGAGCTAATTTATGACTTTTAGCTTTGAAAAACTTATTTTAAACTGTTTGGTTAAACTTATTTCAAACGGCTTCTGATTCTAACAGTTTATTTTAACTCAAAAAAGCTGATTCTGAGAAGCTGCTCACCATTTACTTCTGATTATTAGCTTCTGCTGTGGACATGTTAATTTATGGTTATACTCTTAAATTTTTTTATTTATTTTTTTTTAAAAATAAAAAAAAGACCCAAATGGACTATAAATTATTATTATTATTTTTTATGAGAAATGTAGATAAACAAAAAATAAAAATTAATTGAAAAACTATTTCACTTCTTATTTAATAAACACTATTCAATAACTTAAATTTATAATCTATCAATTAGACCAAATAAATTAATAATTTTTTATTAAAGTCCTAATGTATAATTTGTTAATTTATAATCTATAATCAATAAGTTAATTTAACAGCTCCACCGAACGGACAAGTACCAATAGGAACTTCTTCCTTCTTGCGTAGAAATACTAGTAGAGTGATCCGTTCAGGAAGGTCACACTTCTCGTCAAGCTCGCTCACTCTCTCTCCCTCTCCTTCTCTGACTCTGCCTCTGTCAAATCCATGATGATGGGTACGAGTCTCCAAACTCAGATGATCCATTTCACATCCCTTGTAGTTCTTGTGCTCTCAATCTTTTCATCTGTATCAGAATCCAATCAGGTACTCAAACATTCTTCTAACTCCCAAGTCAACGTTTCATTTTTAAAGGCAAGTTTTTCTGTGAAAATTCGTTTCCTTTTGTTCCAACAGAGCTGGAAATAAGGTTTTGATATAATCTCTCAGTTTCTCAGCAAGCAAACAAAGGGTTTTGGATTGATTAAGCAACCGGATATGTTTGTAAAATCGTTTTTGTGATTCTGGAAGTGAAAATACAAAACTGATTTATTGAATTTTACTGGGTTTTGGTTTTCAAAAGCTGAACAAAGTTAATTCAACCTAGCTATAATTGTTTGCCTCAGACTTATTTGATTAAAGTTCTTCATTTTTTGGGGTTCCTAAATGATAAAGAGAGTTGGGTTTGATTAAAGAATTTTGGATTCCTTTTGTTTACAGTTTTGTGAAGCTGGAATTGGTTATGGCAATTCAGAGTGCGGAGTCTCATCTTCTTCCTCGTCGAAGATCTTGATAAAGGGGGGAACTGTTGTGAATGCTCACCACCAGGAGATAGCTGATGTGTATGTAGAGGATGGGATTATTGCTGCTGTGAAGCCTAATATCAAGGTATAGTATGTATTGTGCTATAATGAATTTAATTTAGGTCCACTATCAATAGGCCATAACAGTTTGACTTAATTTTCATAAAGTGTTATTGAAAATAAGTTCTAATAAAATCATCCCTAAAAATAATTTTTCTGACAATTTTTTGCGTATGTCGCTAAAAATTACCAATTAGTACTTATTTTGTCACGGTTTTTATAAATTGTCGCTAAAATTTAAGTGATGTTTTTTTGTGACGAATTTTTCAGGATGTAGCTGAAAGTTGAAAATTTGAGACTTTTTTTGTGATTTTTTTTAAACTGTCACTAAAACTTATAATTAGTGACATTTTTTGTGACAAAATTTTTAAATTATCACTAAAAATAATATTTAGTGACATTTTTTAATAGTGTTTGATAAAAAATGCCATTAATTATCACAAGACCTATTGGATAATAAGTCTACTTATTAGGACCTTCACGTAAGTCTCCTTCAATTTATGATGGTTTTCAGGTGTTGGAATTCATCTGAAAGCCAGTAATAAAACTAAGACTAATGCTATATGCACCAATTAGTGCACTAACTAGTGTACCAATTAATGATGTGGCATAATTTAAGATGTTTTTGGTATTTATAATTTGTATAATGAGTGGAGTCAATAATAATGTCATAACTAGTATTGGTATACTAGTTAGTATACTAATTGGTGCATGTAGCACCACTCTAAAATTAACTTGCCGGTAAAGGATTCTCAATTGTTGAATTTGGCATGATTTATTTTTTGTCAAGTTGGGACACAGTTTGCATGTCATTAACCAGCTTCTCTGTGTTGAAGAAGATGACTTTCTGATTTATTCTATGGGTTGGTAAAACATTTTAGTAGAAAAAATAGATTAATCATTTAAGAAGAATAAATTATAACATTAGGGGAAGATTATATTGATTATAGAATGATTGGAACAGTAACCGGTCTTGGAGTTTTTCAATTGTGAGAAGTAGAAAGTAGATATTGTAAGCATTTTGTATAACCCAATTGTCACATATAAATTTTATCATTCTTCAGAGTCAAATAACACAGGCCTTGAAAAGTGACCTAATGTATTTGATAGCTTTTTGAATAATGCACTTTAAAACAACTACAACACACTTACCCTAATAGGTCATTGAAGTCTTCCCCCATCCATTTGTTTGGCTCTAAGGTTCAGTTTGAACTTTTCATTTATTTTATTTTATTTTATTTTTTTTAAACTTTGAATGATTTCATATTTATAAAGAACTGGCCAATTTATTTTTACCAAAGTTAATACTAAAGAATTCAAATTTAAGAGAACCAAGAATATTCTCAAGAGTCACAACTTTAATGGTCATCAACATTGATCAGGAGTAAGGATTATGAACAAAATTATCCATAATCCTTTGGGTTATTTTGGTTAGGCATGCTAAGATGTTCATTGATACTTGGTACCTGTTACACGGTCTTGGTTAGAACTTACCCAAGACCATGTAACATCGTATCTGAGCCGAAGTACTTAGGGATGGGTAGGGTATGTGTCCTTGGCTTGCACTCTGCAAGTGCTGTCAAGTGAGCATGCTGGGTGTGAGGGAGGGTGTGAGGCGAAGTCATACATTGCTAAAGTACTAAAATAATATTAAGCATATAAGCGTGAGGGTACCCTCACCTCTTAAGCGTTGAGTTCTACCCAAGACCGTATAACATAATGTTAGAGTTGGAGTACTCAGGGATGGGTAGGTCCCACATCGCCTGAGTACTAAAATAATATTACACATATAAGCGTGAGGGCACCCTCATCTTAGGAGCTAGCTTTTGGGGTTGAGTTCTACCCAAGACCGTGTAACAGTACCCTACTTCATGTTATAATTGAAACGCCAACATGGACTAGGTTTTTTGAGGTGTGCTGAATGCATCCACAAAATAAATTCTTTCTTTTGTTTTTTAGATGAAGTTTTGATTCTTTGAGCTAACAGTAATTTCTTTTCTTTTCTCTTCTTTTGGCTGTATGCTTATTTATTTAGTGAATCTATTATAGATTGCAACTTATGCTAGTCATAACAGTGTAGCTCAATCTTACACATACATGCCTTTTAATTGCGTTTTCCAGGTCCTCTTGCAATCTATTTGCAGGAAGTCGTTTTCTTGTTGATTCTTTATTTTCTTTATTTTGTTATATGGTTGGATGAAAATCTGAATTTTTTGAGTGGCATCTGCAGGTTGGTGATGATGTTACTGTGCTTGATGCCACTGGAAAGTTTGTCATGCCAGGTGAAACTTCGTTTCATCATTGGGTGCCCAATAGCTTACAACTGGTTTTTAAGTCTCTAAAAGACTTGTAAAGTAGTTCAAGAACTGAGATTATATGGAATCGTAACTTTAATGAATCTCTATCCACTGGTTACTTATTTCAGTTTCATGATTATTCATATATTTTATATGAACCTTGCACACTAAATTAGGGCAAGTTGCAACCTTTCAGCATTAATCCATGCACATTAAGACTTGGGAACCTGTTTAACTGTGTCATGGGTATACACTTCCAAGATAGCCTTGGCTATGAATGGTTAATGTGATTAATGGAGTGGTTTTCCAAATTGATGGTGAAATTGTTCATGCTTTTCAAGGAAGACTATTAAGCAGATAATTACAATTATAAGCTCTTCCAGTTCCACATTTATAAAGATGAATAAATCACACAGAAAAGCACCTTTGAACCTCAGATTCTAACCTGATACAATTCACTATCTAATTTGTGCTATTTGTGAGACGTGTTCCACATTTTTTGGATAGGTAAACTTTATATGGTGGTTGGCTGATGTTAGGGCACCGTTAAGATCTAAGATATATATTGTGAACTATAAGTGATAAACCTGTATCAGTTGTAGAGGGAAAAAGTATAGTTTACGGTTTATTAAGGCTGAACAGTTAGGCCTTGGAAACCTGTGAAAAAAGAAAGAAAATAGAAGAAAAGGGAAAAAAAAAAAAATGAAGAAGAAAAAATAATCTGTAGCGACAATGCGAAAAGGGAGTTAACATTTGAGGTGACAAAAATTGTTTTACTTATTGAGATTAGGAGCCCAAGAAGATTAACGCATTCATACACTTTTAATTTAATGAGCTCTAGCTTCAAAGGTCATTGTTCACAAATGTTTGGTGTTGTTTTTCATATTCTTCTGTCAAATTTATGTCGTATAGTAATTGAATTAAAGTCTTCTTGATTCCCCTATAGACTTGAGAGGAGGATTCAGACTTGAATTCCAGTTACATGGTTTTATTTGTTTATTTAGGTTAGTAATTTTATTCATTAAAAGGAGCCAAAGAAAGTGTGAACCATGTAGATGGGAAGAACACAAGAGCTCCTTAAAAGCTAGCCCCCTTTAGAACTTAAGTCTCCTAAAAAATCTGCAAACTAGGAATTTTTTTTCGCACCACCAAAACTGGAATGAGTTGAGTATGACGTTCTTCTAATCGAGGAATCCTTATCTCCAGCTCCTTAAGTTATATCTCTTCCTCTCCCTCTAGATGATAGTCCATATGAGGCAAAGTGAGGTTGTGGACCAAGCTTGCTCCAATTGCTTCTAAGCATAACCCTAATGCCAGCAACTAGTCAAAATTAAACTACCTCGCAATTCAATAAGAGGTGATTAACGGTCTCCTTTAGCTTTGTGCACATGGAACACCATCTAGGGAGTGTGTTTAGTGTTCAGTGATTAGTAGGTTTGTCTAACTCAAAATTCATACACTTTTTAATTGAAATTATTTTGTAATCAATTTCTCAGAATATTTCACCAATAGCACCAAATGGAGGAACCACTGAAATCTTCCAGATTTCAACAAGTAATAGGGTTACCCCTTCGCACAATGTATAAGCATTACACACTTTTTCACTTTGATAGGGATTAGTTAATATAATTTTCTTTATTAAACCTCTTGAAGGTTGGTGAGGTGCAATCCAACACTTCTTGTGAGGTGAGATATCTTTGATATAATATTCTTTACTATACTTTTGTTTTATGAAAATGTAGAATAAAACAAAATTATCTAAGTAGGATTTAATTGTTAAAATCACAACCAATTCATCCTTCTTTTCCTTTTTCAACCTAAAGGCATACTCCAATAACTTTAACCCTCTCTAACCTATACTCCAAATATAAGTGGTTCAAGGTTTAGAATTGAAGGCTGTTAAAAAATATCAATGACATAAACTTGGAGGTTCCAGCTCTCATTCTAAAAGTGGATATATGTATGTGATGAATAAATGCCAATTAGATACATTGATGTGATTTAAGGACGTGAAATGAGTTGTAACTAATATTGGAAGAGAGGCAAGTGAGTTTCTAATAAAAATAGGCTTACATCAGTGATCCACGTTTGGTTATTGTTTATTTTATTCTTTTATATCACTTCTAGATGAGCTTATTTACATATTCATGAGTTTCCAATAAAAATAGGCTTATTCACATATCAACAAGTTATCACTTAAATTTGACGATTGACCTTCCATAAAATTGATCATAGATGGGCAACGTCATTATCCCTTGGAAAAGTCCATTATGGTGCATATATTCTCTTATTAATATTTCATCTTATTAATGTACTAGGCATAAGTTAACCATACAAGAAGTGCAGGGAATACTCTCTTGATCCTCTTTCTCCAATGTTTGTGTTCCTTTCATTCACAAAAGTTATTATCATCATATCTTAGCCTGTTGGTTTGTTAGTTATTTATGTCAACAATCAAGATCATTTCATCGCACAACTATGTTTATATAATATATATGTATATTTCATGAAAGCTTTGAGCACATAGCAATGTTATGTGGAATCTTCTATTCCTCCTAGTGTACCTATGTTCACCGGATATAACAACATAAAGGTATGGGATGTGTCTGACACCATACCCAAATTAGACTCTGGGATCATTTTAATTTTTACAATGTTTGAAGACAAAGATGCTCACATTTGGTTGTAAAGAAAACTTTCTAGTCTCTGACATGGATGAGAGATGTAACTTCTCTGTTTCCCCTAAATCCCATATAATTTTAGTTATATTCTTGATAATTTACATCTTATCTCAAAATATAATACAATACACAATACATTTAAATGTGTCTATGTACATATACCTAACTTTTGGATACATGTCCCAATATCCAAATATTTAGGCTTATAAAATCCCGCCGACACCTGCACCAGATACTTGTATCCATGCCCATGTAACATAGGTACATAGATTAGATCTTCATATGTTGTAATAGCAAAGTAGGACCTGTCAGTCATTTCATAGCGCTGATTCTTATGTTAGTATGGTAAATTTTTCTGTATGATGTTTACAGGAGGAATTGATCCTCACACACACCTGGCCATGGAGTTTATGGGTACTGAGACCATTGATGATTACTTCAGTGGTCAGGCTGCTGCATTAGCAGGGGGAACAACAATGCACATTGATTTTGTTATCCCAGTAAAGGGGAGTTTATCTGCCGGTTTCGAAGCCTATGTAGGAAAAGCCAAGAAGGCTTGTATGGATTATGGTTTCCATATGGCAATCACCAAATGGGATGAAACTGTATCAAAAGAGATGGAAATCATGGTTAAGGAAAAAGGTTTGTATCTCTTATTTCCTTGTAGTGTAGAATGAGTTTGGTTGATGTAACCTGATCTCAAATTCATGAGTCATTGGTGAATATCTTTATCTCGATTTTCATTGGACTTGGGTAAAATATTAAATAGGTTATTTCTGCAAACCTGCAGGTATCAACTCCTTTAAATTTTTCCTAGCATACAAGGGGGCTCTTATGGTCAATGACGAGCTTCTATTAGAAGGACTTAAAAAATGCAAGTCTCTTGGTGCCTTGGCTATGGTCCATGCAGAAAATGGAGATGCTGTATTTGAAGGACAAAAAAGAATGATAGAACTTGGTATTACAGGTCCAGAGGGACACGCGCTTTCAAGGCCTGCAGTGGTAACTCCTTAAGAATACATTTTCGTTTTCTATGGACATATTATTGCTAGCATTGCTCTTGGATGTGTAGCGTCCTCCACAAACCAAAAAATAGCACACGGGTTGTGGATGAAAACTTCTGGTTCAATTGCATTGCTTAGTAGAAACGTTAACATGGTGTTGTTTTCTGCGAAAGAATCCTTTTATGCTGCTTTCTGGTGGTTTCTACTTCTTTCTTCTTTTTCTAAAGATACGTGAAATATTTAGAAAACAATAATGTTGAGAGGGAGTCGATGAAAAGAATGCATGTTTTTTGAAGTGGAGCTAAATTTGTTAAGTTATTTATTGTTCATTGCACATACTGACTAGCACTGTTGATCATTTTTAAATGCATTTGTTACTGATTGACACAGTTCTGGAACTATGGCACTAAAATGGTTTTAAACTAGGTGAAATTTATGTATTCTTTCAATGGTATGGTAACTCTGGACAAAATGTCAGATTATTGAGGTGTCTGAGCTGGATGTGAGCAGGTTAGTGGAAGTGTATCATCCCCACGTGGATTTGTACTTCTCTTTAATTGAAATTTATAGCAGTGCATGGAGCTGTAATCTTAGAACTTTGCCTTTACTTTTCTATATTTATAGGCTCTTTTGCAGGGATTTTTTGGGTATTCTTGTAGGCATAATTTTTGTATGTCATCTTCATAACCATGGACTTCTTATTTGGGAAGAGAGAAACGGAGAGAGGGTGATGTTGTAGTACAGTGAGTTGTAGTCCACCAACCCTTATGGTCTGATTGCTACAATGGAAGAGTGGGAGGAAGGAGGAGGTATCGAGAAATGGAGTTTCTAGCATTCAGGATGAAGTGAAGGTGCACAAAAAGGAAGAAAGGGATAATACACTTTTCCCTTTGATGCCCACCAAATCTTTTTGGGGTGGCGAAGGTGGTTGGGGCTTTTTTTGTTGGTTTGGTTTCTTTCTTCTTCACTCCAAACATGGCTGACACTTTAATAGTAAGGGTACAACAATAAATTCAAACAATACTTATATTTCTTTCCTTGGGTCATTCAGGTTCTTTTTAGAGAACATTTTAGAGAACAAATGAAGTTTATGTACCTGTAAAGATATGTTTTGATCTCATGTCATATGATGTAAAATGGGCTCAGAAGGCTAAGTTTTCTAATTTTTTTCAATGATGCAGTGCTGTTGAGTGACAATTATTCTGCATTATTGATCACTTCCATGTTAACCATTCTAGTTGTAAAAATTGAAAGTTTTTTGTGATTTGGATTCTGCTGTTTTTATCTTTGGTTAAATATTGGGATCTTGTTTGGTCCTCAATATTGACCTCAATCTGTAAATGCTGTCTTTAATTATCATTATTATTATTTTTAATTTTTTTCCTACTTTCAAAATTTTGACTTTTCAAACACAAGTAAAACTTTTTCGACAATTCCTTGCTTTCTAGCGGATAGTGCATGTCAAAAATTCAATGTGCAACTTTAACACCCTTTAATTTGGTTATCTTCTTTTTCAGAAGCTGCAATCTTTACTTATGATATCTTTGACATTCTCCATCAAGGATCTTCTAACATATTTTGGAAAAATGAAATTAGAAACCATGGACTAGTTGTAACTTGTACGCTAGTAACTCTCCTAAGTATTTATTCTTCTGTCTTCAGAGTGTCAAACCCAACCCTCCTCCCTTTTTATTTTTAATTTTATGTGCTTCACCTCTGAACACTTCATTTCCTTTATAAAGCTATGCTTATTATGTAATTAACCTTTTGGTTTAATGTTCGTGTAGCTTGAAGGAGAGGCAACTGCTCGAGCCATTCGTTTGGCTGCTTTTGTAAACACACCTCTTTACATTGTCCATGTCATGAGCATTGATGCGATGGAAGAAATAGCTACAGCTCGAAAATCAGGTTTGAACTTTTTAAATTGTAGTGGTGATTATTGTGTCAAATTCATATGGTACGTTGACAACATTATTATTGCACTGAGATGGAGCATTTACCTGTGCTCTTGTATAGTTAACAAAGCCCTAGTCTAAAAAAATTCAGTTACATGAATCTAGAGCCACACCCTCTAATAGATTCTTGGAATCACATTTGTTCTCACGGCCTCTACTTAATTCTTGTAACCTTCATTTTTTCATTCTCCTCCTATATACAATTGGGCCTGAGAGACATCTACGCATCAATTTGAGAGGGACTGTTGAGTATATTGTCATTATTGAAATAGGGATGCTTTTTAAATTTCTTGGACTTTATTAGGATAAATACATGGACATAGGGATGAGGAGAGTAACTTATACCAAAATCCCTATTTTAATATGTCCAAGGGGATATGAATTTTTTTTTCATATTTCTTAATTTAATTTAATTTTTCATATTTAATGGTGTTTACAAGGTGAAAAATTATTTTTTTCATAATTATCTTATCAAAAAAAAAAAAAAACATTTTATGCATAATTATGTGGTAAACTCAACTTCTTAGACATACTTGCTAAGTGAATGTCCATCTACACATGACAGACACATACTGGATATCCTTACTCTACTATCAATTGCTTGACACCAGCAGTTATACATTTAGAATAGTTCATGTAATGTAACATAGCATACATCATATAAATACAGGAAAATTATTTATACTATGTCATATATAAACTGCTTATGTACACATTCGTGTTGACGTTGAATGTATGTGTACAAGTCTATAGTTCATGCTGTAAGTATTTCCGAATGAATTGTATATTCAACTTGTATTGATTGAATAAAGAATACATCATTTATATAGAACACTAAATCCTAATCATACATGAATACATCACTGATATATAGAAGTCTAATAGATATAGGACTCTAATTCCTAATCCTATAGGGAAAAAGGAGAACACATTCTCACACCCCCGCTCAAACTCAAGGTGTTTTAGCAGAAAACACTGAGAGTTTGTCAAGAAAAAACCGAAACCAAGCAGTGGTGTGAGTCTTGGTGAAGAAGTCAACAAGTTGCAGAGCCGAAGAGACAAAAAGAAGCGAGATAAAGCTAGACTGCAGATGCTGACGGACAAAGTGACAAATCAATCTCAATATGCTTTGTCCGTTCATGGAAGACAGTATTATGTGCAATTTGAATAGCACTTTGGTTGTGACAATAGAGAGAGGTCGGGGAAGATTGAGGGACGCCCAAGTTAGATAAGAGACCATGAAGCCAGACAATTTCAGCAGTAGCATAAGCCATAGCACGATACTCAGCTTCGGCAGTAGAACGGGCAACAATAGTTTGTTTTTTGCTTTTCCAAGAAATCAGGGAATCGCCAAGAAACATACAAAAACTAGAAGTAGATTTACGATCATTAACATCACCAACCCAATCAGCATCAGTATAAGCCACCAAGTTTAAGCAAGAAGTAGAAGAGAATAGCAAGCCTTGGAAGAGAAATAATAAAGAGAGAAAAGAAATAATATGTATTGGTTCGGCGGACGGCCAAGGCAAGACTGTCGCCCGCCGATAAAGCGAAATTACTAGGTACTTAACCTAGCTCCGATGACATGTTTTTCTTTCAGTATCACTTCGTGGTGATCTCTCTCTACTATTTTTTTTTTTTTTTTTACTCGTAATACATTTTTTTTTTCTCCACTATATCTTTCCCTCTGCTTCAACCTCAAATTAGGTTCTATCTGCAAACCTATTTGAGTTTGAGGGGGGTATTATACCTATATCATGGTGAACATGGTTATATACCATGCAAACCGCGTAGCCGCCTCCTTTGGCGCACAATCCAAGCCGCATTCTCTGGCGCACCACCAAACTCGCCCCCTAGCGCACCATCTAAGCCGCCTCCTGGTGCACTCAGTCATCTGTTGCCATCATCGTTCAGCACCACGTCATAAGTTATGTGTGGGCAAGACTGCCGCCCGCCGATAAAGCAAAATTACTAGGTACTCTAGCTCCGATACCATGTTTTTCTTTCAGTATCGCTTCGTGGTGATCTCTTTCTACTTTTTTTTTTTTTTTACTCGTAATACATTTTTTTTTCTCCACTATATCTTTCCCTCTACTTCAACCTCAAATTAGATTCTATCTTCAAACTTATTTGAGTTTGAGGGGGGGGTGTTATACCTATATCATGGTGAACATGGTTATACACCATGCAAACCACCTAGCCGTCTCCTTTGGCGCACAACCCAAGCCGCCCCTCTCTAGCGCACCACCAAACTCGCCCCCTGGTGCACCATCCAAGCCGCCTCCTGGCACACTCAGTCATCTGTTGCCATCATCGTTCAGCACCACGTCATAAGTTATGTGTGTGCCACGCTTGCTGGTTCAACATCTAGTCTTTATAACGGTCCAGCATAATCCCTTCAAACTGTCCCAACATTGATTCCGGTTAGCCCCTACATCGGTCCGGCATGACCCCTTTAAACTGTCCTAACATTAGTTCCAGCCAGTTCTTACAATAGTCCGACACGACCATAAACTGTCTCTCGGCATTAGTTCCAACCAGTTTCAATGTTGATTCGGCACGACCTTAAATTGTCCTGGCATTAGTTTTAGCCAGTTCCGACAATGGTCCGACATGACTATAAACTGTCTCCCGATTTTAGTTCTGGCCTCTGATCTATTTCAAGCACCCTTGCGCTCTCGTTCGAATTTTGCAATCTATTTGCCTTTTAGAATAATAAAGAGAGAAAAGAAATAATATGTGTTATGTTGAATGTATTGTATTGAATGTCTTGTCCTATACAATAGAAGGCTTGTATATATAGACTAAGAAAGAGTATCCTACTAGAAATCTAACTATGAGAAAGAGTATCCTATAAGAGACCTAACTATGGCAATAACTTATATATTTAGGAAATCAATACCTAATATGTGTAGGAATATATACCATATATATATTAACATCCCCTCCCTCGAACTTAAGGAGGATAAACATCTTGAGTTTGGAGAAATAAACTAAAATATGAAATAAAACTAAATAAAATAAAAGGCAAATAGATTAAAAAATTCGAACGAGAGTGCAAGGGCACTTGAAATAGATCAGAGGCCGGAACTAAAGCCAGGAGACAGTTTCTAGTCGTGTCGGACCATTGTAGGAACTGGTTAAAACTAATGCTAGGATTAAGGTCGTGCCAGATCGATATGGAAATTGGCTGGAACTAATGCTGAGAGACAGTTTGTGGTCGTGTCGGACTATTGTAGGAACTGGCTGGAAGTAATGCCAAGACAGTTTAAAGGGGTCATGCCGGATCGATATAGGAGCTAACCGGAATCAATGTCAGGACAGTTTGAAGGGGTCATGCTAGACCGTTGTAGAGACTAGATGTTGAACCAGCAAGCGTGGCACACACATAACTTATGACGTGATGCTGAACGATGATGGCAACAGATGACTGAGTGCGCCAGGAGGAGGCTTGGATGGTGTGCCAGGGGGCGAGTTTGGTGGTGCGCCAGAGAGGGGCGGCTTGGGTTGTGCGTCAGAGAATGTGGCTTGGATTGTGCACCAAAGGAGGTGGCTAGGTGGTTTGCATGGTGTATAACCATGTTCACCATGATATAGGTCGCGATGATGAACCAAGATGAAGCCGACGCGGACTGAGAGAGATACGATAAAGCAAGCGCGATAATTGATTGCGATTTTCTGACTCTGGTTGTCTCTCTCTCTCTGTGGCTTCATCATCGTGACTCTCTCTCGCAACTCTGGTTCTCATCTCTCTATCTCTGTCTCGGTAATTTGTTATCAATAGTATTAAAGCCCTTATTCTTGTTTGGCCCATTTATTAAGTTATTAGTATACTTTGACCCATTAATCTTTAGTTTATTAACTTAGAAAATATGAGGAAGAAGAACTCCGAAATATGAGGAAGAAGGAATATATTTCTGTTATATTCAAAACTTCTTATCTTACAAGACCAAATGACACTCCTTATATAGGAGATATTACAAACATCATTATAACCCATTATATGCCACTTGCATATTATATATTACCACTATCTACCACTATCATATTATATACATGCCACTATCTGCCACCAACACCACTATCATATTCTATACATGTCACTATCTGCCACCAACACCACTATCATATTATATGCATGCCACTATCTTATTATATACATTAACACAAATTTCCAGCACTCCCCCTCAAGCTGGTTTGAAGATATCTTCCATAGCCAGCTTGCTAGTCAGCTTATCAAATTGCTTCTTGTATAGTCCCTTCGTTAGCACATCAGCTAATTGTTCACCTGTTGGAAGGTAGGTCATACAGATTATGCCAGCATTGATTTTCTCCTTGATGAAATGTTTATCCACTTCTATATGTTTTGTGCGATCATGTAGAACTGGATTATGAGCTATAGATATAGCTGCTTTGCTATCACAATAGACCTTCATAGGTGTCGGGTGAGAAAGTTTTAATTCTTCAAGAATTCTTTTAATCTACATTACTTCACAGATTCCATGGGCAACAGCTCTGAACTCTGCTTCTGCACTACTTCTAGCTACCACATTCTGTTTTTTACTCCGCCATGTAACTAGGTTCCCACCTACAAAGGAGCAGTGTCCGGATGTTGATCTCCTGTCTGTAACACTTCCTGCTCAGTCTGCATCTGTGTATACTTCCACTTGAAGATGTCCATGTTTCTTGAACAGTAAGCCTCTCCCTGGAGTTCCTTTCAAGTATCTTAAGATCTTATAAACGGCCTCAAAGTGCTCTGCCCCTGGTGAGTGCATGAACTGACTTACCATGCTGACTGCAAAGGCAATATCAGGCCGCGTATGAGACAAGTAAATCAATTTCTCTACAAGTCGCTGATATTGTTCCCTCTCTTTGACTTCTTCAGCCTTAGCAGCTTGTAACTTCAAGTTAGGCTCGATCGGAGTCTCCACCATCTTACAACCAAGCATACCTGTTTCTCCAAGGAGATCAAGAACATATTTTCTCTGATTAACGAATATACCTTCCTTGGATCTTGCAAATTCCATTCCGAGGAAATACTTGAGGGCTCCCAGATCCTTAATGTGAAATTCTTTTGCGAGTTTCTCTTTGAGGGCTGCTAACTCTACTTCATCATTACCAGTTAAAATGATGTCATCAACATAAACAATCAAAATTGCAATTTTACTGTTTTTTGAATGTTTATAAAATATTGTGTGATCTGTTTGACTCTGCGAGAAGCCACAAATGATGACTGCCTTCCCAAAGCGTTCAAACCACGCTCTTGGTGATTGTTTGAGTCCGTATAATGACTTGTTCAATCTGCATACTCTGTCGCTTCCAAGTCTCTGCTCAAATCCCGGCGGTAGGCTCATGAACACCTCCTCTTCAAGATCACCATTGAGAAATGCATTTTTAATGTCAAGTTGATGTAGAGGCCAATCTGAATTTACTGCAAGAGATAACAGTACTCTGATGGAATTTATTTTAGCAACAGGAGCAAACGTCTCCTGATAGTCGATCCCATAAGTTTGAGTGAAGCCTTTAGCCACCAGTCTCGCCTTGTATCTCTCAACGCTTCCATCTGCGTTACATTTTATCGTAAACACCCATTTACACCCAACTGTTTTCTTGTCTTTGGGTAGATCAACTATCTCCCAAGTACCACTTCTCCTTAAAGCATTCATCTCCTCCATGACTGCTAATTTCCAATTCGGATCATCCAATGCTTCCTGTATATTCCTTGGAACAAACAAGTGTGAAATCCTAGATGTGAAAGCTCTATGGTTTTTAGACAGTCTTTGATAGGAGAGGTAATTTGCAATAGGATGTTTAATGCAATTTCGGACACCTTTCCTAATTGCTATAGGAACATCAAGGTCGGAAATAGAAGGAATAGGATTACTTAAAATTTCGATGCCAGAACTCGGGTGGACATTCGGGTCATTAGGATGGACATTCGGGTCATTATTCCTCGGATGAAATCGCTTCCTAGTATAAACCTGAAGCTCAGGATTTAGATCATTTTGTAGTACTTTTCCCCCTAAACAAGAACCTTCTTGACTAGGCACCATAGAACTTGGTTCTCTTAAGTGATCATTATCAGACAGATGTGGTTTTTGTGTAGGATAAATGACATTGGGGAGCGGGATAGAAATATCCTAAAAACGGTCTTCTACTCCACTTGTCTCCCCCTGAAGAGAAGTGTTGGGGAAATAGGATTTTGTTCCACAAATGACACATCCATACTCACATGAAATTTCTTGGTTTGAGGATCGAAACACTTATACCCCTTTTTGTTTGAGGAATAACCCAAAGAAACACATTTTATAGCACGGGGGTCAAGTTTTGAACGAAATTGACTGGGAACATGAACATAGGCAGTACATCCAAAAACTTTGGCGGGTAAATCAGAAAACAACCTCGTGTCAGGAAAAAAAGTTTTGAGACAATCAAAAGGTGTTTTGTATGTTAACACCTTTGTAGGCATCCTGTTTATCAAATAAGAGGCTGTTAAAATTGCTTCACCCCATAAATATTTAGGAACATGCATGTAAAACATTATAGCACGTGCTACTTCAAGTAGATGTTTATTTTTTCGTTCTGCAATGCCATTTTGTTGAGGGGTATCCCGACATGTAGATTGATGAAAAATCCCCTTTTTTTTCAAAAACTCACCCAACTGCTCATTGAAATATTCTGTTCCATTATCAGAATGTAAAATACCAATTTTGGTTTGAAATTGGTTTTCAATCATATTGTAAAAATTTGTGAATAAATTTTTCACGTCAGATTTTTTATTCATCAAATAAATCCAACATAAGCGGGTATGGTCATCAATAAATGTAACAAACCATCTTTTACCAGAAAGAGTAGTGATTTTAGAAGGGCCCCAAACATCACTATGAATCAAATAAAAAGGTTTGGAAGCCTGGTAAGGTTTTGGCAAATAAGTAGAGCGATGAAATTTTGCAAAAATGTAACTTTCACAATGAAAAGAAGAACAATCAATCCCTTTAAATAATTCTGGAAATAAATGTTGCAGATAAAGAAAACTAGGATGTCCTAGCCTATAGTGCCATAGCATTATTTTTTCTCGAATAGAGATTGAACTAGTACTATTAAAGCTCTGAGCTTTTTTATTACTAACAGGTACTTCATCAAAGTAGTAAAGACCTTCAAGCATCCTAGCACGCCCAATCATCATCCCCGAGTTTTGGTCCTGAAATTCACAATGGGATTCAAAAAATGTAACACGACAATTAGAATCCTTAGATAGTTTACTGACAGACAAAAGGTTACAGGCTAAGTTGGGGATGTGAAGAACAGCATTGAGATTAATTTTCTCAGTTAGTTTAATAAATCCTTTTCCTGCAATAGGTGAAAAACTACCATCGGCTATTCTGATTTTGTCATGACCAGAACAAGGGAAATAGGTACTAAATAAATGGGAAAAACTAGTCATGTGATCGGAGGCACCGGAATCTATGATCTACGGAGAGAAGTTTAGGCAAGAGAAGGCTTTAGGATTTCTACCTGTTTGTGCCAACAAAACACTAGGAGTACCGGATGAGGAGTTGGATTTTATCAGCTTTAAGAGTTGATCAATCTGCTCTTTGTTGAAGGGACCTGAATCGGCTTCATTAGCGGTAGGAAAGCCACGATTCTTCTCTCCTTGTTTGCTGCTTTTCCAGTTGACAGGTTTGCCATGGATCTTCCAACACGTTTCGCGTGTATGGCGAGGCTTGTTGCAAAAATCACACCAGACCCGTGGCTTATCATCAAACCTGCGCTGGTAATTTGCAGCCTTGTTGGCCGCAGCATCGCTAATTAAAGCAGAAATTTCAATTGATTCACCAGTACCTTTTTTCTTAAGCATGACGCTCCTTCGGCTCTCTTCCCTTCTGACTTCGGCAAATACTTCGCCAATGGATGGGAGAGGAGGTGTGCCAATAATTCTTCCTCGCACTTCATCGAACTCAATGTTGAGGCCGGCAAGAAACTTGTAAATACGGCTGTCTTCCACAGTTTTCTTGTGGTGGTTGCAGTCGTCAACCGATTTCCATTCGTATGTGTTGAAGATGTCAAGATCCTGCTACAACCTTTTCAACGAATTGGAATATTTGGTGACGGAATCATCTTCTTGACGAATCTCTCCCAACTTCAAAGTTAATTCGAAAACTTGAGATTGATTTCCTAGGTCAGAATACATCTGACTAACATTATCCCACAATTCTTGTGCAGTAGTATAGCACATGTAATTAGAGCTTATATCCTCCTCCATGGAATTGACCAACCATGTCATAACCATGGAGTTTTCAGCGTCCCAACTGTCGAACAGCGGATCATTAACAGTAGGAGCCTTCTTGTCACCAGTGATGTAACCGATCTTTCCTTGCCCACGGATATACATCCGGATAGATTGTGACCAGCGGAGAAAATTATCACCATTTAGGCGGATGGTGGTGATTTGGACAGAGTGAGAGTTGGACGTTTTCACCGGAATGGCAGCGGCAGGGGTTGAAGTGGTTTCGGACGTGACTTCCGACATGGCTATGACGGTTTTAGGGCTGCTGTGTTTTTTGTTGCTCTGATACCAACTTAGAAAATATGAGGAAGAAGAACTCCGAAAATATGAGGAAGAAGGAATATATTTCTGTTATATTCAAAACTTCTTATCTTACAAGACCAAATGACACTCCTTATATAGGAGATATTACAAACATCATTATAACCCATTATATGCCACTTACATATTATATATTACCACTATCTACCACTATCATATTATATACATGCCACTATCTGCCACCAACACCACTATCATATTCTATACATGCCACTATCTGCCACCAACACCAATATCATATTATATACATGCCACTATCTTATTATATACATTAACACAAATTTCCAGCATATTACAATGACGGATACCAAAATTCAAGCCATCAGATGTAAGCTCACTGGTGCCAATTATGCTTATTGGGATAGTATTATGAAGAATTTCCTTCTTGGTTAAAAAAAATAGGGCTATGTTTCTAGTTCTGTTCCTCGTCCATTGGACCCGAAACAAGAAGGATATCCGACTTCCTATGACACTTGGGATTGTGATAATGCCTAAGTTTTGACCTAGTTTCATAATTCTGTGGATGACCGTATTGCAATAATGTTTTCAAAATACAGTACTGCTAAGGAGGTGTGGGACTATTTATTAGGTGTGTATCAACAGTCCAACTTTGCCAAACGGTATGAGTTGGAAATAACGATTCAAAGTGCTTGCCAACGGGATCAATCTATTCAGGACTTTTACATTGAGATGACAGGTCTCTGGGATCAGTTGGCTCTCATGGAACCGTCTAGTCTCAAGGCACGAGACGCTTATATTGAGTTTCGAGAGCAAGGTTGTTTAGTGCAGTTCTTAACGGCTCTCTCTTCTCAGTATGAGGCTATCCGTGGTGGCATCCTTCATCGGTCTTCGCTCCCCTCTGTAGATGCTATTGTTCGTGAGCTCCTCTTCGAGGAAATCCGTCTTAAGACGGCCAGTCAGACTCTGTCTCCTTCAGTCTTCTTAGCACAGCCACCTCTATTGGCGACTCCATCTGCTTCTCAACCTCAGTCTTCTGCCAAGCCCAAAAAGGGGCCCTTAGCATCAGATGAGTGCTTTCTGCCATCAAAATGGTCATTAGAAGTACAACTGTCCCAAGAAGAGCCGTCGGTCTACTTAGCCGTCTCAACCACAGTTCCGAGGTCCTGCTCCGAGTACTTTTTGCCCTCCTGCTGCTTATACTGAATCTGCTTCGACTTCTGATCCTGACCTCGCTTCCTGGTCGCACAACTTCAGCATCTCCTATCCACTTCTCAGGTCGCACAACTTCAGCATCTCCTATCCACCTCTTAGCCATCCCCATCTGCCGCCGCTCTTACTTCTCTTCATTCAGGTTTGCTTGTGTCCTCTTCAGGTATCTATTCTTCTGTCTGGCTCTTTGATTCTGGTGCCTCTCATTATATGACTCCTCACATTTCCTTACTTCAAAACTATATTCCCCCACCCGTTCCTATTACTATTAATACTGCTAATGGGTGTGGTATGTCTGTTCTGTCTATTGGGTCTGTCTTACCTTCTGCCATGTCTGCTGTTACTATTCCTTCTGTTTTTTATGTCCCTCAGTTATCTATCAGTTTATTATCTATCAGTCAACTTGATACATCTGATTTTGATGTTTTCTTTTCCTCTTCTGTCTATTATGTGCAGGATCAGGTGTCCAAGAAGCAGATTGGGACCGGCCGTAGAGTTGGAGATCTCTTATGTGGTCGAAAGCTTGCATTTTCCCTTATCCACCTCTCTAGCTGCACTTTCCTCGTTTCAGTTAGATTCTCGGTCGAATCATTTTTACTTGTGGCATTCTCGCCTCGGTCATTTGTCTGTTGACCGCTTACAGTCTTTAGCTCAATCAGGGTTGTTGGGTAAGGTTTCTTTTAGTTAAATTGATGAATGTCGGGGGTGTAAACTTACTAAAATGTCAGCTTTACCATTTAACAAGGAATACATCATTTATATAGGACACTAAATCCTAATCATGCATGAATACATCATTGATATATATAAGTCTAATAGATATAGGACTCTAATTCCTAATCCTATAGGGAAAAAGGAGAACACATTCTCACACGTGTATATATATATATATACTTGTCAATTGGTAGAAGATTGACATTAACATGTGATTTTTTTTTTTGGGGGGGCGGGGGGCGGTGGTGGGATGATAAGTATAAGAAAATACAAAAGGGGTACAATCTGTACATAAAAGAAAACCTATATCATTTTATATATCAAAAACTTCATTTACATAAATATGTCTGTGTGGCTTAATGATAAAAGGTCTATGTACATACGTAGTGGTTGATAGCTCATATTGATAATGGTTGATCACTATTCCTTGTGTCACTTTGTTGATCCGTAAATCCTTTCAATTGGAGTTAAAATGAGAGTACAAAATGAAAGTGGGAAAGTGAAAGATGAAATGAAAAAAAAAAATAAAAGTTTGAGTTTTCGGTGAAAAGGGGAGAGGAATGATGGGTGAAAATAGGAGTGGGATAGGCTTCCTTTTTTAAAATTTTTTTGGACAGATTTTCAACATCATTAATTCTAAATTTTTTGCTTTGTAAATTAATTGAGTTTACGTAAGTAAAAAAAGTTAAAGAAAGACAGTTTAAAATGAAAATGAAAATAAATAAAATATGCTGATGAATTAGTTTGATATGTCACCGATTCTAACTCGATAACAACGAACAAGCTATTGAAAATTTTAGGAAGGTACAAAGAAATTCTGTTCGATAAGTCTGATATTGTGGATGTATATCATTGATGTTAAGGATATTCCGGCCGTTTTATTTTAGTTAGATATTTTCAAATAATTTTTATCACTCATACCGTTACCGATATATCGCGATATTCAAAATCATTGGAAATAGTCAAATTATGGTTACATTCTCATAATTATCCTTGACCTTTTAAATACGTTCACAGATACATTGTGATTTGTGACTCTAAAGTAACAGCATGCAGTGAGTCTGCGACAATACTATCCATGCAACAAATAGTTTGCTAATGTTCATTTTCTTCATTGAAGCAATGCTCACTATTACACTAGACTGGTGTAATATTTCGTCATCACGTGTATATTTGGTTGACTAATGGTTGGCTTGCGTCCTTTTATATCTGATTATATATTTTTAAAATCTGGTTTAAGAAATTGCTACTGATTGCATATAAGTTGTTCCTCCTTTTTAATTTTTAATTTTCATTTGTAACAGGATTTTGATTTTGCCTTTTGCTTCTGTATGCCTTGCACAAAAACATCAGAGATGATTGTGATCCTATTTACATAATTTTTGATTCACTAAGTTTTCATGAATTAGGATCTTTGGAGCAAACTCTTTGGATTTTTCATTATTATTATCCTTCAACTGCAGGGCAGAGGGTTATTGGGGAGCCAGTAGTGTCAGGATTGGTCCTCGATGATTCTGGGCTTTGGGATCCTGACTTCATCACTGCGGCTAAGCAAGAACCTGACTCTCTTTCCACTTTATTTCTTGTTTTTCATTTTTTTATATCTTGCTGCTAATCTGTCAGGTTCAATTCTATGTGAAGCAATATTGTCCTTTTATGTTTCAGGTTTGTCATGAGTCCCCCTATTAGGGAATTGGGACATGGAAAGGCTCTCCAAGCTGGCTTGTCAACAGGGGTTTTGCAGGTTTTGCTCTCATCTTTATAGTAGATAGCTTCTATGTTCTACTCCGAGGATAGGAATTTGAATGTTAGATGTTCTCCTAAAATCATGGCATTTGTAAATAGATTATTTCCTTGAATTGCAGTTATTGATTTTCTGATATGTGCTATTAGAATCACCAAGAATGTATATATCTAATTTAGGATTTTTGCTCAGATAGTCTATGACATGATTGAGCTATTTTTATGTCCCAGTCCTTGTTAATTTGCCTATGACTGTGCTTCATATTTTGCAGCTAGTAGGAACTGATCACTGTTCCTTCAATTCCACACAGAAAGCTTTTGGCATAGATGATTTTCGTAAAATACCAAATGGGGTCAACGGTAATTATGAGCTTTTATGGTTCTTAGTATCTGCAAAGTTTCCTTTTTCATGGCCCGAGTCAGTAAGTGGGGTTTATTTAACCTATTCTACTTTCTAATTCATCTCTTTGTGGCAATCCTGGGAATGTATAGGCATCGAAGAGAGGATGCATCTAGTTTGGGATACGATGGTGGTGAGCTTCTGTGAATTTGTACTTTGACCATTGAAAACTAACTGTATTCGTTAAAATTTTGTTTTCTCAATTTCTATTTGTTTGTCCAGGAATCAGGCCAAATATCTATCACTGATTATGTCCGAATAACCAGCACTGAATGGTATGCTTTCACTGTGAAAGCTTGGATTATGTCTCATCTCTATTTGAATTTCTATAATGCTCCCTCAGATGCCAAATTTAATTCATAAAATCATGTTTCTTAACAGTTCGGTCCCACTAACAGGTTTATGGTAAATGATTTTAAAATTTTCATTTTGTTCAGTGCTAGGATCTTTAATATATATCCAAGGAAAGGAGCAATCCTTGTTGGATCAGATGCAGATATAATCATACTCAACCCAAATTCAAGCTTTGAAATTAGTGCCACTTCTCACCACTCTAGATTGGACACGAATGTCTTTGAGGGAAGAAGAGGGAAGGTAACATTTCGTAATTGATTGGTCCATGTGTTAATAACCAATAAACTATGGTAATTAATTGCATTGTGATGAGAGAATGGAATTGAAACATTTTGTTTTATTTTACATTTAAATTTGAAAGGCATAAGCTTAAGGAGAGTACATGGATTTATGATCTCTGCAAAGGTTAATTTGCTATACTGTTGCTGATTGTTCTTCTGATGCTTTCCATCTGTCTGAGTTATGTGTTCCTCTTGTTTGATCCATATTCCGTAAAGTTTTTGCAGGTAAATGCTTGCCTATGGTTTATTTTGTAAATTTTTGGGTTTGTGAGAACTATGGCGTGAATGTTATTGTAGTTGTTTGGATGCAGTAATTTAGTGGGAAGGATTTTTCAATTTTGATTTGTCCGTAAGGTATGCCATCATTTGAACAGTTGAGATTGGCTGCACTCTACCTGTGACGTATCTCTCTCTAATTCGTATACAATTCTATTACAATTTTGGAATTAGTAAAATACCTTGCTTTTAGTTATGACTAAATAAAATTTTCTTTAAGAAATTTCCCTTCATATTATTTCATCCCTTAATGCTAAATGCCATTCAATGCAAATGTGAAATCTCCTAATATGCTCTGTTTTTATGAGGGTTTATCAAATAAAGCTCTACATAAAGTAAAGCCAAGTTGTTCTGCTAATAGCTTTGCTGATTGTTAATCTGGTGAAGTTGGCATCGTAATGAATAAATAAGATTGTGCCGTTATTCCACAAGTTTTGTTTTTACCTTTTTTCCCATTCTCTCTCTGTTATTGCTCACCTGGAAATGCTACAATGGGCACCCCTAAAAAGGTGCACATTGTAAGAAAAGTTTTGATTTTGTTGGTGAAAGTTATGAATGTTTGTGGTGAAAGTTATGAATCCTTGTAGTGAAAGTTAGGAATAACGAAGATATAATGTGCACCCCTAAAATTATGAGCTGTAAAGTTATACTTTTGTTAGTAAAAATTATACCTATTTGTATAAGGTGCATACTGTATGCATCCTTTTTGGGGTGCACATGGTAGCCTTTTCCTTGTTCACCTCATATGAGTTTGCATGCTTATAGTTTCTAATTTGTTAGCAACACAAACGTGATTCTGTAATATTAGGGGTATTGCTAGAACTGTTATATATATATATATATATATGCATGTACATATACATATTTTTCTTTTTTATATGTAAAGTTTATTAGAAGAGGCATTGAACAGGGATGCTGCCTATGTGCAACTTCAATTGTTACTTTATGTTTTAATGTTTATTGCATGATGAATCAACACACTATTATAATTGTCCGTGAATATTGCAACTATAGATAATTTAATCTCAGTTTTTAATAACACTAAATGGTGTTGCTCATGGATCACAAACGTCGATTTCTACTTTGTGTCAAGTTCCAATGATTTCTTTTCCTGTTTTCTCAGGGAAAGGTTGAAGTAACAATTGCCGGAGGAAGGATTGTTTGGGAAAATGGTCAATTGAAGGTTGCCCCGGGTGAGGGCAAGTACGTAGAAATGCAACCTTTCAGTTATCTTTTTGGTGGAATTGACAAAGCAGATGCAAAGTACCTCTCTTCCCTCCGAGCTCCAGTGAAGCGATTCAAAGCCACGACTTGACTTGCAGGTTCAATTACTTTCACTGTTTATGATAGCTTTTCACAAACTTATGTTTAAGGGATTAAGTAATGTAGAGCTTGAGTTCGTGTAAATACAAGCTCAAATAATGAAAAGAAACAGGTGTTGATATTGTATATATCCTGTTGTAAAATATATATGCATTCATGATATAGGATTTATGCAATAAATTTTGCTATTTTGCTGATTTTTTTATTTTTATTTTTTTTAATATATCAAGAAATAATCTACTTATCTTCCTTGCTTTTCTCCTATAAAAGCATTCCAAAATAGTAAGAGCACGATACACATAGCTCACTCAAAGTTAACAGAGGTTTTGATCACGCCTACCATGACTAGCGAACTTGTCTCGCTGACAAATACAGGCACAAAGTGCACTATCGAGTGAAATATTATTAAAATCCTCAGAAATGTATAGAATTTGTCGGATATTTTGGAAATCAAGGCCTAATACAACAATTAAGGTAGGTCAGAACGTTCTTTTTTTTCTGCACAAAAATCATACATATGAAAATATTAGATCAAAGAATATGACAACACGTGTCATCTTTATCTTTTTTTTTTTTCTTCTTCTTCTCCCTAACATATTCAAGCATGTTTTAATCCATGTGCATCGGTCAACCAAGGGGATATGGATCAAAACAGGACCTGAATATGGTATGTTATTAATTGGGAGAATCATCTTCATACATAATCATCTTAAACATAATAATGTAGTGGTTGAAAAATGCAGTAGAACAAAATATAATATACAAGACACTAGAAAATGGAGTCCTACCACAACTGAATCATCATGTTGATGGTCGGATTTCTGAACGGGCTGATGCTCGGGCTGTTTCTGAATGATTAGCTCTTGTTCATTTCCGATACTATGGCGGTTGAAGTCGTTCTTGTTCTGCTTCTTATTAGCACGAGCTCGAGAAAACACCATAGAGTAGTCGGTATTACCAACCTTGTGATCCCACCCTCCAAACTGAGGAACCGACATCCTAGTAGGTTTCTGAAAATATAAAATATCAAACAATTAATAAATAATATCATTTTTCAAAGCTATAAAACTAGTAATTTTCAATGTGCATATTCATTGTTGAATGCGTGTGAATAAAAATCTATCAATTACAGTACTTGAGCTTGCATTGGCCAACATCCCCTTGGTTAGTGCACATTGCCGAATGCAATTCAAGTAATGCACGTTGACAAGGTAAATATTATCCCTAATGTTGGATGTTATAATGATGCTCTGTGAACTACCGTACTTGAGCTTGCATTGGTCAACATCCCTTTGGTTAGTGCACATTGACCAATGCAACACAAGTATCGCTTGCTAACAAGGTAAATATTGATGATCCGTCAACTATCATGCTAGAGCTTGCATTGGTCGTTATCCCCTTGGTTAATGCACACCGACCAATACAACTCTAGTATTGCATGTTGAAGGGGCAAATATAATCCTCAATGTTGGATATTATATTGATGATTTATATAACAAATAAAAGCAAGCTATGAATAGAATTGACAAAGGGTGGTCTTGATTAGCAGCCCTGCACAAAGCAAAACAATTTTACATAGGTGAGAGTTGCTGCTAATCAGATGTGAAGTAGTGTAATAAAGAGTTGTATCACATCAAAAAAAAAAAAAAAAAAAAATTCAATTTGAATGGTTATACGTGATCTTATGGTTGTTTTAGTGTAATTTTTTTCAATTTAAAAATTGATAATCAAATTTAGAAGTTGAAAACATTCCTCTAAATTCAAATAATTAGTGTTTTTTAAACTTGTTTAAGCTATAACTGTCCCCATAAACTATGAGTAGTACCAAACACTCGACACATTTCCAAAATAAAAAAAAGTTACAAGTAGCTTAAATAAAGAGTGGTGATTCATCCCACTAATTTTTGGACCACTAATAGCTCTAATGAGTTTAAAAAAAAAAAAAAAAACAAAACAAACAAACAAACAAACTCAAGCCAAAACATCACATCACTTTGGTGAGGGCCACTGTGCCACATCATTAGTGATGATGCTTTAGAGTTCCCAATTTAGTGCTCTAAAACATTATTCCTTAAATAAATTGGACAAAGCATGACATGACTATAGAATTGTATCAACAACATTGTATCAAAGAACAAAACAAAACAAAAGTTAAAAAGAATTTTATTAACTTTCAAAATACTTCAGCAGCTCAACACTTGCATGTACACAAACATTACATGCAATGATGCTAGTGAAAGTGCAAAATGAGAAGTATGAGAATGTGTAATAGATGTCAAATCAAGGTAATTAATATAATGACAGACATGAATATAAATTGTGAATTCATATTTCACGCAAATAAGTAAAGGTGATAACAAGGAAACTATGATAATGCATATATCCCTTGATAGAGTTGTGAAAAAATTAAAAAAGAAGAAGAAAAAGAAGAAGAAGATTTATATAGCTGATCATACTTGATTAGGACACAAAATTTAGTTTAATTTGATTTGATTATTGAAAATACGTATAAGAAAAATACCTTGTCGCATTGACATAAAAAATTTTATAAAAAAAATGCAACAAAAAGAAGAATGTACACGATTGTTAAATTTTTCCGTCATTATAAATGCTTTTACACAGTCCTATAAAATGGTGGGGGAAGGGAACACGAGGAAGAAATTTTTTTTTTTTTTTGAATATCCATGAAAATGAATATTTCTTTAAATTTTTATTGTTTGGAGGAAACAAACAATATCAAGTATTATGTGGATAACTAATATATATGTTGAAAAAAATCATGAGAAATTAAATTGAGTTTCATATTGTGCAATTGCCATGAATTTCTTTTATTTATTTATTATTTTTAAAGAATGAATTGTTATATATTTCGTGACTGTTGAAATCACTTGATAACAATTACTCTACAATGAATAATACTTTTAATTTAAAAAATGTTCGTGAATACAATGAAAAGGTTTCACATAAGAATGAAAATATTCACTTAAATGAAGAAATTTCATGAAAAAAGAAGAAAACAAACAAAAAATTGATTGCTTTAATTTTTTTTTTTTTTTTTTGAACATAGCGTAGAATTACCTCCCGTTTTTCCATTGTGGATTGAGAGGAAAGGATAGGAGAGAAAGGGTGGAATTGTTCGAAAAAACAAAACAACTATGATTATTCTTAATTACATGATTCTCTATTTTAGGATAATCTAAACATGCTTTAGGATGTTTTGAAATGCAAATAAAAAGAATAGTTTGATTTCTATCCATTCACATGTTGTGTTAGAGGTTGTAGTAACACCTCAATAAACTAATTCTCCGTTAAAAACTCTTCGGCCCAAATTGGATAGAGGGAGGAAAATGAAATGGTGGATTTAAAAATTAAAAAAAAAAATCCTAAATTTAGATATTTTTAAAATCTAAATTTAGCTTCTTTTTTTTTTCTTCTTTTTTTTATTGTTAGTTATACTTGTCCAAATTTATTCAACTATAATTAACTGCGGGTTGTTTTGGAAGATAGTTAAAAGTTGATTTTTTAATTTTTAATTTTTTTTTTTAAAAAGTGTAAAAAATGTGAGATGATATGACCCAAAATCGGTTAAAAACTGAAAGATGACTTTTAACTATCTTTCTAAAATAGTCCTGAGACTAGTTCAATTCAAATCTTGTCACAAATAAAATAGAGCCTCCTCAATCTCATACTTCCATCCAATATACCAACAAAATAATAATTATTGTTCAACAATCATGGTAAGTAATCATAATCATAATTCTCACAAGAGCTTTAGCTCTTGCAAAATTTTCATTTTTCTTTATTTGCCACGTTTTGGACTCTTGAGCATGGTTCTCCATGCACTAAGACACAAAGTTTTGATTTTAGCATTGCTACGAGTTGCTACTTACTCAACTTTTTGAATACACTCTACAAAATTATGTCTAATTACACGTTAATACGCTTTACAAAATTATGTCCAAGTACACATACCTTAACGTGTGACATAATTTTAAATATTTTAAAATACACCTTTAAAAATATTGTTATGTTGGGTAAGGAGTATTTTTGTTGGGACACATACCAGCTAATATTATATTTCTTTTATTTTTTCCGTTCCAAAATATTAGTCCTTTTATTTTATTTTTTATTATTCCAAAATATTAGTCATTTTCAAAAATTAAGAACAAAAATAATATAAATTTTTTATTTTGCCATTCTTTTAAATTCATTAACAACATGAAAAGTATAACTATGACAATTGATATTCCCTATAAAATGTACTATCAAAGGGTAATTTTAGAAAATTAATTTTTTTAAAGTACAATAATTGTATTACTAAAAAAAGTTAGATTCCTTAAACAAAATCATTATTTTGGAACAGAATGAGTAAATATTAGAATAAATAATGAATGTAACATTGGCAATCGACATTACATTAATCTATTAGATACTGTAATTGTGTCATAGGTTTTCAAATGTAATGTAACTATTCACAAATGAAGGAGAAAAATCGTACATCAGTAAAGTCCAAAAAATAAATAAATTAGTTCGAGTTGTCACATGGTGACCCATACTTTGATTAGAGTACAATTCCAAGTTATTGAACATTCGTTTGGAATAAACAATAGGTATATTGATCCATTCAAATCAATTCAAATCGATTTGTCCCATTTTGGACAGATGCGTAATGACGAGCAGACGGTTGTGGATTGATTTTTTTCAATCCACCTAGTTTTGAACGAATGACGGATTTGAGGTTCCTTTGATCGCAACCAAACCGCCAAACCGCAAGCACCCCTAATAATTTGTAAGACTTTGTGTTTTCAATTTGGTTAAATATTCTATTTGTGTTTTCAACTGAAAAGAAATTAAATACTTTGTTGAATATATTATATTGAAAAAGAGTTTTTAATTTGAATATATTTTTTGAATTGAAAAAAATAAATGTGTTATTTATTTATATTTTTTTATTTTTAAATCTAACTATAAAAATAATAATAAAAAAGATGATATATTGAATAAGGCCGAAATGTACATCATTGAGGCCGTTAATTAGAATCTTTTAACTTTACTTGCTGGTCGAACTGTGTATTTTATGTGTGTTGAGTGTCAATCAGGTTATACATCGTTGGAGCATAAAATGAGCAAAAAGATAGAATTTGGGCAGAGTTGACTTTCTCGCACGTGCGTTGACTTTCCCGCACGTGCGTTGACTTTTTCTGGGAAAGTCAAACCGACGTTTTAAACCTGTTTGGACGAGATTGGAAGCATAAAAAGGCAAGTAAAAGGCTGGATTAGGGTTCTGAAATTGTTTTAACCTAAAGAGGGAGGCTAGGGTTTGCAAAAGGAGGAAGAAACAAGAAGCTTCAAAGATGTCTCCCATGGTTGTTCCTTCTCCTTCTACCTCCTTCCACTCCTCCATGAGTGGCTAGTCTTCTTTTCTAGGGTTTTGATGAAACCCTAACCATGTAATTATGTAGTTTTCTTTTTTGATTTTATATTATGTAAAGGTTTGAACCATTGTATGGTGTTTTAGAAATTCTTTATATATAATTTTCATTATCTTTTCAAATATTTGACTTTCTGTGATTGTTGAATATTATCCATACATGAGTTTTCTATTCCTTCACATTCAAGGGATGGGACGAACCATGCTACGAGGAACGAGTCGTATCACTACCCTAGTTTAGAGTGAACGATTCGTATTACTTGAGATGGCTCGTGCTCGTACATTGAATGTGATGATCTTCTTGTTAAATGCTTTGAGCTTGTAGTTGTGAAGCATTAATTCGTTCAAACCATAGCATAATTAATTTCAATTGGAAACCCTAATTATGTGGTTAGTGGTGAATTCTCTACCCTAGGATTTTTTTCCAATTCAGTAAACCTAAATTCAATTATTCTTGATAATTTAAGTCATTAGTTTAATTTATTCGTTATTAAATTAGGTTATAAACAACAAATCTTTTTATCAAAATTAATTTAGGAATTTGACAATTAAATTAGTTTAATTTCACAATAGTTCCTGTGGATCGATACATGGACTTGCCATTATTCTGATAGAATTTGGTATAGTTTAGTATTTAATTTTGGTGTGTTCAACGACCCATCAAATTTTGGCGCCGTTGCCGGGGACTTCTGGCGAAATTAGTTAATTTAAAGTTACATTCTTATTTTAATTTTTAGTTTAGGATTTTATGCTTTTGGTGTTGCTAAGTGTGCAGAGTGTTTGAAATTGGAGCTATCATTGAAGTGTAAGCGGAGCGCAGCCGAGCTTAAATAAAAACTGCAGCACTAAAGTGAGTAAACAGAAGCAAACACTCACAAGCAAAGCACCAAAGTGCTAAAACGGAAGTCAAAGCTCAAACAGAGGTTGGAGACAACGTCTACACGTCAAGCATCCGCAAGGCGAGTAAAGCGTTTTCGTTAAACCGTTGTGAGTATTTCTTTCTTTGGTATTTTGCTTTCATACTTAGTGCACAGAGTCGGAACTTGTTGTGTGTGTTTGGGTAGTGTATGCACGGGCGTCGTTCTTGTCGCCCTGAATTGTGGAGTTTGGACCTCGAACTAGAAAGGACCCTTAGGAGACTTAGGACCTCTGACCGTATTCCTAGGCTTGAATATTCATACATTGAGCCATTAGAGATGGCAGATCCTAATGTCCCGAATGTGCCCAACCGGACACTTAAGGATTATTTTACACCCACTGCATATACATCACCATCATGCATCCAATTGCCCAACACCACTGCTACTCATTATGAGATTAAGTCCAGCACCATACAAATGCTCCCATCATTCCATGGACTAACTCATGATGACCCTTATAAGCATTTGAATGAATTTCTATAAATTTGCTCGACAGTAAGGATCTAGAATTTCACAAATGAGGCCTTAATGTTGCGATTGTTTCCATTCTCGTTAAAGGATAAAGCCAAACACTAGCTAAATTCTTTACCTGCTAATTCAATCACAACTTGGGACCAATTACAGCAACGGTTTTTGGAGAAGTACTTTCCCATAGGTAAAACCAACCAGCTTAGGCGAGCCATCACAAACTTTGCTCAAATAGATGGCGAGCAATTCCATGAGACGTGAGAAAGACTTAGAGACCTTCTCCAACAGTGTCCCCACCACCAAGTGCCTGATTGGCAACTTGTTCAAACATTCTATTATGGCTTAACTGAGCCACACCGCCAAATGGTGGACTCGTCCTGTGGTGGGACATTTATGTCTAAAAATGATGCCGAGGCATGGCAATTGTTTGAGAACTTAAGTGATAATTCCCTTCACCATGCCTCCGCAGCCCGGCAAGTCCGGCAACCCGTAGTTGGAGCCCCAAAAAGAGGGGGCATTTATGAAGTCGGGCAAAACCTAGAGTTAGCCCAACAAGTAGAGGCACTATCCCGCAAGATAGACCACTTGTTAGCTACGGGACATGCCCCTACCCAATAAGATCAGCCTCAATTCCGTGAGACATGTGTTATATGTGCGAGCCCTGCTCATGACTTGAGTGAGTTCCCTTCGGCATCACAATTTCCGGAGTTAGTCCAAGAGCATGTGAATGTGGCTCAAGGATTCTCCAACCCGGGTAATGACCCATACTCCAACACATATAATCCGGGATGGAGAAATCACCCTAACCTCTCATGGAGACCCCCTTCACAAGGCACTTCTTATAATTCTCCACCACCAAGGCAGAATTTTAATAATTTTGCCAACCAATCATCCTACCAACCACCGCAACCTTATCGACCCCCACAACTGTACCGGCAACCACAACCCCCGCTTGTTCCTCAGGGCAACTCTGTCTTTGAAACTCAGGTGTTAAAAGTTCTCTCAGAACTTAAGGGGTTAGCACCAATAGTTCACTCCCACACTCACTCTATTGCCAAGATAGAGACCCAATTGGGTCAAATAGCGAACTACATGAATCGGAGAGAGGAGGGAAAATTACCAAGTCAAACTGTGGCCAACCCTAAGGGACAATACGGGGCAGAGAGTTCGGGTGGGAATGGTAAGCAACATGAGCAAGTGCAGGCGGTGGTTGCTTTGAGAAGTGGTAGGGAGTTAGAGCCTCAGTCGGTTGCGCCAGATGCAACTAGAGTTAAGAAGGGTGACTATAGGGGTACACCTAATGAGAGCAAGGGTGAGGGGGAAACACTTAAGAGGGATAAGTTAGTCCCTAGCACTCCATATGTGCCTAAGGCACCCTTTCCCCAATGCCTCGATGCACCGTCCCCTTTTAATAAGAAGGCGGCATCTATGGAGGCAATGATGGATGTCTTTAAACAAGTAAAAATCAACCTTCCCCTGTTGGAGGCGATTAAGCAAGTACCATCATATGCCAAATTTCTGAAGGACCTTTGTACGCAAAAGCGTAAATCTAGGACACATGTGTCCCAAACGGTCCTACTCACGGAGCAAGTAAGCTCCATCTTGTTAAATGACACACCTCCTAAGCTTAAGGACCCGGGTGCCCCAACCATTGCATGCATTATAGGGGACCATTTCATTGATAGGGTCTTATTAGATTTAGGGGCTAGTGTCAATTTATTGCCGTACTCTGTGTACGAGGAATTTGGGCTTGGCGAGTTGAAGCCCACTACTGTCACTCTTCAATTGGCTGACCGGTCCCTCAGAGTGCCACGTGGCATGATTGAGGATGTGCTAGTTAAGGTTGATAGGTTCTACTTCCCTGTTGACTTTTTGGTGTTAGATATGGAACCGGTAACCAGTTCTAAGAAACAAATCCTGGTGATTTTAGGTCGACCTTTCTTGACTACGGCCAATGCATGCATAAATTGTCGGACCGGGGTTATGGAAGTTTCATTTGGCAACATGCAAGTGAAACTTAATGTTTTCCAAGCATCCCAACAACCTCATGAGAGAGAGGAGTGCTTATTAGTGGATGTTTGTGGATGAGATTGTGGAGGAGGCTTTGCCCTCCATTCTTGTAGAGGACCCATTAGAGGCTTGTCTAGGTCATTTTGGGTTTGAAAATTTTGATATTGATGGGTCAGTTAAGGAGGTTTTGAAATTGTTGGATGCGGGTATCATATACCCCATCTTAGATAGCAAGTGGGTGAGTCCCACACAAGTAATACCCAAGAAATCGGGCATCACTGTTGTTGAGAATGAGGGAGGAGAGTTAGTCTCCACACGAACCACTACTGGGTGGCGAGGCTGCATTGATTATAGGAGATTAAATTCCTCAACTAGGAAGGATCATTTTCCTTTACCCAGGGGTTTGATGGACCCATTTATTATGATTGATAGATTGATTCCTTAGTCTCTTTTCTTTCCCTTCTATGTTATTTTGCTTTTCTTTGTTCTCGTCATGCTTTATTTGCGTCTAGGAGACTTTAAATCCTCTAAAGGTGTAATTCCTTTGGTGTTAGCCGTGCCCGAACGGCATCTGACGGTCTGGTATAGCCACCTAACCGTGTTTGTAGTGAGTTCCTAGGAGACCAACTGAGACGGTGGAAACTAGAGTTCGAATGGCAAAGCCTAGAACACAAAGGTTTGGGATTTCCGAGACTAGAGTCTGGTTTAAATACCCAGGGGTGTGGAGATTGCTTCAAAACTACCTCGGCTTGAACTCTGTATGGCAGCCCCATAGGTTGAGGTAGCTTTATGCGCCTCGATTCTGGATACCGAATCAACCTAGTCTGTCACCCTGTTGGAGAATAGGGAAAGTTACAAACACAGTTAGGGAGAAAAGTAGTACCCGTGGTTTTCGCGTGAAGATTATACCTTTAGCGGGCATTCCGTTATTTTCTTATGTTTTATATTTATTTCGGATGTCAATTGAAGGTAGAAATACTTAGTTTTTGATTTTTTTTTTTTTTTAAAAAAAAAAAGTTTGTGTTGTACTTGTCAAAAAAAAAAATTATTGTTATACATGTTCATTTGTAAACAAATACAAATATAAGATAAAAAAAAAAAAAAAAGACTTTGAACAAATTGCCCCCTGCTTTAAAAGCAGGTGCGGGCTGGAGCGCCATGACCAAGCCGCACGTGCGGCTTGGGCCCCGCACGTGCGGGATGCCATTTTTCAAAAAAAAAAAAAAAATCAATCAGCGAGGGGCTGGAATCGCCGCACGTGCGGCTTGGGCCCCGCACGTGCGGGAAGTTTGGCATTTGAAGGAGCTGCACTCTGCTTTAAAAGCAGGTGCGGGGCAAGTGCGAAAAATTCAAAAATTTTTTTTTTATTATTTATTATTTATTTATTATTATTTTTTTTATTTCAAAAAAAAAAAAAAAAACGAATTTTTTTTTTTGCAGATTTTGTTTTCCTTTTATTTTTCTTATTATTATTATTTTTATTTTTATATACTCATTTTAAAAAAAACATAATAATAATAATAATAATAATAATAATAATAATAATAATAATAATATGAATAATAATTTAAAATATTAAAAAAAAAAAAAAAAAAACTCAGAAATCATGGTGCTAACAATAATCTTAATTTAGTTTTTTTTTTTTTTTTTTGTTATATTTGTTTAGTTTAAATTGCTTGTTAATGATTCTGGTTAGTTTAATTAGTTAATAGATTTTGGTTTTATTTTTATTTTTATTATACTTGTGTAGTTAATGATGTTATTATTATTTTTCTTCTATACTGTAATTGTTCATTTAATTAATAAGTAGTTTAGTTTTTATTTTATTTTATTTTCTTCTCTTCTATTAACCAAATAAAATAAATATAAAAAAAAAAACTAAATAAAAAATAAAAAAATAACAATATCGGTTAGTTTAGGTTATTTTATTCTATACTTTAGTCTCTTTTGTAGTTTAGTTATTTTATAGTTTAGTTTAGTTTAATTTTGTTTATAGTTTAGTTAATTTAATTTAAGGTCATTTTTTTTTATTCATTTATTTAATTATTTTCGTTTTTATTTACCAAAAAAAAAAAAAAAGAGGGAAATTGCATGTGGGACATTAGTGGACCAACTTGTGCTTTCATATTTTATTTTATTCTCATGATTGGTTCTACGGTTTTGTGTCTATTTGCTTTTGGTGTGTGCAGGCTATGAGTCGAACGTGTATCTGCTCGGGCCTCCAAAAAGGCCAGAGGTTCCAACATTTCCCACCACCATCGCCACCGGCTTCCCTGTAGTACCCACCTGTACACTGCTTTATCTCTTTTATTTTTGTTTTTATTTTTATTTTTCTTTTTCTTTTTAGTTCTTTCTTTTCTTCCAAAAAAAAAAAAGTGTGACGTGTGTATATGTTACTCTCTACCTATCTGGATGTACACCTACAATTATGGTAATTTTCTCTCATTTCTCTTTACTTTTCCATTGAGGACAATGTCATATTCAAGTTGGGGGATGAGGGTTATATTTTCTTTTGTGCATTCCTATTTGGCTCATAATTCATGCTTATACCTGTTTTCACTTGATTGCATTACTTCACCTGATGTGACTTTTTGCTAGTACAGTGATGATATTTGCATATGTTAATTAGAGAGCATAGTAGACTTGTATGAAAATGGTTTATTGGGTAGATACTTGCATGCCATGTTTACACGAGGAGAGTTGTCTATGTTTGTGAGTATGCCTTAATTCACATGAACACACTATCATAGCAGTGATCTTTTTATTATAATCCCTGGTGTACATTATTGATAATAGCTAGAGTTGCAGAAAAGAATAAATGAGGAGCCAAGATTCTTAAAAAAAAAAAAAAACACACTTGACTAGTTTGGGTCCGTAGCCTTTTTAACTCGAGTTATTAAGCCCGTAGGGGTGTCTCTACACCTAGTGCCCTAAAACCGTCTGGTTTGGGAGTCATTGGCCCAAAACTTGCTACATGGGTTAATTAGAAAGCTTAAGGGACTTGGACATTGCACAGTTAAGGAAAAATAAGAAGAATGACTTGTTCGGATTCGTAGCCTTTTCAACTTGAGTTATTAAGCCCGTAGGGGTGTCTTTACACCTAGTGTCCTAAAACCATCTGGTTTGGGAGTCATTGACCCAATGCTCGTTACATGGGTTGATTAGAAAGCTTAAGGGATCAAGACATTGCACAGTCATTTAAAAAAAAACAAAAAACAAAAAAACTTTTGAAAATCTTGGCTGCAACAGGTTAGTTTTTCTGTATATGATGGGTGTTATTATGAGTTACACTGGGCTATTATAGTGGATAGTTAACTAATATGGAGATTGCACTTTACACCGAGGGTACTCATGACTTGTCTACTAGCATGCACAAGTATAGTGAACTTTACTTTTGTATTAACTGAATTGTGGTTTTGACTCAATAGGTTCCTTCGTGCTTGTCCACTGTGTCTTTAATGACTCATGATGTCTAAATATCACACTGTAGTGGCACATAAGTTGATTGTTAGATGGAGTAATGTGGTCATTTGTTGTTGAGTATATATGAATATGTTAATGTTTGTGGGTATCATTTCTGGAAACCCTCACGAGACTTTACTCGTCCACTTGGGGTAACCTTGTGGTTTAAAGGCTTGTTGCATATGCTAAATGCAACCGTTTTCCCACGAAAGAGGAAATAGATAGATTTTGTTTAATTTTATTTTATTTTACTTGCTTGAGGACTAGCAAGTAGTAAGTTGGGGGATGTGATTAAGGCCGAAATGTACATCATTGAGGCCGTTAATTAGAATCTCTTAACTTCACTTGCTGGTCGAACTGTATATTTTATGTGTGTTGAGTGTCAATCAGGTTGTACATCGTTGGAGCATAAAATGAGCAAAAAGACAGAATTTGGGCAGAGTTGACTTTCCCGCACGTGCGTTGACTTTTTCCGCACGTGCGTTGACTTTTTCTGGGAAAGTCAAACCGACCTTTTAAACCTGTTTGGACGAGATTGGAAGCATAAAAAGGCAAGTAAAAGGCTGGATTAGGGTTCTGAAATTGTTTTGACCTAAAGAGGGAGGCTAGGGTTTGCAAAAGGAGGAAGAAACAAGAAGCTTCAAAGATGTCTCCCATGGTTGTTCCTTCTCTTTCTACCTCCTTCCACTCCTCCATGAGTGGCTAGTCTTCTTTTCTAGGGTTTTGATGAAACCCTAACCATGTAATTATGTAGTTTTCTTTTTTGATTTTATATTATGTAAAGGTTTGAACCATTGTATGGTGTTTTAGAAATTCTTTATATATAATTTTCATTATCTTTTCAAATATTTGACTTTCTGTGATTGTTGAATATTATCCATACATGAGTTTTCTATTCCTTCACATTCAAGGGATGGGACGAACCATGCTACGAGGAACGAGTCGTATCACTACCCTAGTTTAGAGTGAACGATTCGTATTACTTGAGATGGCTCGTGCTCGTACATTGAATGTGATGATCTTCTTGTTAAATGCTTTGAGCTTGTAGTTGTGAAGCATTAATTCGTTCAAACCATAGCATAATTAATTTCAATTGGAAACCCTAATTATGTGGTTAGTGGTGAATTCTCTACCCTAGGATTTTTTCCCAATTCAGTAAACCTAAATTCAATTATTCTTGATAATTTAATTCATTAGTTTAATTTATTCGTTATTAAATTAGGTTATAAACAACCAATCTTTTTATCAAAATTAATTTAGGAATTTGACAATTAAATTAGTTTAATTTCACAATAGTCCCTGTGGATCGATACCTGGACTTGCCATTATTCTGATAGAATTTGGTATAGTTTAGTATTTAATTTTGTGTGTTCAACGACCCATCATATACGCTGGTTGGTTTTTGTTTTCAAAAATAGATATAGATGTAACAATACAGAGGAATACAATATCTACTACTACTCTATTCATAGTTTTGGTGATTTAAATTGTTTTTATATTTTAAGAACCACAGATTGTAATGCTTTATATAGATGAGGTATGCAGTGATTGTAATATGTGGATGTAGCATGCAGTAATTGTAATATTCTAAAGTTTTAAATTTTCTTTCTTTGGATAAGACATGCAATGATTGTAATACTTTTTTAAGTCATTGACTGCAATACTTTTTTTTTTTTTTTTTGAGGAAGTGCACAAGTTGAGTTTTGTTGAAAATTTATAAAATTTTAAACTGCCAAACCGATTCGCATCTATCCGCTAATTCACTCAATCCACATCCATCGGATTGGCTGACGGATACAGATTGATTTTCTTCAATCTACTAATCTGGTGGACAGATGGAGGATTAGAAGTTCCGCAACTGACCCGCGTCCACCTCTAATAAAAAGATAAAATAGTCTAAAAGCTAATAAGACAAAATGTTACATCCAAACTATAACCATTTTATTTTTTCTCTCAAAAAAATTAAAAAACTTATTCTAAATAAGGCATTTTAATCTCAAACTAAAATAATTAAAAAATTAAAAAATCAAACTCTCATCCAAACGAGCAGTGAGTATCATTAAGGATGTAACTCTTAGGTTGGATAAAGTTAAAATTTTTGAGGGTTAATCTCACTAAGAAATAGTCCTTACGATATATACTTGCCAGACGAGTAGAGTTCAAGAAGGATACCTAGGTAGGTAGTCAGCGTGAAATATTGAGTTGTTGCTCACTTTAACATCGGAATGCCCAAAGAAGAAACGGTTTTTCTCAAACAAACAAAAAGATACCGATAAAATAATACAGCATAAAATTTCTATATTAAAACAAATTTTTTCAATTTTTTAAGAAAGATAAAACACGTATTTAAATTTTTTTAAAGTAAAACAAATAATATGATTGAAGTTTAAAAGAGCAATGCAACTAAAAAAAATACGCCGAATTTTCAATTGGCTCGTTTGGAAACTTAATTATTTTAGTAGGTTATTTTAGTTTTTGACTATTTTAATAAGTTAGAATTTTTGTGTTTGAGAAGAATGTTTAATTTTTTTATAGTTAGATGTGATGTTTGTGAGAAACAAAATAAAATGATTATGAATTTGATATAATATTTTATCTTATTGATTATTTTACTCTATTTTGTCTTTTTGTGAATTTTAGTTAAAAAAAAAAAAAAAAGAGCCAAAATTTAGCTTTCCAAACCCGGCCAATGTAAGGTGATGGTGACGGTTGTGTGAGGTTATAACTGTATATGTTAATATTTATGTATAAATATTTATAAATTCAGATAAAATTATGTAAGTTTCTTATAATTTAAAATTTTTTTTTCTTACCTATTAGAGTCATTTAAAACCTTAAGTGATATCATTTGTGGTTGTCAAACGATTCAACATTTAAAATTGAATGTATTAAGTGAAAATCAATTAAACTCGTTTGATAATCATAATTGATATCACTTAAAAAATTAAATACTTCTTAAAATGTAAGCTAAAAGTTTAAAAAACTTTAAGTGAAATAAAATTTGTTTAAATCTAACTGAATTTATAAATATTAAATATAAGTATCGATATACATCATTACAAACTTACTACTACTGTCACAATTACCATTTCTACTATTACCGTTGTCGCTGTTGCCGCCATCGCCGCCACTACCACTGCCACCACCACCACCACCACCACCACCACCACCACCACCACCACCACTACTATCACCACCTTCATCATCACTGTCATTGTTGTCATAAGTACCACCATCATTTCACTATCACTACCACACTACCACCATTATCGCCGCCGCTACCACTATTATTGCCACCACCTTCATCACCATTGTTATTGTTATCATAAGTACCACGATCATTTAACTACTACCACTACACCACCACCGCCATTATTACCACCACTACAACCCTTCATCTCCACAACAATTGTCACTGTTGTTACAACCACCACCATCATTCCACTACCGTTTTCACTCTTCTTCTTTTTCATTACCCTTTCCACCACCATTACAATCACTACCACAATCCCTTAATCTCCACCACTATTGCCATTAGCACCATAACTAACGCCGCCATTGCCTTCTTCACCACTACCAACTCACCATCACAATCAACTAGGTCTAACTTAGTTGGCTATCATGACTTTCTTAATGATTTAGTCTCTAGGGAGAGATAATAAGTTCAATTTTCAATTTTATCACTACCACTTTTAATTTTTAATTGTTAATTTTTTTTAAGGAGCATTTATTCATAAATCATTCTTCACCTACTTATGTTCCACTTAGTTCAAATTATTTTCTTATGTTCCAATAAATCTTATGAGTGACATAGTTACTAAAATACCCCTAATAATAATATTCACATTGATAGTGTGAATGTTAGTGATGTGAATATTCATACGTTAATGTGAATATTCACACTGCTAAATATGAATGTTCACGTGACCAAGTTGCTAAGCGTTCAAAAAATATTTATAAAGATAAAATTATATTTACATGTGTAACGCCCTCAAAATAATAACATTAAACCCATCAAATAAGACATGCATTGACATATGAACTAGCCGCATTCTTTTATTCATTAGAGTCTCATTACATAAGTATTACTTGTTAACATCATAACAAAATGCCCTACGGGCTTACAGCTTTCCAAGTTAACACTTGGTTACAACAAAAGAGTACTAACTCGTTTACACATTAAGCCCTTGGCTTGAAGTTACATGTAATACATCAAAAGTAAAACGACAAAACTTGTCCGCCTCAAGCCTCCCAAGCTATGTCCTTGGAGGTGGCATGCTACCTGCACCTGAAAATGATATTCCCATATAGGGTGAGCCACAGCCCAGTAGAAATACACTAAACCAACCATGAACAATGACTAAAATATTAGCAATTGATAGATGGCCAACACTGATACAATCACATAAATCACCTATTTATGTCATACGACTTATGAGTCCAAGTTTCCTTTCATTTTCCCTTTTTCAACGGATAGGCATATAAGCACTAACCATATTCTCAACAGATATGTATATCAACAATATCCACATTCTCAGATAAGCAAATAAGCTATATCCACATTCTACAACAGATATGTATAACCACAATATCCACAGATAAGCGTATGAGCTATATCTACACATCACAAAGATAAGCATATAAGCTCTATCTTCACTTCTAGACAAGCATATGAGCTGTATCTACGGAGTTCATCCCCTATCTTCTCCCAACACTAACCGGTTTAGAGGTACATCCCCTATCTTCCCCTAAACCGCGGAGTACATCCCCTATCTCCTCCTCTACACATAACGTATACAAATACATTGGTTCTATATACAATCACCCAATACATACAATTAATGTATTCTATCAACCGTCAAATTTCATGACACACTTCATTGATTAGTTTCAGTTTGCCTAAGCATCATGCATTGTCTACAACAATCACGACTATCCTCCACCGATAGCCCAAAGCAGTTATTTCTAAACAGAAAATAAATGCACAAATGGATATTCAATCAACATTTCATTTCTTCATTCTTCTCAATTAATTATCCCAATTAATTAAACAATGTAATTAGGTCAATTCCCATAATTAACATTTCAACCCTTAGGTCCCATTTTCATCAATGATTCAACAATCACTCCATTTCTCTATGCCAAACATGCATCTAGGTTTATTATGAATAAAACCCCAACTTTTGTAAAATTACACAAAAGCCCCAAACTTTCATAAAATTACCAAACCAAGCCCAACATCTCAAAATACCAAAATTTAAAGACAAAACCCATAGAGAGGAGTAGGATATCCCTACCTTGAAGTTTTAGCCAAAAAGGAGATGAAGACTCGAAGATCAACGTGCTCCAAATCCAAACTTTTTCAGATTAAGTCGAAGCTCTCAACACCCTCTATCTTTTTAACAAAGGCCCTAGGCTAGATTCACACTCTAGGGAGATCAAATCTTAGAGAGAGTGCAAGTGTAGAGAGAGAGGCTCGGATTCAGGGTTTGATCAAAAAAAGAAATGAAAAACTGAAGCTCAAAACCGCTACTGTCCGCTGATATAAAACACGCTCGCTCGAGCGAAGCCTTCGTCGCTCGAGCGACCAGACACAGAAACTCTCGCTCGAGCCAAGAAGTTCTCGATCGAGCGAAGAAAAACCCAGACCGCTCGAGCGAAGAAAGCTCGCTCGAGCCAAGAAAGGCAACTCTTAGGTCCAGAACCAGGTGCAACCGCTCGCTCGAGCGAGCCACTCTGGCTCGACCCACCAGACACGAACCCCACTCTCGCTCGAGCGACCAACTCCTCGCTCGAGCGAAGGTCCAAAATTCTGGGCAGCAACACTAGGCTCCCGAACACAACCAACCTGTAACAAACCTGCCTAACACATCCTATATCTCAAATATGAAGAAAAAGGAATGTAAACACGATAATAACCAACTACCAACATCCACGGACACATGTCCGGATCACTGTACAACAAGGGTAAACCCGGGATCGCTATAACATGTAAGTAATGATTCGATATCACTGTTGCACTGAATATTTTTGTATAAAATTTTCATACTTTATAATTTGGCTTATTGTAATTTTTTTCATTTTTAATTAAAAACAACCATCAATATTTTCATAATTTAAAAAATATCGTTAAGAAATCATTCTAAATGTTATTTTTATATAATTTTTTTATTTATTAATTATTTTCCTTATATGCAAACAAAAAAAAAAATGCAAAAAATGAGAGGGGACGTGCCCCCGGTACCTCAATAGCTTCGCTATTGGCGAGGGATGACAAATCCGCCCCATGGTCATCCCTAATGTGAATATTTACACTGTCAAATATGAATGTTCAAGTGACCAAGTTGCGAAAAGTTCAAAAAAAATATTTGTAAGAATAAAATTATCCACAAAATTACTTAAACATGCGAATTAGATTTTGATGGATTAAATGGCTACAAGAATATGTTATGAATACCACTCCTTAAAAAATAAATTTCTAGTAATATTTTTTTTTAAACACCGCCTAAGTATCTTATGGCAATCAAAATTAGAATCATCCTAATAATAATCCAATCCAAATGTAAGAATACTTTACCCTCACAATTTCACGAACATATAAATTGACACTACGAATAAAAATTAAAAATAAATTACTAGTAAATAAATAAATAAATTAATTAATTAATTAATTAACACTTTAATTTCAACCACAGGCAATAAAAACACAAAAAAAATTGACAACAAACCCGGTCTCTCTCTCTCACAGAAAAAGCACCAAAACACAGAGAAATAATGGTGACGATCAGTCTCGGAGAGGGCAACACTCAGCTTCCGCCGGAGGTGAACCGGGTTCCCTACGTCCAAAACCTTCCCTTCAACATCTCCAGCGAAGAAATGTACGATATCTTCGGCAAGTACGGCGCCATTCGCCAGATTCGCATTGACACCAATAAGGACACCAGAGGCACTGCCTTCGTTGTCTACGAGGACATCTACGATGCCAAGACAGTCATCGATCACCTCTCTGGCTTCAATGTCGCCAATCGATACCTCATTATGCTCTACTATCAACAAGCTAAGATGAGCTAGATGTTCGATAAGAAGAAGAAGGAGGACAAGATCACCAAGTTGTAGGAGAAGTATGGCGTCTCTACTAAAGATAAGTAGTGATGACAATAAATAAACGAAACGAACAGTTGTTTTCTTTGTTTTTGTTGTGGTTTTATTGATCGATCATGTAGAGAGAGGTTTTCACTGAACTATATGCAAATTTGGATTATCTATGAGTTTGTGTGAAATAGTTTCACTATGCATAGCTTAGTTTCTGAATGAATAGAAGGATTTCTTTTTCATTCATCCATGACATAAATAATGGAAAACATTTTCCTTCTAAGAAATATGGTAAAATAATTTGTATAATTGAAAGTGTCCTAGAGAAGAAAGGGGAGACAATTCTTAAATTTTGGCTTTTCCTTGATCTACAAACTACGTTATTGATCATCCAAATGTGTTGTGTGCGCATGTTTGATTGAACTTAATTGTTTTTGCACCTAATTCACTTTGCAATTAATACCTTGATTAATTATGTTGTTCTTTAAAGTTCAATTATCAAAACATACAAGTTTATTTACCAAACTAACCCAACCTTAGCTCAAGTGTAAACATTCAGTCAACTTGCTTTGAGCTATTCTACAAATTTAATTTTAATTGTTAGTTTCTGTGTTAATGAGGAGGTCACTTCAACTTTATGTACACTGCTTTTCCCCTCGTACAATCAATTCATTTAATTCTTGTCAAATATGCATCTCCACATTCATTCGATAAGCATAAGAAAATGAGTGCAATAACGTAAAGTGGTGAACACAAGAAATTTATAGTGGTTTGGCATAAATCTTGTGCCTACATACACTCCCAACTTAGCTTGTCAAATCTCGACTAACAGAACCTATTTTTTCAAGGTTCACCAAAAACCCCTCACAACCAATTCTACATACAATCACCAAGAAATTGGGTTTTTAGGCTCACCAATGATCCACAAATACCAAGCCACAATACATAACACTGAACTTGCTGAGCTCACATAAAGGTATGAGGGTGTCCCTATATGAGACCAAAGTGTAGGTGGGTGATCACATGTTATATACAACACTAATTGATGGTAAAGATCCATATGTCCAAGTGAAGAGTGACACTTGTTCAACTTGGTTATGCACCTGGTGGAATAAAGCTCCTTTCTTGTTGAGATAAGAATGCTATGAAAAATATTACAATGAGGATGACTCTCATAGTTAACTTATGATAATATTGACCAAGTTATTTAACGGGCACAGTGTTCCTTTATATGGCCAATCCTTCCAATGGCTAGTAAAAACTACATTTTTATAAGATTGTACAAAATTGGTAGACCATTTTCAAATTTGGTCAACCAAATCTAGCGTGGTTCACTGATTTCAGGGGTTGGTTGACCAAAACTATTGGAGCAATTCTTTGGAACTCTTTTGGTCAACCATTTGCAGAGATTGGTTGACCAAATCTATGCAGGTTTGATATTATGGCTTGCGATGAAATTTGGTTGACCAACCTATATGTAGAACCAATGACAAAAAACACCAAGATTGGTCGAACAAAATGATGTGGCTTGAACTTTTAGTTCAAACTTGATCCTTTTTGGGTCTTTAGTTGGTCCCTTGCCATTTTTGAGACTGATCTTCATGTTTGAAGTTTCCCTAGCACTTCTCCATGGATTATTTAAGACTCTCTAAAGGCTTCTTAGCTTCATATCGTGCTTCTTTTGATAGAGGTTTTGTTTTTTATGATAAGGTCACACATACTGTCACAACTCAAACCCGCCCCTTCAGGTTTAGCGATGTAACAGGCCAGTAATCTGGGATTACCAAAGGCCTCATAACAGAATAACAAAATATAAGGGGCTACAGAAGCAATCATACAAAATACAAGGTCCATTGAGCTGTGAAGAGATACATGAGACAAATAAGTTTAAACTTATGTAATATCAAATTTCCATAAGACTTGTATCACCATACATAATGTCATGAGGGACATAGCCCAGCGTACAGATAAGCAAAACAACTAATAAAAACATGTTCATGAGGTTCACAGAACTTAACTTCTTAAAAGGGAACCTTCGCAGGAGGCACAATGGTTGGCTGACTTAAAAACACTCCAGGCAGCAACTTAGGCCTGGTCACGTGCCTGCTCACCTATATAACACAATATAAATAATGAGCGGAAGCCCCGTGAATAATAACAAAGTAAAGGGTTTAAATGAACGATGTCCAGAACAGATTCAGAAATCAGAATTCATATCAGAAATAGATTCATATTCATATTCTCGTTCAAACTACATACAGAAATTAGAGTTCATGCTTCGTCATACATGGTACATCCATTAGCTTTATCATGCTTGTTAGTTCCATAAGGTATCTCCGGTATCGGGAAACTTGTAACATACTCGGGCCACGGTATGAGACCACAGTATTGTTACCCTCGGGCAAGGGCCTTGCACTTGTAGACCACGGTATTATTACCCCCGGGCAAGGGTCTTGTGCTAAGGATGTCACGCATACTTGTTAAAAATTGGACATTCATTAATTGATACACCACATAGCATTTCAAAAAGCAGATCATTTCTTGTCATATCATATAAGAAAATACTTTAACGTGAATACTTGTGACATGTGACCTACACACACATAACAGAAACACATAATGAAACACACACTCGATTGGTACTTAACTTATTTTGTTTCATTCTTAGTGTGTTTCTAATCCTTATCCTTCATATTATGTCTTAATCTTGGCCTAGGAATGCCTAGGATGCAACGTGGATGCCAAAATGCATTTGTAAACACTTGGTCAAAAATGTTGGAAACAGGGGTCCCGCTCGAGCTCAACTTCTTTCGCTCGAGCAGACATGCAAAATGTGAGTGGTCGCTCGAGCACAACTTCTGTCCCTTGAGCAGTCTGTAAACTTCTGCAAAAGTACCGATTCCTTGATTTTCCCGCTTGACGGTCGCTTAAGCGTGAGACTTAGGTCCATACTCGAGCGAAATTCTTGTTGCTCGAGCGGTCTGCAAACAAGAGAACTTCTGGGAGCTTGCATTTCATGCTCGAGCCAACTTTTGGTCGCTTGAGCGAAAACGCAAGATCACAGAGTGGTCGCTCAAGCGCAGGATTTGTCGCTCGAGCGGAGAGTGCAAATTCTTAAATTTCCATATTGCAGTCCCAAGTCCAAAACTTGAATTACACACTTCAAAACTCATCTTTTTGGGACAAAATTCTAGAAAACATTTAGAAACTTGTAAAATACCATGATTTGAAGATCATTTCACTAAATCAATGCCCCAAAGCATGCCAATTGACAAAAACTCCAACTTGAAATTTATGAATATGCCATGAACATGATATGCATGAATTACTTTGCGCTTAGACTTTCCAAAACATGATCAATTAAGGTCAAATGGTAAGAAATGTGATGACTTCTCAAAACCAAGTTAAGATAGACACAGCATGGGAAAATTCTTTAGAAATCTACTCAAAATATCATGATATATGCATGCATGCATGATATGGTTCAATTCTCTTCATTTATAACTCAATCCTTGTATCGTCCAACTTAATTCTCTAGAGCTCATGTCCTACACATCATAATTGTACAATCTAAAGGTTGAATTCTTACTAGGCTTGTCAATGAGAGAGCTAGAAACTTGATCCTTGTGTTTCTAAGTTCAATTCCTTCAATTTCTAGCAAATCCTTTGGTTGAGCTCAATCTCTCATCTCTCTCCCTCTCTCACGTTTGTTTGTGTGCTAGCTCAAAGATGTGTTGAAATGAAGGAAAAGAATGAGTGGAGGTATAGTAGGTGCCTCATATAGGCTTGGATTAAGGAATTCATTAATTAGGCTTAATTGAGCATTAATTATTCTAATTAAATCGTTCCAAGTCGGATTCTAATTAAACATAGCATAATGTTCTAAAAATCCTAAATAGCACATAAATTAAGTCAATTTCGTGATCGGATGCCGATAAGGCCTTCAATTCGCAATACAAAATAGAAACTAAAACAGATATTCTTACGATAGATAGATAGAGACTCATATAGCTCATAACGCATGCAATTAACTTAGGATTTCATCTTAATTACTTATTAGGCATAATTAATCTTGGTTAATTAGCTAATCACAAGTTGGGGTTATTACAGTTTTCTCTCCCTTAAAGAGTTTGGTCCTCCAAACTCGAATTATCTTCATTTTGGAAGAACACTGGATCCAGAGGAAATAAATCAGGGTATCTCTTCATCATGTCTTTTTCTGTTTCTCAAGTTGCATAGGTCCCTCTGTGGTTTTGCCAATCAACTTTTACCAATGGTATTTTCTTATTTCTTAGTCTTTTAATTCGGCGGTTCACAATCTATATCAGCCTTTCTTCATACGTGTAGTCATCTTTTAAAAGTACATGTGTTGGTTCAATGACATGGAGTGGATCTCGTAAGTAATCTCGAAGCATTGAAACATGAAAAACATTGTGCATATTTTCCATCACTGGAGGTAAGGCTACTCGATATGTTACTGAGTTGATTTCTCTAAAACTTCATACGGGCCAACGTATCTTGGTGTTAGCTTTCCTTTCACCCCAAATCGCGTCTAACCCTTTATTGGAGTTACTTTTGTAAATATGTGGTCTCCGACTTCGTATTCCCTATCCATTCTCCGGACATCTGCATAACTCTTTTGACGGCTCTATGCAGTTCTCAGATGTTGTTGAATCAGTTTCACTTTCTTAGTTGTTTCTTGCACAAGTTCTAGTCCCAACAACAGCCTATCACCTACCTCAGCCCAACAAATTGGAGATCGACACTTTCTACCATATAAAGCTTCATAATGAGCCATGAAGATACTCGAATGATAGCTGTTATTATACACAAATTCGGCCAATGGTAAATAGGTTTCCCAACTGCCTTGAAAGTCTAGGGCACATATCCGTAACAAGTCTTCCAACGTCTGAATGGTCCGTTCAGATTGGCTATCTGTCTATGGGTGATAAGCACTGTTTAGTCTCAATTCAGTCCCTAAAGCTTGCTGTAGACTCTGCCAAAATCTTGAAGTGAACTTAGGATCTCTATCAAATACAATAGATACTAGCACGCCATGTAATCTCACAATCTCATTAACATACAGGTTAGCCAACTTATCCGCATTATACAAAGATTTGACAGGTAAGAAATGTGCGTAATTAGTCAAACGATCAACAATTACTCAGATAGAGTCCATACCTCGGGGAGAGCGAGGTAATCCCACAATGAAGTCCATCGTGACATGTTCCCAATTTCATTTTGGTATTGAAAGCGGCTGTAGCAATCTGGCAAGTTGTTAATGTTCAGCTTTAACTTGTTGACAACGTAAGCATCGAGCCACAAAATTTGCAATGCTTTTCTTCATTCCTGGCCACCAGAAATTTTGTTTCAAATCACAATATATCTTTGTATTCCCCGGATGCATAGCAAATTTTGAATTATGAGCCTCAGTCATAACACGTTTTCTTAAATCAAAACAACTCGGTACACAAAGTCTATTATGAAATTTTAACACATTTTTTTTAATCACGAATCCAGGCCTCGGTTTTGAGTCAATTTCATCAAAAAATTTCTTTAAGAACTCATCTTCATGTTGTTTCTCTTTAATCTCTTCAATAATGGCAGATTAAACAGAAATAATGGCTAAGATCCTGCTTTGTTCATGCAACGCAATTTCAATCTCATCTCTTTCTAGATCACATATTAACTTCTTCTGACCGGTAAGTAAACATGACAAATTACCCATGGATTTTCGACTCAAGGCATCTGCAATAGTATTGGCTTTTCTCGGATAGTACAAGATTTGCAAGTCATAATCCTTGATCAACTCAAGCTATCGTCTCTGTCTCATGTTCAGTTCCTTTTGAGTGAAGAAATATTTGAAGCTTTTATGATCAGTGTATACTTCACAAGTCACACTGTACAGATAATGTCGCCAAATTTTCAAAGCAAATACTACCGCTGCTAATTCAAGGTTATGGGTTGGATAGTTCTTTTTATGAGGGCAAAGTTGTTGAGAAGCATAGGCAATTACTTTTCCATTTTGCATCAACACACATCCCAAGCCCTTATAGGATGCGTCACTGTAAATTTAAAATCCATCAGTACCATTAGGCAAAGTCAAAATTGATGCAGTTACTAATCTGGTCTTTAACTCTTGGAAGACAGTCTCTCTTTGATCAGTCTAAGCAAATGGTGTAGTTTTTTGTGTCAATTGAGTCAGTGGCAAAGCAAGTTTGGAAAAATCTTTTACAAATTTGTGACAATAGCCTGCAAGTCCTAGAAAACTTCGAACATCTGATACATTTGTCGGTCTAAGCCAATCCACGATAGCTTCAATTTTCTGTGGGCCAACGGAGATACCATCCTTGTTGATTACATGCCCCAAAAATGCCACACTGTCGAGCCAAAATTTACATTTGGAAAATTTTGCATATAACTTCTTTTCCCTTAGGGTCTGTAAAGTAATTCTCAGATGATTTTCATGTTCTTCCCTGCTTTTAGAATAAATTAATATATCATCGATGAACACAACAATGAACTCATCAAGGAATTGTTTAAACACTCTATTCATTAAGTCCATGAATGCTGCAGGTGCATTAGTTACTCTAAATGGCATGATTAAGAATTCATAATGTCTGTATCTAGTTCGAAAAGTGATTTTCTCAATGTCTTCTGCTTTCACTTTTAGCTGGTGATATCCAGATCTAAGATCCATTTTAGAGAACACTTGTGCTCCTTGAAGTTGATCAAACATGTCATCTATTCGGGGTAGTGGGTGCTTGTTCTTGACAGTTACTTTGTTTAACTCACGGTAGTCAATACACAGCCTCAAAGACCTGTCTTTCTTTTTGAAAAATAGCACTAGAGCACCCCAAGGTGAAGTGCTCGGGCAAATAAACTTCTTATCTAACAGTTCCTGAAGTTGAGTTTTCAATTCTTTCAATTCAGAAGTGGACATTCTGTATGGGGTTTTAGAAATTGGTTGTGTCCCGGGTACTACATCAATAGTGAACTCAATTTCCCTATCAATTAACTCTCCAGGTAGGTCAGTAGGAAATACATTAGGAAATTCACAAGCCACGAAGATATTTTCCACACTATCTCTATCCGAAGACATAGTCAACACACAACACAAGTAGTCTCGACAAGCTTTCCTTAACAATTTCCTAGCTTTCATAAATGAAATCAAGTATGGTGGAGGAACTATCCCATTTCTAGTAAAAATAAACTCAGGCATGCCAGGTGGTCCAAGCACAACAGATTTACTCACACAGTTGATAGTGGCACAGTATTTAGTCAACCAATCCATACCCAGAATACAATCAAAATAATCAATGTTCAAGGGCAGTAAATCAACATACAATGTCATATCACCAATGATAATATTACATGCCGGATAAACATAAACACATATCATAGAACCCCCAGATGATGTAGATACAGATAGTAAACAGTTCATAGGTTCTAATGATCTAGTTAATCTTTGAGAAAAAGCATGCGATACAAATGAATGCGTGGAACTAGAATCAATTAGCACATAGGCATTCTGAGCATAGATAGAGACTATACCTGACACCACTCACTCAGTATTCTGTACATCCCTAGGTACTAATACAAAAACCCGGCCTTGTCTCAAGGTTTCTCCCCAAGTATTGGCTCTCACATTCGTTCTTGGTGCAGGAACAGATCCGGCTGAACTTGTCGCAGGACGGGTACTCGTGTCAAGTCTCATCGGACAATCTCTAATCATGTAGCCTATCTTACCACACCGAAAACAAGCACCAGATGCATGGTGACATGTTATACCGATTCCGGTTCTTAACTCATCTCTTGTTGCATTCCAAACTCAGGTTGTATGGGTTGAAAGGTTATTCATATCTTGTTTCCCTTGTCTTCCCTCTATTTTTGGTTATCGGGTGGTAATTGTGCATTTGGAACAGGTTAGTTGCTCCCTTTTCAAAACTTGTGTTGCCCAGATTTTGGCCTCTCCGCTCGAGCAGGCATCACAAATTTTGCTCCTTTGCTCGAGTGGCCATTCCTGTGCTCGAGCGGGATTTTATGACTCTCAGCATTTTTTTGCAGGTCTGTAGATGCTGGGAGAGTGCATTCGACACTCAAGCGTCCAGTTTCACGCTCGAACGGGAGTTTGTGTCTGACGTTTGAATAGGAATTCCCACGCTCGAGCAGACTGCGTGAATATCAGTCCAAGAAGATGAAGTTTTGAGTCACTTTTTCTTATCTCTCTCTCTAAAACGCTCCAAAAAGCTTATTCTTGAGTTTCTCTCTCTAAATTTCACATTCTCTCTTAGATTTCATCTAGATCCATCATTCTTTTCACCTTAGTGCCTTTGGGAAAAAGGTAGAGCTTGTCAAGATCTACATTTTGATCCGAATAGAAGTGGGTTTCGGCATTCTTGGAATTTCTGTCTTGTTGGGTTCGTCTTTTTCTTTGAGGTGGGGATCATTTCTACACTTTTATATGATATTTAGCTTAGATATTGTCTTTTGTGTAACAATGGTGTGATTTGGGGATGTTTTAAAACAAACCTTGGGTTTTGATTATAGAGTTTCAAAGAGGGGATTTGGGTGTAAATGAAATTAATGTTTGTGGGGTTTGGAAATGATGTTATGCTATGCTTAATTTGATGATTTTGGCACTTGGTTAATATTTGGAAAAATGGAGAAATTGCCCTAAATGGGTCAAACTATTATTTTATACAAAAATTGAAATTGACATTAGAAATGTGAAATTGAGACCGAGAGAGATGACATAAATGGTGGAATTGGTTATGTATTAACTTATTCTTTTGGAAATTTTGAATAAACTATCTGTTGAAATTGAATATTTGTTTAGAGATAAATTGTATTGAGCTATCGGTGGAGGATAGCTTTGGATTGTTGTAGAAATTGCATGTGGATTAGGTAAATTGAAACCAATCTTTGATGGTTGTCATTGAATATGATCGTGGTTTTATACATTGTATATGTATGTTTGTTTGGAAGTGGAAATGGGATGTGATTCATATTTGATTTTATTTTAAATGCATTGCATATGTATGGACATTGTTTGGGAGGAGAAAGGGGTTGGACTCCACTATAATTAAGTTGGCCAGAGTGTTCTAGGTGAAAGTCACAAAATTATACATGGGTGCCTAGCCCGCGAACGAAATATCCGTAAAATGGCAATTGTAGTGCTTGTATAGCCTACGTTTCCATGGGTCCCATTTGACGGCTGCTCACGGACGAAATATCCGTGAAATGGAAGTTTGAAGTGTTTTATGCATATGTGTTATATGATTTGAAATTTATTGAGTTCTGGTTTCAGTTTGATTGTTAAGAAACAATGATATTGAACCATGAATGGAGATAGATAAGTGAACGGAATAAGTATTGAAAGTGAATGGGTTAAGGTTTTAAATTGATGTTTGATGAATATTTGTATAATTGTGAAAGGTTTGACACAAACATTGTATATGCAATTGTACTTATATCTTTGTTAAGTTTCATATACTGTGTTAGATGAATTCTAATGGGCTATGGCTCACCCTATTTGGGAATAACATTTTCAGGTAATGAAGGCTTGCCTCCTCCAAGACTATAGCATTAGATGGATCTTTGAGAAGCAAGAGCTTCATATTTTGTTTATTTTGTATAGCCTAGAGCTAAATCTGTACTGGCCGAAGCTCATTTTGTTGAAATCAAGCCAAGGCTTGGAAAGATGTCAGCCAATAGGGCATTTACTTTCGTCAAACTCTTTTGTATCTTGAATTTCACAAATATGAAATGACTATTCACTCTGATTTATGCTATCATTTAATATATGGTTGTGGATGTATTTATGCTTGTATTTTGGGGGCGTTACACATGTGCCGTTATGCTTCTTTCTACATTCTGGACAAATTGGCATAGGCCTACTGCTTTGGCTTGAACTACTTGAAGATCTAGTATTTTGCTTTTTGCCTGCAAAGGATGAACGACCCTTTTGAAAATTAGATTCAGATCTTTTTCCTTTCTATTCAGTTGTTGGGGCATAAGTTTGTTTCTTTGTTGCTAGTATGGCCTCTGCCATTAATGCCCTATCAAGTACTTCCACATAAGTCGGTAATTTGAATACACCCACTCGAACATATATGTCCAGGTCTAAGCCCCCTTCAAATTTTTGAGCCTTCTTATAATCTGTGTCGACCATATGAGGAGCAAATCTGGCCAACTCAGTAAACTTAGCCTCATACTCAGCTACAGACATCTTGCCTTACTTCAATTCTTGGAATTTAGAAACTTTCTAATCCCGAAAATAGTGAGGAAAATACTTGTTGTAGAAGATCTCATTGAATTGAGCCCAGGTCATATTCCCATTACTATTTTGGATTAATAACCACCATCTCCGAGCTTCATCTTTAAGAGTGTAGGTGGCCAATAAAACCTTTTGAGTCTCAGTATAGGGAAACACTTCAAATAACTTCTCCATTTCAAGTAACCATGTCTCCACTTTCAACGGTTCAATACCACCTAAGAAAGTTGGCGGTTTCATTTTCATGAATTTTTGAGTTAGGTTGATGATGTCATTATTATCCAACTCAACTTGGACCGGAAGAGGCATCGGTTGTTGTCTTTGTTGCTGCGTTATTGCTTTAGTTAGAGCGGTAATCATTTGTTCCATTCGGCTCATGCGAGCCTCTGAGGATTCACTTGCATCATTACTTCTTGCATTCTCCATTAACTATAGGTAAACAAAACAATAATAAACACATGCGAGTAATCCCTTCCATAATGTTCAGAATATTCAATTTCAGTTCATTTGTTTCCTTTATGTGAGGTCAAGTTGAATTCATGTTCAGATCCAATTGTCATAGTAATCAACTCACACACTCGCATATGCACATGAAATGTCCTTACTTCTTTTCTGGGACACCTTATAGCTCATATGGACTTGTGTGTGCAGTATATCACGTGCCCTGATACCACTCTGTCGCGACCCAAACCCGCCCCTTCAGGTTTAGTGACGTAACCGGCCAGTAATCCTGGGATTACCAAAGGCCTCTTAACAGAATAACAAAATGTAAGGGGTTGCGGAAGCAATCATACAAAATACAAGATCCATTAAGCTGTGAAGATATACATGAGACAAATAAGTTTAAACTTATGTAATATCAAATTTCCATAAGACTTGTATCACCATACATAATGTCATGAGGGACTTAGCCCAACGTACAAATAAGCAAAACAACTAACAAAAACATCTTCATGAGGTTCACAGTTTTGACTTCTCAAAAGGGAACCTCCTCGGGAGGCACAGTGGTTGGCTGACTCAAAAACACTCCAGGCAGTAACTTAGGCCTGGTCACGTGCCTGTTCACCTACATGACATAATATAAATAATGAGCGGAAGCCCAGTGAATAATAATAGAATAAAGGGTTTAAATGAACGATGTCCAGAATAGATTCAAAAATCAGAGTTCATATCAGAAATAGATTTGTATTCATATTCTTGCTTAAACTACATACAGAAATTAGAGTTCATGCTGCGTCATGCATGGTACATCCATTAGCGTTATCATACTTGTTAGTTCCATAAAGAACCTTCGATACCAGGAAACTTATAACACACTCGGGCCACGGTATTATTACTCCCGGGTAAAGGCCATGAGACCACGGTATTGTTACCCCCGGGCAAGGGCCTTGTACTTGTAGATCACGGTATTATTACCCCCGGACAAGGTCCTTGTGCTAAGGATGCCACGCATACTTGTTAAAAATTGGACATTCATTCATTGATACACAACATAGCATTTCAGAAAGCAGATAATTTCTTGTCATATCATATAAGAAAATACTTTAACGTGAATATAGCTTTACAAAGTTATTACTCACAGATGACTCCACTTGCACAACAGACAAATCAGATAACTTGTGGCACGTGACCTACACACACATAACAGAAACACATAATGAAACACACACTCGATTGGCACTTAACTTCTTTCGTTTCATTCTTAATGTGTTTTTAGTCCTTATTCTTCATATTATGTCTTAATCTTAGCTTAGGAATGCCTAGGATGCAAAGTGGATACCAAAATGCATTTGTAAACACTTGGTCAAAAATGTTGGAAACAAGGGTCCCGCTCGAGCTCAACTTCCTTCGCTTGAGCGGATATGCAAAATTTGAGTGGTTGCTCGAGCGCAACTTCTATCCTTCGAGCGGTCTGTAAACTTCTGGAAAAGTACTAGTTGTTTGATTTTCTCGCTCGACGGTCACTTGAGCGTGAGACTCAGGTCCTCACTCGAGCGCAATTCTTGTCGCTTGAGCAGTCTGCAAACAAGAGAACTTCTGGGAGCTTGCATTTCATGCTCGAGCCAACTTTTGGTCGCTCGAGCGGAAGTGCAAGATCACAGAGTGGTCGCTCAAGCGCAGGATTTGTCGCTCGAGCGGAGGGTGCAAATTCTGAAATTTTCATATTGCAGTCCCAAGTCCAAAACTTGAATTACACACTTCAAAACTCATCTTTTTGGGCCAAAATTCTAGAAAACATTTAGAAACTTGTAAAATACCATGATTTGAAGATCATTTCACTAAATCAATGCCCCAAAGCATGCCAATTGACAAAAACTCCAACTTGAAATTTATGAATATGCCATGAACATGACATGCATGAATTACTTTGAGCTTAGACTTTCCAAAACATGATCAATTAAGGTCAAATGGTAAGAAATGTGATGACTTCTCAAAACCAAGTTAAAATAGACACATGCATGGGAAAATTCTTTAGAAATCTACTCAAAATATCATGATATATGCATGCATGCATGATATGGTTCAATTCTCTTCATTTATAACTCAATCCTTGTATCGTCCAACTTAATTCTCTAGAGCTCATGTCCTACACATCATAATTGTACAATCTAAAGGTTGAATTCTTACTAGGCTTGTCAATGAGAGAGCTAGAAACTTGATCCTTGTGTTTCTAAGTCCAATTCCTTCAATTTCTAGCAAATCCTTTGATTGAGCTCAATCTCTCCTTTCTCTCCCTCTCTCACATTTGTTTGTGTGCGCTAGCTCAAAGATGTGTTGAAATGAAGGAAAAGAATGAGTGGAGGTATAATAGGTGCCTTATATAGGCTTAGATTAAGGAATTCATTAATTAGGCTTAATTGAACATTAATTATTCTAATTAAATCATTTTGAGTCAGATTCTAATTAAACCTTCCATAATGCTCTAAAAATCCTAAATAGCACATAAATTAAGTCAGTTTCGTGATCGAATGCCGATAAAGCCTTCAATTTGCAGTATAAAACAGAAACAGTAATAGATATTCTTATGATAGACAGATAGAGACTCATATAGCTCATAACACATGCAATTAACTTAGGATTTCATCTTAATTACTTATTAGGCATAATTAATCCTGGTTAATCAGCTAATGACAGGTCGGGGTTGTTACACATATATATTATGAAATTGTCATCCTATGATAGCCCAACCACTAATGTACATCTCTGATACAGTAGAAAAAAATGTGACTATTATGTTATTCCCAACTCTTCAGCTCTGTAGCAATTGCTTATAAGGTGCAAAACAACTGGATGACTATGTTAGTATATCCTTACCAAGTGGATTGTGTGGAAATGAAAGAAGGAAGTGGGGTGAAGAAGTATGCTACTAAAATGTCAATGTTTTAGGTTAACACTGTTGCTTTGCCATCTATGATCCAAAAGGTGCCAAATGCCAAATTCACCCGATTTTTTACTTTCGGATATTGAGCCAAAGGAAATTTGCTTCAACATGGATGGTCATCTATAATTAGGGGTTTTGTGTGTGCAGTTGGGATATAGTGTTGGTGATAATTACAAATAAAACACTAAAAAATACAAATAATTAAAATTACAATAACTATTGAAAGGACTGAGGCGCGGGAAATTCGCTCTTTTTAAGGAGATTCAAGTCCTCTGCGGTTAGACAAAGCCGTACACCGATGCAGTAGAAAAAATCTTGATTCGTCCCCCCAGGATACAACAGCCGGACTATATCGTATAGTTCACCAATACTGCAAAATTGATTGAAGAACCCAAAGTTTCATCACATATACCCTTTATTTCTTTACCTGATAATCTCACACAAAAATAATAAAATAACAAACACTTCTTTTTTCTTTTTTCAAGATAAGAGGTTAGCTCAATTTATAGGAGAAGAAACTAGGGGCAAAAGAAAAATAAAATAAAATAAAATAAGAGTTACTTGGAGGAAAAGAAAAGAGAACTTGGAGGGAAAGAAACTTTATTTAGAGGCAAAGAAAGGTAGCTTGGAGAACAAGTTGCTTAGAGCCCAAGCAAACAATATATATTATAACACATTATAATATTAAAATATTTACAAACAGATAGTATCCAAAATGTGTTGTCTTTCTATTAAAATATTTATAAGGGGATCCAAAGCACAATATATCTTCCATTTTTTGTCATATTGTTTGATGGAAACCAAATAGTATGAATGCTTTTGATTGGGACAAAAGCATTCATGCATTTGTTTTGAGTTCACTTTGTGTTGGGGCCGGATTTGGATCATGTCCCTTCCATTTAGTCATAGAGTCAATGCTTCGAGCTGTATGCTGAAAGAATGAATGGATAAGATGATTATGATTATGACACTCAAATCATAGTTGGTAATCATACTTTTAAAAGGTGAGAGGGTGGCTTTCATTTAAACTGTGGTTTAGAAGTGTGGATTTCAACCATGCTTTTAGGGAAGTAGTAAAATCATGGCTGCATATTTTCAAATGAACAGCCATGACCTATTGATTTATCTTTCTCCATTTCCTGTACAAAATAGAGAAGGATCTAGATCCTCTCCTCTTCTCTCACTATCTCACTCGTCTTAAAGGAAAATTAGAAACCAATTGGGTTAATTCAGTTAGCCACTGTACATTGATTTTTTTCTCTCATTATTTTGGCTGTATTAAGGAGTTTGTTTATTTCTTCGTGTGTTGGTTGGTAGGCTTTTAGCCATGTGTAGCTAAATTATAATTGTCTAGTTTGATGTAATTTTTTACATATTTATAATTAATCTTCTTTGCAAATAAATAAATGAACAAAATTAGAATTTCAGCCATTTAAGCTGTTGAGAATTGTTCTTTAACTACACAATTTCGAACTCAGCAGAATTGCTCAAAATTTGGTTCATGATCCATGGGAAAATGATATTTGTCTATTTCTTAAAAGATGGCATGAGGAAGAGGAGTCAACAAATTGTAAAAATATAAGTTAAAAGAAGCCCTACTACAATCTCACCTCTACTCGTTGGCTGCTTTGGGTTTTTTTTTTTTTTCAAACGATAAAACATTAGTAGGTTAGTAAATTATATTACAACGGAAGTGATGCAGTCTGTCAGTCCGTCGGCTACATAAGTATTTGATTTTGCTTAATAAAGTCATTTAATTTTCTTTTTCCTTTCTCAATGTAAGAATTTGTGAGGGGAAAGTAAAAAAGAAGAAATTTTTGAATAAAATATAAGGTATTGTACCATAAAAAATAAAAAAAAAATTAAAAATAAAAATCCCTTTCTTTTTTTCCTTCTTTGTAAATGGACTTTACAAAATCAAAATCCAATCACATTTTAGGTAGAATTGAAATAGGGGGTAGTTCAGTAACATATATTTACAGCCATTGTGTCCTGTACTCGTTTGAATTAGACACATGGTTGAGTAACCGAAGAAACCTTTTGGTAGTTATCAAGACATCAAAGACTATACTTTAAAAATCTCATCTTAAATTCAGCTCTAAAAATAGTATTTATAATTTTGAAACTCACCAAACTCATCTACATATATATATATATATATATATATATTTTGAGAATATGAAAAACATTATATTAATAAAACAACAACTATACATAAACAAGACCCCAAAGAGTCATCCCAATCAAAAAATTCAATAAATAAAATAAAATAAAATCTGCCAAAAAAACAGTTACATCGATATATTCAAAGATGTGGTTTGAAAAGCAAAATCTACTTGAAAGCCTGCCGTCCCTGTCAATGCCGTCCCTGTTGCTATTGCCTAATTCCGCCGCTGCCGCCGCCGCCGCCGGCGATGGAAAGAGAAGTACACTCACAAATTGTGTTATATATATGAAAAATATTATTTAAGTTAGTGTTTTATATTATGCAAAAACTTGATAATTAGTTAGAATATTCTTCAATCTACTTAAAACCGCTCAAACCACAATTTACAAATCTGTCAATCCGCTAATCTGCCATTCGATTTATAATTTTACTCCCAAACTGTCCGAACCGCATCGCACCGCGCACATCCTTGCCCACAATGGTATGGGAAAAGGCTTGAGAGTAGAGAGAACCATTGTTAGTGTTGAAAAATCAAAAATTTATGCCAAAATCAGAAAAGAAAACTCTCAAAATTTCTATTTTGGGTTTTGAATATAAAAAGTCCAAATCTATACTCTAAAACTGTAGATCTATATTTTAAGTGTAGATTTATAATTTAAAAGTGTAAAATGAATCACCAAAACGTAGTCGAAGCAACGCCAGAAATCACCTAGAGTCTCTCTGGACCTCTACTAACTCATCTTTATATAATATCAAATAAAAAAAATAATATCTTTTATAGTTGAGTTCTCATAAAATTTTAATATTTAAATCCTAGATATAAATATAGGCAAGTGCATTTTCTTTTCTTTATTTTTTTAAAAACCAAGTAAATTACACCTGCATATATGCATATAATGTCAACATGTACATAATATACAATTAATATTCATGACATACCAAAGCCACAAAATATTTTCAAATCTAACTCGCTTAAGAATTCATAATGACCCTTTTTTTTGGGAGGAATTCTTCACCTAATTGTATAAGCATAAATATCAATTCCAAATATTAAAAAATAAAAAAAATATGGATCAGGTCGTAGCACTAGCATTCAAATCCATTTTCATTAAAAATAAAACTGAATTTCTGTTGATTAGAATAATGTCTAGATAACATAAATTACTGCCTATGCTGCAGCAAATTTTGCTTTTAAAAGGAAAAATAAAATACAAACCCTGAAGGATAATACAAAGCTAAGTACAACTCTAAATATGAAACCAAAGGTGTGTCCGAAGACGCCATGCTGCTACAGAAACAAACACAACCCTAATTTTGAATCCGTGACAACAAACCCATCAGTTGGGCAGGCAGATCATATTTGGTACTACTAAGAACACACAGCCAGACCCTTCTTTCAAACTAAAATCAGAAATAAAGAATATATCATGCTTCTCATTCCCGGGGACGAGCATCCCATAGAGAGCTAAGAGCTCGAAGCCGAGAGAAATAATCATTTATAGCAAGCAAGGCACGAGCAGATTGGCGGGTTGTCAATACACGGTGCAATTGTTGCAATGTTTGTTGCCGTAGATTGTCAGCCTGAATATTAATCAACATTTGGTCTTACATAACTCACATATTTATCAACAAAGATCAATTGGAGAGAGACAGACAGACAGACAGACAGACAGGTAGAGAGAAAGTGAGGGGAGAAAAGCTGAACTTGCTCACTAAAATGAAATTAACAATTGTTTTTCAAAAAAAATACCTGCCGAATGAAGCCCTCAAGAGTTCCTAGTTTTCCCATTGCCATGGCCATTTGTCCCATGTAGTTTGCAACATTACCAGATGAACCAGAAGGGCCAAGAGATCCGGCCAACGTCTCAGCCAAGGATTGCTGCAATGCCTCCATTCCTTGGGACAAAGCATCTTCTGCCTGTAGGGATGATTCCTGCAATTTGGTGATGCCCAACAACTGCTGCTCTGTCAAAGGCTCCAGCTGATTTATAAGCAGCTACAACCATGTAGGTTTAAATTTAGAACCAAAAACATAAAAAATAAAAAAGATGCATGAAATATTAGCAATAGGAAATGATCGAACCAATGGACAAAGGTGAGAAAAAAAATTCACACGTTACCTAGCATGTAAGCAGACATACCTGTCAAAGTAAAAATGAACTTAAATTGTGCTACTAAGTAGATACCCTGATCAGGAAATGAAGCAAAACCACAAATAGCAGCGGGCATAGGGTTTCCCGAGAGCATGTATTTTGAAGATTTTCATAGAATTTGACTAAATTGGCCAGACCTATTATAAATTTAAATTAGTTCTATACCATTAGTACACACAAAGAAGACAGATCAAGAACTTAAAAAACATCAAAACTTCTAGAGTCTCAAATAGCTCTTTACATTTTATCTTATAAGTGAGAAATTGCTTCAGAAGAATTTAGTGTCTCTGATGTATAATTGATTGATCCAATAGATGCTAAAATGTGGGATTAAGCATCCACAACTCCTACACAGTAATTATGGAATGAAATCAAGCACCACATCTAGAATAGCTTGCTTACCTTATAAATTGAAACTGCCCTAAAAAGTACACCAATAAAATTTGGTGAGAGGGAGAGAGAGAGCTTACCTTGTAAAATTTTGCAGATTTGTAATCAACAAAAAAATAATAAGAAGAAAGAAACAAGGAAATTGAACCAAAATGATTAAATGTACAAGCCAAGAACAGATCCTAAAGAAAAGGAAAGCCATCTTTCACGAATATAAAGGTAAGAAACACACGTGCAAAAAAAACAAAAAAAAACGAAAAAAAAAAAAGAAAAAAGAAAAAGGAAAAAAAGCATTACTTCTAATATTTGTTTTTGGCCTCTGTCCTTATTCTATCATTTCTAAAGTAAGGCAACACTTGCCCAAGATCGTTATGTATTGCATTGAATGCATCAAGGTGTGCTGGTGATGTCCAATGTAGACTGCAGCAAAGAACAAATAAATTAATTGAAATTTTGTGAATTCAACAAAATGTTTATACTATTTTTAGACCTTCATTTCATGTTCAGTGTGCTAGCCTTAAAATTGAAACTTCCATTTGGACCACATCTAAAATTTGTGAGGCTCGACCTAACTTAACTCCAAGGCTAAGATTGTATTTGTTTCACACATCCACACACACATAAACAAATAAATATATGTATTGAATTTATCTACAGAATATAAGATCATATGCATTGATTTCTATACAGTGGGCTCTTCTATTCCTCCCATGTATCCATGTCCACCAGATATGACAACGGTAAGAATATGTAATGTGTGCGACCCTAATACCTAAATTAGACACTTGGATCTTATCATTTTTTATTGATGTTTGAAGAACTCACATCTGACAGTAAAGAAAATTTTCTAGTCTCTTCCATGCATGGAGATAGAAATCCCTCCTTTGAAGGGGGTGCGAAGATGCATTTTGTATTCTCTTGTAGTTTGGGGGTATTGTTGTACTTTTGTTACATTTTAGTAATCAGGGTTTTATTTATATTTGTTTAGTGTTAATCAACGTTGTATGAGGGTTAATGGAATTATACCTTCTCTCTCTATATTGCGTTTTATATCAGTAATATTACCGATATATACAACAACATATCTTCTATATGATATATATATATATATATATATTCAGCCACTAGCGGCATAGATTTGCACAAAAAAATCACCATAAAAACGCAACAAATTTTAAAAGCCAACCTAAGAAGCAGTAGTGGCATTAGTAATAAAACTAAAATAACAACACCAGCAATGACAATAATAATAATGAGATTAATTGAGTTTATCTGTATGCGTTGTTGTTGAGAGAGAGAGAGAGAGATGAGATGCGGTTCTCACCTTAAGTAGTTCAGATGAACGGAATCCACCAAGCCACAAAAAGCACCTCTCTGCAGGTGTTTTCCACATGCCTGACAATATATGGAAGACATCAGCCTTGGCAGCATCACCTTTTATCCTGAAAATGTCATCATAGTGAGCCAAGATCCCATCCACAATTATGCGAAGTTCACCATCACCCGCATGGGAGTTGACAGCTCCCCTCAGCTCATTGACTCGTCGGATGTGCTCTTCCAGCCACCGTGCATATTCTACATCAAATGCCTGGGCTCCTACAAAATAATGGCCTCAAATAGCTCAATCTTCACTTTAAGGCGGAAAGCTAGAATGAAACAAAATTTGGACCCACAAGTCAGGCTCTAAAAATCTATGTTATGAGTAGTGTTCATGAATGGGATAAATAAACATATGCATGCATTTTCAGAATATTTAGATAAAGCGCGTATGACAGAATCCATGGGACAAACATCCTCCATCAGTGCACCTTAAATGCTATGTTTGGTAGGAAGGGGGGAAATAGGAGAGAAAGGCACGAAAGAGTATCCTTTCACTTTTGGGACTTTGACATCTTCTTGTTACTCTGTCAAATGCACATCTCCTTTCTCATTGATCAACAAATTTCACTTGATCTTCATAACCCCTTTGAGAAATTTGAAGTATCTCCTAAAACATCGGTTAATAATTTGTCCAAAGTTGCTTTGATATAAACCATCTGCTCTAATATTTGCTCATTCAAATCTATCATTTGCTTATAAATTCGCCTTATTTCTTGTTGGCCTTGAGCAAGGACTTCAACCTCTAATTCATTCAGAATTGGTCATCATGGTAAGAGTTTTTTAAAAAGCTGGAAGGGTTTGACTTAAATTAGTATGTTGAACTAGGTTGACTTGATTTAGAATGGCTGGAATGGTTTCAATTGGAAGTTTGGGCTGGTCTAAGTGGATATGGGCTGGATCAAGGATTATTATAAAAAGGGTTTTGGGCTTTTTCGGTACTGTTGAATAGTAAGATGGGATGGACCAAATCTTGGTTAAGTGAGTTGGTTTAAGTCTATGTTACTAGAAAACACTTATACCCTAGCGATTTACGTATTGATACACATGTTCCAAAACATGGTTACACTGTCGTTCCAAAATGGTAAATTCAGTGATCCGAAGTGATCCCAAAAATTTTTTCCAATATATTTCTTTAAATGTTACCTTAGGAGAAAAAAAATCAAATATACGAACTAAAATCTTAGGTGACTTGAGTTTTGACAAGATAAAAAAATAAAAAAATGGATCATGATTTTCATAGAAATACCTTAAATTCTTAAGTGTAATATATATAAATCTACTCTTATCGTATCACATTTTAGAGCATATAGCGTACCATATTCCTATTCCCGTTCCTTTTCCATGTACCGGAACGATCCATGTTCTAGGTAACATAGGTTTAAGTTAAGGTTCTAAAAGTTGGATGGGTTGAGGCTTTGCTCATGGGTTGGGTCAAGACTCAACGGCTCAAGAAGATGGGTCAATTTCTTGTGTGATGGGTCAAGCTAATGGTCAATATAATCCTTGATTTAGCGATCTATAGTGACTTCCTCAAGCAACTGAAGATCAATGTACAACGACGATGGATCACATACAGAGAGAGAAGAAAGTTGTACAATATTAGCTTACCTTAATTTGGGTGAGACCATGTTTATTTATAATCAATGATACATAGGAAAAATGAATTAAATAATTACACAATTAAATCTTAAAAATCAAATCTCTAAATAACGGTAATTTATAGAAATCACAGGATCTCCTAAATATACAATATTATGTATTCCAACACTCCCCCTCAAGCTGGATCAAAGATGTCAACCAAACCCAGCTTGTCAATTGAAGATCGAAGTAGGGATGGTCCGACAGATTTGGTGAAAATGTTGGCAATCTGATCAGAAGATGGAACAAATGAGGGACATTCAATGCCAGCTTGAACCTTTTCCCAGATGAAATAAATATCAACTTCAATATGGTTAGTACGCTCATGAAGTACAGAGTCGGAGGCAAGTAAGATGGCAGACTTATTGTCACAAAATAGCTTGGAGGAATTATTCTCCTCAAAGCCTAACTCAGTAAGAATGGACCGAAGCCATAGTAACTCACATGTCCCATGAGCCATGGTTCGGTACTCAACCTCAGCAGATGATCAAGAAACAACTGCTTGTTTTTTGCTTTTCCATGACAGAAGATGGGTACCAAGGAAAGTGCATACCCCAGAAGTGGAACGTCTGTCAGTCAATGAACTTGCATAGTCTGCATTAGTAAAAAAGACAATCCTGTCTAAATTCCACTATTGAAGAATAAATCCAAACCTGGACATGACTTGAGATATCTCAAGAGATGGTGAACAACATCAAGGTAAGCAGTACGAGATGAATACATAAACTGACTAACCACACTCACAACAAATGTCAAATATGGTCATGTATTAGTCAAATAGATCAAACATCCTACCTATCTCTGGTAGCAAGATGGATCAAAAAGCAACTCACCAGACTCAGCTGAAAGTTTCAGATTTGGATCCATAGGAGCAGATGCAGGCTTGCACCCTATCATACCGGTGTCCCGAAGAAGATCCAAAGTATACTTCCGTTGGGACAATGATATCCCACTGCGAGAATGAGCTACTTCAATCCCCAAGAAATATTTGAGAGGACCCAAGTCCTTGATGTCAAATACTTGACTAAGCTCCTGTTTTACCTTAGCAATACCAATGGAATCATCTCTTGTAAAGATGATATCATCCACATAGACCAACAAAATAATACATTGACCATTGGGCTGACGACGAATAAAGCATGTATGGTCGGAGTGACACTGAATAAAATCCGTGGATAGGATAACAGAGTTGAAACGATGGAACCATGCACGAGGAGATTGCTTCAAGCCATAGAGAGACTTACGCAGACGACAGACCTTGCCAGCATACTCATCTTCAACCTGAAACCCGGGTGGAGGATCTATGTAGATCGTCTCAAGTTAAGTTTCCATGTAGAAAAGCATTCTTGACAGCAAGTTGATGAAAGGGCCAAGAAGCAGAACCAACCAAGGAAATAAGCAAACGAACAGTGGTCAATTTAGCAATTGGTGCAAACGTAGCTCCAAAATCCTTTCCAGGAACCTGGATAAAGCCCTTAGCAATAAGACGAGCCTTATATCGGTCCACAGTACGATCAGCGAAGTATTTGATAGTAAAAACCCACTTGCACCCAACAGTCGTCTCACCAGAAGGTAAAGAGACAAGATCCCAAGTGTGATTACGCTCCAAAGCAACCATTTCAATTTGCAGAGCTGCAATCCATTGGGGATTCTGGAGAGCCTCAGACACAGACCGCGAGATAGAGACCGACTTAAGCTTGCCAAGAAAAGACCGATGAGAAGCTAAAAGGGCATAATAACAAAAAAAAACTGAGAAATAGGGTGATTAGTACTACAAAACCAACCAAACCGATTAGGGGGATGGTGTTCACGGGTTGGATAACAGAAAGGAGCTGGGAAGTGAATAGTAGAGGGAGTACCTGGGCTTGAGGGCGAAGAAGATGCTGGAAGGGGCGGAGCATGAGGGCGACAAGAGTATGTAATGGCGGAGGACTGGCAGTTGCAAATACAAGCGATGATGAAGGAGCAAATGAATCAATGATAGGAACAGGGTGAGCACTCGATGACACAACAAGAGGCAACTCGAGGCGGAATCCTAAAACACAGGGTTAGAACCAAAAAATGGCATATCTTCGCAAAATGTGACATCCATAGAATGATAAAAACAACGAGACAACAACTCATAGCACCTATAGCCTTTAGAGAGAGCTGAATAGCCCAAGAAGATGCATTTAAGAAACTTGTTATCTAACTTGGTCCGAGTAGGACTACAATCCTAAACAAAACAAGTACAACCAAACACATGAGACATAAGAGGAAATAACACGGTATCTGGACGAAGTAATTGAAAAGGAGCCAACCTGTGAAGAATCCAATTAGGTGTCCGATTAATGAGGTAAACAGCAGTAAGCACAGCCATATGCCAGTAGGATTTAGGGACATTCATCCCACAAAGAAGACCTCGGACAACAGACATAATATGACGGTTTTACGTTCAGCAATCCCATTTTGTTCAGGGGTGCAAGTACAAGTGAGTTGCTGCAAAATTCCATGCTGATTAAGTTGGGAGCAAAATGCATCAGAGATGTACTTCCCCCCATTATTAGAATGAATATTGCGTACAACATTGTGGAATTGGGTTTAGATCATTTGTAGAAATTGAATAAAAAGTGGAAGCACATCATACTTCTTTTTAAGCAAATAAACCCAAGTACACCTCGAATGGTCATCTATGAAAGTCACATAATAGCGACGCCCAAAAAAAGCCAAAAGAGGAGAAAGACTCCAAATATCAGAGTAAATAAGGTCAAACATACAGGAAGTGCGATACATGCAAGGAACATAAGAAGTACGAGTATGTTTAGACAGTTCACAAACAACACAATGAAATTGATAATCCTTGCAAGCATTATTAAGTGACGGAAAAAGTAAACGTAAATAATTAAAGTTTGCATGTCTTAAGCAAGCATGCTACAAGGCTAAAGTCTAAAAAGAAAACACTTAGGAAGACGACTCAGGTAACATAGCTGCTTACAGGCTAGAAGTGGTAGGATGGAAAGGTGTTGGGTCCCCGAAGTAGTATATCCCGTTGCTCTCAAACCCCCTGCCAAAAATCTTCTTCGAAGTCAGGTCCTGTAATAAGCAATGAGTAGGTAAGAAAACAACAGCACAATCAAGGTTTTTAGCAAGGTGACTAACGGAGAGAAGATTATAAGCAAAACGGGGCACATGTAAGACAGAAGTAAGTGTAAGATCAAACGACAAGGACACATCACCCTTATGTTGGACATGTGAAATAGACCCATCAGCAAGACATACAGTCTGAGCGGTAGTAGGGACAGGAGAGGATAAACAAGAAAACCCACCTGTCAGTACCTGTAGCTAGTGTGGCAGTGGAAGGGACACTTGGAGATATGGTAGTGAATAAACCAAGTTGCTCATGAAGGCGACCAATTTGAGATTGAAGCTAATAAAGATCAACAGAATGAGTCGGCTGAGGAGTACTAGATGTGTCAGCAATAACAGTAGTATAGGGAGGGCCTGAAGAGCGTGTCCTTGCAAAGCGTTGCTTTAACTCAGGATGAAACTTGAAACACCGTGCTTGGACATGACCAATTGCGCCACAATGGTGGCAAATAACCTTGCTACTAGAAGCACAAGAACTAAACTTGGCAGCAAGAGCCATTTGATTTAAAACTAAAGGTGAAGCAGGAACGGAGGAAGGAAGCGGAGCCACCGGTTGAATCAATCGACGACGATGCTCCTCGCTGCCAAAAGTAGCAAAAGCCTCATGTAAGGATGGCATAGGTGATGTGTTCAAAATTTGAATACGAAAATACTCAAATTCAGGTTTTAAACCCATCAAAAATTGATAGGTGTGCTGGCCAGCAAGATGAGCAGACACAATAGAAGCGGCAACAGCTGGAAAATCACTCAATGGCTCATACTGTGTTAACTCCTCCCAGCTATCCAAAAAATTCGACAACGGTAAAACCCAAAGCTTCCTGAGAGACATGAGAAATATCCTGATAGAGTTCGAAAATCCTAGCATCAATATGGGCCTATGCGTTCATCTGGGTAAGAGCACTCCACAACCGAGGAATAGTATCACAGTACATGAACATATTATAGATGCGTTCTTCCATAGAGTTGAACATCCAACCAAGTAAGGTGCAATTGTCAATATCCCATTGAACCCGCTTAGGATCATCAGCGAGAGGTTGTGTCTCGGTTTCCAGAAGCCATCCAGATTCGCCTCTACCCCCAAGGTAAAGACATATAGACCGACTCCAAGCAGCAAAGTTGCGACCATTAAGCAACACACTAGTGATCCGATGAACCAGAACATGGGAGGCAAGGGAAACATCTGAACGAGGCATAATGCTCTGGGTTGGTGTAACAAAGTTAGACATTCTGAAACACCACGAAGTCGAAGTAGCGACGTCACACAAAAGATATGCTACCGAACAAACCGGTAACCCAAGTAATAAGGAACACACACAAGTTACTTACCACATTAGAAACACACAACCTTAAAAGGGTTAGAAACTAGCCCGGACCACCGTAGAAGGATGCCGAACTGCACAGAACCAGGACAAAGCCTGGTCGACTATTGTAGGAACCCCGACAGTGACTGGAAAGGACTGTCGAGGGAGAGAGAAAGGGTTTCGGGTGGTGTAAGGTGGTTGAAGGGGGCTGGGTAGGTGAGTCGGCTACTAGGAAAGGGAGGAGAGGCTGGCGGTGGTAATGGGTAGGTGCGGCTAGGGTTTCTTTGCTCTGATACCAAGAAGAAAGTTGAACAATATTGGCTTATCCTAATTTGGGTGAGACCATGTCTATTTATAATCAATGATACACAGGAAAAAAGAATTAAATAATTACACAATCAAATCTTAAAAATCAAATCCCTAAATAACTGTAATTTATAGAAATCATGGGATCTCCTAAATATACAATATTATGTATTCCAGCAGAGATCTCCTCGACAGGGATAGATTGCGATGGCCATGGTGCAAGGCAGTGACACCGCAATGAGGTGAAACGCAACAAAATTGGGGACCTCCCTATTGCTGATTAGTTTGAACAAGCTTAAAAAGTGATGCAAAAGGTCATGACAGAGAAGGGTTTTCCAGTGACAGGAGTTGACAAGTTTTGTCGTCTTCTACAAGCTAGGGTCACAATGAAGAGGGTTTGTCAATCAATCAAGGTAAGACTCTAATGCCAAATTGATGTAGAACGGGGAGGGAGGGAGAAAGAAAGAAAGAAAGAAAGGGGAGAGGAAGAATACAAGGACGACATCTGTGTTCTCTAATCACAACGGTCACATCCTTAACACTCAATATTATTAATACAAAGCTAAAATCTTCAATGTGAAAACCTAATATTTATAGACCACTAGTGCTAATCAAATTGGAAAACTAAATCCTAATATAATTTGAAAAGCAAAGACTCTTAATAAGACTCAATTAAATTAGGAAACTATAGAGGCTACTAACCATAAACTTACAAAATTGTAATGCCAAAATTTGGTGTGTTCCAGTTCTGCATCACTACTCCTTCAAGATTGTATCAACCCCTAACAGAACAAGCCAAGATCGAAGATTGTGTAACATTGTCACTTCAAGACCCTGTCTGGCTACGACTTTTTTAGCCACTTTTTGGCATTTTAACCAAAACAATCTTGACCATTTGGCCACTGCTTTTTCAGCCGACATTTGTTAAAAAAACAACTTTTTAAACAAGATTCATCTCTGTTTGGCAACTGCTTAAAAAGGCACACAACAACCAAAAAATTAAAAAAAAAAAAAAACTGTCTTTAGTGAAATTTAAAATTTGAGTTCATTTTTTTGTCAAACTTTTCAAGTCCTTCTAAAGGATCTAAACAGTAAAGATTAAAATTAACAAAACAAAAAATCTTGAAAGAATCACTAAAGACAAAAAAAAGGGCAGAAAAATGACATCAACTTAAATAATTTTTAAAAAGAAGGTAGCTTTTTTAGTATTTGCCTAACGCATAACCTTTTTTAGCAATAACTTTAGCTTTTTTTTTAAAAAAAAAAAAAAAAAAAGCTACTGAAAAAGCAATTGTCAAACCCAACCTAAGAAAAGAAGTTTAGCATAACCAAACTTACCCATTGCATAGGTGCTCAGGAGAAACATACTTTGTCAAACAACTAGTTCAAGCACTTGCCTCTTCTTAATTAGGAATGGGAAATGTTTAAAATAAGGGCAAGGTCAGGATGGGTTAGGTAGCGTTACGGGTGCCCTCACTATACCCACCTCTTGGCATACCAACCCAACATACACATTCCTATCTACAATGTGAGTTCTCTATTATGTAACAGTTGTCCTGCACATTCATCCTTCATAAACCAAAAAGCACAATAGTTCCATCAGAAAAAGAAAAATATAAGATTGTCTAAAAATAAGACAAGTAAAATCATATTCACTGTGTTTGGTTTGAGTTTTCTGGATTAAGTTTTTTGAAAACTGAGTTTTTTGATTTTCGTATTTTTTTGTTTTTAGTGAATATTTAATTTTAAACATTTTTTTTTACTTTTTTAGATGCACCTTACTTAGATGTGTCTAAAAAGTAAAAAAATTGTAAAAAAATATTTTAAAAAATTAAGAAATACATAAAAATACAAAAAATGTACTAAATTCTTGTATTTTTTTTGTATTTTTGGTATTTAGTGAATTTTTAAAAGATTTTTTTTACAATTTTTTTACTTTTTAGGTGTATTTATGTTAAGTGTGTCTAAAAAGTAAAAAATTTGCATAAAATATTAAAAAAATTCAGTAAAAACAAAAAAACACGGAAAATAAGAGTGTAGAATTTTCTGAAAACTGTTTTTAAAAAATGGGAACCAAGCAAAGTGATTATCGCTCAGTCAGCTGGTCCTTACAGATGCTAGATCTTTGAGTTGGCAATATTTTATGGAGAAGGAGGCACAATCTACATGAGCCAATCTTGTCTCCACAAAAGTCAGCTCTGCCAAAAAACTCAATAAAAGCAATACAAGAAGGAGCTCATCTAAATCTAATCCAGTGAGCTCATCTAAATCTAATCCAATCACAAATATAACGTCTATTTCCTTTCTCAACTATGACCAAACCACATTCTAGATTGTTAAAGGGCAATTGTTATGGTGGCATCCTTGAAAAAACAGATTGTTAGAGAGTTTGAGAACATTAAATCCACTGGGCAAAAGATCCAATATCAAATACAAAAAAAAGGATTTTGACCCATTTTTCATATTTTCATCCTTTGTTTACAAAAAAGTGGGGGAGGAGGGAATAATAAATCAAACTTCGTAAGGGAGGGGCGAAGGAGAATTGCAGATTTATCCAGAAGATTTCTATGAATGCAATAATAGGATAATTTTTAACATGGCCATTGTGCATCAGATGCAGGCTTCAAGTCCCAGTTGGATCATGGGTGTGAGTTTCTTGCATATTACAAAGGAAAAAAAATATGATAATGATTGCTATTGAATAAAAAGTATAAGTGGATCAGATTCCAATATAAAGTCAGAAGGAATTGATTATGCACCAGATCGAGTTCATCAACTGCACAAATAGATTGTTATAATCCTATATTTTACTATATCATCACAGAAGTTAAAACAATACAAGATTTCAGGTTTCACTTAGGAACTTCTCATCAAAAACATATACACGCTATAAGCAGATTGAATGTTCTGAGAAGATAGTATATTACCATTTCCACTCATTGATTGAGATTGATCTCCTGAACTTGAAATGAAGATGCCCTTCAGCAAAGGAAAAAGAAAAACAAAACATTAGAAACAGACAAAAATTAAAAAAGGTTTTGGAAATAGAAACAGACACCAAGAAGTGGTCAGATCAAACCTGCTGACGAGCTCGTTGGAGCTCTTGTTCAAGTTGTGTAAGCTTCATTCTGCTGCTCTCTAGTTGTTGAACATAAGCCTAAAAAATGCAAAACTTTTGCATCAAAATGCAACTCTATGCAAAACTTTGACACGGCATTTCAAAGAAACAATTGCATGAAGGTAGAACACCTCAAGATGAAAGCATATTGTGCACACACTAAGCCTTCTATTATTATTATTGCAAATTGGTAATTCTCCGTAGGCACACACTCACAGAAACAAATAAAGATAAAATAAAATAAAATAAACCAATCCCGTCACTGCCAACGCCGGATGAGACGGGAGATGCAACTAGGCTAACAAGCCCGCAGTGCAGTGTTATGTCTCCTGGGTACACATCATGTACACCATTATCACTAGGGCTAGTTAGCCCAGTCATATCTCCTGCCTATCCCCACGGATGATGACAGGGTTGGAGGCCTGCTAGAGGCTCTGGGGTTTTGGGAAGAATGAACCCTGCCTATGAATTGGGATTTAAACTTCTCCTACTAAGTTCAAGTGGTATAAAAGCCGGAAGTGAAAAAAATGTTGCAAGCCATCAAGGACTAACGAATCAAGATCGAGAAAACAAAGTTTTTCAATCACTGACTCAAATCCTCCAATAAGGTAAACCTATACGTATACAGATATTTTTATTAACCTATACGTATTAAAATAATTTTATTAACCAATATGCAACATAATTGCATAAAACAATTAAACAAACATTTATTATTTTTTCTACCTCTCTAATGTAGAAAATAAAGCTAGACAAATAAATGTATCCATACATATTCTTCATTCAACTATTATTTCGCTCTTTTATGCTTTTTTTTTCTTTACAATTAATTATTTTTCCTAAATTTGAAAGTATTGTTACATCCTCGAACTGTGGCAGCATTGAATGATGTCAAATATTTTTTCTACTTAAAAATAATAATAAACACAGAAAAGACTGGAAACTTCTGGATGTGCTCATCCTATTTGAAGGGTGCTGGACATTGTTTGAGAAGTGTCAACCAAGTGTTTGAAATTACAAAATGTAGTTCTTATATTGTGCAGGTGTCCAAGAGGTGTTAAAAAAGCAGATAGGAGTGTCATATAAGGGTCTGAGTCTGACAAATGTCCGGCAGACAAAGTTTCCCTGAAGAATTGCCTCAGCTTCTTGGGCAAGAACTCACTACAGAATGGGAGAATGATTTCCTAGGTTCAAAAGTATCCATAACAATTCTTCAACCAATACAACTGATATTAATTTCCTTGGTGAATATAATATCAGGATCAGCCTTAAGTCAATGAATTCCTTCACTATTTTTCTCTTTCTAGTAGACCCCAAACCCTTGCAGAATCCATAACAAATTCTTTCCTGAGGGATTAATTCCACGACTTTTATCACTCGTGTAAAGAAACAGTTGTGATTAATACCAGACTGCAGATTCCCTGCTCTTTAAATTCCATGTTCTTCCTCACATGATGTAAAACTGTAATCAGAATTAAAGCCACACCTACCATCTTCCTCTTCAACCCTTGGCTCCACCAAATAAAACTCTAAATACTTCACCAATTGGTAATTTCTCTATTCCTCTATCCAACTCTAACCTCCCGCTCTTGCACTTAAACCCTTCTCCTATACAATCTATCCCTTTTAGTCTGGGAAGCCACCAAACACTGTGACAACACAGAAGAATCAGCCCTCTTTAGGAGGTAATTGGACTGTGCTCTCTTTGAAGCTCTTCATATGCTTCTAGGGTCGGTGTCAATAAAGTGATAAACCAGCAGAGCAACCACAATCAAATCATCAAACACTAAAAAACAAAAAAAACAACGCCCAATTAGTACACATTAATGTGTGTTTGGGAGGGAAAAGATTGAGTACACACCTAACCTTTAGCATAATGCACAAAGTGGTGGCCCCAAGACTTGAAACCACAAATCATCAAACACTGTTAAAAAAAAAAAAAAAAAAAAAACACCACAAAATCTTACCTGGGACCTTTTGGAAACAGAGATTGAGAGTGGACTATAAATAAACTTATGATTTGATGGACCAAATGCAAGAAAGTACCGCCTCTTGATTTAGTTTTGGTTAACTGATCCTCTTTGTTTTCTCCCTTAGCCCTCCACCGTTATGTGTTGAGCCTGCTCCATAGTTTTGATTCCCATTGGTTTGAGAGGAGACATTCTCGGTAAATAACCCTATACCATCTAAATTCTCCTATCTGTCAACTAATTCTGCTCTCATAACAACAGAAGGCTGATAACTTTGGAGTACCATTGTCTAATGTCTTTGAATGAGCTTTAATGCTTCTTCTTTTTTCCTGTGCATTTACACTTATTCTTCCCTTTAATATTGTTCATAGATCTGGCGTTGTACATCTTTCTTTGGGAATCTCATTGATTATACAACCAAAAAGAGAAAAAAAAAAAAGAACAAAGAAAATATCAGGTGAAACTTAGATTGAGTGACAAACTAGGAAGCATGGATGTGGGTGCGGGTACAGATGTAGGTACCTCAATACCACAAAACCTCTGTTATCAGAATCTTACGATTCACGATTCGATTCGCAATTTTTGCAAAATCAATACGAATTTATGGGTGAATCTATTTTGGAAGTGAATCTTTAGTAAATTACACGATTCACAATCGATTCAAAATTCGATTCACTTTTTACGATTCAAGCAATTTTTGAAATTATTGTCTCCGACATATTTTCAACTCTTTTTTTCTCCATCTTTTTAGTGAAAATGACATAATATAGCTTCTAATAACATTTAATATCAAAATAACTAACATATATACATGATTTGTTATTATTTTAGAGATCATGGAGTTTTTAATAGGATCCAATCAGATTCAGTCAGATCCAACATATTATTAACCTTTCTTCTCATTTTTTTTTCCCTTTAAAAAATCATAATATATTTTTTAAGGATGTTTAAGATTAAAGTTACACTATGAATTATCTATTGTTGTTTTATTAAATTAAATATAATTGAATATTACATGTGTGAGGCCAGTTATACCTTTTTAAAATGTTTTGGGTTTTAAAATAAAAAATTCGAAATAATTCTTTCTTATTATTTGCTCACTGTTACTTAAAAATGTATATATGCTTATTGCCCAAATATCAATATCGTTGTCAATTACTATTACTTTGGAAATTCATAATTTGTCTATTTTTTTATTATCTTTATTAAGAATGGTTAATAAAAAATATCTATAAAAAAAAAAAAAAAAAAAAAGAGTAAGATGGTGATCTTACATAGGAACTTTCGTTAACTTCTTACCTATTAAACCACGTGATTATCATTCAAAATAACATTTTTATTGATTTAAGTCTAAATATTTCATATTCATAAGATATTTAACATCTAAATGTGTAGATATATGTTTTTAAGTAATTCAGAAAAAGTGACCGAATCTTTACGATTCACGATTCGATTCGATTCTCGATTCGGTACGAGGCCATTTCGATTCATGATACGAATCCCGATTTGACAACTATGCACAAAACCTAAAAATGTAGGATGTGGCTACGGAATAAAAAGTATATTTCTATAATTTGTCGTAGTACATCACATATAAGAATTAAAAAATCACATATAAAAAATAATTAAAGTATTTTTAAAGTGATAAAAAAAAAAAAGGAACCCTACAATTTTTTTTTTATATTTTTTATAGTTAAAAAAATACCCTATATTTAAAAGCGGTACTTACATGTAGATTATAATAAGTGGACTTGTTATCTAATAAGTCCTATGGGAAAAAATTATCAAAAAAAAAGTCACTAATTGTAAGTTTTAATGATAATTTATAAAAATCATGACAAAAAAAAGTCACTAATTGTCAATTTATAGCGACATATATAAAAAATTATCACAAAAAATTTATTTTTAGCGACAATTTTACCAAGACTTCTTTTCAATAGGACTTGATGCGAATTAAGGCCAACTATTATGACCTATTGGTAGTTTACCCTATTTAAAATAGGCACAATATGATTTTTTAGTACACTTACGTTTTTAAAAAATTACATTTACGGCCTGAAGTACACACAAAAGCATCCAAAACGTACCCATCCCATACCTGAGTTGTACCCATCCCGTACCTGAGTTGTACCCAAAGTATTTCGAGTACCCTTATCGAATAAGTACCCAATACATACAACAATATTTTTGGAGCAGCCATGCTTTGTAGGTGACAAAACAAACATGTTTACGAAGAATTTGCTCAACAATTAAAAAACTAAATGCATATGAAAGCTTAACAGTTAGGAAAGCTTTGTTTAGAACTTCAAAATATTAGAATAAGCACATATACACACTAAGTAATAAATTATTATTATTTTTAAAAAATTATTGACTCTGAAATGTTGAAATTCAACCACATTAGTTTATTCTGGGTACACTTCTGGACGTAAAATATTAAACTTGGCTCATGCCAGCTAGCTTTGGTACATGTGTCACATTTCAATATTGTATCATCCTTGCTTCTGCTAGGGTGTTTTACTTCTTTCAGATAGAAAAGATAAGGATAATTTTGTCCATCTATTTAAAGGATGATCTGTCATTTGCACTCACATCAACCAACTTTTACAATAAAGTATATGTGCCAAATCATATGTTACACATTGACTAAGTTCTTGCATTAAAACAAATATAATTAAATGGCTAGCCTGCCAAATAAATTAATTGGAACAAATGCAATTCATAAATATCACTTTAGGTATGTGTTTGTCAGGCTCATGAACATGCATAAGCTTGAACATAAGTAGCCGAGTTTGGCTTCTAGTTTTGTGTCACTAAAGTTTGCAATGGCTTCTCCATGTAATTATGCATTGAAAACTAAATTCTTTAAATAAGCAGAGCACTAGTCTAAAAATGAAAAATTTATCTATTATGGCTCTGTGCTTTTAATTATACAGAGCACTCATAAGTCATAACAGCAAATTAAAGATCAAAATAAAAGTTTTAAGACTTTATCTGTTGAATCTGAATATTTCCTTTTCCCTAAAATATATGTTAATTTATCAAAATGTGATCAATCAATTCAAAAATAAATTAATGAAATCATCATTATTCAAATTAAAAATAAACTGATTTGAATGAGAAGTTCTTTTAGAAATTTATATCTTCCAAAAAGTTTGTGATGAGAGACCTTCTCACAGAAAAGGTCAAGAATCACTAACTTTTATTAAAAGTAGCATATTCTGACAAGGACATTGTTGGGGATCAAGATGAAGACATGTGTAATGAGCGCAGGAGATGTCAATCAAGAGACTAGAATTTTGGACATTTAATTAATAGGACTTAGTTTCCATTTTTATTTATTTCCTGTTACTCTTTTTTTCTAATTTCCTTATTGATTATGGAAAGTCATCCACATGTATATATGGGATTGTGAAAGGAAACCATTACTTTGAATGAATGAAAACTGAGAGATAATACATCTTTTGAAAACCCTAAAGTTGTTATTCTGCCATTCGTCTTCTTGGTTCTACACCATTTGGTATCAGAGCAAGACCTAATAATGCATATTTACTTGATTTGCCTTGAAAAATGAAAATTAGTCTGGTTTTCAATGTTGATGATCAAGGCACTTTTGAGCCTCCCACTCTGTGGTCAAGTTTGCTTAGAGGACTTTCTTTTCTGTCACTGCTAGGTTTTTATTCTTGTCCTCCACGACCTCCCTAGTTTCATGATGATCAGATTGATGAAGTCATCAAACATAAAAAAATGTCGGTGCTTCTAATGGTGGTTACTATCACTATCTTGTGAGATGGAAGAATCGCTCTAACACTAATGACAAATGGATCACCAAAAATGAGTTTCGTCAACTTGACCTCGTGCCTTTGGAGTATTATCTTAGTCATTAATCTTGAGAGGAGTCCTTTTTAGTTGCAGAAAAATGATGGGGATTAAGTAAAGGGAAGAATGAAGACATATGTGAGGAGCATGAGGCGTCGATCGAGAGAATGAACACTAGATTGTACTCTCGCTTGCCTGTTCCACACTCACCTTGGAAAGACCTTAGCATGGATTTTGTCCTTAGATTACCTAAAACAGCTAGATGTCATGATTCTATTCTAGTGGTAGTGACAGGTTTTCTAAGATAGCCCGCTTTATTCCTTGCAAAACAATTGAAGCGTCACATGTTGCTAAATTGTTTTTCAGGGAGGTTGTTAGATTACATGAGTTAGCTACCTCCACTGTGTCTAATAGAGATTTCAAGTTTGTTAGTTATTTTTTGAAGACACCCTGGAAATTGTTTGGTACTACTTAAAAGTTTCCTTCAACTTTTTACCCCCAAACTGACATACACACTGAGTTGTTAACAGAAATTTGGGTGATTTGCTTAAATGCATTGTGGGTGACAAACCAGGAAACTAGCATTTAGTATTACCAACTACGAAGTTCTCTTATAACAGTTCAGTCAATTGGTCTACGGGTAAAAGTCCTTCTGAGATTGTTCATGGTATGCTCCCTCACCAACCAATTGACCTTATCTAATTGCCTCTAGATGCCTCTAGATGCCCGTCCCTCTGAATCTGCTGAATCATTTGTCAAACACATTCATAACTTACGTGCCAAAATTAGAAGGAAAATTACCATGAGTAACAAACATTATAAATTTGTTGCTGACATGCATCATAGGATACTAGAATTTAATGAAAGGCACTATGTTATGGTTTTTGTACACCCTAAGCATTATCTTGAACATTCTTTCAAAAAGCTTCATGCTCAAGCCACTGGACCTTTTCATATCATTCACAAACTTGGACGTAATGCATATTTTGCTTTCACATATGAATATTAATCATGTTTTCAATGTTAAGGATTGGTTTCCTACTGTGACACTTTTGAGCCTCCCACTTTGTGGGTAGGTTTGCCTACAAAATTTTCTTCTGTGTCAATGCTGATTTATGTTCCTCATTCTCCACGACGTCCACAGTTTCATGTGATCAGATTGATGAAGTCTTGGACACTCAAGACGGTGTGTCTAATGATGGTTATCATTGCTATCTTGTGAGCTCAAGGAACCACAACACCGATGACACATGGATCACCAATGAAGAGTTCCATTGACTTGATCCCTCACTTTTGGAGCATTATCTCAATCATTACTTTCCGGAGGAGAGTCCTTTTAACTATACGGAGAAATGACGGGGATCAAGGAAAGAGGCGAATGAAGACATGTGATGTAGAAGACGTCAGAATTTCAGGAATTTAATTAATAAGATTTAGTTTCCATTTTTATTTATTTCCAGTTTTTGTTTTTGTTTTTTTCTAATTTCTTTACTTGTTATGGAAAGCCATCTACATATATATATGGGATTGTGTAAAGGAACAGTTACTTCTGGATGAATATATATTGAGATAGTTTATGGAAACCCTAGAGTGGTTATTATGTTGGTCGTCTTCTCGGTTCTACATCAGACATTGCACAGGGGAACTTGAATGCAACAAATTCATAGTACGTTGTAAATGTCAGGATAAATTTCGCTCTGCCCTTACATATCAACACGTCCACATTTTTCTTGATGTCGTATCAGGTTCTTTAATGTCAAAATAACACACATTATGTGCGTAATCACCAATCAAGGAAGTTTTGTTGGAGAATGAAATTTGACAACATTTCAAAGAAAGTGTGATCTACCTACAAGAAAAAGAAGAACAAGAAGATAATGAGAAGAAAATAATCCAAGTGTCCAGGGAACCTACTTTTTTCCTTAAACGGCTCTTTCTTGCAGCTTCGCGATTTTGAGCAAGCCTACGAAGTGTCTGCATAATTAATAGTTAAGCAAACAAATCAAAAAGAAGAAATAGAATCAAATCAAATGTCAAACATATAATTCAATCAAACTAATTTAACCTTTTGATCCCTTGACTTGTCACTGGCATCAGAAGTAACAATGGCTTGAGATTGATCACTTTGAAACTGTACCCACAAATGTCAATTATCAGCATACAACATCAAAAGACCCATAAAGAAAGAAAAACATAAACAACTCAAACAAAAAGGGTTGGAGGAATCACCCTCAAATTCTTGTCATCAGTATCGCCATCGGTTGAAGTATCAGTCCTCGGACTGATATCCTCCATTTTGGACTCTCCACAATTCTCAAGATCACACAATTATATAAACCAGGTTTCAATGCCAACTCTTCTGTGGTGTCAATGAATCAGACCCCAGTTCACTAGCAGATGTATATAGAAAATCACTTACTCAACTGAGATTACTTATATCTAGCTTTGACTTGTTAAACTATAATCATATGCAAAAGATGTATTTATATCCAACACACCCACAAATTAATTTTTATTTATTTATTTTTTTTTTTATCAAAATCAAATTAAAACTTGAGATTAAGCTAGCAAGAGATTCATGGCATCACTTATATATCTAAACCCAAATCTATAATGATGTTGTAAATAAAAAGAGAAAATGCCCTTTGATTTGCAGAACTGAAATTGAAACTCAACACCTTCAAAGTTTTGATTTTTTTTTTTTTTTTTTGGAGAATTGAAAAAAACTTACAGTGGATGATGAGAGAAGGAGCAAAGCAAGGCATTCAGGGGCAATACTGGGTAAACATTTTTGTGCAAAAACACAGCTTTCACATCACTGTTTGTTTGTGAGGTTTGATTGTTGTTTGAGTTGAATAGCAGCCGCCACTAGAATTGGACCAAAACAGGGAACCCTTGAAAATCGAAGAGGAGAGAGAGAGAGAGAAATCAGAGAAGGAGGCTGACGAGTCTTCTTTCAGTTTGAGAAGCTCTTGAAGATCGACAACGAGGAGGACACCGCCAATTTTGACTTTCGGTCTTGGCTTTTTCATGCGGTTCGTACGGTTATCCTACCTACTCCTTATTTTATATGGACAAACATGTAAAATCCACCATTAAATTCTACTCCCTCGAGATCGTAAAATATTAGTCAATTTGGGAAAATCAACTATTTATTTTTATTTTTTTATAGTTTATTAATTTTTTAAAATTATTTTTTGATAATATGTTTATTTAAAAATATTAATTTTCATAATTATACATTTTGTATTGTTAATGAATTTAAAAAAATAATAAAATAAAAAATTCATATTATTTTTATCTTCAATTTTTTAAAATAAATTAATATTTTAAAATAATAAAAAATAGAATAAAAAATTAATTTTTAAAACGGAGAGAGTATACCATATTTTTGCCTCGTTTGAAAATTAGGAATTGTTTAAGAATAAGTTATGAGTAATTTTTATTTTTCACAAAAAAATAATATAATGTGATAAAAAAGTGATGTGACCCAAATATGAGGTGATATAAGTTAGATAGAATAAAACGACAATTAGTATATTTTTTTAGATTGTTGCCAAACAACCTATTAATTTTTTTTAATAATTTTTTATTTTATTTTTATAAAAAGATGTATAAAAAGGATTTTTCTTAAGTGTGCCTTGCATATGGTATGCAAGGCACTTACACCTTTCTATGTTACCTTTACACCTTTTTGGGTATTAAGTTATACCCAAATATTTGAAAACTAACACATTAAAGCAGGTCACCAACAGGTAAATGAATAAAAGAATATATTATATGACTAAAAGTGTAATTTTGTCAAAAAATGTGTAAATAATTTTACAAAGTGTGTAAATTTTCACAGAAGGCGTAAATTTTAACAAAAGGCCTAAGTAATTTCAGAAAAAAGGCGTAAGGGATTTTTGCAAATTTACACCGTTTGTGAAAACTTACTGCTTTTGTGAAAACTTACACCTTTTGTGAGAACTTACACTTTTTTGTGAAAGTTCTTACACTTTTCTGACAACTTACAACTTTTGTAAAATTGCTCACCAAATGCGTAATTTTTGACAACTTACACATAATACTTACATCTTTTATAAAACAAGTTATACCTTTTGTCAAAGTTACACCATATGTGGAACATTTTATTTCATAAAATTTTGACAACTTACACATAATACTTACATTTTTTGTAAAACAAGTTATACCTTTTCTGAAAGTTACACCATATGTGAATGACCACTTACACATAACACTTTTATCTTTTGTAAAAAAAGTTATACATTTTCTAAAAGTTACACCATATGTGAAAAATTTTATTTCAAAAAATTTTGACAACTTACACATAATACTTACGGTTTTTGTAAAACAAGTTATACTTTTCTAAAAGTTACACCATACGTGAATGACAACTTACACGTAATACTTACATCTTTTTTAAAACAAGTTATACATTTTCTGAAAGTTACACTATATGTGAATGACAACTTACACATAATACTTATATTTTTTGTAAAACAAGTTATACCTTTTCTGAAAATTACACCATGTAAATTTTAGCAAAAGATATAAATTTTACGATTTTTTTTTCTTCACAAAAGATATAAGTGACTTCAGAAAAAGGTTTAAGTTGGGCTTTCACAAAAGGTGTATGTTTCAAGAAAAGATATAAATCTTATGACAAAAATTCTTTCACAAAAGAAGTAACTTTTCCGCCACGGTGTAAGTATTTTCATGAAAAGGTATAAGTTTTAGAAAATATGTAAATTTGATGATTTTTTTTTCACAAAATATATAAGTGACTTGAGAAAAATGTTTAAGTTTGGCTTTCACAAAAGGTGTATGTTTCAAGAAAAGGTATAAATCTTATGACAAAAATTCTTTCACAAAAAGAGTAACTTTTCGGCACGATGTAAGCATTTTCACGAAAAGGTGTAAGTTTTAGCAAAATGTGTAAATTTGATGATTTTTTTTTCACAAAATATATAAGTGACTTGAGAAAAATGTTTAAGTTTGGCTTTCACAAAATGTGTAAGTTTCAAGAAAATGTATAAATCTTATGACAAAAATTCTTTCACAAAAGGAGTAACTTTACCGCAGCGGTGTAAGTGTTTTCACAAAAAGGTGTAAGTTTTAGCAAAATGTATAAATTTGATGATTTTTTTTTTCCACAAAATATATAAGTGACTTCAGAAAAATGTTTAAGTTTGGCTTTCACAAAAAGTGTAAGTTTCAAGAAAAGGTATAAATCTTATGACAAAAATTCTTTCACAAAAGGAGTAACTTTGCCGCAGCGGTGTAAGTGTTTTCACAAAAGGGTGTAAGTTTTAGCAAAATGTGTAAATTTGATGAATTTTTTTTTCACAAAATATATAAGTGACTTCAGAAAAATGTTTAAGTTTGGCTTTCACAAAAGGTGTAAATTTAAATAAAAAGTATAAATTTTATGAAAAAAGTAATTTCACAAAAGGAGTAACATTTCAAAGTGCTCATAAACACAAAAGGAGTAACATTTCAAAGTGTTCATAAGTACAAAAGGAGTAACACTTCAAAGTGTTCATAAACAAATTGGGACAACCACTGAACAAATCAAAGGGTTCGTGACCCCCGCTGACCACCCGAGCGTCGGTGGCCTCCGGTGCTCACTGTCGTCGCCACCTCCACGACCACCGCCACCTCCACGGCCACCGTCGCCGCAAATCAAAGGTTTTTTTCTCTCTGGCTATCGATCTTGGTCTCTCTCTATCGATGTCGGCCGTCGATGTCGGTCTCTCTCGGTCTGTCTCCAGTGATCTTGGTCTGTCTGTGTCCATGTGGTCTCTTCTCTGTCGATCTCTGTCGATTCGGTCCCTCTCTGTCGATCTCGGTCTGGCTGCCTCTGTCGATTCAGTCCCTCTCTGTCGATCTTGGTCTGGTTGTCTCTGTCGATCACTGTCCATCTAGGTCTCTGTCTGTTGATCTCAATCTATCTCTCTCTGTCTGTCTGTTGCTCTATATTTAAAACGGTTCTCTTTTACATTGACATTCTTCATTGGATTTGGACTCGGAGTCGCTATTCCAAGCCCTCTCAAACTCGTCTTCTCTGAAACGGACTTCTACTGAGAGAAAGACCAAGCCCTCCGAAACGCCCTTCTCTCTCACATTGCTATTATTTGAAGAAGACAAATATTGTTTGATTGGATTTAGGAACTTACAGGTTTTGCGAAGTTACTTACATCTCCCGTGAAAACACTTACACTATTTGTGGAAGGTTAAATATTTGTAAAATAATTTATTTTTAAAAATTTACACATTTTCGTTGAAATACTTAAACCTCCTGTGAAAAATATCTTTTGTGAAAAAAAAATTGATGAAATTTACACATTTTGCCTAAACTTACAGTTTTTCGTGAAAAAACTTACACCGTTGCTGAAAAGTTATTCTTTTATGAAAGAATTTTTGTAATAAGATTTATACCTTTTATGAAACTTACACATTTTCTAAAAGCCAAACTTAAACCTTTTTCTAAAGTAACTTACATCTTTTGTGGGAAAAAAAATTTGTAAAATTTATATCTTTTGCTAAAATTTACACCTTTTCGTGGAAGTGCTTATATCTTTTCTGAAAAGTTACTCATTTTGTGAAATGATTTTGAAATTATTGTAAGTTCAAAAGGCGTAAGTATTATGTGTAAGTTGTAAAAAAATTTACATCCTTTGTGAAATAAGTTATACCTTTTCTGGAAATTACACCATAGGTGAATGACAACTTACACAGGATACTGATATCTTTTGTAAAACAAGTTATACCTTTTCTGGAAATTACACCATAGGTGAATGACAACTTACACAGGATACTGATATCTTTTGTAAAACAAGTTATACATTTTCTGAAAGTTACACCATATGTGAAAATTTTTATTTCATAAAATTTTGTCACTTATACATAATACTAACATCTTTTGTAAAACAAGTTATATTTTTCTAAAAGTTACACCATACGTGAATGACAACTTACACATAATACTTCCATCTTTTGTAAAACAAGTTATAATTTTTCTGAAAGTTACACCATATGTGAAAAATTTTATTTCATAAAATTTTTACAACTTACACATAATACTTACGCCTTTTGAATTTTTTGACAACTTTTACATAATACTTACGCCATTTGAACTTACAATAATTTCAAAATTATTTCACAAAATAAGTAACTTTTCAGAAAAGATATAAGCACTTCCACGAAAAGGTGTAAATTTTAGCAAAAGATATAAATTATATGAATGTTTTTTTTTCACAAAAGATGTAAGTGACTTCAGAAAAAGGTTTAAGTTGGGCTTTTAGAAAATGTGTAAGTTTCATAAAAGGTATAAATCTTATTCCAAAAATTCTTTCACAAAATGAGTAACTTTTCAATAGCGGTGTAAGTTTTTTCACGAAAAGCTGTAAGTTGAGACAAAATGTGTAAATTTCATCAATTTTTTTTTCACAAAAGATATAAGTGACTTCAGGAAAAGGTTTAAGTTGGGCTTTCAGAAAAGGTGTAAGTTTCAAAAAGGTATAAATCTTATGACAAAAATTATTTCGCAAAAGGAGTAACTTTTTAGCAATGGTGTAAGTTTTTTCACGACAAAATGTAAGTTTAGTTAAAATCTATAAACTTGATGATTTTTTTTTTTCACAAAAGATATAACTGACTTCAGAAAAAGGCTTAAGTTTGGCTTTCACAAAAGATATATGTTCGAAAAAAAAGTATAAATCTGACGAGATAAATAGTTTCACAAAATGAGTAACTTTTTAGAAAAGATATAAGCACTTCCACAAAATGGTGTAAATTTTAGCAAAAGACATAAATTTGATGAATTTTTTTTTTTCACAAAAGATGTAAGTGACTTTTGAAAAAGGTTTAAGTTGGGCTTTCAAAAAAGGTGTAAATTTCAACAAAAAGTATAAATTGTATGGAAAAAATTATTTCACAAAAGGAGTAACATTTCAAAGTGTTCATAAACACAAAAGAAGTAATATTTCAAAGTGTTCATAAACACAAAAGGAGTAACATTTCAAAGTGTTCATAAACACAAAAGGAGTAACATTTCAAAGTGTTTATAAACACAAAAGGAGTAACACTTCAAAGTGTTCATAAACAAATTGGGACAACCACTGAACAAATCAAAGGGTTCGTGACCCCCGCTGACCACCCAAGCGTCGGTGGCCTCCGGTGCTCACTGCCGTCTGGCATCGCCACTTCCACGGCCACCGCCGCCTTAAATCAAAGGTTTTTTTTTGTCTCTAGCTATCAATCTTGGCCTCTCTCTATCGATGTCGGCCTATTCTCCGTCGATGTCGGTCTCTCTCTGTCTATCTCGGTCTATCTCCAGCAATCTTGGTCTGTCTGTGTCCATGTGGGTCTCTTCTCTGTCGATCTCTGTCGATTTCGGTCCCTCTCTGTCGATCTCAGTCTGGCTGTCTCTGTCGATCACTGTCCATCTAGGTCTCTGTGTCTGTTGATCTCAGTCTATCTCTCTCTCTCTCTTTCTGTCCGTTGCTCTATATTACAAACGGTTCTCTTTTATATTGACATACTTGGTTGGATTTGGACTTGGAGTCGCTATTCCAAGCCCTCCCAAACTCGTCTTCTCTGAAACGAACTTCTTATGTGAAAAAATTTATACGTAAGGAAAATATGTTTTCATATAGGTTAAAACCTTTTGTTAGAAGCTTAATTTTTTCTGAAAGTTTACACATTTTGGTGGAAATAATTAAACCTTTTATGAGAAGTTACTCTGTTTGTGAAACATTTTCAGGAACAAAATGTACACCTTTCATTAGAACTTACACCTTTTGTGAAATAAGTTACATCTTTTCGGAATATGTTTACACCTTTTATGGAAATCTGAATTATATTTTCCATAAAATTTACACCTTTAATGGGAAGTTACACCATTTGTGACATAACTTCCATCTTTTGTGAAAACCACATACATGTTTTTGAAAATACACACCTTTCATGGAAGGAATATTTGCAAAAAATTTATCCGTTTTGTTAAAAACATTAACCTTTTCTGAATGATTACACCTTTTTGTGGGAATACTTACACCGTTTCTGAATGGTTACTGCTTTTGTGAATAACCTTTTCCATAGAATTTACACTTTTTATGGCATATTACACCTTTTCTGCCAACAAAACTTACACCTTTTTAAAAACTTTACTCATTATTTTAAAAACTTACACCTCTTCTAAAAAGGTACTCCTTTTGTGAAACAAAATGTTTAAAAAAATTTACACCTTGTAAATAGGAGTTACACCTTTGGTGAAGTCAATTAGACTTTTTTTGAAAATTTACATGTTTTATGGAAAATATGCTTTTAATAAAGTTTGTTAAAAGAAATTATTTGACAAAAGGTATAACATTTTCAAATATGGTGTATGTTTTTCCAATGAAGGTGTAAATGACCTTACAAAAGATGTAAGTTTTGTTTTTCACTAAAGGTGTAACTTCAAATAATAAGTGTAAATTTTATGAAAGAGGTTTTTCCACAAAATGTGTAATTTTTCAAAAAAGTTGTAAATATTTCCGAGAAAAGGTGTAAATTTTTTGAAAAGGTGTAAAATTTAGGAATTGGTGTAAACTTTGTGAGCTTTTACAAAATGTATAAGTTCCCAAAGAAGACCAATCATCGAAGCTGAATGTTTCGTTTTTACAAAAGATATAAGTTCCTAAACAAGACCAAAAGCTGAATGTTTCATTTTTACAAAAGATATAAGTTCCCAAAGAAGACCAATCAAGCTGAATGTTTCATTTTTACAAAAAGATATAAGTTCCAAAGTGTAACTTTTATGAAGAAAATTAATTTATAAATGATGTCACTTTTCATAAAAACGTGTAAGTTGTCAGATAAAGTATAAAATTTTCAAAGATGCCAAAGTGTTCAGAAGAGGTGTAAGTTCCTTCGGCCCGTCCGTCTCTTTTCCATTTCGGACCTCTCTCTTTGTTTGTCTTTCTCTCTCCTCGTCTCTCTGTTGTTCTATTTCCCCGTAGCTGTAGGGTTTTATAGAGAAAAATATTTGAGGGCAAAAATCATATTGAAAGAACAAAGCTTAAGTTCTTGGGAAGGCTAGCCAAGAAAGTGGATGCATAAATTCTTTTTTGAAGTTGACTTTTGTCGGTGGAGCACAATCGTAAGGGTTAATCGAGCACCACCGTCAGTTTGTCTGCGCCAGTTGGTATTTCCTTTATTTCGTGCTGGTACATTCTCTGTCTCCTTGTTTGTCTTTTTTCATTCGCATATACCTTCACATCCAACCCGAAATCGACCCAATAGGAACAATTGTGTACTCCCTTTCCGTATTTTGTGCTATTCGAATAAGAACTTTTCCCTCTGCTAACCGAAATCGACCCAATAGGAACTGTTCTGTACTCGATTTTTGTATTTTCTCCCTTTCGAATAGGAATCTTTCCTCTGCTATCAGTGCTGCAAGTTGAACATAGGTATCATAGTAGTTAGCAACAAGCATAAAAGATGTTCTGCATTTACATGGCGAACTTGCTAGGTTAGGTAATATATAACGAAAAAGACTTTAAAAAAAATTTGTGTAATGTTGGCACGGGAAAAATAATTTTTTTTTAAGAGTAGCCAAGAAAGCAAAAATAAGAAACTCGATAAACAAACAATGACTAATCTTGATCCCACAACGCCTAGTACACTCGGTTGAATTCTACTTTCAATTTTGTAGTACTCGGTGCTTTTATATTGCCAGAACTTATGTTTAGAAACAATCTGTGTTACACGGAGTCTTCAAAATAGATCAAATACCCGTGTCGGACACCTGAGAGTCGGACAAGGGTATGGGATATGTGTCGGATACTTGAAAAACGGACACTTCTTATATAATTGTATATAACACAATTATTATATGTGTAAATTATTGTCAAATTACTATAAATGTCATTTTCACACTGTAAGTTACATATAGTACCATTTTATGTCACATATTAGATTAAAAATGTGATATTTTTTCCCCAGAAATGTAGGGTTAAGATTTAATGAGTCGGACTTGTACATACATACCTGCACCCGGCACCCGTACCCGAGTCCGTGCAACACAGGAAACAACTGTTTGTTTCAGTGCTGAAGTTCATGCATAGTTGATGGTATTCAACTTAAAACATAGGAAAGCCAATTGAAAGAGCTGAAACGAGAATGACGATTTCCAAATTTTGTAGAGAGATATTTGTTCCCTACACCCAATTCTGAATCCAGAGTTGAAGCCTTCACTTTCATGGCTAGCCTTTCCAACAGCTTAAGCGGGTGGACACGATGGCTGAAAACCAATACCTTCTCCCCACCTGATTCAGACTAGCCTAACAGATTAAGGAAGAAGTTTGCCTTCAGTCCTTTTCTAATATCCAACTTTTCTAAGATGTGGTCCATCCGGGCATTGTCAATGCCCTCTGTTTCTGTGGTTGACATGTCTGTAGGTGAACTCTTTAGGAGGGATCTCAACTGTGCGTGCACATAGAGTGTGCTCCCATCCCAGATGATGTTCAACTTCTTAACTAAGTTGTTCAGTTCTTCAACTTCACGAACTGTCGTAGGCAGACGTGAAGAAATTCAGAAAAGTCAACAAGCCCACCCACGTAATTCACGAAGAAAATCTCATGCGTAGAAATGGACAGCCTTGCCTGTCACTACACACAACTCTTGAATGGCGGTAACCTTTCTCTTGAAGTTATCATCTTGTTGTTGAATAGCAGTTACATTTCAAGAGGAAGGTAGCTGCCATTCATGAGTTGCGGGCTGTCTGGACTTTATTGAGTGAGTTCATGAAATGCGTACTTTCATTTATGGGAGTATGACCTTCATCCAGAATGAGAATGGATGGGTACGTTAGTAATATTTGTTGGCAGGCAGTGGCAGTCTTGCTTGTTTCATTGTCACATACAATTAAAGAAACTTGCTTGTATGCCCGAAAAAGTATTCTTCTCTGATCTGCCCACTGTCTGAGCACCCGAAGGTAATGGAGCATGGGCCAGGATGCAGCCACCTCGATTCTCTACAACCAAGTTACTCAGTAGGAAATTGAAGCCCTCAACTTGATGGGGTTTCATCTAGTTTTTGTGCCTGGGATGAGCACCAATTTGACTAACAGCAAAATTGTGTCCAGATTGTTTAACCCCGTCATGAAATAGTTCAGTTGCTTCTTTGTTCTTTGTAGTCGGGCCTTCATAAAAGTATGTGCGTGTACTCCTTCAGCATTAAATGAAAAACAAAATGTAGTCATACGTCTTCAATTTTTGGAAAATTATGCATTTATCGCTTGTACACATAATTATTTCAATTGTAAGCTGTGTGAACTAAATGCAAAATTTTGATGTGTGTCCTTTCTTTTGTCCGTTTCAAAATCTGTATAAGTGTTGGGAAATTGTGCGTGTTGTTGTCTGTGTTTACGCAAAATTTTTCGGTTAACAGCCACATGTTGCAGCCGTTTGTTTGTGTTCTTGTAAATATTAATTGGAATACTTTGCAGGAATTGTCATCATTGCATCTGATGGATATTGGTCACCTCGCACCAACAATGTTAGTTTTCTCCTTCAAGACTTGCTACCAGTTGGTTTCGTACATATGTTTGTAAACAAACGAAATCCATCACCAAGGAATACGTTGATTTTTTTTCGGGATCAATTCTTACAGCAGCCCATATACTTTTGTGTTTATGTTATTTGTTTTGCACAAATTTTGAATGGCCTCGCTTTGTATCATCAATTGTGAACTTTTGTTTTAATTACGTCCATTTGATTACAACTCTTAACTGTTTTGTATCAGACAATATGCATATACGTGGCAACTGTACTTTTTATAGTAGTCAACTTATAACTTTACTGAACTTACATAATCTCAATCAATTGACATTACAATATTTGTTTTAAAAATCACAAACGGTATTAGCAATTTCACCAAAAATGTCCAGGAAATTTAAAATGGACTGTCAGAATTGAGGGAGTTTAAAGTGCATCGATCCAAATTAGACAACAGACAAAATGTGTACACCACCCCTGTAATTTTCCCTTCAATCTAATTTGTATGATTTGCTCTTTCATGAAGGGGAAGGAAAAGATTGAAGACAATTGCCGAACAACATATCCAAATGTCTGACACTATTGCTGGCTCTTGTCGAAAACGGCCAGTTGCACCATTCATTTGTTACAGGTACTAGTTGTTCATGTTGACAATTTGGGATTACATTTTTCGTACTGAAATTACGCGCCTTGTCGAAGTTCAGTTTGTGATGTTTGAAATTGGTTTCGTTCCGCATGTTTGAAAATGTTTAAATTGGTGTCGATTCAGTTCCGGATGTACGAAAGGTGTCTTATGCCGATTTCGGGGCCAGCTTGACATAAAAACTTGCATATATATATGTTTTCATATTTAAGATTTAGTGATGATAAGCTTCACCATGCTTGCATGTAGCCAGCAACAATTCAAGGAAATGCAAGGGCCAGACAACACTCGACGAAAAATGGTGAGTGTCGAAATCTGTATTCTTTATAATACACTATGATTGAAACACATCGCTGGGTTGCTATCTACACGTTGTATTGAATGGTCGTAGTGGGCTTGTGATTGTTTCACGTTTGTAGGATTGTAGCATGTAATAATGTTGCTTTCTTATTGTTTTTGTAAATTTCAATTCATTGTAAAAGTCCAGCTACGTTTTGGCGCTGACTTTTTCCTACAACTGTTATTTGTATTTGCAATCTTATTTAATTACCAACAATGCACGCGGATTGCGTTTGGCATAAAGTTGTAGTTATAGTTATTTTGGACTCATACTTCTTACTTGTCTTGTACGTCTGTCACTTTCTTGGTTAAAGAGTAGAAAGGAGATTGGGGAAAGGTGGAAGGCACTCCCCTCTGATGAGAAAAAGAGGTTTGCGGAAATGGCTAAGGCGAGCGTCGAGGAACACGCCAAAGTAGTACCATGTGCACCCAAGTCTGAAAAGGTCATTACATACTTCATGTTTTCGTAAATGCATTTGGCTAGGTCCTGCTTTGCTGACATTGTTGGTTGTTTTTTTGTATTAATTTAAGGGTAAAAAATGTGCAGGGTAAAAGGCAACTCTGCATATCATTGAAGTCAATTGTTGAGCTAGTTAACGAGTTCAACGAAGCACAAAAGCAGGCAGTCATAGACATTGGGTTTGCTGGCCTCCTGGGGATGAAGTGTACACGTATAGATCACAACTTCTGCGCATGGTTGGTACAGAACTTCGATCCTGACAGTAGTTCATTGAATGTTCATGGTCGTCAAGTCAGGCTCACCTGTAAGGCAGTTAATGTTTTATTGGGAATACGGTGTGAAGGTGATGATGTGCAGTTGGCTGGATCATTAGAAGCATATCCCAATATCTATGATGAGGTTGGAGTTGTTAACGAAGTCATTCCTTTGAACAAGTTGAGACTTTATCTAACCGAGACTGATGGTGCGGAGGACGAGTTTCGGAGGAAATTTGCGCTATATGTGTTGGGGGCCATGTTGTGTCCTACCACAATGACCGGCTTGAAGCCATCGTTCGTTCATGCCGTGAAGGACGTGAATCGTATGCGAGCTTGTAATTGGGCAAAGTTGACACTGCAATTCTTTCACAACGGTGTTCGCAAGTATAAAGGTCATCGCGGTGCAACTAGATGTGTTTTCCTGCTAATGGTATGCCAATAACTCGATCTTTTGTTTCCATTCCCCCGTTCATATGTTTCATGTATTGTTCTGTCATGGTTCAACAAATTGGCCTTGATTGGGACATACAATGTTACCTGCTTTGTGAGTATGACAAACAACACTCTTCCTGACCAAGTATGGTAGTCGCAGAAATATATTTTCTGCGACTACCATCATGAATTTAAGAACAAAGAGTACAGGACAAAAAGTATGCCAGACCTCAATGGAGGAACCAATTAAAACTACGTTGCGAAGAGGGGAACATAATTGATTGATCTTCATCTGTTTGGAATAATCAATCAGACACAGAATTCATGACACAGGAAATATTATACACATTTGTACGCAGAGTTGAAGAATAATATACAGAAGAAACCTTGATACGACCATTACCAAACCAGACGTATTGATTCTGGGAAAGGTCTTTTGGGTTGCAGCCATTCATATATACAAACATGTACATAACAAATTTTCTTGGTTTCATCAATAAAGTCCTTGGTGTGCTGTACATTTTTTTTTCCAAAAAAACATTGCATGATATGTGACTATAAAGTTGACAGCATCCTAAACAAAAGCGGTATTCTATGTACGTTCCGCTGCAAAATTGAGAAGAATGAATATCATTGTTACTGAATATAGTTTATTTTTGTGAGAAGAATAACTTAATTATGGTGTGCCCCTTAATCTCCACTGCTATTGTACCTTGATTGTGTTTGTCTGAGCTCGACTACGACGCGGTCCACACCTCGGCTACATGATTGGGGTGATACCCAAATATGGGAGACGCTGCGACGTATCAGAAGGAAGCAAAATTTCCCAACAATTGCGGTAAGCACTCCAACCACTGTGCACATTTCACACCATCGACCCACTTGTCTTCAACATACAATGTCAGACTTCATTTATGCGTTTCTATGATTAGGTGGAGTTTGATTACAGTAACAACGAAAGTGACACCGATGATGCTGACATAGATGCATGCCATGTCGAGAACTAACAAAAAGGACAGCACAATGAAGTCCGTATGAGCAATTTGGAGTCTGATATTCGTGAACTGAAGGAAATGATGAAGCAAGTTATCCACAACCAAACAGATTTAATGGAGATGTTGCGACATTTCCAAGGCAAGCAAGTTGTTGACAATGACAAGGTAATCTATTCCAGTATTACGCAATTTTGGCACAGTTGAGCCACATCATTTTATCGATGATTTATAAGACTAAGCTCACGAATGTGTATGTATGATTAGGTAGAAGGCAATGATGTGTGTATCATTAACCTCTCCTCTAATGTTGCCAAACTGAAGGAAATGCTGAAGCAACTGCTTCAACATTTCAGTTTGGGCTGCAACGAACCGTTCACTGAACAAACCAATTTAGGTGAACTGAAGCAAATGCTACACCACCTCGTCGAAGGTATATTCTCTACACCACAACCGGCAGGCGTGGACAAACAGGGTATGGACCCTGTTGTTGGAGTCGAGGCGCATGACGATAGCGTGGTCAAACCATCTGACGAAGTTAACCCAATGGAGTGTAATATTTCAGATGTACAAGGGGTGGATCACCAACAACAGAATTTGAAGGGAACCTTGGCAAGGGACAAAAGTCATTTCCATGATGGGCACAAGCTGAACATCGAAGAAGGTGGAGACAACCAGAAGAAGGGAGGCCTTCAGTCAGGAGAAACATACGAAACTGAAGATAAATACACTCCCGACCTTCAGTCAGTGGCCGTAAAGAACGTGCTGTGTGATGTGCATACTTCTCCTACTAAGCTTGGCAAACCATTGGGAGCAACTGGAATCGTTAGAGGAAGTGCAAAGGGAAGAGAAAAAGGAAAAGGAAAAGGAAAAATGCGCGGAAGTGGAGTTCAAGCCACTGAGGTCGAGGATATGGTTCGGTGCATCGATAGCAAAACAAATAGTGGAGTTGACGACATCAGTTCACCTGTGGATGTTGATGATGTTGATAAGGTGAACAAGGTACAAATACTGTCTTTAATGCCCCACAAGTTCTGAATACCCAATTCATGCCCACATCAATAATGTGAATCAGTAATTTTACAATCATCTGTGTTGTATTGTACTACTCGTCAAACAATTGTATGTTTGCAGTTATGACTGCTGGCATATGTTTGTACACATTTCTAACAAACTCCGCACCAAACATCACAAGTTTGGAAAACTCTAAGGCTCACAGTTTATACATCATTTCACGTTCTTTTTTATGACTACCGACCTTGTAATGTAAGCTTAAATTTTTTTAATGAAATGTGTGGTGTTAGTTGGCTATTTATTTTTGTAGGACTCGTTTAGGATGTTGGACAGCGAAGGGTTGTTATCGGCGGAGGAACAAAAACTTCTTGACTATGTATTTGACGATAGCAAAAATGAAATGTATTGTTTTGTTTACTACTTGCAAATTTTAAATGACAGTCCACTGTGAAATAACTATCGTTCTAAGGATCATTTTTGCTTGTAGAGACATTGTTGTTTCCATGAATCTTCATGGACGGGCATGTGAAGTTGGTACCCGGCGTGACATGCGCACGCTCAAACCGGGGTCGTGGCTATTCGACACTGTAAGTGTTGGTTGCGCAAATATGAAGCTGCGTTTTTCAGTACCCCTGAACTCAGAAATCTTTCAAATCAACTTGCCTTGTGTGTTACATATAATGTTCCAGCCAATCAACTTGGTGGTGGTGCAATTGACTAATCGACAGAGGGATTTACACAATGACGGGAGGCACACTGATTGGTTCTTTCCCTTATATCTGTCGGTAAGTAAGTGTTTAAAGCTACGTTGTGTTTTGTGTATGACATATTTTGACAAATGTTTCCGTTAATGACCTTTATGCATTACACATGCAGACTTTGATTCTAAATAAAGATACGCAACCTCTGCACCATGAACATACCGTGACATCATTTTTCGAACATGATAGATACACTGGTGCGATTGATGCATGCCAGAGGGTAATATCAATGTTCATCCCGTTATATTAAAATGAAAATATGTAAGCCATTACATGTTTACATGGCCTCTAAAAAAGGTCTGCCCTTGTGTTTACGTGTAGATTTACATGTCTTTCAATTACAGAGGAGTGCATTAGTTGTGCGTTAAAATTGATATGGTGGACTGTGTAGCCTACCTATTTGACTCGGTCCCATCCAACCGACCGAACAAAAGGAAGCTAAATGCGGCTAAAATTTTGGTATGCCCTTCTGGTGCATTTCTGAACACTACAACAAACTTGAATATCCTTTACATAAACCAATTTCAACCTTGTGGAATAGGTTCAAACTACGCACGACTTGCTGCAACTACACTTTCGAAATGATTATGTTACAGACGTGCGTAGCTTCTGCCTCTGCATGTTAGATGAGAGGCTAGTACAACAACTGGACGAGTAATCCACAATCCCTCCCTCACATTAATGTGTATGTTGCATGACTGATTTAATGAACCTACTGACATTGACGACAACTTTAATGTGAAATTATTTTTGTAGCACGTTTGATTGTGGGATGTTCGTCATCAAATTCATGCAGCAACCTGATTTAAGCCCCGGTCCACAGAAGGTACATTCTACCGCTTCATTTTCATTTGTCAATCAAATCCTTTCTTGTATGTCCTGTAATTTTAACTGATTTGTCTTATGATCTTTCTGTACAAAGTTTGCTCCCTCTGTGCGTCATAAGTTGTTGGTTGACATCATTATGGATGTCAATAATGCAAAGATCGCAGAGTACCGGAAGTGCCTTCATATGAGCAATGCCACAAGCTAGGCCAGTGATGGGAATGGGCTGCCAGTACACCAGTAATTTGGGTGCCAACAGGACTTCACCAATTTTTTATTCTTTGATTTCAATATGGATGTTAATTATGGCTCCCCAGTATTGTTTTTGGTGGACAATGTAAAGATGGACTAACTGCAAAGTGCAAGTTAAATGTAAACATGGATCGAACATGTCGATGTGGCTGCTGTCTTAGTTCGGATTTTGTTTACGCATGTTTCTTGTTCGGATGAATGCGACTGAAACAAATATAATTTACGACTACCTTTTTTACTCATATTTGGAATGTACCTGCTACCCAATTTGTCAGCATCACTTCGATGTCGCAACTGTAATAAAAAAACAATTTGAACTTTTTAAAAATAAATAAAAACTAATATAATTACAAAATGAATTTATAATGAAATTATTTTTACTGGCTGCTATTGTAGTTGTATTTTTTGTTTGTTACCGAAATGAATTTATAATTTAATTACAAAAAAGGAAAAATTAATTTTCAGAAATGAAACCAACCACATTCTGAATGAAAACTCAATACTCTTTGTAGGTAAGTTATATATCAGCCCATTAGCACATATGACTCCAGCCAAAACAAAACTTTCATGGCTTACAGGGAAGGTTAAAAAAAAAAAAAACAAATCTACATATCTGCTGCATCATCAGCAGCGTCTTCTGAGGAGTTGTCCGTACTGTCTGATTGACTGTCCTCATCCATTGTCTTATCAGACTTCGCTTCGTCCGCCGCCAATTTGTCATCGGTCAGCCAATCAACGTTCTGCTTCATAGCGCCGACTTGTCGCTCCAAACTTGACAACCGTGTGTCCACTTCATTCAGCCTTTCGTAGATATCTTGCAACTGCTGCAATACGGGAGCAACATGAGCTTCAACAATAGCTTCAATCTTGTTCGAATCAGATATTTTGTAGGAATATGTGTATGGTTTATTTTACTGACTACTTTTTAAAAGGAATGTACAGATTCATAATATTACACAACACTATGCTGTAAGTATTTGTAAGATATGGTACATGACTTGTATGTTTTCAGAAGACCTCATGCATTGTGACATACATTGTATTAATATCTCAATCTGGCCGAATTCATCTTGTAAAAATTCGTTCCTTCTTGCATGCACCAAGTCATCCGTTAAGTACCCCTGATCATCCATTATTTGGCATTTCCAACACACATACATTGTACCTTCTATGAGTACTATCCCACTGTCATTGATTTCCACACCCATAGTTTAGCATACATTCACATCCGTCATTTGTATTTGTGTCCCAACCCAAGTACATGTCTACTCATCTATAAAGCTTAGCAAAATTCCTCTTATCAGATACATATGCCTTTCCAACTGCACCGAACCTATTAAATGAAATACCTGTAGTCATTAATTTGCTTTTACTCAGTTTGGGTAGGTGTTGCCACCAAACAACAATAAGTGTGTTCACATCTTTAAACCTACCACCAACGTATTAATGACTACGGGTTTAAGGTAATTTAACATTTACAACCAACCACAAAAAAGTTTTCAACCAGTGTTGTTTCTTTTGCATTTGGGTTTATTTTTGCGTCCATATATTGTTCGTGAACTTGCGAAAACAAAGTTGGGCTCAATCAAGAACCTTCACACCTATGGATGCACACCACGGTAATCGCGGTCATGGACAATCAGTTGCAAGGGCTGACAACTCCCGACCGAAGTCACCAGAATTGGATTATGCAGGTGGGTATATCGATTCCTTCGGTGATCGACGTTTCTTTGAAATAGGGTTCCGACTGTGGAGTTTTCAACCTCTACGGGATTACAATTGCACTCCAATACAAGATGCAAGCCTGGGGAAGTATTTTGGAATTCCAGTTTCACTTCTTGCCAAACGAGTTCAGTGTGAACACCACTGTTGATGTGTTTTTGTCAAGGTTACTAAAGCCCGATCGGTTGAAATGCAGCGACAATTCCCTCATGTCAGCGAGTCCCAAGTTAGGCGTCGTTTGCAAAGTGAGATTGATCAAATGACTCGTCGACTCATTAGGCACTCACGCATAGAGGACGCAAAGGCAGAGTCGAAGATACATAGATCGAACCCGGTATCTGCGATCAAGGCTATAATGGAGGATCCTGCACTGGTGTCGAACCCTGACCTTTCAGATTACTCAGACTCCGAGGTTGTTGATTTGAGCGAGGATTAGGAGACCTGGACATGTGTATGACATAGTAAGCGTAGTGTTGTAAGATGTCATCGTGGTGCGAAAAAATACGACATAGAAACTAACAAACCGTCATACTCTGCTAACCATTTCAACGGTGCATGCATTAATGTCTTCATCATTTCGACTTTGTTGAAGGTATTTTTTGGGTCACCATCATCGACTGAAAACTGTCTTATGATTTAGAATCAAAGTACGATGACAAGGTCATTTTTCTGTAATGTCAATGACCGATATCAGAAACTATCATTAACCTATGTTTTGTTGATTACTTCATATTTTGTGAATCGTTGAATATGGACAATAAGGTTTAAGTGTCAGAATCATTCAATGGAATCACAAGCTATAATTGTAAAAAAAAAAAATTGTGCACGACCGGCCAACGGTCTCATACACTCTAACATCAATATGGGCACAAATGTTTTGTTTTTTTAAACACAACGGTTGTGTGGAAGCATACGCCGTGGGGTCAACCTGTACATTAGCAATTTGTCTTCCATTGCGCATTGTTATGAACTAATCAACTCCCCTTGAAACAACAAAATATACAATAGACCATTCAGAAACAGAGTATTGATATTCATTAATGAAGAAGTCAGCACGATGGTGAAGAAATGTACCACGCATTTTATATCTGCTTTCAACTTGCTAACAGATAATAGTTGAGGTGACAGATAAGTGACAAACAGATACTAGTTGGCAGATAACAGATCTGCCAAATCTGTTCATTACAAACAAACTTGTAACAGATAACAGAAGTTGTTCATTACAACCAAAATTCATGCACCTAGATAACAGAACCTGCAACAGATAACAGGTCACAGATAGTGACAAAGCACCCACAAAATTCAGTCATCCACAAAGCATCCACAAAATTCATCCACATAGCATCCACAAAAATGAATCGACATAGCATCCACAAAATTTGTCCACAGATCTACCAAATAGCATCCACAAAGCTCTTACAATGACACCAACGTTTCCCAAAATTCATTACATAATAAAATTACAAGTTACATCATAATAACTTATAAAATTCATTCCGTACATTCATTCCATACTAAAATTCATTCCACAAAGCTATTAAGTAAGTTACATAAGTTACATCATAATAAAATTCATTCCATAAACATTAGTTACATCATGAAGTACAATACAACCAAAACTGTTCCATTCAATTTCCCAAATTCAATAAAGTACACAAGTTACATGATCAAGTACAAAATGATAGAAAATATAATGAAATATACCATCGCTTTGATAATATTTTCTATCCTTTCAAGCCTTCGACCATGGACATTTTCCAAGTCATCAAGCCTCGTCCTTACATCATTCAAGTGTTCTACTGTTAAAGCATCACAAGCTCTAGTGTTGGAAAGGATTCTGGACGTAACGTCTTCATCATCGTCATCCACGAACTTGAAGTAATTGCAATGGGAAGTGGGAGTGGTACTCTATAATGCATGACAATCAGTTAGTTGAATACGACAAATATTAATGTGACTACTAAAAGATTAAAATTTGCAATACATAGTTACATATTTTGATGGGCAAACAAAGAACAAACGCCATTCATTTCCATTTTCATTGGTTCTTACAATACGTATGGTAGCGGTTATTCCACAATTGCACAGCCTCGTTTGTAATCTTATGTTGCTAATGTTAGAAGAAGAAGCCATTTTTTTAATCTGCAAACATGAGAAATTTGTAGTGCTCTGCTATGCTTCTGTTTGATGGGGTTAATAGCAGTTCTATTTGAATTTGAGGGAGAGAGTGTGTCTTTACTGAAAACATCTATTTGTTCAAACTGCCATGTTTAATAGCATTTGAACAGAGGTTACACAGACTAAATTGTTAATAGCATTTGAACAAACATCGCAGCTCAATGTACACACATAGCATTTTCAAACTGAACAAATACAGCAGTTTCAAACATCGCAGTTTCAAACATAGCATTTGTGATTAATTACACACATGTTACACACATAACATTTTCAATCTGAACAAACATGGCAGTTTTACAAACATATGAGTTCAATGTCAATTCAATTATCAATCACACATGTTAAACAACTATTATCAACAAATCATACTGAAGTGAAATGATTATGGCCAGATTGTTGGAGAGTGTGATTCAGTAGTTATCAAACTTAAATAGTTATCAACAAATCACACATGTGAATTTTAACAAAGCACACCGAAATACTTATGAACAAATCAGTAATAGTTATGAACATTTAAGTTCAGTTTGATAATAGTTATCAATGTTCATAATAGTTAATTCAATTCACGCAGCCAACATATTAGTTGATAGCAGTTCATTACAACAAATCATGCGTGATTGACAACAAACACACCAAAACCACATTATCAATCACACATTGAAAATTACACAACTATATGCATTTGTTCAACTAATTATCAATATGCATAATCATACTATGTTCTGCAAAGATGTGATCCTTTCATTTTATGCTCGATCACTTTCTGCATAATCATACTACGTTCTGCAAAATTTATACTTTAACTCTACAAGGTAAATGCATATATGTTCCGGACAATATGTGCCACATTTTTCAATCATACCATTTATCGATCTGCATAACAGTAATTTTCAAAGCCCTAATTTTCAAAACCGTAATATTCAAAGCCCTAATTTTGGAAGCCCTAACTTCCAAATTTCAAATCTACTTTGTCAAGCACAACCCTAACTTTTTGATTTCAGTGTTTGGAGGACGAACCTGGTTTATCTATGGCCTGAAAGCCCACGTTCTCATCAACAAATTCCTTTGCTACAGCCGATGGTGGTCGCGGTGGAGCTATGGTTCGCGAAGTAGAGAAAATAAGGGCTACAGTGGTGGGTTGGGTTTATGAGTGGGTCGCCGTCGGGAGTGGTCGCCGGTCAGGTTGGGTTCAGTGGAGGAGGAATGAGTGTGAGAGTGAGGGGAAGTGAGAGTGAGATTGAGGTGTATACTCTGTATAACCTGTATAGCAGAGCGGGAAAACAAAAATTTTTATTTCTTTATTTTAATTTTTAGTGAAAAAGCCAAAAATTCACTGAAAAAATGAAAAAGGCAACAACACATCGAAAAATTAAAAAATTTTATTGTCTCTACTTTTTGCACATCTTTTTGTAAAAAACTAAAAATTCGTCTCAAACATACTAGGCATGTTTGGTTTGAATTTTACAGATGAGTTATAGGGAAAAAAAATCCACAAATTGTTTGGTTTGACATTTTTCTCAAAAAATTTCAAAAATCAGTTTCTCTGTTACGCATCAATCAAACACTTTTTCTCTCTCCTCTGTCCTTCTCAATCACTTTTTCTCTCACATACATCTACTCAATTCTCCTAAAATATCAAATTATCTCAAACTTCTAAAAAAAATTTGTCACTCAAAATATACAACCAAATTAACCAAAAACATTTGTAAACTCTGTCCCCAAGATTTTTTTCAAAAAGAACTCTCCCAAAAACAAACCAAACAACCCACTAGTTTTTTCTAGCTCATATATTACCCAAATAGCCAAAAATTGCAAGAATCAGGCTGTTCCCAAACGAAGCCAGTCTTTACTTTAGTCATGACGCAGGCAACAAGAGAATATTGAACCGACAACAAATGTAGTTGTGAGATGGCAATAATAGCACTGGTAACTATAAGGGGTGGGATTGTTACTGAGGGAATTAGTAGTCAGGGAACTGACAGTGATGGGACTACAAGTAATATTGTCATGTTTTAGTGCTGGTTTGGCATGTTTTCAAGAAGACAAAAAGTAAAAAAACTTACTGAACAAGCTAAAAAGTTACCGCTACACACAAATTAAAAAATTTTAAAAATATAAATTGCTTGATGCAAATTACAAGTAATAATGAAAGACACAGTGATTGGTCTGTCTCGGTACAAATTACACATGGGTGCACAACAAAATTACACAGGATAGTGTTGTTCAGTCCGTGAGAGCTTATCGCAGGTCCCGTTTTCACAATCTGAACCGTTCAATGTGTACAACTCATCCAGTACTATATGTCTATTAAAAATCATGCTCATCGGATATCGCTAACTATATGATCAAATAAGTTTTGTATAAAAATAAGGGATGGTGTTATAGTTAACGGTTGAAAGAAAACTACTCTAATCAGATAGCTATCGTTATTCGATCAACGTGATTTTCCATAGGCATGTAGTACTCGACGAATTGTACACATATAATGATTCAGATTATCAAAATGGGTCCCCTGATGGCCCCCACGGGCCGAACAGCACTGTCCAATGCAATGCCAAATATTTGTGTATTCAGAATACGTTGGGATTATGATACCCTCGATATATACGTAGATTTGCTGGTTTGGCCCCTGTTATCCTATGTAATGTACTTACTGTGCTTCCTTAGAGCATCTCCAACGGTGAATTTCTTTTTTCATCAAATCTGATGAAAAAATGATGCTTTCCTCAATTTGATACCACTGGCTCCAACGCTTCACCTTTTATCAAATCTGCTCCGGGGACAACCGGTTGGTCGACTGGCTAGTCGACCAGTTGGTCGACCAGTAAGAGGAATTTTTTTTTTTGAACTGTTTGAACCAATTTTTTTGAATAGTTTGAACCTTTTAGTGGTCGACCGGTTGGTTAACAGGCACGGTAAGTTAAATTTTTTTTTTTAATTGTTTGCACCCTTTTTTGGGAACTGTTTGAACCATTTGGTGGTCGACCGGTTGGTCTCCCCCAATGGTCATGCACAGTGTTTTGGTTAAATGCGGAGCCTGTCCTCGATTTGGTGAAATGTTTGGTGAATTCTCGATTTGATATCAATTTGGTGAAACCGTTGGAGCTCTAAACAGTGCTTTTTTCACCAAATTTCAAATTTGATGCTAGGTTTGGTGAAGCGTTGGAGATGGTCTTAGTAATTAAGTTGCTGTCTCAGTTTGTTTGTACTTATGTGTTCGATATGTCCAGTCCTGAACGAAAATAATTTACGCCTTGTTTTGCATGTAACAGTTTTACCTTTAGAAGCCAACAAGTACTACCAAACAGCAACAACCCTAATTGTAACTCCTATCTGTGAAAACAAAATTAACTATTAGTAATCCACTACTTATTACTGTGAATTAGTAGTTTGTTATAATTCTATCGCTAACATTCTAGTTACATCCACGATGGATGTGTTACTTTATTTGTTACTGTCAGCTATTAAATTTTTCCCAACAAAGTTTCTTGTTTGTTGATTCTGTGCAGCGGTAAGGGCAACGTTACTGACCATAATTACTGTGCAATGTTAGATTGCCTGTTAATAGTAGCTACTGTTTTTACCGTGGGAGGGGAGGCAGGGAAATGCTGGGAGAAAGCCCTCCCGGACATCCGACCGAGAGTCACACCGGACGTCTACTATGACAATATCTGTACCGGTCGCTGAACTTTATGTTTTTATAATATTGGGGTTTTTTGTACTTGTTTGCAAATTTTTGCCGCCTCCAATTTTTTTGAAACTGAAATTAATTATACACATTTGTTTATTACATATATATGTATACATATACATATATATATATATATATTAAAAATTCATATTTCACAACCCAAACGGAACCCATATTTCACAAAAAGTCAAAAAGTACATTTATTTATATTAAAAAATTGAGGAAAAACAATTGGACTAAAAAAGTGCAATTTTTTTCTTTTTGAACTAAAAAATTTAGTAAAAATATATGGATGACTGGGTTAACTTTTTGACTGTTTATGAAAAAATGTGTACTAAAAAGTTGTATTAAAAAGTTTGTGTAAGGGAAAATTAGAATTCGGAATTGTGCAGCCGTAATTTTTGACTTTTGGTAAATAGTGACAACTTTTTAAGTTTCTAAGTAACTTTTTGACGTTTTAATTTTTTTCCAACTTGCCAACTTGGCCTTAATATGTAGTGTCACGTACGTTTCCGTTTCCCTCCCAAATTTGGAACAAAACCAAAGTCGGCAGACAACGCCCATGAAATCCCACAGAAGCAGTACTTTCATGATGACCCACATGGCGTAGCCTTTCTAATCTCACCAACTCATTTCCATTTTCCACATACAATTTCGGCAACTTTGTTGTCCCTCCTTCTCTCTCCATTTCGATTTTGTTGTCCACCTCCAGTAACACACTCTCTCTCTGTCTCTCCATTTTGACTGCGCCAGCTCGCCGATGGTAACATTGGTCATTTTATCGGGCATGTGTGAGTCTGTCTATTTTTTCTTGATTAAGCACATTATTATTATGACCTACTGTGTTCCCCTCGCACGACATTACCATTTCTCAACTATTAAACTGTTCCTCCTTAGGTCATTGAAACCATATGTACTGTTAGGTATACAAAGTACACGGGTGACGAACTGATATTGCCATTGAGGAGTTCCACAGTGACAAACGGTCTTGGTTGAGTAGTGTAGCTGGTTTTTTATTTCTCTGCATGATTGTAAGTTGCGTATATGTGCTCCTGGGTTGAATATCCGATGTGACCCTATTTGAAGTGTGCGTATTGGTTGCTGTTTCTGGCTTGAAGTCGTGAATACTATAAAACGAGTACAAAATATGGGTAATTAATTTTCGTAAAACAGTGGCATGCCATACGTGCATAAACTAACGACAACATATCGTACTTGAACAATAAACGAAAAGTACCACTCGTACAATGTACGTACGACTGAATGGTCCGTTCATTGCAAGTTGTTAACAGTCAATTTCATTTTGTTACAATTTGGGAGTAACGTTCTTTTTGCATCCTTATCAATCTTGCATGAAATTCTTTGCAGGAATTATTGTAATTGGATATGGGCGACATGTCAGACGATGCGAAGCAACAGTGAGTTTATGTCGTTCACTATTTGATACAGTTAGTTTTGCAAGGATACGTTTCGTGTACATACTGAATTCCACAGTCTGTTCGTGTATGACATATTGTGGCGGTATGTACTGTCATCAGGAGGTTGTGCGATTTGTGTTTCACACATTTGAGATAGCCTCAAATTGCATCATGAATTTCGTGTAATGGATTAAAACTGTCCATTTCTTAGCAGAATATGTGCACATACGGCACATGTCGCGTATTCTGCGGAGAGAATTTGTGAAATCCCTAATTGACTGAGTAATACTAAACCACTTCAGTTAATAATTTTTAGTGACAACGGAAAACGACATTACCAATTTCACGAAAATGGCACAACTTTGGAAATGACAAGGCAAGATTGACTGCCTTTAAAGTTAACCGACGAAGATGATATAATGCACAAAATGTACATACCTCCGATGTAATTTGGCCTTCAATAAAATTTCATTTACGCTGATATTTGTTACAGGCAAAGGAAAACATTGAACCCAAGTGGCAAAGGTTCACGAATCAAAATGGTTGACATTACCGAGCCCTCTCGTCGAAAGTGGCCAGTTGGACCATTTATTTTTTACAGGTTCGATCCGTGTCCTTCAAAGCGGCTCACAGTACGAACACTCTCGTCATAAACGTCTGACTGTATTTTTGCACAATTGTGCATTACGTATCTTCAACTCATAGTTTGCCCCTGTGCAAATTTCACTTTGTACTCGCAAGAAATTAGGATTTTAGAGACCGAAAGTAAGGGCCAAAATAATTTGGACCATTTATAATTGTTGTTGCAGAAATCATGTAGTTATTATATTTTTAGTAACAAAAATTGGACATTGTAGATGTATTATTATGTAGTTAGAACCAAATTTGTTTGTGTCACAAATTGGTCCATAAATGTCAATGGTTGCGATTTGTGTACATAAATGTATATATATCCATCCATATCTAACATATACTTACGCCGAAATTGACAATGGTTGCAGCCAGCAACAATTCAAGGAAAGACAAGAAGCAGACAACCCCGGACCAAATATGGTTAGTGCGCTGACATGTAGTAAGTAGAGTACAGTGATGGAAACACGTGACTGCTGTCATAGCAAAGTATGGACTTCTATTCCATGCGCATACCAGTCATGTGCTTCTATTGTGTCGCATTCAGCGATTTCCAGCAGTCATAGACGCCATATTGCATGTTCTTATAAACTCCGATTATTTGTAAAATTCCATGTCCGTTTTTATTTCAAATGTGTGCGAAATAGTAATTTTTATGTGCAATCATATGTAAATACCACAAAATATGCACACATTGCGAGTGATACAACTTATGGTGACAATTATTTTGGACTTACAGTTCTTATTTGTCCTGTATGTGCGTCACGTTGGTGTAACACTTACAGAGCCGAAAGGATATTGGGGAAAGGTGGAAGGAACTCCCCTGTGATGAGAAGAAGAGGTTTCAGGACATGGCTAAGGCAAGTGCCAAAGAACTGGGCGAAGAAGTTGCAAAGAAAGCTGCAAAGGTACTTACGTGCTTAATGTTTTCGTAACTGTATTTGGGGAGGACTTGCTATCGACACAATGCTAGTTAAATTTTTGTATTAATGTTCACGTTAATAACATTGCAGAGTAAAATGCAAGTCCACATATCGTTGAAGGCAATTGTTGATATCGTGAACCGGTGTAACGAAGCACAGAAGCAGGAAGTCATTGATATTGGGTTCGGTGGCCTCTTCGGGTTAAAGTGTACCCGTATAGATCACAACTTGTGCCAATGGTTGGTACAGAACTTCGATCCCGAGACGTGTTTGTTGAGTGTTTATGGCCGTTACCTGAGGCTTACTTGTGAGGAAGTGCATGTCTTATTGGGTATATGGTCAGAAGACAATGACGTGCAGTTCACTGGTTCAATAGACGCATATCCCAATATCTATAAAGAGGTTGGAACTATTAAGGGAATCATTCCTTTGAACCAGTCGAGAGTTTATCTGACTGAGAGTGATGGTGCGGATGACGAGTTTCGGCGGAAGTTTGCACTGTACGTGTTGGGGGCCATGTTGTGTCCTACCACAATGACCGCCTTGAGCCTGTCATTCATTCATGCCGTGAAGGATGTGACCGGTATGCGGGCATGTAATTGGGCAACGTTGACACTGCAATTCCTTGTCAAAGGTGTTCGGAAGTATTAGATGAAAGGTCAGCGCGAGGCAACTGGATGTGTTTTCCTTCTAATGGTAACGTAATCGACCGTTGTTTGTTTGTACCATGCCGATTACATATTTCATCCATTGCTGTGCATATGGTTCAATAAAATGTCAGTTGTTGCGAAATACAAACTTACCTGTTATTGAACAGCATGACAAATATACTTGTACGGGCCACATTTTCTGTAACCACAAAGAGCTTATCTGTTTTACCGGAAAGCTGCATGGGGATTCTGCCATCGCGACACATAAACACATAGATATGATTGTGTTGTAAGTTATATGCATTGTTAACGAATACGGATTATTTTGCTCGAAACTGTATACTAAATATCTTTTCCCTCTTATAATGCAACTATTTTACTTGGATCGTTTTGCCCCTCCTTGTAAGAGTGCGTCGGCTACTACACGCTCTATCCCTCGGCTAATGATTGGGGTGATGCCGAAATACGGGAGACGCAGCGACGTATGGGAATGAAGCAAATGTTGGAGCAACATGAGGTAATCAACCCATTCGTGCACATTTGACAGCATTGCCCCACCTGTGCTATGGAAACAGTGACAGATTGAATTGTGTTTCTATGACTAGGTGACAAGCAGTGACAAACAGTGACCCATTCCTTAGCGTATGTAATATTTTCAGTTTGTCCCTCCCTATTTACTCTCAAATACTCGAACTTTTGGGGGGAAAACATGAAGTTTCTATATGGACAATATTGTAGCCTTACAAATTCAATTTTATGTCCTACTTCCGTTACGAAATGAATTTTGGTTAAGCCCTGAAGTCAGATTTTTGGAAAAGCTTGAAGATTTTGGTTTTTTAACCTTGTACAAATGTCAAAACATTGTCGTTCAGTTATTGTTAGTTAGTTTGTAATTGAAAGTTTCTCTTTGTTTATGTAAATGGGAAAAGGTAAAGTGGTAAACATGGGATTGACTATGAAGTTTTTATCCACACCAGATGAGCATCATTTACAACAATTTTTTTGTTCATTTCAGACAAATGGAGTGATTCATTTTTATTAGATATATTTAATATGTAAAGTGTGTACACATACGTTGTGTGCAACTTAAGAAAGCAGACCGAAACTTTATGATTCACAGTTGAGATCGATTAACGATTCAGTACATTACCATTTGCATTCATGATTTGAATCCCGATTTGACAACTATGTTAGGTGGAGTTTCATCCAACAATAGCGGAAAGCAACGACATTGATGACGCAATCGACACACACCATGTCAATAACAAACAGAAACCACGGATTGATGAAGTTCGTTTGAGGAAGGTTGAGTCCGACATTGGTGAACTGAAGGAAACCATGAAGCAAGTGCTTCACAGCAATGCGGAAATAAAGGACATGTTGGTCAATTTTCGAGGGAAGGAAGTTGTTGACAATGCAAAGGTAAGCAAAAGCAATCAGTACGCATGCTTCAAACAATTCACAGAGGTTACTTGAAGATGAAATATCGTAGTAAGTTAATGTATGTGTTTGTGTGATTAGGTGGAGTCGACTCAAAGAAATTGTAACATTAACATATCCTCCAGCATTGGTGAACTCAAAGGAATGCTGAACGAACTAGTTGCAGCTATATTGTCTGGGAAACAACCGTTTAATGAACAGACACATATTGCTGAAATGAAGCAAATGATGCAGCAAGTGCTGGAAGGTTTATTGGAAACAACATAATTGCCTCGCGCAGAGGAAAAGGGTGTTGACCCTACCGTGGGAGTCGAGTTGCATGATGGCGGCGTGGTCTTCCCAACTTACTATGGTAGCCCAAATGAGGGTAATGTTCAAGATTTACAGGGGATGGATTGGGAGGACAATAATGTGAATGGAATGTTGTCCAATGAGATAATTGATATGCACGTTGGATAGTAGTGTACCGTCCAAGAAGTTGGGGACACGTACAACAACCGTGGCCTTGCCTTGGAGGAAACATACGCAAGCGAAGAAAGCAAATCTCTTTCGGTTCAGTTTCTGGCCATGAAGAACGTTGCAAAAGAGAGTTTATCTTCCTTTGATGATTTGCAAACCCTGCCACCAATGCGAAGAGAAGCAGACAATGTGCATCCTTTTGCCGGTAAGCTTGCCCAAACATTGGGAGTGGGACAAATTGTAACAGGCACACGAAAGGGAAGATGAAGAGGAAGAAGAAGAGGAAGAGATGTTGGAGCGACAGACGTAGGGGATATGCATTCGTGCAATGATAGCAAAATAAGTACTCGACTTACTGCAGAAAAATTCCTAAGTCGCCACATCACTTCACCTTTCGTATGTTTCATTACCAATTGATGCCGACATCATTACTGATCATAATTGAACCATTATTTGTGTTGTATTTTAATAGTTGTCATTGTAGTGCAAGTTTGCAATAACAAATGTTGTACAATTGTCTTACAGATTTTGGACAAAGTCCTGTCCAAACTGCACAGGTTGGAGAAGCAGTTCCGTTCAGAGGTTAGACATCGCTTCACCAATTTTAGATGCATAAGGATGTGTTATGTATGTTGTAAATTACTTTTCTGAACAGTGTTCAGTTAGTTAACTGTTTATATTAATAGGAGGAGTTGATGTTACTTGATTGTTTATATTGATAGAAGGACTTGATGACACTGGAGAGCAGAGAGGTTTTATCAGCTGTCGAATAGAAAGTTGTTGACTCTATACTTGACGATAGAAAAAATGAAAGGTACGGATGAGTTTAGTACTCGCAATTAACCTGTTCCGTAGTATTTGTGAAATAAGTTTGAATTCCACAATTTTCATTTGTCGTGCTATGTTTATTTGATTTTTGTAGCTATCAGTGCTTTAATTTTTCATTCTGTATGATTTTGATGGGTTTATGATGGGTTTATCCATGTCGTATGTAGGATTTTCTTTGAATTTAATGCAGTGGCCTAGGGAAAGATCACTGGCTAAATTTCCTGTCTGAAGTTTTCTCCTGTTGGTCTTATCCTGCACACATGTAGCTATTGGGAAAATTGCAAATCACTGATATTTTCACAAAATATTTACAAATTCTTGGAAAACTTTATAATTTTAATTATGAAACTTAATAAAGTTTACCAATGATTTGCAAAATTTTTTGAAAACTTATAATGAAGTGCAATTTTCCATAGTTATTTTCTTCTAGTCTGCTTACATTTTCCATTTTGATCATTTTGGGATATTGTTGGCTCCAGTTTATAAAAAAATATGTATTTTTTTTAACTTGCTCACCTGTAAATGAGCATTTCAATTTTCACATATTATTTTAGCAAATACTATTGGACATATCATAAGTTGTAATATGTAAAACTTTTTCCTTTTACTTTTGTTTTTTCAAAACTTAAAACTAATCTTAATTGGATTGGAGCCTAGTAGAATCAGGAATATCTGGCATAGTTGTACAACAGAAAAAACTAATCTTATGTTGTAGAGTTAAGCCAGATACGTTTTAGTTGTTCTAGGCTGTAGGTTGCTTCTTACTGGTTCATGTATATGTTTAATGTAGGGACATTGTCGTATCTATGAATCTTTATGAAATGCCTTGCGAATGTGCTACGTGACGTGACATGCGCACGCTTAAACCAGGGGCATGGCTATCCGACACGGTAAGTCCTGGCATCTGACAATGTTATTTCCACTATATTTGCGTGATGGATATTTCCATGTATGGACATTGTTATTTTGTATTACATTTAAACAAATTGCAAACCTTATTTCGCAAGTTGCCTTGTGTGTTACAATGTTCCAGCCAATCAACTTGGTCGCGGTTCAATTACTAATGGACAGCGGCAAGTACACAAAGACGAGAGGCATACTGCGTGGTTCTTTCCAGTATATCTGTCGGTAAGTAAGTGTTTTAGGTCGGTTGTGTATTGTAGAAGACATATTTTCAGAAAACTTTGGCTGACTGAACTTTACACACCAAACATGCAGACTTTCAGAAAACTTTGGCTGACTGAACTTTGGCTGACTAAACTCAACCTCTGAACCATGAAAATATCGTCAAATCATATTTTGGACATGACAGATATACTGGGGTACTTGATGCATGTCAGAAGGTAATATGAATGTCCATCCCATTGAAGCGAGTAGATTTAATATGAACGTCGGTAACATGAATGTCGATCCCATTTACATGAATGTCAATGTAAATATGAAAGTGCGTACATGTTCGCATGCCCTCTAAACAATGTCTTCACTTGTGTTTGTGTGTAGATTTACATGCCTTTCAATTATAGAGGAGTACATTGGTTGTGCCTAAAAATAGATATGGTAGACCGTGTGGCGTACCTATTTGACTCATTGACATCCGCCACACTGGACACCAACAAGCTGAACGCGGCAAAAATGTTGGTATGTCATGCTGAATTTCACAAATCTACTTCCATAATGTCACATCCTGCACATAAACTAACCGTCTCATTGTGCAACAGGTTCAAACAATGCATGACTTACTGCAACTACAGTTTGGAAATGAATATGCTGTACACGTGCGTACCTTTGATGTCCGCATGTTAGTACGAAGGCCATTACAACAGCTAGATGAGTAATCCACAAACCCTGCATCACATTGACTTGACTCCTGAATCACTCATTTAACGAACCTGCTAATATTTTACGAGAAACTGAATGTTACATTTCATTTGTAGCACTTTCGACTGTGGGATGTTTGTGATCAAGTACATGCAGCAGCCTGATATACCCAGCGGTCCACACAAGGTACATTCTACGGCTTAATTTCCAATTGCGAAATAAATCTGTTTATTTCCTACCGCTATAACTGTACCTGATTTGTGTTATACGCTTTCTGTACATAGTTTCATCCTTCTGTGCGTCGGAAGTTGGTGCTTGACTTCGTTATGGATGTGAACAATACAAAGATCGGCGAGTATCCTTCGTGCATGTGATTGATTGCAATTACAACAAATATGGCAGCGATTTTATCATGGCCTGCCAGTACGAGAGTAATTTCGATGCCCAACCACAACTGGATTACTGCATCAGCTTGTCATGATAACTTTTTAGGTCGCAGCTGTGATAATACTAATTTCCCACGCGTATTGATTGTACACATAATTCCAATGTTTGGGACTGGAACAAATGAGGGAAAGTAGTAATGTTTGTTTGCTTTTATCGTGGCCTGTATGTAATGTGATACACATAATTCCAATGTTATGGGTACAGAACAAACAATGCAATGTGATATTTGCCCAAATGAATATAGTAATGTTTGTCCAATGCAATGTGATATTTGTCCAACAAATAATGCAAGTTGAAAGTACTAATGTTTGTTCGCTTTTACCACATGAATTATGTTTGTTCGATTTTTTTGAATGCCATGATTTTGTCCAAAACAAAGCAAAAAAAATCCCACGGAACAAACAAATAGCAGTGACTATAATGCACCAGCAGGGGTCCACTTGTCTTCAGGTCAACCACTGTAGTCTGCCAATGACCGTTTCTGTAATCCACTCAGTTAGTCCATGCAATATCCTTCTAACTGCTGCACCATGTGGGCCCTCACGTGCAGTTAAACTAAACCCCTTTCATATGTGTAACTGATGGACTCTGACGCTGACTTTCACACATGTCATGTTGTGGTTGATCCACGTGTGAACAGGCACAAGCAAGCACAAATTTTAAACAGCAAACGTGCCACAAATTTTAAACTGCAATCAATGTCATGTTGCATACTGCCTGGTTGTTTCCAGTGTATCGGTCGGTAAGTAAGTGTTTTACGACAGTTGTGTATTGTAGATGACATATTTTCAGAAATATTTGGCTGACTGACTTTACACACTAAACATGCAGAGTTTGATACTAAATAAAAACTACTAAACATCTGTACATGACAGATATACTGGTGTGAAGAAGTATGACATCATTTACATAAATGAATCCTTGGAAGGGCAACCAACCACATAGGAGATATATAAACAGAAGATATGTGAAGAAGAATTATCCAACCATGTGGGAAACTTTGAAGGGGAGTTGATTACTTCATAACAATGCATAAACGGAGAAAAATTGCACAAAAAATAAAAAAACCATACAACATACCATTAAAAAACAGAGTAATGACATTCATTTTTTTATTTTATAGGCAAAAGAAAAAACTTTATTGATGAAAAAGCACATACAAGGTGTGAATGATATATCAATAAAGAGGAGCTTGGAGAAAAAAAAGCTCTAACCTCGTAGTTGGTGAAAGACCAATGAAGAGAAACAAAACTAGAAGGAAAACAATAAGAATATAACTCAAAGCCTATCTTCACAAAAACGCATAACAGGACAACCAGATGAAACTCCAAAGCAGCATGAACAAACTTGAGACCATACAGCCAGGCTTCAGACGAAGAGCACAATGTAGCCACAAACACCATGACCAACTTCAGACCATGAACAAGATACCAACAGCCACACAACTGAAACAAGCACACAGAGGTGAAACAGCAGACTAAATATGCTACTTAGCAGCAACCACCAAAAGACATACAGCAGCAGTTTGGATTTAAATTTGCAGTTAACATCACAAATCTGTAGTTTACAGCAGCAGTTTGAACCATTGACAGCAGCTCCAGACCAGTGAACTGCTGTTTGACCTCCAGACAGTAGCCCACCAACACCAGAGCTGCAGCAGAGAAGAGCCATGACATGCACTGCAGCCCTACAACTCAAGTTACACAACCCAAATCTTGTACTTCTGCGCTGAATGGATATAACCAAACCAGGAAATCACCTAAAGACATACTGCTGCATCACACTACCAAGTATGACCCAATTTCAGTCTGAATTCACATAGATCACAGCAGACACTAGCTACGAGCCTACTCCATTAGACCTGATCCAAACCTCACAGCAACAGCCACCATTGAGACTTGAGCCTGATCCTTCAACCTCCAAAACTAAAAAATAACTACAGCAGCAGACCAACAATTAGAAGAAGGCAAGCAGCAGACCTCCAATAACTTTCCTCAATCCAGCAGCAGACTTCCAATACAGCACACCAAAACATCATTCCAACAATTGCAAAAAGGCCAATATGCAGCAGCAGACTTAAGCCTATTCCTTGATCCCATATAGCAGCAGCAGAGTACATATATAGCAGAGCAGAGTTGAAGCACAGCAGAGCAGCAACCAGAAATGAGCATGCTTGACCCCATAAACTAAGGTAGAGCAACAACCCAAAAATAAGGCAAAACATAGCAAAATTGAAGCACAACAGAGCAAAATTAGCCACCAAGAAAATCTGCTAATACCAGGTATACACCCACTTCCCCTTGCTTCCATCAGCATAGCACAGATTGACCAAAATCCTGCGCCTTATTTGTAAAAAACACCAAACACCACCCCCTCAATCAGACTTTGATCCTATCCAGATTATTAACAATGTCCTCCACTGAATATTGTAGGCCTCTATAACTTTGCTTACACCAAAGTGCAACCCTCACTTTCACCATCTCAGCCAATTCAGGGCCATCAACAATCTTCTCATTAAAAAGGCAATCATTCCAAGCTTTCCAAATCATTCCTAACTGTGCAATACAAAAGAATACATATATAAAGTAGCCTAGGATTTAGGGAACAGAATGGCTAGAACACCCCATTCTGTTTGAGCATCTGCCAACATGGCTTGGGCTTGGTCCAACTCAGCTTTAGTTGTCTGAATTGATGTAGAACGATGTGTAATTTGGGAAAGCATCATCCGTGCTTCTTGATTAAGTTGGTCATGTTACTGCTGCAGATGAGCCTTTCTTTGCCGGACAGAGGCAAGTTCTGCCATGAGTTTGGTTTCCTCAAGTTCAAGTGCTAAGTGTTGCTCAATAATGGCTGCAGAGGTTTGCTGGCTGAGTTTCAGTGAAGTAGATATGGTGTGGGCTTCGTTTAGGAAATCTTTTTTGGTTTGAATATCCTTCGAGCAAGTCCGAACCATCTCTGAAAGGGTTGGCCATTCCGTGATGATCTTGGCCAATTGTTTCAGTTGAATGGGGTTGAAAGGATTAGGGGAGAGGTTTAGAACAGCAGTAAGACAGGCCAAGGTTTCATCAAGTTTGTGGAGAATGATTTCTTCAACAAGGGTGTTAATGAGGTTCATGAAGGTGGTTAAGGTTTGTTGAGTTTCAACATGAAAGAGATGTAGCCTTTGAGGCAATGGGGATATTTCGTCTAGATGTTGTTGAAGAATAGAAAGTTCGGCCCAAATATCCTGGCATGGACCGATGGCCTATGAACATAAATAGTTTGGTGAGAATATATGCTTGCAAGTAATAAAGAGTAAATAGGATGAGGCTGGAAATGATAGTACCTGTCCTGATAACGTGCGTGCAGATGGTTGGCCTTGTTCGGTTGCGGTTGTGGCAGCAGAAGGGGTTGTTTCTAGTACTGATGAAATGACAGCATCAGCGCCTTCAGGCACTTTTTCTAGTTCTGCTAACAAGGAAAAGTGATGAGGACCTTCAAGTTCTGTCTCATACATTGGATGTGGAGATGAGTCGTGTATTATGTCCATCCCTGTAATTGGAGAACAATACCAGTTACTTAAACAGAAGTTTTTTTTTTTTTCAAACAAACAATCACAGTCACATTTGTATTTCTATTTACCTTGGTTGTTGTGAACTTCTGGTTCAGGGGATTTTGTATTGTCATCTGTTGGAGAGGATTGGCTGTTGATTGAAATGTCAAATTCAATCATCTCTGATTCTTTATTTAAAGTTTGGGAATTGGAGGGGTTGGATGGTGATGGTTGAGGGCTAAAGATAGAAGGGACAATGTGTTGAAGAGAAGCGGAAGGATATTGTGATGCAGATTGTGTAGATTGCTGTGGCGAAGACTGTGAAACAAGTTGTAAGAAAGTTTGTTGCGATGCTTCAGGTGGTGGTGGAGTTGGTTGTATAGTGGTTTCTCTAGGTACATTGCTGATGGGACTGGGAATTGGATGAATGTGTTGAGGAGCAGTGAAAGGAACCTCATCATCAGTAGCAGTAAGGAGTAATCTCCTTCTTTTTATCTGCACAAAAGTAAGTGATCAGTCGGGCGTGAATGGAAATTGAGATGATGTAAATATGTAAAGTGAAGGCATACTTGGTGGAGCTGCCTTGAAGGATTTGATGTTGTTTGGCCAACCATTTGGCTGAGAGGGATATCCCAATCACTTAGGTCTGTACTTAGAGCAGGAGCAGTGGAAGGCTCTTTTCTCTTCTTCGCCGTGACCTCTGTCTCGGCAGGGGTACGGGTGGTAGTTCCTCTCTGTGCTTGTGTCTGCGCGGCTGCGAAAGAGTCTGCCATTAATTTCGGAACTGAGGGGGTGTTTGTCTGAGTAGTTGCATCCATTGGAGCCTTGCCTTTATGTTGGTCCCTAACCAATTGTTCAGCAACAGGCCCAATTTTGGCTGTCAAAGGTTAAACAAGTTAGTGTTGTAGAGAAAAAAAATAAAATTTGCATGACACAGTCAGAGATATGAAGTATATGAAGGAAGAATACCTGCAGCCTTAAGCTTGGAAGGCGAGGATATGAGGCTCTGATTATGAATACAAGTGTCGTGAAGGCAGGTTTCAAGTGGCTTGCAGAAAATAATGGCAGACATAAGTCCCCACCAATGGTCAAAAGCAGTCGAGCAGTCTGCAGCAGGTTTGAAGAAGAAGGGGCCAAAATCTTGGAAAAGTTTGGTGTTCTCTGTCAAAATGGATTCAGCTTGCGTAGGATCTTTGAAGAAGATTTTGGAGCCAATCTCCTCATGGATGGTTGGGTGGAAATAAGGATAACGGATACCTTGGGAAAGACCTAATTGCCTGGACCATTGATTGGGACAGTATGTCTCAAAACTGCAGTTGGACATCTTGGCAGAGGATATGGAACAGCCAACCAACACATGTCTAGAGGTGAGAATGTGTCTCCAAGTCTCATTTTGTTCTTGGACTTGCTCATTGTGTAAATCAGAATGGTCTACGAAGAGGAAGTGAAGTTTGCTGGAGGAGAATTCAAAGTTTTGAAATGGCATGTACAGGTTAGAAGGTCTCTTTGAAGGAAGGTTGTAAAACATGGTAAGCTGATTTCTGAAAGTGAGGATGGGTTGGCTGTTATAAGTGAGCAGTTGCTCAACATAGGAGTAGAAAACATGTTTCGAGGTGTTAGTTGGTGGGGGTCGTGCCTCCGGGAAATAGGCATACAACCAGGCCTGGAAAAGCCAGAAGGGGCCACCACAGTTGCTAGAAATCTTCTTGTGGACAAAGGAAAATAGGGCCTTGTAAAGGGTGGCAAGAAGATAAGAGGCTAAAGCCATAAGTTGGCCATCTTGCATACACAAGGCAAGGGGGAGGTACTCTTTCGTGATCTTGTACCCAGGGACACAAAAAAGAAACTCACAAAGCCAAAGTAAGTAAAAAGCAGTTCTTTCTTTGTCATGGACAGGGGAACCAGGCTTGCCTTTGTATTTTTGGGCGAAATCTGTATAGCACCTGTCAGTGTTTAAAGTAAAGCTCACTTTTGGAGGCTTAAGGAGAGCATGAATTGGATTGCCCAAGATTGGGAGACCAGTCAAGTGAGCTACATCTAAGATGGTAGGGGAAATCATACCAAAATTGAGGAGTAGGGAGTTACAAGATTGCGACCAAAAGCATGCAGCAGCAGCAATCAGCCCTTTGTCCATGTCATAATTTTTAGTCGACAGTCTAATTGCTTCACTAATGCCCTAGTGCTTCCATACTTCACCGTCGTGACCTTCAATTCTCCTGGCCCAGCTTCGCCAAACAGAGTCTGGTGACCTCCACGATCTGAGTGGGTTTTTGCTGACATTCTAGTTAGTCCACTTAAGTCCAGGTTGGTTGAGAAGAAGGTTCTCACCATTACCAAGGGGATAGTATGGAGCTAGCTCGTCTGGGAAGTAAGATGCAAAGGTAGGGCCTAGAGTAGCCTTAGCAACAGAGCTTGTGTTGGTCAATAGGGTTGCACCAAATTTTAGAGGACCAATACGTGCTCTGATAGGGTCTGGGAAGCGGAGTAGGTCTTCATTGTTCTCCTCAGATGATGATGGTTAAGATTTTTTCGGCGCCATGGCTTAGGGTTTTGTGGTGTTTGGGTTTTGAACGTCAATGCTTGAGAAGAAGGAGTACAGTCTGGGGAGTTCGAATCACAGGGAAATGAAGTGGTTTGAAGTTGAAAGGGTGGGTCTTTTATAGCTTATGATGGGGCCCGTACTAATAAATTTGCTATTGGGCCCAAACAATAGCCCCCTTGCTGAAGTTAAATATCATATGACTTGGACCCCCACAAGGGGGCACCCCTATGACCCCTCTCTCTCTGATTGGCCAGTTTTTTAAAATTTTTTTTTTCTTTCTCCTCCAATCACTAGCCCCCACGTGTGTGTGTATGTGGGGAGGGGGGGTGCAGGTGGTGATTGGAGGGGGTCCCAATCGCTTTCGCAAGGTTAATTCATATGATATTTAACTTGAACAAGGGGGCCATTCTTTTTACCAAGTTTTGCCAGTCTCTATCGATAGATGGTCCACTTAATCGAGGACACATGGCCAAGTCTGAAGGAATGTCCACCACTTCAAAGTGGGCTCTCTGCATGTGGGTCACCTAGAAGTGATGGGGGAAGTCTTTAGCACCAGTCATGGAGTTAGTGGGCACACTTTCAGGAGGAAGCATAAGACAAAGCAAGAGCCTTGCTCTGTCGACAGAAGTTTAAAACAGCTTCTGGCCATGAAATAAACACAAGAAAAGGGAGATCGACAGATAGAAGTGGAGGTTTAGTATACTTGGAAAGCTTAGAAGGGAGATCGTTGGTTTCGATATTCGTATACTGTTTTTGTGGCCCATCATTGCATGATCCCACACGTCTACACCATAACTGCCACTGTAACTACCCCTGACTTCGAATCTTCAAGTCCCCTCTGCCAAATATTGACTCTTCCCCGCCGACCTTCCTTTTCACCATTGTGGGGGCATGTCCCTCATCATTATAAGTTAGTGGGCACACTTTCAGGAGGAAGCATGAGACAAAGCAGGAGCCTTGCTCTATCGACAGAAGTTTAAAACAGTTGGTGGCCATGAAATAAACACAAGAAAAGGGAGATCGACAGATAGAAGTGGAGGTTTAGTATACTTGGAAAGCCTAGAAGGGAGATCGTTCGTTTCGATATCCGTATACTATTTTTGTGGCCCATCATTGCATGATCCCACACATCTACACCATAATTGCCACTGTAACTGTCCCCTGACTTCGAATTTTCAAGTCCACTCTACCAAATATTGACTCTTTCCTGTCAACCTTCCTTTTCACCGTTGTGGGGGCATGTCCCTCATCATTATGAGACAAAAATCGACAGAATATTGTCCACTAAACATAACCACAATCCTTGCAAACTGGGCCACTGAACCACAACACTTGGCCACTCACTGTTACTGCCCTGACTTTGAATCATCAGACTCTGCCAAATATTAATTTCCCCTGTAATTTAATCAAAATATATTCAATGTCGGTAAACTTGAAATTATGTTTGAAATAACCTTTTTCTGTATTGTAATGACTTAAACACAATTGTTGTCCTACATTTTACGTAACGAAAATACACAACTTACATCAAAAACAAAATATACATCTCGGGTTTGTAATCAAAAAAACCGAAACTACTTTTTTTTAAAAAAAATTTCACTCATATTTTCAGCTATATTATTATTAGATATTAGATTAAAAATTCCTCTTTGCACCTATTTTTCCCACATCTTCCCAACAGCTGCTCCATTCAACTAACATTGAATCTTGCATGCCACCTGACTTACACGCTGGAGCAGTTACTGACAGTGCTCATGGATTTAGTGGCCAGCCTCCAAGAGGAAACATGAACGAATTGGGAGTCTGTATCTGTGGAGGAAAGGCTAAAAGGACTTGGGCACAGGTGGCAACTTCAATTATATGCACTTCGACAGGTACAGGTGAATGTTTTATGTGGTTTGAAGACACGAAAATGTATGCAGTTACAGAAGTTGCACAGAAGCAGTTGCAGAATCGGCAGATCATGGGGTCGTGGGAAATAATAGCTATAAAGGGCAGAATGTTTGCAGAGAGAGAGGACATGAATAACAACACAACTTACTTTCTACATTGCAACTTCTGAGTAGTTTTTTCCCTTCTACTTTCTACTTTGTTACAAACAACACAACAACACAACAACACAACAACTTACTTTGTGCGTTCTACTTTGTTACTTTCTACTTTGTTACCATCAGTTCATCGAAAGAAGTCTTCATCCTTTTCAGGCATTCAAACCAATACCACAATTGCTTGATTTTCTTCTTCAACTTGTCAACTTTAAATTACTGCTTCGTTGCTGTCGATATAGACCCATCATAATTTTACTAACAATAAACCCATGCTTTCATAGTTAACATGAAATAATTTCACAACTCCTATTCGTAACTCGTAATTCATATAGCAATCGGCATGGAGATAAAGTAACAAGTTCGTTGGGTTACTTTCTCCAAGTAACACCCAAAATTAACTGCCACTTGGATTATATACAAAATGCATGTGCTGGTATGTAATTTTGCAAACCCACATGGACAAAATTTGTATTTTACTCGAAATATAATACTAATTTACCGAAACAAGTCATACCAAATCAATACGAAGCCAAACACATCGTTAGTTGATAAACCACACCGCAAAAAACCCTTCAGTTCGATCCAGCCAAATATGGAACACAAACAAGCAACCCGCAATAGGAATCTTGGAATACGGACATAAGCCAATTTCCCACCCAAAACAATACAGATAACCCATATATATCTCACCTTCAATTAGTTTTCAAAATGACAAGTCACTGCAAACACAAATGACAACATCACTCTAAACAATATGGGAAATTTACAACTCGTCGCCTGGTACATAGGTAACGTTGTGCCATTTCCTGGCATTGTACGTAACCAATGATTTACACGTTACGTACAGCAATCCGTGCAAAATGAAAACTACATACATTATTTCCATGTGTTTTCAATAGCTAGTACTGTCTACCTAATAAATTAAGGGAATAAGTAAATCATACAAATTATACAATTACCTGATTCACCTCATCAATTGTGGTCGAATCATTTTTGCACACTGCTGCTTCAACACTACCGTATTGGCCCGCAGGTTGCTTGGAATCAGGAGAAGCATCGAAAAATAGTCACCGCTGCTTAATGTGCGGTGTACTTGGATCTACCAACCCAGTTTTGCAGCGAACGGGCAATGACTCCGCATTGTACTCACGGTCAGTTATGTGGGGTGTATTTGCATCTGAGTTAGTACCCACTGTTCGGCTAAACCGAACCTTAGGACATGTTCACTTTGTGTGCCCAATGCATTTGTAATTCCCACATTTTCTTGGTCTTCGACAGTTGGACGAGGCCCGTCCCGGGTTCCCTTTTGTCTTCACAACATCAGGATCTTCTACTCCAAATTGTCGAGGGAATGAATGTTTCCCTTTGTCTCCATTCTCATCGTTCAGATTCCTCTCATATAACTCATTCATCCGGTTCGTTATCGGAAGACATGCATCCCTAGCCTCTTTGAAACCTTCCGTTGATTGCGAGGCATATAAACACATTTCGTTGTAGGAAGAACTCAATATCCCATACCGGGCCATCTGTGTTGTAGTGCTATCAATTGAGGGTTGAGGCCATTGCTGGCCATCCTTGCTTGCAGCCCTTGTCCATCTATGCAGCACACAAGTTGGGGGAATTTGCGTTAAATTTTTGGCTTTCATAACACATATCATGTGATAGCAAGGTAGCCCCAACGACTCAAACTTCATGCAAGAACATCTCATTGCAGCATCCACTGGACTGTGTGTTACTATCCATGATCTGCCCTTCAGTTTGTACTTATAAATATAGTAGCATTTTTGACTATCCGGCAAAGGGAACACGTCCTTGACATTCAACTTCCTCTCTTATAAGATTTCATCACAGAACATTCTAAATATATTTCGGGTGAATAGCTCAGCTCCATGTCTCTCTATATCTCGCAATGGAGTAATCAATATCGAAAAAGCGTTATTTGTTTCAGCATCATCTCCAGCCTCGTTATACCTTATCCTTGCAAGAGCCCGATCATAGTGCCTAACAAATTCATATAGCTTCAATTTGTATTGGAGGAAGGGATTGAAATAAGCATTCATACACTCCAAGTGCTGAGTGCTCTTCATCCCAGTAAAGAAATGTCCACGCATATATGCCTCAGCCCACATATGACGCTTCTCATATGTCTCCAACACCCAACTGTTGGTTTGAAGTCCAATTTTTTCGACCATTGTCGTCCAGCCATGCTCAAACTTTGTCTCATCTGTTTCCATGTCCATGCACTGCTTGAAAGCATGTGTAAAGCCACTTATGTGAACATTTGAAACAATATTTTTTCCAAGATGCCAATTACATAATCGATGTCTTGCGTCTAGAAATACTCTTCTGATTGCCTCTCGCATCGCCTTATCCCCATCTGTCAGTACAGACACAGGTGCTTTATTGCCCACCGCCTCCATAAATGTTTCCAAAACCCATGTGTATGTCTCAATTGTCTCATTAGCTAGCAAAACACATGCAAATATCGTGGTCCTAAAGTGGCTAGTCACACCAGCCAACATGACAAAAGGCTTCTTGTATGCATTGGTTCTGTAAGTTGAGTCAAATATCAACACATCACCAAACTTTGCGTAGTCGGCCCGCGATTTCGAATCTGCCCAGAACAGATTTTGTAACTTGTTATCGTTACACACATCATACTTGTAAAAAAAACGTGCATCAACATCAAGTTTTGCACATAAGTAAACCAACACACCCTGCGCATCACCATCCTCAACTTCTGCTCTACGTTCGGCTTGAATATGGTTGTGCAGATCCGTACGGACGAAACCAACATTCTCATAAGACCTGGATTGATTTACCATATAGTCCATGATTTAGCTAGTCTTCACACCGACGTTGCGCATAGCCATTGCTTGAGCTTTGTCAGCGCTGTTTAAACTGCGATGTGACCTCAGATACATCACACAGTGTTGTTCCACCAATTCATGGTTGTGGTCTGCGACGAAGTGAGTCACAACATACTTTCCCCCTTCACCAGCATCTGCATCGTACAGTATGCGAAATTGGGCTTTGTAACCTACTCTTGTTAGTGCCTTGGGAGCTCTACTTTTCTCAGCTACACGGTCCAAGTATATTGGTAATCTCTGACCTTCCCTTGAACACAACCACAACCTACTAACGACCTTTCCCTCTTTATTTGTGTTAAATCTGGATTTTCGTATACTAAATCCCTTGGCTTTAGCATACGCATTGTAGAAAGCTTCTCTATCTTCGACTGAATCAAATTTCTGTTCCAGAATAGCACGTTCAACATCACCAACCATGTCATTGCCATGAGCATCGTCAACCATTTCTTTTTTCACATCGGCTCCGCCATCTTCAACATTCATGTTGGTTGCTTCTTCATTGCTCAGACCAGTTTTGCAACCATGATAAGGTTCCACCCGACTTTCATTCATCAAACGAATGTCATCTGCTTCATTTGGAATGTTATAATCATCACCTTCCTTTTTAACTTCTGCTTGGGCCATATTGCACATGACATTAGTACAAACAATTACTTGATAACCGAAAAATGTTAACACAAACACAAACATGACATTTTCACACGGTTTAGTTGTTTGTGCAAACACAAACACTCGCTTGAGAAAGAGACAGGTTAGTTGCCAATGGAGGGGTTTCCATTTGAGTGAAGCGTAGAGCGGTTGAAGTTAGGATGGGGGTTTAGTTGACGGAAAATAGCTAAAGTGAAGAGGCCAGAGAGACAGAGAGGGAGATAGAGAGAGGGAGACAACTCCATACCTTATATATAGTTGGAGAGAAGGGCTTTACTTCAGCAATGGAACCAACACAGGCTTGTAGTTACGTTGTTGTTGGAAATCGCCCATTATACTGTTCCCTACAGGGCTTCGTCAATGGAACGAACCCGGCAGGGGCTTCTCGCTGTTAATGGAAATCAATAGTTACACTGACCCAACCTTACACAGAGAGGAGAACAGAGAGAGATATGGACGAAATACAGAGAGTGAGTGGGATGCAATCATGCAAATACAAGCATTAACCGGTTGCCCCGGTTTCAACTTTTTCACAATTAAACAATTCAATGGTCTTGATCAATTATTGTAATCTAACGGCTAACAATTGGGTTGCATATGGTGTCCAACCTTAAGGGGGTTGCACACTTAAACAGAACCCTTATAAAAAATATAGAGAATGACTTCATAATTTGTTGCAATTTTTTAGCTTTTTACTTAAAAATCACTCTTTCCAAAATTAAATGTTCAAACATCAATTTTTAGATATCAACCAACAATATTTATGTTGGAACAATTTAGGGCTTGTTTGGGATGTTCTAAATAAGTGCGCTTTTTGAATTTTTATAAAATATGGGTTGGGTTTGAAGTGATGTGTTAGAGAGGTGATGTGACTTAAATAAGATAGTGACTTTTTGACTTTTTAACTTTTTTTAAACATGTCAAACCAGTCCTTAGTTTCGTTTGTCAAATGGTGGTTTTGGAAATGATATTCAAATAATACAAATAATGTGTATTGAGAGCTTTTGTAGTGTGTAAATAAAATTACTCAATATTATTTGACTTAATGGTTGTGTAGTATCTTCTACGATGTGAGGTCTCCAATTTAACTCTTATAAAGATGAGTTTAATATCTTTTATAGTGGTATACTTGTTTCGTTAAAATGCATTTGACATCAATATCAAACTAGTCAAATTTTAAACTAAACTTGATTGATTTATTATTTGATTACATGTACTATGAAAAAAAATCATCATTTCAGTTCGATTTGATTAAAGCAAATTAAACAAGTTACAATTTAAGCATATTTATGAAATTTGTTAAATTTTTAAGTCAAATGAACATAATCTATTACTCAATTGACTTAATAATTATTTTTAGGATAAGTTATACTCATTTTTTTTTTTAATTTGGAGAAAATACAGTTTGTCTCATTTTTTATTTTATTTTTATTAATTACACTAACCTCCTTTTTTAGTATGATTAAAACGATCAAAACTAATACCAATGGTGGGTAGAGACTCAAATAAATAAAGATGATTTTAGTAAAAAAAAAATATGATAATAACATTTTTTCATTTATATAACTAATAAATTATTGATAAAAAATGACTTAAATATTATTTAAATTAAAATTTTGAGAGAGGTTAATAAAATTATATCCCAAGGGAGGCCAACTATATATATATTTTTTAAAACTCACGAGGGCAAGGGTAATTTATTCTTATTTTTATGTCAAATACATGCTCAAAATGAAGTAATGAGAGAGGTGATAGAAAGATTGAGATTATTTAGAATGATTTTCTTATATTTAAAACACCCTAGTCCTTAATCCGAGTTTGAGATAGGTTAGGATAAAACTTGAACGTAGGTAGTGGCCCATCGGCCGAAAAGGATTTTTTTCTTTTAAATTTTATTTTATTTTATTTTTTGAGAATAGGTATTATTAGTGGAAAGAAAGCAAAAAATCAAAATTTATAAAGAGGTGAAGGATGGGATGGTGGTATCTTTCTTAATAACGTAATGGCGTAAAGCAAAAAAATAACTCTAAATGTGTCGACGATGACATTGGAGAGGCCTAGTGCTGTATAGAGCTAGCAACAAGAATGAGAGTTGACTTAAAAGATGCTCCATCTGTGTATTAACAGGATAAGGGGGAAGCTCCATGTGTGTAATAACAGGATAAGGGCGGTTGTACCGTAAAGTACAATAGTTACTGCTGCCCTTTCAATGGAGATCTTCTTGAATGTTTTTCGATAATCTGAACCGTTCATGTCGTAAGGTTCGTCAATAATATTATTCATGAAAAAAGTCAAATTAATCGGTTATTCATAACCCCATGATTAGATCCCAATTGTTTTTAAAAATTTAGGAAAGCTATGTTAACCGTTAATTTTTATAGAAACAAATGTGCTTTGGTTATAGGGTTACAAATATCCAATCAACTTGATTTTTGGTATGGATGATCTACTCAATGAACCTTACAATCTGAACGGTTCAGATCATCAAAAAACACTCGAAAAAACATCCCCCAACGAGCACAACAGTAACTATCACAACAACACCCCCTCTTCGGTATTAACAAGCAAAACTACAAAAATTTTGATTTTTTGTGACGGAAAAATGCCTTCGCAAATACTCAAAATGCCGTCTCCAAAGCTTTTTCGCGACGGTAGATGACTTAGCGACGGAAAGTGGGGGGTCGCAATAAAGGGCGTTGCTAAAAAGTTTTAGCGACGGCACAATGCCGTCGCTTTTTTTTATGACGGTAAAGTTGCCTTTTTGCGACGGAATTCTGCCGTCACCAATAATATGTAAAAAATCTAAGATTTTTTGAGACGGCACTGTGTTGCCGTCGCTAAAAGTGTTATTTGCTATGACAAAAAATGCCGTCGCAAAAGTATTTTTATTGCGACAGGGTACCTGCCGTCGCTAAAAAATTATTTGAGACAGCACGACATGTCGTCGCTAAAAGATTATTTGCGACGACAAAGAATATCGTCGCAAAAGATTTTTTTCATAACTTTGCCAATATCATTTGCGATGGCAATGTGGTGCCATCTAAAAAAAAAAAACTGCAATAAAATTATTAAAAATACGAAAATTACCTGTATTAAATGAAAAATAACTGAAAAAGAAATCAATAATTTCAAAATAATATAAAAACTTCAGTATAAAAATAACAATTCATCCATAATAAAAATATTCTTGCATTCATTACAACACATTAGCAAAATTATCCCACTACATAATATTGCATAATACATATACAATGTTTTTCACAATTCAAAATAACGTAAATGAAAAACAAAAGTTTCCCTCATGATTCTTCCGTGGGTAACAAAAACAAAAGTTAATCGCAATCTTCACACGCCTGCATTCCACAAGAAGCAAACTGTTACTCGGAAAATATCTGAAAACAAAAAATAAAAATAAATAATGACAATATAATTATGTGTTAATATTTTAATTACAAAAAAACATAAAAAAATTAACTACTATATAATTACAAATATAATTAAGTAAATAATTTTGGCTAGACGGAAATTCGGCTTAAACTCCCAAATCGGGAACCCGATTGGAGTCCCGTCTTCTCCTACAAGTCTCTTATGCCTAGGTGGTTGTGTGTGCCAAGTTCCGTGCTAAACCGACGTTGTTTGGTGATTTTGGGATGTCAACAGCTCGAATTCAAGTTTCTTAAGGAACTAGTTTGCCTATAATGAAATCTGACTCTAACACTCAAACCGGAAACCCGATTGGAGTCCCGTCTTCTCCCATAAGTCTCTCGTGCCTAGGCGGTCGTGTGTGTCAAGTTTCGTGCTAATCCGACGCCATTTGGAGATTTTGGGGTGTCAACACCTCGAATTCAAATTTCTTAAAGAACTAGTTTGCCTGAGATTTTGGGGCGTCAACACCTCGAATTCAAGTTTCTTAAGGAACTAGTTGGCCTAGAGTGAAATCCAGCTTTAACTCCCAAATCGGGAAACCGATTGGAGTCCTGTCTTCTTCCACAAGTCTCTCATGCCTAGACGGTCGTGTGTGCCAAATTTCATGCTAATTCAACGCCATTTGGAGATTTTGAGGCATCAACACCTCCAATTCAAATTTCTTAATGAACTAATTTGCCTAGAGTGAAATCCGGCTCTAACTCCCAAACCCGGAACCCGATTGGAGTCCCGTCTTCTCGCACAAGTCTCTCGTGCCTAGGCGGTCGTGTATGCCAAGTTTCATGCTAAATCGACGCCGTTTGGTGATTTTGGGGCGTCAACACTTCGAATTCAAGTTTCTTAAGGAACTAATTTATCTAGAGTGAAATCCGGCTCTAACTCCCAAACTGGGAACCCGATTGGAGTCCCGTCTTCTCCCACAAGTCTCTCGTGCCTAGGCGGTTGTGTGTGCCAAGTTTCGTGCTAATCCAACACCGTTTGGAAATTTTGGGGCGTCAACACCTCCAATTCAAATTTCTTAATAAACTAGTTTGCCTAAACCGAAATCCGGCTCTAACTCCCAAATCAAGAACCTGATTGGAGTCCCGTCTTCTCCCACAAGTCTCTTGTGCCTAGGCGGTTGTGTGTGCCAAGTTTTGTGCTAAACCGACGTCATTTGGTGATTCTAGGGCGTCAACGCCTCGAATTCAAGTTTCTTAAGGAACTAGTTTGCCAAGAGTAAAATCTGGCTCCAACTCCCAAACCGGGAACTCGATTGGAGTCCCGTCTTCTCCCATAAGTCTCTTGTGTCTAGGCAGTCGTGTGTGCCAAGTTTTGTGTTGAACCAATGCCGTTTGGTGATTTTGGGGCGTCAACACCTCGAATTCAAATTTCTTAAGGAACTAGTTTACCTAGATTGAAATCCGACTCTAACTCCCAAACCGGGAAGCCAATTCGAGCCCCGTCTCCTCCCACAAGTCTCTTGTGCCTAGGCGGTCGTGTGTACCAAGTTTCGTGCTAATCTGACCCCGTTTGGTGATTTTGGGGCGTCAACATCTCGAATTCAAGTTTCTTAAGGAACTAGTTTGCCTAGAGTGAAATTCGGTTCTAACTCCCAAACCGGGAACCCGATTGGAGTCCCGTCTTCTCCCACAAGTCTCTCGTGCCTAGGCGGTCATGTGTGCCAAGTTTCGTGCTAAACCGACGCCATTTGGTGATTTTGGGGCGTCAACACCTCAAATTCAAGTTTATTAAGGAACTAGTTTGCCTAGAGTGAAATCCGGCTCTAACTCCCAAACTGGGAAGCCGATTCGAGTCCTGTCTTCTCCCATAAGTCTCTCGTGCCTAGGCGGTCGTGTGTGCCAAGTTTCGTGCTAAACCGACGCCGTTTGGTGATTTTGGGACGTCAACACCTCGAATTCATGTTTCTTAAGGAACTAGTTTGCCTAGAGTGAAATCCAGCTCTAACTCCCAAACCGGGAAGCCGATTCGAGTCTCGTCTTCTCTCACAAGTCTCTCGTGCCTAGGCGGTCATGTGTGCCAAGTTTCGTGCTAAACCGACGCCGTTTGGTGATTTTGGAGCGTCAACACCTCAAATTCAAATTTCTTAAGGAACTACTAATTTAAAAATACATATAATTGATTTAAATTATCATAGTACTAAATGCATGAGAAAGGGGCATCTAGAAGGAAACAGCTAGAACGTTAAGTCATGAAAATAAATACTCGAGACAGTTCAACAAAGTCCCAACCCAACGATTTGAGGAAGCCCTGATAACAACACATTGTATAGCATAAGTTTCCTAAAAAAAAAACAGTTTGTTACATTGGCAGACAAGAACTAATGATGTTAACATTTAGTATTGTAAGTTTTTATTTTTATTTTTGAAGTTTACTAAAATATGTTGTTCAAATCAATATTTATTTTTATTTTTTATTTTTTTCAAAACTATAAATGATAATAAATGATATACATGGTCAAATACAATGGTATGTTTACCTTCTAATTATAGATATGGGTAGCCTTGCATAGAGAGGCAGTGGTTTTCCTTTCATTAATTGATCGGCAAAAAATCAAATACATACCTCAAACAACTAATTTATATTATCAATTGTCTTTGCAGATGTCTCAATAAAAAACATTCCATTCTTCTCAGCAAAGTCAACGCCATCCTTCTGGGGAAAAGATATAAATAAATGAATGTACCAAGTTAGCGAACTAAATCTTGATTTGTAAATACAAAGGAAAAGCTGATGTAAGTAACGTCCAGTACTCAAGTCTGCCACTCACTTGAACTGGTACTTCTCGTTGCTCTTGAAGATTGACTTTGTTACCAACTAAAGCCATGACTATATCAGGGTTTCCATGTTTTCGTAGTTCCTGTAGCAAGCCACAATAAATCAATAGTAATGAATACATACAATAGCATAGTCAGCAATTTATAAAAAATTAAGAAAACATTTGTGGATCATACAACTTGATTTTTGGGTGGTCAAGGCACATTAAATCACAAGAGGGAGGAAACAAAGATGAGAAAAGAACAAAAGTGTAAAGATGAAGACCCAACAATATAAATGATGAATACACAATGCTCAAGCTTTTCTAAATTTTTTTAAACAAACTATTCAACAGGAAAGCCTACTTACATGCGTTTCAAAACATAAATAGCTAGATTTTTAGCGTGTTACTCTTGAAATTGAATCTCTTTCTATCTTTAGTAGACTTTCAACTTGTAAGGAGATGAGAAGACAATCCTTGTTTTAAATTTTTTGCAATAATTTTGTCACGACCCCAAACCGTCCCTAGTAGTTTGGTGCCATGATGGCCAGTAATCCGAGATTACCAAAGGCCAACTTTCAAAATTGACACACAACAGAGTATAAATATATAGGGCTCACAAGTACGGAAGCGATACATAAAATCAAATTAGTCCATAAGAGCTGTGCATAAGTCAAATGAAATAGCAACCATCTACATATGGGTTATAACTTAATTACAAACAAAGCAAAGTACAAATTACATCTTACATATTAGCAAAGGGCTCCACAGCCGACATAAACAAAATGTACGAATTATAGGTCTAAGAACACAGTCTGCCAGGTTGCCGACATCTTCTTTGCCGACATAACAATCATACAAAACACACATCTTGATCAAAAGGCTTCTCAAGCCAACGTATGCAACATACAAGTATTACAAATCGAGAAGCATAATTTTCAAGACTGCCGACATAAATACAGGTTAAGCCGACATAATCAAAAATCCAAAATAAGCTCCAGAATCACATCTAGGCGTCACCGCCTTCTTGTTCATCACCTACATATATATAGAGAGGGTGAGCCTGGATACTCAGTGAATGGTATAAATAATAAAGGGGTTTGCATGAATAATAGCCGAAATCCTTTCAAAACAATACAAGACAAAACTTTATATGTAAAAAGGAATGGACCTCGTCCACCTAACAAATCTTCAAAGCTTCAAGGGATACTTACTAGTATCACATATTACAAATAATAACATTCCGGCAAACATATCCACGCGGTAAACCGTCCGTGGCAAAACAAGACAAAGCAAGAGAGGCGTCTCAAACAAGGGTGCTACAAAAGTTTAGAGTCCTCTAGCACAAGGGACCTATGTTACAAAGGCCCGTAGCCTTTTAACACGAGAGTGCTGCGAAAGTTTAGAGTCCTCCGGCACAAGGGACTTTCAAAACGAGATGTGCTGCGAAAGTTTAGAGTCCTTCAGCACAAGGGACTTTCAAACGAGATGTGCTGCGAAAGTTTAGAGTCCTCCAGCACAAGGAACTTTCAGACGAGATGTGTTGCGAAAGTTTAGAGTCCTCCAGCACAAGGGACTTTCAAACGAGATGTGCTGCGAAAGTTTAGAGTCCTCCAGCACAAGGGACTTTCCGAGAAGGTCATCAAGACAAGATCATACTTGATATACAAAACAGGGACAATTATTCATGCTTAACAAACACTTTCAAAACAAAGCAAAGCAAAGTCTTTATCAAAACGTATAACATAGCTTTATTAAAAATACCACTCACCTAGTTCGTCAAACGTCGGGGTCGAGGCAAGTCCCAGTCCTACAAACACATGGCAAAGTCTATTGAATTCACTACTCAAAACAAGTCTAGCACGCATGCAAATGACCTCGGCATTCTTCAAAAACTAAGTCAAACCAAGTCAAAACACAGTTTCTTATCTTTGGAAAAACAAGCTGGGCAACCACCAGGTCTAGGCCAAAGTCCCACACCTCCTTGCTGAGGTGTGGCCTCGATGGCCACATTCAAAAGCGAAGTTGGAAAAATCTGGGTTTCCCTCTTGATAAACATGAAGAACATGAACATGAGGAAGATGAATGTAAAGATCAAAACTTGCTATTACAAAGTTGAGATTTCATGCTATAATTTCAAAAACATAGACCTGGGTACCTATACTCAAAGATCTTATCAAAACAAACACAAAGACATGAGCCTTAATGCAAACTTTCGGATCAAACGAGGCTTTTTCTTCAAAAATACATGAAAACCATTTTATCTTTCTAAAACCAACTTTAAATCTATGTATGGCGTGCGGAACAGGTTTGATCGTGCAATGCAGCTAGATGATCAATAAGAACAACAAGAATAGGTTACGATTCTAACCTCAAAACTCGAATCTAACGGTTCAAGCTCCAACGATCAAGCTTGGAAGTTCACTCTCTCTAGCTTAAGCTTCTCCTCCTTCTTCCTAGAGTTTCTCTCTCTAAAAGGCAAGACTTGATACAAATGATATGCTTCTCACGACAATCACTGACTTAATCCCTCTGCCGGGACACGTGGCATCGGCCGATTGGCTCTATCCAAAAAGGTGACTGACATGACAAGACAGGACCAAGACAAAGTGTATTCAGCAAGCTAAACAGCAAGAGGACTCCGGCAAGTGATGATCTCGGCTAAGGGCAAAGCTTCGGCAAGTGGGGTAACAATGACATCGGCTTGGAAAGACAACTCTCGACTAAGCTGTGCCGCACCTTGGCCTAGATGTGCCGCACCTCGGTCTAGGTCATACCGTTCCAGGAACAAAATCACTCATGCAAGGATCAAGGATCTAGAACGCCTAGATATTAACATCTCGACCCAGATGATGCACATCTCGGCCTAGGCGAGCGCACCTCGGCCTAGATAGTGACATCTCGGCCAATATGCCAGGGTGAAGGTGGAGGTCAACCAAAGGGGTTCCAAGATAGTTCTAAGTGATAAAGGTCCCGAAGGTGTCTAGGCTTAAGATGACCTCGGCAACACACCAGACAAGAACAAAGCATGCAAACAATCATTCAAGCAAAACAAGACAAGATTTGCAAATGCACATATTAAAACAAGATCATCCATAAATGTATGCAAGTATGACTAAGTTAAAATGAGGGTTGTTGCAAATTTACTGTAGAATGTCCTCTATATTCCTAGACAACTATTTTCGACGTGAGTCAAGGTTGGAGGAGACAAGTATTAAAATGACCACAAATACCACTACTTTGCAGTTCTCGCGAACTCTATTTCAAGAGGGAGCTTTAGCCAATCCAAGATCGCAATTCATTAGCAATGGAAAACCACTTATTCATCTTAAAACTAGCTAGCATTTCTATAGTGTCATTGTCAATTTTTCATAGTTAATCAATGAAACATGTTTCGTTAAGATCCATCCGGTGCTAAAAAAAAAAAAAACTGATATGTCAAATCCTTTTGATTTTCATCTCTCAACAAACTTTTAACATCCAAAATTTTCAATCAGTTTTGCGCTTCTAAATCCTATACCTCCAAATTTTACATAATAATCTTGACAATACAAAATCTGATGCTTTACTTTAACAACAATATTGAGTTTCCACTGTAGTCTCACAAAATAAGATATTGTCTTAAACAAGCCCTTTCCACATTAAATCCTGATTGAAGAAAATTAGAATGCATTTAACTATATCTTACAACTAATAAACCAAAACTGAAATAAAGAAAATCATCTTCCAATATGTGCAAATCATACCTTAACCCAATACTGTGCTTTATTGAATGAATCAGGATTTGTTATATCATACCCAATACTATGTTTTATATATATATATATCTGTGTGTGTGTGTGTATGTGTGTGTGAGAGAGAGAAAGAGAGAGAGCATACTGGCTGAGCTTGCGCGAGAGAGAGAGATCGTAATACACTGTTGCCGCACCATCGCTAGCCATCGTCGCTCATCGAGAGAGAGATCGTAGGTGAACACTCGCCGTCGTCACTCGTCAAGAACCTACCCGTCACACGAACTCCCTGTGATTGTGATTGTGATACACGAACTCGAACTCGTCTCTGTGATTGTGATACATGAACTCAAACTCGTCTTTGTGATTGTGATACACGAACTCGAACTCAACTTTGTGATTAGGAATTGAGGGAGAATGGTGTTAGGGATTTTGGGGGTTTTGAGGAAGAATGGTGTTAGGGATTTTGGGGATAAAAATATTTTGGGGGTTTTGATCGAGCGCCATTTGGGCTGAAGGAGGGAGATGAAATATTTCAGCACTATTTGAGACGGCTTCAAATGTCGTCGCAAAAGATCATGCTTGGTTGATTTTCGTTTAAAAAATGTATTTTTGAATTTTTTAAAATTGTTTGATTTTGATTTTTTTGATTTAATTTTCTGAAAATTAAGTTTTTTATTTTTCATATATTTTTTATTTTTAGTGAATTTTTAAAATTTTAAGTAATTTTTATTTTTTATATTTTTAGATGCACATTACTTAGATGTATCTAAAAAGTAAAATAGTTGTCCAATTTTTTTAAAAACAATCAATAAATGCACAATAATACGATTTAATCACAAATATTATATTTTTAAAGTGTATATATGTGTGGTGTATTTAAAAATTAAAAAAAATGCTTAGACTATTAAAAAAAATTGTGAAAACATAAAAAATAAAAATAAAAAAAACACACACATAATAAAAAATTTCAATTTCTTGAAAAATAAATTATGAAAAATAAACCAAACAAGCTGATCATATCCTTCGTAAAATTATATAAAATTGACAAGTATAGTAGTTTGGATTTTTTAAATTTTTTCATGAAACTAATTTTTAGTCTTTAAAAAATATATTTGAATCAAGTTTCAGAGGGAGCGGCAATAGTGGTGAATGTGGTGGATAAGAGGTGATGGTAGTGGTGATGGCGAAGGAGATTAGTGGTGAAGTTGTGGTAGTGGTAGAGATGATGGAGTGGCGATGGTAGAGGAGAGGTAATAGTAGTAGTAGTGGCAGTAGTGGTAGTGGTAGTGGTAGTGGTAGTGGTGGTGGTAATAATGGTAGTCATAGAGGTAGAGTGGCAACAGTAGTGGTAGTGGAGTGACATTTGCAGTAGCGGTGAAGGTGGTAGAAGAGATGGGTAGTAAGAGAGAGAGAGATGAGTAAGAGATAGATAGAGAAGAGAGATAGAGAGAGACAGAGTGATGAGCGAGAGAAAGACAGTGGTCGCTAAAAGTGCATTTTCTTGTAGTGGATTGATAAATCGAGAGGAAGCTCGGTAAATAGAGAAGAGAAAAGGGAGAAAATGAGCAAGGCGAACACAGTGGGGGTGTTACGACCCGAACTCGCCCCCATGGGTTAAGGACGTAACCGGCCAGTAATCCTAAGATTACCTATGACCTCAAACCAAAACAGACTTAACACATCGGAGTAAAGGGGCCAAAAGGGAAGCAAAATTTAAAAGCTTTGTCCATAGAGCTGTGCTTACATGGCACATCAAAACAAACCATACATATGTCCGTTAATAACTCACAACAGAAACATAGCGACATAAGTTCTGTACAGACAGGATCATCCAAAACTAAGTCAACCCATAAAACCATAAGTAGACATATACAAAACTTCGCCAACCTGACAAAATGTAAATACATAACAAAAGGGCGAAGACGGGTCTCGTGCATGAGACACAAGGGCTGACTCTCTCAAAACCTTAGTTGTTCCATACAGACTTCACTGAGACTGGGTCTGGACTTCTCTTGGCTCACCTACAAACACATGAATGAGCGTGAGCGATAGCCCAGTGAATAATATCAAATCAAATACAGAAGTTACATAACAATGTAGAACAACATGTTCCAAACGGCCTTGGGCCCAATTCATACTTCTATTTAACAGATATATATAACTATACGAAATGCAAATCAAGTAACTGTAGTTCCAAACATTCTGGCCCTTGGCCCATTCGGGTTTCCATTCATGGCAAAACGGCCTTCGGCCCATTCACTTATGTCAAAACGGCCTTCGACCCATTCATTTCTGTCAAAATGGCCTTCGGCCCATTCATTTATGTCAAAACGGCCTTTGGCCCACTCGTTCATGTCAAAACGGCCTTCGGCCCACTCACATATGTCAAAACGACCTTTGGTCCATTCGTTTACATCGAAACGACCTTCGGTCCCTTCATTTATATCAAAACGACCTTTGGTCCATTCATTTACATCAAAACGACCTTCGGTCCATTCAATTATATCAAAACGACCTTTGGTCCATTCATTTACATCAAAACGACCTTCGGTCCATTCAATTATATCAAAACGACCTTTGGTCCATTCATTTACATCAAACGACCTTCGGTCCATTTATTCATATCGAAACGACCTTCGGTCTACTCGTTTATGTCAAACGGCCTTCGGCCCATACATTCGTATCAAAACGGCCTTCGGCCCACTCATTCATGTCAAAATGACCTTAGGTCCATTTATTTCTATCAAAACGACCTTCGGTCCATTTATGTTTATTCCTGTCAGACTTTTGTCCACAATCCCAATTAGCAACTTACAAAGCATATAAGGGAGTAATAATTGGTCATTCACAATCATTCAAATATCGATATTACTCACAGTGATCGGCTTGTGGATTTGCCCTAGAGCTTGACCCTACACATTTCATGAACACAAAAGGGTCATTAATAGTTCAATCCGTTCTTTAATTCATATATTCCTCTTTAGGCTTTATTATTATCTCATTAACTCATTTACAATGCTTAACATATGCCTAAGAGTGCTTGCGAGTGAAAGAGAACGGAAAACAGAACACCAAATGCAAAAACAGGATTTCAGAAAATAGGGTCCCCGCTCGAGCGGACCCTTAGGTCTGCGAAAGTACTGGTTGCCTTCAATTCCAGCTCGAGCGTGAACTCGGCCGTTCGAGCGCCTGTCTACATAGCTCCCCGCTCGAGCGTCAACTTCCCCGCTCGAGTGGGAACCATGTCTGCAGAAAATGCTGGGAGCTTGTTTTCTCCGCTCGAGCGGCACTTCACCCACTCGAGCGGACATCGAAAATCTGGGTTTTCCAGATTGAGTTCTTGAGCTTCATCTCGACATTCAAAAGCTCTAAAGGCATGATTTCGGTCCAAACTTCACATAATCATGTACTAACATGGTACAAACATAGAATTACAACATATTAAAGCTCAATTTCATAATTTATCTACATGCATGTCTCAAAATATCTCAAACCCATCACCAACATGCTCAAATTCAAACATTCAAGACTTATACTCCCATGATTTGTGCATGCATGTGGGAGATGCTCATCATTCTCAACTTAAATGGTACAAATGGTGATTACCACATGAGCTTTAACCAAAACTCTACATGAATCATGTGTTTCAAGCTCAAACATGCAATTTCAAAGTAATTCCTTACATGCATGAGTTCTAAGACTTCAAACTCAACAAAATCAACTCATTGCATGCTCTTGATCACAAACAACCCTTGAACTTACAAGATCACAGATTCAAACTTATGAATTCAAGAATCAATGCTTACCTAGAGGCTCAATCTTCACAATTATGGCCAAGTCTTGCACCTAGCCTTCCCAATTCACAATTTTGAATCAAAATGCCCAAAGGTGCCACCCCTCTCTCTCAAAGTCGTCTCTCTCTCTTTTCTAGAGAGTTAAACTTCAGCCAAAATGATATAAGGGTGAGGAATTGATCATAATGAGGCCCTTATTTAGCCCCACTCAACACATTATTTTATTATATAACAATTGGGCACTTAATTTATCAATTTAATCCGTTTAAATTGACTAGGATCAATTTTCAATTAAATTTCACCGTAGGCTCTAAAAATTATGCCAATCACAGTGGCGTAAACAATTTCGGGTTCTATGGCCGATAAGGCCCTCAATTTAATTCCCGAAGCGGATTATTCCAAACAGATAATCCTACGGTGAACAGATACGAATTCAAAATCACATATTATCACATAATGGCACACAAAATCCCACTAAACACATAACCATAAACAAATTAAGGACCAATTTAGCATAATACAGAACAGGGGTATCACAGGGGGAGAGAGAAAGTGATAGACAATCAGATAGGCAGAGAGAGAGAGAGAGAATATTGATGAGTGAAAGAGAAAGAGAGAGACAAAAAAAAGAGAGAAATAAAAAATGAGCGAGAGATAGACAAAAAGAGCGAAAAGAGATTAATGAGAGAGAAAGAGAGCGAAAAGAGATGAATGAGAGAGAGACATAGAAAAAGAGAGAGACATAGAGAGAAGAGAGATGAGCAAGAGAGAGAGAGAGAGAGAGAGAGAGAAAGAGAGAAGAGAGAGATAAGCGAGAGACACATAGAGAAAGAAAGAGAGACGGACAGACATAAAAGAGTGATGAGTGAGAGAGAGAAAGAGAAGAGAGAGAGAGAGAGAGAGCAAAAAGAGATAAACGAAAGAGAGACAGAGAGAGATGGGCGAGAGACACAGAGAAAAAGAGACAGACAGACAGAGAAGAGCGATGAGTGAAAGAGAGAAAGAGAAGAGAAATAGAGACACATGGAGAAAGAGACAGATAGACAGACATAGAAGAATGATGAGTGAGAGAGAGAAAGAGAAGAGAGACAAAGACAGAGACACAGAGAGAAAGAGAGAGACAGACAGACATAGAAGAGTGATGAGTAAGAGAGAGAAAGAGAAGAGAGACAGAGACAAAGATAGAGAAAGAGAGATAGGAAGCTGAAAAAATAGGTGAAAAGAGAAATGTTATATCAAAAGAGTAAGACGACGTCGTTTTTTTTAATTTTTTTTTTGTGACAAAAAAATATCGTTGCATTTATTTAAACCATTTTGTGACTATATATATGAAGTCGTCTCAAAGCCACAATATATATATATATATATATATATTTACCTTTTTTTTTCTTTTCTTGCAACGGTACCTTTTACAGTCACAAAAAAACTCATTTTTTTTGTGACTGCAGCTGGTGCCGTTGTAAAAACTCTATTTTTTGCGACAGCAATCTCTGCCGTCGCAAATACTCTATTTTTTTTTGTGATAACAATTTATGTCGTCGCAAATACTCTATTTTTCACGACAGTAAGTTGTGCCGTCGCAAAAAGTTCCATCTTTTAAGCGCACTTTTCTTGTAAACGCTTAAACTTGAATTTATGACCTATGCTCTCAAAATAACGAAAAATGTTTGATGTGGTATGATTTATATCAATATTAAAATGGTTCTCTAATTTGATTTATAAATGATGTGGTATGATAACTATCAATTTTAATTTGTTACATACTTAATCATCACATCATTGTGAGTAAATTTAAGAGTCTAAATTGTGAATGTCTAGCATTTTTCAAAATAATAAATATCTATTCTATCCATATTATTATAAATTTATATCTATACTATTACAGTATAAATGAAAACCACACTTAAGTGATGGAACTCCATAGCACTAATCCATTTTTTTCAAATTTTAAAATTTTTCAAAATGGATACAAAAGAAGACAAAATAAAATAATGAGATACACCAGTATCAATCAATACATTGCCTAAAGAATTTAATAGCAAAAAGTTACCTCTCACAACAAGAGGTATCAGCAATTGCTTCGGCGTGGTCACAGCATACACATACCCTGGATACCTCTGATTAACTTGCTCATGCCTTGGATCATAGGCTTGAAGAACTGATTGGCCCTCGAGGCCTAAATAGACTAAGCTAGTTGATGGGTTTGTGTCTACCTCAAACTAGTTGCCACCCGACTAAGAAAAAAACCTCATCAAATGTCTGGTTTGCCTACACTAATAACACGTAGGCGGCTGCCCTCTCTTTTAACCTTGACTTCGAGAACAAATTGAAGACAATGTAGACTGTTACCCTCCTTCTCTTTATGGGCAAGTTGGAGGGCCCATTTGACCACACTTGAGGCAGTGAATCCACCCTGGTTACCTCTTCCAGAACTAGAGCTCGACATGGGAAAAGTGGATCTAGACTGCAAAGCCTGGGACTGTTGTAAGGTTGAACCCTTCTGCATTTTATTGTCCCTCACATCCCCCTGAGACTCTTGCTCTCTCTACATAGAACCTCTCATTTGTTTTTCATCCACCTGAATCACTACCTCTAAATGGGCCGCCGATTCGACAAGGCATCCATAGTCCTGAATCATAGACCCAACCACTTTGAAAAGGAGCTCAGTCATCAATCTCTTCTTAAACTCGATACAATGGCGTTCCTCTATCGCCACGAGTTTCGGTGCAAACCTAGAGAGGCTTATGAAGGCTGCCTCAAACTCAGCCACTAGTGTGCTCAACTGCTTGCGCTTCAAAAACTGCTCGCTTAATTTCTCCATCACTGTGGGTGATAAAAACTTATCCTGGAAGGCATTAACAAAAGCCTTCCAAGTCATCTCGATACGTCTCCTTGCAAACTTCAACCATTGACCCGTATCGCCTTTCAATTGAATGGCTGCCAAGGTCACCCTCAAGCCATCATCTTCAATGTCAAGCATCTCGAACATCTTCACCATTTGGTCAAGCCACTCATCAGCCTTTAATGGCTCATTCGGATCACCCACAAGCTCATCTGGATTCGACTAGAAGAACTCAATCTTCAAAAAGACGGTCATGTCTCTGTAACATGGGCCTAGACTTGGTTGTTAGCTTTGAGAATATCCATGGATTCCTATAACACTCCTGCCATTTCACAAGCTAAGGTGCCCATCACTTGTTGGCCTGTGACGCCTTGAAATAATTAACAATGATCCATCTCATAACATTACTTACACTTGATCAACAACATCATATCTTCCATTCAATTTATAACTTTGATCAATACAAAATATGACATATGCGATATATATTTATAAATCCTAGATCCTAAATCTATAGCATATGGCATGGATACATGATTTAAAATAAAAGTAAAACCAAATAATTATATGCCTTATTGGCTACATCTTTCCAAGTCAATACTTGGATACAACAAAATTAGTTTAACTCAATACAAATAAAGCTCAAGGTTTATACAAAATTAATTACAATAAGTCAACAAAATGAAGCCCTTGGCTCCAAGTCCTTCCGAGCTACATCCTTAGTAGACGTATATCATCAACACCTGAAAGTTGTTTTCAACATAAGGTGAGCCAAAACCTAGTAGAGATACCCTAATATAATATATGAATTTTAACAAAGTTTTAAGGTAAAAGCACATGCATGCCATTTGTCAAACATTCCTCATTTTCTATCTCAAAACAATGCAATGCCAAATTAGAAATCCCTTCATGAAAATAATTCTTTTATAACAAAAAAAAGGATAGTGGATACAAAACACTGGAAATCTTTAGGTACGTGTCTGCTTGTAAGCTATACAAGCACTACTAAAGCCATTTTACCCGTATTAACCGGAAGGATCGGCACTTAAGCCTCATTCGGCAAATGGTGATTTTAACTAAAAAGTCAAAAAGTCACTAAAAAAATAAAAAAGCCAACAACTTATACCAAAAAGTCAAAGATTCTATTTTCTCTCTACTTTTGCACATCTTTTCATAAAAAATTAAAAAGTCATCCCAAATATACTAGTTTTTTTTATATCATATTTTAGCAAAAAAGCCAAAAAGTTACTAAAAAAGTCTATTTCTAAAAGAGGCCTTAACTGCACGGGGTTTATTCACTTTCACTGTGGGCACACAGGTCAACGGGGCATTTCCCTAAATAAGCCAAAATAGTAAGTCAATTCCCAAACTAAGCCTAGTTTTGAAAGAATTCCCAAAATAGGCTAAATCGCGGTTGTGAACCACGATTTCAACACATATACGCCTCTCTCGCGTGGGAGACGGGAAATCTTAAAATCGTGGTTAGAAAACGCGCTTTTGATTAAGAAATCGCGGTTGCAAAACGTGCTTTTAATTAATTTTTTTTTCTTCTAAACTCACTGTTCCAAATCACGATTTTAACCAATTTTTTTTTCTAAACTCACTGTTTCTAACCACGATTTTATCAAAAAATATTTTTCTTCTGAACTCGCTTTTCCTAACCACGATTTTATCCAAAAAAAATTTTCTTTTGAACTCGCTTTTCCTAACCACGATTTTATCAAAAAACATTTTTCTTCTGAACTCGCTCTTTCGAACCACGCTTTTTTGGCCAAAATTTTTTTCTTCTGAAATCGTGATTATGAACCACGCTTTTAGTGTAAATTTTTTTTTTTTGGTTTTTTTTTTTTCGTTTCTGTTGTCATTGTTTTGGTGATAATGTATTTCAGAATAATTTTTTGGGTTACAATTGTTTTACAAAAACCGTTCTCATGTTAATTTTTTTTTTCTTTTCTTTTGTCTTTATTTTGGGTTAGAATGTGTAATTCAGCATTTTTTTTTGGCTTGACTAAAGTAAATTTATTTTGTTTTTTCTTGTGTTTGTTTTGGGTTAGAAGGTAATAATATAATTCATAAATTTTTTGAGCTTTAATAAAGCCGTTTTGATGTAAATTTTTTTTTATTTTATTTTTTCTATGTTTTGGGTTAGAAGGTGTTATTCAGTAATTTGTTTGGGCTTTAATAAAGCCGTTTTCATTTAAATATATATATTTTTTCTTTTGTCTTTGTTTTGGGTTAGAAGGTGATAAGGTAATTCATAAATTTCTTTTCGCTTTACTAAAGCCATTTTCATGTGAAGTTTTTTATTTTTTAATTTTTTCTCTTGTCTTTGTTTTGAGTTAGAATGTGTTATTCAGAAATTTGTTTTGGCTTTACTAAAGCCGTTTTCATGTAAATAATTTTTTTTTTCCTGTTGTCTTTGTTTTGGGTTAGAAGGTGATAATGTAATTCATAAATTTCTTTTCGCTTTTCTAAAGCCGTTTTCATGTAAAGTTTTTTTATTTTTTATTTGTTTCTCTTGTCTTTGTTTTGGGTTAGAATGTGTTATTCAGAAATTTGTTTTGGCTTTACTAAAGCCGTTTTCATTTAAATAAATTTTTTTTTCTGTTGTCTTTGTTTTGGGTTAGAAGGTGATAATGTAATTCATAAAACCTTGAGGAAAAAACACGTAAGTCTCCCACAAAAATACATAGGTAGTACAGACATAAGTCTCGGACAACAATACATTGTGGACACCATGAACTGAACACACAATACATAGATAAACATAACAGTTAGACAGACAAATATTAGCCAGACAATCTAACAAACTCATTACGGAAACACTTACTCTAACACAGACATTACATATTAATGCATGACCTAATATTGCCGAAGTGTAGACATTAACACCTAATTCGCGCTTAAATCGGCAGGTGGCTCAGAGTCTGAATAATCCGAAAGCTCAGCGTCAGAGACAAGTTCAGGATCCTTCATGATACCCTTGATAGCCGCAACATTTGGTTCTGTTCTATTCTTCTGGGCATCCTTCTTAACTATGTGTAGCTACATATCGCGGGCTAACCTACGGCCTATTTGAGAAATCTCACGTTGTAGTCTTTCACATAGTCGATCAACATTATCAGGATCTTCCTTTTGGATCTCAACAGAACATGCTTTTGTCACCTTCAGTCGATTTTCCCGACATAATCTTTCCATTTGCACTCGATCTATAAATAGTGCGGGCCACTTCAGAAGTCTAGCTTTTGCTAAACCATATCCTGTTTGATTATCTGATGGATCCTCCACCAAACCACATGGATCTCAATAGTACTTGGGCATGACAAAATGTCGCTTCCCAAACCTATCATGATAAGCACAAGAGGCATCTAACAAAGGAAATGGTGTTTCATCTTCAGCATCGCCACTTCGTCTTCTCCCTCCTCGTCGTGAACTGTCACCCCTTTGCAAGTTCCTACCACCTCTGCGATTCCCACTCCCTCCCATGAACCATGTAACCATGCTAATTTTTTAAAACAAATGAATGATAATTTCGTAGGGCGAAATGAGTTGTAAGGTTGTGTCTTTACCTTTAGTTGTTTATATAGTTAGTTATGAACGGCTTTAGAAAGATGCCTCTGCATGACAATCCCACATATACGAACAAGGTATAAGTTGTCACTAGAATGAAAAAACAGAGTAAAGCAAATACTATGTACCAAGTCACGTGACTTGACAATCCATCTGCATATACCGACAAAGTAAGGGCATGCTCATTGTAAGGTAAATCAGTGAATTCACTGTTGCCATGTGACTTTCTGAATTGAGAATCCCACATATATCAATAAGAGATGAGTTGTCACTGTAATAAAAAAATTGAGCAAAAAATTGAGAAAACCAAAGCCTGTGCACCAAGTCACATGACTTGACAATCCATCTGCATATACCGACAAAATAAGGGCATGCTCACTGTAAGGTAAATCAGTGAATTCAGTGTTGGCATGTGACTTTCTGAATTGAGAATCCTACATATATCAATAAGAGATGAGTTGTTACTGTAATAAAAAAATCGAGCAAAAAATTGAGAAAACCAAAGCATGTGCACCAAGTCACATGACTTGACAATCCATCTGCATATACGGACAAAATAAGGGCATGCTCACTATAAGGTAAATCAGTGAATTCACTGTTGCCATGTGACTTTTTGCATTGAGAATCCCACATATATTAATTACAAATGAGTTGTCACTGTAATAAAAAAATCGAGCAAAAAATTGAGAAAACCAAAGCATGTGCACCAAGTCACATGACTTGACAATCCATCTGCATAGACGGACAAAATAAGGGCATGCTCACTGTAAGGTAAATCAGTGAATTCACTGTTTCCATAAGACTTTCTGCATTGAGAATCCCACATATATTAATTACAAATGAGTTGTCACTGTAATAAAAAAATCGAGCAAAAAATCGAGAAAACCAAAGCCTATGCACCAAGTCACATGACTTGACAATCCATCTGCATATATCGACAAAATAAGGGCATGCTCACTGTAAGGTAAATCAGTGAATTCACTATTGCCATGTGACTTTCTGAATTGAGAATCCCACATATATCAAATTGGTGTTGAGGTAAATCTGTTTGTGTATAATTAATTGTAAATAGTGATTTTGACAAGCAAATCAAGTAAAACCAATTGGGTTTTAAATTTAGTTCCCCAACTGGACCAACCACTTGGCTTTGAGCTTGTGTGTCCAGCCCCCCAAGTTTAGTTATCTATCAACCCCCCATTCCTTACCACAGTCATCATTTTGACTGGACTTCCAGGAATTGGAAGGCGACTCTTTCTTCTTTCCCGATGGAGATTGAAATTCTTTACGTACAGGATCCCTATTTCACGAGCCCCAGTTAAGGGAAGCTTTTCACCGAGCTACCTGTTCTGTTTTATGTGTTGTTCAAGGCGGTAGTTCGTTTGTATGAACTTTATTTAGTTCCCCAACTGGACCAACCACTTGGCTTTGAACTTGTTTGTCCAGCCCCCCAAGTTTAGTTATCTGTCAACCCCCCATTCTTTACCACAGTCATCATTTTGACTGGACTTCCAGGAATTGGAAGGCAACTCTTTCTTCTTTCCCGATGGAGATTGAAATTCTTTACGTACAGGATCCCTATTTCACGAGCCCCAGTTAAGGGAAGCTTTTCACCGAGCTACCTGTTATATTTTATGTGTTTTAAGTATTTACATCATTCAACATACATTAATCCATTCATTAATCCAGAACATTCATTAACTCATTGCAATTCAATAAAGAAAGTCATGAACTAATAAATGTGCAGTTATAAATGTAGTTATTTCATAAACTTCAAGTTCATAAAACAAATACTTGAAATACATCCGTACGTTAGATGAACAACAACATTGTCTTACACTCCAGTAACGAAGATATGAGACAACATACAAACATATATGACAGATAAAGGTGTTTGATTTCTCATTCCTCATCTGACATGTAGTAGTCAGAGAGATATTTTTCATTGTTTAAGACATTATTTCGCTCAATCACTGTCAAATCTCTGTTGCTTGCTTCTGCCATTTTGGTGGCTAGCTGAAGCATGAAATGTCGACATCTCCGCATCAACATTCTATTGTTCTTGTCACGACCCCAAACCGCCCCTAGTAGTTTGGTACCGTGATGGCCAGTAATCCGTAATTACCGAAGGCCAACTTTTCAAAACTTAACACAATCAGAGTATGGATATAGGGGGCTCACAAATGCGGAAGCAATAAATCAAATACAAGTGGTCCATAAGAGCTGTGCGTAGATTAAAGCAATGCCAAACATTCCAATTAACTTTACAACTTAAATACAACAAGGTAAAATACATGTTACATCTTGATCAAAAGACTTCTTGAGCCGACATATACAAAATACAGCTAATACAAGTCAAGAAGCATGATTTTCAAGATTTGCCGACATGTAAAACAGGGCATCGCCGACGTAAATACAAAAGTAAAGCCGACATAAGCACGAATCCAAAACAAGCATCCAAAACGATCTAGGCGTCGCCGCCGTCCTGCTCATCACCTACATATATATAGAGGGGTGAGTACAAAACTCAGTGAATGGTACTAAAAATAAAGGTTTTGCATGAATATAGCCGAGGTCCTTCAAAACGAAACACAACAAAACTTTAACAAGACAAAGGATGAACCGTATTCGTCAATCAATTATTACGAGTATCCAAAGATGCTTACTGACATAGGCAAAACAAGGGATGAACCGTATTCATCATTCAAGTATCATAACATCGGCGAAGCAAGGGATGAACCGTATTCATCATTCAAGTATCATAACATCGGCAAAGCAAGGGATGAACCGTATTCATCATTCATGTATCATAACATCGGCAAAGCAAGGGATGAACCGTATTCATCATTCAAGTATCATAACATCGGCAAAGCAAGGGATGAACCGTATTCATCATTCAAGTATCATAACATCGGCAAAGCAAGGGATGAACCGTATTCATCATTCAAGTATCATAAGGCTGTACGATCCGTAATCGTTTGGTCAAAAGTATTGCGAAAGTTTAGAGTCCTCCAATACAAGGGACTTGTGCACTTGGTACCGCGAAAGTTTAGAGTCCTCCAGTACAAGGGACTTGTGTTACTTAGGCCCGTAGCTTGATTTAACAAGGACCGTATCCTTTTACACATAGTACTGCGAAAGTTTAGAGTCCTCCAGCACAAGGGACTTTCCTAGGATAACAATCAAACAAGGCCATTTATTCATGCTTAGCAAATACCACGTCAAACAAACAAAACAAGATTTATCAAGCAAGTGTAACATAGCTTTATTAGAAATACCACTCACCTAGTTCTTCAGGTGCAGACTCAAAGCAAATATCAAGGACCTACAATCACATGGCAAGTCACATTCTCAAAGCAAGCTCTATATATACATGCAAATGATCTCGGCATTCTTGCCAGATCCAAGTCAAAGATAAAGCAAAACAAGCTGGGAGCTTAAACACCGCCCCTGTTCAGAAAACACACTGGGTACCGATCAGGACTAAGTCGAGGTCCCGTTAAACAAAGTCAGGAAAAACCTGGGTTTTCCTTTGAAGAGTATGAAGAACATGATCATTTGAAAGATGGATGCAAGATCACAACTTTTTACAAAAATCTGAGTTTCCATGCCAAGAGTTCAAAATATTTGGACCTGGGTACCCATTCAAGAGAGTCATGCAAGAATAAACACAAAACATGATTTTCGTTCCAAACTTTTCGATCAAAATGAGACTTTCTTCAAGAACACATGGAAAACCATTTTCTCTTACTAAAACCAACTTCAAAACGATGCATGTCATGCAAAACAAATCCGATCATGCAATGCAGCTAGGTAATCAGCAAGAACAACCAAAGGAGATCAAGATCCTAACCTCAAAACTCGGATCTAACGGTTCAAGCCACGAAGATCAAGCTTGGGAGACTCACTCTCACTCAAGAACTTCTCTAGAGCTTCTCTCTCTAAGACAAAGATTTGAGACAAGGAAATGATGTGTTCCAAGGTCTGCCGGCTGCCTTAATAACCAGCTCGGACACGTGGCATTATCGGGTTGGTTCAGCTCCAAAAAGGTGATTCATAGACAAGACAAGTCTCTGACAAATCGTATGCAGCAAGCTCGGGTAAGACACATCGGCAACAAGATTACATCGGCTCAAAACAAGGATCCAGCAACAGGATAGAAAAACATCGGCTAGGGAGGACGACACTTGACTAAGCTGTGCCACACCTTGGCCGGGGTGCGCCACATCTCGGCCTAGGCCATACCTGCCTGCGGACAAGGTTCAAGTGCAAAACATCTCGGCAAAGAATGCCCGAGGTGAAGATGGGGTTGAACAAGATCTCAAGATAGTTCTAAGTACAAGGGTCAAAGGCGGACTAAGCTCAAGATGACCTCGGCTACGCACACACATACACTAAGCAAGGAACAAAATCATGCAAGCAACTTTAAGCAAATCAAGGCAAGACAAAACCTTCAAATTAACATAACAAGCAAGACCATGCAAGAATGTATGCAAGTATGGCAAGAGTAAGGTGAGGGTCGTTACAGTTCTCCTTCTTAATTCTGCTAACTGCTTTTTCATAGTCACTCACATTTCGTCTAGCCATGGTCAATGAACGACGATAAGGTACCGGTGCCCCAAAGTTACGTAGATCATTAAACAATCATTCTTGCCTCATTACCCTGAATGCCCATTCTGCTCGGATACCAGCATAATAATCCTTCGGACTCGAGTACTTTTTGCTCTTGTAGTCATAAGTAAATGGAGGTAGCAGCCACACTTTCGGATTTCTTTGCTGGCGTGAACTTCCTGCACCTCTTGAAGACATTGTTCATAAAATAAACAAACAAATAATAATAGTAATTGTAGATATATTACTATTGTTATGCCTTGAACAAACATTATACTGGGGGTGTTGCTATTTATAGACATCATACTGAGGGTTAACTAGAGATGATCTAGTGACGATGATGCATGCTGGGGCACTATGGAATAAGTGATACCCGTGATATTATTTTTTAGCTTTTCATTTCATGCAATCCTGAGTACCCGTGACTTTGTGTACCTGTGATGTAGTCACGGACGTGGTTGTCAGATAAAATCATAATTGTAGGCCAGAGGATGACAATAAAATCCCTTCATATTGGAGCAGTGAGTTGTCAAATAAAACAAAGCAGTAAGTTGTCAAATAAAACAACATGCAGTGAGTTATCACATCGCCACATGAAACTATTTTTTCATGCTTACTTTTTTAATACATAAGTAGTCACTTGGAATTGACGATTTCAGTACAAATTGGTGTTTTCAACAAATTATAAATGAAATTAAATGCTTAAATTTTCTTTGTTTTAAAGTAATATTATTCGTAAACAGCCTATATTTTATCTTATTTTCACTTAGTGAACTTCACAGTCATCCCATTTTCTCATCTTTGCATTTTTTGCTTCTTTTTATATTCGGTAAATTACACTTTACTCATTCAGTCCATCACATAATTGTTTATCAACACTATTGCCATGTGGTCGTATTGATGTGCCATGTGGTCGCAAAGTCAGAAAGTCACATGCATTACTGCATCACTACACAAAGTGGCATTCATCACTGCATTACTGCACAAAGTCACATGCATCACTGTATCGCTGCACAAAGTCAGATGCAGCACTACATCGCTACACAAAGTCACATAGCATCTGAGGAAAAAACAAAGCATCCAAATTATTACATCTGTTCAAGTCATTGGCGAGCATCACTGACAAATGTTGGATGTATCACTGCGCCGAGCTACAATTTATTATCGTACCATACCTACTGTGCCCTTGTGAATTATGCAATCCATTAAAATTTTGAGGGGGTGTCATAACAAAATAACAATAAATTAATAAATATGTCAATACACCTAAAAAGTAAAACAAGTTTGTGAATAAATATTTCCAAAAATTTAAAAATATTTTAAAGATTTTTAAATTGTGAGTTCACATTTATTTTTAAAAAAAAATTTCAGGCAAAGAAATTTGACTAATTCAGACGTTTAGTCGGTTGATCAGCTTGGTTTTTATTTTATTATTATTTTTTTATGTTTTTACTTTTTGTTTTGGAATAATAGTAAATTATGCAATTCATAAAAGTCGAAGTGACAACTCCTATCAAGTTGATGCATAGTTGTTCAGGTCATAAAAGTTGACGTGACAACTCTAATGCATAGTTGTTTACAATAATTTCATACATACAGCTACCATGTGTATATATGGTATAAATATCGCATCATACCACAACAAAAGTTTTACAACTATTTCGAGCAATATCGTCATGAGATATATGGTGGTTGATCTGTATTCAGCAATGGGTCGGTATTGGGTTGCAGATGGAGATGAATTTGAATACCCAATAAATCCAAATTTGCGTTACTCACGTGCCACCGTCAATACCATGAGAGCTGAGTGGGAATTTCGCAAAACTCGAGCAAATGTTCTCGTTGAGCTATGTCATGAAGTTAATCTTAAATTTCCTCGCCGGTTAGCCATGCGTATGCCAATTGACACTGCACAGCTGTTGCAAAGGGCATTGCATCGTATCCGCGACGAGGTTAATCGCATGACCCAACGTTTGCAAAGGTTCGGACTAATGAAGACTACAAATGAGCGTGCCAAAGATGGGTTAATGGATGATGCACACCAATACTACGCCTGGAGCATGGATGTTATGTATGAATCTGATATTGAGATGTCAGATGATGATGATAATGAATGAAATTGTTTGGATGAACGCCCAAACCATTTCTGTAATGCATGCAATTTTTAATGCTTATCCACGACTTATCAATGAAGGGAGATATTTCAATTGCTTGCGAATAGTTCTTGTAATTCTACCTTTACTTTCTCTCCGTTATTGTTATTTTGAAGAACGCTACTTCAACTAAACTTTCATGATTTCATGCATTATTGATGTGGAATATAATAATGATACTTAATGAAGTACATGTTCATATAACAAATAGTTGAAATACACGTTTAAGCTATATGAACAACAAATATATATGTCTACATTTTGTTTGGTTATCATTGGTTTGTACATGAAAAGAAAACAGTGAATGCAATCATTCAGAAAAGTGAAAGAAAAGGGAAAACAAAATTATGTGTTTGTTTAGATATTTGTTTTGTTTCCTGTTTACTCATATTTTTCCCCACAACTATCCATTATGCAATGTTTACATTTTTTTCCCAGATTTTTTTGTATAAAATTTTTAGTAACCTGTAGCAACACAAGTGGTCCTCCAATCTCGCTCAATAATAAAATCCTATCAATTCTTATCCTTTTTTTTCCTGTTTTCCTTTTCATTTTTATGGAAATCATCAAAACAAGTAAGAATAAAAAATTGTAAAATTATATTTTTCGAATAAATAAGTATGACACATTTACATCATCTGTACAAGTTTGATTTACAAAAACTATAACAAAAACTATAAATAAAATAAACTATACACTCCACATCACACCCGCTAATGCCCTAACCTGTCCCCAGTCCTACAATCCCGACCGTGGACCTCCCTCCTCGGTCTCCTGCGGTAGACTCTCTGAATATCTGGCTCCCCCAATCGTAAATGCGTATCCTGTGGAGCCTGTGAGTGTGACCCCCCCTCTACTGCATGTGCTGCCCCTGATCCTGTCTGTGGCGGAAGATCGGATACTGCTGTGAGCTGTGAAACTCCATCATCTGGTGCAACTGTATCATGATCTGCAACTGGAGCTCGACCTCTACCTCTCCCTTTGCCCGCACCCCGACCTCGGCCGCGACGTCCGCCACGACCAAAACTTCGGCCTCTCTCGCGCGCTCTGGGTGGGGGCTCAATATGGGCCTTAACGTCAACGTGGGAGATGTCAGTGAGAACTGCATCATGTGTACTCATGGTCGCGGTCGAACTGTCTGGTGGTGGTAACTGGGTGGGTGGGGTAATAACGTCATGCATGTATCGGGGCGGTGTCCAATCAGGGTCAGGCACATAAGGTATGCCAGTATGCTGTGTAGGAAGTACGTTGAGGGAATCTGCAGATATGTATGGGGTAGTATGTGGTGGGGTGACTGATGTCGAAGGCGCTGATGTGGCAGGCGCTGAAGTGGAAGGCGCTGACGTGGACGACGCTGATGTGTCTGGAGCAGCTGCTGAAGTGTGTACACCGTAGTGGCCGTAATGCAAACGATCTCCCCGATAGGCAAGCTGGAATGCCTGGTACAATAACTCCCGGATCTCTGCAACGGCCTGCAAGGCATGCTATCTATCACGTCTCAAATGGGCGTCCTCAGCCAAATGAAACGACCTCCCAGCTCCAGCCACTTGAACAAACATTCAGACGTATTATTAGGCTACAGTTGACTAAAAGTAAATCAAGTATGATTTTAATAATTATCTGACACGTAATATGATACTCACCAATGCCTCAAGATAAGGCCCAACTCCTTGATATCCAGACTCAGACACGTGGCTCGGATTCCCGACAAGTAGGTGTATATGTCGCCGATACCACAACATGTAAGGGTCGGAAGAGGGGATCACCTCATCGCTGTAGTCAGCCTGTACAATACTGTCCCGGCGGGCATCCCACAACTGTATATAGAGCATATAAAACAGATGCCAGTCAGTGCCAACTCGGCCACGCCTATCAGTGACGTGCAACTGCCACTCAGTGTTGAACCGATCCGGCACGGACTGCACCCGACCAAACTGTCGGAGGACACGATGGGGGAGATGCCACTCAACCACGTTAAAACAAATAAGTGGCACTCTCGCCATCCATATCTCCTGACCCAGTCGGCAGTAGTCGGGGAGCGTACCGAGGACCCCAGCGTAAGGCTGCCAGATAAACTACAATGACGACAAATAAATTAAATTTTGCTCGTGAACTCAAAACATATACAATTAAGAAGACAACTAAAACGCAATCAAAAAATTTCATACCTCGCCCTCGATCATCCGATCCAGCTGGTCTCTATAAACGACCACTACGTGGGTCGAGACGACCTCGTGGCCCATGTCAACCCTCCACCGGCTACCTCGCGGTCCCATGGGCAACTGCATGTCCCCCTCACCCATAGGAAGCTCACCAGGACCAACCGGTTGCCGCCTAGACGGGGCAATGTGATAGTTTGAACACAATTACAATACTGATATATGGCATACAATATGAATTGACATGTAATAAAATTCTTACAGACCTGTAGCAACACAAGTGGTCCTCCAATCTCCCTCGTACCCACCTGAGCTGCTCGACATAGCATCCTATACAACCATGCCAGAGCTGCGCTACCCCAGCTGTACTGCCCAATCTCCTTAATGTCTCTCAGCAATGGCAAGTACATCAGCTTGAGCAGGTTTTGTGACTTATCAGGGAGAAGTACCCCCCCAATAAGCCACAGAATATATACTCGGGTATGCTGCTGTACCAACTCATCTGGAGCATGATCTGGAAGATGAGCAAAGTGCTCGGCCAGTCACCTCACCCTCAGTGTACCTGCCTGTAAATCTGCTGATGTAGGTGCTACTCCTAATAGCTCAGCACATAGGGCTATCCACTGCTCCGTCACGAAAGATGGGTCAACTCCAGTAACTGCTCGGCCATCAATCCGAAGACCATATAGGACGGATACGTCCTGCAACGTGACGGTGGCCTCCCCGATCGGGAAATGGAATGTATGAGTCTCTGTGCGCCACCTCTCGACGAGAGCAGTGATGAGTGCATGGTCCAGTCGAATGTGCCCGATACGATACACACCATAGAATCCCGTGCGTAATAGATACTGCAAGACTCTATGGTCCAACGGATGCTCCCACAATCCAGAATCTACCCGACGGCATGTCAACACGGTGCGTGCCTTATCCTGCACAACAGAATGACCAGTTTAAATAATAGCATTATCACGAAATATACAACAAAATGCAATGTATTTTAATTGTAAGCGTAATGTCCAACAAACGTTATTGCATACCGGACGGTCCCAAATACTGTCAGCCCGATGTGCCTGTCTGAACAGTGGAACCTCCTCAGGTACATGTGCCATGAAGCCTGTACAACTGAAATATTAGATCACCATATCAAAATCTCATTTAATCATAACATAATAACAGAAAAACTGTAATTATTGATTTTGTACTTAACGATTTAAAATACAATGAAGTAAATCTTATGGGTTCGAGAAAAGACAAATTTATGTGCCACTTACACGGAAGTAATTCGAAATTAATGATTGCATTTATGGCATATTTGACAAAACTTAAATATTGATTTTGTAATGCTAAAAGTTTGAATAAATTATAAATTTTGCAACTTACATATAAAATTTGTAATTGTGAACAATGACTGCAGCATTCCAATTTTTAAAATTAAAATTTACACTTTCGGTTAATTTTTTTAAAATTTGTAAATTTTTTAAATTATAAAATGTGAACGATGATTGCAGCATTCGATATTAAATTTATTCAAGAATATGAAATTTTGAAATGGTAGAAGAACTACGTGATTAAGTATAGAATCTTGTAATACACATTTCGAATCAAGTACACAGTTAAAAACTAGTACACATTTTCAATAAATTATACAAGTTTGAATAAATTATACACATTTTAAATTTTGCATTACACATTTTGAATCAAGTACACATTTTGTAATACACATTTTAAATGTACGACCCTGTTTACAAATAAAGAATTTAAAAATGATATGTTACAACATGTAAGTATTACATAGTCTTCATCGACCAAGCCGCGCCGGACATGCTCGCCTGTCATGACCTGTCTGGTGGCACTCACTGCAACGAGCTGTCAAATGCCTGTCTGATATATCCATCTCATTCGGAATACGAGCCATAGATGTACGACCCCGTTTTACTTCTCGCGGACTAAGTTCATTAGGCATTAAGGTCCATTGTGGATCATCCCAATAATCTTGATGCGGTATTGAATTGAATTTAGTTTCCCAAACCCTCATGTATACAGGAAGCCTATATACTGGGTCAACGTACTGGAATGGATTGTCACCGCATTCAGACATTACAGCGAGCATATGGGAACATGGATAGTGTCTTATCTCATATTTCCCACAACTGCACGTGGGTTGATTCATCTGCACAATCTGTCTATTGCGACCTCGTCCACGGCAAAAAGATGTTTGCACCTCAAATACGCGGCGGGGCCTATAAGACAATATTGATACAAACTAATCACGTTCATGTTTTTAGGTGTAATTAACTTAACAACATAATAATAACAATTTTTTTCACATTACAAACTAACATGTCATACGATATCAACTGGAAAGTATTTCCCCTTGCGATACCCTCAATAGTTTTTTGCATCTCTCTAGGGTATTGGAACTCATTGCGTACATCTGTTTCAGCTTGGGCTCCCATCTCGTCAAAATATTTGACGAGCCGTCGAAATGTAAATTCAACCATAGCTGAGATTGGTAAGTTCCTTGCACCTTTCAAGACGCTGTTGAAGCACTCTGCATCATTACTGGTCAATACCCCCCCAGCGATATCCACCGTCATATGCAAGGGCCCAGTCCTCAAGATTCATCTTGTGCACCCAATTGATGGCTTCTTGGTTAATAGCCTGTATCTGATCTAAGTAACCATTACACTTTCGTCGTTGATCAGCACTCCCTACTTTCCATAGAAGTTGTTTGAGCTCCTTATTTTTGAAATGTGTGTTAAAGTTACTGCAAACATGTCGAAGGCAGTGCCGATAATATCCAACAAATTGGAGCAAGGGATTCAGCCAATGCCGCCTCACAGCAGCTAAAATACTCTCAGCTCGATCAGATATCAAAGTCACTCCCTGTCAGTCCATGACAATATGTTCCTTGATATTTTGAATGAAGAATGACCAAGACTCCAAACTCTCCCTGTTGACAACAGCGAATGCAAGCGATAATATTTTGCCATTGGCAGTGACAATCGTTGCTACAAGCAACACACCAGTGTATTTACCATATAAGAATGTACCGTCTATAGTTATAACAGGCCTACAATATATAAAGCCATCGATGACGGGTTTGAAAGACCAGAAAACAAAGTGGAAGACGGGCATAATGGTTGTATGCCCAGTATATCTGTGCTTCCATGTCACGATGGTGCTAGGATTAGATGTTTGTAATGCATGCATGAATTTTGGCAACTGCCTATATGATTCATCCCAATCACCGAATACCATTTTAATTGCCTTTGCCCTTGCATGCCACGCTTTCTTGTATGATATACTATAGTTCATGGTCTTTTTTATATCTTCAATCACATTCTTAATTGGCATATCAGGTTCATTCTGCATACGACAATCAAATATGAGTTGGATTATCTGGGTGTGAACACTATAAACAAACAAATATGTATATATATGTAAACATTTATTTTTTATACTAACCGCAACTTGTCCCAAAATATGAGAAGCAATGTAACTGGAGCTAATATTGGTGTGGTCCCTATTCATTCGTGGGTATAAACAATGGTGAGGACCCCTGTACTGCTTTATTTCAAAAAGACCATGTTTCCTACTAAGAGATGCACGCAACCACCAACTGCAGTCGTGCTTGCAAGCAGACACCCAAAGGTCTCGCTTGGAGGTTACGACCTTATACTCTCGATTATTTGTTGCATGGTACAATTTCACAGCATGTAGAAGTTGCTTCTTATCAACAAAAATCATTCCTTTGTCCAACTCTGGATTTTCAGCGCTCCAGATCCGGTTTCGGGGAATGACATCACGGGTACTAATGTCAAAATCACCACCCATGTGAATGTTGTCATAGAAAGGGATTTTAACTCTAGGTGGAATGGGGGCATTTTCAGGGTCAACGGGAGCCTGGGCGTCATATTCATCATCATCATCTGATCCGCCTAATAAATTTTCTTCATCGCACATTTCATTGTCGTCATCGTTTAGGGCGACATCAGGACCATACATTTCACTGTGAGCAAACTGCACCTCGTTCACTGTTTTAGCCATATTACTAGCAACTTCAACCGGAGTGGTATGATAGCTGCATGTGGGCACATTTTGTGTGTTATTGTCAACTTCATAATCATATCCACCACATGAACTTGATTCTACACCATGGCCCTGAAATGACTGTTGTGTGTAGCACAGTGGATAACATTGACCTGATTCATACATAGGAGACTGAAATGCTGTTGTGTCAATTCCATGCGTCAACAATGTAGTGAACGGACGAGAATCCATTTGTGTCATGTTCGGGATATTGTGTACAACCTCTTTATCAATGTAGACTTCCAAACAATTTGGTGCTTGAAAACTTACACCGATACTTAATATGGTGTTCAGCGCCTCATCGTCATTGATCGGTAATATCTTGTATTTGTTGTGCGTTTGCCACTGGCGATAAGGATATCTACATTTGAAGGTCAATCAGACACTTTCCCCGTAACTTGTCACCTTTGACATAAACATCTCCTCCAAATTGCTAAGCGTGGTACCAATTTGCATCGCATATATCCCTTTCAGCTCAGCATCATATGAGACGCCTTCATAGGGATCCCGAATTATGTTTCCCCTCCAATAGAAAATAATTGGAACAGTGTCCATATACTTGCTTCAATTAAGACAAAAAATATTAAAATAGCAACAATATACTTATATCTCCTTGTACTTGTAAAAGAATTATATGAATTTTAACTCATTCAATTACAATTACTTGTGATGCAAAAACTTTATTTAAGTAATTAGCAATTGTAATCCAACAAGCAGTACTGATTTTTGAATTAAAATATGAGTTAAAATAATGATAATGCTTTAGATTTTTTAGATTTTTAAGAAACAAAGCTTACAACACATACAAAATTAAATCATGTTCTTCTGTTATGCTTTTTACATTATTTATTATGATTAAGATCATGCTCTTGTGCACATTAAAACAAATTCAGCTAAGTTTTAGGTCTGAAAATCTTTTATTAATTTTGGATTAATTTTGTATAAATTATAAAAAAAATTATTATAAATTATAAAGTAACAACATTTGTAATCATTAAATAAATATAATTGATGTAAGTTGATTTAGGTAATTAATAAATTATAAATCTAAGTAATTTACATAAACTTATGAGTGTAAGTTGTTAATCTTGTTACTTTGAGTGTATGTAAACTTATGAGTGTAGGAAAATCCAACAATCTTATGAGGTAGGTAAACTTATGAGTGTATGTAAACCTAACTTTACATCAAAGTAACAACCTACATCAAAGTAACAATATTTCTAATTTACCTAAATTTCTAATCATTACATAAATTATGAGTGTAGGTTGTGAGTTTATATAAATTATAAAGTGTTGGTAAACTTTATTTATACATAAAGAAATTTGATTTATACATATTCGTGACCGCGCTTGTAAGTAAAATATGTAAAAACGTGTTTTCAAAACACATTTTGAACAAAAATTCAAAACCAGCACTCACTCTTATTTGTCACAGACACTCACACTCTCTCTGTATCTCTCTCTCTGACACACACACCCACAACACTAACACTCACATGAAACATTTATAATTTTTAATATATATAAATTTTATTTCATAAAATTCAGAACAATTAATTTTTTTTTTCTTTTCAAATAATTTATTTTATAACTGTCATAAACATAAACCTCAGGGGTGTCAATGTAATTTACCTAAATAAAAAAATTACATTTTAAGAATTAAAGTAAAAAAATAATCATTTTATATAGTTGATTATTATTTGCTATTATCAATTATTGTTATATATATTTAATATTGGTCTGAATTTTACAAAATAAAATTATATATATTAAAAATTATATATGTTTGCTGTGAGGGCGAATGTTGTGGCTGTGTGTGTCAGAAAGAGGGATAGAGAGAGTGTTTGTGAGTGTCTGTGACAAACAAGAATGAGTGCTGGTTTTGAATTCTTTGTTGAATTTTTACATTTTGCTTAGAAGTGATTATTATCCACGGGTCAACAATAAAACCGTGGTTTGCAACCACGTTTTCTAAAGATAGAAAGAATTACTTAACAAAAGCATGGTTATGTATAAATCAAATTTCCTTAATCAGATTTACTTTAAAAAAATAATTACTTCAAAATTTATGTATAAATAAAATTTCCTTAAAAGCGTGATTTGTAACCTAGACAGATATATCAATAATTTTGAATACGAAGACATTACGAAGATTCTTCTTTTATTTTTCTGTTCATATAATTTTATACTATAATTTATATCAAGTATTGTATTTATTCAGTGCGATTGGACAAAATTGGACAAGTCATACAAAAATCTTAAATCAGAGTGTAACTTTTTCTATGAAATTATTATTTTTTCATTGAGTTCAAATAACTCGACTCATTTTGTATGACTTGTTCTTAATTTTTATTTCAAACATTGTTCACATCATTTTTTAAAAGTGGTGGTCCAATTAGTGAGATTTATGGACAATTAAAGACAAGTTACTTTTATTTGCTCAAGCTTCTGCCAACAGGGACCTTAATGACAAAGTTATTTGGTAGGTTATTTCCTATGACATTATTCCCTAACTTAGGGAAATAACCTCATACGAAATAACGTAGGAAATAACTTAGGAAAATAACGTAAGAAATAACATAAATAAAAAATTAATGAGCTCTCATAATTTTAAGCAATATAAAAAACATAACAAAAAAATTTTCGACCTGAATTGAGTTAAACTTGAGTTTCATTAATATTAATGAGCTCTCATTATGTGTTAAAAATTAGGTATGCTCCTTTCAGATCTCAAGTAGAACTCTCAATATGTGTCATGTTTATAGGTATTAATTGAGATTTGTCGGATCTACGTGGAAGGCATGTTTGGTGTGGATTGTAAGATTAGTCGATAAATACGTAAACTGATTCAAACATCCGACTATCATAAAAAGTTAAAACTTAATTGAATAAACATAATGCAGACGCATAGAGAATAACTCAATTGGATAATTCAAGTGGGTAAAAATTATCGAGAATGACTCATTTTATAAATCAAATATTTTAATTTTTTCAAACATAATTCTTAAACAATTTTTTTTTTTTATATATATATCAAATGTTTTCATAATAGCATTTTCCACGATGACTTGAAAGTTCTCGTTTGGCAAAGAGGTAAAAAGTAATTTTTTGACTTCTAATTTTTTGTGGATCAAATTATTTGACCCCTAATGTTTATATCAATTTTGTTGTGGATCACTTCTAAAAAGTCATTTATTTATATCAAATTTATAAAAGGGAATGTCATGAAATTTAAGGAGGAAAAACTCGAAAATGAAATTCAACCCTAAATGGGCCATGAAATTCAAGTAAACTATACTTTTTATATTTAACCACGATTAGATTTGAATTTAGTGCATAAATTTAGTCAAACCAATTTTTTTTATCGTAGGGGCATGTCGCATCAATGGCATATTTTAAAGTTTTCTTTCTTTTTTTTTGTTTTTTGGGACAACATTCTAAGTAGTTAGATTTTTAATTTGTTAATAAAATTTTAGTGTACTACTTAAAGGGTCACCTATAGAAAATATTAACAATCACAATCACTCTTTAAAAAAATGTAATAAGAAAACGAAAGAAGGCCTACACCGACATAAAATTTAATTATCTGACTTTTCTATTTTGCCATATCCCTATCCTGGCCAAAATTATGAGAAAACTTCCATAACAATTTATTATCACAAATTTTGTTCCTTACTTTCCAATTTCTTATTCTTACTTAAAAAATTGAAATTTAGAACAAAATTTTTTTTGTTACTTTATTAATTTTAAGTTATTACTACTTCACATCACCTAATTAATAATAATTTTTACAGCCAAATTAACGTTTTTCTTTCTTATGTAATTAATTAGCAGCATTAAAATTATTGTAAATATTTAGTTACACTTTAGCTGCATAGGACTAAGGTAATTTATTGGAATGAAAATAATGGCATGATTATTCCTTAAAGAAGTTTTGAATAAAAAGAAAAATTTGTAGAAAGTGAAAGTGAAAGAAAAAAAAAATAATTTGGAAATTTTGAAAGAAAGGGATAGAAAATTTTGAAATTTTAATTATAGATAATTTTTATGTAGACAAAATTAGATTTTCTTGTGTTTTGCCATGTTTTTTTCCAATAAATTATAAAGTTAGTTACGATAATAATATACAAGAAAATTATTATTATTATAAACCCTAACCCTAACCCTAATTTAAGATTTAAGATTTAAGATTTCACATTCAACAGATTATCTATAATTAAAATTCAACAAATTATCTATAATTAAACAAATTCAACAAATTATCTATAATTAAAATTCAACACATTCAACATTCACATTCAACAAATTATCTATAATTAAAATTCAACAAATTATCTATAATTAAAATTCAACACATTCAACAGTCACATTCAACAAATTATCTATAATTAAAATTTCACAAATATAAACCCTAACCCTAATTAATTATTTCTGATTTCACAACATTTTATTCACAAATATAAACCCTAACCCTAACCCCACATTCATGAACCCTAACCCTAATTTATTCACATTTTCACAAACACAAATGCAAACACAAATATATTCACAAATATAAACCCTAACCCTAATTTATTCGCATTAAAGTAGATGATAGAAGCCATACCAACGATAGAGAGATAGTACTGAATCAGAGGGAGCTCGACAGAGAGAGAGCAGGGAGCACAGAGACAGAGACAGAGAGAGAGAGAGAGTAGTAAGACCGAGAGAGAGACAGCAGATCGAGAGAGAGACAGCAGACCGAGAGAGAGACAGTAGGGAGAGGAAGAGAGGAAATGCAACAAGCGTGAATGCAAAACACGGGGCTGGGAGATCATATATAGATTTTAAAATCGTGGTTGTGAACCACGATTTCACTTAATGAAAAAAGAATTTGCCAAAAAACGTGGTTTACAAAATCGATTTTAGAACAAATTTTTTTTCATAAAATCGTGGTTATAAACAGCGAGTTCAGAACAAATTTTTTTTTCATAAAAGCGTGGTTTTAAACAGCGAATTCAGAACAAATTTTTTTTTGGATAAAATCGTGGTTTGTAACAGCGAGTTCAAAGGGAAAAAAAATTAATTAAAAGCGCGTTTTGTAACCACGATTTCTTAATCAAAAGCGTGTTTTGTAACCACGATTTTAAGATTTCCCCACTTCAGGCGTATATGTGTTGAAATCGTGGTTCACAACCGCGATTTAGCCTATTTTGGGAATACTTTCAAAACTAGGCTTAGTTTGGGAATTGACTTACTATTTTGGCTTATTTAGGGAAATGGCCCCAGGTCAACATCATAACCACAACCACACCCCCTAACCATATTCACCAAGGTATTCACCCATTTTTTTCAAAAGTAATACATTTACAGTGTTCAATATGAAATGATGCTCAATGCACAATGTATGAGAAATTAGTTTCAATTTAACTTAACCCTCATGCAATGTCCACAATAATCAAGACTATCCTCCATTGATAGCATATTTTTACTCAATAGATATTTTGTTCAACAATAGATAAAATCTCAACATTTTCAAAATGAGAGGGATAATAAATATCCAACTCCACTCTCATCATCAACAGATAAACTCTCTATATCTTTTCAAACTCAACATCTTTTCATTTATTTCCATAAACCAAATATCAATGATTTTCAACAAAATCTCCTTTGTTCTTTAGAATCTCATTTAAAGAGTAAGTTTCCTAAATTTCAACACAACTCAACAATAAATACCCTTCCACAATATTCTCAAGCATTTATTTGCAAAACCCCTCTTTTACTTTTCAAAACCAAGCCCTAGGTTCAACCAAAAACCCCCAAATCACTAACCCCTTTCAAAAAGCAAATAACTACGTTAAAAACCATATTAAAGGTCGAAGAAATCCCTACGTCAAAACAACTCATTTGATTGAAATGAAGCCCTCGATGTGCTCTATCTTTTTCTCTAAAGGACTAGGGTGAAGAAATCAAAGGATTAAGAGTATTTAGAGATAGAACGTAAGAACTTAGAGAGCAAGGGTGTGGATTTAGGGTTTTGAAATGTTTAGAGAGAGAATGAGATGAAAAAGTGACTCAAAATGGCCTTTTCTCATACTGAAATACGTACAGACTGCTTGAACGACCAAAACACTGCTCGAGCATCAGACATAATAAGTGACACCGCTGTGCACGATGACCTCCTCCTAGAAGTTCAGACCTGCAAAAGACTGCTCGAGCAAAGATATCACACTTCTAGTAGTTTTGCAAACTATAAAGGACCGCTCAAGCAAACTCTTTGAAAAACTAACTTTCCAACCTGTTTCAAATGCAATCACAACTCCCATATACCTAAACTCAACTAGTAATACGACCAAAACATATATATATATATATATATATATATGAACAACAGTTAAGGACATAGATTCTCGGATTCAAAAGTAAGAAATGGGTCAAGTCTAAATCGAAATCATTATAATCTCCCCCCTTAAGGAATTTTGTCCCCGAAATATAAAACCAACCAACAATAACTGAAAGTAAATCAAATCATATATCATCCAGGCTTGTAACAAGGATAAACAGAGTTTTTGAACTTCGACTATTACAGTTCCATTCTCCAAAACATATACAATGTTTATATATTACAACATAAATAAGATTTTCAACTCAAGTCTTAAATATCAACAAATAGGTCCGGATACGTCTCATGGACTTCTGTCTTGCTCTCCCAAGTCGCATCCTCTTCCCCATGGTGTCAGCACAACACCTTAACCAATGGAATAGTCTTGCCTTGCAAGACTTGGTCTCGAGAGTCTAAAACCCGTATTGGTCTCTCCTCATGCAAGGTAACCTCATTTACCTCTAACTCAGTCCAATCCAACACGTGTGAAGGATCAGGTTCATACTTTCAGAACATACAAATATGAAATACATCATGCACCCTAGAAAATTGGACCGGCAAGGCCAAATGATAAGCTACCTCTCCGACATGTTCTAGAATCTTATAAGGCCTAATAAATCTAGGAGACAACTTTCCACTATTCTGAAATCTCATTAAATCCCATCTCGATGATATCTTCAGTAACATGTGATCTCCTACCTCAAAAGATAAACGTCTCCTCCTACGGTCGGCGTAGCTCTTTTGGCTACTTTAAGCCAAAACCAACCTCTTATGAATAAGGGCGGCCTTCTTTATCGCTTTCTGGACTAATTCAGGACCTAACATAGGTGCATCACCCACCTCAGCCTAACACACTGGAGATCTAAACGGTCGGCCATACAAGGCCTCAAACGATGTCATACTAATACTCATCTGAAAGCTATTATCGTAGGCAAACTCTACTAAAGGTAAATGCCCCTATGTAGACACCCCATTTTTGACCGACCTTGAGACTTAGACGTCACCAGTTGAGCACTTGGTGATATTGCGTAATGTGCTTGTTCAGAAGTTTCAGAGTCACGGCCGTGAGCCCTACCTCCGAACTTCCGAACCCTCTTCTGTGCCTTGTCTCGGTTTGCGAACCAGACTCGGTTTTCTCTGTTTCTTTTCCTAAGGGAAGGGAGAGGTCCCGTAGACCATCTCTCAATGTCCGTAGGTTACATTTGGTGGCCGTAGGCCATTGTTCCCATTTCGGAGTCCGGTTTCCGGTTTTCGGGGCCGTCAGGCCGTGTGCCTCGGTTCGGGACCGCTTAACCATCTCCTTTTGCTCCGGTTTTTGGCATACTTCCTATTTGCTCCCTTTTGAGGGACACTGGGGTCCCGGAAACCCACTTCGCGGCCGAACGCCACTTTCGGTGTTTAACGGGCAGTTTCTAGGGCCCCGAACTGCGTGTTTTGGCCCCCGAACATTCGTTTTGCATCGATTTTCGTTCATTTTTGGCAGGTACCTCTGTTTTATCACCAGGAAGGTCACTGAAGGGTGGGAGGCTAGTAATTGTTGCAACAACCAGTTATCTCTCCTCCGGAGCCTCCCGGCGCCCATTTTTCTGACTTCCGGGCCAATGTTGAACACCCTGGGGTTAGTGTTGCCAACTTTCAACCACATATTTGTGATCTACACACCTGGGAGGACCCTAAAAACCCATGGCCGGCCAGTAATTGTAAAATTACTTTTTTACCCCTCTCTTCCGGGCCAATGTTGAACACCCTGGGGTTAGTGTTGCCAACTTTCAACCACATATTTGTGATCTACACACTTGGGAGGATCCTAAAAGTTTATGGCCGGCCATTAATTTTTCTTTCCATTTTTGCCCCTCCTCTTCAAATGCAATGTTGAACACCCTGGAGTCACTGTTGGCAACCCCAAACCACATATATGTGATCTACACACATGAGAGGACACCAAAAGTTGGTGGAGGCCAGTAATTTTGCCGAAAAGCCAACTTCTTTTTGGTCAAAAGTGGTTCAGCATGAATCCGGGAAGGAGAAAAAGCTGCGCGGCTTCACCGAAACGGGCATAACTCTTTGCACAAGAGGAATTAAGATATGAGGCCACCACCATTGGAAAGCTTACTTCGGGGGCTTCATTTTGCACACAAGAATCTCCCAAGTCCAAGTCCGGGGGGGAGAGATGTGGTTGGTTGAAGTCCGCTTGGACTGAATCTGCGCGGCTTCACGGAAAGGGGCATAACTTTTTCTACAGGAGGAATTTTAATGCAAGGTTTGCGCCATTGGAAAGCTAACTTCTGGGGCTTCATCCTAGGGGGTGGCCGGCCACTTTTTCTGGCCGGCCGGCCGTTTTTTTCTTTGACCTAGCCGGCCGGCTATGTTAAGTGGCCGGCCGGCCACCTGCAGCAAAAGTACCTGGCCGGCCTGCTTCTTCAGGTTGAGTGCATTCCAGCTGTGCCTTGGTTTTCTCCCAAAAATATCTACATCCGGGGGGACCCTTTTGGGGGAATTTTGCTCTCCTTTTCCCCCACCTTTACAACCCCTTGTTGGCCTATATAGCAAGCAAGCCTTGTAGTATTTTGGGGTTAGAAAATTTCACCTTCAAGCCTCCATACACAACTCCATCTCCATACCTCTCATTTCTTGAAAAATCTCTAAGTCCCTAACCATCATTCCTTCTACACCACCAAGCTCTACCACCACCACCTCATTTCCAGCAACAAGGAAGGTTTCTCAAAGGCCAAAGAAGCTGCAAATTGATCCAAGAAGCAACAAAAGTTTGAGTCTTCAAGGGTAAGTGATACTTTTCCCCTTTTGACCCTTTTTCTTGATCTATTTGTAAGCCCCACTTCCTTTTTGTTTCAAGCTCTGGCCCTAACTGAAAAGGGCCCTCTTTTGAGCTCATCTTCACTTTCCATTAAGGGCTCAACCCTGTTTGAGCCCTCCATGACACACTTGCTTCATTGACCCTCTTGTATGTCATAGTTTTGCATGCTATTTTTGACCCATGAGCAATTTATTTTCGAGCATGTTGTAAACTGATATTAGGCTTATTTTGAGCCCCTCTTCAACATTGAAGAAGGGCTCAACACCATTTGGGGTTTCCATGTTATACCTACCTTTATATCTCTCTTTTATTCCCCATTCTTGCATGTTTAGTTAGCCTACCATGCTTTTGTTTTTGGCCATTTTACAGTTCTGAAAAAGTTCTTATTTTGGTCCATAATTCATGTTTCATTTAGGTCCTTTCATGGTTTGGGGCTTCCATAGGTCACTTCATGTTATATCCCTCTTTTATTCCCCATTCTTGCATGTTTAGTTAGCCTACCATGCTTTTGTTTTTGGCCATTTTACAGTTCTAGAAAAGTGCTTATTTTGGTCCATTATACATGTTTTGTTAAGGGTCTTTGGCTGTATGGTGATTATTTTGCATACCTCATGTTATAGCCACTTTTGAGCCTTATTTTGCATCACATTTCTATCATGCTTGTATACTGATTTTGAGGCTGCCATATACTGTAAATACTCATATTTTTGGTCCCTCTTCAATGTTGTAGAAGGAAATTTTTCAGTTTGGGTTTTGCTTATACCACTTGCTTCATTACCCCTCTTTTGGCCCCTATTCTTGCATGCCATTTTTGCCATACCTATGCTTGCTGTTTGGCCATGTTTATAACTGTGAAAGTGCATCTTTTGGGACTGTCTAGCTTCTGTCTTTGCATTGCATGTCCATATTGTGCATGTTTGGCATAGCTATAGGCCATTTCGGGTGCCTAGATTCGCATTTCGGGACAATTCCATGCATTTCATGTCATTTCGCCTCATTTCGGGGCTGTTTTCCCCCATATTTTACTGCTGAAATTCCATTAGAATGATTTCTATCATTTCCATGCCATTTCATCGCATTCCGTCATTGCCTCGGTTTGCGTGCCCGTGTGCACGCATTTCGAGGCACTTCATTTTTATCCGCCGGCATCCTATGTGAGTGTGGCTGAGGCTCACTCATGTTGGTATAAGTCCATTTGTCATTTCCATGCCATTTCATCGCATTCCGTCATTGCCTCGGTTTGCGTGCCCGTGTGCACGCATTTCGAGGCACTTCATTTTTATCCGCCGGCATCCTATGTGAGTGTGGCTGAGGCTCACTCATGTTGGTATAAGTCCATTTGTCATTTCCATGCCATTTCATCGCATTCCGTCATTGCCTCGGTTTGCGTGCCCGTGTGCACGCATTTCGAGGCACTTCATTTTTATCCGCCGGCATCCTATGTGAGTGTGGCTGAGGCTCACCCATGTTGGTATAAGTCCATTTGTCATTTCCATGCCATTTCATCGCATTCCGTCATTGCCTCGATTTGCGTGCCCGTGTGCACGCATTTCGAGGCACTTCATTTTTATCCGCCGACATCCTATGTGAGTGTGGCTGAGGCTCACTCATGTTGGTATAAGTCCATTTGTCATTTCCATGCCATTTCATCGCATTCCGTCATTGCCTCGGTTTGCGTGCCCGTGTGCACGCATTTCGAGGCACTTCATTTTTATCCGCCGGCATCCTATGTGAGTGTGGCTGAGGCTCACTCATGTTGGTATAAGTCCATTTGTCATTTCCATGTCATTTCATCACATTCCGTCATTGCCTCGGTTTGCGTGCCCGTGTGCACGCATTTCGAGGCATTTCATTTTTTATCTGCCGACATCCTATGTGAGTGTGGCTGAGGCTCACTCATGATTGGTATAAGCCCATATCGTGTTTTCATGTCATTACTTCAGCATTTTGTCATCGCCTCGGTTTGCGTGCCCGTGTGCACGTATTTCGAGGCACCTCATTTTCACAGCATTTTACCATCGCCTCGGTTTGCGTGCCCGTGTGCACGTATTTCGAGGCACCTCATTTTCACAGCATTGTCATTGCCTCGATTTGCGTGCCCGTGTGCACGCATTTCGAGGCACCTCATTTTCACAGCATTGTCATTGCCTCGGTTTGCGTGCCCGTGTGCACGCGTTTCGAGGCACCTCATTTTCACAGCATTCCGCCATTGCCTCGGTTTGCGTGCCCGTGTGCACGCATTTCGAGGCACCTCATTTTCATTACACATACCATTGCCTCGGTTTGCGTGCCCGTGTGCACGTATTTCGAGGCACCTCATTTTCACAGCATTTTGTCATTGCCTCAGTTTGCGTACCCGTGTGCACGCATTTCGAGGCACCTCATTTTCATTGTATTCTGCCATTTTCTCGGTTTGCGTGCCCGTGTGCACGCATTTCGAGGCATATCATTTTTTTTATAGCATTATGTGTACTAGGTTGTATCTTAGATTGCATTCTGCCATTTTCTCGGTTTGCGTGCCTGCATGCACGTATTTCAAGGCATATCATTCCATAGCATTGAGTATGTTAGGATTATATCTTAGTTGCATTTCATGCATACCATGCATATTGCATCGTGTTCGGAATAGGAGTTAGCCCGGGTGCGAGAAACGAGGTGCATTTCGTACTCCGAGTGACGGAATGCATCTCAATTCCCCAGTCACCGACACTCCGGATTATCCATGATGGAGTTAGGTTTTAGCTGTAGTTTCATGTGCATTCATCCTATATTGAGCTGTGCATTTCGACTCCTCGGCCATCATGCCTCGGTATGTGTGATTGGTGGCACGAGGATCGAGACATGCATATATCTGTGCAAATACATTGCTATGCCCCTTTCCTGCTCTCTGTTGCAGCAAAATGAAGAATCAGCAACCTTTTGGGGCTTGGCACGCATTTCAAGAACAGGTGTAAACAGAGGCTAATTGGGGCATTCCGGTGGATTTCTGCGCAAGACAATCCGGACATGCATCATCCATCAGAAGCAAGGCAGTCCCTGGCTTGCATGCCAGTTTTATTTGCTTTCTTAGTTAATTCATTAATTAATTAGGATTTTGTAATATTTTGGACTGTAATATTCTTTTATTCGGGACTGTATATTTATTCGGACCCTCCGAGTGAGGGCACAACTGTAATAAGTGTGCGTGAGTGTGATGTATGTCTTCCAACCCCACGTCTTTCTCCCTTTTATTTATCCGCTTATGATGATTAGATTAGGGCATATTTAAATTAGCATACAGTATGACAGCATGTTTGCATTCATCCATCTGTATTGCATGCACCGGGCTCGGCGCATCATACTAACTGCATTGTACTTTCAATTTCAAAGTTGAATACATGATAGTTGTAACATTTCATATGCCATCTTAGAATAGCCGAGCCTGCTATAATTGCATTTTGCATGTGTTGCATTAGGCATTTCTGTATAGTTAGGATCATGCATGATTTCTAATGAATTTCTATTTTGGCTTGGAGTACTCGGTAAGCTTTATGCTTTAGCATCCTTACATGCGTGTGAGTGACTGCCATGAATAGCATGCTTACCATGAGGCTATGTGCTTACATGATATATCTGCCTGAATGCCTGTGGGTGAAGGTTGGGTTACTTAAATTGGAATAAATCATCAAATGTTTTAAAGCCTACCTACGGGTAGCAAATCACTTTCAAAAACAAGCATGAAATGTTTCGTTCCAATTTAGGCGACCCGGTCTATATTTGCATGCTGTGCGCATCATATAGTAACCTAGGCTAATAAACCGGAATAAGAACTCACAAAGTTTTCAAAAATAGATATCATGGTTAGTAGAGGCCGGTCTATGACCGGGCGAGCGGGGGTGCTCACGAAGTGGCCTTCCCCAATCGTACCCAAGTTCCCGAGCCGAAGCAACTTTGGTGATGACGGACACGTGGCCTTTTGGCACCGAGTCAGGGTTTCCTAAATTTCCCAAAAATAAAATATTTAGGTGGCGACTCTGTATCTGGCAAAGCAGTCCATGTTTGGCACTACTTTTTCAAAAAATCAGTTTCTCAAAACGATTTGCCGGATTTGGACTCTTTGGTTCAGATTAGGAACCGTGACAAGAAAATCGAGTCCGAGCTGTAGCGAGGTCCCCCGCGGGCTTGTTACACCCTCCCACTGTGACAACCCTCACCTCTGATTAGTGCTAATCTATGTTTAAGCATGATAAGTAACTGATTGGGATGAAATCCTAGATTGATTACATGAGTGTATTGTTTATATCTACATTTCTATCTGTTTGACTATAGACTAATCTGTTCGTGATCTGATTTTGAACCGCAAATTGAAGGCCTTATCGGAGGCTGAAGCAGAAATTGATTGGTGTTATATGCTAGTTAGAATTTACGTGATTTTATGGTAAGTTTAATGAAAATTTGGTTTGGAATGATTAAATTAGATTAAATAAAGTTAAATTACATCAGTTTGCATTTACTACCATTTTGCCATTGAGTGGTTTATGCTAGGCCACTACTTCTCTCACCCTTGCATATGTTTGAGGCATCATTTGCTCATCTTCTTGAGACCAAACCATGAGAGAGGGAGAGTAGGAGAGAAAACTTGAGTTCATCAAAATTGGCTTGGAGAGTTAGGAGAATTGAAAGGAATTTGCATAATTGAGCTTCCATACTTGAATTCAAGACCTAAGGTAGGGAGTTCATCCTCTTATTCATGTGTTTAAATTGTTTCTTGCATGATTTATAGAAATTTGGTGACTAGAGTCAAGAATTGAGTTAAAGAGTTGATTTGAGTAGCTAATCCATGCATGCATGCACATACTTTAGCATTTTGAGGTTGTTTTCATAAGAATTTCCACATACATGTTTACATTTGGTTTGTAGTCCATGAATTCATCATGTTTTGGAGTTCAAACTTGCATTTGGTTATGTTTTGGAACATTGGAATCCATTAGAACACTTGCATATGATGTTCTTGCATTGTTCTTCAAGTTTCCTTTGAATTTGTGTTCAATTGACTTACCTATGGGCTTTGATTTTACAAATTGATCTTTGAAACATGTTGTATTATGGGTTTTCAAGTGTTTTCCAGAAAATTAGCCCAAAAGAATCGAATTTAAAGCTTTAAAAGTCGAGTTTCATGCTTGAGGATCAATCTGGAAATTCCAAATTTTGGACCCACGCTCGAGCATAGGACCTCACGCTCGAGCGTACACTCTGAGTATATGCACATCCGCTCGAGCGTAGGAAGTCACGCTCGAGCGTGAAATGCATATGCCCAGAAGTTCATATGTTTTGTAGTCCGCTCGAGCGAGAGAATTCACGGTCGAGCGAGGATCTGAGTCTCATGCTCGAGCGGAGGTCGAGCGTCCGTCGAGCGTGAAAATTGTGCATCCAGTACTTTTTCATGAGTTTACAGTCCGCTCGAGCAAGGAAAGTCACGCTTGAGCGGAGCTCCTTTGTCTGCATGTCCGCTCGAGCGTAGAAAGCCACGCTCGAGCGAGACCCCTATTTCAGCAAAAATTTGAAAAGTGTTTTAAAGTGCATTTTTGCATCCTTATTCCATCCTAGGCATTCCTAGGCCAAGTTTAAGGCATCTTAATGAGGATAATGTTATAGAACCACACCTGTATAGTTAGGGGCTAAGTTATTAATCCTGAGTGTGTATTCGTTCTACAACTGTAGGGTTGACATCCGAGGACACTCGTTAGCTTGTCTCTAGCTCAGTGCTCTGTGAGTAACAATGTTGTAAAGATATGTTCAATTATGATTATTTTCTAAATGATCAACTGTTCTGCTTACTGAACCGTTATTGTTTAATGAATGAATGCTTGTCCTACTTGTAAACTGTATCCGTGGCATCCATAGCAATTACTGTTACTGTACTGCTACTACTGCTGTTACAGAAATCTCTATCGGTTCCCATGTTTGGAACAACTACTGTTTACTGTTATGATGGCCATCAACTGACTGTTTGGTCTATTAAGACCTACTGTACTGTTTTGCTAATGGATGTACCACATATGACTATTATGGTTCTAAATGACTGATTCACTAATGCAATTGACTATTCTAATTACTGAAAGGACATTCATTCTTAACCCCTTTACGCATATGTTATTCACTGGGCTTTAGCTCACTGTTTATATATATATGTAGGTGTCCAGGCACTGGACCAGAGCTAGGAGCGTCAGGTTAGCTCTTGTTTTGTTAAAGCCAACCATTGTGCCTCACCTCGAGGTTCCAAGTGCATTCAAGCCACGGCTATTTTGGGGTGTCCAGATTCACCCTTTTGTTTCTGTCTTGTAATGAATGTTTAAAACTCGACTGTACAGTTTTAGTTAGGGATTTGGTCCCTGACATGGATGTTTGTGTATACGTCGCATGTACATATGTTTTGGTTATCGATGTGGCATGTTTATATAAAAACTCTTTTTGCATTCAGATTGTCACAGCTCATTGGATATCATTTATTTACTGTTTTGGCTTCCGCCAGCCCCTTTACTCTGTATTACTGTCATTACCGTCGAGCTGGCCTTCGGTAATCACGGATTACTGGCCGGTTGCGATGCTAAACCCATAGGGACGGGTTTGGGTCGTGACACACACGACCCCTCAAAATCCAAAACACAACCCTGAAGCAAGTCCTCTAAGATTTGAATGGTTCGCTTAGATTGCCCGTTAGTCTGAGGATGATAGGCGGTGCTAAACGTCAAGCTAGTGCCCAAGGCATTCTGCAGGCTTCTACAACCGAGTCGTGAAATGTGGATCTCTATCTGAAACAATAGTCACAGTGTCATGACCCGAATCCGCCCCCGTGGGTTAAGGACATAACTGGCCAGTAATCATGAGATTACCTACGGCCCCAAACCAAAACAAATGTATTTTAACAGAGTTAATGGGGGCCAAACGGAAGCAGTTCAAAAACTTTGTCCATAGAGCTGTGCTTACATGGCACATCCAAGCAACCAAACATATATACATTAATAACTTACAACAGAAATGTAGTAGCATAAGTTCCGTACAAACAGGATCATTCAAAAACTAAGTCAACCCATGAAAACTATATACAACATATACAAAGACTTCGCCAATATAACAACATAAAACAAAATAACAAAAGGCGAAGGCGAGTCTCATGCGTGAGACATATGGGCTGACTCTCCAAAACTCGGTTGTTCCACACAAGCTTCACTGGGGTTGGGTCTGGACCTCTCTTGGCTCACCTACAAACACATGAATGAACGTGAGCAATAGCCCAGTGAATAATATCAAATAAGAAGACACAAATGATATGTAGAACAACATACTCCGAACGGCCTTGGGCCCAATTCGCATTTTTATTTAACATTTATTCTTCATTCCTATCAAAACGGCCTCTGGCCCACTCATTTATGTCAAAACGGCCTCTAGCCCATCCATCCATGTCAAAACGGCCTTCGGCCCATTCATTTATTTCAAAACGGCCTTTGGTCCATTCATTCATGTCAAAACGGCCTTCGGCCCATTCGTTTATGTCAAAACGGCCTTTGGCCCATTCAGTCATGTCAAAACGGCTTTCGGCCCATTTCTTCATGTCAAAACGGCCTTAGGTCCATTCATTCATATCAAAACGGCCTTCAACCCATTCGTTTATGTCAAAACAGCCTTCGGCCCATTCCTTCATGTCAAAATGGCCTTTGGCCCATTCATTCATGTCAAAACAGCCTTCGGCCCATTCATTCATGTCAAAACGGCCTTCGGCCCATTCATTCATGTCAAAACGGCGTTTGGCCCATTCATTCTTGTCAAAACGGCCTTCGGCCCATTCATGCATTTGTATCAAACATTTGTCCATAATTCAAACTGGCAAACTCATAAGGCTTATAAGAAAATAAGCAATTGGACAACTGATAAGTTTCAAATATCGATATTACTCACAGTGATCGGTTGGTTGGTTTTCCCTGGAGCTCGACCCTACACAGTCCATGAACACAAAAGGGTCAACAACCATTCAATCTGTTCCCAACTTCACATTTCCTCTTTAGGCTTTATTCTTATCTCTTTAACTCAATTACAATGCTCAATGCATGCCTAAGTGTACTTAGAAGTGAAAGAGAACAGAAAACAAAACACAGAATGCATTTTCAAAATTTCAAAAAATAGGGTCCCCGCTCAAGCGGACCCTTGAGGCCTGCAAAAGTACTGGATAGGTGAAAATTACGCTCGAGCGTTCATTCTGGCGCTCGAGCGGAAGGCCTCTCTACATGGATTCCCGTTCAAGCGTTAACTTCCCCGCTCGAGCGGACACCATGTCTGCAAAAAGTACTGGATGCATCATTTTTATGCTCGAGTGTGAACTTGGACGCTCGAGCGGAAGTTCATTCCACATAGCTCCTCGCTCAAGCGTGAACTTCCCCGCTCGAGCGTACATCATGGTCTGCAGAAAATACTGGGAGTAAGAAATTCATGCTCGAGCGGCGGTTTCCCCGCTCGAGCGGACATCAAATTTCCGGGTTTTCCCAAATTGTGTTCTTGAGCTCAAATTCGACATTTTAACCACATTTCTTGCATATTATGGCTCCAATTTCACATATACTTGTACCAACAAGATATAGACACCAAAACACATCATCATGGAGCTCAATTTCTTGAATCAAACACATGCATGCCCCAAATTGACACCAAACTCAATTCCAATTTACACATTCATGCATCCAAAGCTCTTATCTTCATAAATTGTACATGCATGTGATGTATTGCTCCCATTTTCAACTTAGATGACACAAATGGTGATTATACATGAGCTTTAACCAAAATCCTACATGGATCATGTATTTTAAACTCAAACATGCAAATTCAAGCAATTACATACATGCATGCACGCATGAGTCTTTAATACAACAAAATCAAACTAATTCATGTTCTTGACCCTCATTCAAACTTGAATTCACAAGATGATAACTAAAAACACATGAATTACTCACCAAGGAGCTTTAATCTTCACAATCTATGGCAAATTCTTGAGTTATCTTCAAGACTTTCAAAGTTCAAGAGCAAAACTTGCACAATTCTTCTCTCTCTCTCTACTGCCGGCTTTCACACCCTCTCCATGCCTATCTCAGATTTTTGAGTTCAAAAAGGAGTAAAGAGAGTGTATATGGCCATATAAAAAGTCCCATTAATGCTTATTTAATAATATTAAATAGTTGGGCACTAATTCACCAATTTAATCAACTTAATTTGATCCAAATCAATTTTCAACTAAATTTCACCGTAGGCTCTAAAAATTATGCCAATCACAATGGCGTAATCAATTTCGAGTTCTGTGTCCGATAAGGCCTTCAATTTAATTTTCGAAGCGGAAAAATCAAACAGATATTCCTACGGTGAATAGATAGAAATTCAAAACCACATAATGGCACACAAAATTATATCAAACACATACTCATATTCAAAATAAGGACCAATTAACATAATACGGGGCAGGGGTATTACAGTCTTCCCCCCTTTAGGAAGTTTGGTCCTCCAAACTTAATTTACCTTCGTCGGGAAACAAATGTGGATAGCGTAGTCGCATTTCTTTCTCTTTTTTCCACGTGGCATCCGTCCCACAGTGTTCTTTCCATTCCACTTTCACCATTGGGATGGACTTGCTTCTCAATTGTTTCACTTGCCGATCAACAATTCGTTCTGGCCATTCAGCATATTCCATATTTTCATCAATAGCTACCCGGTGATAATCAATCACATGAAACGGGTCTCGGAGGTAACCCCTCAACATCGACACATGAAAGACATTATGGATTTGCTCGAATCCCGGTGGCAAAGCAACTTTATAGGCCACCAGGCCAAGCCTTTCTAGAATCTGAAACGGCCCAATATAACGGGGCGACAACTTGCCCTTCTTTCCAAACCTGACTTGGCCTTTCATCGGAGAAACACGGATGAACACATGGTCACCAACCTCATACTCAAGAGGTCTTCTCCGAATATCTGCATAATTATTTTGTCGGTCCTGAGCTATTTTGAGCCTTTGCCGAATGATCTTGATTTTCTCAGAAGTGTTTTGCACAATTTCAGGCCCAAATAAAGCTATATCCCCGACTTCTATCCAACAAATAGGTGATCTACACCTTCTACCATACAAAGCCTCGCATGGTGCCATACCGATGCTGGAGTGGAAACTGTTATTATAAGCGAATTCTGCAAGTGGCAAGTAGTCTTCCCAACTCCCCTAAAAATTCGAGGCACACATCCGAAGCATATCTTCCAAAGTCTGTATTGTTTGTTCTGATTGCCCATATGTCTGTGGGTGGAATGCAGTACTAAATCTCAATTCTGTTCCCATAGCTTCCTGCAAACTTTTCTACAATCTAGATACAAATTTTGGATCTCTACCCGACACAATAGATACCGGAACTCCATGTAAACGAACAATCTTATCAACATAAATGGTAGCCAATCTGTAAGCAGTAAATATAGTTTTGACAGGCAGAAAATGTGCAGATTTAGTCAGTCCATCAACCACAACCCAAATAGAATCCATATCTCGAGAAGTCCGAGGTAGGCCAACAACAAAATCCATAGTCACATGCTCCCACTTCCATTCAGGAATAGGGAGAGGTTGAAGTAGGCCACCTAGTTTCTGATGTTCAGCTTTAACTTGCTGACATTGAAGGCACTTGGACACATATTCTGCAATCTCTTTCTTCATTTTAGGCCACCAATAGGTTTGTTTCAAATCCCGATACATTTTATTGCTATCTGGATGCATAGCAAATACAGATTTGTGGGCTTCATCTAAAACCCTCTTCTTTAGTTCCGGGATATCAGGGACACACATTCGATTTCAGAATTTCAACACTTCGTTTTCAATACTAAACTCCGCTTTCAGACTTGTCTCAAATTCATCAATCACTTTCTTGAGGAATTCATCCTCCTTCTGTTTCTGCTTGATTTCATCAATAATTGCCGGCTCGGCTGTAATAGCGGCTATTAATCCGCCCTGTTCACACATTACCACTTCAATTTCAGACTTCTCAAAGTCTTGCAAGATCTCTTTCTGTTCAGTAAGCAAACAAGCCATACTCCCCGTTGATTTTCTGCTCAAGGCATCAGCAACTGTGTTAGCTTTCCCGGGGTGATACTGAATTTCTAAATCATAATCCTTAATCAGTTCCAGCCATCTCCTCTGTTGTATATTCAACTCCTTCTGCGTGAAGAAGTATTTCAGACTTTTGTGATCCGTGTAGACTTCACACTTTGCTCCATGCAGATAATGCCGCCAAATTTTCAAAGCAAAAACAACTGCGGCCAGTTCTAGGTCATGCGTTGGATAATTCTTCTCATGTGGCCTCAACTGTCGGGAGGCGTAAGCAATAACCTTTCCATTTTGCATTAACACACAACACAAACCTTTATAAGACGCATCACTAAAAATTACAAAATTCTCCGTACCTGAAGGTAGTGTCAAAATTGGTGTGGTGGTCAATTTTGTTTTTAGTTCATGAAAGGCAGCTTCTCTTTCGTCGCTCCATTCAAACGGTTGCCCTTTTCGTGTCAATTGGGTAAGAGGCACAGCTAATTTTGAAAAGTCTTTCACGAACCTTCTGTAATAACCAGCTAAGCCCATGAAATTGTGAATTTCTGTCACATTTGTCGGTGTAGGCCAATTCACAATTGCCTCTATTTTCTGTGGGTCCAGTGAAATTCCTTCCTTGTTGATCACGTGCCCTAAGAAAACAACTTCATCCAACCAAAACTCATATTTCTTTAGTTTAGCAAATAATTTCCTTTCCCGAAGTATTTGTAGGATAGTTCTCAAATGATGTTCATGTTCAAGTCTATCTTTAGAATATATCAAAATATCATCAATAAAAACCACAACAAATTCGTCAAGGTAGGTTTTAAAAATTCAGTTCATTAGGTCCATAAACGCTGCCGGAGCATTAGTCACTCCAAATGGCATAACAAGAAACTCAAAATGTCCATACCTCGTTCTGAATGCGGTTTTCTCAACATCTCCTGCCTTAACTTTTAGTTGATGATACCCGGACCTCAAATCAATCTTAGAAAACACCTGTGATCCCTGCAACTGGTCAAATAAGTCATCAATATGGGGTAGGGGATATTTGTTCTTTATTGTTACCTTGTTCAATTCCCGATAATCGATGCACAGGCGTAGGGTTCCATCATTCTTTCTCACAAACAACACTGGTACACCCCATGGCGAAGTGCTAGGTCGGATAAACCCTTTGTTAAGCAGGTCTTGTAACTGTTCTTTCAATTCTTTCAATTCTTTCATTTCAGCAGTAGCCATTCTATAGGGAGTTTTAGAAATAGGCTGGGTGCCCAGCACAGTCTCAATGGTGAACTCTATCTCCCTGTCTACCAAATTCCCTGGTAATTCATTTGGAAACACATCTGGAAATTCTCTAACAATAGGGATATCATTCAATTCAACATTCACAGACTGCTCAAACAACACATAGCATAAATAACCCTGACACCCTTTCCCGATCAATTTACATGCTTTCATTACAAATATCAAATAAGGTGGAGGCACTACCCCATTACCCACAAACATAATCTCTTTATGTTCTGGTGGTTTAAAAACAACTCGTTTTGTCACACAATCGATGATGGCACAATACTTGGTTAACCAATCCATGCCCAAAATTACCTCAAAATGCCTAAAGTTCAAGGGCAGCAAATCTACATATAGGATAGCATCTTCAACACGCATATCACAAATTCGGTATATAGATTCACACAATACAGATTCCCCAGATGGAGCAGACACACATAACAGATATGGCAGTAATTCTAAGGGTCTATTCAGTCTAGATGCAAATGCATATGTCACAAAAAAGTGTGTGGATCCGGAGTCAATTAACACAAAAGCATCTTGATTACATATAGAAATAGTACCTGAGACAACTGCATTGGCATTCCGTGTATCGCTCGGAACAAGCGCAAAAACTCTCCCCTGTCTCATGGTGTCCCCGGTGGTAGCAAATCTCAAAGTATTTCTCGGTTTCGGGATCGATGCAGTGGAACTAGCAACTATTTTTCCCCCATTCTGATTACAATCACGGGCCATATGCCCTTGTTTCCCACATTTGAAACAGGCTCCTGACACATGGTAACAAACTCCACGGTGCTTTCTACTACAAATATTGCACATGGGAGCTGTGTCTCGAGAAGAATTTGGAGTATTTGAGGAGCCCGTATTTTGGTTTTTCGAAAATTTCTTCTTCGAAAAGAAGCCTTGCCTTTTGTTACTCTTCTATTCTGTTGTTGACTTGGTCTATCTAGCTATGTTAGCCTCTGATATGGTAGCCTTGTCTAGCACCCCAATGTAGGTCTCCAGCTTCAAGACATTCACCCTCTCTAAAATGTCACTTCGAAGCCCACCTTCAAAGTGTCTCGCCTTCTTATAGTCAGTATCAATTACATGAGGTGCAAACCTGGCCAATTCGGTGAATTTGGCCTCATACTCAGCTACAGTCATACTGTCTTGCTTTAGTTCCATGAACTCAGCTACATTCCTATCCCGAACACACTGCGGGAAGTACTTGTCGTGGAAAATTTTCAAAAATTTTGCCCAATCAGCATCTTTGTAATTCTCACGCATTAACATCGACCATCTTCTTGCTTCGTCTTCTAGCATAAAGGTGGCTAGAAGCACTTTCTGTGTATCCGAACACGGGAACACTTCAAACAGTTTTTTGACGCCGAGGACCCAAGCTTCAACTTTCAAAGGATCTAATCCCCCATGGAATTGTGGTGGTTTCATTTTCTTGAACTCTTTGGTGAGAGCTATGATTCGGTCATCATTCTAATTATCTGGCACAGGAGGTGCCGGAGGCGGAGGTGGAGGATATGGCTGCTGCCACTGTTGTTGCCACTCCTGTTGCTGTCTCAAAGTTTCTGTCATTTCCTGTATCAGTCTTTCCATTTTGTCCAGTCTGGCAGTAGAAGATTCCTCTATCTCATCACCTCTTGTTCTCACCATCTAATTAAACTTACATTATACTTTATACAATAGATTTACAAGTATGCATATATTAAAGAGCATACATATTCGAATAATTTGCAAAGCAAGCATATCACAAACTTATAACACATAATTGTTCACATTTAACAGTTAAGCGTATTCTCGATGCTTCCGAGTTCATATTTATCACATGAATACATCCTAGATCTTTTCTAGACGTTTATTGCACTTTTGGACAAGTGTGTGAGTTATTAACTCGTGCTCTAATACCACTTTGTCATGACCCAAACCCGCCCCCGTGGGTTAAGGACATAACCGGCCAGTAATCATGAAATTACCTACGGCCTCAAACCAAAACAAATGTATTTTAACAGAGTTAATAGGGGCCAAACGGAAGTAGTTCAAAAATTTTGTCCATAGAGCTGTGCTTACATGGCACATCCAAGCAACCAAACATACATACATTAATAACTCAGAACAGAAATGTAATAGCATAAGTTCCGTACAAACAGGATCATTCAAAAACTAAGTCAACCCATGAAAAATATACACAACATATACAAAGACTTCGCCAATATAACAACATAAAACAAAATGACAAAAGGCGAAGGCGAGTCTCATGCGTGAGACACATGGGCTGACTCTCCAAAACTCAGTTGTTCCACACAGGCTTCACTGGGGCTGGGTCTGGACCTCTCTTGGCTCACCTACAAACACATGAATGAGCGTGAGCGATAGCCCAGTGAATAATATCAAATAAGAAGACACAAACAATATGTAGAACAACATACTCCGAGCGGCCTTGGGCCCAATTCGCATTTTTATTTAACATGTATTCTTCATTCGGTCTCTGGCCCACTCATTTATGTCAAAATGGCCTCTGGCCCATCCATCCATGTCAAAACGACCTTCGGCCCATTCATTTATGTCAAAATGGCCTTTGGCCCATTCATTCATGTCAAAACGGCCTTCAGCCCATTCGTTTATGTCAAAACGGCTTTGGCCCATTCCTTCATGTCAAAATGGCCTTCGGCCCATTCGTTCATGTCAAAACGGCCTTCGGCCCATTCATTCATGTCAAAACGGCCTTCGGCCCATTCGTTCATGTCAAAACGGCCTTTGGCCCATTCATTCTTGTCAAAACGGCCTTCGGCCCATTCGTTCATTCGTATCAAACATTTGTCCATAATTCAAACTGGCAAACTCACAAGGCTTATAAGAAAATAAGCAATTAGACAACTGATAAGTTTCAAATATCGATATTACTCACAGTGATCGGTTGGTTGGTATGCCCTAGAGCTCGACCGTACACAGTCCATGAACACAAAAGGGTCAACAACCATTCAATCCGTTCCCAAATTCACATTTCCTCTTTACGCTTTATTATTATCTCTTTAACTTAATTACAATGCTCAATACATGCCTAAGAGTACTTAGAAGTGAAAGAGAACAGAAAACAAAACACAGAATGCATTTTCAAAATTTTAAAAAATAGGGTCCCCACTCGAGCGGACCCTTGAGGCCTGCAAAAGTACTGGATAGGTGAAAATTACGCTCGAGCGTTCATTCCGGCACTCTAGCGGGAAGGCCTCTCTACATGGATTCTCGTTCGAGCGTGAACTTCCCCGCTCGAGCGGACACCATGTCTGCAAAAAGTACTGGATGCATCATTTTTACGCTCGAGCGTGAACTTGGACGCTCGAGTGGAAGTTCATTCCACATAGCTCCCCGCTCGAGCATGAACTTCCCTGCTCGAGCGTACATCATGGTCTGCAAAAAATACTAGGAGTATGAAATTCACGCTCGAGCGGCGGTTTCCCTGCTCGAGCGGACATCAAATTTCCAAGTTTTCCCAGATTGTGTTCTTGAACTCAAATTCGACATTTTAACCACTTTTCTTGCATATTATGGCTCCAATTTCACATATACTTGTACTAACATGATATAGACACCAAAACACATCATCATGGAGCTCAATTTCTTGAATCAAACACATGCATGCCCCAAATTGACACCAAACTCAATTCCAATTTACACATTCATGCATCCAAAGCTCTTATCTTCATAAATTGTACATGCATGTAATGTATTGCTCCCATTTTCAACTTAGATGACACCAATGGTGATTATACATGAGCTTTAACCAAAATCCTACATGGATCATGTATTTTAAACTCAAACATGCAAATTCAAGCAATTACATACATGTATGCACACATGGGTCTTTAATACAACAAAATCAAACTAATTCATGTTCTTGACCCTCATTCAAACTTGAATTCACAAGATGATAACTAAAAGCACATGAATTACTCACCAAGGAGCTTTAATCTTCACAATCTATGGCAAATTCTTGAGTTATCTTCAAGACTTTCAAAGTTCAAGAGCAAAACTTGCACAATTCTTCTCTCTCTCTCTTTCTCACTACAGCCGGCCTTCACACCCTCTCCATGCCTATCTCAGATTTTTGAGTTCAAAAAGGAGCAAAGAGAGTGTATATGGCTATATAAAAAGTCCCACTAATGCTTATTTAATAATATTAAATAGTTGGGCACTAATTCACCAATTTAATCAACTTAATTTGATCCAAATCAATTTTCAATTAAATTTCACCGTAGGCTCTAAAAATTATGCCAATCACAATGGCGTAATCAATTTCGAGTTCTGTGGCTGATAAGGCCTTCAATTTAATTTCCGAAGCGAAAAAATCAAATAGATATTCCAACGGTGAACAGATAGAAATTCAAAACCACATAATGGCACACAAAATCATATCAAACACATACTCATATTCAAAATAAGGGCCAATTAACATAATACGAGACAGGGGTATTACACACAGGGACCCCATAAAGTCATACTATGTCCTTAACATTAAGGTCAGCAAGATAATCTACTGAGTCACTCATGCGCATAGATACAAAGTGTACTAATTTAGTTAATCGGTCGACTATCACCCATATGGCATCATTAACTCGTTGAGTCCTTGGAAGAGCCACAACAAAATTCGTCGTGACATGCTCCCACTTTTATTCAACTATACGTAAGGGTTGTAACAAACTCGTTGGTCGTTGGTGCTCGGCCTTCACTTGTTGACAAGTAAGGCACCTTGAAACAAACAACGCTACGTCTCTCTTCATCCCCTTCCACTAAAATTGGCGACTAAGGTTGTGGTACATCTTTGTACCTCTTGGATGTACCGTAAGGCATGAATGGTAGAACTCTCAGAGTACCTTCTCTCTACAAGATTCTGGCACGAAAAGACGATCCAAATATCTCACACTAGAGTCAGAATACACATTCAAGCCCTTCTCTACTTTTCCACTGGATATATTTCCTCGGATAACCTATACTTCATGATCACCCCGCTATGCTTTTATAATTCGGCTCACTAATGTAGGTTGTGCAACTACAACATACAATATGACCAACTCAATAAACTTGCCAAGTTGCAAGTCAAGCTCACCAATAACACCCAACATCTCCCATTCCCGGATGGCAATACTCACTACACTGTTTACGGATTTCCTACTCAAGTCGTCGACCACTGCATTGGCCTTCCCCAGATGATAGTGTAACTCGAAATCATAATCCTCCATAAATTCCATCTACCTCCTCTACTTCAAATTCAAATCCTTCTGTGAAAACAGATATTTCAAACTCTTGTGATCGGAAAACACTTCAAATCTCTCGCCATATAAATAATGCCTCCAGATTTTTAAGGAAAAAATCACTGCCACTACCTCTAGGTCATGAGTAGGATAATTTCTCTCATATGTTTTCAACTAACGTGAAATGTACACCACCACTTTCCCCCATTGCTTCAACATACAACCCAAACTTTCTCGAGATGCATCATAATACACTGAATAACCCAAACCCCTCTCTAGAATAATCAATACTAGAGCAGTGGTGAGTCTAACCTTATGTTCTTGGAAAGACTTTTCATAATTTTCACTCCACACAAATTTAACCCCATTCCTCGTCAATTTAGTCAATGGTGAGGCCAATCTAGAGAAATCTTTCACAAAACAACGATAATACCTAGTTAAGCCCAAGGAACTCCAGATCTCAAAGATATTCTTAGGTTGTTCCTAATCTTACATTGCTCTACCTTAGAAGAGTCTATCGTCACTCCTTCCCTGGATACCACATGGTCAAAGAACTTGACTTCTTTCAACCAAAACTCACACTTTCTGATCTTAGCATATAAACAGTGGGCTCTAAGCAACTCAAGTACAACCCGCAAGTGTTCCGCGTGTTCCTCCTTGGAGAGTGAGTAGATCAAGATGTCGTCAACAAAGACAACCACAAAACGGTCTAAGAACTCACAGAAGATTCGATTCATCAAATACATAAATGAAGCTGGTGCATTGGTTAACCCAAAAAGCATTACTAAGAACTCACAGTGGCCATACTGCTTATGGAATGCTATTTCTGAATATCTTCCTCCTTCACCCTCAACTGGTGATTACCCGATCTCAAATCTACTTTAGAAAATCAACAAGACCTTTTCAACTGGTTAAACAAATCATGTATATGAGGTAATAGGCACCTGTTCTTAACAGTAACCCCGTTCAGCTTTCAGTAATCAATACACAGTCGCAAGGTGCCATCCTTCTTCTTAACAAAGAGAGCTAGTGCTCCCCAAGGCGATGTACTAGGGCCAATGAAGCCGTTTCCTAACAGCTCTTGGAGTTGAATCTTCAACTCATATAACTCAACGTGTGCAAATCTATACGGTGCCATGGAAATCGGTGCCTCAATGGAGAACTCGATCTCTCGGTAGGGTGGCAAACTAGTAAGATCTTCGGGAAAGACATCCAAGTATTCACAAACTACCATCGACAATTCAACTCATGCCACATCACTCTCACTACCTAAGAAAGTTGCAAGAAGATAACTAAGCTCACCTCTACTACTAGGGTCATAAATTGGCGACAAAAATCTATCAACTCAGTCCCCTAGAAAATAAAAATAGTCACTACTCAAGGTGCATACCGTAACTCTCTAACGATAACAATCTATAATAGCACGATACGAAGACAACTAGTTTATGCCTAAAATGGCATTGAAACCCGACATGTCTAACAATACAATAGCAAAAAGAAGTCGGCACCTGGCAACCTCTATCTCAAAACCCCGACATCCCTAGCCCAAGACAACCCTATCCCCAACTGGAGACTCTACCCTGAGCGGAGACGCTAACTGAGCCACCTCTAACCTCAAAACTGATGCGAATGTAGACGGAATGAATAAATGAAATGCACTGGTATTAATCAACATATTGGCTATAGAATGGAACAACAGAAAATTACCTCTCATAACAGAGAGTGCTGGCAACTAATTTGGCGTAGTAACAGCATACACATCCCCGGTGGGTCTACTCTACCTGGACATCCCTCAGAGCATAAGATTAGTAAACTGATTAAGCCGAGGAGGCTCCCTATGTGGCCCTCGAGGCCTGTGCTGAATGGGTAGGCTGATGGCTTTGTATTTGCCTCGAACCAAAAGTACCAGATGTGCCACTTACCTGAGGGCAAAACCTTATCAAGTGCCCCAACTGCCCACACTAGTAACAGGTAGGCGGTTGCCCTTTCCGCTGACTCTGGCTCTAAGGATGAAGTGAAGACGGTGTAGACTGTTGCTCTCCCCCTCTCTGCAGGCAAATTGAAGATTTGTGGCCCAGTTGACCACACTTAAAGCAAGTGATGCCACCCTGACTACCTCTCCCTGAACCAGAACTTGATATAAGAAAAGTGGATCTGAACTGTGCTGCTTGGGACTACTGTAGGGTGGAACCCCTGTGTCTCTTGATATCTTGAGTCTTCCCTAGAACCTCTTTACTTCTCTGCTTGGAACCCCTCATCCTCTCTCTCTCTCTGCCTAAATCATAGTCTCTAAATGAGCTGCCACCTCCACAAGACGACCGTAATCCCTAATCATAGAACTGACCACCTTGAAAAGGAGCCCGGTCCTTAGTCGCTTCTCGAACTCAATGCAACGGCATTCCTCCGTCGCAAATCTAGAGATGCTAGTAAAAGCAACTTCAAAACTCTGCCATAGGTGTGTTTAGCAGTTTGAGCTTCAAGAATTGATCTCTCAACTTCTCCTATTTAGTGGGAGGCAAAAATTTGTCCTGGAAGGCGTTGACAAAGGCCTCCCAAGTCACCCCAATGCACCCTCGCGCATATTTCCACCATTGACTTGCATCTCCCATCAACTAGAAGGATGCCAAGGTCACTTTCAAACCATCGTCCTCGATGCCCAGCATCTTGAACGTCTTCAGCATCTACTCAAGCCACTCATTTGCCTTCAGTGGCTCCTTCGGATCCCCCAAAAACTCATCCAGATTCGATCAGAAGAACTCTCTCTTCAGAAAAGACAACCCTATCTCAGCAACATGGGCTTGGACTTGATTCGCAGCCCTGAAAAATGTCCATAGATTCCTACAAAGCTCCAGCCATTTCACGGGCCAAAGCGCCTATGGCTTGCTGATTTGCTAGCTTGGCCATGTTAGCTTGATCAACTCCCTGCTCTTGTACCGAAATTTTATTCGATAATAGAATCTCCTACTTCCTAGACCTACTATGCCTACCACCACCACGTCCACGTCCTAACATCCTAATAAAGGCAACACAGTAGATTAGCACATTTGCAAATGTGCCGAAGCTAATTCACTCACATCCTAATACAGTGGACAACAAATAATTCACTCCACATAAGCACCTAATCACATAAACACAAACGAACTTCATTTCTAGGTAGTGACTGTCCTACGACATTGCCAGAGTTTCAGTTAGAAATAGCAGTGATCAAGTGCTCTTCTAACAAGACTTCTAAAGACTCGTAGACCCAATCAATATCCAAGAAATTAAATCACATACTCATTTAGTCATATAAGCATATTATCACTATAATGTCCCTAAAATAATACAATAAATACAACCCAAAACATTGGTGACTAGTTACATAAATCAGAATAAATAGTCCTTTCATTACATGAGGCTAATAATACAAAAGAGCTTATATATAAGTGCCCTATTGGCATACATCTTCTTAAGTTATTACTTGGTTACAACAAAAGAGAGTCATAAGCTCTGTACATGTAAAGCCCTTGGCTTGAATAAACGTTTAAACATTTACATAACAAAATAGAGCCTCCGGCCTCTAGATCCTCTCAAGCTACGTCCTTGGTGGAGTCATGTCACCGGTACCTGAAAGTGGTTTCCCACGTAGGGTGAGCCAAAACCCAGTAGAAACAGTCTAACACAATATATGAGGTTCAACTAAGATATAAGTGTCAGATAAACATCCAATATTTATGACTAACTTACATTTTTCCCATGACCGTTCAACATAGATAGTCATATCTAACCCCATTTCCATTATTCATTCCAAGTTAATTCATTTCATTTCAAGTCATATGCCAAATTTATAATTCTCCTAATAACCCAATCGAGACTACAGCTCAATGGTTCTTGATCAACATAACTATCACACAAGCACTTCGACCTTGCCATTTTATGGCAATTTCATCCGCGGCACCGGCACCCATGTATACATAAGATTTCGAGACTTTCACCCTAGACACTCCAACCAACTTAATTTTCAATGGAGTCCATCCCCTATCTCCTCCCAAAACATGGAGTACATCCCCTTTTTCCTCTTAAAACGTCATACATATACAATGTATCTAAAAGCATCATCATATTCAATGACTCAATTTAAATGATTAGTTTCAATTTACTTAATCCTCATGCAATTTCTACAACAATCATAGCTATCCTCCATCTATAGCCCAAGACAAATATTTCTAAACAGATGTACAATCTTTAAAACATATAATTCCTCAAATTTCCATAGGTGAGTGATTTAATAAATCCAACTACACCATTCATACATACATCCTCTCAATTTCACATTTTCCACACCAATTTCATTATTTATACAAAACAATTATTCAAGATATATTGGGGCAAAACTTCTTATTCTTCCAATATTGATCCAAAGGTTAAAATCAACTATTTTAATACAAGATAACTTCAAAACCAAACCCTATGATCAATTATATAATATCACATAGAAACCCCTCTTTTTAGACTTGAACCCAAACCCTATGTTTCTTCCAAAACACCCCAAATCTCACCATTTATCCATAACAACAATTAACTAGGTTAAAGATCATAACAAAGTGTAGAATATCCCTACCTCAAGAAGAGAAGACCACGTAACACAAGATTGAAACTCTAGCAACACCAAAACCAACTTCCAATCGGATAAAAATGAAGATCTTGAGATGCTCCAACCTTTTAACAAATGCACGAGGGTAAGGAAACCACTAGATCAAGGTCAAAATGTAGAGAGAAAGAGTATTCTAGAGTGAGAAGTTCCAAATCTAGGTTTTTGGAAAGTTTTGGATAGAGAGAGAAATGAAAAAGTGATATAAAACGTCCCTTTCGCGATTTGATATACGCACAGTCCGCTCGAGCGGAGAAGTCGATGCTCGAGCGTCAGATATAAGGTTTTGTTCTGCTCGAGTGCAAAAATCCTCGCTCAAGCGTAAAATGCACACCTTCAGTATTTTTGCAGACAACAGGCAAACCGCTCGAGCACAAGAAGGGACGCTCGAGCATGGAAAACACTCCTCCAGTAGTTTGCTAACGTACAAAGTACTGAGTGTTTGCAAACCTCGCTCGAGCGCAAAAAGGTCTGCTCGAGCGGAAGACCAAAATTCTTGGCAACAACATTCTAGACCAACAAGCAACCAACCTGTTTCAAACACGTCCAAGGCATTCCAAAACTCAAATTCAGAGAGGAGAAAGGAGGAAAAGACATATAACACAATATTAAACCACAAGACTCGTGTCCAGAATACAACAAAGGTCGGGTCAAAAGCCGGAATCGCTATAATCACATAGCATATCAGGTCTATTTCTAATATCATCTAGCAAGATAACCCATTGTAGTAAAAATCACATCACACGATCCCAAAGTATTCAAATCCGGTAGCTCTGATACCAAGTTGTGACGTCCCGAAGTAATTAACAATAATCCATCTCATAACATTACTTACACTTGATTAACAACATCATATCTTCCATTCCATTTATTACTTTGATCAATACAAAAAATGACATATGCGATATACATTCATAAATCCTAGATGCTGAATCTATAGCATATGACATGGATATATGATTTAAAATAAAAGTAAAACCAAATAATTATATGCCTTATTGGTTACATCTTTCCAAATCGTTGCTTGGGTACAACAAAATGAGTTTAAATCAATACAAATAAAGCCAAGGCTTATACAAAATTAATTACAAGTCAACAAAATGAAGCCCTTTTCAAGTCCTCCCAAGCTACATTCTTAGCCAAGGCATATCATCAACACTTGAAAGTTGTTTTCTAATAGGGTAAGCCAAAGCCCAATAGAGATACTCCAACACAATATATGAATCTTAACAAAGTTATAAAGTGAATACACATGCATGCCATTTGTCAAACATTTCTCATTTTCCATCTCAAAACAACGCAATGCCAGATTATAAATCCCTTCATGAAAATAATTCTTTTATAACAGAAAATAGGGCAGTGGATACAAAACACTGGGAATCTCTAGGTACGTATCTGCCAGTAGGCTGTACAAGCACTACTAAAATCATTTTACCTGTACTTACCGAAAGGATTGACACCTAACCACATGGGTTTCTAGACTTTCACCACTGACATATAGGCTAACATCATAACCACAACCACACCCCTTAACTAGATTTACCAAGGTATTTACCAATTTTTATCAAAAGTAATACATTTACAATGTTCAATATGAAATAATACTCAATGCATAATGTATGAGAAATTAGTTTCAATTTAACCTAACCTTCATGCAATGTCTACAATAATCAAGACTATCCTCCACCGATAGCCCAAAACAGATATTTCTACTCAACAGACTGTAAAGGACTGCTCAAGCTCAAAAAGACCGCTCAAGTGAATAGGCAAAAATCTGGGATACAACTCTTTGAAAACTAACTTCCCAACCTGTTTCAAATGCAATCACAACTCCCACATACCCAAACTCAACTAGTAATAAGATGAAAAAAAGATGAACAATAATTAAGGACATGGATTCTCGGATTCAAAAGCAAGAAATGGGTCCAGTCAAAACCGGAATCATTATATGGTCTACTGGCTTGGCCACGTTTTTCTGACCAACCCCCTTCTCTTGTGCTGAAATTTTATCCAGAATCGGCACTTCCAACTGTCTAGGCCTACCACACCTACCACTGCTACGTCCGCGTCTTGACATACTAATAATGGTAACACAAAATTTAGCACATTCACAATGTGCCATAACTAATTCACACATGTCCTAATATAGTGGACAATACAATAATTCATTCCACGTAAGCACCGAATCATGTATTCACAAAAAAATTTCTTTTCTAGATAATGATCAACCTACGACATTGCCAGAGTTCTTGTTGAAATTAGTAGTGATCAAGTGCTCTTCTAATTGGACTTCTAGGAATTCGTAGACATAATCAATATCTTATAAACTAAATTTGATACTCATTTAGTCACATAAACATGTTATCACATAGCATACCAGGCATACGTCTATTACTTATCTAGAAAGACAAACCCATTGTGGTAATAACCACGTCCCACGAGTCCAAAGTATTCAAACCCGAAAAGCTCTGATACCAATTGTAATGCCCCAAAATTATAACAGTAGACAAACTCATAATCCATCAACAAATATATGGATGCTTATCAGATTCAATCATTCCTTAAGATAATATTACCAAAACATTCTTTCTTTCATTAATTCCTTTAATGAAAGTACAAAGATAATATCACATGCATTAATACATTCATTAACCCTAAGCTATAAATCTATAGCATTTGACGGATACACATAGAACAAAAGAATAAAAGAGAAGTTCTTGTCCTGAGGGCTACATATTTCCAAGATGATACTTAGTTACAACAAAAATGGGTAAAGCCCAATACAAGTAAAAAGCCAAAGGCTTATAAAAAAGATATTTATAATACATAAATAAATGAGCCTTCAGCTTCAAGATCCTCATAAGCTAAGTCATTGGCGGAGGCATACCATTAGCACATGAAAGGTGGTTTCCACATAGGATGAGCTAAAACCCAGTAGAGATTAATTTAACATACAGTATGATACTTGACAATATCATATGTTGAATGCACATGAATGTCATTTACCAAAACATTACATTTTCCTCTTTCAAACCAATGCAATGACATGTTTATAAATCAATTCATAAAGCGATACTTTTAATTCAGAAAACATGGCCGTGGATACATAACATTGGAAATTTCTAGGTACATATTTGCCAGTAGGCTATACAAGCACTACCAAAGCCATTTTACCCGTACTAACTAGAAGGGTCGGCATCTAACCGCATGGGTTTTGGACTTTCACCAAGGACGCATAGGCCAACATAAATATAATCACAACCACAACCCTTAACCAGATTCACCAAGGTATTAACCATTTTTTTCTCAAAACAATACATTTTCAATGTAATAATATAAAATGATGTTCAATGCAAGATGTATGAGAAATTGGTTTCAATTAACCTAATCCTCATTCAATTTCTACAACAATCAAAGTTATCCTCCACCGATAGCCCAAAACAAATATTTCTATACAAGAAATAAATTATAACCAACAGATAGAAATTTCAAAAATTCAATATAAGAATAACAATACATGTTTCATTCTACTTTCCAACTCACCAAAGGTCCAATATGTCCCCATTACTCACCTCTTTATTCAAAACCAAAGATTTCCAAAGATTTGCAACAAAATATCTGTTTCTTTCAAAAATTCATTTTAAGAAGAGATTTTCAAGATTTCAACCCTTTTTTTTTATCAACACATCCATAATCACAACCTTTCAAAACAACTCATCCTAAAACCCCTCTTTTATAATTCATTTCAACTTAAATCAAAACCAAATCAAACTCAAATATCCTACAATGCTACACTATTCAATGAGCATATAACAAAACTAAATATCATACAAAGAAGTTAAAGAAATCTCTACCTCAAAGAAGAAAGAGAGAGAGAAATGACAACCTAAAATTGGATCTTGAACTTTTTCAGATCAAAACGACCACTTCTACATGCTCTACTTTTTGTCTCAAATCACCAAGGTCATGAGATTCAAGGATTTAAGTGTATGGGTTGATTTATATAAGAACTAGAGAAAGAGTGAAGAAAATGGCTCAAAAGATTTTTAGAGAGAGAAAGAGAGAGAGGAAAGCAAAAAGTGAAAAAAAAAATCTTTTCCCCATACCTATATATGCACAGACTACTCAAGCAACTAAAACACTGCTCGAGCATCAAACACAGAACACCACTCAAGCGACCAAGCCACGGCTTGAGCGAAGAAACCAAATTCCCAAAACCATAACCCTGCAGAGCAGATCGCTCAAGCGAGCTAACCATTGCTCGAGTGAAGAATGACCCTCCTCAAGAATTTTAGACCTCAAAAAGACAACTCGAGCAAAGAAAAGATCGCTTGAGCAAAGGACATCCCACTCCCAGAAATTGAGACCTGCAACACAAATTTTAGAAGAAACGAAAGACCGCTCGAGTGAAAAAATGATCGCTCGAGCGAACTCAACAACAAATAGACATAAATTCTTTTAAAACACTAACTCTCAACCTGTTCAAAACACAATCGACAACTCCAAACAATCAAACCCAATTAAAAACAAGACAACAAAGAGTATAAACAACAATGAGTACTAGATCCCGAATCAAAGAATATAAAATGGTCGGGTCTTAACCCGAGTCACTATAATAAAGGATTATTACATCAACAAATTAAAAATTAAGAAAACCAAAACAAGATCTAAGTTGCCACCAAACTCATCCAAACCTTTTGTCAAGATAGAATATTGAAATTGAGATGGTCGCCTAACATAAAATAAACGCGTTATCCAGCGTCGGCTTTCAAACTGTGAAAAGATCTTAAGCCAAATCTTAAAATTTTGGGCTTGACGGTAGAAAAGGTAAAGGGTGATGGCCAGACTGATGAGACAAATATCATATATGAGTTAAAGACCGAATCTAGAGGAGAATCAGAGGGAAGTGGAAGGAGATCAGAGAGGTGGGAAAACCACTGTTATCTTCCTCTCCATTGGCAAGAAATTCCAGAGTACAATATCATATTTTAATATACATAAACTATATGATTTAATAAATATAAACTTAAAGCCATGACAATACCTGCTACTATTACAAACATTATAGTTTATTTTTTTGGAAAACTTCATCAATGATTTTTTTTAAAAAAGAATTTATTTATTGAAAGCAATAAGAATATGTATATAATTTGTGTAACACTGTTTGTAATGTGAGATTTTGGGTTAATTTCTATGGAGAGAAATTTGACATCCTTTGTGGTGGCTGTATATTTCTTCCCTATTATGGAGATCGGTGGGCTTGGTATATTAGTTGTCTTAGGCTATGTGGACTTTTTAGTGATTGTGAGCTAATAATCTATTTGATAATGTAAATATTTCTTATACTTTTATTTACTCTTTTATCGATTGATAAAAAAAAGATTAAAAAAAATTGCAATATATTGTTAAGTCATTGAGTTAGAAGTCCTAAAAACCATTTTTTATTTTAAAATCTGAATTTACAAAATCAAAATTACACACATCAATTGTTGGTTATTTCAAATTAAATGTAGTTATTGACTATTTGGTTAATATGGTAATAAATTTATAATCCCTTAATTTATAAACTCTTAAGGGCACTAATATGAAAAGTAAATAACATTTTAAAAATTTATAAGTTTTTTTTTTTATTCTTGATTAATCATTTAAAGTGACAATGTATTTCAAATTATAATCAAATAATGTTAGGGTGAAACACTAATAAATCCCAAAATGTGATTTTGTGAATTGTTTAATTCTCCATTTTTTCTTATGAACCTAAAGGTCCCATTAAAATGAAAATTATACAAAAGGGTAGTCACTTACATGTTTGGATTTAATTTCTTAAGAATAAAAGTGGGTTTCTCTAAATGTAAAATTACATATTTGGACAATTCGGATTATAAAGGTTTTGGATTTTCCCTCCAAGAACAAATCCCACATTACGAAAAAAAAAAATGTAACACTCCAATAACGTAATATTCTAATGTAACACTAACGTAACATCCAATGTAAAACACTAAAAAACTCCTTGGTGCACTTTTTCCAAATGTAATAACGCAACACTCCAAAAAAACTCATTAGTGTATTTTTTCCAAACGTAACACTCCAATGTAACATACAAAAAAAACTCCTTAGTGTACTTTTTCAAAATGTAACACTTAATTCAATGTAATCCCAAACGTAACACTCTAATATAACACACAAAAATATTAAAAAATTCCTTAATGTAATTTTTCTAAATGTAACACTCACAATTTGAAATTATACATTTGCTCAAAACTTACTAAGGAATTTTTGTACTCATTTTGGAATAATTTGAAAAATCCTACATCCTTTTAGAATAGTTTGAAGAATCCCATATCCTTTTTTTTTATAGCGATCCCGGTTTTTCCCCCTCATATAATGTGTTCCAGACTCGGTCCCGTGGGTGGTTGTTGTTGTCTATGCCTCTTTTCCGTCCTTTAATTCTTTGTATTTGAGTTGTGAGATGTGTTGGATAAGTTTGGAACAGGTTGGTTGGGTGTTGGAACAAATGGTTGCTGTCCAGAATTTGGCATCTTCGCTCGAGCGAGGCTTTTTGTGCTCAAGCGAAGGTTCTTGCGCTCGAGTGAGCTTTCTGTGGTGTCTCTCTTCACTCGAGGGAGACTCTTGTGCTCGACCATGCGTCTGCGTCTTTGAAAAACCTGAAGGTTGGTATTCTTCGCTCGAGCGAGGCTTTTGTCGCTCGAGCGAGCGAGCTCTATGTTTTGTGTTCATTTGCTCAAGCGAGAACTCTTGCGCTCGAGCGTGCGTCTAGGTTGCAGACCTGAAGCTTTGAATTGTGCGCTCGAGTGAGGCTTCTTACGCTTGAGCAAGGTGTTTGTTGTGTTTGGTCACTCGAGGGACCACTTCTTCGCTCGAGCGAGCCTCGCATATATCAGATCGCAGCAGCGGTTCTCTTTATCACTTTTTCATCTCCTTTTTACTCCAAACCCTAGGTCCGACTTTCTCTCACTCTACAAATACACTTGATCTAGAGGGTTTCTACCCTACTCCTTTTGTTAAAAAGCTAGAGTATCTCACGGGCTATCTTTTGATCTGAAAATCCTTGGATTTGGAGCATCTTGAGTCTTCCTCTTCGTCTTTGTGGGAGCCGGATAAAAGTGGACACGGATAGGCTGAATATACATTTAGATAATCGGTATATGTTATACGCCCCCATCTTGTACGTTCTGGATACCGAATAGATTAGTCGGCCACAAAGCCAGCTGAACGAGGGGCCGATTAGAAGATGGAATACGACGAAAGAAGGGCCGAGTGAGCAATCACACAACAGATTAGTAGTGGGCCCCATCCTAAGGACTGGGAGCGTATATGAATAGAAGAACAATAACCAACGAGAGGTATGTGAGAACTAGTACGCTTAACTTACGATACAAGCAATCGAGAGAGTATATACTGACTTATCCGTCAGAGTGCTAATTCTGACACCCCCGACCGGAGTGTTCATTCTTTTTCAGGTTACTAGCTGAGGATCTCGAGTGCCCCATTGGATCAAATAAGTATTTTCAGAACCGATCCCCCACAATTGGCGCCGTCTGTGGGAATACTCAAGCACATCTATAGCGGGCATGACGGAAGATCCTCCGGTAGTCGCTGGCGACCCTACGCCACAAGACAAAACCACTCCAAGCAACATGCTTAGGCCAGAGAATATTATCGCAAGAAGGGTCCTGAACTTCGATTCACCCTCGACATCAGCTCATGAGACAATGCAAGCGATTATGGAGCAAGTGAAGCAAAATGAACTAAGGTTGGAAAACATAATGGCTGAGAACGAGCGCCTTCGATAAGATTTGGCCTTGGAAGTGGCAAAATCCGAACAAGCTGTGCACCAAGACCTAGGATGACCTCTGAGAAGGGATGGTTGACGATCTCGAATTCGGAGACATGATAGTGGCAGTGGCTCTTACTCATCATCCCCAGAATCTACAAAGAAGGGACGAGTTGACATCTCCAGTTCTTCTTAGGGAAGTCCGCGTACACAGAAGAAGTGAAGAAAAAATGATTCAGATAAAGAGGATCAGCATAACCCCTTTGTACGACGGATTGCAAGGGCAGTGCTACCCAAAAAGTTCAAAGCACCGTCATTCACCTTGTATGATGGTAAATTAGACCCCACCAATCACATCCGTCATTACAAGCAAGCCATGATGCTCCATGTAAATGGCGAGGCCCTCATGTATCGAATATTTTCGAGCAGTTTGGGACCACTAGCTGTCAGATGGTATTATAAATTGGTGTCGGCTTCGATCAAGAGCTTCCACCAACTCCAAAAATCCTTCAGGGCAAGGTTCATCACTAATGAGGTCCAGCCGAAGCAAGTCGATTCTCTGTGGGCAATGCAGATTCAACCAGGGAAACCTTTCGTGCGTATTCGACGCGGTGTTAGGAATGTTTTAATCTGTTAGATGATACCTGCAATGACTCCATGGCCATTACCGCCTTCAAGATAGGGTTACATCCAGACAGTGCCCTCCACAGCTCTTTGACCAGATATCCCCTAAAAACAGTCTAGGCGTTGATGAAACAAGTTGAGGAATACTGCAAAGTAGAAGACGATGCCCTCCGGGTCAAAGACGGGCATAAAGCCGCTAAGTCGGCCCCGCCCAAAGTCGTGCAGCCGATAAATGCTGTACCACTAAGGAGCCCTGAATCACGGAATCGGGCTAAGCGAGATTGAAGACGGGATTCACGCCGATCAAATGACCAGTGTCTACACCGAGCTAATGAGCAGCTTCAGTGGATAGCAGGCGCGAGAGGCGCACCAACAAGAAATACACGGAGTTATCGGAGCCGATCAGTGTCGTTATGGCTAAGGTTCAACATCTTCCGTTCTTCAAATGGCCATAAAAAATGGTGGGACCTCCCGACACGAGGAGACGGGATAGGCAGTGCGAATATCACAAAGATCACGGTCATGATACCGACAGTTGCTATGCTTTGAAAGACCACCTTGAGGAGTTGGTACAAGACGATCGGCTCCAGCAACATGTCCGAAAGAACAACTCAACCAAAACAGTTGCCCTACGGCAGGATTCACCTTCGTTCGGCGTCATCCATATGATATACAGCCTGCCAACAGCCCCAACCATGCATGCAATTCAGTTGCATCCAGGCCCTCAAAAGCAAATCACACTAGCAAAACAGCCCCATGAAGCTCCGAATATTACCTTCGACGATTCTGATTTGATCGACGTAACACTCCCTCACATTGATCCATTGGTCCTCAAACTACGCGTAGACCGATTCACCATTGAACGCGTTCTCATAGACTAGCGGAGTACTTCGGAGGTTATGTATTACAAGACCTTCATCAAACTCAGGTTCGCCGAGTCAGACCTGTCTCCGGCTCCTTATCCATTATTCGGCTTCAACGTTAATCCTAGTACCGTTGGGCAAAATCACACTACTAGTTCGAGCGAGCTCCCGAACAGTGGATGTGGAATTCTTGGTCGTCATGTTGTTTTCCTCGTATAATTTCATCATGGGGCGAACTTGGTTGTATACCATGCAGGCCGTGCCAAGCACCTATCATCAACTGCTCCACTTCCCGACAAAACGCGGCATTGAGCAAATCCATGGTTCCTAGAAATTGGCAAAAACATGTTATCTCCTTGCTGCAAAGACACCAAAAGAGCTGGAAGTGAATTCTATTGAGGTACCGGGTCGAGAGAGCCTTGACGATGTTGGGCGACTCCCAAGTGAAAAGGCCACGGAAGTCCTGGATCGAGTTGAAATTGACGGGAATACAGACAGGTTCTTTATGGTCGACACCTCCCTAAATGAAACCGACAAGCAGTAGCTAATTTCCTTCTTGCTCGACAACCTTGATGTATTTGCGTGGACACCATATGAGATGCTGGGTGTGGATCCGTCTATTTCGCAGCACCGTTTAAACGTTGACCCTAAATGCAAGCCGATTATTCAGAAAAGCCGACAGTCAGCCGCAGAACACACTGCTACTGTTGTTGAGGAAGTTGACCGGTTGCTTGATGCCGGGGCAATCCGGGAAGTTACCTACCCTACATGGCTGTCGAACACTGTGGTTGTCAAGAAGAAAAATGGGACTTGGCGTGCTTGTGTGGATTTCACGGACTTAAATAAAGCTTGTCCCAAGGATTGTTTTCCTCTCCCCAGAATAGACCAACTTGTAAATGCCACGGTGCGTCATCAACGTATGAGCTTCCTCAATGCCTACAGAGACTACCATCAAATTGCCATGCATCCAGAGGACCAAGACAAAACTGCATTCCTCACTCCAAGAGGAACTTATTGCTATAAGGTTATGCCCTTTGGGCTGAAGAATGCAGGGGCAACTTACCAAAGACTAGTCACCGCCATGTTCAAGGAGCAACTCAGCCGTACTATGGAAGTGTACATTGACGATATGGTGGCTAAGTCCAAAGAAGAGCAAACTCATCTAACCGATCTGGAGGAGACATTCGGCATTTTACGAAAGTACAAAATGAAGCTGAACGCTTCCAAGTGTGCATTTGGGATCGGATCCGGCATATTCCTTGGCTATATTGTCAACCACCGAGGAATCGAAACCAACCCGAGCCAAATCACAGCAATCTTGGAACTCAACTCCCCTCGATCGATGAAGGAGGTTCAAAAGTTGATGAATATGGCCGTCGCACTCAACAGGTTCATCAGTCGTTCCACAGATCGCTGCCGACAATTCTTTCATACACTACGGCAGGGTAAGGCTTTTGAATGGACCTCTAAGTGCGAAACCGCTTTCAACGGTCTGAAGACCTACCTCCGATCAGTTCCACTCTTGACAATACCTTCGGCAGGTGACCCGCTCATTTTATATCTAGCAGTCTCCGACCGGGCCGTCAGTGCCATACTGTTAAAGGAAGAGCTTGGAGAGCAACGGCCAGTGTATTATGTGAGCAAGGTAATGGTTGACGCCGAAACACGTTACCTTCCATTGGAAAAACTCATCCTAGCCCTCATCATGGCAGCAAGAAAACTGATGCATTACTTTCAGGGGCATACCATCAGGGTACTAACGGACTACCCCCTCCGGGCAGTACTCCGCAGTGCAGAAGCATCAGGGTGCATTTCAAAGTGGGCCCTTGAACTCGGCCAGTACGATATACAGTTCCTGCCTAGAACCTCAATCAAGGGGCAAGTGCTTGCCGACTTTGTGGCCGAATTCACTGGGGGTCTTGCCGACTTGAAGTCTGGTCAAATTCAACCTAAGCCGAACTAGAGAATTTATGTTGGGGACATTTGGTACTTGTACTGTGATGGATCGTCCAACCAACACGGCAGCAGAGCCAGAGTAATGATTATGGCTCCTGACGGAGCAATAATTGAGCAGGCTGTCAAACTCGGCTTTGAAGCATTGAACAATGAGGCCGAATACGAAGCCCTGCTAACCGGCTTGAGGAATGCACATCTCCTGGGTGCTCAGCGTTTGCTTATATTTTGTGATTCAAAACTTGTGATCAATCAACTAAAGGGGGAGTACGCGGCCAAAAACGACCATATGGCCACTTACATGAAAACGGCAAATTCCTTGCTGGCAAAATTTGATCATCATGAATTGAACCAAATAACCCGTTGTAGACGTGCCCTTGGGCTTCATTGCTACAGTTCAGACTCAAATGTCACGGTTCTTAATCTGATCTCACAATGTGCGATGTGAGATTGATAAATCACCAAAGAGTCCAAATCCGACAAATCGTTTTGGAAAACTGATTTTTGTAAAGAAGTGCCAAACATGGACTACTTTGCCAGATACAGATTAGCCACCTAAATATTTTATTTTGGGGGAATTTAGGAAATCCTAACTCGTACCTAAGGCCACGTGTCCGTCATCACCAAAGTTGCCTCGGCTCAGGAACTTGGGTACGATTGGGGAAGGTCATTTAATGAGCACCCCCGCTCGCCCGATCAAAGATCGGCCTGTACTAAGCATGATATCTTGTTTTTGAAAACACATGTTCTCTTATTCCGGTTAATTAGCTAGAATTACTATGTGATGCGCACAACACATAAGTATAGACTAGATCGCCTAATTTGGAACGAAGCATCGTATATCCGTTTGTTTGGAATACGGTTTGAAGTTTGCAACTCGTAAGTAGGCTAAAATGCAGATTTCAATGAATTGTCCCAATTCAAGTAATCCAACCTTCACCCACAGGCATTCAGGCAGCTAATCACGTAAGCAAATAGCCTCATGGCAAGCATGCTTTCATGGCAACATTAACACACATGCAGTATGCTAAAGCGTAAACACTCACAGTGTACTCTGAGCCAAAACAAGGAACTAGTTACAAATCAATGTATGATCCTAGTTCATGTTAAAATAGCTAATGCAACACATCCAAAAATGCAATCAAGATAGACTCGGCTATCCTAAGAATGTCATGTGTGATGCAATTTGGTACATATATTCAAGTAATGTATTGAAAGTACAATGCAGTTAGTATGATGTGCCGAGCCCGGTGCATGCAATACAGATGAATGGATGCACGCATGCGAGCATAAGGTATGCTAAATAAAATATACCCTAAAACTAACCATCGTAAGCGGTTAAGTAAAAGGGAGAAAGAAATGGGGATTGGAAGACATGCATCACACGCACGCACGCTTATTACAACAATGCACCCTCTCAAAGGAGGGACCGAATAAGGAGCTAACTAGCTAATCTAAGCTAATTAAACTAATTATTACACAACAAATTAATTAACTAATCCTAGTTAACTAATTATTACAAAACGAATTGAATAGCTAACGCATTAACTAATTAAAGGGTACAAACCAAAGCAAAAGCTAGCTATCTAAGTATGGCAGCTAAGGAAAGCAATGAAAGCAGGAGGTTCTCAGAGGTAGAGGAATGCATGCATGCTCGGTCGCTTCGTTCAGAAATCCAATGTGATGCCCCGATTTGCCTCTGTTTTCATTTGTTTTTAGAAACTTGCACCAAGCTCCAGAAAGATGAAAATCCACCTTGGGAATCTAGTGGGAAGGTGGCCGACCGTTTTTGGTCCCTAGAAACACCTGCCGACCACTTTTTGTTGTTGAAAACCAAGAAAAGTGGTCGGCCAGCTACTTTTTCTGGCTGGCCGACCAGTTGTTGCTGCTGAACTGCAATTTGCTGTAACAGAGAGCAAGAAAGGGCATGGCAATGTATTTGCGAGATATGTGTGCACAACCACCCCTCCCTATCATGTTATGAACTCAAGGGGGTGTGGTTCTCGACCCTCGGGCCACCAATCGTGCATTTTCATGCATGATGGCCGAGAGGCAAAAGTTGCACAATTTAATATGAAAATGAATGCACAAGTAAACACATAAGGCCTAGAACTCTATCATGTATGATCAAGAGCGTCGGCGATCGGGAATTAAGGCACGTTTCATCACTTTAAGTATGAAACATCCCTCGTTTCCCGTGTTTGGACTAACATCTATTCCAAACACAATGCAAGCAAGCATGGCATAGACAATGTGAATAAACTACATGGCATACTCAATGCAATGCGACATGATTAACTTAACAAAGCTAATGGCATGCGAACAATGCTAATGCATGCATGCACAATGAAATGCTACAAGGACAAATTAGCAATGTTAGGAACATGCAAACTCAATGTAAAGAAGCAACTTAGCATACACAATGCAATGGGGCAACATGGCATGCACAATGCAATGTAAGATGGAATACTCAATGCAATGAAATAATATGGCATACTCAATGCAATATACATGGCATAATCAATGGACTTAAACCAACAGGGGTAGACCTCAGTCATGCCCAAATCAGTGGCCATTGGTGATGAAATGAAGGCACATAAAGCAAGGCATGCATGCACAATGCATTGGCCATCAAAGAGGCCAAAGAGCACAACTCTCAAGAGTGCTCGATGAATGACAAAAGTGGAAGTGTAACAATACTAAGTGCACTGAAATGAAGCAAGAAATGATGCCAAATCATTCAAACAACATAAGTAAAGCATGCTAGGGTCCTAAGGCATGATAGCTAGCAAAGAGCAACACAAAGGAGGCATGCAATACATGGCACAAATGCATGAACTAAGCATGGACAGAGCTCAAGTAGGTCAAAACAAGGACCTAAACATGCTGAGATGAGGGCCCAAAGGCCTAGGCATGCAAGCCAAGGTCATAACAAGGCAACAATGCACAACACTTAAAGACATTCAAAGCATGAATGAAGTGGGAACATAAGCATGCTATAAGCTCTAAAATGTCATGTTAAGTGATGCCAAATCATGTACACAACACAAATGAAGCATGCAATGGTGCTCAAAGCTTGAGGCAAGCAAGAGCATTTGTACTACAAGTATACAAAACATGAAGCATGTGACTAAGGCGACCCAAAACAGTCCTAGTACATGTTAGAATGAGTCTAAAACATGCATGGAAGTAAGCCAAAACATGCTAGCATAAAGGGCATAAGGCATGATTCATACAAGGCAAATAAGGCGGATTACACTACACCTATTAAGACCAAGCATGGAATGACTTAAGCAATAAAAATCAGAGTTATATCATGGCAAAATAATCCCAAATAAACACTGAAATGAGAGCTCGCAAGCTATGGCATGAAGGCATACGCAATGATTCATGTTAAGGCATAAAGGGGGAAACCCTCCAATGCATTGAATGTGTGACAAATGTGAATGTATGGCCATGAAACATGGGCTGAAATCACATAACAAGTGATGCCAAATCATTCAAATAAGCCAAATAGAGCATGCTAGTGGGCTTGGTGTACAAAGCTAACAAGCTAGATTGAACTATAGCTATACAAAGCAAGTCATGCATAACCAAGACAACCAAAATCAGACCTTAAACATGGTAAAACATTAACAAAATCTACTTTAAGTCAAGCCAAAAGCATGCTAAAAAGACATATCAAAGCATGAAGCATGTTAGGCTATTTCATGAAAATGCACTACAAGTGCAAGGAGCATGCAAAGGCTAACCAAAATAGAGTCATGACATGGCAAAACATCACAAAAAACATGCTGAAATGGAAAGAAAATAGGCTAGAAATACATGCTACTTCATGAAGCATACAAAGCTAATGTGTGTGATTTAACCATGCAAGAGCCAACCAAACCAACCCAAAAAAGATCTAGGGCATGTTAAAATAACACCAAAAACTTGCTGAGATGGCCCCAAAACAAGCTAGAAACACATGCTCAAACATGAGGCATACAAGACTAGATTGTGTGATTTATACTACAAGTGCATTAACCATGCATGGAGTGACCAAGACAAGCAAAAACAGTGGTATGCCACAGCAAAATAACCAAAAATACAAGCTAAGATATGGTCTACAAACACTTAGTAAATATGCTCAAATATGAGGCATATTAAGGCATGTATTGAAGAAGCAAGGAGAGGGGATGACCCTCCCCTTCTTAGGACCTTAAAACACCATCCCCACCACTGAAATCCCTCTGGATTTTAGTGGTGGGAAGGCCAATACAAGGTGGTCTCGAAGCTCACAAAAAAGGCTCAAAAACAAGGCCAAACAAGGCCTAAGAGGGGGTAAACAACTGTAGACACCCCATTTTTGACCGTCCTCAAGACTTGGACGTCACTGTTTGAACACACGGTGATCTTCCATGTTTGTGTTCGTTTGGAGTTCCCGGAGGTCTCGGCTCACGCGCCTTGCCTCAGGATCCCCGAACTCGACCGTTTAGTGTCTGGTTTTGCACCAAACACTTGTGTTTTGCCTTGGAAAGGCAGGGTGGGGCTTGTAGACCATCCCCACCCATCACCGGCAGTGGCTAGATGCCACCGGCTGGTTTTTGCTGCCACCGGCAATGTAGTTTGCCGGTCGGCACTATTTGTTGCCGGTCAGCACTTTTTTGTGCCGGTCGGCACTTTGTTTGGCCAAGATGGCATTTTTTGCCGGCCGATTGCTGTTCATCTGCTTTTGCAGATATTTTTGGACAGCTGTATAACTTTTGCTCCCCTCCATACACGTGTATGGAGGGATCTCCCTCTTGCAAAGCTTGTCTTGTAAGCTTTACAAGAGGCTTATAGAGAGGAGCTCTCTCTAAGGCAAAAAAAAGAGGCTTAGACATTTTTGAGAGAGGAAAATACAGAGAAGAGCTCTGGTTTTCTAGGGTTAGGGTTAGACATACACAACCTATCTCTCTTTTCCTCTCATTTTGTTCACTAGGTGTTTTGTGCCTTACTATTGCACACAAACACCTAGTGTTTCACCTTCCTCTAGGAGCTGAGGTTCTAAAGAGTGTGTTTTGAAGTTTTGGTCTTGGATTCAAGCTCAAGGAGGCCATTGGAGCACCATTGTTGAAGAAGGCATCAAGGGTGAGAAACTAGTCCTTTTTTCCTCCTTTTTTGCATTGATTTTCTACTAGTCTTAGAGCTGTTTTTGTGATTATTGTATAACATAAAAAAGTTCTATTTTTAAGCCCTCTTTATTGTTTATTAAGAGTGTTTTGTTGTTTGAGGGGTGTTGACCACCCTTAGGCCTCAAAAGGCCTCATTTTGAGCCATTTTGTGTTAGCTCCGGGATTTTGGTGTTGAGGTCTCTTCACCACTGAAATCTTGAGGGATTTCAGTGGTGAAGATGATCCTTTGAAGTCCCAAGAAGGAGAGGGCCACCCCTTCTCCTTGTTGTCCTTGAAAAGGGCACATTTTGGCCTCTTAAGGAAGCCTATGCTTGAGTGTGTGTTGAGCATATTTGATTTGTTTTTCATGCTTATATATCCATGATATAACATGATTTCAAGTTGGTTTTGGAACTCCATGCATGTTTAGCATAGTTGCCATGTAATGCCTTATTTGTGCCTTAACATGTTCTAGGTTGTTAGCCTTTGTTGGAGCATGTTTTAGGCTTGTATTTGTGAAGTTTATGTGCTTATTTTGACATGTTTTAGCTCTGTCCATAATCGTTTGGGTTGATCTTTGCATGCATTATATAGCTCTTTTGTATTTGGGCTTGTTGGCCTTGAGTATGTGCATGTGTAGCATGCCATCTTTGCATTGTTTTGGTGATTTGGGATCATTCTACATGTCATTTCAGTCCCATTTCCATGCTTGTTTGATTGCCTTGCATGCCTCTTTAATGCTTTGAAAGCATGTGTTGCAATGCTCCATGTTTTGGCCATGGTGTATGCCTTTGAATTTGGGCCACTTAGATGCCATCTAAGGAGTCCTTTGGCCTTGTTTTAACATGCTAAAAATCTGTTTTTAGTTGCTCAATGCATGCCATGTTTGTTGTGATAAAACATGCTTCAAAGCTTCATGATTCGCCTCAAGTATTTAGACCATGTTTGGTGCATGCTTGGCTTGATTTGTTGCTTGGTTTGGCATCATTTTATAGCATGATTTTAGGGCTCATGTTGCATGCTAATTGTCCATGTTTCCTCCCTTTCAAGTGTGCTTGAAGGTTGTTTAAATTGTGCCCAAGTGTAGGCCTTCCATCATGTGTATGTGTGCATGTGTTTTGGCTTCTTGTTTTGGTCATTTTGGCCACTGTTTTAGGCCTATTTTAGAGTTGCTTAATTCATGTATAAGTCCATCTTTGCACTCATTTGTATTGCCATATGCATGCTTGTATGCTTACATGAGTTAATTGCCATGCCATGTTGCATTCCTAGCTTGTATGCCTAGGTTGCATTGCATTTTGCATGCATGCCTTGTTCCTTGAATTGGTGATAGGAATTGGGCCTAATTTGTTTGATTGGTTTGCGTGCATTTGAAACCAAAGTTGCATGCTTGGTTCCTTGGTCCATCATGCATGGAAATGCGTGATTGGTGGTCCGAGAACCGAGGCACATGTCCCTTTGAGTCATTACAATGATAAGAGACATGGTTGGTGCATACATGCCTTGAAATATGCTGCCATGCCTTGTTTTGCCCTCTGTTGCTGTGAGTTGCAGGTTCTGCAGGAATACTCTGCCGACCGGCAGTGTAATGTGCCGACCGGCACTATTTTCTCTGCCGACAGCTTCAACTTTGTGCCGATGGCCATACAACACTGCCGGTGGAAATTTCATCTAGCCGGTGATGATCCCCTCTGTCCAAGGATGTAGCCCTGAGGTTTTGACAACCTCCAGAGGAGGAAAGGGAGGAAAACAGAGGCAGCTTGCGCATGGCGGCGCGTTTCCCGAGACGTTTTCCTGCTTTAATTAATTTGTTTAATTTGTTAATTAAATTAGTTAATTTGTAATATTAATTAGCTTGCGTAGTTAGTTAATTTGTAATATTTATTCGGTCCCTCCGAGCGAAGGCAAATCTGTAATAAGTGTGTGTGGGTGGTGTGTATGTCTTCCAACCTCACGTCTTTCTTCCCTTTTATTTACCTGCTTATGATGGTAGATTAGGGCACATTTATTTCAGCATACCTTATGCTATGCATGTGTGCATCCATGCATTTGTATTACATGCATTAGGCTCGGTACATCACGCTAACTGCATCAGTACTTCAATTCAAAAATTGAATATGTGTTAATCGTGGATTTTCACATGACATGTCTAGGATTAGCCGAGCCTATCTTAGCGACATTTTGTATGCGATGCATTAGGCACTTCACATGGACTTGGATCATGCATGTTTGCTAACAAGTTCTTTGTTTTGGCACGGAGTACTATGTAAGTATTTCCGCTTTAGCATATCGCATGAGTGTGAATGTTACCATGACAGCATGCTTAACATGTGGCTAGATGCTTATGTGTTAAAACTGTTTTGAATGCCTGTGGGTGAAGGCCGGATTGTTTGAGTTGGAAAAAACTCGTTGAAATCCGTATTTTAGCCTACTTGCGAGTAGCAAATTCCAAAGCATTTTCAAACCAAACGGATATGCAATGTTTATTTCCAAATTAGGCAATCTAGTCTATACTTGTTTGCTGTGCGCATAACATAGTAATTCTAGGCTAATAAATGGAATAAGAACACGTAAAGTTTTCAAAAACGGATATCACGGTTAGTAGAGGCCGGTCTTCGGACCGGGCGAAAGGGGGTGCTCATAGCTGACCTTCCCCGATCGTACCCAAGCTCCCGAGCCGAGACAACTCCGGTGATGACGGACATGTGGCCTTCGGCACCGAGTCAGGGTTTCCTAAATTCCCCCATTTTAAAATATTTAGGTGGCGACTCTGTATCTGGCAAAGCAGTCCATGTTTGGCACTTCTTTCAAAAAAATCTGTTTTTTCTCAAAACGATTTGCCGGATTTGGACTCTTTGGTTCAGACTTAGAACCGTGACACAAATCGAGTCCGAACTGTAGCACGAGGCCCCCTCCGCGGGCGCTGTCTACAACAACCCCAAACACAAAAGTGATCTTAAACAAACATTTTAAGCATGAAAAAACAGAACTTTTATTAGTTATGAGCTAAGCTTAAAACAACATGAAAGATAGGCTAAAAGCTTAAGCAAGAAAGGGGGTTTTAAAGGTCAAAAGCTCACCCTTGAAAACCCTCTTTATAACTGTAACTCCAGCAGGTTTTTCAAGCTCAAGGCAACCCAAGAACACCAAAATCAACCCCTAAGCACCTCAGTAGCAAAAGGATGGTGTTTGAGTGTGTGTTTGTGTGCTAAAGTAAGACAAATCTACACTTTTGAACACAAAAATGAAGAACAATAGTGATATAAAGACAAAGCTATATGTAACTCTCTTCCCTCAGCTTTTTCTGAACCTGGAGAAAGGAGGAGGAGCCTCCCTCTTATAGAATAGGAAAGCCAAAGCTTCTTGGAGAAGCTAAGCTTGAATGCCATCCCTCCATACACGTGTATGGAGGATGGCTCAAATGCTCTCTAGCTGTGCCAGCTGTCCTAAAATATCTCCAAAAAGGTGTCAAAAAGCAGTCGACCACTTGAAGTGGTCGGCCTGCTAGTAAAAGTGGTCGGCCGACCACTTTAGGTGGTCAACTAGAGCAGAAAATGGTCGGCCATAGGTGGGAGAGGTCAACACACTAAATGCAAGGTGGTATAGTGTGGTGGTCGACCAGAAAAAATGGTCCAAAGACCAAGAAAGCCAATTATCTGACAAGAAAACTAGCTGGAAAAAGAAAAAGTGGTCGGCCAGGAGAAATACTAGTCTCCCACCCTTGTACCACCTTCCAAACAAGGAAAGCAAGGTTTGTACCAAAAACAAACCAAAGCGAATGCAAGACGAGAAATCAAGAGGCGAAACACGCGGCCAAAAGCCCCGAAAACTAGCCGACGAGCATCAAAAGTGGTATGCGACCACAAAAGTGGTCTCTCGGACTACAGTGTTCCTCTAGGTAGAGGTAACAAGGTGTGGTTCAAAAACCACGCCAAACGGAGAATGGTAAGCGGTCCCGAGACAAGGCGCGCGACCAAAGGCTCCAAAAATCGGAAACTAGTCTCTAAACGGGAAAAGTGGCCTACGACCACGAAAAGTAGTCTACGACCAAAGAGAGATGGTCTACAAGACCACTCCCTCCCTCCAAGAAGGAAAAACAAGACTTGGTCTGCAAACAGAGTCAAAGCACAAAGAGTTCAGAGGCCTGGAGGCAAGGCTCTCAGCCAAAACTCTAAAACCTCTAAACGAGCACAACATGCACCATCGCCGAGCGCTCAATCGATGATGTCTGAGTCTTAATGTCGGTCAAAAATGGGGTGTCTATACCCGTGATCAAAACACACATGTAGATGCCCTGGCTTGCCTAGCCTGCGCCATTAACTCAGAGATTAAATGGACAATTGAAGTAGGTTTCATCCCTAAGCCGAGCATTGGCCCTTTAGAAGAAGTTCAGATCAATGTCATAGCGTTAGGTTCGAGTTAGATGGACTCCATTGTTGCATTCCTATCTTCCGAACAGCTCCCGTCGGATAGGAAAGAATCACACAAGCTGCGAAACAAAGGAGCCCCCGCTACTGGGGCGGATTGTGATAGAGCTCAGCCAGCCAGAGGTGGCTTCCGGCTATAGCCACGACATGTCAGCACCAACCCAGACCCTCGATCAGGCTGAGGCCAGGGGAAAGGACAAGGCAAAGGTAGACGCCGACCCTATTGAGCAACTGCTATGGGCAGTCGAGGCTTTGAAGGCCAGAGGGATGAACAAGCAACAAACATCTGCAATAGTGACCAAAGCTGTAGGTGATGCTTTCCCCGCTCCAACCAAGGGCAGTTCAAGCCAGACAGAAAACCGGGATGGGCCCCGTCATGCCCAGACAATTCCAGTGGTTCCCAACCCTGCATCGGGGAAGGTTCAAAAAGCCAAGGCAGCGCCAGCCGATCCTTTCGCCAGCGCATCTGGCAAGAATCCTCAAACTGCAAAGTACCTGCCCCGAGGGCGCAGGGTTTTTCCTGACCTCCACATGCCTTTGTCTAGGGCATTGCTGATATTGGCAAAGAATGGGCATCTTAAGCCTTTGGAGCCCCGGCCACTCCCGAAGAACCTCCCCGCCACTCATGATGCTACCTTGTACTGCGCGTACCATCAACAGTCCGGTCACAGTACCGATGGATGTTCCCGCCTTCGTCATGAAGTGCAGGATTTGATTGATAACAAGGTTATCCTACCACCTACCTCAGGCAAGCCCGTCACCACTCAGTTGTTGGACTTCGAGGGCTCAGATACTGCGAGTATGTAAAGTGAACCGCCTGCGGGCAACATTTGGTACATTTTTGGATGAAGCGTCTGGCACGCATTTTTGAGCATCGGTGAGACCGAGTTTTGTAAATCCTGGCTCGGATGTCGAGTCAGTCTTTTGTTTTTGAGTCTGTCTCTTTGTCTTAAGTCAGTCTTTTGCTTAAGGGTCTGTCTTGTTGTATCGAGTCAGTCCCCGTTGTATATAATACCTGGTGATTCTGGGGTTGTTGTCCCGAACACCATTTTGTTTTGTAATTATTATCTGTTTTGTTTTGAGTCTGTTTCTGCCGAGGGGCCAGTTGCACCAACAAAGCCGATTGAAACAGCTGTTGCTATCTCAAACTTCATGCTTGCTTTCAGCATAAGTGCCAGAGAATTTGATTGGGCTGACAGTACATCTCGCCTGCTCTCCTGTGTGCCAAACTCATTGCATTAACCTAAGTTTTCCAAAAAACAAACTTTTTAAACACTGCGGTGATGAAAACGAAGAGGAAGGAATTCCTCGGGTTTTGTAAAATTTTGATCATTTTGAGAGAAAGAGAGGCGTGCTAAGCCTTTTTATGAATGAAATCATGCTTGTCGGCGTGAGTACTGAGAAGGATCCTGGCCTGATCCAGATTGGTTCCACACTATCTTCGGCACGAGCGATTTGTCGCTTTCTTAAAAAACTTTCAAAAACAAATGTTTTACGCGGCCCTGCGAAGACCTGTGTGGAATCGCTCTTGAGATTGTGCAGCCTAGGATCGCTCTCAGCCTCAAGATTCGACCTGTTGTCTTGAACCTCGAACTCATCCGGAACATTCAACAGTCAACCGCCAGAAAAGGCCCGTGTGGCCAGTTTTGAAGCAGCCCTCGAGCAAGAGGCACCAAAGCCGAATCGGAAGGAGTAGATCTCGCCGGAAGAAGCTCGTGGAGCAACCGTGATGGATTCTTCTGCAAATCAGTGCAACAGCCGTTCTCCTGGACACAGAGAGGCTTCAATTCCAAAAAAAAAAACCATTTGGCATGGACTTGCTACACTTTTACCCTTTGAGAGGCTCGCTGGGCCGAAAACCCGGAAGGGCGGCCCAGGCAAAAGTTAGAGCAAGAGAAAAATACAAAAAAGAAGAAAAGAAAAAGACAAAAAATGCAAAAAAAAGAAGAAAGAAGAAAAAGAAATGAAAAAGCAAGAAATAGAAAATGAAAAGAAGCTCGCAAGGTCGAAAACCCGCATTGGGCGCCTTGGCAAAAGTGAGAGCCTAAAAAAGTGAAGGTTAAAATACCCGAGTGGACCTTAACCGGAACTACGTAAGGCTTGATTCCCATGTATGGGATACGTAGGCAACTTCATCATGAAGTCCAGCCCCCAACGCTTTCATAAGCGTCTCAGTCCATGCAATGGTTTCAATTTCACTTCAAAGTCCAGTGGCCAACACTCTTCAAGGTGATTGTGTCCATATATGTGTTGTGACCGTCTTCGTCATCTCTGTGTCTAAGAGCTCGACCACCGCCAATGAAGACTGTTTACAGATTGCTGCGGCACCATCCCAAACAAGGGGCAACTTTCCGTTGCCACCAGCCGCCGTGAGCCGCCATTCAAACTAGGGGCAACTTTCCGTTGCCTCCCACCCTCCTTCAAACCAGGGGCAATTTTCCATTGCCTCCGATCCGAGGTTGCGCATCTCGAAGGGTAAGTTTCATGCTTGTTAAGCATCAGCTGTTTGAAAAAAATAGTTTTTGAAAATTTTTACTGAGGTTGACTATTTTCTCGAAAACTATTTCGTTTTCCAAAACCGGACCATTGTCTTGGATCCAAAAGGAAAATTTTCAGTGCATGCTGCCTGACTTGCATGTTTTTCAAATCAAAAATTGAACAAGTACGTTAATCCGACTCTCGTTTTGATCAAAACCGTTTTAGTAGAAAGCAAAAACGAAAGAATGGTTAAAATGATGAACTAGGGGGATAGTTGAGCCAGGCGTTCTGCCTTACCCCGGTCATCGACGTACTTGCCAGAAGGGCGCTCTACCCGCCAGAAGAAATAGCCGTGAGCTAACGATGTTGAGCATGAACCCACAACTTCCTATTCATCCATCAATCACCCCGGGGAGGGATGAAAAATGAGAGATTGAAGAATAGAGAGGTGTAAGTTGAGAGAAAAGTGAGGAAAAGGGTTTTGAGAGAAAATCCGAGCTTGAGAGTCGAGTGATGTGAGGATCACAAATCAGAAAGGGTGGGAAACAATACCCAGATTGAACTGGCTCCTCGTGGTCCGAGGTCCCCCATCTTCGTTTACGCGTCTGTGTGTCGTGTCTCTTTCATTTGACGGTCTCGTCTTTTGTTTTGAGTCTCTTTCCGAGCTTGTCTCGTCGTGTTTAGGTCGTGTACCTCTTTATTTGAGTCCTCCCTGCTGTGTTCAGTTGTAGGCTCGATATCCCGGTTTGAAAAACCCTCATTCAATTTCAAAAATCATTTATGCTCAGAATGCTGTGCCATTCTCTACATTTGAACGCATTTCGACACCAACCAGTTCCATCTTTGAGGTCCGTCCTGTCAAATTGGGCTGTTTGTTCAGAAATTGCTGTGTGCAGAATGAATCGAATGCTGTGTTATGGGCTGTACACGGATTAATCCCCAACAGAGTAAGGGCTGTGTGTCCAGAATCAGGCAGTGGGTTGCTTGGGTGTATTTTGTTGTTGGCTGTTCAAGTTATCTGATTATTACAGTGCAAGTGTTCAATTTTCAGACAACCAATCAATTCCATTTACATTGAGGTGTAACATGATGAGATGCGATGCAGTGCATGAAATGTGTAAATGTAAACACTTTTCAGATAAAAAGTCTGTTTCATTTCATTATCTTTTCAAATGTACAAGTTTTGGAAACAAAAATCTGCCTGCGGCAGTACAAGGTAATCTATCTACCAACAAAAAAACAAAAGTACAAGAAAGAAAGAAAAGATAGCAAAAATCTGCATCTGTGTCAAGCACCCCGAAGGGTCGTCAGTCCATCCTGGTCCTCTTCCTGGACGAAGGTCCAGGAGCATCAACAGCGTCGTCGTCAGAGCCCGAGCTAGAGCCGTCTCCGGTCTCCTCCTCCGATGACCCTGCCTCCGCCTCTGACTCCTCGTCGTCATCATCGTCCGGGGCTGGAGCTCGCGAGCTGCTCCCGACGTGAGTACGCCCACCCCTAGTGCGGGGAAATATCCTGCCCTCCTCGTCTCTCCCCCGAGCAGGGACAGCAGGTCTAGCTGGAGCACCTCCTGCCATGGGAATCTGGAAAGGAGGCTGAAAAAGTGCACAAAAGTGAAATACATCAGTATGTCGTGAGCAGTTTATCAGTGCAGAATGCAGTGTATGAGTACAGTGTATGAATGCCGTGAGCAGTTTGTCAGTACAGAGTTTAGTGCAGAATGCAGTGTATGCAGTGTATCAGATGCTGCGAGATCAGTATGTCAGGTGTTGTGCCGTGCATCAGATTATGCAAAGCAGTGTATGAATGGTTTGAGGCCAGTGTCAGAAGGACATACCGGTATGCTGTAGACGGCCAAGAGGTCAAATGTCCGCTGGAGCATCCCCATCATCGAGGCATTCATCGCCAACGACTGACGGGTGTACTCAGAAGAAGCCTGCAAAAGTATCAGATGCATCAGTATTCTATGGAATATCAAGTAAACTAAAATGAAATGACTGTACGAAGTGCAGTGATACATACCGGCGGAAGGTCGGGGATGTCAGTGAACTCATGCCCAGCCAATGGAGGGGCGAAGGGGATCTGATAGGTCGACCCACCCTGCCCCTGGAAAGTCAGTACAGCAGGCAGGGCAGGCCAGCCAGCTCCTCGTCCTCCCTGCACTCTACCCCTACCACGGACCCGGGCCCTCCTCGAAGATCCGGCCCCTACTCCTGCTCCGGCCCCAGCCGCCGATGCTACAGGCCTGGCCCCCTCTGCTCGACGGCCGCTCAAAGGTCGCATCAGGTACGTCCGCACGTACTCCTGATAGTCGCCGGTGCCTCGGAAGCCGGCCTCCTCCCAGCCGATGGAGTAATCATCCAGCTGCTCAGTGGTCAGCCCCTCGGTCTCCCTCATCTCTGCAGGAGGGTGAGCCGGGACTATCTGCTCAGGTAACCCGCGGGTCTGGCGTAGAAAACGCTCCCCCAGGTACCAAGCCCGACAGACCGGGCCCTCAAGCAGAATCCGGAAACGCGAGGTCTCCTCAGCACCAGGGAACCGACCCCGCATCGCCGACGGCAGCGAAGCCCATGGCCGCCATGTGATCTGAAAGTGACAGACAGTTTGTTATCTACTGTTATTGAAACATGCAGTGGGAAAGCGAAGCTAAACGAACTGAAAGTAAAGCATACCTCTGTGGGGGTGATGGTGTCGAAATATCGGCGGAAGAAGCCGAACGTCTCCCGTGGTCGCCGGGTGCATCTCCCGTCAAAACAACTCGAGAAGGGAACAGCCGGAGGAGGCTCCGCAACTGGCACAGGTGCAAGCCTAGGGAAGTAGGCGTAAACCCACAGCTGCAAAACATATGTCAGTATGACCATCAGATAAAGCAGGATATACAGAATGAAGCAGAAATGGCAGAGCCGTGTGTTGAGCCGTGTATTGTGTACAGTGTACAGTGTGAGCAGTGTACAGTCAGTGTAAAGCAGAATGTATGTGCGTGCCGTGTGTACAGTATACAGTAAGTGTAAAGCAGACTACAGTGTGTGCAGTGTACAGAGTACAGAAAGTACGAGACAGAAATGAAAAGTGGAGAAGAAATGTACCTCCCAAGCCCGCCAGTAACCTCCGAGCAGCTGGCCGCTGCCGCGAGAAGCCGAGCTCATATAGCCGTACAGGGTGGCCAGAGCAGCGCCGCCCCAGTCGTAGTGCAAGATGTCTCGGACGTCCACCAGTGCACTGAGAAGGCAGAGAGGCACGGTGTTCGCCCGGTCGGCGAAGATAGTAGTCCCGAACAGGAACATGAGGAAGCCGCGGGCATACCTCTCCACGTCCTCCTCGGTCATCTGAGTCTCCTCCCCCAGTGCGGGCTGGACCCTGAACTGTGCCTCGAACCAAGAGTATCGGACGAAGCCTGGACGAGCTAGCGGTGGCGCCTCCCCCAGTAGATGGACCTGAGCGGCGGTCCACTCATCCATGTCAGTGTCGAAAGGGATCGGATCACCCCCTACCCCGATGCCTGTGAGCATCGAGAAGTCATAAGGGGTCATCGTCATATCCCCCGCAGCAGAAAAGTGGAACGAATCGGTGGTGTCCCACCATCTCTCCGCCAGAGCGGCAAGGAGAGGTCTGCATGTGGAGAGCCTAGAGAGCCCTCGGCAGAAGGTGCCGAAGCCCGCTCGGTCCACGATGCGCTGGACCGCATCAGGGAGCTCGTCATACCACTCCCGTGCACCAGTATTCCCATACCCGCGAATGGTATGGGAACCCTCCTGCAAACAGAAAATGACAATGGCAAGACAACATTCAAAATGCAGTTTTGAAAAGACAGATATGGCATGTATGCAAGTTTGTCAGATTCAGGCAAATACCGGGTGCCGGTGTGCTTACAGTGAAATACGTGTGCTGTGTCAGCGTGTTTAGGTGTTTCAGAACAGATGTAGCGTGTGTGCAAATCTAACGGATTCAGATAAATACTGGGTACCAGTGTGTATGCAGTGAAATACAGTGTGTGCCGTGTGTTTGGGTGATCCAGGGCTAGTGCAGTGTGTGTGCATGTGTCAGTCTCAAGCAGATATCAGTTGTATGTATGTTTACAGTCAACTATGGTCTACGGCATATCAGATTTCAGCAATTAAAGAATATAGCTAACTATGGCAGTTTTGTATCCTACATTGCAGAAAGTAAAGCAGAAGATGAAAAGTTACCTCGGGAGTGCCGAATGAAAGGTGGGAGGTAGGCTCACGCAGCAGTAGCTCAGGGGCCGCGTACCTCTCAAAGCTCCGGAACTGACGCAGGCCGTCTGGGGGCAGAACGTGGATCGCCGGCTGGTAGGTCGCCGGGTCGAACGGGCGCTCGCTCAGTGGTAAGACCTCGACCCCGGGATCCATCTCGTGGTCCGGGGGAGTCCCGCCACGTGGAATGTCGTCCGCCATGTAGAGAATGGTGTGAAAATGGCCGGAAAAGGGAAAACCGAGCCGGAATATGAAGAGTCAACCGAAAAGTCAACTCTCGAGAGGGTCGGAAATGGCCGGGGAGGCCGGAACGTGAAGAGGCACGGAAATGAAGAGGAAAGTGAGGGGAACAAACCCCGAAAAGGCGAGAACGCCGAACGAGGCACCGAAACGAGAATGTGATCGGTGGAAAATGTCCGAAACGCGAAGAGGATCGCGAATCCGACGACGAAACAGGCGTAGAACGCGAAGAAATGGACGAAAAATGAGAGAGAAGCACTCTAGAGAGAGAAAGGAAGGGATTTCGGCGGTGGAGAAGTGAAGGAATAGGGCTTGAAGCCCTATTTTATAACACCCAAGGTGAAAAGACAAAACTGCCCCGCACCAGCAACTGTTTGCCGGTCGGCACCTTTTTGTGGCGGTCGGTACTTTTTTTTGTGCCGATGGAATTGTTTTTGTGCCGATGGCCAGCCGGTGGCCTCCCCTTTCGGCCGGTGGGGTTCCCACAGCCTTGTTTAGGCCATTTGAGCTGTTTTGGGTCTTCATAGCTCAAGAAAGTGCAAGAAAGTGCATCTCCGACGCTCAACCGGCCTCCGTTCTGACCGCGGGCCGTGTCTCCAGTGCGTGGCACTCGAATTCGTGCAAGGTGTATCTTTTTTGTATCCTTTTAAATTCAAAAGTTTCCCCATGTGTGTTGCACAAGTTCATCACACTACTTCTGTGCATTGCATCGCACTGTTGTGCGCCGCACATTTGCATTGTTATGCACGTGTTACATGCGTTGCAACACGCACCCCTTTGCATTGTCGTGCACATTTCTCATGCATCATTGCATTTCCATTCCATGCATTGTCATGCATTCCGGAATACGTGCGTTGTTGCGCATTTAAGCCCATTTTACACTCCGTGTGGCATGCATGTCACACTTGGCATCGCACTGTTTTGTGCATTGTATTGTTCGCGCTGTTTTGCGCATCGCACTGTTTTGTGCATTGTATTGTTCGCGCTGTTTTGCGCATCGCACTGTTTTGTGCATTGTATTGTTCGCGCTGTTTTGCGCATCGCACTGTTTTGTGCATTGTATTGTTCGCGCTGTTTTGCGCATCGCACTGTTTTGTGCATTGTATTATTCGCGCTGTTTTGCGCATCGCACTGTTTTGTGCATTGTATTGTTCGCGCTGTTTTGCGCATCGCACTGTTTTGTGCATTGTATTGTTTGCGCTGTTTTGCGCATCGCACTGTTTTGTGCATTGTATTGTTCGCGCTGCTTTGCGCATCGCACTGTTTTGTGCATTGTATTATTCGCGCTGTTTTGCGCATCGCACTGTTTTGTGCATTGTATTGTTCGCGCTGTTTTGCGCATCGCACTGTTTTGTGCATTGTATTGTTCGCGCTGTTTTGCGCATCGCACTGTTTTGTGCATTGTATTGTTCGCGCTGTTTTGCGCATCGCACTGTTTTTGTGCATTGTATTGTTCGCGCTGTTTTGCGCATCGCGCTGTTTTGTGCATTGTATTGTTCGCGCTGTTTTGCGCATCGCACTGTTTTGTGCATTGAATTGTTCGCGCTGTTCTGCGCATTGCACTGTTTTGTGCATTTCAAAATTGTTTGCGCTGTTTTGCGCATCTCATTGCATTTTGCATGCATTCCATCGCACTGTCCTGTGCACTCGCGCATAGCGCTATCTTGCACATCATACCATCGTGCAACGCATGGTCTGGCGAGACCTTAAACACGCATGGTCTGGCGAGACCTTAAACACGCACGGTCTGGCGAGACCTTAAACACGCACGGTCTAGGAGACCTTAAATCCTTTGGAGGTGCGAAACCTTCAGCGCATTGTCACGCGTCTTGTAAATACCCCCGTGGTCTGGCGAGACCTTAAACACGCATGGTCTGGCGAGACCTTAAACACGTACGGTCTAGGAGACCTTAAACCCTTGGAAGGTGCAAGACCTTTATTGCATTGGTGTGCACACTATTGCTTTGTACATATCTTAAGCCGCGTGTTGTCGCGCATCTCATGCAACTTGCATTTCACTTGCATCATTTGCATTTCAAAAAAAAACAAACAAAAACATGCATTGTCATGCATACATTTTGCATTCCGGTCTGGCGAGACCTTAAACACGCATGGTCTGGCGAGACCTTAAACACGTCCGGTCTAGGAGACCTTAAATCCTCTGAAGGTGCAATTCCTTCGGTGTTTGTCGTGCCCGAACGACTTTTCGGTGGTCTGGTAAAGCCACCAGTCTGTGCTTGCGATGAGTTCCTAGAAGACCAACTGGGACGGTGGAAACTAGAGTTCGAACGGCTTATGCCTAGAACGCAAAGGTTCGGGAGTTCCGAGACTAAAGTCTGGTTTAAATACCCAGAGGTTTACCCTCGGCTTGAAATCTGTATGGAAGCCCCATAGGTTGAGACGGCATGTCTACGCCTCAGTTCTGGATACTGAACCAACCTAGTATATCACCCTGTTGGTAAGATAGGGAAAGTTGCAATCATAGTCATTGCATCATAGTGCATTGTCATGCACTTGCATTGTAGTTTGCATGCATTCATCGCATCACCTTCCGCCTTTGGCTTGCGCCTTTCCAGGTCGAGCTTGGTCTAGTATGTGTCCTTACATTTCATGTTAAAACACAGTTCTGTATGTGTATCGCGCCGATTCCACGTTGATATGTTGGTTGAGGGTTGCGGCACCTTTTCTGTGTTACACATGGCTCGTATGTATACATGCCTTTCCTAGGCAAGATTTGGTTTGGCTTGTATGCCATATCCATTGTATCCATTCCATTGCATATTTGTAAATATTGCATTGTAGATTGCATGCATTCATTGCATCACCTTCCGCCTTTGGCTTGCGCCTTTCCAGGTTGAGCTTGGTCCGGTATGTGCCCTTACTTTTCATGTTAAAACACAGTTCTGTATGTGTATCGCGCCGATTCCACGTTGATATGTTGGTTGAGGGTTGCGGCACCTTTTCTGTGTTACACATGGCTTGTATGTATGCATGCCTTTCCTAGGCAAGATTTGGTTTGGCCTGCGTGCCATATCTATCCATTACATTGTAGTTTAATTTTTGCATCCGGCATTAGGATCGTAGTCCTTCCTCCAGCGGGTTGTTTCCCCACTTATGTCAATTCCACCCAATGCTTGTTCTTGCGTCTGTCTACAATACTCATAGTTCAGTTGACCGTTCTATGGTAGACAGACTTGTTATCTCCATCAATCTATTTGACATAGGTGTGGTTTCGAACCGCTCGTGATTGGATCACGATCCAAATGCTTTGCATGTAGCTTGCATTGTTTCAAATACATTGCATCTTCATTTGCATTGTTTATACATTGTTTTGTATATATTGCATTTCGAGTACACCACATTTGCATTGTCATGCATGTTGCTAACCATATTGTACCTGTTAAGTTTGTTTTCTTTTCAGGCGCGATATTGTATGTACGGTTCATTTGAAGCTGGTGCAACCAGACGAGCCGCACAGGTATTGTATCTCCCGAGTGAGACGTATTGAGAATTCCATAATTCTCTTACATCCTTTCTGCATTATAGTGTAGTTTGGTATGCTAGCTTAAAATTGTCGCATGTTTGCTTCATTACAGCTTTCTTTGCATGATCATAAGTTATGCTCGGCTCTGTGCATTGTCTTGCATTTTGCCCCTGCCTCCGGGCGCATATCTTATTTGTCTTGTATGTTTGTCTGAGTCTTCGGCCTTGTCAAAAATGGGTCGTCTCTGGGCTTTGACATTCACTCCCGTCATTGTTATGACTTTCGAGTTCTGTCAAAGAGGGGCAACTGTAGACACCCCATTTTTGACCGTCCTCAAGACTTGGACGTCACTGTTTGAACACACGGTGATCTTCCATGTTTGTGTTCGTTTGGAGTTCCCGGAGGTCTCGGCTCACGCGCCTTGCCTCAGGATCCCCGAACTCGACCGTTTAGTGTCTGGTTTTGCACCAAACACTTGTGTTTTGCCTTGGAAAGGCAGGGTGGGGCTTGTAGACCATCCCCACCCATCACCGGCAGTGGCTAGATGCCACCGGCTGGTTTTTGCTGCCACCGGCAATGTAGTTTGCCGGTCGGCACTATTTGTTGCCGGTCAGCACTTTTTTGTGCCGGTCGGCACTTTGTTTGGCCAAGATGGCATTTTTTGCCGGCCGATTGCTGTTCATCTGCTTTTGCTGATATTTTTGGACAGCTGTATAACTTTTGCTCCCCTCCATACACGTGTATGGAGGGATCTCCCTCTTGCAAAGCTTGTCTTGTAAGCTTTACAAGAGGCTTATAGAGAGGAGCTCTCTCTAAGGCAAAAAAAAGAGGCTTAGACATTTTTGAGAGAGGAAAATACAGAGAAGAGCTCTGGTTTTCTAGGGTTAGGGTTAGACATACACAACCTATCTCTCTTTTCCTCTCATTTTGTTCACTAGGTGTTTTGTGCCTTACTATTGCACACAAACACCTAGTGTTTCACCTTCCTCTAGGAGCTGAGGTTCTAAAGAGTGTGTTTTGAAGTTTTGGTCTTGGATTCAAGCTCAAGGAGGCCATTGGAGCACCATTGTTGAAGAAGGCATCAAGGGTGAGAAACTAGTCCTTTTTTCCCCCTTTTTTGCATTGATTTTCTACTAGTCTTAGAGCTTTTTTGTGATTATTGTATAACATAAAAAAGTTCTATTTTTAAGCCCTCTTTATTGTTTATTAAGAGTGTTTTGTTGTTTGAGGGGTGTTGACCACCCTTAGGCCTCAAAAGGCCTCATTTTGAGCCATTTTGTGTTAGCTCCGGGATTTTGGTGTTGAGGTCTCTTCACCACTGAAATCTTGAGGGATTTCAGTGGTGAAGATGATCCTTTGAAGTCCCAAGAAGGAGAGGGCCACCCCCTCTCCTTGTTGTCCTTGAAAAGGGCACATTTTGGCCTCTTAAGGAAGCCTATGCTTGAGTGTGTGTTGAGCATATTTGATTTGTTTTTCATGCTTATATATCCATGATATAACATGATTTCAAGTTGGTTTTGGAACTCCATGCATGTTTAGCATAGTTGCCATGTAATGCCTTATTTGTGCCTTAACATGTTCTAGGTTGTTAGCCTTTGTTGGAGCATGTTTTAGGCTTGTATTTGTGAAGTTTATGTGCTTATTTTGACATGTTTTAGCTCTGTCCATAATCGTTTGGGTTGATCTTTGCATGCATTATATAGCTCTTTTGTATTTGGGCTTGTTGGCCTTGAGTATGTGCATGTGTAGCATGCCATCTTTGCATTGTTTTGGTGATTTGGGATCATTCTACATGTCATTTCAGTCCCATTTCCATGCTTGTTTGATTGCCTTGCATGCCTCTTTAATGCTTTGAAAGCATGTGTTGCAATGCTCCATGTTTTGGCCATGGTGTATGCCTTTGAATTTGGGCCACTTAGATGCCATCTAAGGAGTCCTTTGGCCTTGTTTTAACATGCTAAAAATCTGTTTTTAGTTGCTCAATGCATGCCATGTTTGTTGTGATAAAGCATGCTTCAAAGCTTCATGATTCGCCTCAAGTATTTAGACCATGTTTGGTGCATGCTTGGCTTGATTTGTTGCTTGGTTTGGCATCATTTTATAGCATGATTTTAGGGCTCATGTTGCATGCTAATTGTCCATGTTTCCTCCCTTTCAAGTGTGCTTGAGGGTTGTTTAAATTGTGCCCAAGTGTAGGCCTTCCATCATGTGTATGTGTGCATGTGTTTTGGCTTCTTGTTTTGGTCATTTTGGCCACTGTTTTAGGCCTATTTTAGAGTTGCTTAATTCATGTATAAGTCCATCTTTGCACTCATTTGTATTGCCATATGCATGCTTGTATGCTTACATGAGTTAATTGCCATGCCATGTTGCATTCCTAGCTTGTATGCCTAGGTTGCATTGCATTTTGCATGCATGCCTTGTTCCTTGAATTGGTGATAGGAATTGGGCCTAATTTGTTTGATTGGTTTGCGTGCATTTGAAACCAAAGTTGCATGCTTGGTTCCTTGGTCCATCATGCATGGAAATGCGTGATTGGTGGTCCGAGAACCGAGGCACATGTCCCTTTGAGTCATTACAATGATAAGAGACATGGTTGGTGCATACATGCCTTGAAATATGCTGCCATGCCTTGTTTTGCCCTCTGTTGCTGTGAGTTGCAGGTTCTGCAGGAATACTCTGCCGACCGGCAGTGTAATGTGCCGACCGGCACTATTTTCTCTGCCGACAGCTTCAACTTTGTGCCGATGGCCATACAACACTGCCGGTGGAAATTTCATCTAGCCGGTGATGATCCCCTCTGTCCAAGGATGTAGCCCTGAGGTTTTGACAACCTCCAGAGGAGGAAAGGGAGGAAAACAGAGGCAGCTTGCGCATGGCGGCGCGTTTCCCGAGACGTTTTCCTGCTTTAATTAATTTGTTTAATTTGTTAATTAAATTAGTTAATTTGTAATATTAATTAGCTTGCGTAGTTAGTTAATTTGTAATATTTATTCGGTCCCTCCGAGCGAGGGCAAATCTGTAATAAGTGTGTGTGGGTGGTGTGTATGTCTTCCAACCTCACGTCTTTCTTCCCTTTTATTTACCTGCTTATGATGGTAGATTAGGGCACATTTATTTCAGCATACCTTATGCTATGCATGTGTGCATCCATGCATTTGTATTACATGCATTAGGCTCGGTACATCACGCTAACTGCATCAGTACTTCAATTCAAAAATTGAATATGTGTTAATCGTGGATTTTCACATGACATGTCTAGGATTAGCCGAGCCTATCTTAGCGACATTTTGTATGCGATGCATTAGGCACTTCACATGGACTTGGATCATGCATGTTTGCTAACAAGTTCTTTGTTTTGGCACGGAGTACTATGTAAGTATTTCCGCTTTAGCATATCGCATGAGTGTGAATGTTACCATGACAGCATGCTTAACATGTGGCTAGATGCTTATGTGTTAAAACTGTTTTGAATGCCTATGGGTGAAGGCCGGATTGTTTGAGTTGGAAAAAACTCGTTGAAATCCGTATTTTAGCCTACTTGCGAGTAGCAAATTCCAAAGCATTTTCAAACCAAACGGATATGCAATGTTTATTTCCAAATTAGGCAATCTAGTCTATACTTGTTTGTTGTGCGCATAACATAGTAATTCTAGGCTAATAAATGGAATAAGAACACGTAAAGTTTTCAAAAACGGATATCACGGTTAGTAGAGGCCGGTCTTCGGACCGGGCGAAAGGGGGTGCTCATAGCTGACCTTCCCCGATCGTACCCAAGCTCCCGAGCCGAGACAACTCCGGTGATGACGGACATGTGGCCTTCGGCACCGAGTCAGGGTTTCCTAAATTCCCCCATTTTAAAATATTTAGGTGGCGACTCTGTATCTGGCAAAGCAGTCCATGTTTGGCACTTCTTTCAAAAAAATCTGTTTTTTCTCAAAACGATTTGCCGGATTTGGACTCTTTGGTTCAGACTTAGAACCGTGACACAAATCGAGTCCGAACTGTAGCACGAGGCCCCCTCCGCGGGCGCTGTCTACAACAACCCCAAACACAAAAGTGATCTTAAACAAACATTTTAAGCATGAAAAAACAGAACTTTTATTAGTTATGAGCTAAGCTTAAAACAACATGAAAGATAGGCTAAAAGCTTAAGCAAGAAAGGGGGTTTTAAAGGTCAAAAGCTCACCCTTGAAAACCCTCTTTATAACTGTAACTCCAGCAGGTTTTTCAAGCTCAAGGCAACCCAAGAACACCAAAATCAACCCCTAAGCACCTCAGTAGCAAAAGGATGGTGTTTGAGTGTGTGTTTGTGTGCTAAAGTAAGACAAATCTACACTTTTGAACACAAAAATGAAGAACAATAGTGATATAAAGACAAAGCTATATGTAACTCTCTTCCCTCAGCTTTTTCTAAACCTGGAGAAAGGAGGAGGAGCCTCCCTCTTATAGAAGAGGAAAGCCAAAGCTTCTTGGAGAAGCTAAGCTTGAATGCCATCCCTCCATACACGTGTATGGAGGATGGCTCAAATGCTCTCTAGCTGTGCCAGCTGTCCTAAAATATCTCCAAAAAGGTGTCAAAAAGCAGTCGACCACTTGAAGTGGTCGGCCTGCTAGTAAAAGTGGTCGGCCGACCACTTTAGGTGGTCAACTAGAGCAGAAAATGGTCGGCCATAGGTGGGAGAGGTCAACACACTAAATGCAAGGTGGTAGTGTGGTGGTCGACCAGAAAAAATGGTCCAAAGACCAAGAAAGCCAATTATCTGACAAGAAAACTAGCTGGAAAAAGAAAAAGTGGTCGGCCAGGAGAAATACTAGTCTCCCACCCTTGTACCACCTTCCAAACAAGGAAAGCAAGGTTTGTACCAAAAACAAACCAAAGCGAATGCAAGACGAGAAATCAAGAGGCGAAACACGCGGCCAAAAGCCCCGAAAACTAGCCGACGAGCATCAAAAGTGGTATGCGACCACAAAAGTGGTCTCTCGGACTACAGTGTTCCTCTAGGTAGAGGTAACAAGGTGTGGTTCAAAAACCACGCCAAACGGAGAATGGTAAGCGGTCCCGAGACAAGGCGCGCGACCAAAGGCTCCAAAAATCGGAAACTAGTCTCTAAACGGGAAAAGTGGCCTACGACCACGAAAAGTAGTCTACGACCAAAGAGAGATGGTCTACAAGACCACTCCCTCCCTCCAAGAAGGAAAAACAAGACTTGGTCTGCAAACAGAGTCAAAGCACAAAGAGTTCAGAGGCCTGGAGGCAAGGCTCTCAGCCAAAACTCTAAAACCTCTAAACGAGCACAACATGCACCATCGCCGAGCGCTCAATCGATGATGTCTGAGTCTTAATGTCGGTCAAAAATGGGGTGTCTATACCCGTGATCAAAACACACATGTAGATGCCCTGGCTTGCCTAGCCTGCGCCATTAACTCAGAGATTAAATGGACAATTGAAGTAGGTTTCATCCCTAAGCCGAGCATTGGCCCTTTAGAAGAAGTTCAGATCAATGTCATAGCGTTAGGTTCGAGTTAGATGGACTCCATTGTTGCATTCCTATCTTCCGAACAGCTCCCGTCGGATAGGAAAGAATCACACAAGCTGCGAAACAAAGGAGCCCCCGCTACTGGGGCGGATTGTGATAGAGCTCAGCCAGCCAGAGGTGGCTTCCGGCTATAGCCACGACATGTCAGCACCAACCCAGACCCTCGATCAGGCTGAGGCCAGGGGAAAGGACAAGGCAAAGGTAGACGCCGACCCTATTGAGCAACTGCTATGGGCAGTCGAGGCTTTGAAGGCCAGAGGGATGAACAAGCAACAAACATCTGCAATAGTGACCAAAGCTGTAGGTGATGCTTTCCCCGCTCCAACCAAGGGCAGTTCAAGCCAGACAGAAAACCGGGATGGGCCCCGTCATGCCCAGACAATTCCAGTGGTTCCCAACCCTGCATCGGGGAAGGTTCAAAAAGCCAAGGCAGCGCCAGCCGATCCTTTCGCCAGCGCATCTGGCAAGAATTCTCAAACTGCAAAGTACCTGCCCCGAGGGCGCAGGGTTTTTCCTGACCTCCACATGCCTTTGTCTAGGGCATTGCTGATATTGGCAAAGAATGGGCATCTTAAGCCTTTGGAGCCCCGGCCACTCCCGAAGAACCTCCCCGCCACTCATGATGCTACCTTGTACTGCGCGTACCATCAACAGTCCGGTCACAGTACCGATGGATGTTCCCGCCTTCGTCATGAAGTGCAGGATTTGATTGATAACAAGGTTATCCTACCACCTACCTCAGGCAAGCCCGTCACCACTCAGTTGTTGGACTTCGAGGGCTCAGATACTGCGAGTATGTAAAGTGAACCGCCTACGGGCAACATTTGGTACATTTTTGGATGAAGCGTCTGGCACGCATTTTTGAGCATCGGTGAGACCGAGTTTTGTAAATCCTGGCTCGGATGTCGAGTCAGTCTTTTGTTTTTGAGTCTGTCTCTTTGTCTTAAGTCAGTCTTTTGCTTAAGGGTCTGTCTTGTTGTATCGAGTCAGTCCCCGTTGTATATAATACCTGGTGATTCTGGGGTTGTTGTCCCGAACACCATTTTGTTTTGTAATTATTATCTGTTTTGTTTTGAGTCTGTTTCTGCCGAGGGGCCAGTTGCACCAACAAAGCCGATTGAAACAGCTGTTGCTATCTCAAACTTCATGCTTGCTTTCAGCATAAGTGCCAGAGAATTTGATTGGGCTGACAGTACATCTCGCCTGCTCTCCTGTGTGCCAAACTCATTGCATTAACCTAAGTTTTCCAAAAAACAAACTTTTTAAACACTGCGGTGATGAAAACGAAGAGGAAGGAATTCCTCGGGTTTTGTAAAATTTTGATCATTTTGAGAGAAAGAGAGGCGTGCTAAGCCTTTTTATGAATGAAATCATGCTTGTCGGCGTGAGTACTGAGAAGGATCCTGGCCTGATCCAGATTGGTTCCACACTATCTTCGGCACGAGCGATTTGTCGCTTTCTTAAAAAACTTTCAAAAACAAATGTTTTACGCGGCCCTGCGAAGACCTGTGTGGAATCGCTCTTGAGATTGTGCAGCCTAGGATCGCTCTCAGCCTCAAGATTCGACCTGTTGTCTTGAACCTCGAACTCATCCGGAACATTCAACAGTCAACCGCCAGAAAAGGCCCGTGTGGCCAGTTTTGAAGCAGCCCTCGAGCAAGAGGCACCAAAGCCGAATCGGAAGGAGTAGATCTCGCCGGAAGAAGCTCGTGGAGCAACCGTGATGGATTCTTCTGCAAATCAGTGCAACAGCCGTTCTCCTGGACACAGAGAGGCTTCAATTCCAAAAAAAAAAACCATTTGGCATGGACTTGCTACACTTTTACCCTTTGAGAGGCTCGCTGGGCCGAAAACCCGGAAGGGCGGCCCAGGCAAAAGTTAGAGCAAGAGAAAAATACAAAAAAAAAGAAGAAGAATAGAAAAATACAAAAAAGAAGAAAAGAAAAAGACAAAAAATGAAAAAAAAAGAAGAAAGAAGAAAAAGAAATGAAAAAGCAAGAAATAGAAAATGAAAAGAAGCTCGCAAGGTCGAAAACCCGCATTGGGCGCCTTGGCAAAAGTGAGAGCCTAAAAAAGTGAAGGTTAAAATACCCGAGTGGACCTTAACCGGAACTACGTAAGGCTTGATTCCCATGTATGGGATACGTAGGCAACTTCATCATGAAGTCCAGCCCCCAACGCTTTCATAAGCGTCTCAGTCCATGCAATGGTTTCAATTTCACTTCAAAGTCCAGTGGCCAACACTCTTCAAGGTGATTGTGTCCATATATGTGTTGTGACCGTCTTCGTCATCTCTGTGTCTAAGAGCTCGACCACCGCCAATGAAGACTGTTTACAGATTGCTGCGGCACCATCCCAAACAAGGGGCAACTTTCCGTTGCCACCAGCCGCCGTGAGCCGCCATTCAAACTAGGGGCAACTTTCCGTTGCCTCCCACCCTCCTTCAAACCAGGGGCAATTTTCCATTGCCTCCGATCCGAGGTTGCGCATCTCGAAGGGTAAGTTTCATGCTTGTTAAGCATCAGCTGTTTGAAAAAAATAGTTTTTGAAAATTTTTACTGAGGTTGACTATTTTCTCGAAAACTATTTCGTTTTCCAAAACCGGACCATTGTCTTGGATCCAAAAGGAAAATTTTCAGTGCTTGCTGCCTGACTTGCATGTTTTTCAAATCAAAAATTGAACAAGTACGTTAATCCGACTCTCGTTTTGATCAAAACCGTTTTAGTAGAAAGCAAAAACGAAAGAATGGTTAAAATGATGAACTAGGGGGATAGTTGAGCCAGGCGTTCTGCCTTACCCCGGTCATCGACGTACTTGCCAGAAGGGCGCTCTACCCGCCAGAAGAAATAGCCGTGAGCTAACGATGTTGAGCATGAACCCACAACTTCCTATTCATCCATCAATCACCCCGGGGAGGGATGAAAAATGAGAGATTGAAGAATAGAGAGGTGTAAGTTGAGAGAAAAGTGAGGAAAAGGGTTTTGAGAGAAAATCCGAGCTTGAGAGTCGAGTGATGTGAGGATCACAAATCAGAAAGGGTGGGAAACAATACCCAGATTGAACTGGCTCCTCGTGGTCCGAGGTCCCCCATCTTCGTTTACGCGTCTGTGTGTCGTGTCTCTTTCATTTGACGGTCTCGTCTTTTGTTTTGAGTCTCTTTCCGAGCTTGTCTCGTCGTGTTTAGGTCGTGTACCTCTTTATTTGAGTCCTCCCTGCTGTGTTCAGTTGTAGGCTCGATATCCCGGTTTGAAAAACCCTCATTCAATTTCAAAAATCATTTATGCTCAGAATGCTGTGCCATTCTCTACATTTGAACGCATTTCGACACCAACCGGTTCCATCTTTGAGGTCCGTCCTGTCAAATTGGGCTGTTTGTTCAGAAATTGCTGTGTGCAGAATGAATCGAATGCTGTGTTATGGGCTGTACACGGATTAATCCCCAACAGAGTAAGGGCTGTGTGTCCAGAATCAGGCAGTGGGTTGCTTGGGTGTATTTTGTTGTTGGCTGTTCAAGTTATCTGATTATTACAGTGCAAGTGTTCAATTTTCAGACAACCAATCAATTCCATTTACATTGAGGTGTAACATGATGAGATGCGATGCAGTGCATGAAATGTGTAAATGTAAACACTTTTTCAGATAAAAAGTCTGTTTCATTTCATTATCTTTTCAAATGTACAAGTTTTGGAAACAAAAATCTGCCTGCGGCAGTACAAGGTAATCTATCTACCAACAAAAAAACAAAAGTACAAGAAAGAAAGAAAAGATAGCAAAAATCTGCATCTGTGTCAAGCACCCCGAAGGGTCGTCAGTCCATCCTGGTCCTCTTCCTGGACGAAGGTCCAGGAGCATCAACAGCGTCGTCGTCAGAGCCCGAGCTAGAGCCGTCTCCGGTCTCCTCCTCCGATGACCCTGCCTCCGCCTCTGACTCCTCGTCGTCATCATCGTCCGGGGCTGGAGCTCGCGAGCTGCTCCCGACGTGAGTACGCCCACCCCTAGTGCGGGGAAATATCCTGCCCTCCTCGTCTCTCCCCCGAGCAGGGACAGCAGGTCTAGCTGGAGCACCTCCTGCCATGGGAATCTGGAAAGGAGGCTGAAAAAGTGCACAAAAGTGAAATACATCAGTATGTCGTGAGCAGTTTATCAGTGCAGAATGCAGTGTATGAGTACAGTGTATGAATGCCGTGAGCAGTTTGTCAGTACAGAGTTTAGTGCAGAATGCAGTGTATGCAGTGTATCAGATGCTGCGAGATCAGTATGTCAGGTGTTGTGCCGTGCATCAGATTATGCAAAGCAGTGTATGAATGGTTTGAGGCCAGTGTCAGAAGGACATACCGGTATGCTGTAGACGGCCAAGAGGTCAAATGTCCGCTGGAGCATCCCCATCATCGAGGCATTCATCGCCAACGACTGACGGGTGTACTCAGAAGAAGCCTGCAAAAGTATCAGATGCATCAGTATTCTATGGAATATCAAGTAAACTAAAATGAAATGACTGTACGAAGTGCAGTGATACATACCGGCGGAAGGTCGGGGATGTCAGTGAACTCATGCCCAGCCAATGGAGGGGCGAAGGGGATCTGATAGGTCGACCCACCCTGCCCCTGGAAAGTCAGTACAGCAGGCAGGGCAGGCCAGCCAGCTCCTCGTCCTCCCTGCACTCTACCCCTACCACGGACCCGGGCCCTCCTCGAAGATCCGGCCCCTACTCCTGCTCCGGCCCCAGCCGCCGATGCTACAGGCCTGGCCCCCTCTGCTCGACGGCCGCTCAAAGGTCGCATCAGGTACGTCCGCACGTACTCCTGATAGTCGCCGGTGCCTCGGAAGCCGGCCTCCTCCCAGCCGATGGAGTAATCATCCAGCTGCTCAGTGGTCAGCCCCTCGGTCTCCCTCATCTCTGCAGGAGGGTGAGCCGGGACTATCTGCTCAGGTAACCCGCGGGTCTGGCGTAGAAAACGCTCCCCCAGGTACCAAGCCCGACAGACCGGGCCCTCAAGCAGAATCCGGAAACGCGAGGTCTCCTCAGCACCAGGGAACCGACCCCGCATCGCCGACGGCAGCGAAGCCCATGGCCGCCATGTGATCTGAAAGTGACAGACAGTTTGTTATCTACTGTTATTGAAACATGCAGTGGGAAAGCGAAGCTAAACGAACTGAAAGTAAAGCATACCTCTGTGGGGGTGATGGTGTCGAAATATCGGCGGAAGAAGCCGAACGTCTCCCGTGGTCGCCGGGTGCATCTCCCGTCAAAACAACTCGAGAAGGGAACAGCCGGAGGAGGCTCCGCAACTGGCACAGGTGCAAGCCTAGGGAAGTAGGCGTAAACCCACAGCTGCAAAACATATGTCAGTATGACCATCAGATAAAGCAGGATATACAGAATGAAGCAGAAATGGCAGAGCCGTGTGTTGAGCCGTGTATTGTGTACAGTGTACAGTGTGAGCAGTGTACAGTCAGTGTAAAGCAGAATGTATGTGCGTGCCGTGTGTACAGTATACAGTAAGTGTAAAGCAGACTACAGTGTGTGCAGTGTACAGAGTACAGAAAGTACGAGACAGAAATGAAAAGTGGAGAAGAAATGTACCTCCCAAGCCCGCCAGTAACCTCCGAGCAGCTGGCCGCTGCCGCGAGAAGCCGAGCTCATATAGCCGTACAGGGTGGCCAGAGCAGCGCCGCCCCAGTCGTAGTGCAAGATGTCTCGGACGTCCACCAGTGCACTGAGAAGGCAGAGAGGCACGGTGTTCGCCCGGTCGGCGAAGATAGTAGTCCCGAACAGGAACATGAGGAAGCCGCGGGCATACCTCTCCACGTCCTCCTCGGTCATCTGAGTCTCCTCCCCCAGTGCGGGCTGGACCCTGAACTGTGCCTCGAACCAAGAGTATCGGACGAAGCCTGGACGAGCTAGCGGTGGCGCCTCCCCCAGTAGATGGACCTGAGCGGCGGTCCACTCATCCATGTCAGTGTCGAAAGGGATCGGATCACCCCCTACCCCGATGCCTGTGAGCATCGAGAAGTCATAAGGGGTCATCGTCATATCCCCCGCAGCAGAAAAGTGGAACGAATCGGTGGTGTCCCACCATCTCTCCGCCAGAGCGGCAAGGAGAGGTCTGCATGTGGAGAGCCTAGAGAGCCCTCGGCAGAAGGTGCCGAAGCCCGCTCGGTCCACGATGCGCTGGACCGCATCAGGGAGCTCGTCATACCACTCCCGTGCACCAGTATTCCCATACCCGCGAATGGTATGGGAACCCTCCTGCAAACAGAAAATGACAATGGCAAGACAACATTCAAAATGCAGTTTTGAAAAGACAGATATGGCATGTATGCAAGTTTGTCAGATTCAGGCAAATACCGGGTGCCGGTGTGCTTACAGTGAAATACGTGTGCTGTGTCAGCGTGTTTAGGTGTTTCAGAACAGATGTAGCGTGTGTGCAAATCTAACGGATTCAGATAAATACTGGGTACCAGTGTGTATGCAGTGAAATACAGTGTGTGCCGTGTGTTTGGGTGATCCAGGGCTAGTGCAGTGTGTGTGCATGTGTCAGTCTCAAGCAGATATCAGTTGTATGTATGTTTACAGTCAACTATGGTCTACGGCATATCAGATTTCAGCAATTAAAGAATACAGCTAACTATGGCAGTTTTGTATCCTACATTGCAGAAAGTAAAGCAGAAGATGAAAAGTTACCTCGGGAGTGCCGAATGAAAGGTGGGAGGTAGGCTCACGCAGCAGTAGCTCAGGGGCCGCGTACCTCTCAAAGCTCCGGAACTGACGCAGGCCGTCTGGGGACAGAACGTGGATCGCCGGCTGGTAGGTCGCCGGGTCGAACGGGCGCTCGCTCAGTGGTAAGACCTCGACCCCGGGATCCATCTCGTGGTCCGGGGGAGTCCCGCCACGTGGAATGTCGTCCGCCATGTAGAGAATGGTGTGAAAATGGCCGGAAAAGGGAAAATCGAGCCGGAATATGAAGAGTCAACCGAAAAGTCAACTCTCGAGAGGGTCGGAAATGGCCGGGGAGGCCGGAACGTGAAGAGGCACGGAAATGAAGAGGAAAGTGAGGGGAACAAACCCTGAAAAGGCGAGAACGCCGAACGAGGCACCGAAACGAGAATGTGATCGGTGGAAAATGTCCGAAACGCGAAGAGGATCGCGAATCCGACGACGAAACAGGCGTAGAACGCGAAGAAATGGACGAAAAATGAGAGAGAAGCACTCTAGAGAGAGAAAGGAAGGGATTTCGGCGGTGGAGAAGTGAAGGAATAGGGCTTGAAGCCCTATTTTATAACACCCAAGGTGAAAAGACAAAACTGCCCCGCACCAGCAACTGTTTGCCGGTCGGCACCTTTTTGTGCCGGTCGGCACTTTTTTTTGTGCCGATGGAATTGTTTTTGTGCCGATGGCCAGCCGGTGGCCTCCCCTTTCGGCCGGTGGGGTTCCCACAGCCTTGTTTAGGCCATTTGAGCTGTTTTGGGTCTTCATAGCTCAAGAAAGTGCAAGAAAGTGCATCTCCGACGCTCAACCGGCCTCCGTTCTGACCGCGGGCCGTGTCTCCAGTGCGTGGCACTCGAATTCGTGCAAGGTGTATCTTTTTTGTATCCTTTTAAATTCAAAAGTTTCCCCATGTGTGTTGCACAAGTTCATCACACTACTTCTGTGCATTGCATCGCACTGTTGTGCGCCGCACATTTGCATTGTTATGCACGTGTTACATGCGTTGCAACACGCACCCCTTTGCATTGTCGTGCACATTTCTCATGCATCATTGCATTTCCATTCCATGCATTGTCATGCATTCCGGAATACGTGCGTTGTTGCGCATTTAAGCCCATTTTACACTCCGTGTGGCATGCATGTCACACTTGGCATCGCACTGTTTTGTGCATTGTATTGTTCGCGCTGTTTTGCGCATCGCACTGTTTTGTGCATTGTATTGTTCGCGCTGTTTTGCGCATCGCACTGTTTTGTGCATTGTATTGTTCGCGCTGTTTTGCGCATCGCACTGTTTTGTGCATTGTATTGTTCGCGCTGTTTTGCGCATCGCACTGTTTTGTGCATTGTATTATTCGCGCTGTTTTGCGCATCGCACTGTTTTGTGCATTGTATTGTTCGCGCTGTTTTGCGCATCGCACTGTTTTGTGCATTGTATTGTTTGCGCTGTTTTGCGCATCGCACTGTTTTGTGCATTGTATTGTTCGCGCTGCTTTGCGCATCGCACTGTTTTGTGCATTGTATTATTCGCGCTGTTTTGCGCATCGCACTGTTTTGTGCATTGTATTGTTCGCGCTGTTTTGCGCATCGCACTGTTTTGTGCATTGTATTGTTCGCGCTGTTTTGCGCATCGCACTGTTTTTGTGCATTGTATTGTTCGCGCTGTTTTGCGCATCGCGCTGTTTTGTGCATTGTATTGTTCGCGCTGTTTTGCGCATCGCACTGTTTTGTGCATTGAATTGTTCGCGCTGTTCTGCGCATTGCACTGTTTTGTGCATTTCAAAATTGTTTGCGCTGTTTTGCGCATCTCATTGCATTTTGCATGCATTCCATCGCACTGTCCTGTGCACTCGCGCATAGCGCTATCTTGCACATCATACCATCGTGCAACGCATGGTCTGGCGAGACCTTAAACACGCACGGTCTGGCGAGACCTTAAACACGCACGGTCTAGGAGACCTTAAATCCTTTGGAGGTGCGAAACCTTCAGCGCATTGTCACGCGTCTTGTAAATACCCCCGTGGTCTGGCGAGACCTTAAACACGCATGGTCTGGCGAGACCTTAAACACGTACGGTCTAGGAGACCTTAAACCCTTGGAAGGTGCAAGACCTTTATTGCATTGGTGTGCACACTATTGCTTTGTACATATCTTAAGCCGCGTGTTGTCGCGCATCTCATGCAACTTGCATTTCACTTGCATCATTTGCATTTCAAAAAAAAACAAACAAAAACATGCATTGTCATGCATACATTTTGCATTCCGGTCTGGCGAGACCTTAAACACGCATGGTCTGGCGAGACCTTAAACACGTCCGGTCTAGGAGACCTTAAATCCTCTGAAGGTGCAATTCCTTCGGTGTTTGTCGTGCCCGAACGACTTTTCGGTGGTCTGGTAAAGCCACCAGTCTGTGCTTGCGATGAGTTCCTAGAAGACCAACTGGGACGGTGGAAACTAGAGTTCGAACGGCTTATGCCTAGAACGCAAAGGTTCGGGAGTTCCGAGACTAAAGTCTGGTTTAAATACCCAGAGGTTTACCCTCGGCTTGAAATCTGTATGGAAGCCCCATAGGTTGAGACGGCATGTCTACGCCTCAGTTCTGGATACTGAACCAACCTAGTATATCACCCTGTTGGTAAGATAGGGAAAGTTGCAATCATAGTCATTGCATCATAGTGCATTGTCATGCACTTGCATTGTAGTTTGCATGCATTCATCGCATCACCTTCCGCCTTTGGCTTGCGCCTTTCCAGGTCGAGCTTGGTCTGGTATGTGTCCTTACATTTCATGTTAAAACACAGTTCTGTATGTGTATCGCGCCGATTCCACGTTGATATGTTGGTTGAGGGTTGCGGCACCTTTTCTGTGTTACACATGGCTCGTATGTATACATGCCTTTCCTAGGCAAGATTTGGTTTGGCTTGTATGCCATATCCATTGTATCCATTCCATTGCATATTTGTAAATATTGCATTGTAGATTGCATGCATTCATTGCATCACCTTCCGCCTTTGGCTTGCGCCTTTCCAGGTTGAGCTTGGTCCGGTATGTGCCCTTACTTTTCATGTTAAAACACAGTTCTGTATGTGTATCGCGCCGATTCCACGTTGATATGTTGGTTGAGGGTTGCGGCACCTTTTCTGTGTTACACATGGCTTGTATGTATGCATGCCTTTCCTAGGCAAGATTTGGTTTGGCCTGCGTGCCATATCTATCCATTACATTGTAGTGTAATTTTTGCATCCGGCATTAGGATCGTAGTCCTTCCTCCAGCGGGTTGTTTCCCCACTTATGTCAATTCCACCCAATGCTTGTTCTTGCGTCTGTCTACAATACTCATAGTTCAGTTGACCGTTCTATGGTAGACAGACTTGTTATCTCCATCAATCTATTTGACATAGGTGTGGTTTCGAACCGCTCGTGATTGGATCACGATCCAAATGCTTTGCATGTAGCTTGCATTGTTTCAAATACATTGCATCTTCATTTGCATTGTTTATACATTGTTTTGTATATATTGCATTTCGAGTACACCACATTTGCATTGTCATGCATGTTGCTAACCATATTGTACCTGTTAAGTTTGTTTTCTTTTCAGGCGCGATATTGTATGTACGGTTCATTTGAAGCTGGTGCAACCAGACGAGCCGCACAGGTATTGTATCTCCCGAGTGAGACGTATTGAGAATTCCATAATTCTCTTACATCCTTTCTGCATTATAGTGTAGTTTGGTATGCTAGCTTAAAATTGTCGCATGTTTGCTTCATTACAGCTTTCTTTGCATGATCATAAGTTATGCTCGGCTCTGTGCATTGTCTTGCATTTTGCCCCTGCCTCCGGGCGCATATCTTATTTGTCTTGTATGTTTGTCTGAGTCTTCGGCCTTGTCAAAAATGGGTCGTCTCTGGGCTTTGACATTCACTCCCGTCATTGTTATGACTTTCGAGTTCTGTCAAAGAGGGGCAACTGTAGACACCCCATTTTTGACCGTCCTCAAGACTTGGACGTCACTGTTTGAACACACGGTGATCTTCCATGTTTGTGTTCGTTTGGAGTTCCCGGAGGTCTCGGCTCACGCGCCTTGCCTCAGGATCCCCGAACTCGACCGTTTAGTGTCTGGTTTTGCACCAAACACTTGTGTTTTGCCTTGGAAAGGCAGGGTGGGGCTTGTAGACCATCCCCACCCATCACCGGCAGTGGCTAGATGCCACCGGCTGGTTTTTGCTGCCACCGGCAATGTAGTTTGCCGGTCGGCACTATTTGTTGCCGGTCAGCACTTTTTTGTGCCGGTCGGCACTTTGTTTGGCCAAGATGGCATTTTTTGCCGGCCGATTGCTGTTCATCTGCTTTTGCAGATATTTTTGGACAGCTGTATAACTTTTGCTCCCCTCCATACACGTGTATGGAGGGATCTCCCTCTTGCAAAGCTTGTCTTGTAAGCTTTACAAGAGGCTTATAGAGAGGAGCTCTCTCTAAGGCAAAAAAAAGAGGCTTAGACATTTTTGAGAGAGGAAAATACAGAGAAGAGCTCTGGTTTTCTAGGGTTAGGGTTAGACATACACAACCTATCTCTCTTTTCCTCTCATTTTGTTCACTAGGTGTTTTGTGCCTTACTATTGCACACAAACACCTAGTGTTTCACCTTTCTCTAGGAGCTGAGGTTCTAAAGAGTGTGTTTTGAAGTTTTGGTCTTGGATTCAAGCTCAAGGAGGCCATTGGAGCACCATTGTTGAAGAAGGCATCAAGGGTGAGAAACTAGTCCTTTTTTCCCCCTTTTTTGCATTGATTTTCTACTAGTCTTAGAGCTGTTTTTGTGATTATTGTATAACATAAAAAAGTTCTATTTTTAAGCCCTCTTTATTGTTTATTAAGAGTGTTTTGTTGTTTGAGGGGTGTTGACCACCCTTAGGCCTCAAAAGGCCTCATTTTGAGCCATTTTGTGTTAGCTCCGGGATTTTGGTGTTGAGGTCTCTTCACCACTGAAATCTTGAGGGATTTCAGTGGTGAAGATGATCCTTTGAAGTCCCAAGAAGGAGAGGGCCACCCCCTCTCCTTGTTGTCCTTGAAAAGGGCACATTTTGGCCTCTTAAGGAAGCCTATGCTTGAGTGTGTGTTGAGCATATTTGATTTGTTTTTCATGCTTATATATCCATGATATAACATGATTTCAAGTTGGTTTTGGAACTCCATGCATGTTTAGCATAGTTGCCATGTAATGCCTTATTTGTGCCTTAACATGTTCTAGGTTGTTAGCCTTTGTTGGAGCATGTTTTAGGCTTGTATTTGTGAAGTTTATGTGCTTATTTTGACATGTTTTAGCTCTGTCCATAATCGTTTGGGTTGATCTTTGCATGCATTATATAGCTCTTTTGTATTTGGTCTTGTTGGCCTTGAGTATGTGCATGTGTAGCATGCCATCTTTGCATTGTTTTGGTGATTTGGGATCATTCTACATGTCATTTCAGTCCCATTTCCATGCTTGTTTGATTGCCTTGCATGCCTCTTTAATGCTTTGAAAGCATGTGTTGCAATGCTCCATGTTTTGGCCATGGTGTATGCCTTTGAATTTGGGCCACTTAGATGCCATCTAAGGAGTCCTTTGGCCTTGTTTTAACATGCTAAAAATCTGTTTTTAGTTGCTCAATGCATGCCATGTTTGTTGTGATAAAGCATGCTTCAAAGCTTCATGATTCGCCTCAAGTATTTAGACCATGTTTGGTGCATGCTTGGCTTGATTTGTTGCTTGGTTTGGCATCATTTTATAGCATGATTTTAGGGCTCATGTTGCATGCTAATTGTCCATGTTTCCTCCCTTTCAAGTGTGCTTGAGGGTTGTTTAAATTGTGCCCAAGTGTAGGCCTTCCATCATGTGTATGTGTGCATGTGTTTTGGCTTCTTGTTTTGGTCATTTTGGCCACTGTTTTAGGCCTATTTTAGAGTTGCTTAATTCATGTATAAGTCCATCTTTGCACTCATTTGTATTGCCATATGCATGCTTGTATGCTTACATGAGTTAATTGCCATGCCATGTTGCATTCCTAGCTTGTATGCCTAGGTTGCATTGCATTTTGCATGCATGCCTTGTTCCTTGAATTGGTGATAGGAATTGGGCCTAATTTGTTTGATTGGTTTGCGTGCATTTGAAACCAAAGTTGCATGCTTGGTTCCTTGGTCCATCATGCATGGAAATGCGTGATTGGTGGTCCGAGAACCGAGGCACATGTCCCTTTGAGTCATTACAATGATAAGAGACATGGTTGGTGCATACATGCCTTGAAATATGCTGCCATGCCTTGTTTTGCCCTCTGTTGCTGTGAGTTGCAGGTTCTGCAGGAATACTCTGCCGACCGGCAGTGTAATGTGCCGACCGGCACTATTTTCTCTGCCGACAGCTTCAACTTTGTGCCGATGGCCATACAACACTGCCGGTGGAAATTTCATCTAGCCGGTGATGATCCCCTCTGTCCAAGGATGTAGCCCTGAGGTTTTGACAACCTCCAGAGGAGGAAAGGGAGGAAAACAGAGGCAGCTTGCGCATGGCGGCGCGTTTCCCGAGACGTTTTCCTGCTTTAATTAATTTGTTTAATTTGTTAATTAAATTAGTTAATTTGTAATATTAATTAGCTTGCGTAGTTAGTTAATTTGTAATATTTATTCGGTCCCTCCGAGCGAGGGCAAATCTGTAATAAGTGTGTGTGGGTGGTGTGTATGTCTTCCAACCTCACGTCTTTCTTCCCTTTTATTTACCTGCTTATGATGGTAGATTAGGGCACATTTATTTCAGCATACCTTATGCTATGCATGTGTGCATCCATGCATTTGTATTACATGCATTAGGCTCGGTACATCACGCTAACTGCATCAGTACTTCAATTCAAAAATTGAATATGTGTTAATCGTGGATTTTCACATGACATGTCTAGGATTAGCCGAGCCTATCTTAGCGACATTTTGTATGCGATGCATTAGGCACTTCACATGGACTTGGATCATGCATGTTTGCTAACAAGTTCTTTGTTTTGGCACGGAGTACTATGTAAGTATTTCCGCTTTAGCATATCGCATGAGTGTGAATGTTACCATGACAGCATGCTTAACATGTGGCTAGATGCTTATGTGTTAAAACTGTTTTGAATGCCTGTGGGTGAAGGCCGGATTGTTTGAGTTGGAAAAAACTCGTTGAAATCCGTATTTTAGCCTACTTGCGAGTAGCAAATTCCAAAGCATTTTCAAACCAAACGGATATGCAATGTTTATTTCCAAATTAGGCAATCTAGTCTATACTTGTTTGCTGTGCGCATAACATAGTAATTCTAGGCTAATAAATGGAATAAGAACACGTAAAGTTTTCAAAAACGGATATCACGGTTAGTAGAGGCCGGTCTTCGGACCGGGCGAAAGGGGGTGCTCATAGCTGACCTTCCCCGATCGTACCCAAGCTCCCGAGCCGAGACAACTCCGGTGATGACGGACATGTGGCCTTCGGCACCGAGTCAGGGTTTCCTAAATTCCCCCATTTTAAAATATTTAGGTGGCGACTCTGTATCTGGCAAAGCAGTCCATGTTTGGCACTTCTTTCAAAAAAATCTGTTTTTTCTCAAAACGATTTGCCGGATTTGGACTCTTTGGTTCAGACTTAGAACCGTGACACAAATCGAGTCCGAACTGTAGCACGAGGCCCCCTCCGCGGGCGCTGTCTACAACAACCCCAAACACAAAAGTGATCTTAAACAAACATTTTAAGCATGAAAAAACAGAACTTTTATTAGTTATGAGCTAAGCTTAAAACAACATGAAAGATAGGCTAAAAGCTTAAGCAAGAAAGGGGGTTTTAAAGGTCAAAAGCTCACCCTTGAAAACCCTCTTTATAACTGTAACTCCAACAGGTTTTTCAAGCTCAAGGCAACCCAAGAACACCAAAATCAACCCCTAAGCACCTCAGTAGCAAAAGGATGGTGTTTGAGTGTGTGTTTGTGTGCTAAAGTAAGACAAATCTACACTTTTGAACACAAAAATGAAGAACAATAGTGATATAAAGACAAAGCTATATGTAACTCTCTTCCCTCAGCTTTTTCTAAACCTGGAGAAAGGAGGAGGAGCCTCCCTCTTATAGAAGAGGAAAGCCAAAGCTTCTTGGAGAAGCTAAGCTTGAATGCCATCCCTCCATACACGTGTATGGAGGATGGCTCAAATGCTCTCTAGCTGTGCCAGCTGTCCTAAAATATCTCCAAAAAGGTGTCAAAAAGCAGTCGACCACTTGAAGTGGTCGGCCTGCTAGTAAAAATGGTCGGCCGACCACTTTAGGTGGTCAACTAGAGCAGAAAATGGTCGGCCATAGGTGGGAGAGGTCAACACACTAAATGCAAGGTGGTAGTGTGGTGGTCGACCAGAAAAAATGGTCCAAAGACCAAGAAAGCCAATTATCTGACAAGAAAACTAGCTGGAAAAAGAAAAAGTGGTCGGCCAGGAGAAATACTAGTCTCCCACCCTTGTACCACCTTCCAAACAAGGAAAGCAAGGTTTGTACCAAAAACAAACCAAAGCGAATGCAAGACGAGAAATCAAGAGGCGAAACACGCGGCCAAAAGCCCCGAAAACTAGCCGACGAGCATCAAAAGTGGTATGCGACCACAAAAGTGGTCTCTCGGACCACAGTGTTCCTCTAGGTAGAGGTAACAAGGTGTGGTTCAAAAACCACGCCAAACGGAGAATGGTAAGCGGTCCCGAGACAAGGCGCGCGACCAAAGGCTCCAAAAATCGGAAACTAGTCTCTAAACGGGAAAAGTGGCCTACGACCACGAAAAGTAGTCTACGACCAAAGAGAGATGGTCTACAAGACCACTCCCTCCCTCCAAGAAGGAAAAACAAGACTTGGTCTGCAAACAGAGTCAAAGCACAAAGAGTTCAGAGGCCTGGAGGCAAGGCTCTCAGCCAAAACTCTAAAACCTCTAAACGAGCACAACATGCACCATCGCCGAGCGCTCAATCGATGATGTCTGAGTCTTAATGTCGGTCAAAAATGGGGTGTCTATACCCGTGATCAAAACACACATGTAGATGCCCTGGCTTGCCTAGCCTGCGCCATTAACTCAGAGATTAAATGGACAATTGAAGTAGGTTTCATCCCTAAGCCGAGCATTGGCCCTTTAGAAGAAGTTCAGATCAATGTCATAGCGTTAGGTTCGAGTTAGATGGACTCCATTGTTGCATTCCTATCTTCCGAACAGCTCCCGTCGGATAGGAAAGAATCACACAAGCTGCGAAACAAAGGAGCCCCCGCTACTGGGGCGGATTGTGATAGAGCTCAGCCAGCCAGAGGTGGCTTCCGGCTATAGCCACGACATGTCAGCACCAACCCAGACCCTCGATCAGGCTGAGGCCAGGGGAAAGGACAAGGCAAAGGTAGACACCGACCCTATTGAGCAACTGCTATGGGCAGTCGAGGCTTTGAAGGCCAGAGGGATGAACAAGCAACAAACATCTGCAATAGTGACCAAAGCTGTAGGTGATGCTTTCCCCGCTCCAACCAAGGGCAGTTCAAGCCAGACAGAAAACCGGGATGGGCCCCGTCATGCCCAGACAATTCCAGTGGTTCCCAACCCTGCATCGGGGAAGGTTCAAAAAGCCAAGGCAGCGCCAGCCGATCCTTTCGCCAGCGCATCTGGCAAGAATCCTCAAACTGCAAAGTACCTGCCCCGAGGGCGCAGGGTTTTTCCTGACCTCCACATGCCTTTGTCTAGGGCATTGCTGATATTGGCAAAGAATGGGCATCTTAAGCCTTTGGAGCCCCGGCCACTCCCGAAGAACCTCCCCGCCACTCATGATGCTACCTTGTACTGCGCGTACCATCAACAGTCCGGTCACAGTACCGATGGATGTTCCCGCCTTCGTCATGAAGTGCAGGATTTGATTGATAACAAGGTTATCCTACCACCTACCTCAGGCAAGCCCGTCACCACTCAGTTGTTGGACTTCGAGGGCTCAGATACTGCGAGTATGTAAAGTGAACCGCCTGCGGGCAACATTTGGTACATTTTTGGATGAAGCGTCTGGCACGCATTTTTGAGCATCGGTGAGACCGAGTTTTGTAAATCCTGGCTCGGATGTCGAGTCAGTCTTTTGTTTTTGAGTCTGTCTCTTTGTCTTAAGTCAGTCTTTTGCTTAAGGGTCTGTCTTGTTGTATCGAGTCAGTCCCCGTTGTATATAATACCTGGTGATTCTGGGGTTGTTGTCCCGAACACCATTTTGTTTTGTAATTATTATCTGTTTTGTTTTGAGTCTGTTTCTGCCGAGGGGCCAGTTACACCAACAAAGCCGATTGAAACAGCTGTTGCTATCTCAAACTTCATGCTTGCTTTCAGCATAAGTGCCAGAGAATTTGATTGGGCTGACAGTACATCTCGCCTGCTCTCCTGTGTGCCAAACTCATTGCATTAACCTAAGTTTTCCAAAAAACAAACTTTTTAAACACTGCGGTGATGAAAACGAAGAGGAAGGAATTCCTCGGGTTTTGTAAAATTTTGATCATTTTGAGAGAAAGAGAGGCGTGCTAAGCCTTTTTATGAATGAAATCATGCTTGTCGGCGTGAGTACTGAGAAGGATCCTGGCCTGATCCAGATTGGTTCCACACTATCTTCGGCACGAGCGATTTGTCGCTTTCTTAAAAAACTTTCAAAAACAAATGTTTTACGCGGCCCTGCGAAGACCTGTGTGGAATCGCTCTTGAGATTGTGCAGCCTAGGATCGCTCTCAGCCTCAAGATTCGACCTGTTGTCTTGAACCTCGAACTCATCCGGAACATTCAACAGTCAACCGCCAGAAAAGGCCCGTGTGGCCAGTTTTGAAGCAGCCCTCGAGCAAGAGGCACCAAAGCCGAATCGGAAGGAGTAGATCTCGCCGGAAGAAGCTCGTGGAGCAACCGTGATGGATTCTTCTGCAAATCAGTGCAACAGCCGTTCTCCTGGACACAGAGAGGCTTCAATTCCAAAAAAAAAAACCATTTGGCATGGACTTGCTACACTTTTACCCTTTGAGAGGCTCGCTGGGCCGAAAACCCGGAAGGGCGGCCCAGGCAAAAGTTAGAGCAAGAGAAAAATACAAAAAAAAAGAAGAAGAATAGAAAAATACAAAAAAGAAGAAAAGAAAAAGACAAAAAATGCAAAAAAAAGAAGAAAGAAGAAAAAGAAATGAAAAAGCAAGAAATAGAAAATGAAAAGAAGCTCGCAAGGTCGAAAACCCGCATTGGGCGCCTTGGCAAAAGTGAGAGCCTAAAAAAGTGAAGGTTAAAATACCCGAGTGGACCTTAACCGGAACTACGTAAGGCTTGATTCCCATGTATGGGATACGTAGGCAACTTCATCATGAAGTCCAGCCCCCAACGCTTTCATAAGCGTCTCAGTCCATGCAATGGTTTCAATTTCACTTCAAAGTCCAGTGGCCAACACTCTTCAAGGTGATTGTGTCCATATATGTGTTGTGACCGTCTTCGTCATCTCTGTGTCTAAGAGCTCGACCACCGCCAATGAAGACTGTTTACAGATTGCTGCGGCACCATCCCAAACAAGGGGCAACTTTCCGTTGCCACCAGCCGCCGTGAGCCGCCATTCAAACTAGGGGCAACTTTCCGTTGCCTCCCACCCTCCTTCAAACCAGGGGCAATTTTCCATTGCCTCCGATCCGAGGTTGCGCATCTCGAAGGGTAAGTTTCATGCTTGTTAAGCATCAGCTGTTTGAAAAAAATAGTTTTTGAAAATTTTTACTGAGGTTGACTATTTTCTCGAAAACTATTTCGTTTTCCAAAACCGGACCATTGTCTTGGATCCAAAAGGAAAATTTTCAGTGCTTGCTGCCTGACTTGCATGTTTTTCAAATCAAAAATTGAACAAGTACGTTAATCCGACTCTCGTTTTGATCAAAACCGTTTTAGTAGAAAGCAAAAACGAAAGAATGGTTAAAATGATGAACTAGGGGGATAGTTGAGCCAGGCGTTCTGCCTTACCCCGGTCATCGACGTACTTGCCAGAAGGGCGCTCTACCCGCCAGAAGAAATAGCCGTGAGCTAACGATGTTGAGCATGAACCCACAACTTCCTATTCATCCATCAATCACCCCGGGGAGGGATGAAAAATGAGAGATTGAAGAATAGAGAGGTGTAAGTTGAGAGAAAAGTGAGGAAAAGGGTTTTGAGAGAAAATCCGAGCTTGAGAGTCGAGTGATGTGAGGATCACAAATCAGAAAGGGTGGGAAACAATGCCCAGATTGAACTGGCTCCTCGTGGTCCGAGGTCCCCCATCTTCGTTTACGCGTCTGTGTGTCGTGTCTCTTTCATTTGACGGTCTCGTCTTTTGTTTTGAGTCTCTTTCCGAGCTTGTCTCGTCGTGTTTAGGTCGTGTACCTCTTTATTTGAGTCCTCCCTGCTGTGTTCAGTTGTAGGCTCGATATCCCGGTTTGAAAAACCCTCATTCAATTTCAAAAATCATTTATGCTCAGAATGCTGTGCCATTCTCTACATTTGAACGCATTTCGACACCAACCGGTTCCATCTTTGAGGTCCGTCCTGTCAAATTGGGCTGTTTGTTCAGAAATTGCTGTGTGCAGAATGAATCGAATGCTGTGTTATGGGCTGTACACGGATTAATCCCCAACAGAGTAAGGGCTGTGTGTCCAGAATCAGGCAGTGGGTTGCTTGGGTGTATTTTGTTGTTGGCTGTTCAAGTTATCTGATTATTACAGTGCAAGTGTTCAATTTTCAGACAACCAATCAATTCCATTTACATTGAGGTGTAACATGATGAGATGCGATGCAGTGCATGAAATGTGTAAATGTAAACACTTTTTCAGATAAAAAGTCTGTTTCATTTCATTATCTTTTCAAATGTACAAGTTTTGGAAACAAAAATCTGCCTGCGGCAGTACAAGGTAATCTATCTACCAACAAAAAAACAAAAGTACAAGAAAGAAAGAAAAGATAGCAAAAATCTGCATCTGTGTCAAGCACCCCGAAGGGTCGTCAGTCCATCCTGGTCCTCTTCCTGGACGAAGGTCCAGGAGCATCAACAGCGTCGTCGTCAGAGCCCGAGCTAGAGCCGTCTCCGGTCTCCTCCTCCGATGACCCTGCCTCCGCCTCTGACTCCTCGTCGTCATCATCGTCCGGGGCTGGAGCTCGCGAGCTGCTCCCGACGTGAGTACGCCCACCCCTAGTGCGGGGAAATATCCTGCCCTCCTCGTCTCTCCCCCGAGCAGGGACAGCAGGTCTAGCTGGAGCACCTCCTGCCATGGGAATCTGGAAATGAGGCTGAAAAAGTGCACAAAAGTGAAATACATCAGTATGTCGTGAGCAGTTTATCAGTGCAGAATGCAGTGTATGAGTACAGTGTATGAATGCCGTGAGCAGTTTGTCAGTACAGAGTTTAGTGCAGAATGCAGTGTATGCAGTGTATCAGATGCTGCGAGATCAGTATGTCAGGTGTTGTGCCGTGCATCAGATTATGCAAAGCAGTGTATGAATGGTTTGAGGCCAGTGTCAGAAGGACATACCGGTATGCTGTAGACGGCCAAGAGGTCAAATGTCCGCTGGAGCATCCCCATCATCGAGGCATTCATCGCCAACGACTGACGGGTGTACTCAGAAGAAGCCTGCAAAAGTATCAGATGCATCAGTATTCTATGGAATATCAAGTAAACTAAAATGAAATGACTGTACGAAGTGCAGTGATACATACCGGCGGAAGGTCGGGGATGTCAGTGAACTCATGCCCAGCCAATGGAGGGGCGAAGGGGATCTGATAGGTCGACCCACCCTGCCCCTGGAAAGTCAGTACAGCAGGCAGGGCAGGCCAGCCAGCTCCTCGTCCTCCCTGCACTCTACCCCTACCACGGACCCGGGCCCTCCTCGAAGATCCGGCCCCTACTCCTGCTCCGGCCCCAGCCGCCGATGCTACAGGCCTGGCCCCCTCTGCTCGACGGCCGCTCAAAGGTCGCATCAGGTACGTCCGCACGTACTCCTGATAGTCGCCGGTGCCTCGGAAGCCGGCCTCCTCCCAGCCGATGGAGTAATCATCCAGCTGCTCAGTGGTCAGCCCCTCGGTCTCCCTCATCTCTGCAGGAGGGTGAGCCGGGACTATCTGCTCAGGTAACCCGCGGGTCTGGCGTAGAAAACGCTCCCCCAGGTACCAAGCCCGACAGACCGGGCCCTCAAGCAGAATCCGGAAACGCGAGGTCTCCTCAGCACCAGGGAACCGACCCCGCATCGCCGACGGCAGCGAAGCCCATGGCCGCCATGTGATCTGAAAGTGACAGACAGTTTGTTATCTACTGTTATTGAAACATGCAGTGGGAAAGCGAAGCTAAACGAACTGAAAGTAAAGCATACCTCTGTGGGGGTGATGGTGTCGAAATATCGGCGGAAGAAGCCGAACGTCTCCCGTGGTCGCCGGGTGCATCTCCCGTCAAAACAACTCGAGAAGGGAACAGCCGGAGGAGGCTCCGCAACTGGCACAGGTGCAAGCCTAGGGAAGTAGGCGTAAACCCACAGCTGCAAAACATATGTCAGTATGACCATCAGATAAAGCAGGATATACAGAATGAAGCAGAAATGGCAGAGCCGTGTGTTGAGCCGTGTATTGTGTACAGTGTACAGTGTGAGCAGTGTACAGTCAGTGTAAAGCAGAATGTATGTGCGTGCCGTGTGTACAGTATACAGTAAGTGTAAAGCAGACTACAGTGTGTGCAGTGTACAGAGTACAGAAAGTACGAGACAGAAATGAAAAATGGAGAAGAAATGTACCTCCCAAGCCCGCCAGTAACCTCCGAGCAGCTGGCCGCTGCCGCGAGAAGCCGAGCTCATATAGCCGTACAGGGTGGCCAGAGCAGCGCCGCCCCAGTCGTAGTGCAAGATGTCTCGGACGTCCACCAGTGCACTGAGAAGGCAGAGAGGCACGGTGTTCGCCCGGTCGGCGAAGATAGTAGTCCCGAACAGGAACATGAGGAAGCCGCGGGCATACCTCTCCACGTCCTCCTCGGTCATCTGAGTCTCCTCCCCCAGTGCGGGCTGGACCCTGAACTGTGCCTCGAACCAAGAGTATCGGACGAAGCCTGGACGAGCTAGCGGTGGCGCCTCCCCCAGTAGATGGACCTGAGCGGCGGTCCACTCATCCATGTCAGTGTCGAAAGGGATCGGATCACCCCCTACCCCGATGCCTGTGAGCATCGAGAAGTCATAAGGGGTCATCGTCATATCCCCCGCAGCAGAAAAGTGGAACGAATCGGTGGTGTCCCACCATCTCTCTGCCAGAGCGGCAAGGAGAGGTCTGCATGTGGAGAGCCTAGAGAGCCCTCGGCAGAAGGTGCCGAAGCCCGCTCGGTCCACGATGCGCTGGACCGCATCAGGGAGCTCGTCATACCACTCCCGTGCACCAGTATTCCCATACCCGCGAATGGTATGGGAACCCTCCTGCAAACAGAAAATGACAATGGCAAGACAACATTCAAAATGCAGTTTTGAAAAGACAGATATGGCATGTATGCAAGTTTGTCAGATTCAGGCAAATACCGGGTGCCGGTGTGCTTACAGTGAAATACGTGTGCTGTGTCAGCGTGTTTAGGTGTTTCAGAACAGATGTAGCGTGTGTGCAAATCTAACGGATTCAGATAAATACTGGGTACCAGTGTGTATGCAGTGAAATACAGTGTGTGCCGTGTGTTTGGGTGATTCAGGGCTAGTGCAGTGTGTGTGCATGTGTCAGTCTCAAGCAGATATCAGTTGTATGTATGTTTACAGTCAACTATGGTCTACGGCATATCAGATTTCAGCAATTAAAGAATACAGCTAACTATGGCAGTTTTGTATCCTACATTGCAGAAAGTAAAGCAGAAGATGAAAAGTTACCTCGGGAGTGCCGAATGAAAGGTGGGAGGTAGGCTCACGCAGCAGTAGCTCAGGGGCCGCGTACCTCTCAAAGCTCCGGAACTGACGCAGGCCGTCTGGGGGCAGAACGTGGATCGCCGGCTGGTAGGTCGCCGGGTCGAACGGGCGCTCGCTCGCTCAGTGGTAAGACCTCGACCCCGGGATCCATCTCGTGGTCCGGGGGAGTCCCGCCACGTGGAATGTCGTCCGCCATGTAGAGAATGGTGTGAAAATGGCCGGAAAAGGGAAAACCGAGCCGGAATATGAAGAGTCAACCGAAAAGTCAACTCTCGAGAGGGTCGGAAATGGCCGGGGAGGCCGGAACGTGAAGAGGCACGGAAATGAAGAGGAAAGTGAGGGGAACAAACCCCGAAAAGGCGAGAACGCCGAACGAGGCACCGAAACGAGAATGTGATCGGTGGAAAATGTCCAAAACGCGAAGAGGATCGCGAATCCGACGACGAAACAGGCGTAGAACGCGAAGAAATGGACGAAAAATGAGAGAGAAGCACTCTAGAGAGAGAAAGGAAGGGATTTCGGCGGTGGAGAAGTGAAGGAATAGGGCTTGAAGCCCTATTTTATAACACCCAAGGTGAAAAGACAAAACTGCCCCGCACCAGCAACTGTTTGCCGGTCGGCACCTTTTTGTGCCGGTCGGCACTTTTTTTTGTGCCGATGGAATTGTTTTTGTGCCGATGGCCAGCCGGTGGCCTCCCCTTTCGGCCGGTGGGGTTCCCACAGCCTTGTTTAGGCCATTTGAGCTGTTTTGGGTCTTCATAGCTCAAGAAAGTGCAAGAAAGTGCATCTCCGACGCTCAACCGGCCTCCGTTCTGACCGCGGGCCGTGTCTCCAGTGCGTGGCACTCGAATTCGTGCAAGGTGTATCTTTTTTGTATCCTTTTAAATTCAAAAGTTTCCCCATGTGTGTTGCACAAGTTCATCACACTACTTCTGTGCATTGCATCGCACTGTTGTGCGCCGCACATTTGCATTGTTATGCACGTGTTACATGCGTTGCAACACGCACCCCTTTGCATTGTCGTGCACATTTCTCATGCATCATTGCATTTCCATTCCATGCATTGTCATGCATTCCGGAATACGTGCGTTGTTGCGCATTTAAACCCATTTTACACTCCGTGTGGCATGCATGTCACACTTGGCATCGCACTGTTTTGTGCATTGTATTGTTCGCGCTGTTTTGCGCATCGCACTGTTTTGTGCATTGTATTGTTCGCGCTGTTTTGCGCATCGCACTGTTTTGTGCATTGTATTGTTCGCGCTGTTTTGCGCATCGCACTGTTTTGTGCATTGTATTGTTCGCACTGTTTTGCGCATCGCACTGTTTTTGTGCATTGTATTGTTCGCGCTGTTTTGCGCATCGCGCTGTTTTGTGCATTGTATTGTTCGCGCTGTTTTGCGCATCGCACTGTTTTGTGCATTGAATTGTTCGCGCTGTTCTGCGCATTGCACTGTTTTGTGCATTTCAAAATTGTTTGCGCTGTTTTGCGCATCTCATTGCATTTTGCATGCATTCCATCGCACTGTCCTGTGCACTCGCGCATAGCGCTATCTTGCACATCATACCATCGTGCAACGCATGGTCTGGCGAGACCTTAAACACGCATGGTCTGGCGAGACCTTAAACACGCACGGTCTGGCGAGACCTTAAACACGCACGGTCTAGGAGACCTTAAATCCTTTGGAGGTGCGAAACCTTCAGCGCATTGTCACGCGTCTTGTAAATACCCCCGTGGTCTGGCGAGACCTTAAACACGCATGGTCTGGCGAGACCTTAAACACGTACAGTCTAGGAGACCTTAAACCCTTGGAAGGTGCAAGACCTTTATTGCATTGGTGTGCACACTATTGCTTTGTACATATCTTAAGCCGCGTGTTGTCGCGCATCTCATGCAACTTGCATTTCACTTGCATCATTTGCATTTCAAAAAAAAACAAACAAAAACATGCATTGTCATGCATACATTTTGCATTCCGGTCTGGCGAGACCTTAAACACGCATGGTCTGGCGAGACCTTAAACACGTCCGGTCTAGGAGACCTTAAATCCTCTGAAGGTGCAATTCCTTCGGTGTTTGTCGTGCCCGAACGACTTTTCGGTGGTCTGGTAAAGCCACCAGTCTGTGCTTGCGATGAGTTCCTAGAAGACCAACTGGGACGGTGGAAACTAGAGTTCGAACGGCTTATGCCTAGAACGCAAAGGTTCGGGAGTTCCGAGACTAAAGTCTGGTTTAAATACCCAGAGGTTTACCCTCGGCTTGAAATCTGTATGGAAGCCCCATAGGTTGAGACGGCATGTCTACGCCTCAGTTCTGGATACTGAACCAACCTAGTATATCACCCTGTTGGTAAGATAGGGAAAGTTGCAATCATAGTCATTGCATCATAGTGCATTGTCATGCACTTGCATTGTAGTTTGCATGCATTCATCGCATCACCTTCCGCCTTTGGCTTGCGCCTTTCCAGGTCGAGCTTGGTCTGGTATGTGTCCTTACATTTCATGTTAAAACACAGTTCTGTATGTGTATCGCGCCGATTCCACGTTGATATGTTGGTTGAGGGTTGCGGCACCTTTTCTGTGTTACACATGGCTCGTATGTATACATGCCTTTCCTAGGCAAGATTTGGTTTGGCTTGTATGCCATATCCATTGTATCCATTCCATTGCATATTTGTAAATATTGCATTGTAGATTGCATGCATTCATTGCATCACCTTCCGCCTTTGGCTTGCGCCTTTCCAGGTTGAGCTTGGTCCGGTATGTGCCCTTACTTTTCATGTTAAAACACAGTTCTGTATGTGTATCGCGCCGATTCCACGTTGATATGTTGGTTGAGGGTTGCGGCACCTTTTCTGTGTTACACATGGCTTGTATGTATGCATGCCTTTCCTAGGCAAGATTTGGTTTGGCCTGCGTGCCATATCTATCCATTACATTGTAGTTTAATTTTTGCATCCGGCATTAGGATCGTAGTCCTTCCTCCAGCGGGTTGTTTCCCCACTTATGTCAATTCCACCCAATGCTTGTTCTTGCGTCTGTCTACAATACTCATAGTTCAGTTGACCGTTCTATGGTAGACAGACTTGTTATCTCCATCAATCTATTTGACATAGGTGTGGTTTCGAACCGCTCGTGATTGGATCACGATCCAAATGCTTTGCATGTAGCTTGCATTGTTTCAAATACATTGCATCTTCATTTGCATTGTTTATACATTGTTTTGTATATATTGCATTTCGAGTACACCACATTTGCATTGTCATGCATGTTGCTAACCATATTGTACCTGTTAAGTTTGTTTTCTTTTCAGGCGCGATATTGTATGTACGGTTCATTTGAAGCTGGTGCAACCAGACGAGCCGCACAGGTATTGTATCTCCCGAGTGAGACGTATTGAGAATTCCATAATTCTCTTACATCCTTTCTGCATTATAGTGTAGTTTGGTATGCTAGCTTAAAATTGTCGCATGTTTGCTTCATTACAGCTTTCTTTGCATGATCATAAGTTATGCTCGGCTCTGTGCATTGTCTTGCATTTTGCCCCTGCCTCCGGGCGCATATCTTATTTGTCTTGTATGTTTGTCTGAGTCTTCGGCCTTGTCAAAAATGGGTCGTCTCTGGGCTTTGACATTCACTCCCGTCATTGTTATGACTTTCGAGTTCTGTCAAAGAGGGGCAACTGTAGACACCCCATTTTTGACCGTCCTCAAGACTTGGACGTCACTGTTTGAACACACGGTGATCTTCCATGTTTGTGTTCGTTTGGAGTTCCCGGAGGTCTCGGCTCACGCGCCTTGCCTCAGGATCCCCGAACTCGACCGTTTAGTGTCTGGTTTTGCACCAAACACTTGTGTTTTGCCTTGGAAAGGCAGGGTGGGGCTTGTAGACCATCCCCACCCATCACCGGCAGTGGCTAGATGCCACCGGCTGGTTTTTGCTGCCACCGGCAATGTAGTTTGCCGGTCGGCACTATTTGTTGCCGGTCAGCACTTTTTTGTGCCGGTCGGCACTTTGTTTGGCCAAGATGGCATTTTTTGCCGGCCGATTGCTGTTCATCTGCTTTTGCAGATATTTTTGGACAGCTGTATAACTTTTGCTCCCCTCCATACACGTGTATGGAGGGATCTCCCTCTTGCAAAGCTTGTCTTGTAAGCTTTACAAGAGGCTTATAGAGAGGAGCTCTCTCTAAGGCAAAAAAAAGAGGCTTAGACATTTTTGAGAGAGGAAAATACAGAGAAGAGCTCTGGTTTTCTAGGGTTAGGGTTAGACATACACAACCTATCTCTCTTTTCCTCTCATTTTGTTCACTAGGTGTTTTGTGCCTTACTATTGCACACAAACACCTAGTGTTTCACCTTCCTCTAGGAGCTGAGGTTCTAAAGAGTGTGTTTTGAAGTTTTGGTCTTGGATTCAAGCTCAAGGAGGCCATTGGAGCACCATTGTTGAAGAAGGCATCAAGGGTGAGAAACTAGTCCTTTTTTCCCCCTTTTTTGCATTGATTTTCTACTAGTCTTAGAGCTGTTTTTGTGATTATTGTATAACATAAAAAAGTTCTATTTTTAAGCCCTCTTTATTGTTTATTAAGAGTGTTTTGTTGTTTGAGGGGTGTTGACCACCCTTAGGCCTCAAAAGGCCTCATTTTGAGCCATTTTGTGTTAGCTCCGGGATTTTGGTGTTGAGGTCTCTTCACCACTGAAATCTTGAGGGATTTCAGTGGTGAAGATGATCCTTTGAAGTCCCAAGAAGGAGAGGGCCACCCCCTCTCCTTGTTGTCCTTGAAAAGGGCACATTTTGGCCTCTTAAGGAAGCCTATGCTTGAGTGTGTGTTGAGCATATTTGATTTGTTTTTCATGCTTATATATCCATGATATAACATGATTTCAAGTTGGTTTTGGAACTCCATGCATGTTTAGCATAGTTGCCATGTAATGCCTTATTTGTGCCTTAACATGTTCTAGGTTGTTAGCCTTTGTTGGAGCATGTTTTAGGCTTGTATTTGTGAAGTTTATGTGCTTATTTTGACATGTTTTAGCTCTGTCCATAATCGTTTGGGTTGATCTTTGCATGCATTATATAGCTCTTTTGTATTTGGGCTTGTTGGCCTTGAGTATGTGCATGTGTAGCATGCCATCTTTGCATTGTTTTGGTGATTTGGGATCATTCTACATGTCATTTCAGTCCCATTTCCATGCTTGTTTGATTGCCTTGCATGCCTCTTTAATGCTTTGAAAGCATGTGTTGCAATGCTCCATGTTTTGGCCATGGTGTATGCCTTTGAATTTGGGCCACTTAGATGCCATCTAAGGAGTCCTTTGGCCTTGTTTTAACATGCTAAAAATCTGTTTTTAGTTGCTCAATGCATGCCATGTTTGTTGTGATAAAGCATGCTTCAAAGCTTCATGATTCGCCTCAAGTATTTAGACCATGTTTGGTGCATGCTTGGCTTGATTTGTTGCTTGGTTTGGCATCATTTTATAGCATGATTTTAGGGCTCATGTTGCATGCTAATTGTCCATGTTTCCTCCCTTTCAAGTGTGCTTGAGGGTTGTTTAAATTGTGCCCAAGTGTAGGCCTTCCATCATGTGTATGTGTGCATGTGTTTTGGCTTCTTGTTTTGGTCATTTTGGCCACTGTTTTAGGCCTATTTTAGAGTTGCTTAATTCATGTATAAGTCCATCTTTGCACTCATTTGTATTGCCATATGCATGCTTGTATGCTTACATGAGTTAATTGCCATGCCATGTTGCATTCCTAGCTTGTATGCCTAGGTTGCATTGCATTTTGCATGCATGCCTTGTTCCTTGAATTGGTGATAGGAATTGGGCCTAATTTGTTTGATTGGTTTGCGTGCATTTGAAACCAAAGTTGCATGCTTGGTTCCTTGGTCCATCATGCATGGAAATGCGTGATTGGTGGTCCGAGAACCGAGGCACATGTCCCTTTGAGTCATTACAATGATAAGAGACATGGTTGGTGCATACATGCCTTGAAATATGCTGCCATGCCTTGTTTTGCCCTCTGTTGCTGTGAGTTGCAGGTTCTGCAGGAATACTCTGCCGACCGGCAGTGTAATGTGCCGACCGGCACTATTTTCTCTGCCGACAGCTTCAACTTTGTGCCGATGGCCATACAACACTGCCGGTGGAAATTTCATCTAGCCGGTGATGATCCCCTCTGTCCAAGGATGTAGCCCTGAGGTTTTGACAACCTCCAGAGGAGGAAAGGGAGGAAAACAGAGGCAGCTTGCGCATGGCGGCGCGTTTCCCGAGACGTTTTCCTGCTTTAATTAATTTGTTTAATTTGTTAATTAAATTAGTTAATTTGTAATATTAATTAGCTTGCGTAGTTAGTTAATTTGTAATATTTATTCGGTCCCTCCGAGCGAGGGCAAATCTGTAATAAGTGTGTGTGGGTGGTGTGTATGTCTTCCAACCTCACGTCTTTCTTCCCTTTTATTTACCTGCTTATGATGGTAGATTAGGGCACATTTATTTCAGCATACCTTATGCTATGCATGTGTGCATCCATGCATTTGTATTACATGCATTAGGCTCGGTACATCACGCTAACTGCATCAGTACTTCAATTCAAAAATTGAATATGTGTTAATCGTGGATTTTCACATGACATGTCTAGGATTAGCCGAGCCTATCTTAGCGACATTTTGTATGCGATGCATTAGGCACTTCACATGGACTTGGATCATGCATGTTTGCTAACAAGTTCTTTGTTTTGGCACGGAGTACTATGTAAGTATTTCCGCTTTAGCATATCGCATGAGTGTGAATGTTACCATGACAGCATGCTTAACATGTGGCTAGATGCTTATGTGTTAAAACTGTTTTGAATGCCTGTGGGTGAAGGCCGGATTGTTTGAGTTGGAAAAAACTCGTTGAAATCCGTATTTTAGCCTACTTGCGAGTAGCAAATTCCAAAGCATTTTCAAACCAAACGGATATGCAATGTTTATTTCCAAATTAGGCAATCTAGTCTATACTTGTTTGCTGTGCGCATAACATAGTAATTCTAGGCTAATAAATGGAATAAGAACACGTAAAGTTTTCAAAAACGGATATCACGGTTAGTAGAGGCCGGTCTTCGGACCGGGCGAAAGGGGGTGCTCATAGCTGACCTTCCCCGATCGTACCCAAGCTCCCGAGCCGAGACAACTCCGGTGATGACGGACATGTGGCCTTCGGCACCGAGTCAGGGTTTCCTAAATTCCCCCATTTTAAAATATTTAGGTGGCGACTCTGTATCTGGCAAAGCAGTCCATGTTTGGCACTTCTTTCAAAAAAATCTGTTTTTTCTCAAAACGATTTGCCGGATTTGGACTCTTTGGTTCAGACTTAGAACCGTGACACAAATCGAGTCCGAACTGTAGCACGAGGCCCCCTCCGCGGGCGCTGTCTACAACAACCCCAAACACAAAAGTGATCTTAAACAAACATTTTAAGCATGAAAAAACAGAACTTTTATTAGTTATGAGCTAAGCTTAAAACAACATGAAAGATAGGCTAAAAGCTTAAGCAAGAAAGGGGGTTTTAAAGGTCAAAAGCTCACCCTTGAAAACCCTCTTTATAACTGTAACTCCAGCAGGTTTTTCAAGCTCAAGGCAACCCAAGAACACCAAAATCAACCCCTAAGCACCTCAGTAGCAAAAGGATGGTGTTTGAGTGTGTGTTTGTGTGCTAAAGTAAGACAAATCTACACTTTTGAACACAAAAATGAAGAACAATAGTGATATAAAGACAAAGCTATATGTAACTCTCTTCCCTCAGCTTTTTCTGAACCTGGAGAAAGGAGGAGGAGCCTCCCTCTTATAGAAGAGGAAAGCCAAAGCTTCTTGGAGAAGCTAAGCTTGAATGCCATCCCTCCATACACGTGTATGGAGGATGGCTCAAATGCTCTCTAGCTGTGCCAGCTGTCCTAAAATATCTCCAAAAAGGTGTCAAAAAGCAGTCGACCACTTGAAGTGGTCGGCCTGCTAGTAAAAGTGGTCGGCCGACCACTTTAGGTGGTCAACTAGAGCAGAAAATGGCCGGCCATAGGTGGGAGAGGTCAACACACTAAATGCAAGGTGGTAGTGTGGTGGTCGACCAGAAAAAATGGTCCAAAGACCAAGAAAGCCAATTATCTGACAAGAAAACTAGCTGGAAAAAGAAAAAGTGGTCGGCCAGGAAAAATACTAGTCTCCCACCCTTGTACCACCTTCCAAACAAGGAAAGCAAGGTTTGTACCAAAAACAAACCAAAGCGAATGCAAGACGAGAAATCAAGAGGCGAAACACGCGGCCAAAAGCCCCGAAAACTAGCCGACGAGCATCAAAAGTGGTATGCGACCACAAAAGTGGTCTCTCGGACCACAGTGTTCCTCTAGGTAGAGGTAACAAGGTGTGGTTCAAAAACCACGCCAAACGGAGAATGGTAAGCGGTCCCGAGACAAGGCGCGCGACCAAAGGCTCCAAAAATCGGAAACTAGTCTCTAAACGGGAAAAGTGGCCTACGACCACGAAAAGTAGTCTACGACCAAAGAGAGATGGTCTACAAGACCACTCCCTCCCTCCAAGAAGGAAAAACAAGACTTGGTCTGCAAACAGAGTCAAAGCACAAAGAGTTCAGAGGCCTGGAGGCAAGGCTCTCAGCCAAAACTCTAAAACCTCTAAACGAGCACAACATGCACCATCGTCGAGCGCTCAATCGATGATGTCTGAGTCTTAATGTCGGTCAAAAATGGGGTGTCTATACCCGTGATCAAAACACACATGTAGATGCCCTGGCTTGCCTAGCCTGCGCCATTAACTCAGAGATTAAATGGACAATTGAAGTAGGTTTCATCCCTAAGCCGAGCATTGGCCCTTTAGAAGAAGTTCAGATCAATGTCATAGCGTTAGGTTCGAGTTAGATGGACTCCATTGTTGCATTCCTATCTTTCGAACAGCTCCCGTCGGATAGGAAAGAATCACACAAGCTGCGAAACAAAGCCCTGCGATACTACTTGGATCCGCAAGGAAAGCTTTACAAAAAATCTCTTTCTGGCCCATACCTAGAATGCATTGATCCGGATAAAGTCAAGGAACTCCTGACTAAAATACATGAAGGTAGCTGTGGTGCCCATTCTGGCGGGCGCTCTTTGGCCCATCGAGCTGTGACACAGAGGTATTATTGGCCGACAATGAGAGCTGATGCCGAATGTTATGTGAAAAAATGTGAACAGTGCCAGAAGTTTTCTCTCTTAACCCATCTGCCTGCTGAAGAATTAAGCTCTATAACTAGTCCTTGGACGTTCGCCCAATGGGGACTTGACATCGTCGGACTATTGCCTCGCGCCCGGGGTGTAGACACCCCATTTTTGACCGACCTTAAGACTCAGACGTCATCGATTGAGTGCTCGGTGATGGTGCATGTTGTGCTCGTTTAGAGGTTTCGGAGTTTTAGCTGAGAGCCTTGCCTCCGGGCCTCTGAACTCTTTTGTGCTTCGGCTCGGTTTGAGGACCGAACTCTGTTTCTCTTCCCGGAGGGAGGGAGAGGTCTTGTAGACCATCTCTTTGTCATCGTAGACCACTTTTCCCGTTTGGAGACTAGTTTCCAGTTTTTGGAGTCCCTAGCCATGCGCCTTGTCTCGGGACCGCTTAACGTTCTTCGTTTGGCGTGGTTTTTGAACCACACCTTGTTTCCTCTATCTAGAAGGACACTGTGGTCCGGGAGACCACTTTTGGGGTCGTATACCACTTTTGGTGCTCAACAGCTGGGTTTCGAGGCTCCCGGCTACGCGCTTTGCCTTCCGAACTCTCGTTTTGCATCCGTGTTGGTTTGTTTTTGGTACAAACCATGTTTTCCTTGCTTGGAAGGTGGTACGAGGGTGGGAGACCAGTTTTTTCCCTTGGATACCACTTTTCTTCCCACAAGCCGGTTTTCTAGTCGGGAAACTGGTTTTTCTTGGTCTTTAGGCCACCTTTTCTGGTCTCCCCCCCCCCCACCATTGGCTTGCTTTCAGTGTGGAGACCACCATTTCCCCCTACCGACCACTTTTTTTCTGGGAGACCACTTGAAGTGGTCGGCCAACCACTGTAAGTAGCAGGCCGACCACTTTAAGTGGTCGGTACCTCTCCCTCTGTTTTGGCAGACTGTGTGGATGCCAGCTGTGCCAGTTGGAGGGCACAGACTATATCCTCCATACACGTGTATGGAGGGATTGCAACCAAGTTTTAGCTTCTCCAAGAAGCTTGAACCTTTGTTTTTCTATAAGAGAGGCTCTCCCTCTCCATGGGAGAGGTTCTGAAATTTTCGTAAGGCATAAGCATAGATCTCTCTCTATATCTCTATATTTGGTGCCTAAAGAGAGTGTTGTTGTTCACTTTTGCACCACAACCCCTAACCATACACCCCCATCATTCAACTGAGGTTCTTGGAGGACTTTTTTGGATGTTAAAAAGCTGATTCTTGGCTAAGAAATCTGCTGGTTTTGCAGTGCTTCAAGGGTAACCTCTTTTCTCCCTTTTAAGCTTTATTTTGGTTGCTCTCTTGGTCTCATTTGCATGCTTATTTAGGCCTTGCTTTCAACTAGAAAAAGTTTTGTATTTAAGTGTTTTTCATGTTTGTTTAAGGCCTCTTGGGCGTTGAGGGTCTTCTACCCTCTTGCATGACTTGTTTGGCCTTGTTTTGTGCCATGGTTTAGGGCCTTTGAGCTAGTCCTTGCTTGACCTTCCAGCCACTGAAATCCAGTGGATTTTTAGTGGTAGGCATGTGGTTTTGAGGCCTCAAATCAGAGGGGGGTGATTCCCTCTCTTTTTGTTTTGTTTGCTTGCATTTTTTGGCCTATCAAAGGAGCATGCATCTTCATACTTTCAAGGCTTGGTTCAGGCACTTTTTCATGACTTTTAGGGCCTACCTTAGCTCTGTCTATGGTTGGTTTGGCCACCTTGTGTTTGCTTCTTGTATGTGTAGTGTATTCCCATTTGTGGCTTATCAAAGTAGCATGTCTTTCTAGCATGTATTGGCTCCATTTCAGTAGATTTTTTGCCATCATTTGACATGTCATAACTCTGTTTTTGGCTGGTTTGGTTGGCCCTTGCATGCCTCATGCACTTGTAGTGCAACCCCTTGAAATACCCTAACATGCATCATGCTTTGACATGTCATTTTAGCATGCTTTTGGCTTAGCTTAAAGAAGATTTTGTTCATGTTTTATCATTTCTAAGGTCCAATTTTGGTTGTCTTGGTCATACATGACTTGTTTTGTATAGCCTTGGTTCAATCTAGCTTGATAGCCTTATGTATTGAGTCCACTAGCATGCATTGCTTGGCCTATTTCAGTGATTTGGCATCACTTGTTATGTGATTTCAGTCCATGTTTCATGGCCATACATTCACATTTGTCACACATTCAATGCGTTGAAGGGTTTGCCCCTTTATGCCTTAACATGAATCATTGCGTATGCCTTCATGCCATAGCTTGCGAGCCATCATTTCAGTGGTTATTTGGGGTTATTATGCCATGATATAACTCTGATTTTTATTGGTTAATTCATCACATGCTTGGTCTTAATAGGTGTAGTGTAATCCACCTTATTTGCCTTGTAACGCCCTCAAAATAATACATAAAACCCGTCATTTTAGACATGCATTGATATAAAAGAAACCAACCATTTCCATTCATTAGAGTAATTCTTACAACTGTATTACATGTTAACAACAAAAGCAAATGCCCTACAGGCTTACAGCTTTCCAAGTTAACACTTGGTTACAAAAAGGAGTACTAACTCAATACGCATAAAGCCCTTGGCTTGAATTTACATGTAATACACCAAAAGAAAATAAACCAAAACAATCCGCCTGCCTCTAGCCTCCCAAGCTATGTCCTTGGAGGTGGCATGCTACCTGTACCTGAAAATGATGTCCCATAAAGGGTGAGCCACAGCCCAGTAGAGATATGCTAAACACAGTATGAGCAATAACTAAGACATTAGTAATTGATAAATGTTCAATTTCCATAAACCAATTCATAACCCATTCTCATTTCATGACCACTATGTTCATGACTCATTTCAGTTTCCATTTCTTATCAATTTCACATTTTTGCATCAACGGCTCAGAACCTGGCTAACCACTTATATGAGACAATGATTCATATTAAACACTTCCCATTTTACAAGAGATAAACATATTAGTTGTATTAACATCTCAACAGGTAAGCCTACAAGCTGTATCCACATTTCAACAGATATGCATATTAGCAATATCAACACTTCCAATGACAAGCATATGAGTTGTATCAACACTTCCAAAGATAAGCATATGAGCTATATCAACACATTATCTGACAAGCATATGAGCTGTATCAGTGGAGTCCATCCCCTATCTCCTCCCAAACAACATCTGGTTTAGAGGTCCATCCCCTATCTTCCCTTAAACCGTGGAGTACATCCCCTATCTCCTCCCACACACAATGTATATACACACAGGTCATACACACAATCAATCAATACATAACGTTATTGTATTCTATCAACCGTCATACTCTATGACATATCCAATTGATTAGTTTTAGTTTGCCTAATCATTATGCATTGTCTACAACAATCAAAACTACCCTCCACCGGTAGCCCAAGCAATTATTTCTAAACAGATAATAAAAGCTCCAACAGATAAAATATCAGCGTTTTCCAAAGTGAGCGATTTATAAATCCAACTCCATCATTTCACAACATAATGAGACAATTTCATTATTTCCAACTCAATTCCATAGGTCCACAATTTTCCCAAATTAATTATACCAATAAATTTTGAAACAACAAATTAGGGCTTTTACCCCCAACTCTCAATATCGACTCAAAGGTTCCAATATCACCAACCAACGACTATATCATCATTTTGAAACCCAAAATACATATTATGAGTCCAAAATCACAAAACCCTCTTTAACACATTTTGAAACCCTAAGTCCCATAATCAACCATTTAAACAATAGGCTCAAAATCTAGGTTAAAACCCATAAGAGTGAGTAGGAATCCCTACCTCAAAAGATGACACCCAACGAAGAAGATGGTGGAAACGAAGTTGCTCCAAACCACGAGTTTCTCGGATCAAAGGATAGCCCTCGACGATCAACCCAACTTTTGTAAAGACCAAAGGTGAGGAAAACACCCTAGCTAGATCAATACTTAGAGAGAAGCTATGGATTTAGAGAGAGGAGCTCTCAAATGGCCTTTTTAGAAAGTAAGAGAGAGAGAAAGGATGTAAAAAGTGAATTTAAAACGCCCAGCTGCCAACTGATATACGACATTCTCGCTTGAGCGGAGAACACAACACTCGAGCGTCAAGAACAAAAACTAGGTACGCTCGAGCGCAAAAAGACCCGCTCGAGCGCCAAGACACAAGAATAAAGCACATCCGCTCGAACGCGAAAACCAGCCCGCTCGAGCGTAGATTTCCGCCTCCCAGAACTTACACCGAAAAGGTACTACCCGCTCGAGTGCCAGAGTACCCGCTCGAGCTCCACCGCTCGAGCGTAAAGAAACCCGCTCGAGCGTAGAAATCACACCTGCAGAAGTTTTGCAGGGACACGAAAAACTGGGGGTGTGCAATCCCCGCTCGAGCGCAAGAAGACCCACTCGAGCGGAACGCCTAAAAACTGGGCAACAAGGAATTGAAACCAAGGCCTAATCAACCTGTAACAACCCTGTCCAAAACATCCTAAAACTCAATCAAGCGGAATTAAAGGACGACAACAAGATAGATACAACTACCAACTTCACGGAACCGAGTCCGGAAGACAACAGAATAGCAAAGGGACAACCGGGATCGCTATATGCCTTGCATTCACCATGCTTCATGCCCTTCATGCTAGCATATTTTGGCCTACTTCCATGCATGTTTTAGACTCATTTTAACATGTACTAGGACTATTTTGGGTTGCCTTGGTCACATGCTTCATGTTTTGTATACTTGTAGTATAAATGCTCTTGCTTGCATCAAGCTTTGAGCACCATTGCATGCTATCCTTGAACTATTTAGATGATTTGGCATCATTTAATACTTCATTTCAAAGCTTATAGCATTGCCATGTTCCCACTTCATTCATGCTTTGAATGCCTTTGAGTGTTATGCATTGTTGCCTTGTTTGTGGCCTAGCATGCATGCCATCTTGCCTAGGTATTTGAGCCCTCATCTCAGCATGTTTAGGTCCTTATTTTGACCTACTTAAGCTCTGTCCATTCTTAGTTCATGCATTTTTGCCTTGAATTGCATGCCTCCTTTGTAGTCCTCTTTGATAGCTTCATGCTTTAAGGACCCTACCATGCTATACTTGTGTTGATTGAATGATTTGGCATCATTTCTTACCTCATTTCAGTGCATTTAGTGTTGCTACACTTCCATGCTATTCACTCTTTTAGTGCTCTTGAGAGTTGCACCTTAGTGCCTCAATTGGTGAGCCAATTGGCATGCATGTTTGTATGTGTTTTCGATGCCTTCATTTTAGCATTATGGCCACTGATTTGGACATGGATGAGGCATATCCACTTTGGTTTAAGTCCATTGTGCATTGAGTATGCCACGTGGTTCATAGCATTGAGAATGCCATGTTGTTGCATGATTGATTATTGCATTTGTGCATGCCATGTCCATTGCCTAGCGTATGCTAGTTACCATGTGCATTGCGTACACTAGTTGTCATGATCATTGTGTATGCCATGTAGTTCATAGCATTGTGTATGCTAGTATGTTAGTTTCATGTTTTCATGCTTGTCCCTTGCATCGTGTTCATATGCTTGTTTCATTGCATTGAATGTTTGCATGCTTGAGCCGCATTGTGTATGCCATGCCATGTTATTTGTTGCATTGTGTTTGGAATAGGAGTTAGTCCAAACACGGGAAACGAGGGACGTTTCATACTCGAAGTGATGAAATGTGCCTCAATTCTCGGTCGCCGACACTCTTGACTATACATGATGGAGTTTTAGGCTTTATGTGTTCGTGTGTACATTCATTTCATATTGAGTTGTGCAATTTGGCTCCTCGGCCATCATGCATCAAGATGTGTGATTGGTGGCCCAAGGGTCGAGAACCATACTCCCTTGAGCTTACATAATGATAGGGAGGGTGGTTGTGCATACATGTGTTGCAAATACTTTGCTATGCCCCTTTCTTGCTCTCTGTTGCAACAAACCAGAAACCAGTAGAAAACCAGAAACTAGCAACAAAAACTGGTCAGCCGACCAGATAAAGTTGCTGGCCGACAACTTTTTCTGGTTTTCAACATTAAAAGTGGTCAGCAGGTGGTCTCCAATGCCAATAACTGGTCGGCAGCATCCCTACAGGTTCCCATGGTGGAGTTTCAGCCATCTGAAGCTTTGTGCAATGTTCTGGGACCAGTTGCAAACAGAGGCAAATCGGGGCATCGCGATGGATTTCCGAGCGAGGCAATTCGAGCACCCATGCATCCCTCGTCACGAGGCCATTTCAGTACTTTTTTTAGCTTAGAATGTGTATTTGTTTCAATTTGGTTGTGTAATAATTAATTAGCTAGAATAGTTAGTTGATTAGTCGGTTCTGTTTATTCGGACCCTCCGTCGAGAGGGCACAACTGTTGTAAATAAGTGTGCGTGTGTGTGATGCATGTCTTCCAACCCCCATTTCTTTCTCCCTTTTATTTACCAACTTACGATGGTTAGTTTTAGGGCATGTTTCAATTAACATCCTTATGCTCGTATGTTTGCATCCATTCATCTGTCTTGCATGCACCGGGCTCGGCGCATCATGCTAACTGCATTATATTTCAATTCCTGTTTGAATGCATGTATCAAATTGCATTTCACATGACATTTCAGAATAGCCGAGCCTATCTTAGTTTCATTTTGTATGTGTTGCATTAGGCATTCTTGACATAGCTAGAATCATGAATTTATTTCTAACATAGCTTTTGTTTTGGCTCGGAGTACTCGGTGAGTGTTTATGCTTTAGCATCCTTGCATGAGTGTGAGTGTTGCCATGATAGCATGCTTGCCATGAGGTTAGCTGCTTATGTGATATAACTGCCTGAATGCCTATGGGTGAAGGTTGGATTGCTTGAAATTGGGACAATTCATTGAAATCCTCGATTTAGCCTACTTGCGAGTAGCAAACCTCAAACCATGTTCAAACAAACGGATATGTAATGCTTTGTTCCAATTTAGGTGATCTAGTCTATACTTGTTTGCTGTGCGCATAACATAGTAATTCTAGGTTAAATAACCAGAATAAGAACACATGTGTTTTCAAAAACAAGATATCATGTTAGTAAAGGCCGATCTTTGATCGGGCAAGCGGGGGTGCTCATTGCATGACCTTCCTCTCTCGTACCCAAGTTCCCGAGCCGAGGTAACTTTGGTGATGACAGACACGTGGCCTTAGGCACGAGTCAGGGTTTCCTAAATTTTCCAAAATAAAACATTTAGGTGGCGACTCTGTATCTGGCAAAACAGTCTATGTTTGGCACTTCTTTCTAAAAATCAATTTTTCAAAACGATTTCCCGGATTTGGACTCTTTGGTGATTTATCAATCCCGCATTGCACTTTGCGAGATTAGATTCAGAACCATGACATTTGAGACCGAACTGTAGTGAGCCCAAATGAACAAAACGAGATTCTCCCAGGACGTTCGGGCACATCTACACGGGGCAACAAGCGATTTTTGATTGTCGCAACAGATTATTTCACAAAATAGGTGGAAGCGGAGGCACTAACGCACATTCGAGATACTAATGTGAAGCGTTTTGTATGGAGAAATATCATAACACGATTCGACATTCCGAGAGCACTTATTTCTGACAACGGCACCCAGTTTGATTGCGGTGTTTACCAAGAACTGTGCAGTAAGTATGGTATTCGGCCCTATTTTTCCACCCCGACTTATCCTCAGAGTAATGGCCAAGCTGAAGCCTCCAAAAAATCTATTCTGGATGGCATCAAGAAGAGGCTGAAGAAAACTAAAGGCAGATGGGTCGACGAATTGACGAGTGTGTTATGGGCTCATCACACTACTCTGAAGCGGTCCACTGGGGAGACGCCGTTTGCTTTCTACTTTGGAACGCAGGCAATCATTCCCTTGGAGATCGGCCTCCCAACCTTGAAATCAAAAGTTTTTGATATGGGCCGAAACGACATGATGCTAGCCTTGGATTTGATTTTGATTGAAGAACGAAAAGACCATGCCCTTGCATCCATGGCACGGTACCAGCAGTAGCTTGCTAAGTCGTATAATCAACGTGTCCAGCTGCGCCGCTACACACCAGGAGAGTTGGTCCTGAAGAAAGTGCTTCTAGCTGCCAGGAATCCGGCTGATGGAAAATTGGGTCCTAATTGGAACGGCCCCTATCAAATTGACTCAATCGCGGGAGTAAGGGCATATCGGCTCACAGACATGTCTGGGAGGAGTCTGCCATGGCCTTGGAATTCAACGCACTTACGTAAATTTTATCATTAAACCTGACCTGTGGGGCATGATACTTGTTTTGAATGGTTCACCATGTACATATTTCACTTTTGCAATGCAAAGTTTCCTGTTTTATCATTGCAAAATTCAGTTCAAAAGTCTTCCGAAAAAAGACTTTGGATTCGGAGCGCCCTTCATGGATATCACGATTGGCCAAGATAAGTCTCCGAATTTGGAGCCCCATCTGTACAGGTCACGTTTGGGCCGAATAAAGACTCCGAATTCGAAGCGCCCTTCGTGGATCACGATTGGCTAAGACAAAAAAGCCTCCGAATTTGGAGCCCCATCCGTGCAGGTCACGTTTGGGCCGAATAAAGCATCCAAATTCGGAGCGCCCTTTGTGGATATCACGATTGGCCAAGATAAGTCTCTGAATTTGGAGCCCCATTAGTGCATGACACTTTTGGGCTGATTAAGCCTCTGGATTCGGAGCGTCCTTCGTGGATCACGATTAGCCAAGACAAAAAAGCCTTCGAATTCGAAGCCCCATCCGTGCAGGTCACGTTTGGGCCGAATAAAGACTCTAGATTCGAAGCACCCTTCATGAATCACGATTGGCCAAGACAAAAAAGCCTCTGAATTCAGAGCCCCATTCATGTAGGTCACATTTGGGCCAAATAAAGTCTTCGGATTCGGAGTGCCCTTCGTGGATATCACGATTGGCCAAGATAAGTCTCCGAATTCAGAGCCCCATTAGTGCATGACACTTTTGGGCTAATTAAGCCTCCGAATTCGGAGCGCCCTTCGTGGATCACAATTGGCCAAGACAAAAAAGCCTCCAAATTCGGAGCCCTATCCGTGCAAGCCACGTTTGGGCCAAATAAAACCTCCGGATTCGGAGTGCCCTTTGTGGATATCACGATTGGCCAAGATAAGTCTCCGAATTCGAAGCCCCATTAGTGCATGACACTTTTGGGGCGATAAAGACTTCAGATTCGGAATGCCTTTCGTGGACCCCATGATACACGATCAAAATTGAAACATACAAGCATTCAAAATGAAATGTTTCATTAAATTGATCAAGTGGCACAAAGTGTATAAATGTAAGTTGAAACATGCAAACATTGGAAATAGTGTGTTTTATTAGGTTAACCAATAAATACATAATTTACACTCAATCTGTTTTTGAGCATTACAATGTCTACTTCTATTCGGCATCTCCCTCGTCATCACTCTTCTCAACTTCGAAGGCCGAAAAGGGAAAATAATGACCTTGATATAGCGGCGACGCCGAATCAACGCATGCTGCTCGGAGAGCGTCCACAGCTTGAAGTGCCTTCATCCAGCTGTGCTTAAATCCACGATTTTCACATTGGCAGACCTCCTCGACAAGTTTTTCCTTGATCTTGTCTATCCCGACCTTCCGGCCATCATGAAAGACTTTTTCATAGGCCCTGGACTTAGCAGTCTTAATTGCAAACATGCTAGCCATATCTCGATCGGCAATCGCATGATGTATTAGCCGCTGAGTCACCCTTTCCTCCACGACCGGGTTAGGATGGCCAGCCGATTGTGACTCGGCAGTCTTGACCTTTCTTAGTTCGTGCTCAGCCTTCTCTGTGTGAGCTTCCAAGCTTCGAATGTGTTCGTCTCTCTGCTCTATATCCCGTCGTGCGGTACGAAGGCGCATGCCGATTTCATAGGCGGTGTACAGCCCCTTTACCGCCCCATGAACGCTTCCCAAAACACTTCGAAATCCTATCGACCTACCATCGACTACTGGACTTTAGGTGGAAAAATATGTTGAGCGAACTCGACTGCCACATTTGGGTCACGAACGATCGAATCCAGTTCTGTCATTGGTCTATTCCCTACAAAGATCGCAAAACTCAACGGGCGCGGTGTCGCATCAGGTTCTCTTCCCGAGCGGGGTTGAGGGGATCTACTCAGTTGCTGCTTTTCCCTTCTGGGTGACCTATTTCGGCAACGAGGGGACTGGCATCTCTCCCGCTCCCTCGAAGGCCTACCTCCCGTGCGCATAGGTTCGCCACTTCGATTCGTTTCTCTTTCCAGCTCAACCAATGTCCTCCCATCTCCTCTGCTGTTGAAGAACAATCTATTTGACATTCGCATTTGTCTAACTTTTCTCAATGGACTGGACTGAGTTGTTGAGTCTGAACACATTAATAGGACCTACATGCACGAAGCACTCGCCTCATTTATTACTTACGGGGACAGCACCACCGAGGCGATATCATTAATGCTAAACTTCAAAAGCCTTACGCCACGAACTAACTGTTTTCGACGTCCTAGTTCAAGTGCTAGCTGGGGCAAGGGCAGATTAATCAATCTATTCGGCATAACTATCAGAGCTCAGCCGAATTTCCATTGTGCCCCAGCAAATTGCTGAACTGCCGTTTTCAGTCTGTCTTGGTTCATTAACTCACTGGGGCAAGGGTAGATTAATCAATCTATTCGGCATAACTATCAGAGCTCAACTGAATTTCCATTGTGCCCCAGCAAATTACTGAACTTCCGTTTTCAGTCTGTTTTGGTTCATTAACTCACTAGGGCAAGGGTAGATTAATCAATCTATTCGGCATAACTATCAGAGCTCAGCCGAATTTCCATTGTGCCCCAGCAAATTACTGAACTGCCATTTTAAGCCTGTCTTGGTTCATTAACTCACTGGGGCAAGGGCAGATTAATCAATCTATTCGGCATAACTATCAGAGCTTAGCCGAATTTCCATTGTGCCCCAGCAAATTACTGAACTTCCGTTTTCAGTCTGTTTTGGTTCATTAACTCATTAGGGCAAGGGCAGATTAATCAATCTATTCGGCATAACTATCAGAGCTCAGCCGAATTTCCATTGTGCCCCAGCAAATTACTAAACTACCGTTTTCAGCCTGTCTTGGTTCATTAACTCGCTGGGGCAAGGGCAGATTAATCAATCCATTCAGCATAACTATCAAAGCTTAGCCGAATTTCCATTGTGCCCCAACAAATTACTGAACTACCGTTTTCAGCCTGTCTTGGTTCATTAACTCGCTAGGGTAAGGGCAGATTAATCAATCCATTCAGCATAACTATCAAAGCTTAGCCGAATTTCCATTGTGCCCTAGCAAATTACTGAACTACTATTTTCAGCATGTCTTGCTTCATTAGTCCGACTGGTTCATTAACCTACTGCGGCAAGGGCATATTCACTAATATATTCAGCTAAGCTGCAGTACTTTACAATTATTTTTAATTCGGCAGCTTGTTTCCTTCATTTCATAATTTTACATCTTACTTGGCGGCTAACAAGCACATTCATTGAGCACAAAAGGCAAAAATAATTTCCATTCATAAGCTGTGCGCAAATAGCAAAAATAATTTTCATTCGTAAATTGAGCACAAATAGAATTCATTTTACAAATGAAAACTACCCTATATCGGCTTCTCACAAAAATGAACAATAAAAAAAAAACCTAATACATACAGCAAAATCTACATACGCTTAATACCAAAGCAAAATGGAAAATATTCAACTGTCTTCGGTATCTTCGGGGTCAGACTCCAGCGGCTCAATGTCTACTTGCTCGTACGGAATCGGCTGTTCCAATGTCATGTTAGCGGCAGCCAAGGCCATGAGCCAACCGTGTTTGAACCCCCTATTTTCAGATTTCAGCACTTCTTCGACATAGTCCGCCAAGGCCGCATTCTTGCCAGCCTGGAACAACTCGAAAAGTGTAGACTCAGCGTTCGCCTTTGCCCACCTAGACTATTCCAGGTCGGCCTCCAGCTTTGCAATCATTTCATTGGCCAGTCTGAGCGCTTCTTCATTCGCTTTCGCCTCTTCCTCTGCGGCCATTTTCAGTGCAACAGCAGTCCTGGCCTCATTTGCTTCTACATCAGCCCTAGCTCTCTCTTCCGCCGCTTTCGCAGCCTCAGACTCTGCTCGGAAAGAGGCCTCAGTTGCCTTTCTCTTCTTCTTTTCTAATTCGGCTGTAAGGAAGCCGATCTGTTCGATTGCGTCGTGTTAGCGACGTCCAATCTCGGCTATTCTCTTCGTCGCTTGCAAAAGAAAGGAACAGTGAGCTAACATAGAAACTCCTGTTTAGCCTTGTAGAGCTGTAAAGGACTACGTACCAATATCGCCGATTGAGCAGCTAACGCGATAGCCAGCAGATCGACCTCCGTCCTAAAAGTTGCTCTGTCAGCCGGTAGAGAAATGGAGGAAGCCAGACTCAAGGCCACAGCCGGGTCCCTTATAACCGATGAATCGGAGCTAACCGACATGTTTCTTATCTTTGGTTGCACTATGAACGGCACAACCAAGTCTGATTCTTCCAAGCGTGGCCGTTTATCCACTGGATCTTCCGAATAAATGGTGTCGTGATCAGCTAGGCGTTTCTCACCCCTGTACTCCGTCACTTGACCCTCCTATTGATTGACAACAGTTTCCATTTTGGCCATTTCATTATGAGCCACCTCTTCGACAAGAACGGGTGGAGTTTCTTCCTAGGCGTCAAGTGGAGGGGGCGGAGGTTGGTTTTGCTCGGCTTTAGCCTTTCTTCGGGCAGTCATCTCTCGACGTTCCTCCGTTTGGCCATTTGGGTGAGTAACTCGCCGGCCATGTTGTCAGGGTAAGAGCCAGGCAAATCCCCTAAGTTTGTAAAAATGTCTTTGAAAAAATCCCCTTGGCCTGAAGCGGGCGGAGGATCAGTCAAATTCAATCGGACTTCCTCAAAAGCTAAATTAAGTGCTTCTTCTATCTCGGCTTCCGATTGGTTCAGGTTCTCGGCGACCGGATCGGCTGCTTGTTCTTTCTTCTGTTCCGATTCAGAGGCTTCTAAACCAACCTCCTTTACGTTTTTTAAGCTAGGGAAGATAAGGGCAGTAAGATGATCTTCACCACTCAGTATTGGGATGTGTTCTACCGCCGAAAACGTAGAGTAAGATGGCGCATATCGCAAAAGAATATGGGCCGCCCTCCCTTGTTTCTGCAAGTTTGGACGGCCAACGAACTGTAGAGCGACTTTAATGTCCGCAAGTACAGCGTCGTCGGTTGAAACCAACACTTTCTTCAAATTGCTACCTGCAAAAACAAAATGGTAAACACATGGAAGGAAAGCCGAATACAAATAAGGTAGTCGGAGAATCTAGAGTGAGCTATACGGCTACCTGGTTCACCTTTTTTCCTTGACACGGGATCTAGGCGATCTTCACCCCCACCGAATTCCCAGTTGCCTCGGACAATGACCATCACGTCATCAACACGCTTGCCAGAGCTGGCAAGCATAGTCATTAGGTGATGTTCGGTATCTTTGGCCCTGAGAAAATAGCGTCCCAGCCGGCCAATAGACTTGGCCAAGACATAACAATGCCGAATTGTAGGTATACCTAAGTTAATCCTAAGGCAACGGTTCAACTCTATAATCCCCATTATGATGTGGAAAAAATTCACATTAGGCTGGGAAGTAATTAGACCCCAGTGTCGAAAGACAGCTCTTAAAAATGGATAAAGGAGAAAACGGGCTCCGCCCTCAGCAATTGATAGGAGAGGAAAGATGATTGCACTCTCATCAATCCTCTCCATATCAGTGGTGCTGTCTGCCACAAGTGACAGATGGACGTCGTCGGGGATGGAATAATGGCGTCGAAAGCCGAAAATTCGCTCTGCAGAAAGGAGCTCTTTCAAATTTTTTGCCATCACGGCCAGCCTAAAGATTATGCAAAACTGAAAGTAAATAAGGAAACGACGTTGGGAGTGAAGGAGAAGAAAACTTACAGGAAGCAGAAGGTATAATAAGAGACAGGAGGAAGTTACAGAGGACGCGAAGCGAAGGAGTTGAACTAGAAGGCGAGCCAGAAACTTTGAGTATTCAGAGTATACATTCGAAGAGACAGAGTTTTAAATCACATTCAATGGAGGACGCGTACGAAGAGGCGGGAATTTGTAATGATGACCAAAAAACGTGTGCGTTCTGACATATGTTGGAATGAGGTTAACCGCTGAATTTTTGAATTTTCAAGTTTGAAACCAAACACGCCGACTAACTAGTGCTAGTGGGGTGTTTGGGGCGTAATTGTGGGAGTCGGATAAAAGTGGACGCAGATAGGCCGAATATACATTTAGATAATCGGTATATGTTATACGCCCCCATCTTGTACGTTCTGGATGCCAAATAGATTAGTCGGCCACAAAGCCAGCTAAACGAAGGGCCGATTGGAAGATTGAATACGATGAAAGAAGGGTCGAGTGAGCAATCACACGACGGATTAGTAGTGGGCCCCATCCTAACAACCAACAAGAGGTATGTGAGAACTAGTACGCTTAACTTAAGATACAAGCAATCGAGAGAGTATATACTGACTTATCCGTCGGAGTGCTAATTCTGGCACCCCCGACCGGAGTGTTCATTCTTTTTCAGGTTACTAGCTGAGGATCTCAAGTGCCCCATTGGATCAAAAGAGTATTTCCAGAACCACTCCTCCACAGTCTCCTTTGGGCTTCTCCTTTTGAGGTAGAGATAATCTACTTCTTTTTATGAGTTTTAACATAAATGTTGGGCATTTGTATAAATGTAGGGATTTTGGAAGCTTTGGAAAGTTAGGGTTTGATTTGAGATTATAAAAGAGGGGTTTCTTAGTTTTGGACTCTATTATAAATGTGAGGTTTTGAAATGGGGTTATGGGTGTTCAATTGAAGAAATTGAGCCTTAGAAGCGTTATTTGAGAAAGCGGGAAAAATGCCCTAATTGGGATTAAATGAATTATTTGTCAAAATAATGAAATTAATTATGGGAATACATAATTGAGTTGGAAATGATGAAATTGAGGGAAAATGTAATTAATTGGTATAGTTGGATTGAAAATCGCTTACCTATGGAAAATGTATTAATTTATCTATTTGATAAATTTAATTATCTGTTTAGAAATAACTGTTTTGGGCTATCGGTGGAGGATGGTCATAATTGTTGTAGAGTTACATGATGATTAGGCAAACTGAAACTAATCAATTGGAATATGTCATTGAATATGGCTGTTGGAATAACACATTGAATATGTGCATTAATTGATCATTGTATATAATAAAGTGTTCAAATACATTGTATATGTATCTTTGTTTGGGAGGAGATATGGGATGTACTCCATGGTTTGGGAAGAGATAGGGGATGTACTCCACTGTTTGGGAGGAGATAAGGGATGGACTCCATTGATAATTAAGTTTGCCGGAGTGTCTAGGGTGAAAGTCCTGAAACCTTATATATATCTGAATGATGCTGATGAATTGAAGTGTTGATAATATGAGTTGTAGTCTCATCTTAAATTGTCGATGAATTGAAGTGTTGTCTTTATGAGTTGTAGTGTCATTTGAATTACTTGGATAAACGAACCATGTCACTAAAGTGAATTGGAAATAGAAATGAAACAGGGTTGAAAGATGAATATTAATGTTGGTGGGTTATAAAAATGGTGTAAATCGATGTACATGTGTTGAACATTTATCAGATGCAAATGTTTTAGTTATTTCTCATATTTGATTTAGCATATCTCTACTGCGCTTTGGCTCACCCTACTTGGGACACCATTTTTCAGGTACAAGCGATATGCCACCTCCAAGGGTATAGCTTGGGAGGTCTCGAGACTGAAGTCTCTCTTTTGTTGTTTTATGTATGTTTACATGTTTCTATTTCCAAGCCGAGGGCTTTATATGTAAAGGGCTTCTGACCCTCTTTTAGTTGTATCCAAGTGTTGACTTGGAAAGTTATAAGCCTGTAGGGCATCTACTTTTGTTGTCAACATGTAACATCTTTTGTAAACAAGACTTTGATGAATGAAAACATAATGTTTCCTTTATGATTCTGGGACTTGTGAATGATTGATTATGTTTTATTTTGAGGGCGGTACAACTTGGTATCAGAGCGTACAGGGTTTGAATACTTTGGGTACGTGCAACGTGGTTAGTACTACAATTGGTTTGTCTCGCTTGTTAGAGACCTATGTATGATGTTATGTACGTGATAACATGTTTATGTGACTATATGGGTATGGAATTTAGTTTCTAGGATATTGATCGGGTCTATGGATTTCTGGGAGTCCTGTTGGAAAGGCACTTGATCACTACCGTTTCTAACTGGAACTCTAGCAATGCCACAGGATGGTCACTATCCGGAAATGAAATTCGTAAGTGCTTATGTGGAGTGAATTACAGTTGTCCATTGTATTAGGACACGAGTGAAATAGCTTCGGCACATTTGTGAATGTGCTAATCATTTTGTTACCCTTATTAGGATGTCAGGATGGGGGCATGGTGGTAGGCGTGGTAGGCCTAGGAGGCAAAAGATGCCTATAACGGATGAAATTTCGGCGTAGGAGGAGGGTGTTGGTCAGGCCAACATGGCCGAGCCAGTAGGTCAACAGGCCATGGGTGCCTTGGCCCGTGAAATGGTAGGAGCGGTGAGGGAATCCATGGACATTCTCAGGGCTGAGAATCAAGTCCAGACCCATGTAGCTGAGGCAGGGCCGTCTTTCCTGAAGAGGGAGTTTTTTCAGTTGAATCTGGATGAGTTTTTGGGTGATCCAAAAGAGCCACTGAAGGCGGACGAGTGGCTAGAGCAGATGACGAAGACGTTTGAGATGCTTGGCATTGAGGACGGAGGTTTGTGAGTGACCTTAGCGTCCTTCCAGTTGAAGGGAGACGTGGGTCAGTGGTGGAAGTTTGTGCATGGGCGCATTGGGGGAACTTGGGAGGCTTTTGTCGACGCCTTTCAAGAGAAGTTTTTGTCTCCCACTGTTAGGGAGAAATTAAGGGATCAGTTCTGTCAGCTCAAGCAGCTGAATACACTAGTGGCGGAGTTTGAAGCCACTTTTACTAGCTTATCGAGGTTTGCACCAGAGTTAGTGACGACCGAGGAGCGTAGATGTTTGGAGTTTGAAAAGAAATTGAGGACCGGACTCATGTTTCGAGTGGCCAGGTCCATGACTAGGGAGTATGGCCGCCTTGTGCAGGCTGCAGCCCATCTTCAAACCATTATGCATGCGGAGGATGAGAGGATAAGGGGCTCCAGGAGCAGTTAAGAAGGTCAGGGGGACGGTAAGAGATAGAGGGGTTCTAACCCTCGGCAGTCCTACGGAGCACATTCTAGATCTACCTTTCCAGTACCGAGTTCAGGTTCTGGGAGAGGCGGTCAGAAAGACATCACTTGTTACAAATGTGGTCAGCTGGGCCACAAGTCTCCAGCTTGCTCACAGAGGGATGAGGGCAGAGAGTAGCTTTTTCTTCAACTCATTTTCAGAGCCAGAGTTAGGGCAGAGGCTAGCCGCTCACTTGTTATCAGTGTGGATAGGTGGGGCACCTGAAGAGGTTTTTCCCACAGTTGAGTGGCACATCTGGTGCATCTGGTTCGAGGCAGACACAGAGTCATCAGCCAGCTCAGTCAGTTCAGGCCTCGAGGGCCAATCAGGGAGCCTCTTCGGCTCAGTCTGTACAGCAGTCGTATGCTCCGAGAGGTAAGCAGGTAGATCAGAGACCTACAGGGCTCGTGTATGTAGTTACAGTGCAGGACCTTATACGGGCTCTATCTGTTGTGAGAGGTACCTTTTTGCTTTGCAACTCGGTTGCTAATGTGTTAATTGATACGGATTCATCCCACTCTTTTATATCTTCTGCATTTGTATCTATTTTGAGGGGTTGGAGTTGGCACAGTTAGCATCTCCTATTTGTGTTGTATCACCCATTGGGGGCGAGATGATTCTGAAACAGGCGTGTTGGGCAGTGATATAGAGGTCACTGATCGCCGACTTCCATTTTCTTTTGTATTGATGGATATGTCAGGTTTTGATGTGATTTTGGGTATGGACTGGCTATCGTCGTACCGGGCTATTATAGACTGTTACTGCCAGAGGGTTACTGTATGTACCTTGAGCGAGGATTATGTTCATTTCTTGGGAGATCGGGTCAGTAAGGTTTTATCGCCAGTGTATGATCCGAGAGGGCGGAGTGAGCTTAATTGTCTTCTCGCTAGCTATATGAGTAGTGAGTGTGATGAGACCCTAACTGAGTTACCTAGAGTGGTTTGTGAGTACTCAGATGTTTTTCTGGAGGACCTTGTTAGTTTACTACTCCATCAAGAGATCAAGTTCTCTATTGAGTTAGTGCCTGGCACGACACCAATTTCCATGGCACCGTATCGTTTCGCCCCAGCCGAGTTGAGTGAGTTGAAGATTCAACTCCAAGAGTTGTTAGATAAGGGTTTTATTCGCCCTAACACTTCACCTTGGGGAGTACCAGACCTCTTTGCTAAGAAGAAAGATGGGGCTTTGAGACTTTGTATTGACTACCGAAAGTTGAATCGGGCTACGATTAAGAACAAGTACCCTATGCCTTGTATAGATGATCTGTTTGATTAGTTGAAAGGATCCCGTTATTTCTCTAAGATAGACTTGAGATCGGGTTACCATGAGTTGAGGGTCAGGGAGGAAGATATCCCGAAGACGGCATTTCGTACGCGGTATGGCCACTATGAGTTTCTAGTGATGCCTTTTGGGCTCACCAATGCACCAGCTATGTTTATGGACTTGATGAACCGGATCTTTTGGGAGTTCTTGGATTGCATTGTGGTCATTTTCGTGGATGACATTCTGATTTATTCACCTTCTGAGGAGGAGCACGAAGAACACTTGCGAGTGGTGCTTGAGTTGCTTAGAACCCATAAGCTGTATGCTAAGTTTGGGAAGTGTGAGTTCTGGCTAAAAGAGGTTAAGTTCTTAGGCCATGTGGTATCCGGGGAAGGGTTGTCTGTTGATTCATCCAAGATAGAGGCAGTGCAAGATTGGGCACAACCTAAGAATGCCTTTCAGATCTGTAGTTTCTTGGGGTTGGCCGGTTATTACCGTCGGTTTGTAAAGGATTTCTCCAGGCTAGCTTTGTTTTTCACTAGATTGATGCAAAAAGGGGTCAAATTTGTATAGAGTTAGACTTGCGAAAAGTCGTTCCAAGAGTTTAAAGTTAGACTTACCACCGCTCCAGTCTTGATTATTCCGAAGAGGGGTTTGGGTTATGCAATGTATTATGATGCCTCACGAGAGGGTTTGGGTTGTGTGTTGATGCAAGAGGGAAAAGTAGTGGCCTATGGCTCGCGACAGTTGAAAACACACGAGAGGAACTACCCTACTCATGACCTAGAGTTAGCGGTTATGATTTTTGCCTTGAAGATTTGGAGGCACTACCTTTATGGTGAGAGATTTGAGGTGTTCTCGGATCATAAGAGTCTGAAGTATCTGTTTACACAGAATGACTTAAATTTGAGGCAGAGGAGATGGATGGAGTTCATAGAAGATTACGACTTCGAGTTGCATTATCATCCAGGAAAGGCCAATGTTATGGCCGATGCCCTAAGTAGGAAGTCCATTAGTGATGTAGCTTGTATTGCTATCCGAGAATGGGAGATGTTGGGTGCTCTTAGTGAGTTTGACTTGCATCTGGGCGAGTCCGTTGAATCTGCAGCCTTATTTTCTATAGTTGTACAACCTACACTCGTGAACCGAGTGTTAGAAGCGCAGAAGAGCGATTTTAAGGTAGAATTCCTCCGGGAGAAGATCTCCAGTGGGAAGGTAGAGAAGGGTCTGACTATGTATCCCGACCTGAGTGTGAGGTACCGAGACCACTTGTTTGTGCCGGAGTCTTGCCGAGAGGAAGTACTCTGAGAGATTCATTATTCACGCCTTGCGGTGCATCCAGGAGGCACAAAGATGTATCATGATCTAAGTCGCCAGTTTTGGGGAAGAGGGATGAAGAAAGACGTGGCAGTTTTTGTATCTAAGTGCCTTACTTGTCAGCAAGTGAAGGCCGAGCATCAAAGGCCAACGGGTTTGTTGCAACCCTTGCCTATAGCCGAGTGGAAATGGGAGCATGTCACGATGGACTTCGTTGTGGGTCTTCCGATGACTCAATGGGGTAGTGATGCTATTTGGGTGGTAATAGACCGGTTGACTAAGTCGGTGAATTTTATTCCTATGCGCGTAAGAGATTCGGTAGGTCATCTTGTCAACTTGTATATTCGGGACATAGTGAGATTACACAGGGTCCCAGTGTCGATTACCTCAGATAAGATCCGCGTTTTACTGCTAGGTTGTGGCAGAGTTTGCAGAGTGCCTTGGACACTAGATTGACTTTTAGTACGGCTTACCATCCCCAGACTGACGAGCAGTCCGAGAATACCATTCAGATATTTGAGGATATGCTTCGAGGCTATGTCCTTGACTTTAAAGGGTCATGGGAGAGACACTTACCCTTAGTAGAGTTTGTCTACAATAACAGTTTCCAATCGAGTATTGGTATGGCACCATTTGAGGTCTTGTATGGCCGACCGTGTAGATCTCCAGTATGTTGGGCCGAGGTGGGTGATGCAGCTTTGTTGGGCCCAGAGCTGGTGCGGGAAATGACGGAGAAAGTAACACTTATCCGTAAGAGGCTAGTTACAGCCCAGAATTGCCAAAAGAGTTATTCCGACCATAGGAGGAGACCCTTGTCATTTGGGGTGGGTGATCATGTCTTTCTAAAAATATCACCTAGGCAGGGTTTGATGAGGTTTAGGGAGAGTGGGAAGTTGTCCCCTTGGTTTATTGGCCCTTTTGAGATCCTTGAGCAGATTGGGAAGGTTGCCTACCGTTTAGCATTACCGCCATAGTTGTTCGGAGTGCATGATGTGTTTCATGTTAGTATGCTTCGAAAATATGAGCCGGATTCATCACATGTGTTGGATTGGACCAACTTAGAGGTAGATGAGGATGCTTCATATGAGGAGAGACCGGTACGGGTCTTGGATAGACGGGACCAAGTCTTGCGAGGCAAGACCATTCCCTTGGTTAAGGTATTGTGGAAACATCACGAGATTGAGGAAGCCACTTGGAAACGTGAATTGGAGGTCCGAGAAAAATATCCGGACCTATTTGTGAATGTTTGAGCTTATATTGAGAATTTTGTTTTGTTGATAAACTCTAAGAACATTGTATATGTTTCGGATTATGGAAGTATTGAAATTGTTGCATATGTTTCAAAGACATGAGTTTAATTTAACATTGTATATGTTGAATGTGTTGTAGAAATGAAAATATGTTTTTAACATTGCATATTTTATGGAATTGTAGAGTATGTGTATTAGAATTTGTTGAAATTCAAAAGAATGCATATTGAGCTATATTTATAAAGTTGTTCTCTTCAGAAGAGATAGAATGATCGGTAGTGGATCATGTTGATAAGGGTTATATTGCAATCATGTTGAGAATTGAAAAGATCACAATTTTTAAACTTATATATCTAATTTCGGGGACGAAATTCTTTAAGGGGGGAAGGTTATAGCGATCTCAGTTTTTCCCCCATCATATAATGTGTTCCGGACTCGGTCCCGTGGGTGGTTGTTGTTGTCTATGTCTCTTTTCCGTCCATTAATTCTTTGTATTTGAGTTGTGGGATGTGTTGGGTAAGTTTGGAACAGGTTGGTTGGGTGTTGGAATAAATGGTTACTGTCCAGAATCTGGCATCTTCGCTCGAGCGAGGCTTTTTTCGCTCGAGTGAGCCTTAGGTTTTTGCTTCCTCGCTCGAGCGAAGGTTCTCGCGCTCGAGTGAGCTTTCTGTGGTGTGTCTCTTTGCTCGAGCGAGAACTCTTATGCTCGAATGTGCGTCTGCGTCTTTGAAAAACCTGAAGGTTGGCATTCTTCGCTCGAGCGAGAACTCTAGCGCTCGAGCGTGCGTCTAGGTTGCAGACCTGAAGCTTTGAATTGTGTGCTCGAGCGAGGCTTCTTGCGCTCGAGCGAGGTGTTTATTGTGTCTGGTCGCTCGAGCGACTACTTCTTCGCTCGAGCGAGCCTTGCATATATCAGATCACAACAGCGGTTCTCTTCATCACTTTTTCATCTCCTTTTTACTCCAAACCCTAGATCCGACTTTCTATTTCTCTACACACTCCTTCTCTCTACAAATACACTTGATCTAGAGGGTTTCTACCCTACTCCTTTTGTTAAAAAGCTAGAGTATCTCGTGGGCTATCTTTTGATCCGAAAATCCTTGGATTTGGAGCATCTTGAGTCTTCCTCTTCGTCTCCTTTGGGCTTCTCCTTTTGAGGAAGGAATAATCTACTCATTTTTATGAGTTTTAACATAAATGTTGGGCATTTGTATAAATGTAGGGATTTTGGAAGTTTTGGAAAGTTAGGGTTTGATTTGAGATTATAAAAGAGGGGTTTCTTAGTTTTGGACTCTATTGTGAATGTGAGGTTTTGAAATGGGGTTATGGGTGTACAATTGAGGAAATTGAGCCTTAAAAGTGTTATTTGAGAAAGAGGGAAAAATGTCCTAATTGGGATTAAATGAATTATTTGTCAAAATAATGAAATTAATTATGGGAATACATAATTGAGTTGGAAATGATGAAATTGAGGGAAAATGTAATTAATTGGTATAGTTGGATTGAAAATCGCTTACCTATGGAAAATGTATTAATTTATCTGTTTGATAAATTTAATTATCTATTTAGAAATAACTATTTTGGGCTATCGGTAGAGGATAGCCATGATTGTTGTAGAGTTGCATGATGATTAGGTAAATTGAAACTAATCAATTGGAATATGTCATTGAATATGACTGTTGGAATAACACATTGAATATGTGCATCAATTGATCATTGCATATGATAAAGTGTTTAAATACATTGCATATGTATCTTTGTTTGGGAGGAGATAGGGGATGTACTCCATGGTTTGGGAAGAGATAGGGGATGTACTCCACTGTTTGGGAGGAGATAGGGGATGGACTCCGTTGATAATTAAGTTGGCCGGAGTGTCCAGGGTGAAAGTCCCGAAACCTTATATACATCTGAATGATGCTGATGAATTGAAGTGTTGATAATATGAGTTGTAGTCTCATCTTGAATTGTCGATGAATTGAAGTGTTGTCTTTATGAATTGTAGTGTCATTTGAATTACTTGGATAAACGAACCATGTCACTAAAGTGAATTGGAAATAGAAATGAAACTGGGTTAAAAGATGAATATCAATGTTGGTGGGTTATAAAAATGGTGTAAATCGATGTACATGTGTTGAACATTTATCATGTGCAAATGTTTTAGTTATTTCTCATATTTGGTTTAGCATATCTCTACTGCGCTTTGGCTCACCCTACTTGGGACACCATTTTTCAGGTACAAGCGATATGCCACCTCCAAGGGTATAGCTTAGGAGGTCTCGAGGCTGAAGTCTCTCTTTTGTTGTTTTATTTATGTTTACATGTTTCTATTTCCAAGCCGAGGGCTTTGTATGTAAAGGGCTTCTAACCCTCTTTTGATTGTATCCAAGTGTTGATTTGAAAAGTTGTAAGCCTGTAGAGCATCTACTTTTGTTGTCAACATGTAACATCTTTTGTAAACAGGACTCTGATGAATGAAAACATAATGTTTCCTTTACAATTCTAGGACTTGTGAATGATTGATTATGTATTATTTTGAGGGCGCTACATTTTTAGAGTGTTACATTAGAGTGTTACGTTTAGGAAAAGTATACCAAGGGGTTTTTTTGTGTGTTGCATTGGAATGTTACACTAAGTAATTTTTTTAGAGTGTTTTATTGGAGTGTTACGTTTAGAAAAAGTACACTAATTTTTTTTGTGTTATATTGGAGTGTTACAGTTTGAAATTATACGTTTGCCTAAAGTTTACTAAGGAATTTTTGTACTCCTTTTGAAATGTTTGAAGAATCACACATCCTTTTGGAATGTTTGAAGGATCCCATATTTCAAGTCATTTTTGTACTCTTTTTGAAATGTTTTTCAAATAAAAAAGATTCTCATATAAAAATTCATCTCAAATTTGATTCTCATAGATTGTGTACATTACATTTCTAGCACAGAAGAAAAAAGAGAAGGAAACATAATAGAAATAAGGGTATAACCGTAAATCTAATTTCTAAATAATATATTAAATCTATCTTTCCAAAATCAATGGGACTAATTGGTTTATAAGAAAATCATTGAGACTAAATGGATCATCGTTCCTCAAAATGGGATTTCTAGGTAAATTTTCCATAATATTACTTATGAGAATGCTTAAACAAAATTTTTTTTTTTTACAATCTATACTATATATTATAGAAAAGGAGATTTCTAATGAGAAAAGACTTGCGGAATTCAAAACCCTCATACTATTTTTCTAACATTCTTTTTTTTTAAATAATTAAAAAATCTTTTATTGGCTAACTTTTATTGCATTATTTTTATTATGCCTTCATTTACGCATTTCAAAAGGAAAGTTAATTAATCTATTTATAAATTTAAATTTAGAAATTTGAAAAGGAAAATTAACTAATCAGTTTTAAATTTTTTTAAAAAATATCTTATTATGCCTTGATTTACACATTTCAAAAAGAAAGTTAATTAATCCATTTAAAAATTTAAATTTAGAAATTTGAAAATAATCAGTTTTAAAATTTAGATTTTTGTACAATTAAAATATAGAAATCAATTCACATCTTTCATAGTTTATTTCTCTTGATGTTTTATTTTTTAAATAATTAAAAAAATTATTGGCTAGCTTTTATTCCCTATAATGTGATTGATGATCCATTTTAAGAACTTGTTTCTCCCATCAAATATTATGTAAGTTTTCTTTAGATAGTGTATATCAATACAATAACGGATCCAAAACTCCTTTCAAACATTGATGATGTGTTTGTGTTTGGTTCATGATTTTGGATAGAAATTTTGATTGGAAAAATGAAAAGGAATGTGAAATTAAGTACATGTAGTTATATTTCAATCACATTTCACCTATCTTTATCTTTTCTTATTTGAAATTCCTATCCAAATCCATGAATCAAACATAATATAAAGTTTGGTACATATTTTCCATGCTGAAAATTTTGAATTAATATGTGATTGGTTTTAATTTTCTTGATTCAATTTTTTGGAAATTAAGTTTTTTGTTTTCCGTGTTTTTTTTTTATTTTATTTTTAGTGAATATTTTTAAAATTTTAAGCAATTTTTTTTTATTACTTTCTTAGATGCACCTTACTTAGATGTATCTAAAAAGTAAAATATTTGTAAAAAAAATATTTTAAAAAATCAATAAATACACAAGAATATAAAAATGTTATGAATCTTTGTATTTTTTTTTGGGGGTGGGGGGCATTTACATACAAGTCCCATTTTGTGAACTTATAATCCATTAAGTCCTAGATAAAATTATTTGCTCCTTTAAGTCCATTAATTTTTAATAGACTAATTTATCCTTCCAAGACCTCCTCCATAGCTGCCAAACATCCATTGTTGTACTTCATTCCCTCTCTTTTACTTTTACTCTCTCTCTCTCTCTCTCTCTCTTAGCTAAGAACACGTCGGTTCTATGAACTATATTGCATGAACAACTCGGCCAGTTCGTCAGAAATCTGCAGGAGCACCACTACCAACAGACAACACAACAAGTCAGTGTTGGACCGACATGCTTAACAGCGCGATTCTCCAGCAGCAAAACCAGTACGGTGATGGTAATTTCCTCAATTTACACACTAACTCCGATTCAATGACCACGTCGCTGCAGCAGCAGCAGCAGCAAGGGTCGATTCAGTGGCTCTCGAGGTCAATTCTTCAGTGCAACGAAGTACAGGTCTCGGACGATTCGATGATGGCTGTTGCGGCAATATCGCACGAATCAGCTAATTTGAACGACAATAAAGTAAAGAACAATGGATGAGAGATAAAAGGGAGCGATGTTCATGGTGGCGATCTTCAACTACTTCCTCCATTGAGCTCAACTTCATCGCCGCGTCCTCTGCTGCTTATGCGTGAGGTTGAGGTTGAGGTTGTTGTTGATCTGCCTCTGAACAGATCTACCTCTCTTTATCGCCACTGATCTGTCTCGTCACCACCGTCGAGTTGGTCGTGTTCAATGGCCATTAGTGATAGACGAAGCTGCTGTGAAGCTCGACATCTTGAACCAGATCTAGAACTAGATTAGGAGATTTCCATATTTGGAAAGTGTAGAAGGAGGAGGAGAACGTAAATGAGAGAGAGAGAGAGAGAGAGTAGATTGATAATATTCTCAATTTTAATCATGAAAGAAATTGAGAAATTTCTCAAAACTGATAATATTCTCAATTAATACTAGAAAAAAATTAAGAAATTTCTTAGTTTTGATAATTATAAACTGAAATCATTCTCTTTTTGTAATTGAGAGCATTCTCAGTTTATAATATTCTCAATTTTAATTATGAAAAAAATTGAGAAATTTCTCAAAATAGATAATATTCTCAGTTCATACTAGAAAAAAAATTTTGAGAAATTTCTTAGTTTTGATAATTATAAACTAAAATCATTCTCTGTTTTGAAATTGAGAACATTCTCATTTTTGGCGTTGACCCAGTTTAATGGTAATGCTATTATATATACACTTGTTTGGGTTAAAAGGCAAAAATATTTTTTTACCTGTAAATGGAACTTATTGGTTCAAAAACTTTTTGACAGGATCTAAGCTACTACCAAATATGTAGATAGGACTTTTAGATAATTAATCCTTTTTATTTTATTTTATTTTTTTTGTATTTTTGGCATGTAGTGAATTTTTTAAATATCTTTTTCACAAATATTATAATCTTTTAAGTGTATTTATGTTAGGTGTATCTAAAAAATTTTATAAAAAAAAATTGCTTAAAATATTAAAAAAATTCAGTGAAAACAAAAAAAATATATGAAAAATAAAAAATTTCAATTTTTTAAAAGTGAATCCTAAAAGGTGAAATCAAACAAGCTTACTTTTTAAAATTGTGTATTACAAACTTTTATCATACATATCTGTCTATATAATAATGGTTGAAATTTATTTTAGTTGGTATCTCAAAAATTAGTCATAGAGTCAAAGCAAATGTGTAGGTCGTAAAGTTTTAAAGTAAAAATTTTATATTAGAATTTGTTCAAATGTAATTCTCTTAATATTTATAATTTTTTTTTATTGATTGATAAAAAGCACCATAAATATTAAGATATTATTATTATTATTATTATTATTATTATTATTATTATTATTATTATTATTATTATTATTATTATTATTATAATGATGTTGAGCTATTAAAATATGATGTATTATAACTAAAACCAAGAATTGTTATAAAAAAAAAAAAAAAAAAAAAAATCAACTCGAACTAGATTTTCTAGACTAATTTTTAATATTATCCAATATTAGAACCCTCAAACAAGCTCATTAGCATAAATATTGAGTCGAGTAGCTTTTAGGTCATTTCTAATGTTTAGTCCAACACCACAAGTCAATTCTAATATATGTTCACGTAGGAGTTATGACATATAGCAATTTTGGTTTGAACCCGAACCATTTGATGTTTTAGATTCGAGTTTCATTGGCTTGTATAGTCATTTATGTCTTATTTCCCTTATATACCTCTTTGAGTTTGGCTTTTGGGTTATGTTAGTTGCATTTGGAATAGGTTGGTGCCTTGTTTTTCAACAACCTTGTTGCCCAAAATTTTGCTTCTACGCTCGAGTATCACTTCTTGCGCTCAAGCAATCTTTGTGATCTCTTAGTACATTTGTAGGTCTGCGAAACTATTGGAAGTTAGTATTCTTTGCTCGAGTAAAGCTTCTTGCACTCAAGCAGTCTTGGCTCGAGCGGTCTTTATTGCGCTCAAGCATTGGTCTTATGTCTGTAAAATTACTGGAAGTTTGTATTTCACGCTCGAGCGACAACTTCTTGCGCTCAAGCGGTCACATCTTTTGTGTTTTACGCTTGAGCGTCACTTCTTGCACTCAAGCGAACTGCGCGTATGTCAGTCCGTAAAAGTCACTTTTTCATTTCACTCTCTAAACTTTCTAAAAACCCTAGATCTACACACTCTCTCTCTAAAAATCACATTCTCTCTTCTAAAACACCTAGATTCATTGATTTCTCTACTCTATTCCCTTTGAGAAGAAAGTAGAGCTCACTTAGAGCTTCATTTTCATCCGAACAAAGTTAGGTTTCGACGGTGTTGAAGTCTCTTCACTCTCTCTCTCTCTCTCATCTTATAAGCTTGAGGTAGCGATTCTCTACACTCTTGTATAAGTTTTACTTTAGATATTTGTTATTTCAAAGGATTAGAGTGCTTTTGGGTTGTTTTGGTAAAACCTAGGGTTTTAAATCAAAATGATAATAGAGGTTTTCAAATGGTCTCTTGGAAAAGCTTGTGGGTATGAAATTGGGATTGATATATGTTGAATGGGATATTTCCTACATTGAAATTGATTTTCAAAGAGAAATGGGGTTTTGCCCAAAAAGGTGAATGTTTGAGATTGTAAAGAGAAAATGGAATTGATATGGAAATTATGAAATTGAAATGATGATAACGATAAGGATGGAGTTGGATATGTATTATTACTCCTATTTTGAGATTATAGAAAAGTTTATCTTTAATGAAATTTATTTATCTGTTTAGAGATATCTGTTTTGGGCCATTGGTGGAGGATAACTATGACTGTTGTAGAAATTGCATGAGAATTAAGTGAACTAAAACTAATTTATCATCCATGTGCATTGAACATTGTTGCTTATTTACTACATTGAAAATGTATATGATATTGAGAAAAATGGGTGAACGTTGAAAAGAGGTGTGTATCACCAACTCAAGTTGGCCTATGTGTCTAAGATAAAAGTCTCGAAAAACGCACATATAAATGGGTGCCGATTCCCACGGATGAAATATCTGTAAAATGGCAATAGTAACACTTGTATAGGCTACATTTACATGGGTGTCATTTGACAGTTTTTCGTGAACGAAATATCTGTGAAAGGTTGTACTAGTTTGAGATTTTCCCGTTATTTTCTATTGTAAAGGACATGACTTTGAGAATTGTGACGTAAACTGAGCATGTCATTATTTTTGGAAGGAAATGTAAAATGTTTTGACATGGGCATTGCATATGCATAATACCTTATGGCTTTGTTAAGATTTATATCTTGTGTTGTAGTGTTTCTACTGGGCTTTGGCTTACCCTATGTGGGAAAACCATTTTCAAGTACTGGTGATATGCCTCGACCTAGGACTTAGCTTAGGAAGACTGTGGAGCTAAAGGCTTGGTGTTGTTATTTTGTATTTAATTTTATACAAGCCTATGACTTTATCTGTATTGAGGCTAAGACTCACTTTTGATGTACCCAAGCATTGACTTAGAAAGATGTAAGCCTTTAGAGCATATGATTATCTGTTTAGCTTTCACTATCTTGTAACACATACTGTAGATTAAGGATATACTTTTATGAATGTATATCGCATGTATCGCCTTTTGTATATCAAACTCTAGTTAATGAAAGCTTATCAATTTAATGGTTTTGTTATTTATTAGTTGTTATGATATGGGTATATTGTAATTATTTCGAGGCGTTACATGACATATGACAATTTACAATTTTAAGTAGACAAATTAAATGTAATTTACTACTATCATATGATAAATTAAAATTACGAAATTAATAAGATAAAATGCATTTATATTTTATAGTAAATATAATTTTTTTAATTTATTCTTTAATTTTTTCCAATTAAATTATGACATACAATTTTTTTATTAAGAATTTAGAATACACAATTAATGACATCATAATAAAAATCTTCTCTTCTGTGCAACACTGATAATAATGAATAAAATTTAATTGATTATAAATCATTGTTACTTCATAATTTAAATATATTTTATATTATTATTTTAATTTAGAAACTAATTTTTGATTATTTGTTTATACCCATGAATAGCACAAATAATATGCTAGTTTTAAGAATTTAAAAATACATTTGAAATAGAGATTTGGATAGAGTTTATTGATTACAAAATTTTGACAGTTTAAGGACAACAAAAGAATATGGAAAATTCTATTTACACACCATTAATTTTCTCAGTGCTCATCATGTAAAACCCCGAAATAAATAAAATAAACCACCCACAATATTAATAAATAACGACAATGGATATACATGATTCTCCAAGGATAAATACCCTTTCATTTCATATGGTTCCGTTTTACAAGAGATAGCACATGCAATTACACGTTCACAAGTCCTAACCTTGAACCTATAACATGTGATATAAATGAAAAATATAAAATAAAAGTTAAAGCAAATAAGAAATGCCCCAAAGGCTACAATTTTCCAAGACTAGGCTTGGTTACAACAAAAGTGAGTCTGCGCTCAATACAAATATAGCCCTAGGCTTGTACAAAACAAATACAACAGACAAGCAAAATAAGCTCTTGCTCCAAGTCCTCCCAAGCTACTGCCTTAGCGGAGGCATATCATCAGTACCTGAAAATGATTTTCTATATATGGTGAGCCAAAGCCAGTAGAAATAATCCAACACAATATATGAATCTTATCAAAGCTATAAGGTGAATGCATATGCAATGCACATGCCGAAAACATTTTATATCTCTTTCAAAACCATGTAATGCCAGGTTATAACACAACTCGTAAATCATTTCATTTACAATAGAAAACAAGGCAGTGAATCACACTCTGGGAATTTCAAAACAAATATAACCTTTCATGGAAATTTTGTCCGTAGGAAACTGTAAATCGGCACCCATGTAAACGTAAACTATACAAGCATTACTATTGTCATTTCATGGAAATTTAGTCCGTAGGATTGCCACCCATGTATATGCGCGGGTTTTGGACTTTCACTATGGACACTCAGACCAACTTATTTCAACAAGACAACACTTACATCCCAAATTCACCAATTTTTTTCAAAACGATAAACCTTTCCAATATATAAGTATGAGATAATGCTCAATGCAAATGAATAAGAAAATAGTTTCAATTCTCCTAATTCTCATGCAATTTCTACAACAATCATAACTATCCTCTACCGATAGTCCAAAACACATATTTCTAAACAGATAAATAATTATAACGATAAACTTTTCAAATTTCAAGATGTGAATGATAATACATATCCAATTCCACCATCATCATCAATATCAATCCAATTTCACAATTTCAATATCAGTTTCGTTATTTATACAAAATCAACATTTGAGACATTTAGGGCAAAACTCCTTTTCTCTTCATTAATCAATCCCAGGATAAAAACATACTATTTTATCACCACTCATCCTCATTTACAATTCCAAAACTATTTTTAAGAATCCATTTGAAAATCTCTCTTTTGATTTTTACCCAAAATCCTAGATTTGTTCTAAATTTTTTTAAATCACAATATTGTTTAGAAATAACAAATAACTAAGTTAAAACTCATAGAAAGTGCGAAGAATCCCTACCTCAAGCTTAGAAGGCGAGAGAGAGTGTAGGAAATTTCAACAACGCTCAAACCCAACTTTGTTCAGATCAAAAGGAAGCCCCTGACGTGTTCTATCTTTTTATCAAAGGGGCTAAGGTGGAGAAATGGATGGATCTAAGTGTATTTGTAGAGGGAGGATGAGTTTTAGAGAGAGAGGGTCTTAACTTAAGGTTTTAGAATGTTTACAGACAGAGAGAGAGAGAGAGAGAAATGGAAAAAGTGACTCAAAAGTGACTTTTTACGATTGATATACGCGCAGGTCGCTCGAGCGTCCATACACAAAATATGTGACCGTTCGAGCGAAGAAGTTTGTCACTCGAGCGAAGAATACAAATTTCCAAAAAATTTGCAGATAGAAGACCCGCGCTCAAACACAAGAACGACCGCTCGAGCGAAGAATACCAAGTCCCAGTATCTCTGCAGACCTATAAAAGTAGTGGAAGTTCACAAAGACCGCTTGAGCGCAGGAAGTGTCGCTCGAGCAAAAAAGTCAAAATCTGGGCAACAACCATTTTGAAAAACTAACTCCTGACCTTTTCCAAATGCAACCAAAACACAACGATAACCAACACAATGAAGTGTATAATGAAATAGGACATGAACAACCATATACAACAATAAAGCCCGGATCCAAAACATCAAATTGGTCGGGTCTAAACCAGAATCGCTATACATCATTCTTAGTAATATACATAATAATTTTAAAATTTTGAAAATATCTTAGTCCACACAATAACTTTCAATTTTTCAATTTTTAACCCCAAGGTAACACACCACTTTGCTTGAGTACACACCACACCTACACCCACACATCTCACAAACACACCATAGTTCTCATTCGGTCAGTGACTTCCATCTGTCATCTCGCCATCATCTCATTGGTACACTGTCGCCATTGAAGATCTTTGAAAATCTGCAATTCACACATTTGATTCTCACATAACTATATTTTTCAAATTTGCTTTTGATTTGGTTAGCGATTCAACTTTCATAACAAATTCTATTTGGAATTTAGCTTAACACTGGTTGTCTGAACATATTATTGTTGTACAACAAAATAAAATTAAACAAATTGAATATATTCAAAATATTTATGTTGAACAAAATTAATAAGTTCATACTTTATATGTTAAACAATTTCAACTCATTCAGATTTATTATGTTGAGCATTTTTTATATGTTTATTGGGTAAATTACACTTTGTGCTCCTAAACTTTACACCAAATCCAACTTTGGTCCCTAAACATAAATTGTGACAATTAATCCCTTGGGCTTTTGATCAAGTGTCAATGTCCCCCTTCTATTACTCCATTGTACAAATCTTTAATAGAAGTCAGTAATATGAAAAGTAAATAACTACAAAATGAGATCAAATGAGAAAAATCACCCTCATTTCTCGCCTATACATATGTTGTTTCAAAATTTACGTCAAATTATGATCGTCTTCGGCTAAAAAAAATGCAGATTATGAACGATTAAGGAAATGAATTAGGGTTTTATAGAAATTGAAATCACGAAACTTTGTTTTTCACAATAACATAATCTTCCATTTATCCCTCTTATTTTCTCTTCAATTTCTCTGCTTTCTTTTTTTATTTCAAAAGCTCTTTTTTCTTAAATCTTCATTCCTATCTTTTTATATTGTATTATATAATTCTCACATACTTATCACATGATACAAAATGTTTATTGGTGGGAAATGTGCATGATTTTCCTCTCTTGCTCTCATTTCATAGTAAAAAATGACTAGATTTTGTTGAAAACTTAAACAACGAAATAACAAAAGGAGTATATTGATGATACCTTATTACTAATAATAATCCTATCTAGATTTTAAAATAATTTTTGAGAAATTATCAAGTAGTTCATTTGCCATGTACAAAACAAGTGGTTTTTCACTAGTATTAGTAGATGTGCACACCTATATGGACATGCTTGAAATATATAGCAGTTATATATAGGGAGTTATAAATGATCTATGAGTCGTTAGTATAGAATAAGACAAAAAGATAGTGTAAACACAATAAGAAACGAAGGAGGGGAATTTGGGAAACAAAAAAATATTTGGCATTGAAGAGGAAAAAGGTCTTAAAACACCAATAGAGGTGTTCCCTTTATATATCTTAGGTATAGATAAATGGATTTGTATGAAATAAAATCTTTAATGACGTAGATCAAAGAAACATTACATAATAGTAAAGCATACATAAATAAGAGAAATGGAGAGCACATATTATATTATGGTGAAACCCCTTTCATCCCAACGAGGTTGGCACAAAAATTCAAGTCCAATCATATGCAAGTATAAATCGAAAGCAAAAAGTTGGAGAAGTTCCAACCAAAAATTCCAAAATAGCGCCTATAATTTTGAAAATTTCTAACAAATTCAAGAACAACAATACTACAATATTAGAAAAATATTCAGAATTCAACATCAATGGTCAAGGTTCATTCAAAGTGTGGCTTGTAACAAAAACTTTGGATGTATACCATAGATTTCAAAATCATGATATTTTTCTAGTTAATTTTTTGGTTCCGTAGACTTATCAATTCAAAATAATCTAAGTGAATAACCAGAAAGAAGAAAACTTTAACCAAAGACAACAGTGGCAACAAACCACATAGCAAAACAATTGAACTTGTAGCATGTTAGACTCCTCGAGTTAATAGAATTTGACTCTTTGATTATCGTAATAGAGAACCTCCTCAATTGATATTAGAGAATTGATTGATGTGTCCTCATGACGATTGAGTAAGATTGAGCCAAAAATTTTGATTCGAATATTTATTTCTTGAATAGCCTTTACTCCTTTACCCTTTTCTTTCTCCACACTTTTAATCTTCGTGTGAGGTTAGAACCATTGGAAAGCTTATTTTCAAAGCTCCGATTTAGACATAAGAACAACCCAAAACAAAGTTCGGACGACAGAGTTATGCCTGTTCGACATTTGAGCACCTAAGCTTTCAATATAATTCACTTGAGTGTAGGTTTGGTCGCTCTAGCTTTCTATTCTACAGAAATCTAAAATCCTGCAAGCTCTAGCTATTTGTTAAACCTTTATTCACTGCTCTAGTACAGGTTTGAGCGTTCTAACGATCCGTTCGAATTCAGCGGATATGAGCTATCATTTTAAGTCAAATATGTGGGCCTAAACTCACTTTTTACCCTTGCACTATATATTGACCAATACCCTCTCTCTTTTCTCACTTTTTCCTCACTCACTCTCACTCTCTACTGTCTCATCCTGAGAGTTCTCTTTTCTTTCTCTTAAATCTTTACCCAACCTCTACAAAAAACTTTGATCTACCATACTTGGAGTTAGAGTTTCACCTTGTTCCTTTGATACGGAATATAGAGCATGTCGAGAGCTTCATTTTGGTCGGGACAAATCGCATTTTTGGCAAGTTCAATTTTTTGGGCTTTCCTTCTCCTCTTATCTATTGAGGTAGGAATTTCTCTAATTTATTTTAATATGGTTTTTCATAGATGGATATGTGGTATTTTCATTGCATAAATTTAGATATTTTGTTGAGATTTCAAAGCATACATGATGAGAACCTAGGGTTTGGTTTGTGCTATGTATTTCTTAAATTATTCTCTATCAAATGTGATTTAAGGAAAACCCTGTGTAGATGAAGTTCAAAATAAATATTAAAAAAAATTATTGTGCAAGTAAATCTTTTTAGTATTTATTTTTTGTTCAACAAAACCCTACCTCTCTCATTTTAAAAGTTTAATATATTTATTTTTGGAAAAATTATTATTCAATATGAATCCTGCAAGTGAAAAAACATTTCATGCAAGTCACTTTATTACATGTTATTTGTGTAGTATCTTTGATATTATTAGTAATTTAAAGTAGTTTGACATATTGTAAAAGTAATTATAAGTCAAAAAATCGTTCAAATTTGTAAAGTCCAAACTGCCAAACCAATCGCATCCATCCGCTAATCTACACAACCTGCTCAATTCACATTTGACAAACTGGTGGACAAATGTAGATTAATTTTTTTCAATCTGCCTAATTTTGGACGGATGGTGGATGGGATGCCACCCGATCTGCGAGCACCCCTAATCTCATTGAGTTAAACAGGGAACATGGATGGATTGTCCATTTTAACCTTAAAAATAAGACACGTGTAATTTTTGTCAAAAATCTTAATGAACGATTTTAATTGGACCAAATTGAGATAAAATTCAAAATTTATAAACAAAACCGGGTAAATTCAAATTATAGGGTTCAAATTGACATAAAGGATAAAGTACCAAAATTATCAGTATAATTTGCTGCTATGAAAATTAGTTTTGAATGCATATAAGTTTATCCTCAAAAAATTTCAACATAAGCAAATCCAAATTAGCAAATTAATTTAGATTATCTTACCATCTAAGAAAAAGTATATTTAACCCCTCAAATCTACACCTCAATCCACAAACAAGTATAATAAAATTCTCTTTGTATTTGAAAATAATTTCTTATCGATTGACAAAAAAATGACATGTGAAATTCTAAAGTGCTCATTTTTAGTCATAACAACCCCAAAAAATCAAGTCATGCAATAAATCTATGAATTAATATACATAAGATCCCCAAAAATCAAAAAATGACACAGATCTGTTAATTGATATTGATTTATAAATAAAAATTTACACATGCATTTGCTCAATTTTACATATATTTTTAGAGGTTTTTAAAGATTATGCGTAACAAATATATGAGCACCATATCAAGCATAAAAATGAAAGATAAAAAATAAAAATAGAGGAGAAAAAAAAAGAGAGGATTATTAAGATTTCAAATTGAAAAGAACTAGTTAATTAAATCACTTTGTTTTTCTCAACAGTCAATTGACTTTTATCCATGATTGAAGTATAAAGTATAATCACCAAATTTAGTATATAGACACCACACAAATGAGAAAAAGCGAAAAAAGCAGTGATTTCGAGATTTCGAAGTGTTGAGCAAGAAAGAGGGAAAATAAGGAATACGTAGGGTAAGAGAATAAAGGGAGAGTCTCATTTGATACAATTAATGTAACATGTTCATCTCATTTCTGGAATACTCAATAATTTTTCTTCATTTGAGCCAATTACATAAGAATTCAGTTTTTTAAAGATTTTTTTTAGACGTAATGTGCTCAAAGAGTATTCTACAAATGAGATAAATGTAAAAGACACGTTGCATTAATTGTATCAAATGGGATGCTTCCTTTATTCTCTTACCCTACCTATTCCTTTTTCTCTTTCTTTCTCTCTCTACAAATCAAAACCTCAAAAAGCACTTCTTTTTCTTTCTTTCTCATCTACGTGATTTCTAATAAAGGTGTTCAAATTGCCTAGTGAACCGAAGAACCGGACCAAACCAAACCAACTTCTTTGGGTTGGGTTGGGTTGGTTTTGAGTGCATTGGTTTGATTTTTGGTCTTCAAATCATCAAACCGATAAGATTGGGTTAGTTTTTGGTTTAGGCCTTGCCTAAACAGAACCAATCCGAGAACCGAACTTATTTATATATGTATATATATTAAAATTATATTAACATGTTTTCACCTAATTGGTTTATTACAATGAACTTTATTGCACCTAAGAATTTCCCACATACAACAATTATTAAGTAAACGAAGGAAATACTAAAAGTTTGAGTTCAATTTCGTATTTGTATTGGTTGTATTAATAGATTTGATGTGTTTTGGTTAAGTTTAAGCTTGATTTGAATTTAATGTGCATTGTCTTGCGTTAAATATTTTTTTTTCTCTTTATTTGTGTTATGTTTAAATGTTAAAAGGCTTATTTATTTTAATTATTTATTATTGATTGATTCACTTCTTTTTTTTTTTAATATAGTGGAACCATGATTCTAACCCAAACCAATTCGAGTTAGATTGGATTGGGTTGGGTTGGTTCTAGTGTATGATTGGTTTGGTTATGGGTCCAACAACTTGGAACCAATTGGTTCCAAATTTAATGTCAAACAGAACCAAACTGACCCATGAACACCCCTAGTGTCTATATTCTAAATCAACAATGCTACAATTCCCTTAATTTACCATCCCTAAACCACCCCTAATGATGTAACATTAAGGTTAGACCCCACATGATGAAATGTTTGACAAATCAAAATTTAACATTTGTCAGACACATCGTTAAGAGTAGTTTTTAGGGGTGATAAATCAAGTGTCTCAAGTATTTTTCGTACTAAATTTGATGATTGCATTTTAATCATGGATGAAAATCGATTGACTTTTTAGAAAAACAAGATGTTTTAATTAACTAGCCCTTTCAATTTGAAATCTTAAAAATCCTCTCTTTTTTTTGTCTCCTCCATTTTTATTTCTTTATTTTTATGCTTGATATGGTACTCATATATTTGTTACGCATAATCTTTAAAAACTCCTAAAAATCTATATAAAAACAGCAAATGCATGTGCAAATTTTTATTTATAAATCAATATCAATTCATAGATCTGTGTCATTTTTTGGTTTTGGGGGTGTTATGTATATTAATTCACAAATCTGTTGCATGACTTGATTTTTTTGAGCTGTGATGACTAAAAATGAGCACTTTAAAAATTCGCATGTTATTTATTTATTTATTTATTTTGTGTCCATCGATAAGAAATTATTTTCAAATACAAAAACAAATTTTATTGCACTTAATATGGTAATTGCGGATTGAGGTTTAGATTTGAGGGGTTGAATATACTTTTTCTTAGATGGTAAGATAATCTAAATATACAGTAGTGTATATCCCTCTTTCATTGACACAAAAAATCAATGAAAACAACTGATAATCTAAAATGAAATAATAGATCGGAAATGGAATAAATATTACCATGTTTTGAAAAAATCCCAAATCAATGAGAGTAGAATTAGATCTCAAATGAACAAAAATATACTTTCTGAAATCATAGATTTGAAGAAAAGAAGAGAAGAAGAGTATACCTCTGCCGTGCAACAGAACTAGCATTACCGTCGCTCACCTCTTGTCGTTCGTCGTTACTGAATCATGTTGTCGATTGAGTGGATGAACAAGAGAGAAGAGAACAAAGTTGAGAGAGAGAGAAAAGTGAGAGAAGTAGGGTTTGGATTCTGAAATTATGCTAGTCGAAGACCAAAATATATATACATACGGGCAGGTCGGATACATACGGTTCATGGGTGGTTGATCTGCGATTCAAATCGCACTCGCAAATTTTGAATCATTTCACCAGTGTCTGTCCACCAAAGGACATGGGACCTACCCAAAATCAATCAAAGTTGGGTCAGGCCGGGTGGGCCAGACGGATCCATAGATTGATTGTACAATCTGAGGGGTTAAGCATACTTTTGTTAGATGGTTAGTCCAAATTAATTTGCATGTGTGAATTTGCTTATGTTGAAATTTTTTGAGAATAAACGTTTTTAATATGCACTCAAAGTTATTTTCGATTAGGAAAAATTACGCTAGTGGTCCTTGTGATTTACTTGTGTCAATTAAAAGAAAAGTAATAAAATACGAAAACTAAACCATCTAAAATACATTTATTCAATCTCATTAATTACCTCACATCGTTTGTTATACCAACTAATGATGGAGGAATGCAAAGAAGGTTGAATAGAACAATCAAGAAAACGTGAAAATGAAAAAGCAGATAAAGTAATTGGATGTGTTTTCTATTTGGATTTGTTGCCATTTTATAAATCACATGATTATATGCATGCCTTCAACTAAATTACTTAACAATACTTATTTTAATAACTTTTTAACTAATGCAACCTAACAAAAAAAATTAGCAATAAGCTACAAGAAAAAAACACTTTTTGTGACTAGTTTCTACGACCAAACTATGACTTCGTTGCCCAACATACATTTCTACGACCAAATTTGCCATTCATCACAAAAGTTTGAAAATTTCATAACTAAACATGTGTTTGACACTATAACACCCCACTTTTCTTTTCACGGATAACATTACCAAAACCATTATTATAATACAATTTCAGAGATAACAAATGAAAGTTCTATACATTAACAAAATAAATAAAGAAGGTTCTGTCATTCGAATACATAAAGGATGCAACACGTAACATAATTAAATAAATTGCCCGCAGGCTTACATCGTTACATAAAAGAGAAAGTGTTCAACCCTTTTCACAACAACGACGTTCTGCTAACAAATAAAAGGCCCTGTGGCCACCAGGTAAAGAAGATCCCCAATCTTGAACCACTTCTCAACATTCACCTGAAAATGATTAGCAACGTGGGATGAACATAAAGTCTCATAAGGATCCCAATATGATCCTAAACAATAACAACTTACAGATAGCAATGATCATGAATGCTTCAACGCATACTATACAAGTAATGTGGCGGTTTGTAAGCAAAGTATATTTGCATAAGTACTTTTTTCCAAAATCATCCAATTCTTTCAACAATACAGACGGTTCACATTTCCTTCTTGCTTTTCATTTAAAAAAATATATATCACGTAACAACCATTTTGTTTTTGAAACATGTTGACAAAAATCCCTTTTCTTCATATTATTTACAAACTCAATACATAACCTACGTCCATCTCCAATACACTCATCATATTTTCGAGCCCTAGGTCCAAGTTAAAGAGATACTTTCAATAATTAACTTGATACGCCCACTTGTACACATAAACACCTACAAAAAAGAAAACAACAAACACCCAACAATTACCTATTCAACATATAAGACAATTCGGTCTACCTAAACCATAACTATCATAACGCATGATATACACGGATACACAGAGACAATAATGGTAACAAAACTCTTCTTTACTTGCCTTAAACACGGTAAGCCAATGATACGCCTTTCCATAACGAAATGCCAATTTACCAAACACTAGGTCGAAGGTAATGGTACCTCTTCCAAGTTCTATAGGCACTAGCTGGAAAGTATTGGTACCTCTGATTCTAAGCACTACTTTTGCCAAATTCTCCAGGCGTTAGCTAGAAGGTACTGGTACCTCTGATTCTAAGCGCAGCAAATTCTCTAGACACTAGCTGAAAGGTAATGGTACCTCTCATTCTCAACGTAGTATACATTGCTAACCATCACAACATGTTAAGAGCACAAATAACATAAATGTAATACGTACACATAATCTATTCAACAATAGTGTCATCCTTCACCGATGACCAAGGACTAAACCTCTAAACACAAGTACTTGATACCGGTCATACAATGATCAAATTTTCATGACACATTAAGTCCAACAACAACATTAGTAAATAAAATGCTCATAATCCAACCTCAAGTTCATTTTTAAATTTAAAATGTGTTGTGATTTCATTCTCTTTTCAAAATCAATTCTCTTATTTTCCAAATTCTCATACTCCAACCTTTATCCAAGTCCATTCTCTTCATTTCAAATAATTAAATCCATAGATATCAAAGCCATAACCCAACTCAACTTAACATGATTAACCCAAAATAATTCCAATACCATGGTTAATTCCTCCTTTTAGTTATTAACACAATTACACAATCCATAATAACAAAACACAAGCATTATTAAATTTTATCCATTTTTAATTCATTAAGTCAAAATATCAAATTAGGGCTTTTTCTCCCTCTCAACATAAACATGTTAAGCTACACCCAAATTAACCCAAACAACAATCAATGTAACAATTTCAACCCCAAATATCAAACCATAGATCCCCTTTCATGATTTTCAAAGAAATTCATAATGGATATGATTTTTATGCAACAAAATCTACCACATATCTATCCAAAGATGAGGTATTGAAAAGGAACAAAGAAATCCCTACCTCTTGAAGCGGCGAGGAGAAAGCCGAAAAATCCAAAGTGACAAAAACACGATCCACTCAGATTAAAATGAAGCTCTCGCAATCCTCTACGTTTTGATTTATAACACTATGGGTAGAAAGTGAGTAGAAATAGATGAAAACCAAGCTAGAAAGCTTGAAATCCACAAAAATGGTGGAAGAGAAGAAGAAGAGAGAGAAAAGAATGGAGTAAAGTGGACTAAAATGCTTTTTTAAAGTATTGATTCCCGAATAGACCACTCGAGCAGTGAAACCATCGCTCGAGCGCATAATGCGAACTCCTAGAAGTTTAGACCACACAAGAAGACCACTCGAGCAATCAATCTTGCGCTTGAGTGAACATCAGCAATAACCAGAATCACAAGCCTGCAAAAGTACTAGGTGACACGCCAGACTGCTCAAGCGAACAATCCATTGCTTAAGTGATGAAGAAAATTTCCAGAATGCTACAATCTCCCCACCTTAGGAAATTTCGTCCCCGAAATTAATGATAAGACCGAAACAAAGGAAACTCAATCCCAACTAGAAGCACAACCACCAACTTAAGGTTGGATCCATACTTAGGATAAATTCCCGCATCCCGATTCAACATTTCGAGGCCCCAAAGACACCCGAACAACGAAACTCAAGAAAGAAATCACGGATGCCTTCTCAACCTATACAATTCGTTGGGCCTGTGAGACAAGAAAAAAACAACAACCACACGCATACTAGAGGCATCAACCACACGACTACTACCACAACATGCCTAAACACCCCTGAGTGCTCAGCAATAGAACACGAAAGGAAATCCACACAATAAAAGTCTTGGTGAACTCACATAAAAAAAGAAAACTCACAATAAAATAAGGTCAGAGACAACACCCCTGTATACAAGCCTCAATAACGCCAAAACACTCCTCAAACCAAATATCCAACCCAAAATTAGCAATTCAAGCTAAGTCACTACACAACATCCATCATTCTAGGTAAAACAAATGATAACAGAACTTGGTTAAAAAGAAATTTTTCATCATTTTCTCGATTATTTGAAAATCATTCTCCTAAATGTGAAATATTTCCCACAAGTGCCCAAAAATCATTCTGATCATAAACCAAAATACATTTTTTGATTTTCAAGCAAAACTCAAAATTTTTGTAAAAATTCTCCGAAAACAAAGGTGTAAATCGGAACACATAATCATCCACCAGTAAGCTATACATAACTATTTAGTGAAATTCCTCATTACAATTTAGATTAACTCCAAAACATTTCCGCTTAACAAAGCCATCCGGGGCAATAACACCAGGATTTTTTTTTTTTTTCATTTTCTAAATCAAGCGCAATAGCAGTCATTTCACAACACCCATCATTCTTACCGTGATGCCACAACAAATACATACGCCACATTTATATAACAAGCAATAATAGAAATAACAGTGACGTTATCAACACAATGAAACACAATAAAGTTCACCATTTTGAAATTCCATTTTATCATAAACATTATCATAAGTTATCTCCCTCACAAGGCATAACATACTCACAAAACGATGACTCCACAATACGTTACTCCAGCTCGAGGAGTTCCACTAACTTATAACAAGCTCCACACAAGCTTCATAACCACCAACACGAGACTCCACTCTTGCCAAACCACTCCAAGGCACTTATGGAATTACAACCCCTTTTACCAAACTCTAAGCTAGACTCCGTGTGACTATTTGTCAACTATACCCCGACATCCCTAACCGACCAACCAACTTGATAAAACTTAGACACTCGGTACCAAACACCCAACATGCCACCCAGCACCAGTACTCCAAATGGAGTTCCACACGCAATCCCCCTTATACCCCTTAAATCACCCTGGATTCCTCCAAACTAGACCATACCCCATGGTTCCCAAAGAAAATCATCACTTCCATACCTATATGGTAAGCACATCCTTACATCTCAAATATAAGACCGATATGGTCAATGACAATCACACAATTCTAGACACCAAATAATCTTCACAAATGCCACCCTCGTTACCCGAGAGCACAACCTTACTTCCTCCCAAGGAATACTAACAAAACTAAAACACTAAACAACACACACAAGTACCGTCATTGCTACCCCGAAATACAAATCTCACACTCCCTCGAAATATTCTCATGTAACCTGCCAGTTCTACAAACTCTAAAGTCTCACATTCCCTTATCCTCAACACATTCCACCCTTATAACTCGTTCTCATCGCACAACACTATTAACCACAACAATCCACGGAGTACCCGCTCTTAACAATTAACGCCCAAACAAAACAAGGTTCACAGGCCATCCAGTAATCATTTCATAAAACAATAACATATATACAACACAGCTACGATTATCATCCCATGAATAACTTCTCATTACATATATAAGATTCCAAAATCCATCATAAGCCTTCAACTCATAAGGAATAACAAATTATAACATGTATATACAACATATAATCATGATGCCTCAGCACCTAATAACACTTCAGTCAATAACAAAAAGTTCAAATATTATATTCTTGGTCTCTAATACAAAGTCCCCTTCATGGTAATAATACCGTAAAGGCTAAAAAGTCAACCCTCGTGAGGCTCTTGAAGCCTGACTTGCCCGGTTATGGTATCGATACAACCCTCAACCGGACTGATAAGAGTGAGTCTGACTAGGTTCTGAAACACTAGAAGAATTTACACACAGAGGCACAAACGTCTAATATGGCCTAGATGACCACAATCAAAACAAACAATAGACTCCCTACTCTGAGACTAGCTTGAAGCCTAAACCTCCCTAGGCCTCTCAATAGACGAGTCTGAAACCCTTGACGAAGACATGGACTGAGCATGAGATTGAGCATGCGCTCACCTCCACCTCTTACTGAGCCTAGGGTGCTTATGAATTGTAGAAGTTGTCGAAATGGCCTCATCCCTAACTCGATCAACACGCATAACCATGGCCTCTGGATGGGCCTCCACCTCAACTAGAGCATAGTAATTCTTCTACAGAGATCTAACTATCTTCTCCTAGATATCATCATGCAACCGTGCACAACCGTCTCTCAAACTCATAACAATGACGCTCCTCTATTGCTATCAACTCCAGAGCAAACCTCGACAAACTAGTAAATCGCATCTCAAACTGTGCCAAATGAGTAGTATCCTGGCACAACTTGATGAACTGTTCCCTCAACCTTTCCCGAGTGAAAGGAGGGAAGTACTTAGCCCAAAAAGTCTCCGTGAAAGCAACCCATGTGTTACCTACCGTGTTCTTAGCATACTTCCACAAATAACCTGCGTCTCCCTTCAATAGAAAAGTAGCCAAAGAGATCCTCAACCCCTCATCGTCGACTCTTAGCATGTCAAGAGTCTTGGTAATCAGTTCCAACCAATCTTCCACCTCTAGCAGCTTAGCCTCCCCCAAAAACTCCAGTGGATTGGAGCAAAGAAACTCCTTAGTAAGCTTGATGGTACGCCTATTGTCACCCTTGTTACGAGCTAGAGCATCTTGCACCGTTATCACAATCTCGGGTGTAATTTCCTTACTAACAGCTGATGCTGCAATGACAGGTGCTAAAGGAACCGATGTGCCTCTACAAGCACTCTTATTTTCAATTCGTTCTCTATTCCCTCGTGTAGACATCCTATAAACCCAAAAACAAAACCAAACTTAGTGCACAACATAACAGCCTTTCCCGAGGCACACACTCACCACTGCTGGCACACACTCACCGCTGCTAGGCTACAAAACACACTTAGCCTCCAAACACATAATTTTATTGCATATAAACAATTAAACACTTAATTGCATAATCGAATCAAGTACACCAGACAACTACTCGCCCTAAAACTCTCAAGGAATTCCTATCAAAAACCATGTTGATTAGGCGTGTTTTCAATAAGACCTCAAAGTAAGTTCACTGGTTACAAGCATTATCTAGGAAACTTGACGCCATGCTCACATAAATGCAATACATAAAGTCCTAATACTTATCCTAACTATATGCAGAAGTCCTCACCAAGCATAGCAAAACCCGTTGTGGTAAAAAAAAAAAACACTTTCCATGAGCCCAAGGTATTCAAACTCGTCGCGCTCTGATACCAAATTGTTACGCCCCACTTTTCTTTTCACGGATAACATTTCCATAACCATTATTATAATACAATTTTAGAGATAACGAATGAAAGTTCTGTACATTAACAAAATAAATAAAAGAAGGCTCTCTCATTCAAATACATAGCGGATGCAACACGTAACATAATTAAATAAATTGCCCCCAGGCTTACATCATTACATAAAAGAGAAAGGGTTTAACCCTTTTCACAACAATGGTGTTCAGCCAACAAATAAAAGGCCTCGTGGCCACCAAGTAAAGAATATCCTCGATCTTGAACCACTTCTTGACATTCACCTAAAAAGGATTAGCAATGTGGGATGAACATAAAGTTCAATAGGGATCTCAACATGATTCTAAACAATAACAACTTATAGATAGCTATGATCATGAATGTTTCAACTCATACTATATAAGTAATGTAACGGTTTGTAACCAAAATATATTTGCATAAGTACTTTTCTCCAAAATCATCCAATTCTTTCAACAATATAGACGGTTCACATTTCCTTTTCATTTTCCATTTAAAAAAAAAATATCACATAACAATCGTTTTGTTTTTGAAACATGTTCACCAAAATCCATTTTCTTCACATTATTTACAAACTTAATACATAACCTGCGTCTGTCTCCAATACGTTTATAACATTTTCGGTCCTTAGGCCCATGTTAAAGAGATATTTTCAACAATTAATTTGATACACCCACATGTACACATAAACACCTACGAAAAAGAAAACAACAAACACCCAACAACTACCTATTCAACATATAAGACAATTCGGCCTTCCTAAACCATGACCATCATAATGCATGATATACATGGATACACTAAGACATTAATGATAACAAAACTCTAATATACCTGTCTTAAGCACGGTAAGTCAAGGATACACCTTTCCATAACGAAATGTCAATTTACCAAACACGGGCTCGAAGGTAATGTTACCTCTTCCAAGTTCTCTAGGCGCTAGCTGGAAGGCACTGGTATCTCTGATTCTAAGCGCTACTTCTGCCAAGTTCTCTAGGCACTAGCTAGAAGGTGCTATTGGAAAAATTGGTTTATATAGGCATATTTTGGGCCAACTCTGAGCCCAAAATTGAGTGGGCCCCAAACGTCTTTTGGGATAAGTCCGAAGAGGTGATGTGTTCCTTGTCGCGTGGCAAGTCACACGGTGAAGACGGTTCGTCAAAACCATTTACGAATGAATGGGAACATGACGTCGTTTTCGGGTTCGTGGAATGGACATTTAAGTTTTAAATGTGGGTTTCCTTGTAAGGCTTGTCCCACATTGAAACTTTAAGAGAGTTTTGTTGAGTATATAAACTCTAGCCTACAACACTTGGGTTGGGCCCCAAGGGGCACCCCAAGTTTGTAGAAGGGAGGAGTTATGGACAAAGTGAACCTTAGCCCAAACCACCACACGCGCGCCACTGCCGCTGTCCGGCCGAGTAAAGCCATGGCAGGCGCGGGTGTGGGTCGGGTCAGTTCTTGTATTAATTTTTTGGACAAAATTCATTTGAATTTTTTCAAAAAATATTGCGGGAATTTAATTCAAATTTGAATTCCAATTTTTTGTCCAACATTTAAGTCTCCTCTGTCCGAAATTCCTTACAGAATTTGCCGAACAAATTCAAACAGAAACTGCCCTTGCAGTTACAGTTTCAACACAGCAGTTACAGATTCAAACATATGTCCAGATCTATTTGAATTTAAACTTGTATCTGTTCAATTCAAAACACACCTGTTCAATTCAAAATGGTACCTATTCGGGTGAGAATTTTGCCTATAAATACAACCATGATTCCAGCAGTCTAAGCATCCGAAAACAGTCTGAAATTATTGTCTCATAGCTGTTCGCCATACAAATTTGTGTGGAGTGCTACTACAAGTTTGTGAAGATCATTGTATCATAAGAGATAGACGCCACTTAACCATAAGCACCATAGCGGGGCGAATCTGTCTAAAGGACAGAGTGCCACACACTCGACTTGATCTTTGAATTTTCTTTTAACTCGATTCGATAAATAAATTCGGTACGTTATTTATTTATTTTGTTTGATTTAGTTTCCATTTATTTTATTTACATAGAAGATTGTTCCAACAATCTTAAGACAGATTCAAATTATTCTGTTTACAAAAATTTTCGTTTGTTTCCCTTTTTCATTCTTTGTTTATAAAAAAAATTATTTTCTGTGGATTTACAAAATAATATTCTAGTTGGAAAAACAAATAGTGATTATATGCTATTTGACATATAGTAGTAATATACTGTCTATTTTCTTTGACAACTAGTAGTAATATACTGGTGTCATTAACAATTCAGAATATATTTTTATGAAATTTTTTCAGAAATTAATTTTGGTTTTTAAAAATTATTTTCTGAGTTTTCATTAATTAAAATTCTGTTTCAGTATTTTTCTGATTTAGTTTCCATTTATTTTATTTACACAGAAGATTGTTCCAACAATCTTAAGACAGATTCAAATTATTCTGTTTACAAAATTTTTCGTTTGTTTCCCTTTTTCATTCTTCGTTTATAAAAAAAATTATTTTCTGTGGATTTACAAAATAATATTCTAGTGGGAAAAACAAATAGTGATTATATGCTATTTGACATATAGTAGTAATATACTGTCTATTTTCTTTGACAACTAGTAGTAATATACTGGTGTCATTAACAATTCAGAATATATTTTTGTGGAATTTTTTCAGAAATTAATTTTGGTTTTTAAAAATTATTTTCTGAGTTTTTATTAATTAAAATTCTGTTTCAGTATTTTAATTATTGAAGCGAAACAAAAATTTAATTTTCTGTGTGGAATTAATTTGGTTAAATAAAATTTTATTTTATTTCCAAATTAATTGGAAAATAAAAGTTACATTCTTGTTTCTTTTATTTTTACAGAATTTAATTCTGTGAATTTGGATTAATTTTCTGTGTAGTATAAATTCTAATTATAATTTTGTTTATAATTTAGAATTCATGGCTACTGAAACAAATGCTCAAACAAATACTACTGTGGTGGATGCAATTGCACCAACCCCCTCTCCTGTTGTGACAGTACCGGTAAATCACGGTGAAAAGCCAGAGAAGTTCTCAGGAACTTATTTTAAAAGATGGCAATAAAAAATGTTGTTCTATCTTACAACTCTGAACCTGGCTCGTTTCCTTCGTGAGGATGCTCCTATTTTAAAAGAGGATGAAACCGACCGGCAAGTGCTTGTTGCGGTCGATGCCTGGAAACATGCTGATTTCCTTTATAGGAACTACATCTTGAACGGACTTGACAACACATTATACAACGTCTACAGTCCTATCAAGACAGCAAAGGAACTTTGGGAGCCTTTGGAGAAAAAATACAAAACAGAAGATACCGGCTCAAAGAAATTTGTGGTTGGCAGATTCCTGGATTTTGTAATGGTTGATTCAAAAACTGTGATCAGCCAAGTTTAAGATTTCCAACTCATTCTGCATGACATTCACGCGGAGGGCATGTTTCTCAATGAATCCTTCCAAGTTGCAGCTTTAATTGAGAAATTACTACAAGGCTGGAAGGAATTCAAGAACTACCTCAAACACAAGCAGAAATGTCTATAGAAGAATTCATTGTGCGTTTGAGGATTGAGGAGAACAACCGCAATTCTGAAAAGCGGACTGGTAAGCATTCTATAGAGTCTAAGGCAAATGTGGTGGAACATGCTTCAAAAACCAAGAAACGAAAGTCTTCTGGAGAAAGTTCATCACAAGGCTCTAAAGGGAGGGAAAATAAAAAGTACAAGTTTAATGACAAATGTTACGTCTGTGACAAAGAGGGACATCGGGCCAAAGATTGCCGTAGCAAAGGCAAAAACAAAAGAAGAACAAACAAGAAGCCTGCTCAAGCCCACATGACTGAAGTGGACAATATTTCCAATGGTGTAGATGATACCAATCTTTCTGTAGTTGTTTTCAAGACAAATCTTGTCGGAAATCCTAAAGAATGGTGGGTGGACACTGGTGTTACTCGCCACATCTATGCCGACAAAAAGATGTTCACATCTTATTCTACAGTGGACAATGGTGAACAACTTTTTATGGGCAACTCCTCGACTTCCAAAGTTGAAGGACAAGGAAAGATTGTATTTAAGATGATATCTGAAAAGGAACTTACTCTCAACAATGTGCTGCATGTACCGGACATTCGCAAGAATCTTGTTTCCAGATCTTTGCTGAGTAAGAATGGGTTTAGGCTAGTATTTGAGAGTGATAAATTTGTACTTACTAAGAACGGGATGTATGTAGGAAAAGGTTACATGTCTGATGGCATTTTCAAGATGAATGTAATGACCGTTGTACCCTCAGTTATTAATAAAAATATATCTTCTTCTTACTTGCTTGAGTCTTCAAATTTATGACATGATAGATTAGGACATGTTAATTATGAATCTTTGCGTAGAGTAATTAATATATAATGTTTACCTAAATTTGACATTGATTTAAATCATAAATGTGAAACTTGCGTTGAGGCAAAATTATCCAAAACTTCTTTCCATTCAATTGGAAAAAGTACAGAACCACTTGAATTAATTCATAGTGACATTTGTGATTTTAAATCAATTTAAACTAGAGGTGGGAAAAAATATTTTATCATTTTTATAGATGACTATACTAGATATAGTTATGTTTATTTAATTCGATCCAAGGATAAAGCTTTGAAAACTTTCATTCAATATAAGAATAAAGTTGAAAAACAACTTGGTAAGAAAATCAAGAAACTTAGAAGTGATAGAGGTGGTGAATATGAATCACCTTTTGATGAGTTTTGTAAAGAACATGGAATAATTCATCAAACCATCGCTCCTTACTCACCTCAGCAAAATGGAATTGCTTAAAGGAAAAATAGGACTTTAAAAGAAATGATAAATACCATGTTAATAAATTCTAGATTACCTCAGAACTTGTAGGGGAAAGCAATACTTTTTTGCTAATTATATACTTAATAAAGTATCCCGAAAGAAAGTGAATCAAACACTTTATAAATTGTGGTATGGAAGAGTATCATCCTTCAAATACTTAAAAGTGTGGGGGTGTTTGGCTAAAGTGGCTTTACCTAGTCCTAAAAAGATTAAGATAGGTCCTAAGACCATTGATTGCATTTTCATTGGTTATGCCAAAAATAGTAGTGCATATTGGTTTTTGATCCATAAATCAGAACATTCCGAAATGCATGTAAATACTATTATTGAATCTCGGAATGCATCTTTCTTTGAACATGTATTTCCAAATAAGACTGGACAAGAGACTAGTAGTAATAAAAGATCTCATGATGCTATTACTAGTCAGGATCAAAAATAAGAGCAAGAGTTAGACCAAAATGAGGAAGAGGAACCTAGGCGTAGTAAATGTGCTAGAACCTCAAAATCTTTTGGTCCAGATTTTCTAACATTTTTTTTTAGAAAATGAGCTTTTAACTTTTAAAGAGACTATGTCCAATCCTGAAGCTCCTTTATGGAAGGAAGCTATCAATAGTGAAGTTGAATCCATCTTACAAAATCACACTTGGGAATTTGTGGATTTGCCACTAGGTTGTAAACCTTTTGGGTACAAGTGGATTTTCAAAGAAAATAGAAAGCGGATGGATCAATAGACAAATACAAGGCAAGACTTGTGGTCAAAGGTTTTAAACAAAAAGAAGGTCTTGATTACTTTGACACATACTCACCGGTAACTAGAATAACATCCATTAGAATGCTAATTGCCATTGCATCTCTATACAATCTAGAAATTCATCAAATGGATGTGAAAATCGCTTTCTTAAATGGTGAGTTAGATGAAGAAATTTATATGGAACAACCAAAAGGTTTTTTAGTTCCAGGAAAAGAAAAGAAAGTGTGTAAATTGGTTAAATCATTATATGGTTTAAAACAAGCGCCAAAGCAATGGCATGAGAAAATTGACAAGGCAATGATATCAAATAGATTCAAAATTAATGAGTGTGACAAATGTGTTTATATTAAAAACACAGACAAAGGTTATATCATTGTATGTCTTTATGTAGATGATATGCTCATCATAGGTAGTAATAATGACATGATTAAAACTACCAAGAAAATGTTGAATAAACATTTTGATATGAAAGACATGGGCATTGCTGATGTAATTCTTGGTATGAAAATGTAACAACCCTCATACTGTTTACCAATTAATGACTGATTGAGTACCGATAAACATTGATTACTGTTAAACTGAACTGATTATGCCTGATAATTGGACTGGTTAAGGTACTGAGCTGACTGACTGAAAACTGGAACTGGATTGAATGAGTACATCTGTTTGAATTGCATTTTATCTGTTGATTGATTATTTGATCTGTTTGTGTTTTATGTTTAAACTGCAAATTGAAGGCCTTATTGGCGGCCGAACCGGGAATCGGTTGATGTTTTATGATCCTTAGAATTAATGTGCATTTATGGTATATTTATCTGAAAACTGATTAGGTATGAGTAAATTAGATTAAAAAGAGTTAATTGCAAAGTTTGCCGTAATTACCAAATTGCCACCCTTAGTGGCCCACTCAATATGACATGTGAGCCTTGTATACACTTGAAACAAACATTTCCTCAGCCCTTTCTTGAGCCTTGCCGACCTAGAGAGTAGAGAGGGAGAGAAATTGGTTTTTCACCTGGAATTGCTTGGAAACTTGAAGAATTGCTTGGTAATTGAAGTATAGATTGTTAAATTGGACCTCTAGACTTGCATTCAAGGAACCTAGGTAAGGATTTCATCTTCTCATTCTTGTGTTTGAACTAATTCTTGCATGGTCCATGTTAAATTGTAGAGCTAAGTCATGTTTTAGTTCTCACATGTTGATATAGAGCATAATTCATACATGCATGTTTGAATTGTAGATGTTTGAGTTGTTTTCATGGCAAAAGGTTACATGCATGTTCATAATTATGTTTAAGTCCATGATTTCATCATGTTTTGAAATGGATTGGCTCCTTATAGCATCAAGTTGGAGTTTCAAAATGATTTGAATTCATGCATGTTTGCATGTTCATCTTGTTCTTGAAAAATGGTTTGAAATTGAGTTTGAATTAAACACCCTTGGGCTTTGATTTCTCAAATTGAGCTTTGAACCATGTTATACTATGTGTTCACAAATGTTTTCCAGAAAATGGGCCCAAGAGGATTGGTTTTGATGCATTTGAATGTGAGTTTGAGCTTGGAGGTGCAATCTGGGATTTCCAGATTTTGCACTCCCGCTCGAGCGGGGTAATTGACGCTCGAGCGTGGAATCCGAGCATCCAGTACCTCTGCACTGTTTTACAGTCCGCTCGAGCGGAGTATTGGGCGCTCGAGCGGATTCATGTGTCTCAAGCTCGAGCGGGAGTCGAGCGTCCGTCGAGCGGAGATTTCACCCATCCAGTACTTTTACAGTACGCTCGAGCGGGAAAGTTGACGCTCGAGCGTGTACCTTTGTTGCATGACCGCTCGAGCGGGTAAACCTGCGCTCGAGCGGGACTCTGTTTTTCTAAAAATGCTTTTAAATGCACATCTTTGCATCCCATCCTAGGCATTCTTAGGCCTAGTTTAAGACATCTTTGAGGGCATAGATGTAGAACACACCGAGGCAAATTTAGGGATTTAATTATTACCTTTCCCATCTGTGAAACTTAGAGTGTGTTCAATCTGTTAACTGTATAGGGTTGGCATTTCGAGGAGACGCTCTAGCCTACTGTAGCCCAGAACCCTGTGAGTAACAATTGTGTAAAGATATGTTCAACTGATTATCTTTTGAATACTGAACTGAACTGTTTACTGAACTGGTATTACTGAATGAATGTATGTCCTTTATTTCTGAACTGTACTGTGGCATCCTTAGCACCTACTGTTTACTGTTACTGTTACAGAGATCTCTGTCAGTTCCCTCGTGGAGCCACTACTGTTTACTGACTGATGGCCATCATTACTGTTCGGTCTTTTAAGACCTACTGTTACTGGTATGCTAATGGATGTACCACATATGACTGTTTATTGTACTGAGCAACTGAAATACTGATTGAAATGAACTGCTTTCATTACTATAAGGACATTCATTCTAAACCCCTTTGCGCTTTATGTTATTCACTGGGCTTTAGCTCACTGCTCATATATATATGTAGGTGTGCAGGCACCGGACCAAAGCTAGAGGCGTCAGGGTTATTCCAGTTTTGTCAAGCCAACCACAGTGCCTCACTGCGAGGTTCCGAGTTCGCCATGCTATGGCTTGGGGTGTCTTTTCCCCCGCTGGTCCCTGTTACTGTTTTGTATTACTGTATAGACTGTTATCCATTGTACTGTACTGTTATCAAGGGATTAGATCCCTGTACTGAATGTCTGTAAATTCTTGTATAGCCTGTACTGTTGTGAATATACGAATGCAAGAAAAATCTTTTTGGCATACAGACTGTCACAGCTCAATGGACATTATTTATTTACTGTATTGGCTTCCGCCAGGCCCTGTACTCTGTTTTACTGTACTACTGTTCTGCAGGCCTTCGGTAATCTCGGATTACTGGCCGGTTACGGTGCTAAACCCATAGGGCCGGGTTTGGGTCGTGACAGAGTGGTATCAGAGCGATACTTAACCACGAGTCATACCGCACACACGTGTCCAAATGAGCTATAGGGTGTCCTAGAAAAGTGATTAGGGCATTTCATGAACTTGAAAAGTGTGTGGCTATGTTATGACGGAATACATGTTGATATGATAACTGTTTAAATATGCAGCTGTTTATGTTACAATTGCTATAACCGTTATAACTGCTTATAGTGAAATGGATAACGCAACCACTACAAATGAACCTGAATCCTCCTCTACCGAGGAAAGAATGGAAAGAATGATGGAACTGATAACTGCTAGACTTGAACAACAACAGAACCAACAGCCCCCACCTCCTCCTCCGGTACAGCCGGAACCTAATGCGAATGTGAATGATGGGGATATTATTGCTCTGACCCAGAAGTTCAGCAAAATGAAACCGCCATCCTTTCAGGGAGGCCTTGAACCGTTAAAAGCTGAAGCTTGGGTTCTAGAAACAGAAAAACTATTTGAAGTGTTTCCGTGCTCCGAAGCGAATAAAGTATTGTTAGCTACCTTCACCCTACAAGAAGAAGCTAGAAGGTGGTGGATGTTGATCCACGATACAAATACTGTTATGACCTGGGCTCAGTTCAAGGAGTCCTTCTTTGAAAAGTACTTCCCACAGTGTGTCAGGGATAGGAAAGTGACTGAATTCGAACAACTGAGACAGGGTACGATGTCCGTTGCGGAATATGAAACAAAATTTACTGAACTTGCCAGATATGCACCACACATGGTGGACACTGACTACAAGAAGGCCAGAAAATTTGAGGGTGGCCTTAATGTTGCAATACTTGACCGAATAAACGTTTTGAAATTACCGACTTTTGTGGGTGTTCTCGACCGGGCATTGATAGCCGAGGCAAACATTGAAGCACTGAAAACTGAAACACCAACGTCGGAATGGCGTAGTAAGAGGCAGGGTTTTAAATTCAAGAAAGGCAAGCACAACCCGGCCAACAAGAAACAGAATACGGGGTTGACAACTAGCCCCAGCCAAGGGAGTGGGTTCATACCACCCTGTTCTGAGTGTGGCAAGAAGCACAAAGGGGTCTGCTACAAAATATCTAGAGCCTGTTACAGGTGTGGCAAGGTGGGTCACATGGTTAAAGACTGCCCCTCTGCTCCACAAGCCAGTAGTAAAGCTACGCCAGGCATGGCAGCATCAACTATAGCACCAAAGCCTAACCCCAAAGCTACCGGGAAAGAGCCCATGAGGCAGGGCCGTGTGTTCGCCCTAGTACCGGGAGACGTGCAAAATACTGAAACCGTTGTGTCAGGTATCCTCTCTATTTGTACACAAAACGCATATGTATTAATTGATTCGGGGTCTACACATTCTTATGTATCTCATGCTTTCTCACGGAAATTGAATAGACCCTTAGAACCCATGAACTATCTGCTAGCCGTATCATCACCCGTAGGGGGATCCATGACATGTGCTTATATGTACCCTGCATGTGAAATCATTGTTGGGGATATGCATCTGTTTATTGATTTACTACCATTGAACATTGATCATTTTGATGTAATATTGGGGATGGATTGGTTACAAAAATATCATGCCACTATTGATTGTGTGACCAAGCAAGTTGTTTTCCATCCACCTGGTTTGCCTGAATTCGTGTTTAATGGGAGTGGAGTAGTACCTCCTCCGTATTTGATTTCGTCAGTGAAAGCTGTTAAATTAATTAACAAGGGGTGTAAAGGGTATCTGTGTTCTATGCTAACTGTGTCTACTGATGATAGTGTTAAAACTGATGTGAATTGTATTCCTATAGTCAGGGAATTCCCAGATGTATTTCCAGATGATCTGCCAGGGGATTTGGTTGACAGGGAGATTGAATTTACCGTTGATGTGATTCCGGGTACACAGCCGATATCGAAAGCTCCTTACAGAATGGCCCCAACTGAACTGAAGGAGTTGAAAGGGCAATTGCAAGAACTGTTAGACAAGAAGTTTATCAGGCCCAGTACTTCACCGTGGGGTGCACCGGTTTTGTTTGTAAAGAAGAAAGATGGCTCGCTGAGACTGTGCATTGATTACCGTGAACTGAACAAGGTAACTGTGAAAAATAAATACCCATTGCCACGTATTAATGATTTATTTGATCAGTTACAGGGTGCACAAGTGTTTTCCAAGATTGATCTCAGATCGGGGTATCATCAACTGAAGGTTAAACCGGAAGACATTGATAAAACTGCTTTTAGAACGAGGTATGGCCATTATGAATTTTTAGTTATGCCATTCGGAGTCACGAATGCCCCTGCTGCTTTCATGGACCTCATGAACAGAATTTTTAAACCATACCTTGACGATTTCATTGTAGTATTTATTGATGACATATTGATTTACTCCAAAAGTATAGAACAACATGAACATCATCTGAGACTTGCCCTGCAGACCCTAAGAGAACAGAAACTGTATGCTAAACTGTCTAAGTGTGAATTTTGGCTTGACCACGTTATGTTTTTGGGACATGTTGTTAGCAAAACTGGAATTTCCGTTGATCCGCAGAAAATTGAAGCTGTAGTGAACTGGCCTAGGCCAACAAATGTGACTGAAGTTCGAAGCTTTTTGGGATTGGCTGGATATTACAGAAGATTTGTCAAAGATTTCTCCAAAATTGCCCTACCATTGACTCAGTTAACTCAGAAGGGGACATCATTTGACTGGACTGACCAAAGGGAATCAGCATTCCAAGAGTTGAAAACTCGACTTGTGACTGCACCGGTTTTGACTTTACCTTTAGGTACGGATGGTTACACTGTATTTAGTGATGCTTCTCACAAGGGTTTGGGGTGTGTTTTAATGCAGAATGGGAGAGTTATTGCTTATGCTTCCCGACAACTGAGACCACATGAAAAGAACTACCCGACCCATGACCTGGAGCTTGCTGCCGTAGTATTTGCACCGAAAATCTGGCGTCACTATCTGTACGGGGTGACATGTGAAGTATACACCGACCACAAGAGCTTAAAATATTTCTTCACACAGAAGGAACTGAATATGAGACAGCGGAGATGGCTAGAATTGATTAAAGATTATGACTTACAGATACTGTACCATCCGGGAAAAGCCAATACTGTTGCCGATGCATTGAGCCGAAAGTCAATTGCCAACCTAGCTTGTTTGCTCACCGAACAGAAAGAGCTGCTTGGTGACCTTGAAAAATTTGAAATTGAAGTCGTTTTGAGAGAACAAGGTGGAACGCTAGCCGCTATTTCTGCTCAACCAGCCTTGATAGAAGAAATTAAAGAGAAACAGCAACAGGATGACTTCTTGAAGAAGATCATCGAAGAAAAAGAATCTAAACCGAGACCGGGATTCAAATTTGAGAACAATGTACTGAAATTTCAAGAAAGACTCTGTGTGCCGAATGACACTGAACTGAAAAGAAGGGTTCTGCAAGAGGGCCACAATTCAAAATTGTCTATCCACCCGGGGAATACGAAAATGTACCAAGATCTGAAACAGAATTTTTGGTGGCCGGGAATGAAGAAAGAAATAGCTGACTATGTGTCCAAATGTCTTCATTGCTAACAAGTCAAAGCTGAACATCAACGACTTGCCGGGTTATTGCAACCCCTACCCATACCAGAATGGAAATGGGAGCATATCACGATGGACTTTATCGTTGGGTTACCTCGCTCCAGAAAAGGTATGGATTCAATTTGGGTTATTGTTGATAGACTAACCAAATCTGCTCACTTCTTACCTGTCAAGACAATCTATAATGCGGACAAATTGGCTGTTATCTATATTGATGAAATTGTGAGACTGCATGGAGTGCCTATGTCCATTGTTTCTGACAGGGATTCGAAGTTTACATCGAGGTTTTGGCAAAGTCTACAAACTGCATTGGGTACCGAATTGAGGCTGAGTAGTGCCTACCATCCTCAGACAGATGGACAGTCAGAAAGGACCATCCAAACTCTAGAGGATTTACTAAGAATGTGTGTCCTTGATTTTCAGGGAGATTGGGAAAGCCATTTACCATTGGCTGAATTCGCCTACAACAACAGCTATCACTCGAGTATTAGTATGGCGCCTTTCGAGGCATTGTATGGCAGAAAATGTAGATCTCCGATTTGCTGGGCAGAAGTTGGAGATGGGCTTTTGCTTGGGCCCGAGATCGTTTACGAAACAACTGAGAAAGTGAAACGGATACAACAGAGACTGAAAACTGCGCAGAGCAGACAGAAGAGTTATGCTGACGTTAGAAGATGAGACAGAGAGTATGAAGTGGGTGATCACGTATTCGTGAAAGTGACACCGATGAAAGGCCAGACTCGTTTTGGAGTCAAAGGCAAGTTAGCAGCAAGATACGTCGGACCGTATGAGATTATTGAGAAAATTAATCCGGTGGCGTATCAAGTTGCGCTCCCTCCTGAAATGGAGCACATGCATAACGTCTTCCACATTTCTATGTTGAAAGACTACCTCCGGGATCCTTTTCATGTGATAGAGCCTACTCGTGTAGTGCTGAGTGATGACTACACTTACGAGGAACGGCCTATACAGATTGTAAACAGACGGATCAAGAAACTGAGGAACAAAGAAATCCCGCTGGTAAAAGTCGACTGGCAGAACCATGGTAGTGTGTATGCCACTTGGGAAAGGGAAGAAGACATGGCTAAAAGATACCCTGAACTGTTTCCACTGAACCCTGTTTTCTTCCAAAATGAAGGTAACTCGAGTTTAGAGGACTAAACTCTTTATAAGGAGGGGAGACTGTAACAACCCTCATACTGTTTACCGATTAATGACTGATTGAGTACCGATAAACATTGATTACCGTTAAACTGAACTGATTATGACTGATAATTGGACTGGTTAAGGTACTGAGCTGACTGACTGAAAACTGGAACTGGATTGAATGAGTACATCTGTTTGAATTGCATTTTACCTGTTGATTGATTATTTGATCTGTTTATGTTTTATGTTTAAACTGCAAATTGAAGGCCTTATCGGCGGCCGAACCGGGAATCGGTTGATGTTTTATGATCCTTAGAATTAATGTGCATTTATGGTATATTTATCTGAAAACTGATTAGGTATGAGTAAATTAGATTAAAAAGAGTTAATTGCAAAGTTTGCCGTAATTACCAAATTGCCACCCTTAGTGGCCCACTCAATATGACATGTGAGCCTTGTATACACTTGAAACAAACATTTCCTCAGCCCTTTCTTGAGCCTTGCCGACCTAGAGAGTAGAGAGGGAGAGAAATTGGTTTTTCACCTGGAATTGCTTGGAAACTTGAAGAATTGCTTGGTAATTGAAGTATAGATTGTTAAATTGGACCTCTAGACTTGCATTCAAGGAACCTAGGTAAGGATTTCATCTTCTCATTCTTGTGTTTGAACTAATTCTTGCATGGTCCATGTTAAATTGTAGAGCTAAGTCATGTTTTAGTTCTCACATGTTGATATAGAGCATAATTCATACATGCATGTTTGAATTGTAGATGTTTGAGTTGTTTTCATGGCAAAAGGTTACATGCATGTTCATAATTATGTTTAAGTCCATGATTTCATCATGTTTTGAAATGGATTGGCTCCTTATAGCATCAAGTTGGAGTTTCAAAATGATTTGAATTCATGCATGTTTGCATGTTCATCTTGTTCTTGAAAAATGGTTTGAAATTGAGTTTGAATTAAACACCCTTGGACTTTGATTTCTCAAATTGAGCTTTGAACCATGTTATACTATGTGTTCACAAATGTTTTCCAGAAAATGGGCCCAAGAGGATTGGTTTTGATGCATTTGAATGTGAGTTTGAGCTTGGAGGTGCAATCTGGGATTTCCAGATTTTGCACTCCCGCTCGAGCGGGGTAATTGACGCTCGAGCGTGGAATCCGAGCATCCAGTACCTCTGCACTGTTTTACAGTCCGCTCGAGCGGAGTATTGGGCGCTCGAGCGGATTCATGTGTCTCAAGCTCGAGCGGGAGTCGAGCGTCCGTCGAGCGGAGATTTCACCCATCCAGTACTTTTACAGTACGCTCGAGCGGGAAAGTTGACGCTCGAGCGTGTACCTTTGTTGCATGACCGCTCGAGCGGGTAAACCTGCACTCGAGCGGGACTCTGTTTTTCTAAAAATGCTTTTAAATGCACATCTTTGCATCCCATCCTAGGCATTCTTAGGCCTAGTTTAAGACATCTTTGAGGGCATAGATATAGAACACACCGAGGCAAATTTAGGGATTTAATTATTACCTTTCCCATCTGTGAAACTTAGAGTGTGTTCAATCTGTTAACTGTATAGGGTTGGCATTTCGAGGAGACGCTCTAGCCTACTGTAGCCCAGAACCCTGTGAGTAACAATTGTGTAAAGATATGTTCAACTGATTATCTTTTGAATACTGAACTGAACTGTTTACTGAACTGGTATTACTGAATGAATGTATGTCCTTTATTTCTGAACTGTACTGTGGCATCCTTAGCACCTACTGTTTACTGTTACTGTTACAGAGATCTCTGTCGGTTCCCTCGTAGAGCCACTACTGTTTACTGACTGATGGCCATCATTACTGTTCGGTCTTTTAAGACCTATTGTTACTGGTATGCTAATGGATGTACCACATATGACTGTTTACTGTACTGAGCAACTGAAATACTAATTGAAATGAACTGTTTTCATTACTGTAAGGACATTCATTCTAAACCCCTTTACGCTTTATGTTATTCACTGGGCTTTAGCTCACTGCTCATATATATATATATAGGTGTGCAGGCACCGGACCAAAGCTAGAGGCGTCAGGGTTATTCCAGTTTTGTCAAGCCAACCACAGTGCCTCACTGCGAGGTTCCGAGTTCGCCATGCTATGGCTTGGGGTGTCTTTTCCCCCGCTGGTCCCTGTTACTGTTTTGTATTACTGTATAGACTGTTATCCACTGTACTATACTGTTATCAAGGGATTAGATCCCTGTACTGAATGTCTGTAAATTCTTGTATAGCCTGTACTGTTGTGAATATACGAATGCATGAAAAATCTTTTTCGCATACAGACTGTCACAGCTCAATGGACATTATTTATTTACTGTATTGGCTTCCGCTAGGCCCTGTACTCTGTTTTACTGTACTACTGTTCTGCAGGCCTTCGGTAATCTCGGATTACTGGCCGGTTACGGTGCTAAATCCATAGGGCCGGGTTTGGGTCGTGACAGAAAATTACCAAAACGTCAGAAGGATATGCTTTGTCACAATCTCATTACATTGAGAAAATACTTGACAAATTCAACAAAGATAACAAACAAAAACAGCAGATGAGTGATAGTCAGTTGGCAGCACCATTGCTGAAAGTAGGAGATGGTGGCGGACGAAGAAACCCTAGCTTGAAAGAGAAAGAGAGAGAGAGAGTGTGTGTGTGTGTGTGAATGTCGCCGGTATAACTCTTAGAGGGCTTATTGTTGGGGTGGTGAAGCTATCGGAGACTGTAAGGGTACGGATGCGAGCAAATGACAGGTAACGAAAACAGTGATTGAGAGCAGGAAGGCAAGTCGAAAGTTGGCGGCGATTACAACGGAGGGACGGTGATGGTGACAGTGGCGGTGGCAATGGCAGTGACGAAAATAGTTTCGAGAAAAGTGGAGAGAACGGAGTCGATGGTGGTGCTATCGAAGAGGAGAGCCGACTGACAAACCCTACCGAGAGAGAGAGAGAGAGAGAGAAAGAAATTGACGAATATATATAGTATGGGTATCTTGGTCATTTTGTAAGAACTTGCCTTTATAAACATAATGTTTCAACGCTTGAATCTTTGACCAAACAATATTCAAGTTTAGATTTATGGACCGAGTGCCCTTATTTTTTCAATTTTTTTTTTTTTTAATCTTCTTCAGTAATATTGTTTTTGAAATTATTTTTTTACTTTTCTAATTCATTGAATCCTCTGGTTTTTAAAAGTCTATAAACCTTTTTGAAATCTTTTTTCATAAAAAGTTCACTAAAAAGAAAAAACTAAAGGATAAAAAAACAATAAAGCTACTAATCTAGAATTTTTGCCGTAAATTTCACCAGAATCAATTACCAGAATCAAAAAGAGTAGTAATTCAATGAATATATTGTAAAATCCATGCATAGGCAGAATTTTGACCACACATTGAATTTACTTATTATTATTATTTTTTAATAGGAAGACCAAACATTGAATCATGACCACACTAAAAAAACACTAGTCTCAAATACCAATTTCTAATTACGTCACCTTAAAAAAAAATTAATTTTAATATTCTCTGCTTGCACTCATCATACTGCCAAACATACCCTCATCATTTTTCCACAAGGACAATGGTTGGAGTTCTACTTTTAGGCCCTTCACCTTTCAAATCCTAACTCTATTCCCTACCCCCAACCAACACCTCCAGCCACCATGCAACTACATCCTCCACCTCTAACCCCCCAACCCTCTCCCACCGCAACCCCACTCTAGCCCTCTCCTCCATCGCAAACACCTTCCCCAACCCCGTCTCCCACTAACCCCTTATCCAAGCTCTTTCCCCCACTGCAACCGATACTCCTCACCAATATAAGATTTTTAGATCTAGAGTTTACGAAAGGAAGGGTGGCAAGAGAGGAGGGGTTGGAGCGGCAGCAGTGGTGGCGGACTGGTGGAGACATGGATCTCACTCCCAAATGTCCTGACTGCCTCTCACCATAACAGGTAGAGCACTACCAGTCTCAACTGGCTTCCACTCTACAGTACAACTTATACTACAAATTCCATTTTAAATATGGAAACAAGGAAAACATTCAGGCACTTTCTTCCGGCTAATTTCCATCTTTCCACTGTGTTATCGAAATCAACACATCTATCAGTACAATTAAACAAAAAAAACCAAAAAAAAAAAAAAAAAAAGAGGACAAAAAAACATTTATGCATTAACCATGAAACTCTACAATCATATCTATACAAGCATCTCTGTAATGAGAACAACTTCCTATCTGTATGTGAATTTTAAAAAATAATAATAATAATAATAATTTAAATCTAGAGGCCTATTCATCATGCATCAAGGCTCCAAAAGTCGGCATACTTACAACCACCAAAGTCGTCTCAGGCTGCTACATTGACCGCTTATTCACATCATGACAGGAACAAAATTGGGGTGAACTTTTCATTGATATTCATACGAGAGAGATCCAAAACTTGTAGCTCCTCTCATGATATCAACGTCAGCTGTATAGGCACAGATCAGTATGAACACTGCAAAGCGCATAAATTAGTCTCTCAGGAAGTGACATTAGAGCTCTGATCAAGAACAATATCAGCAGGGTCTCCGACCCAGGGTCGTCCTTCCCTCCATTTAAACTTAATTCTTAGCTTTCCATTAGCATCAACTCCGACCACCTGGCCTTTGCTGGCTGGTGTTTCCATCCCCCATCCCCACCTCGGGTTTATCAGTTTTTCTTTGAATTTCACCTTATCGCCCATCTCAAAAGTGCGCACTCTTTCCATCTCTGATTTTTTGCATACCCAAAGTCTATCCAAAAAACAAAATGCAACCCAAAGCTCTCCTTCTTCCATCCGGTGAACCACCCCAATACTCTCACGAGTAACCCCTCCCCAGTGATGAACCGGTGTTGTTACACATGACTTAACTCTCACCCAGTCACCGATTTTCAGATTCTCTTCCTCAATCAGGTCAACTTCAGATGGATCGAGCATCCAAGTCTTTGAACCAGCCGGCGTGTATATCCTAACCTTTCCATCTGCATCTATTGCTGATATAGTACCGATGCTTGCATGGGTATGTCCTGACCACCCGAATCTTGGTTGCTCCACAGAGAGTTTCACGCGCACCTTTTGACCTATTAGAAGCCGATTCACTCTTTCAACCTCAGAGGTGGGCCCTACCCACAATTCTTGTTCCCCACAAAACCCAACAAGGAAAGTGCCATCCCATTCATCTCCTTGGCATCCTAGTCCTTGGACAACCCCGATACTGCCAGGTCCAACGGATTTCCACCTGCTAGCATGATCTTTCAGTTTCACCCATTCTCCAACCTCAAACATTTGCTCCACCTCAAGATCAGAGGGATCTCCTCTCCACAAACCTGATAAACCGAAAAACGAGACCTTAACTTCTCCATTAGAATTTATACCGACTATAACACCTCTGGAGCTAGGGCAGGTGCCTCTCCAGCACCATCTTGGCTCAGCAAGTCCTGCACGGAACCGAACATACTGCCCTATTTTCAAGGAATCAACTTTTTCAACTTCTGTGTAGTGAACATCCCATCTTCCTTGCCGAAAGCAACATACCAACTCTAAATTGAAAATATCATGTACACTATGCACTAGTGCTAAATTGTCTTTTCCAGATGTGTTCCCTTCATGATTTGGCCTATTTCCCAGAAACTGCTTCACCCGAACCCAGTCACCAACCACAAATCCTGGGAGTCGTTCTGCATCACCAGGAGCAACTTTCCACAAGCAAACTCTGCCAGCCACTCTCACCTGCATGAGGAACACAACGTAACTCTTCACTACTCATAGTTTCAAAGTTTAAATACATAAAAATGCAAAAATGTAGTACCATGAAGAAGCGACGGTGTGAAAAAGACACACATGAACGTTACTTGCTCACTCAAAATCATCAAATACTCCAAGAATTCCAATCAGATAGTAAGATACCATTGAAGGGGAAAAATTGAGAATGCTTTGGTTTATGCACCACTGAATAGCAATCAGGCTCTCGTAAATTTGAATTCATTAACAAATAAAAAGTATAGGTGGCTACTACTAAACACAAAAATGTATCAACCAATCCACACCCCCCATGCTAAGCTGTTAAAAATATTGATAGAGAGAGAAAGAGAATAAATTGTATTATTGATGGATATCTTGATGTATTACAAGATTGATTAATTACAATTCCTATACAATCTATATATAGAAGAAAATGTGGTAGTAGGTGTAGTGGAGGTGATAGTGGGTTAGGTGAAGTGGAGTGTGTAGTGGAGTAGAGGTAGGTGAAGTGGAGTGTGTAGTGGAGTAGGTGAAGGTAATGTGGTAGTAGGTGTAGTGGAGGTGATAGTGGGTTAGGTGAAGTGGAGTGTGTAGTGGAGTAGAGGTAGGTGAAGTGGAGTGTGTAGTGGAGTAGGTGAAGGTAAAGATGGGAAATTCTAACAGCCCCCCGCAAACTCAAGGAGGAGAGAAACTAACCAACTTGAGTTTGGAGAGAGTAACAAAACAAGAAAATACATAAAAATAAAAAAGGATAGGAGACACTGTATGGTCGTGTCAGACCGTTGGTGAAGACACTGTATGGGGTGTCATAACGTTGTAGAGGACACTGTATGGTGGTGTCAGACCGATGTAGAAGACAGTTTATGGGGTCATGTCAGACCGTTGTAGAAGACAATGTTGTGACAGTTTACGGAGTCTTGCTGGACCCTTGTAGAAACTAACCGGAATCAATGTCGGGACAGTTTACAGAGTCTTGTCGGACCCATAAAGGAGCTAACCGGAATCAATGTCGGGACAGTTTACAGAGTCTTGTCGGACCCATAAAGGAGCTAACCGGAATCAATGTCGGGACAGTTTACAGAGTCTTGTCGGACACTTGTAAAGTTGCACCCTCAAAAGGTGTGCCCAATTTTGTCAAAAAGGCGTGCCATCAAAAGGCGTGCCCAATTCATCAAAAGGCGTGCCATCAAAAGGCGTGCCATCAAAAGGCGTGTCCACTTTGTCAAAAGATGTGCCATGAAAAGGCGTGCCAGTTTGTCGGGCGGCAAGAGGCGCGCGATACGCGTGGCTGCCTCGGCTATTTAACCAAGACGAAGGCTGAGGCTGAGGCATACCATTCTGAAACCTCTGAAACCAACCCTTCGCTGAAAAAACTCTGCCTCTGCGGAGAGAGAAACTGTGGAACACTTTGTTGCCATTCTGTCACCAACCCTTCCGAACATTACCAGTCTGAAATTGCTATTTCGCTGAAACACTTAGCAACCCAAAAACATGGCCTCTTCTTCCCGTCCAGCTACCCAGAACCTGCTCACGCTCTTTCCAGAACTGAACGAGCCCACAAGAGAAATAACTGGTGCGGTGGCCAGTGAACCTCAACCAAACACCTCTGGTTTTGCTCCATTGAACTTTCCGATGCGGTCGGTGGAGCAAAAAATGGCGGTGCAAACTGATATTGAGGCTAATCAATATACTCTGAAGTCATGCGTGGAAACCATGACGGCGGTCACAAATTTGTCAAACCGGCTGCAGAGTAGGACAAATGAGGTGCAGCATTTAAACGCCCAACTGGCTCTGCTCCAACGCATGTATAAGGATGCACGAGCAGAGATAAGTGTGCTGAAAGCAGAAAATAAGGAGCTGAAGCGGAAGGCCACCGTGATGTTCCGATTTGGAGGTCCACCATATGCTGCAGTGGAGGAGCAGGGAGTAGTGATCATGCCCAGTGGAGTGGGAAACACGGAGGCAGCACCGTCAAGGGCCGCCCAAGACGGAGGCAAGAAGAAGAGACCGGCTGCAGAGTAGAGAAGAAAAAAATCCGCCAGTGGATGTGGTTGTTTTGTTTGTTTGTTTGTTTGTTTGTTTGTTTGTTTTTTTTTTTTTTTTTTTTTTTTTTTTTTTTTTTTTTGTGTAACAATGTGATCGGGGTTGATCCCTGAGATGAATAAAATATGGGTGTTGTGCAAACTCGAATGGTAGGTGTGGTAATGCAGAAAAATCAACAGAAAAATTGTTGCTCCTTAAGTTGCTTGGCCACATCTTTAGCAGAAGATCCAGAAACCTCAATCCAAGTTTTTTGAGAACAGTGCACAGGCTGACAGCATGAACTCTAAATAGAAGAGAGCATGAAAGGGATTGGCTGCCATGTCTGCCAAGTTTGATGGTGCAGTGACATAGTAAGCAAGACCACCAACTGGGATAGACTGGCCTGAGGAACAAACATCAATGACTGGAATATGAACAATAGGGTCACACATTAGAGGTGTGAATGGTAGGATCTGGGGTGAACTTGATCTAGATAGTGGCAACCTGACCAGTGGCTCAGGCAGCAAAGTAGGAAAATCCAGAGGGGGGAGATCAGACACATTAAGAGGTGATATTGGTGTCAACACACTAGAAGACCTTGTAGCTGGTAGTAAAGAAGAAAGTGGAGGTAAAGATAGTGATTCAGTGAATGACATAGGCAGTTGTGGAGGTTTTACTGTGTATTGAAAAATTGATGCCATAGGAGGGCACCAACAATAATAGGGAGAAAAAAGGGATGAGCCCATTGAAGGTTCTTGAGATCCTGGGCATAAAAAGGGTGGTGTACCAGACTTGCCAAGTGATTCCAACAAATTTGGAGAGAATAAGCCCATTCCAGTAGCTTCTGGATGTTTATCCTTTCCAGAAAGATTTGAACCAGATGCATCCATGGGGCTTACTGGTGAAGAAGCAACAGACAGGTTATCAACAACTGAAAATTGGATGTCCCCACGTCTCCTCAGCTTTTCTCGGGTAACACTTTTCAAGGAAGTTGAGTTTCTGAGAAGGTAGCAGATTATGTTGCTGAAAATCTGGGAAAGAACATTGTGAAAGCACTTGAATTTGTCAGAGACGAAGAAGATCAGTTAGAAGCAGCCATACATAGCGGCTATTTGGACACTGATAAGGAATTTCTTAGTCAGGGAGTAAATGGAGGAGCATGTGCAGCAAGAGTACTGTTTAGAGATGGAAATCTATATGTAGCGAAAATACTGTTTAGAGATGGAATAGGTAGAGGTCCGGCGGGCGGCCAAGGCGAGGCTGCCGCCCGCCGGTGAAGCAAAATGAGTAGGTTGTTAACCTTGCTCTGATACCATGTTAAAAATATTGATAGAGAGAGAAAGAGAATAAATTGTATTATTGATGGATATCTTGATGTATTACAAGATTGATTAATTACAATTCCTATACAATCTATATATAGAAGAAAATGTGGTAGTAGGTGTAGTGGAGGTGATAGTGGGTTAGGTGAAGTGGAGTGTGTAGTGGAGTAGAGGTAGGTGAAGTGGAGTGTGTAGTGGAGTAGGTGAAGGTAATGTGGTAGTAGGTGTAGTGGAGGTGATAGTGGGTTAGGTGAAGTGGAGTGTGTAGTGGAGTAGAGGTAGGTGAAGTGGAGTGTGTAGTGGAGTAGGTGAAGGTAAAGATGGGAAATTCTAACATAAGCCAAACAAAATGATCATGAGATGAAGATGCTCACATTAAGAGTACCATCCATGTCAATTCTTGCAATTTTCCCAAAGGTAGCTGGACTTTCATTTGACCATCCAAGCTGTGGTTGTGACACTGATGGCATCACACGAATCTCTTGTCCCACTTCAAAAGGCAGCACCTTCTCCACGTCTGTCACAGAGCAAGAAAACGACTTGGTCCTGAAGCAGAATGCAACACCCATGTCACCATTATCATCCAAGCTGTGGATTATACCAATACTAAGCCGGGTGACATCCTCCCATCCATATTTTGGGGAGGGCACTGAAGTTTTTATATGGACCCAGTCACCAACCTGCATTTTTTTTTCCCAAAAAAGTTGTCAGTGCATGCACAGTAATCACCATCCACAGATGTTTCCTTTGAATAATAAATGCACCACTCACAGTTTACAACTAAAAATTACCTTGAAATCCTCCAACTTTTCCATGTCTGAGGGATCCGCCTTCCATGGTATTGCCCGATTTGGTATGTCAATTATCAAAAGACCATTACTCTCAAAATCGATTATTCTTCCAACACTGTGATGTGTCTCACCACCCCAAGCAAATCTGGGCTCTGCAACAGATCGCTTCACAGAAACCTTGTCCCCAATCTGAAAACTAACATGATATAAATGCAAAGGAAGAGAAAAGGGGTAAAGGGTAACAAAAAATTAAAAATTTTCCTTTTTTTAAAAAAATAAAAATAAAATTGAGAATAAATATGTCCCTCACCCTGAAGGGGACAACAGATTCAACCTCCTCTGGTTCACAAAGCCACAGGCTTGACAAATAGCTAAATTCCAACAACAAGCTATAGTCAGGCTTGATACAGCTCACTATCCCAATGCTCCCAGGAGTGACAGCTTCGAGTCCATGCTTCGTGGCTGTTAAAGCAGGGCGAACACGAACCCAGTCACCAACCTTAAATTCTTCAACTCGTTCAATTTCAGCAGGATCAGCTTGCCATCCCCTTGATGCACCACTAAACCCAATACGTACAATCCCATCATCATCAACACAAAGAACAGTTCCGATGCTGTCAAGTGACAAACCTCTCAAAGCATACCTGATTAACAGAACATTACCAAATTTTATTTTCACAACTTAAAATTCTTGGTTCTTCGGTGGGAACAGAGTTGGTTAAAAATCTAGGGGAAGGAGGATGTTCACTTCAAAAAACAAAAAGAGAAAAAAAAAGGACAATATTTTTCAAGGCACATCTATGCCAATGCAAATTCTATTTGCTTTCTCAAGAGTCCAATAGCAGTTGTTTTATCATCTTTGTTAATATGAATTCATATTTAGAAGTTGAAGCAAACATGCTAATCAGAATTCAATCTCACTAAGTCCATGCAACCTTATTTGATTGGAAACATGCAAATCAGAGACGGCAAACTATATAGCATCAAACCTTGGCTGTTTGATATCAGGTTTAAGTCGCACAAGCTGTCCTCTGTCCAAAGGGATCACTTTAATAACCTCATTTGGCAACACATGAGCTACTCCAGACAAAAATGATACAACAAGATTGTCACTGTCTAGGACTCTCTGTACAAAGCCAACGCTCCCATGCTTTGCCCCTTGCCACCCATATGTAGGACAGGCAACAGTTCTTCTAAATTTCACCCAATCCCCTATTTCGAATCTAGAAACCATGCAAAAATATAAGATGAATGAGTGCAGTGCTATAAAGAAGAAGTAATAAAACAAAATGAAAACAACTGCTATTCTCACATTGTTGGAGAAAGATGAATTCCTTTATCCATGAGTGCTTCCATTAGGCTTTCTGAAATCCACTCACGTGGCAGGGCTTCCAAAAGGTCACACAATGTCTTACCACTGTTTGCCATCATAAATAGACTGTATCAACCAGTGATCTAGTGCAACTCACCCTTAAATCTTTTAGTAATGCTGGAACGTACATTAACTAGTTTTAACACAAGTAGTAAAGGACCAAAATGAGTAATCCACTAAGTTAGCTTGCCTATGATTTCTTGCTTCAATGTCAGCATCTGGATATTGCATCAACAAAACAATGCATTCTAGATTTTCCCGTATCAATTTTGCAGCATCAGCAGCTATATGAAAAGCATTGTCACCATCATCATCCTGATCATGCCAAAAATAAAAAAATATATTAAAAAAATTAACGGAATAGAAAAAAATGAAAGTAACTACATAAATTGATAGAATAAAGGACATGATGTTGTACTAGATATCAAAGAAAAGAAAAGAAAGCTATTACGTGCTTGATAAAACTTTTTAGTCAAAATCAAATACTACAAATAAAAAGCTTCTAACAGTGAATCGGATTGGCACCAATTTTCTTTTCCTTTTTTGTGTTGTTGAGAGTGTAAGATTGCTGGATAGCTATATATACATTGTTAAGCCCATTTCCTAATAGCTTAACTTTTGGGACAATTGGTGACTTGACATGGTATTAGAGTTCATGTTGGAGGAGGTCTTGGGTTCAATTCTCTCTATTTGCATTTGGTTTCCATTTGCATTCTCTCTCTCGTTTGCATTATGTTAAGTTATATGGTTGAGGGTAACACTGTACTTGTACATATTCCCTTATTATTATAACTACGAGAGGTAAGAAACCTAATTAGGTTTTGTGCCTCCTCTTCCACCAAACCTCTTCTCTCTCTCAACTCTTATGTTCCAGTTTTAACTTGGTATCAAAGCAAAGAACTAATTTTCTATTCTTTTATTTATTTATTTGTTCCAGTTTTCTATTCTTCTTCTTCGTTTGTTATTGGTTTGTAATGTTAAAAAATAAATAAATAAATAAATTACCACCATGATCGGCTAGGGTCAAAGAGTACATAGAAAAATTTTCAAAATTTTTTGCTTTTTGTTGCTTATTTTTTCTGATTTTTCTTTATTTTTTGAAAAAATAGGCCTATTTTTCGATTACTTCATTCTGGAAGCTTTTGGCTCGATTCAACCATTGGGCTCGCATCTCTAGGGGCCGACCAAAGCTCCTCTGGCCTTCCTTGGTCTTGATTGCTACTTCTAGATGGTTTTGTGGTTGTTTTTTGGCTCCTCCATGCTTTGGTTGATGGTTTTTTGGTCTCCACCTGTGTGGTTTTAGTCTTCTACTCCAGCGTGAGTGTTTTTTCTAGGTCTATTGTGCTGCTGTTGGACTACGGTTGTTGGGAATTAATTTACCTTTGATGTTCTCTTCCATTGGTGTGGTTGTATTGTTTTTTTGGTGTGCTCACACTATTTTTCAACCATGGCTGATGATGGTAAGACTCCTGTAAGCAGCGAGGCAAAAGTGTCCAGTCCCATTGCCTCTTTCGGTGATAATTCCTCTCTTCAGCTTACTTCAATCAAGTTGGATGGCACTAATTACTTGGTTTGGTCATGTTCGTATTAATTGGTCATTACTGCTCGTGGGATGTCTGGTCACATCAAAGGAGTTACCAGGCTCCCAAGGAGAATGGACCAGCCCGCAAAAAATGGCTTAAGGAGGATGCTCTTGTCCTGACTTGGCTCCTTAATTCTATCCATTCCAGTATTAGTCACTCTTTTGTTTTGATGGATACTGCTTATGACCTCTGGACTGCTGTTGCTCAGATGTATTCTCTACGTGGTAATAATGCCCAGGCCTATGAATTGCGGAAGAAGATACAAGGGTTTGATCAAAAAGATAGATCTTTTGCCAAGTACTATGCTGAGTTGAGTAGTTTGTGACAAGAGTTAGACTATTATCAGAATTTTCAAGCTGTTTGTTCTCAAGATGCCACTACCTTTCGGAAATGGTGTCCAAAGAGCGGGAGCAAGAGCAGAGGAGCGAGGGCATATAGAAATTTCTTAGGTTGAGAGCATCTATGAGAGCGTATATATATTTATTCATCAAATATATAAAGATATTCTAACAAAATTTTTTGCTTCTTAGTTGTAATATATGTACTAAAATATAAATAAATATTAGAGATTCATGTAAACTACAAATTTTTTTTATTAAGAATAAATATTATATAAATAGAAACTACTAGAATAAGTTTGAGTCGTTTTTCTTTCATTTTTATGAGATTTATATGTTTGAGAAGTTTCTCTCTCAATTGGGAGCGACTTTCTTACAAGTTTCGCGTTTCTTAGCGAGAAATGCCACTCAAGTAGAAGGTTTCTGCTACTAAGGGGAGGAAACAGTAACAGAGAGACAAAGTGAGACTGAAAAGGTGGAGAAAAGATGAGGCTCACTAATCTTGAAAATCCAAGTGAATAATCTACCAAGGCAATAAATGATGAAATGTTGGGAAGAGATGAGGCCCACAGGCCATCTTTTCAATCTTGGAAATCGAAGTGTAATTTATCAAGACAACCAAATAATAGAAATCTGTATATCTACAATAATATGTATGTATATCTCGGTTCAGGTCAGTTTAAATGGTTTATCACGTACAAAACCAGAAACATGACTGAAACTCGAAATTGAAGAATGAATCTGGCCCAGTACTGACCAGATAACTCTCGAAAACCATCCGTATGTGTGTGGTGTCAGATGGTCGGATTCAACGGGTGGTTCATTTATTTGTACAGCCCTAGTAAAAAGGTATTACACCATTGAAAAATTAGATGTAGGTCACAGATGATCATGGAAAATTTGAATTGAGAGGAATATTAAAGCCACCCTATGGAGGAACCAGCACCCCATGGACTTGTCTTTGAAATCCACCAACAGCACGGCCTTATTTCATGGTGCGTTGCTTGTTAGTTGCAAGGCATTGCCATAACCTTTTGCAAGCCTTGACACAAAACACAAAAGAAAGTTATTGTCATGGTATTACGCTGAACATATTACGTTGAACTACAATAGAGTGACTGCGCAAGAAAAAGAGACAGACATTTAAATACCGTTTGCCATTTCAGTATTAAAAAGCTTAACAAGAAATACAATCATAAATAGAGAAACCAACCTGCAAATTACAATTTGCTCCAGCAGATAAAAGCAATTCAACACATGGTTTTGCACCTTTGGCCAATGCTAAATGAAGGGGAATTGTATTGCTCATATTCCTGATATTAACATCCACTCCAGCATCAAGAATAACCTACTCAAAAAAGTATAGAAACCATCATATTCAGCTGAAAACATAGATTAAATACCAAAAAAGTTATTTCATGGCTAAAAATCTGCAGTGGGTAATTAAATGGGAAACAAAGAAGCAAATAGACTAACCTTAACCAACTCAACATCATTAGCCACGGCAGCTGTGTGCAAAGCTGTTCGAAAATGTGGAGTATCTTGGGCCTCTGGATTTGCACCAGCTTCAAGCAATATCTTTACCAGCTCCCTACCCTCTAAAAAAATTGAATGAACAAAAATAATGCCTCAGACTCCAATCACTAACCTTCAATAAAAACTAGCTAAAGCTAGGAAAGAAAAATAAATAATAAAACACAATAATAGGAACACTTTCAGAAGCTAATCAACCTCAGTTCAGGATCCAAAGTCAGAAAATGACATTAGTTATTTTGTTGTTGGGTACACCTAATGATCAAATAATGTTGACCAGAAAAAAATAAAAATAGAACTTCTGATGCAGTCCAAAAGAAGAGCAAGAAAACAAAAAATTAAAGAAGCATTTAAGTTCCAGTACAAAAAAAAAAAAAAAAGGCTTTTAAGTTTACAAATTTGTTAGTCTTAAGCTGACTCACTTGGAACCAATTGAAATCACGTGAAATTAAGTTTTTAGTCTTTGTTAAAATCCACCTACTCTCCACCTACTTCACCCACTTAAACCTACTCCACTAAACCTAACCCACTACACCACTACCACCTCACCTACTCCACTAAACCTAACCCACTACACCACTACCACCTCACCTACTCCACTAAACCTAACCCACTACACCACTACCACCTCCACTTCACCTACTCCTTACCTACTACACACTCACCCTCTTCTATATATAGGAATCATGAATCATTGTAATAGAGATCAATATATATCAATCAATAATAATACATACAATTTATTCTCTCTCTTTCTCTATACATTATTTCTTACATGGTATCAGAGCTGGTTTAAAACCTAGTATTTTCGCTTCCCCGCCGGACCTCAACCTAACCTCACCTTAGCCGCCCGCCGGACCTCAACCTATTCCGCTTATTTTCTACACAACACATACCTTCACTTTGAAACTAGAGAACATTTTGCTTTCAAGCCCTCACAGTGATGCAGTGCTAAAGATTGCTGTTTTTGGTCTCTCAAGAATTTTACATCCTAATGATCACGCAGAGACAGTTTGCAGGTCTCCACTGTATATGGCCCCAGAAATTCTGCAATTTCAGCAATATGATGCCAAGGTTGACATGTGGAGTGCTGAATGTCCAGTCGTGTTCATGTCTTCCATTTTCCGAGCTCATCCCTTACGGTAATGCCAGGATGAGAGAGAAAGCTACAACACCCATCTCTTCTTTCTTTCAGATTCCTTTTCTCTCACAAGCATATGTCTCACAGACCCATCGTTCCTCACTCTTCTTCAATACCCTTCACTCTCCACACTCACTCCTCCATCACCATCATCAAAACCATCATTCACAATGGACAACTTTCTGAATATAATATAACCCACTATGTTTGTCCTCCACAATGGACAACCACCCACATGCCTTCTCTCTCTCATCTTTTCACTTTCCAACCCACTTTGCATCCACCGCCACTTTCCCCACTTTCTTTATTTTATATATATATATATATATATCTCTTTTTTTTATTAAAAAAAAAAAAAAAAAAAAAAAAAAAAAAAACATCATCTCTCCTCCGTTTGATTTCAAACTCCATTATTTTTATTTATTTTCTCCAAACCACTTTCCTTATTTCCCCATCTTTCATTTTTGATTTCAAATATATTTTTATTATTTCTTTCTTTATTTTTCTTTCACCTTATTTTTAATCTTTTTCCAATTCCATTCATACCATCTAGCTTTGCACACCAAACCATATTTTATTCATCTCAGGGATCAACCCCGATCACAATTTTACAAAAAAAAAAAAAAAACAAAAAAAAAACAAACAAACAAACAACCACATTCACAGGTGGGATTTTTTCTTCTCTACTCTGCCGCCGGTCTTTTCTTCTTGCCTCCGTCCTGGGCGGCCCTTGCCGGTGTTGCCTCCGTGTTTCCCACTCCACTGGGCATGATCACTACTCCCTGCTCCTCCACTGCAGCATATGGCGGCCCTCCAAATCGGAACATAAAACTGGCCTTCCGCTTCAGCTCCTTGTTTTCCGCCTTTAGCACACTTATCTCTGCTCGCGCATCCTTATACATGCGTTGGAGCAGAGCCAGCTGGGAGTTTAATTGCTGCACCTCATTTGTCCTACTCTGCAGCCGGTGCGACAAGTTTGTGACCGCCGTCATGGACTCCACACATGCCTTCAAAGTATACTGATTAGCCTCCACATCCGTTTGCACTGCCATTTTTTGCTCCACCGACCGCATCGGAAAGTTCAACGGAGCAAACTCCGGGGCGCTTGGTTGAGGTTCCAGTGCCACCGCACCAGTTTTCTCTCTTGTTGACTCGTTGAGGTCTGGAAAGAGAGTGAGCAGACTCCGGGAAGACGAGGCCATTTTCTGGGCAACAGAGTGTTACAGAATATCTCTCGCAACAGAGTATTACAGAGTTTCTCTCTCAGCACAAGGAACTCTCTTTCTCAGCAACACGAAGGATTTTTCAGAGGTTTCTCTCAGTTTTTCTCTGCCTCAGCCTCTGCCTTCGTCTTGGTTATATAGCCAAGGCGGCCACGCGCATCGCGCGCCTCTTGACGCCCGACAAACTGGCACGCCTTTTCATGGCACATCTTTTGATAAAGTGGACACGCCTTTTGATGGCACGCCTTTTTATGGATTGGGCACGCCTTTTGATGGCACGCCTTTTGAAAGATTGGGCACACCTTTTGAGGGTGCGACTTTTTAGGGGTCCGACAAGACTCTGTAAACTGTCCCGACATTTGATTCCGGTTAGCTTTTCCAAGGGTCCGACAAGACTCTGTAAACTGTCCCGACATTGATTCCGGTTAGTTTCTACATGGGTCCGACAAGACTCTGTAAACTGTCCCGACATTGATTCCGGTTAGTTTCTATATGGGTCCGACAAGACTCTGTAAACTGTCCCGACATTTGATTCCGGTTAGCTTTTCCAAGGGTCCGACAAGACTCTGTAAACTGTCCCGACATTGATTCCGGTTAGTTTCTACAAGGGTCCAGCAAGACTCCGTAAACTGTCACAACAACTGTCACCACATTGTCTGCTACAACGGTCCGACATGACCCCATAAACTGTCTTCTACATGGTTATGACACCCCCATACAGTGTCCTCTACAACGTTATGACACCACCATCCAGTGTCTTCACCAATGGTCTGACACGACCATTCAGTGTCTCTTATCCTCTTTTATTTTTATGTATTTTCTTGTTTTGTTACTCTCTCCAAACTCAAGTTGGTTAGTTCCTATCCCCCTTGAGTTTGCGGGGGGCTGTTAAAATCCACCTACTCTCCACCTACTTCACCCACTTAAACCTACTCCACTAAACCTAACCCACTACACCACTACCACCTCACCTACTCCACTAAACCTAACCCACTACACCACTACCACCTCACCTACTCCACTAAACCTAACCCACTACACCACTACCACCTCCACTTCACCTACTCCTTACCTACTACACACTCACCCTCTTCTATATATAGGAATCATGAATCATTGTAATAGAGATCAATATATATCAATCAATAATAATACATACAATTTATTCTCTCTCTTTCTCTATACATTATTTCTTACAGTCTTATTATAATCTTATTTTATAGATATTTAGATTAGGTATTAATCTGATCAGTTTTCAATATGAACTTGTTTCATAGGTCACGGATAATTTGGAAATTTCAAAATTCTAAAGATACAGACTAAAAGAGTCACCCATGGATATTATTTGGTTTTAGATCGGTTTTAGAAGTCAAAATTCCTAATTTCCAAATAAGAATTTAAAAATCATCTTAGGACAAGGAGTTCTCTAAAGACTATATAAAGCCATGTAATTATTCTAATTCAATAGAGTTGAGTTTTGGAGAATTCAGAGCTTTGAAGCTTGCTTATGAATTGTGTGATGCAATTTTCACATTAAGTGTCATGTGAAACCTAGTTCTAAGAGTGCTTCCTAGATTTCTCTTCTTTTCTTTTCTGTTTGCAATATTAAGCCTTTTAAAGCCTCAACCAGATCTTCCCAACCTTTGCTTCACTCTTTTCAACCCTATTTTGCAAGCCTGTTTTATTCTTCCATCAAATGAACAACCATAACACATTAAGACACCCACAATTAGCATAATTACTGTACGTGAACAGCCTCTGAATAAACCAACCAAACCAAACCAAGCCTTAAGTCCCATCAAATGAGGTCAGCTACATGAATCCTTCTTCTCCACGCGGCTCTATCAAAGACCATTTCATTAGTCAAATTAAGTAGATTGATATCTCTATTTACAATACTAGCCAATGTAAATCTAAGCCTACCTGGTCCCCTAACACTTCCATCTACTATCACTGCATCACATCTCTTCACTACTGCCTCTGTTGGTCATTGTTGAATATGACCAAACCATCTCAATCGATTCTCTCTCAATTTATCTTCTATTAGTACTACTCCAACCCATTCCCGAATATACTCATTCCTAATTCTGTCTTATTTAGTCTCGCCACACATCCACCTTAGCATTCTCATCTCAACAACACTCATCTTATCTACATGTTGTTTCTTGGTTGATCTTTCAGTCACAAAACCTAATTAAATCAGACGACTGTCTTCTTTCCACAGCTACAAACCAAAGCTAGGTTCACTGACTAGCATAAGAGTGTACCCACATTCGTCCTACATCAACTTCAAAGAAATACAGAAAAACTAACTACATATAAATTAAGCCAGGTAATCCAATGAGGAACCAATGTTTCTACAAAACAAGGATTTAAGCAGTACTTCATCAGAAATTTTTCAACCTTGTTAGCAAAATGAAAATAGCAGGAAAACATAGATAAACAAGGAATCTCCAAGTTATGAACACAAAATTGAAACAGTGCAGAAGAATCAACAAAAAAGACCACCACTGTCAAACAAAATAATTAACTTCTACCAGATTCGTGATCCTTCTTCAGGGCAGCTGCCATACATAATGCAGTTCCAGCTGGACTTGGTACATCAATTGCTTCAACGATCTCTTCAGTGGTTGCAACTTGCACCCACCTTTTGACAACAGTGATGTTCAATGTTTCTATACACAAGTGCAGAGGCCTGAAATATCCAAAGAGGAAAAACATGTAAATCAGAGCGGGAAAACAAAAATGATAATATAAACACACTGAACTCTGCATTCAAGAATTCCTACAAACAGTACAGAAATTATGTACATGTAATTATATAAAAATAGGACTGAGATTTTTTTTCTTTCTTTTTTTTTTTTTTTTTTTTTTTTTTTACTGAGGGGTTGGAAATAGTATAAACATATATATTATGACCATAATCTGTTCAGGGAGTCGATTTACAATATTCTCATTTACCATAGGGTGTTACGAAAGTGTGGTCTCCAGTGTTGGCTATGGGATGTCTTGGGTTTGCTCTGTAACAGTGGCAGATATTTTTTAGAAATCTGATAGGGTGATCGAATTAAATTAAGAGAAGAAGGGAGCATCATATCCCACTTAATTTCTATTGATGAGGTGCGTTTGGGTGGAGAAGAATTCTTTCAATGAACTCAAGGAGTTGAAAAGCACTTCATATATATATATATATATATATTGATAAATAAAGAGTAAATTTTATTGAAAAAGCATTAGGATGATGCAAAGAACCCAGCAACTACAATCAATGACGAAATAAAGACTCAATGAAATCCAAAAACGTAAATAAATCCGGATCCACAGTCTCGGAAACCCATCTGTGCAAGACAACCAGCAACTTGTTTTTCAAACAAGGAACCAAAGACGCTAACCCTTCGAACATCTGACGATTCCGCTCGGCCACATAAGACATAAAGGTGCCAACAACCAAGCCCTCCGACGCCTCTTCCCTACCCCACCCTACCCTACCCACTCTCCAACTACCCAACACCCCCTTCACCGTCCCCTGCTGCACCCGAACCAAATTAAACACACCAAAAATCGATCCCCATAACTGAGACGTCACTGGAAAATGAAGAAGAAGATGCGACACAGATTCCAACATCATGACAACACAAGAAGCACTAATTAACTAAAACATGGCCACGCTGAATTAAATCATCCAAAGTCAAAATCTGTCCACGCATAGCTGACCAAACAAAAAAAGCCACTTTAGATGACACCCCAGAAACCCAAACCCCTTGCCAAGGGAAAGAAGCATCCCTTGCTGAGGGGCCGTCTTCAATTAGTAGGAGGGAAGATTAGTCCTTCCCTTGACACTCCTTGGCCTTTGTAGAAAATATGGATTGTTTTTCTTTTATGCAGGATCATGGCTTATGCCTTTTGATGACTTTTAACAGAACACCTTGATTTACTAAATATTGTATACAAGGAAAAAACTGTCAGCGTTGATTTTTAAAAACTTCATGCATTTTTCCTTAAACGGATCCATTTTAGAATTTCATTCCTCTTCTAAACAAATACCTATGTTAGAGTGGAAGATTGTGTCTGGGGTGGCCGAAACAAGCTGATCTAGGAAGATAATACACTCTTGGATGGCTTGGGATCGCTGGAAGAAGAGAAGAGAGCTAAGGCAATCTTAGAGGAGAGAAGGCGGCAGTTGAGATCTTCTGTGCAAGAGAGACCTGTGTAGGAGTGTACTGATGGCTGATTTGTTGCTTGGGAAGACATCCTTATACAAAGAGGGATCTTCTGACAGTACTAATATCATGATCAGTCTCTGTTGCGACCATATCAAAGTGGTCAGTGGATCCCGATAGTATTGCACACACACTCCATGCGCCATGGTTACAAGTGTTAGGAGTGTGACACATTGCAGTAGCAGATTGCAGATCGCAAGTTGCAGGTGTGATACATCACATGTATTGGCAAAATCTCTCATCTAAGATTGGTCAAGTGTCCCCAAGTGGAGACGTTGATGATCGCTCAGCTCTAACCTCCAAGTCACAAGTCCTCAAATGATCCAAAGCACAAATCCTAGGACTAGCTCCTAGCCTATGTTGTTCTAGAGCCAAGTATAAGTTAGAGACGGGTCGCGAGTGATGAAGCTCATGTGACCGATCTCATTCAGAGATGGGTGGGGGAATTAGATATATTCAGATCCTGGAAATCCTATATATGAGATCAGGGTCAGATCCTACATGTACATAGAGCCAGAGCTGAGATCCTACTGTGACAATATTAGTCTATATATTTGTATATAGTTGACAGATTGTGTGAATACTTTATATTCATAGGATTATCCTTGTTCAATGGTAAATCAATACAAAGTGTAAATCTGATTTATATAGCAACTCTTGTTCAATTGTAAATCAATACAAAGTATATATCTGATTTATATAGCAACTCTACATCTGATTTATATAAGTGTACATCTGATTTATATAGCAACTCTTGTTCAATTGTAAATCAATACAAAGTATACATCTGATTTATATAGCAACTCTAGACCTAAGACTAAATGGAAACAATAATAATCCTATGAATATAAAATATTCACACAATCTCTCAACTATATACAAATATATAGACTAATATTCTCACACCTACATGTATGTAGATCTGACCTAGAAATCCTATGAGAGATTAGGGCGAGATCCTACATGTATGTAGATCCAGAGGTGAGATCCTACAAGTAGATTGGGAGGTGGATCCTACATGTGGACTGGGAGGTGTGGATCCTACATGTAGACTGGGAGGTGGATCTTACATGTGGATTAGGAAGTGGATCCTACATGTAGATTGGAACATACAGATCAGGGAGAAAGTGAGATTGTGGTATCCTTAAGCACACTTATGATTATATGTCACTGTCACATCATGGAGTAGACATGAACCTATAGTTAGCAGTCCCTCTGCCCCCTTTCAGCTGTCGCTGTTGTCCGTTTGAGGCTTGGTTCATGATATGTATTGATTGGTCCATCTAGAAACCAGTTCTACACCTACAACTTTTTCCCTATTTTTCCGAGAATAGTTCAGCCCTGTTTTGATTGTAGGTTACTTTTTCCCTTAATTTAATTTATTTTTTGGGTCATTATATGGCTTCAGTAATCTGATTGGTATGCTCCCATAGTGGTCTGTGTTTGATTTTGCTTGTTCCCAATTCAGTCCATTCCATCATCCCATAATTGTGATTAGTGCAGTTTTTCGGTTGTGATAGTAGAGTCTAAATGGCTGACCCATTTAGTGAGTCGACCATTACTTTCCACCCACCTTTAAGAGTAGAGTCCCATTATGACTACTACATCTGAGAACTAGAATCCTAGCCTCAAAATCACCACCTCTCTATTTAATAGTAAGAATTACCTTGCGTGGTCGCAGAGTCTTGACACTTTTTCTGAGGAGCAGGGGAAAGATGGGTTATGTTGATGGAAGAGTCCAAGCACCAAATATCACTGATCTAGGTTGTCACCAATAAGAGATTACCAATTCTTTGATTATGGGATGGCTCATCCATTCTATAGTTCCAAATATTGGTGAGAATTACATATCTATGGAGACAACCCAGAATGTTTGGGATGTTATGGCCACTACTTACTACCAAAAAGGGAATTTTTTACAGACTTTTGAGTTGCGCCACTCGATTGAGTGCTCCGTACAGGGTGAGATGACCATCCTTCAGTACTTCACTTTCCTTAGTAATAGTTGGAAACATTTGGATCACCTTCAGGACTACAAACCAATATGTCTAATGGATTCTGTGAAGTACAACAAATTTATTGAACAGGAAAGAGTCTTCAAATTTCTGGAAGGCCTTAATGTAGAGTTTGATCATGTTCGGAGTCGTGTTCTTGGCATGGATGTTCTCCCTTCCCTTCAGAAAGCGTTTGCTTATGTACAGAATGAGGAGAGTCGCCATTCAGCTATGCTTCCTTCTACCTCCACGGAGCGCTTTGCATTAGTTTCTGCTTCCTAGAGATGGGGATCGTCTGTCTCATGGTTCACACAATCCTTCTAAGAAGGATAATTTGTTTTGTGACTACTGTTGCTGGCCCAGACACACTTGTGAGACATGTTGGAAGCTTCATGCTACCCCATCTGGAGGTCATAGTGACCCTCTGGTGGTCGACGAGGTTGATTTGGATAGTCTCGAGGACGTGGGTTTAACCTACGTGCCCATCATAATAATGCAGTTGATACACATGACTCTATTCCAACTATTCAGTCTACTGATGATGTGTCTAGTATGTCTTTTTTTGAGTTTAAGGATAGTCTATGTCACTTGCTAGACCGCCAGACTTCCACTACTCCTATCGGTACATCTTCCTCTTTGTTTGCCCATTCCGGTAACTTAGCCTCTTCTATAAGTGCTTTCCTATCTCATAAAGCTTTGCCTTTAATTATTGGGTTCTGGTGCCTCAGATCATATGATTGGATCTTCTAATCTTTTCTCAAAATATAAGCCATTTTCAAGTCAGGACAAAGTTAAGATTGTTCATGGTACCATTTCTTTTGTTTCTAGGAAATGTTTAATCCATGCCACATCTTTACCTTTGTAATCGGTTTTACATGTTCCCAGTTTTTCTGTTAATCTTCTATAATTGAGTCGTCTTACTTAGAATTTGAATTGTAATGTAACCTTTTTTCCTGATCATTGTCTTTTCAGGACCTTATCACGAGGAGGAAGATTGGTTGTGGTAGAGCAGAGAATGGTCCCTACATCTTGGATCAGGCAGATCACTTGGCTCATCATACCATCCAATTTCCAACCACCAAGGACGACATTTGGCTTTGACACCGGTGTCTGGGACATCTATCTTTTTTATTACTTAAGCATTTGTTTCCTTCTTGACCAATAAAGTTTCTAAGTTTAATTGTGAGTCGTGTTTACTTGGCAAACAATACCGAGCTTCTTTTGCTCCAAGTATTAATAAAAATTTTGTTCCTTTTTCATTAATTCATTCTGATGTTTGGGGTCCTCGTGTTGTTTCATTAAAAAGTCATAGATGGTATGTCACCTTTATTGATGATTTTTCTTACACTACTTGGGTGTATGTACTTTTTTTTTTAAAAAAAATTTAAAAAAAGAGTGACGTTTTCTCTGTATTTCAAACCTTTCATCAGATGATTCGCACTTAATTTGGAGCTGTCAAAAATATGCGTTCTAAAAATAGAGGTTAGTATATTGATTCAGGGTTAGGGCAATATTTCAACACTCATGGCATTATTCATCAAACATCTTGCACCAACACCCCTCAACAAAATAGGGTTGTGGAACACAAGAATCGTCATCTTCTTAATATAGCTCGCTGCATGACTTTTTCTATGCATATGTGTCGGTCCTACTGGGGTGAAGCTGTTCTCACCACAGCCTATCTTATCAATCGTTTTCCTACTCAAGTGCTGCACAAGCAAACCCCTCTTCAAGTATTCTTAGGCTCACAATCTGTTTCTTCTATTCCCCTTAAAGTTTTTGAGTGTGTCTTCTTTGTTCACAATCATTCTCGTACACATGGTAAAATGGATCCCCGTTCTATTAAGTGTGTCTTTCTTGGGTACTCACCTACTCAAAAAGGGTATAAGTGTTATCATCCTGCTTCTCATAAGTGGTTTGTATCCATGGATGTCACATTCTTTGAGTCTTAATCCTACTTCTTGTCCTCTTTGGTTTCCCAGTCATCCCTTCAAGGGGAGCCTTGTTGTGAAGAGATTCCTGTTTCTGAATCCTTACTAGTTGTTGCAATTGTTGAGGAGGTAGCATGTGAACCACAACGTAAACCAACTATTGGGAATACAGAAACTGATACACACAAGAAGCAAGCAAAAGTTTATGTTAGAAACAAAGAAAGACAGAAGGTTACTTGGATCCAAAAGACCACTTCTACTGATCTTCCACTGCTGTCTCCTTCAACTGATGAGAGTCTAGGTAACTCTGATAACCCTGAATACACATATCTTGATCTTCCTATTGTCTACCAGAAGAGTGTGAGATCATGTACTCAACATCCTATTTCTAATTTTGTATCTTATTCTCATTTGTTTCCCTCATATAGAGCATTTGTGTCAAAAATTTCCTCTGTTAGTATACCTGCTCATTTTCAGGATGTTCTTGCCACCCCTGAGTGGAAACATCCATGATTGAAGAGATGAAAGCACTTCATAAGAATGACACTTGAGAATTGACTGAGTTACCTAAGAGCAAACGAACTGTGGGATGCAAGTGGATGTATACTATAGCACAAGGTCAATGGTTCGATTGAGCACTATATGGCTTGGCTTGTGGCAAAAGGCTTTACTCACACTTATGGAGTAGACTGTCAAAAGACATTTACACCAGTTGCTAAGATGAATTCAGTTAGGGTACTCCTCTCTCATGCAACTAATCTAGATGACCACTTCACCAGTTTGATGTAAAGAATACTTTCCTACATGGTGATCTAGAAGAAGAGGTGTATATAGACCTTCCTCCCAGCTTTGAAGACTTTAAAACAAAGGGTAAGGTGTTTAGGCTTCGAAAATCATTATATAGTCTCAAACAATCCCCAATGGCTTTGTTTGAGAGATTTACTCAGGAAATACTTAGATATGGATTCAAACAAAGTCAAACTGATCACACTTTGTTTGTTAAACATCCTCACATGGTAAGACTACAACTCTCATTGTATATATGGATGACATATTACTTACAAGAGATGATATTGAAGAAATTCCTCGTTGAAAAAATATTTGACAAGCGAGTTTAAAATCAAAAACTTAGGGAACTTGAAGTATTTCTTAGGTATTCAAGTTGCCCGGTCCAAGGATGGAATCTTCATCTGTGAAAGGAAATATGTGCTTGATCTGTTAAAAGTAACAGGGATGCTTGGAAATAAATCTTGTGACACACCGCTAGAGCCAAACCAGAAACTTGGTGATGATAGTGGACAAGTTCCTGTTCACAGGGGGAGTTATCAGAGACTAGTTGGTAAACTCATTTACCTATCCCATTCACGTCCTGACATTACCGTTGCGGTTAGTGTGGTCAGTCAATTTATGCATGCTCCTCATGAGGCACACGTGACTACAGTTATGCGGATTCTTATATACTTAAAATCTTCACCTAGAAAAGGTCTCTATTTTTCAAAACATGATCATCTTAGCGTGGAAGCTTATACAGATGTTGATTTGTCAGGATCAGTAACTGATAGAAGGTCCACATCGAGTGTACCTTTGTTGGGGGAAATTTGGTTACATGGAGAAGTAAAAAACAGAATGTGATAGCTAAATCTGCAGAGGCGGAGTATAGAGCCATGGCACAAGATGTGTGCGAACTATTGTGGATCAAGTTACTGTTGAGTGATCTGGGGATTGATCAGACAGACTCCATGCAGCTATACTGTAACAATAAGGCTGCTATCAACATAGCACACAATCTAGTTCAACATGACCAAACAAAACATGTTAAGATTGATCGCCACTTCATCATGGAGAAACTCACTAGTGACACTATATGTACTCCTTTTGTGAAGTCTAGAGAATAGCTGACAGATATTCTCACCAAAGGAGTTGCAAGTAAACCGTTAGAGATATTTTTGCACCAACTTGAGGAGGAGTGTTAGAATAATATCTTTGTTATTATGGTATTATTCTGGTTAGCTGTCATTAGTTGTAGTTTCCTCATTTGTGCCTTGAGACTTCTATTGTACGTTTCATATTATTAATATATTGGGGAGTGATAGTCTCATTATTTCCTAAGTTTAATTTTCCCTAAAACAAACAGTAGCATGCTGTTAGGAGAAGATAGTATATACTTAAAAGGAAATGTTGTGATTAAAAAAGAATAATTTTATAAATGGCAACTTGGCAAGTCAATCGACAGGGGTTCTTATCTAAAATAATTTCCCACAATCAGTAGCCAATTCTTACGTCAAGTTTTTTGAGTTAAAGGCACCCATTAATCTACAGCTCCCGTTTTCCAATATTGCAATAGCACACTCTGTGAATTTCTTGGCAAGGGCTACATGTAATATAGAGTCACCATGATCATCCAACACATTGGGATCAGCTCCCGCTAATAGTATCTCCTGTGATCATGAAAGAGAAGTTTGAGATGATTTTGAAAAATGCACAAGGAATGACATTAAACTAAAAAATGGTTGACAAATTGGCCACTCACACGCATGCAATCTGGTTGCCCATAGTACGCACAGACATGAGCAACAGATGAACTAAAGCCTTCCCTCAACCTAGATATGACATTAGAAGACTTTTTGATGAGTGCACAAACACATTCTGCTGATCCAGCTGCTAAAGCAAATACAATTGGTGGATTTCCATCACTATCTGGGATATCTACATCTGCAGCACTGTATTCCAAAATGGCATCAACTAGCTCAGGGAAACCCCGTCTACAAGCCAAGTGCAGAGCTGTTTGACCATCAGCATTATGTGCTTCCAACAGAGAAATAACTGAGCTGCTATTGCTTCCTGAAGCAGTCTTAGCAAGAAGATCTCTACATATACAAACAAAAAAATGATTGTGACAATGTTAGGTAGTGTTTGGTTTAGTTTTAGAATCATGATTTGATAATAGAGTTGTATTTTAAATTTGTGAATTGTTGAATCAAAATTTGAAAAGAGAAAATTTGTTTGGTTATAAGTTTTGAAAAGAATTTTGAATTGAGTTCTGAATTTTTGAAATGAGTTTTGAAATAAGAAAAATTGTTTGGTTATGAGTTTTGAAAAGAATTTTCAAAACTTAATTAAAAACTTATAACTCATAACCAAACACACAACTCAAAACTCTATTGAAAATTCTATTCAAAACTCTTCTTAAAATTCAATTCAAAAAATAATTATTGAAAAAAATAAGATTTTTATTTAAAAAATTCAAAAAATTCTGAAAACATTTTTATTTAAAATATTAAAAAAAAATTGTTAAAAAAAAATATTCAGCTAGTGCTTTAAAATTACTTTTGATTGCATATTTAAATGGAAATTTTTTTTAATTGTTTTGTTTAAAAATATTTTTTTATTTTTTAAAAATTACTGTGACAAATTAATTTTTATTTTTTTGTTAATTTTATATAAATGGCCAAATAATTTGTCATTTTGGTCTAAAAATAATAATTTCTATATTTTAAAAAATATCAAAAACAAATATAAATTTTTTTTTTTTTTTTCAAATAGCAGGTGGCAATTGCAAAAAAAAAAAAAAAAAAAAAAACACTATTTTGGTCAACCTGCCGGACGTCCGAGAGGATGTCCAAGCAGACGACCGGGTAGACCCAAAAATTCAAAAACTCTCTGGTTACCAAACATGTCTTGAAATGTGGGGTTGGCATCAATTTTTGAAAACTGTATCCAAACAACGGGCCAGAATCATAGGGTGGAATCATGATTCCAGCCCTAAACCAAACAGAGCCTTAAATATTCTTAAATAAGTTCTAGAGTGCAGAAAATTGAGTGCAACATCACAAATAACTGACTGACCTAACACCATATAGATCCCCTTCAGAAACAAGCTGATGCAGATAGTTGGGGCTAACATGGAAACCATTCAAAACAGATGTCGGGGACCGTTCCAATGCATCCATTTGAGGACATTTGGCAAGTTCACTGGATTCCAGAGAAGACAGTATACTTCACATGTCAAGATAACTTAGTTTCTTCAAAGTAGAGGTTAGATATTCATGGAAGAGTTATGCTAATAATTAACAAAAGATCAATTAGTAGAGTAATTGGCAGAAAAAGTGTGCTTCAATTTATTTCACAGAATGGGGACGGGATTTTCTAGAAAAATCCTTCAGAAGAGCAAATGCCTATACCATTGCATGGATCTTCATCTATCAAGATCGTACCTTTTTTTCTTTCTTATTTGACATATTCCTTCAAGTGATTTGGATGTTTCCAATTCAAACATGATAAGCTAGTTGATAGTCAAATAAAGTTTTCTTCTTCTTTTTCTTTCTTTTGGTGAGTAATAATCTAGGGTTACATAATCTCATTCCAACATATCAAAAGTAGTTGAGCTTTTGAAAATTACCCACAAATGTATTGAGGATTGTAGTAAAGAAACACCACACCCCTGGTCCCAAAAAAAACCTCGCTTGCCTTCCCAAAAAGGGGGACAATACTTTATTGATTGTTTGCTTCAATAAACTCTCCAACAGAAGAAAACAAAAATAACACTATATGTGGGAGAAACATAAAAGATGAGATTGGTAAAATTCGTAGTTCATGAAGTCACTCCGGACCTCTTAGAAATGTAAGGATTTTTGCTTAGTACATGGATAACTTTCCTGGTTCATGCTTCAGCAAGTTCTCCTAGTGATTCAGTTTTCATACTTTATTTTATTCTATGTTGTTTAACCTTACTATTTTTCGCAGATGTATGTAACAAATGAGGACTAGATTTTACAAGCAATATGTCACAGCAGAGGCCAGAAGGAATTTCATACTTCTTTGGACTTTCTGGAGGGCTATGAGGTATCTCTTGCAGATGGCGTAAGAATACAGCAAGCATTGCATGAAAAGTTGGTCTCCTTGTTGCCTTGAACTGTAGGCAGTCACCAATCATCTTCCACAATTCTGTAGGAATACCAACTCCTACTACATGTGCATACTGTGGCGGCAGCCTTCGATCCTTAACAACAGCACGATAAATTTCCTCCGCACTTAAACCAGCCCACCTGCAGAACAAATAATCTCTTATTAATAATTGTTGATCACTTATAACTTCAAAGAAGAATTTTCGCCACATACGGAGTTGAACCAGTGCACATTTCAACCAGCGCACAACCAAAACTCCAGGTGTCTGACTCTGCAGATAAAGCAACAGCATCATCCCTGAACAAGTGTAATGACTTCTTTAATGGCTCCCATGCCTCTGGGGCTGTATAATGAGGACTCAACAACATGCAATCCATACACCAATGCCCTTTTGACGAATCAAGTTCTCGAGCTTTCCGGCAAGAAGGTTTTTTCAAAATCATTGGAAGACCATAATCAGAAACCACAGCACAGCCACTTGGATCTAAAAGAAAATTGGACGGTTTCAAATTCATGCATACAACTCCTGCTGCATGTAGTTCAGCGACCCCACGCGCAATGTCAGCTCCAAATCTGCAGCCAAGAAACATGTAAAAAACCAAGAACATTAAAACCAAAGAAAATTGTTTGCTGAAGATATTTCCAATCCAAATAAGTCAAAGGGAGGAAAGAAGGATACTTCAGAAAACTTTGAAATTGAATAAATGGAAACCACAGAATAGCAAACAGGTTTAATATGATAAAGCTTCACAAAGAATTTTTAATACATTTGCTCATTAAAAGCAACTGTAGGCCTCCAACAATAAATCCAGTCTTGCTGCCACAATATCAATGTAGCACACAGTACTTGTATCGTCTGTGTTTGATCTCATAATGTTTCCATATCCTTTACAGCTTCATCTTATTTGGCTTCAATCTTTATGAACTTTAATTTCTTCAGAAATTTTAATGTTCGGTGACCAATGATTTGGCTTCTTTGCTATCTATCCTTGATGATGTTTCTTTAAATCATGCAGTCATTGAATAGAGATTATGGACTATTCGTTCATCTAGGGTGTTCACTCGTAAATCCTTCCTTGATAAGATTATTGATAGCCTAATATTCCACTCTTTGCCCCTTGTAAATTGATTTGGAGTGCTTGTGTGCTTCTTGAAGTAAACGTATTTGCATGGTCCTTAACTCAAAAGAAGCTTAATACTTATGACATGACTCAATAAAGGAGGCCCAAACCAATGTTATCTCCACAATGGTGTGTATGCGTAGGAGGAATGAGGAAAGCATTGACCATATGTTTTTGCATTGATAGGTAACTTTGTGTTAGTGTTATACTAGCATTAGGTTGATAATTTCATGAAACCTTAGGTAGAACGCAAGACCCTACCATAAGGAGAGTACATTGGAGTAGTTGGATCACCATGGAAGCTTAAGTTTTAAACCTATCTAGTCCTTGAAAGGATTACAAAATTAAAGATAAGCCCATAAGGGATTAGTAAAAGAACCCAAGGGATTGGCCTGGTGGCGAGGCCTTAGGTCTTAGGGATGTACTCCCTCCAAGATTCAAGGATCGAAACCTCTTAGGTGCTAACAGTTCCTTGGGGCCATCGGACTGGGAGAAAACCTTTGAATTAACCGTAGTGCACTTGCGAAAAACTCCTTACCGAGTGCCCGTGCACCCCTGAGGATTAATTAGGCTTTGATCCGAACACCCCGGAGCTAATCAAAAAATTAGTAAAAAACCCTACCTAGTTAAGATTTTATTCCAAGAAAACCTTAAATTTCTATTATGTTTACGTTTTTCAGGTGGAATTAACTCGCAAGGTTCTTCAGGTAAATTTCCTTTATAAGGATAAGGGAAGTTATCTAGATTTTCTTATTTCTCTTCTATAATTGCTACCTGCTTACCTTTATCAAGTATTATATGTTGGATTTCGTTGATAATTTCTAATTAATTATCATTAAGATTTTCGTTAAGTTCATTTAATAACCTAATTAAATTATTATTTGTAACACAATACTATTATTTAAATTATCTTATACTACTTCTTCAATAGGCTATGATACCAAATACCAATTAAAACACAACAAAACACTTTTTAAAGACAAAATAGAAATTTAAGGGTTTTTTGGAATAAAATCTTAACTACGTAAGGTCTTTTACTAATTTATAGTACTTATGGACTTATATTTTATTTTTGTAATCCTTTCAAGGATTAAGTAGGTTTAAATTAAATAATTTAGGGACTTACAAGATTCAATGTGAGGGATCAAACCCCACAATGAGAGAAAATAAGGTTAGGAACTTGAAACATAGGAACATTAACAATAAATGGATGGAGTTAGTAGATATATAATTAGAATGAGAATTAGTATAATCTGTTTACAAGAAACTAAATGAGTTGGGAAAAATCTAGGAAAATTAAGAAAACACGATACATACATTATTGTGCATACAGGAAAAGAGAAACACAGGAATGAAGTGGGGATAATTGTAGATAAAATCTAAAAGAAAAAAAAAAAAGAGGTAGCAATTAAAAGAAAAGGAGATAAAATAATGTTAGTGAAATTAATGTTTGAAGAAGAGATAGTAAATATTATTAGCTCTCACCCACACCTAATAGCATTAGATGAATCTATTAAGCGATGATTTTGAGAGGAATTTGAATCGATTAGTACAAGGGATATCAAGTGGGGAAAGTTTCTATAGGCAGTATTCTTAATGGCCATGTGGGAGAGAGAGTGGAGATATGTGAGACTACATAGGGTTTTAGATTTGGAAAGAGAAATAATAAAGGTATTGCTATCCTTGAGATTGCAATGACATACGACATTGTAAAAGCAAACACATGCTTTAAGAAGAGCTACTAACAATTTATAACATTTAATGTCAAACAATATAAACCAAATATATTTCTTTCTTATTAGGAGAGTTGATAATGGAACATTGAATGATTGTAAAGTAATAGTAGTAGAGAGCCTAACTACCTAATGTATATGTATTAGAAGATGGAAAATGAAGAGTAGAGGAAGTAGGCACCCACGAATTAAATGGTATTTAAAAGTCAAAATTTAGCCCTCTTTACATGTAGGATAACTAAGGAAGAAAAATGGACTTCAAATGATGATTTAATTCCAAGTGGCATAGGATGGCTAGTTACATTAAAAAACAAGCAAAGAGATTCTTAGCAAATCTAAGGGAAGTCACGCACCATTTAAGAAAACTTGATGGTGGAATGAAGCGATTCAAAAAGTAATCAAAACCTAAACTTTTTTGGATATGTAGGAATAATGAAATTTTAAAAGATGTAAATTAGCCAAAATATAAGCTAAGAAAGGATTTACAATTAAATTAAATTCTAAAGATGGAGAAAAATAACTAAACAAACTTGCCAAAATAAGAGAAGGAAAAAGTAGTGACCTAAACTATGTTAAGTGTAATAAGTGTAAAAATTAAAGAGTGCTAGTTACAGAAGATGAGGTTATGATATACAGAGAAATTTGGAAAAACTATTTAATGAAAACCAATTAGAATAATAACTTGATAACTCTAGTAGTAATATTAATTATTAAATTATTTTGCAAGATTGGACTAATGTAGGTAAAGGAGGCTATATGAAAGCAAGAAAAGTTGTAAGACCAGATGTAATTCCTACTGAAATTTGGAAGTATTTGGTTGATGAGAGGGCGATTTGGTTGGTAATTTGTTTAATAACATCTTAAATTCTAACAAAATGTTTGATAAACCAAACCAAGCCAACCCAAACCTTAAGTCTCATCAAATGGGGTTGGCTACATGAATCCTTCTTCTCTACTCAACTCTATCCAAGGCTATTTCGTTATTTAATTAAGGAGATTCATATCTCTATTTACTACACTAATCCACGTCAATCTAAGTCTACCCCTTCCCCTATCACTATCATCTACCGTCACTGTATCACATCTCTTTACTATTACCTCTGTTGGTCTCCGTTATATATGACCAAACCATCTCAATCTATTCTCTCTCAACTTATCTTCCATCGGTACTACTCCTACCCATTTTCGAATATACTCATTCCTAATCTTTTCTAGTCTCGCCACACATTCACCTTAGCATCTTCATCTCAGCAACACTCATCTTATTTACATGTTGTTTCTTAGTTGCCCAACATTCCGTCCCATACAACTAACAAAATGTTTAATGAATTGAGAAAATGTATATTGGTTGCAATGCATAAGAACAAATGTGACACTCAAAGTTGCACCGAACTTACAAGTGTACACAAAAAACTTGAAACATTTTAAGAAAAATGAGTGAGAAATGAAGATGGATTTCAATCATAAAAAACTGATAGAATAGATTTGAAGGAACAGTTGGGAATTTCTCAAAAATATTTGATAACCCAGAGAAATATGAGGCCCATTACATACTATGAAGATATTTTTCTACTTTAGGCCTTTAATGGAAAATGCAAGGAACATAAAATATATTTTAAAAAAAAAAAGTCCCACACAATGTTTATTAACTTAGAAAAGCATAAGATAGGGTTCATAAGGAGATAATAAGGACAATTTTGGAAAAGAAAAAAGTATCAATGAGATATATTGATTTACTTAAGTACATGTACAATGGAGTCGTGACTAGACAAGAACATTAAGGAGAGAAACAAGTGAATTTCCAATAACAATAGGTTTACATCAAGATCAACACTAAGTCCTTGGCTTTTTACATTAGTTGTGGACAAACTTATTGAAACAAAGGACGTGCAGAAAAGTAAAGAGAGTGATGTGATTGGGTGTTTTCACTTATTGGTTATTTTAGCCCCAACCCAACCTGCCAAACAAAGCCATATAGTTTTAGTTGACGAAACAAAGTTTAAGCTAAAATTGTGGAGAGGATTTAGGTTAAGTAGCACTAAAACAAAATATAGCTCACATAACTTTAACTAAAAATATGGATGAAAATAGAGTAAAACTGATGGGCAAAAAATATTGAAGAGTTACTATTTTTGATATCACACGAATTATTATTAAAAATACAAAGATTGAAGAGAACGTGACACATAGAATTAAAATGATAGAGATGAAATGGATGGATCAAAAGTGTTGTATGATCATACGATTTTATTAAGTTAAAGGGAAAATTTTATGGGCTTCTATAAGACTTGCTATGATATATGACATCTAATGTTGGGTGGCTAAGAAAAAAACATATTCATAAAACAAGTGTAGCTGAAACAAGAATGTTGAGATGGATGAGTAGTGTCAAAGAAAAGATAAAATAAAAAACAAATTTATTAGGAAGAAATTAGAAGTGGCACTGGTGGTATATGACCATGTGTATCATAGACCAATTAATACTCCTGTAGGGAACATTGATTTGATCCACGTGGATAGTGGTAAAATCCTAGCCACTATTTTTCAAAAAAAAAAATCATAGGCACTAGACACGAACAACACCATATGAACATGTTGGCAGGGCAAATGTAAAAAGAAAAAGTAAGAAAATGAAGGCGGCAAAGGCACAGTAAGGACACAATAATATACTTCTCCTTGTTACCTAGACTCGCCATTTTAGGGCAACTACATGACATTGACACGAATGTGGCATACGGCTCAAACTCAACACTTTACACATGAACACAACTATGTTGATTTGTGATTATTTTTTTCTTTTTTTGAGCAAAAATATTGAAAATCAAAACAAATACATTAAATACAATAGTAGGGATTCACTATTGAGGAGAAGAAGAAAGTAGAAGATACATTCTTCAAAAAAAAGATAGTCATAATAGAGAGATACATTCTACAAGAGAAAGAATGGTACCTATGACAAATTGATAGAGGAAGACAAGTCCCAATTTTTAGAGAGAAGGATTGAAACAAATCAATTATTGTCAAAGAAGAGAGAGAGACCATTTTTTCGAGAGGATAGTCTTGTTGTCTAGAGAAATGAAGTTTAAAATTTTTGTCTTGCTAGAGAGACCACGTGGTGAATGAAAGAATTCATGGTTTGTTCCACCAACCAATCAAATAGTCTTTGCTTCGTTTCACCAACAAAGTTTGTCGGTTATTGACCACTATGTTACATGGACTCCTTAAAATAAATCAAATGCCTATGTCGAACACCCAACAATTGGACAAGGGTGTGGTATGTATCTGATACTTTCTATCGGATACTTCTTATATATTTGTCTTTAATACTATCATTACATGTATACATTGTTGTGTAATTCCTCTAAAATGAGTAAAATGTATTTTTGACATTCTGTTACACATAACACCATTTTTTCTCGCATAATATATTACAAATATAAAAACATGACCATTTTTTGCCAAGTCCGCATGTCCTTATATTTGATGTTTGATAGATCCAACCTCTAGATACGCACCCACACCTGACACCCGTCCTTAAGTCCATGTAACATAGGTTACCACGGTTTGGTTTGCTCTATGTCCGCACTAAACCTATTTGGATTTTTTTGTAAAAGAAAGAAAGATCAACGTGGTTTGTGGGGCCCCTAATATTTTGGCTACTATGCATTTATTTACATGTCAAACTTTATCATTGTGTTTTGACCAAAATATTGTGACATTGAAAATAATAATTGGGTCAACTTTGTGACTCATGTTCCTATAAAATCTATATATACTCTTTTCAATTAGACAACATATCCATATACAACTAATTTCTGGATACTTGTATACCAAGTATATGCATATCCTTTATTAAAGATTTGATGGATCCAACCCTAGATACAAACCTGCATTCATCCTCACTCGACATCCTCACCTAAGTGCATGCAACATAGATACTACTATATTGATAAATCTTTTATGAGCAAGATATGCAATTTAATTTATTATCTAAATATTTCTTACTTAAAATTGCAAAATGTGGAGATGAGGCTCCATTTTTATTACGCATAGTCCTATGACTTACTATATGCAATTTAATTTATTATCTAGCTATTTCTTACTAAATTAGCAAAATATGGAGACGAGGCTAATTGTCACCTCTTAAAATTAGCAAAATATGTTACATGTAATGATATTATTAAAGACGAGGCTAATTTTCACTCCTTAATTTATTATCTAAATATTTCTTACCAAAATTTGCAAAATGTGGATGTCTTTTCAGCACATTGTCACCTCTTAAAAAATTTTCTTCACACATCTTATTATTGCATAACTAAAAGACATCCACATGCTAGAAACGCATTATCCTATTATTATTACATTCTAATAATAAATATGACATAGCAGTCATTTCCATTACTACGACAGATGAGATCTTCCCGATCTTCATCCATGTCTTTTGTAAATGAGACCACCACATCATCATCATCAATCATTGTCATCTCATATAATGGTAAGGATATTTTAAGTTTTAGTTATTTCTTAAAATATTAGGATTTTGTCGAGTAGAATGCTCAAATAAAATCTTCTAGCAGCTTCGAACCTTGAGATAAAGGAAGGCTCGGTGGAGGGTTATTACTATTAATGACTAGGATATTAATTTTGCAAGGATATAAATCGATACAAATAAAATTTTTGTATTAATTTTGTTTATTTCCACTATGTAATAATAGAAGGAGAACGTAACTCTAGCTAGCGTTTGTCTTCCTAGTATGTAAGAGTAAGGTGGGTGGAGAAAAGTACATGGGAGGTGATGATAGCTTGATTTGTATTTTAAGTGGTACATGACAGCACCACAAATACCCTAATATGTAATGCACTTTTCTAATTGAATACCCATGGTAAATACCCTAATTGTCAATAAGGAACAATTAGTAAAGTGCATTACATATACAGCTGGTGTGATGATTGTCTCCATTGATGCCTGTGGTTGTTGAATCAATAGAATTTAAGTACACAATACTTCGGGTTGTTATTGGCATCAAAGATACTGGTTTGAAAAAAATTCTTAAAATATATAGTTAATATTAGTCACCCAAATCTGAGTAAAGTCACGGTGTATTCCTCTGTGCATGTTAAGGAGTTGATAGGGCTTACACAGTTTTATTCTTATCGACAATTATCAAGATTTTTTTTTTATTTTTGAGGGGGGGTGGTGGTTTAAGGTAAAATTGTCTCTTTGATGGTATAGTTTATATAGCAAACATGTTTAGTTCTTTGCCTCTTATGTTTGTGTGTGTGCGCGCGCACGTATTATCATGTATACCTTATACACATTACATATATATTTTATATATGAAATTTGATCTATTGTATAAAGCGTGAAAACTTGTTAGATGTGTAGATGTTTTTGAACTTTAACGTGTAGATGATACAAGTATAATATTAATATGTTATTTGTTTTCCAATTTCATTTTTTTTTTTTTTTTTTTTTTTTTTTGAGAAAGTAACATTTATATTTTGTAATCTTTTTTGTTAAGTAAACATTTATTAACGAAGTGGTGACACAAAAGGTGGCGAAACACTGTACACAGGACGTACAGAAAGCAAAACTATCTCCTCCTACATATCTGGAGGATGTACAACTCCCCAAAAAAGTAAACAAAATGAAATAAAGAAAGTGTAAATGACTCACTCAGCCAAAAAACTAAAGACACAAGAACAGAACCTTTCAAACAAACAATAGAACCTCTATACCATCAAAAGGCCTCCTATTTCTATCATTCCATCACAAAACACAAAAAAAAGCAGCCCCCAATGCGTTCCCAAAGCTTCCCTTAGGACAACCTGTTCTCCATGCTGAAAAGAGATCTCTGACCGAACTAGCTACACATTTTACAGTAGTTTAATGTACAGGTTTTCATTCTGCGCCTTGGTGCTCCTTTTGTAATAAAATTCATACATACTAAAATAAAAATTATACAAAAGGAACTCTGACCAACCAGGCATCATCCACTCTACACTTCCCTTTTGCAATTAGGCAATGAGATAGAGATGATTCACACTCTTTTCCACTCTCTTGCATATGCACGCAATCTAATACGAATTTTCTCCTCCTCAAGTTGTCCAAAGTTAAAATCACCTCTTGAGAAGTTGTCCAAGAAAGGAAAAGAAAGGGAAAAAAAAAAAGAAAAAAAAGGCACATTAGAAGAGACCTTCGTTCTCCAATAGAAGGAAGATTCAAATACAAACAATTCTTGACTCCTCTCTGACCTAGAGTATTCTCTACCCCTTGTGCACATCCTAGAGCATTCCCAAAAGAGCTCCAATGGAATCTGCCTCCCAATCCTAAAAGGATCTCCACAAAAAAAGAGTCCAAACTAAACCTGCAGAACTACGTATAATAACAATTTTAAATTATTTTCCATTTTCTAAATTTTGTTAAGAGTAAAGAAAATGGTGGCATTGTACCATACAAAATGTTATATATGTAAATATAGTTTAAATAAGATACGTAAATACTAGATTTACATGCATAAATACTTCCACATGAGTTTCAAGTTTTAATTTTCTATGTTTCTTTAAAGAAAAGAAAACACTGAAATTGTACAGCGTATGTAACTTCCTTTTAATGATTTGCAGATTTTAAATGCCACTGAATTTGATTCTTCAACAACAGCTTTGTAGATTGTTATGGCATTAGGGCTGATGATAAACCCCTAGAGGAGAATGATATAGTTGATGTATAATGTAATAATTCATTTTTTGATAAAGAAAAACATATTTAATGTGCTTGGTAGAACAAAAGTCTTTGGACTCCATAGCACCACCTTTATTTGGAAATAATGCAATAAAAGAGGTGGCTTATCCCCCTCAAATGTCCTACTACACTCGTGAAATTAATGCATAAGTCATGACTTCCTCCATCAAAAAACTCAATCCGGCTTGGGCAAATGTCATTGACATCCCATCCGAACCTAGGGCCTTGTCCCCATTACAACTCTTCAGAGCTGAGCTGAGCTGACATGACAAAATTTCCTCTGAAAAAATGCCTTTCCAACCCTTCCTTCTCTACTTCTGAGATAGAAGCAACATTCAATCCATCAAGATGAGGTTTTCTATCACACTCCTCCAAGTACAAATTCTAAAATAAACAGAACTCCCTCCGACCCAATGTCCTCTTCTCTAGATGTCTTCTCCCCAAAAATCATCAACCTTCCAATTGGTAAGAGCCCTCCTATGAGCATTTGCCATTTGATGACGGAATTGCGCTCCTATCCTATCCCCTTGAACCACAAAGACCTTGCCTTTGGTCTCCAACTAATCTCCTCCATCAGCATAATCTGCCCCAGTTCCCCTTTTTCCCTTTCCTACCATAGCCCCTCCTCCACCTCCTCCTCTATAAGCTCCTTTGTGTTTCTTTGGCATCAAAATCCTTAATATTAACAAGAACCCTGGCCTTTCAATGTGCTTGCTAATTAAATTCTTCCATGTTCCATATTTTAAGGTCCTCAACTAATCATAACTTGTTAGTAATGACAACACTAAGTGCACCTCGTACCTGATAATCAGTCTACTTCTTCAACACTCACCTCCATTATTAAAGAGAGAGAAATATTCTACTTTACCATAAATTTTATCCACTACTTGAGAACTGAAAATCTTTTTGCATCAAATTCAAATTAAATTCCAAACCAGCATGAGTCACTCAAAGTTTAGCCCTCTACTATATCAGTATGTCCTTCAACCTCTGCCTCTCTTCCTGCCCTTTTGAGTAGGAACACTGTATGGACATACTCCTAACCTTCAATGAATCCTCCTCCTCAAGAACCTCGTCCAAATCCCCCTCCTCTACTCCATATCCGTACTACTTTATCCCCGGGTGCTGTGACAAAATTGTTGATTCTTCCACTCAGACACACTCGTTTGATCAAGCTCAAAATGATCAAAAGGCTCATAGATAAAGGTAATCAAGCCAAATGAGTTTAGAAAACAATATATGAATATTCTTTTCTTTTCTTTCCTTTTTTTGATAAAATAAAAGAGATGAATATTCTTGATTCTTGCCACATAAGTCCATTCCCAAAACTCCATCAAAAGGCTCTTCCCCCACTGAAGCATCTGGCCCAAGGTAGCCACCCCCTCAACCTGCCTTGAATCATGCTGATCCTTACACATTCTCGCCACTAACTCTAACCTCCCTTCCTTCCTCAAAGCCCCCTGAACCTACACCAGTTGCATCCTCCCCACCACCATTGGAACCCTCCTTAGCTAACCCCTTTGTCTGTAATACATCTCCCCTCTACACAACCTCCCCAGCAAAATCTGTCTTCACCCAATGGGAAGAAGACTGAATAACAGAAAACTCCAATATTGGCCCGACCCAAACCCTTCAAGCCTGGATCTAGTCCTAAACCACACTGGTCCTGAAGACAAACTAAGGAGGCCTCCCACCAGGTGGCCACTCAAATGGCCATGTGTACTCTAGAACTGAAACACCCACCCCAAATGGGCTATGAGAAACCCTTATAGAAGAAGAATGCATGACCTTCCTAGTATGTGGCCAACTGATTTTCTAGTATTCTTGTTAAAAAAGTTATTCATTAATTATGACTTTCTTAAATATTCACGGTATGGTTTATGTCCGATCTCACTCGTATACATGTTAATATAGTAGCCAGTATGTATGCACTATAAAGTACTTATATTCTTGTGTTTATGCATGATAAGTTAAGTGCCTTTCTTGGGGCTATTGTGCATTTTATTATGTTGGTAAATTAGTGATAAAGGTTAATCAAATGTAGAAAAGAAAAAAAAAAAAAAAAAAGGAAAATGTCATGAGAAAACATTTTTCTTCTAAAATATATTACATTGAAACAAACAAGGCACTCAATTCCATATTTTCTTTGGCAGCATTATTTCCACCCCAAATTTCACTATGATGGTTGCATTTACACAGGTCCTGCAATAACCACACTCCAAACACTATGAGGGTGTGTTTGGATCAAGGATTAAGAAGGGATCTGTGAAATAATAAGGGAAAAGTGAATGAAATATAAGTTAAACTTTGTTCACTTTTCTATTCTATTTTTCTTTCATTTTCCAAATCCCTCCTCTGAAACACAGGCTAAGCATGCAACATAAAGCGATGCCGAATTGGGGTACACTATTTTATTTTCTTTTAATGAAAGAAATTTGTTTGAACAAATAATAGAACAGTTAAAAGATCGATCTTGTTCGGCTTCGGCTCTTGTCGGCCCCTCCAGTTTGCCTCATGCAATGCAATTAAGGGTGTCATTTGATACTCGGTTTGCGCTTGCAAGATGAGCCCAAAGGACCCTGACTAGAACACTATACCCAATTATAAAAAATGAAAATAATAAAGGTCAATCTTGTTCTTTATACAAATTGCACACATAAAATCAAAGATTTGAATCTCAACTCAAAATAAACAAAGCTCATAATTCGAGGCTAAAAAATCACCAAAATATATTTATATATGTATAAATATAAGAGAAAAAAAAACCTGAGAATTTGCTCCAGAGTGAGTCGCCCTTCATTTCTCTGCATCTCTAACTGAACAGAACCATAACACTTATCCATAACAAGACACACATGACCATCCATTACCATCACACCATGAAAATTGCACACATTTCTACACCACATGGACGCTTGCCGCAACTTGTCGAGCTCTCCCAGTACCCAATCCACATCGGTCCCATCCCCAATTTTCACTCTCTTCACCGCCACCTGGTGCCCGCAGCCGCAGCCCCCACCGCCACTCAACAAACCCTTCCACACCTCCACTCCCACCCTCCTCCCCTCGCTGAATTTATGAACAAGTCTCAAATCCCGATGCCTCGCAACATCAATTCGATATCCACCACGACCGCGGCCGCCACAACCGCCGTGGAGGCTGCGGAGGGAAGCAATTTTACCACCGTCATCATCATCATCATCATCGATTTCATCATCGGTGTCGCTGAATTGAGTAGAGGAGTTGGATTGGAGGAGGGCGAGAACAGAGAAGTTTTTGGGGAGGGCGGAGACGGAGTTGCCGACGGCGGAGACGCGGCGGCACTCGGGGCAAGAGAGGGAGGTGGAGGGTGAAGCTGAGAAGATGCGAGCGAGACATTCTTTGCAGAAAGAGTGACCGCATTGAAGGGTGAGTGGGGGTCTCTGTTCGTCGTCGTAGTTGGCTTGACAGATCGAGCAGCTTAGCACCATCATCGTCTTCGATGTCATCGCCGCCTTCTTTTTCGAATTCATCTCCTCTCTCTCTCTCTCTCACAATTTTGATCGAATAGTGTTTTTGAGAGAAAGGTCTCTGATTCCTGATAGAGAGGTCGGTGCGAGAGAGAGTGTGAATTTGAATACGCAAATGAAGGCCTGGAGGGAGCGCAGAGAGAGACGTGTGGAAATAAGCCCGGTAAATCTGGGTAGTAGGTATGGGATTCTTTCATATATTTCATATTATCTGTGTATATTGTGTTGAGAAGTTAGATATTTTAATTAGTTATTTGATTTCTTTTAGTTATTTTTGTTTGATTAAAATAATATCTATAACTCTTGATGATTCATTTAATTTTATCTATAACTCTTGGTGATTCATTTAATTTTAAGAATTTTTTTTATAAATAATTAGTTTTATCAATTTTAAAAAAGTAATTTTAATATATTATTTAAAAATTAAATTTACGGTTATATCTTTATTTTATTATGTTTCTTTTTAAAAAAAAATTCTTAATGTAATATTTTAATTTAATACAAAAAAATATTTTAATGTAACACACAAAAATAACTTCTTAGTGTATTTTTTCTAAATGTACCACTCTAATTTAATACTCCAAAAAAAACTCATTAACATAACACACGCATAAAAATCCCTTACTCTAACACACACAAAAATTTCTTAGTGCACTTTTTCCAAACATAACATTTCAATATAACACTCTAAAAATACTTCTTAGGGTTCGTTTGGAATGTGAGTTGACTTTTTAACTTTTTAGTTTCTTGACTATGTAAGGGTTGTTTGGGATAACTATATAATAAGTGCACTTTTTAATTTTTTTGCTAAAAAAGTAGAGAAAAAAATTGTTGTTTTGGATAAGTTTTTGACTTTTTACAAAAAAAAATTATATTAAAATATTATATAAAATATTAAATTTAAGATCTTATCCTTCACTGACATGAACAGTTCAGTGAGCACTGAGCACTTGTCAATTCCCCTGTCACAGTGCACTGTGCATTGTTTGACTTTTTGTTTTTTTTTTTTCCTTAAACAACGTGAGTTGGGCATGTTTTTACCCTTTGTGTCCTCAGCCCAATTTTCCCACCCTAATATTGTGAATAGTCTTTATCTTAACACCACCACCTGCTACAGTCGACGACTTTTTCAGTCAATTTTTCAAATTTTTCTAACGTGTCCTTGTCACCAAATAAGATCTTTCTTGGATCCAATGCATTGTGCACTCTTTATGATGGACTTTCACCAAATTTAAAGAGAGAGAGAGGGGGGGAAATTATTATATTTTGAATGACTTTTTGACTTTTAACACACAAAAAAAAAAAAAAACAAAAAGTAAAGAGAATATGAGATAGGGGAAATAGTCGTTAGTGGAGAAGAGAATTTTTTTTTACAAACCAATGAAAAAGTATAGCATTTTAATTATTAAATGTATAAACTTTTTCATGATTTTGTAATTTTTTTTTTTTTTGGGCACCACTGGGTGTTATTTAGCCAAATGAAATCTTTGACTTTTTCATATAAAACGTTTCAAATTTTTTAGGCTTTTAAGCTATTTTGTTAGACCATCTCCAACGTTGCACCAGATGTGGCATCAGATTTGAATTTGATGAAAAAAGTCACATTTTCTGTCTTCAACGGTTTCACAAAACGATATCAAACTGAGAACGAATCAAAAGTTTCATCAAACTGAGGACAACGTGAGATTTCACCATTTCACTGTGGGTTTACGTTGGAAGTGATCCCACCGGTCAACTGGCCGGACGTCCAACCGGTTGTCCCTGCATACAAAAATATTACATAACAGTGCTTCAGTGCAACTTTTCATTGTCTCAAACTTGGCTCCATTTCTGAACACAGAAATCAAACAACACCTTCACACATGTCCTTTCTACCCTTCACTTTTCCTAGGAAAATGGCACACCATTGGACCAAAGAAGAAGAAACCAACACCATTGATGATTTTTCACCATTGTTGGTGTGCCATGATGGTGATCAACACTCAGTTTTTTCTTCTCGGGTCAACATTGATCAAACTGAGTGTTGTTTGATAATTGATCAAAGGAATTACAGAGAGAACCAAAGAAGAAGAAGAAACCAGAGAGAGAGGGGGCAAAAAAAAAAAAAAAAGCAGGGGTCGGGATCGAAGGGGTTAAGAAACCTTAACGGTGAGCTCATGGACAGATTGGGGCTTCTGGGATTGGCTAGCCATTGTATGTTCCGATCTCAAACTACACAGCATAGGCCTTGTTGTTGAAAAAGCGTTGTTGCTTTGATATATACGAAATGAGGATGACCCACAAGAAATCTCAATTTTCAATGGCGAATAGAGCAAAGGAATTGAAGAATTGTGAAGAAAATCGAAATGGGTTCACTTGAGAAGACGAGAGAATTGCTTTGGTACGCTTAGATTTGTTCGGATCGGAAAGCGAACTGAATAAGAACAAAGATACATATATATATATATATATAGAGAGAGAGAGAGAGAGAGTCAGTACGTTAGCTCTTGCGTTGGTTAATGTAGGTATTCAGCGCTTGGCCAGTCGACCGGTTGGTCGTCCTACCGGACATCCCTGGCTTTTGATGCAAACCGTTGGAAGAGCTCATATCAAATTGAGAAAATCATCATTTTTTTACTCAAATTTGATAGAAAAAAAAAAAAAAAGTGAACCATTGGAGATGCTCTTAGCTTCTCAAAAAAGTCTTTATATTTAAAATTTTCTAATTATATTTAAAAATATTTAAAAATTATAAACATTAAGTTTTTGACTTTTTACGAAAAAATTATATTAAAATATTATATAAAATATTAAATTTAAGATCTTACCCTTCACTGACATGCACAGTTCAGTGAGCACTGAGCACTTGTCAATTCCCCCTGTCACAGTGCACTGTGCATTATTTGACTTTTTGTTTTTTTTTTTTTCTTAAACAACGTGAGTTGGGCATGTTTTTGCCCTTTGTGTCCTCAGCCCAATTTTCCCACCCTAATATTGTGAATAGTCTTTATCTTAACACCACCACCTGCTATAGTCGACGACTTTTTCAGCCAATTTTCCAATTTTTTTTAATGTGTCCTTATCACCAAATAAGATCTTTCTTGGATGCAATGCATTGTGCACTCTTTATGATGGACTTTCACCAAATTTAAAGAGAGAGAGAGAGAGGTGGGGGGGGGGGAAATTAGTATATTTTGAATGACTTTTTAACTTTTAACACACAAAAAAAAAAATACAAAAAGTAAAGAGAAAATGAGATAGGGGAAATAGTTGTCAGTGGAGAAGAGAATTTTTTTTACAAACCAATGAAAAAGTATAGCATTTTAATTATTAAATGTATAAACTTTTTCATGATTTTGTAATTTATTTATTTTTTGGGCACCACTGGGTGTTATTTAGCCAAATGAAATCTTTGACTTTTTTATATAAAACGTTTCAAATTTTTTGGGCTTTTAAGCTATTTTGTTAGACCATCTCCAACGTTGCACCAGATGTGACATCAGATTTGAATTTGATGAAAAAAGTCACATTTTCTGTCTTCAACGATTTCACAAAACTGATATCAAACTGAGAACGAATCAAAAATTTCATCAAACTGAGGACAACGTGAGATTTCACCATTTCACTGTGTGTTTACGTTGGAAGTGATCCCACCGGTCAACTGGCCGGACGTCCAACCGGTTGTCCCAAAGGACATCCCACTGGTTGTCCCTGCATACAAAAATATTACATAACAGTGCTTCAGTGTAGCTTTTCATTGTCTCAAACTTGGCTCCATTTCTGAACACAAAGAAATCAAACAACACCTTCACACATGTCCTTTCTACCCTTCATTTTTCCCAGGAAAATGGCACACCATTAGACCAAAGAAGAAGAAACCAAAACCATTGATGATTTTTCACCATTGTTGGTGTGCCATGATGGTGATCAACACTCAGTTTTTTCTTCTCGGGTCAACATTGATCAAACTGAGTGTTGTTTGATAATTGATCAAAGGAATTACAGAGAGAACCAAAGAAGAAGAAGAAACCAGAGAGAGACAGGGGGCAAAAAAAAAAAAGAAAAGAAGCAAAGGTCGGGATCGAAGGGGTTAAGAAACCTTGACGGTGAACTCATGGACAGATTGGGGCTTCTGGGATTGGCTAGCCATTGTATGTTCCGATCTCAAACTACACAGCACAGGCCTTGTTGTTGAAGAAGCGTTGTTGCTTTGATATATACGAAATGAGGATGACCCACAAGAAATCTCAGTTTTCAATGGCGAATAGAGCAAAGGAATTGAAGAATTGTGAAGAAAATCGAAATGGGTTCGCTTGAGAAGACGAGAGAATTGCTTTGGTACGCTTAGGTTTGTTCGGATCGGAAAGCGAATTGAATAAGAACAAAGATACATATATATATATATATAGAGAGAGAGAGAGAAAGAGAGAGAGAGTCAGTACGTTAGCTCTTGCGTTGGTTAATGTAGGCATTCAGCGCTTGGCCGGTCGACCGGTTGGTCGTCCTACCGGACATCCCTGGCTTTTGATGCAAACCGTTGGAAGAGCTCATATCAAATTGAGAAAATCATCATTTTTTTATTCAAATTTGATGAAAAAAAAAAGTGAACCATTGGAGATGCTCTTAACTTCTCAAAAAAGTCTTTATATTTAAAATTTTCTAATTATATTTAAAAATATTTAAAAATTATAAAAAAAATATTTTGGTTTTAAAAACTTGTAAATAATTTTAATTTTTGTAATTATAAAAAAAAATTTAATTTCACTTATTTCGAAGAAAAAAATTGGCAAAATTCATTTGACCCTTATAATTTAAGCCAATAACACTTTATCCTCCTATAATTCAAAAATAATTATAAAACTTTAAACTAATAAATTGCAACAGTTAATTCCATTACGTACGCATATGGAGGGGGATTAATAATGAGGGGATTGATAGTGAGAGGATTAAGTAAAATTGTATTTGTTTTTATGATAGTTGTTAGTATAAGAATTGTTAAATTATTTTTATATAAAATAATAAAACAAATAAAAAAATATAAAAAATTAAACATTAATGTTTAAAAAAAAATTCCGAATATGTAAAAAATAAAAAAATTTATAATCCCCTCACTATTTTTCTAATACCATCTCCACCTCCTTCATCCTAATCCTCTTTCCAACCTCCATCTTAATCTCCTCCTCCATTCTAATCCCTTTCCCAACTCTACAAACAAACACAATACTAAATAACCCTACCTCCATCCTAATCTCTTCCCATCTATTACACTCCAAAACAAACAGGGCCAGTTACCTCAATACCCTTATGATTTTATTATTTTTCTTCATATTTTCTCTCTCTTCTATTTTTAACGTTCCATCCAACTTAACTAATTATTTAACCTTAACCTAAAACCTAACTAATTGTTATTTTAAATATAATCTCTAACTTAATCAATTATTTAACACTAAATCCTATTTCTAGAACCTTTTTTTTTTAATCTAAAATTTTAATATCATTTCTAACTTAACCAATTATATTGTAACATCTCAAAATTTTAATTATTATTTAATTTCATATCAATATTATTTGATTATAAATGAAATATATATAGATATATATAAAATTTATTTTAATATGTGATTTTACAATTGGGATCAAAATATAATTTTGTAAACTAATAATGTAATCATTATAACTTTTGAGGTTAAAATGTAAATGTAAATATAAAAATAAAGTAAATTGCCACTCGTATGTATTAAAAACATCTGGCATGACCACCAAATGTCTATTTGCATGTAATGTATTGTGAGTAATGTTAGAGATTTTAAAAGATATATTAAAATTTTTGTCAAATGTCTTACATAAATGTAAGACCCACATGGGACTTACATAATGTAAGTCTCACACTCATGTAAGATATTTTGTAGAAATTTTGATAAATTTTTTAAGATCTCTAACATTTTTCAATATAATGGCCACCATTTCTCTTAGCGGTTGTTTGGTAACTCAACAAAAAGATTTACAATTTAAAAGTTATCCAAAAAAAATTAAAAAACTAGCAAATATTAAAAAGTTCTTTCTATTTCCACTACTTTTAATACATCTTGTTATTAAAAACTAAAAAAAAATCCTAAATATGGACTTTTTAAAAATAATTTTCTAAGTTTTTAATTTGTATTTTTAGTGGTTTTTTAAATACTTTAATCAAAATCTTTATATTTTTGAAATCTATTTAATCTTGATATAATTAAAAGTATAAAATTCGTACAAAAATATTTAAAAAATTTATTGAACACAACAAAATAAAAAATGTACTGAATTCTTTTCTTTCTTTTTTTTTTGTATTTGGTGAACTTTTTTTAAAAAAAATCACAAATATTATACTATTTAGGGTTAATTATCTAAAAGTTTATATTCACAAATAGTGAGGTAGCTTAGATTCTGTTTAAGATTTTTTGAACTAATAAGTTCTATTTTGAGATATAATAATGTTTTGGCCCTTCTGCCCCTAATAATGTCATATGGATACGTAATACCAGTTATGGAAGGTTTGTGAAGGATAGATGAAGATACGATTTTGAAAGATTTCTCGATTTAGTTTGATTCGACTATTCTAGAAGATAATATTTCCGCATTTTACAGATTTGGATTTGTGCCTTTTCAATTGCAATTACTACAAATTTGTTAGCTGGGATTTCGATTTACAAATTGAAAAAGTGATTTGCTAGATTGGTTTTCGATCTGATTTATAGGTATGTATGATTTCAATTTTGTTTATTATATGTTTTTATATTGCTTTTGAGTTTTGATTGAATTTGTTTTAAGAATATGTTAAATGATTTCAATTTCCGAATTAGAGAAATGATTTGATGGATGGTTGATTTTAGATCTGGCTTGTAGGTATGTATGTTTTCAATTTTGTTTGTTATGTGTTTTTAGATTGTATTTCACTTTTGATTGAATTTATTTTTGAGAATTACGTAATGTATATGTTGAATGATTTGAGGTTTTGCCTTTTCTCTTTTGTGATTTTTTTTTGTTTAAATATAGTATACATTTATTTTGAAAAATTGGATTGTAATTTGAAATATTTTGTGATTAGTTGTGCTTAACTTATACATATCTGTATTTGTGAAAACTGATAAAGTTCTTAGTATTGTTATAAAGTAGATTTTGTTCTGCTTTTGTAGTTTCAGTAAACTGAGAATTGTTCTAATTTTTATTCATGTGATTTTTTTTTGGTTCAAATTCAATGATGCCTAAAGGTTCTATGTGTGATACTCCAAAAATTGTGAACATCAAGGATATAATAATAAAAAAAAAATATAGAGTTTTTCTAAAATTACAAATCCAAAAAAAAAAATAATGTTACATTAGAGTTAAATGTATTACAAACAATGTTGTCCTAATTTTACAAAATATAAGTAAAAATAATACTAACCAATGCTAAAATATTACAAACAACGTTGTCCAAAAATTACAAATCCAAAAATAAATAATACTAACCAATGCTAATCATGTGGCAACTAAGACATGGTAAAATAAACTTACAAAATAAGCATATATGACATCACGAAACTAAAATACACTAGAGATATGGCATAGAGGTGATAATTCACAATTGAAAACACTTTCACACATAGTTTCATATACTTCTTGTCAAAAATTTTGAGAAATTATGTAAACTATTAAAACACCTTATTTTATATTTTTATCAAAATTCATACATGCTATACATATACCAAATAATTCTTTATTAAAAAGATTTTGATTTCATAAAGATTCACTATTTTAATAATTTCTAAAACAATAGGAACAATTTACCAAACAAATAAAAAATCAAATTATAATCACCATTCTCAGCATAATTATGCTATCTAACTAACATGTATCATCATTCACAGATAGAGTAAAAGAATGTGATAAGATAGAACTAAAAGAGGATAAATGAAGGATGTAAGGGTGTTCTTACAATTGTTAAGTTGTTAACAGTTTATTTTTTGACTTCGATTTATGATTCTAACTATAGGATATGTCTATCTTAGCTTCATGATCGTCCTGCTGAAATTTCATGTCGATTGGACATGATCTCACCGATGATCTTCCATTTGATTCTCTCACATTTGTCTACTGTTGATCATCACCTTAGACTCAGAATTTGCAGTATCTGAGATCAAAAATGGATTCTACACGTTGAAAACCTTGGAATGGTCATTCTTAAATTCAATGGACCACTCAATTAACCCAGATGCACAGTAGCACAAAGGTCTGAGAAGCGTTTGATAAAACCCCACATTGTTAGATTCACCCCATGGTCTAGTTTTCGTATCACCCCCCACACGTTTTTTTCCTCCTATTTTTGCTTACCATCAGAGCTCTAAAAGTTGACCAAAAATAAGTATTTTCTTCCCGTTTCCAATATTTCTTGGGTCCATCTAGACTTCATAACTTTCTTAATTCTTAATGGTGTTACTCTATGCTTTGGCCAATCTCTTCACCTTGCTTCATACTTCATCTTACACTACCTCGCCTTCTCATTCCTTCCCGAAATAGGTAGTTTTAACATGTTGAAAATTGTTCGAAAACCAACTTTGAACATTCCAAAAAAATTTCCTCTTTTGTTTCTTTCTTCTTCCAGCTTTCTTCTTCTTCTCTTTCTTCACCTATAGCAAGTTGTGTAGAGTGGTTCTAGGTGGTAATGGAATTAAGTGATGGTGGAAAAGCTTGCGGTGATGGACATGATATTTATAAAGGTGAGATTGAGTGATGATGGTTGTTGTTGGCGGTAATGGAACCTAGTTGTTGTGATGAAGAGTGATGGAAGTAAGTTAAAGAAGGTTGCTATGGAGGTTGGAAGGTGGTGATGATGAAGCTTACATGGGTGGTTGGTTGGTGGTTCGGGTGATGAAAGTTAGGTTGGGTGGTGATGGCTCTTGAAGGGAAAAGGAAGAAGAGTAGGGTTGGCCCTGAGTTTTCAAGGGCCTAAGGCGAAAAAAATGGGGCCTATATCCAAAAAAAAATCACCTTGTTTGGTACAACTATCACCGATTGATATCAAAATAGATATCAAAATGTATTCATTCTAGAGTACCAAAAAAAAAAAGTTACCGAAAGGTATAGTTCAAATCAACAAAACAGACTGATTAATTAACAAATCTAATTAATGACATGTTCCAGCGGTGTAAAGCAAACATAAATGATTTCACATTATGTTAAGTTAAAGAGTGAGATAGTAATTTTGCTTCACCAGCAGTGTGAAGCAAACATAAATGAAACAAAACACACAATTCACTCATTATCTGATATCTGCTAGCAAAGAAATTATGGAACACAATTTAATGAAACAAAATTAGGGCAAAAAAATTAAGGAAACTTTATTCAATTAAAATGAGAGGGTAATTTATGTGAAAATTGGGCCGAGCTGGGTAATGGGCCGTTATGAGCCACGGTACAAAGGGCCGAGTAAAAGGGCCACGAAAGTTACTCCGGTCGTATGAATATTCTGAAGTTAGTCCGGTCCTAAGACTGCGAAGCTAGTCCGGTCCGATGTAAGAACGAAGTTAGAGCGGTCTAAAGGTTCCTTGGAATTAGACCGGTCTTGGAGTTACACCGGTCTCAACATATTAGTTCGGTCTAACCGCGTCGGGGGTTGTGCATGAGGAGTCGGCGTAAAAGCAATAAAAGGAAGAGTTAGTTCGGCTTACTCTTCGACTGTACATAGACACATTTACTTCGGTCATATTGGAGTTCGGCCATGATAAAACCATCTCACTTGGCTTAAGCAGTGAGGGGGGTGTTGAAGGATAAACATTATCTTTCAAGAGTATGAATCCTAGGAGGACTCTGCATGGAGGAATAGAAGTCCTACTAGGATTGTGCCACATGAAACCTATAAAAGCTCACAAACATCACCTTTGGAGAGGTAACACACAACTTTGTTTTCTGAATACGCAGAGCTTTTGTCTATTTGTCAAGTTTACTGACTTAGGCATCGGAGAGGTTTCCGGCACACACCCGCCGGCTAGCTCACGTTTGTATTTTCAGGTGATAAAGCGACGACGTACGGAGGAGAGTAGACTTGGTCAACAGGATTATACGAGATTTCACATTATGTTAAGTTAAAGAGTGAGATAGTAATTTTGCTTCACCAGCAGTGTGAAGCAAACATAAATGAAACAAAACACACAATTCACTCATTATGGAACACAAGGAGGGCAAAGAAATTATGGAACACAATTTAATGAAACAAAATTAGGGCAAAAAAATTAAGGGTGTGTTTGGTAACGTTTACGTTTTCAGTTTATATTTACAAAAAATTTATAAACTGATTTTTGTTTATTTTTTGTTTATTTTTAGAAAAACGTAAACTACAAACGCGTTTGGTAATTGACAAAATGTTTAAAAAAATTTAAAAATATAAAAAAGAGTGAGAAATGGCAGGTGGCAAGTGGCAGCGAAAGACGGTGGTGGAAAGTGGTGACGGTGGGTGGTGGGTAGCTAGTGGTGGTGGATGGTGGCGGGTGGGTGGTGGTGGTGGGTGAGTGGGTGGGTGACGGTGACGGTGGCAAGTGGGGTGGTGCGCGGGTGGTGGGTGGTGGTGACAGGTGGGTGGCGGATGGCGGGTGGTGGTAGGTGGTGGGTAGGTGGCGGGTGGTAATGTGGTGGGTAGGTGAGTGACGGTGGCGGGAAGTAGGGAGTGGGTGGTGGTGGTGGTAGTGGTTGTGGCAGGTGGGTGACAGATGACGGGTGGTAGTGGGTGGTGGCGGGCGGGTGGTGGGTGGTGATGGTGAGTGGGTGGGTGACGGATGGCGGGCGGTAGTAGGTGGTGGCGGGCGGGTGGTGATTGTAGGTGAGTGGGTGATGGATGGCGGGTGGTGGTAGGTGGTGGGTAGGTGACGGGTGGTGGGTGGCGGGTGGCGGGTGGTGGTGGCGGGTGGGTGGGTGACGGTAGCAGGTGGTGGTGGTGGTGGTGGTAGTGGCGGGTAGGTGACGGATGGCGGGTGGTAGTGGGTGGTGGCGGGCAGGTGGTGGGTGGTGATGGTGGGTGGGTGGGTGACGGTGGCGGGTGATGGGTGGTAGCGAGTGGGTGGTGGCGGTGGTGGTGGCAGCGGTGGGTGGTAGTAGCAGGTGGGTGCGCGGATGGCGGGTGGTGGCAGGTAGGTGGCGGGTGGTGGTGGTGGTGGTGGTGGTGGGTGGGTGGGTGGTGGTGGTGGTGGGGGTGGGTGGTGGTGGCAGGTGGGTGGGTGGTGGTGGTGGTGGTGGTGGCGGCGGGTGGTGGTGGCAGGTGGGTGGCGAGTGGTGGTGGTGGTGGTGGTGGGTGGGTGGGTGGGTGGGTGACGGTGGCGGGTGGTAGGTGGTAGCAAGTGGGTGATGGTGGTGGTGGGTGGTGGTAGCAGGCGGGTGGCGAGTGGGTGGTGGTGGTGGTGGATGGTGGTGGCGAGTGGGTGTTAGGTGGGCGGTGGTGGTGGGTGGCTGGTGGTGGCAGGTGGGTGGTGAGTGGTGGTGGCAAGTAAGTGCCGGGTGGTGGTGGCGGGCGGTGAATGGTAATGGCAGGTGGTGGGTGGTGGCAGGTGGATGACAAGTGGGTGGTGGTGGGTGGTGGTGGTGGTAGTGGTGGTGGCGAGGGGTGGGTGGTGATGGCGAGTGGGTGGCAGGTGGGTGGTGGTGGCGAGTGGTGGCTGGTGGTAGTAGGTGGGTGGTGAGTGGTGGCGGCAGGTGGTGGTGGTGGAGGGTGGGTGGTGGGTGGTGGCGGCGGATGACGGTAGTAGAAAATGGTGGTGGGTGGTAGCTAATGTTGGGTGATAAAAAAAAAAAAACTGAAAACTCAAAATGGAAACACATTTTTTGTGTTTTCATTTTTTGGCCAAATTTATAAACTGAGACCACTGATTTATAAATCAAAAATTTTACCAAACAAGTTTTTATTTGAGTTTTTTAAATTTTTGTAAATATAAACAGAAAACTGAAAACGTAAGTGTTACCAAACGACACCTAAGGAAACTTTATTCAATTAAAATATGATAAAGACATAGGGTAAAAAAAATTAGAGTAAAATTATTTATTCCATTAAAATCTGATAGTTTATGAGAGAAAAATTAGGGCAAAATTATTTATTCTATTATTTGGGCCAACTATACTTGTATATGTTTTAATTCATTTTTTTAATTGGGTCTAACCACATTTGATAACATTTGTGATCAAAGGTTTTTTTTTTTTTTTTTTATTGGACCCAATAGAATTTTTTGAAACCCTTTAGACTAGCCCTAAATCAACAAAAACAAATTAGGCTTATTTAAATTTTAAATATACTACTAATGAATTTGGGGGCCCTATTTTTGGACCAAATTTTGGGGCCTAGGGCACAAGCCTTAGTGGTCTTAGCCCAAGGCCTTGAAGAAGAGAGAGAGAGAGAGAGAGCGCTTTGAGAGATAGAGGGAAAATGAGGATGAGAGAGATATGTATGCATGTATTGATTTTTATATGTATATATAAATATAGATAGGTTGATAGAGGTGAGAGAGAGAATATAGGAGAGGGATAGTGAGAGACCTGGCCAGCAAGAATGCTTGGGCAACACGCACAAGGGTTTGATACAAATAAGGTCACGTTTCACTGTAATTCAATCCAGGAAAAATATAGAGAAAAGTATAATAAAAATACCAGAAAGCTCAGAGAATAATATTTAGTAATAATATGAAGCTAAAATATTTTTTTTGAATAAATTTTCAGTATAAAAATATACAAACTAAAAAAAATAATGTGAATAATTATACAAAAAAATTTGAAAAACATGTTATTTTTATTATATAAAAATACGAGGTTTCATACTATGAATGTCCTGATTTTTTTGTTGTGCAACTATAATGGCTGCACATTTGCAATTAAGATTGATTGAAATGTTACATATGATCAGTTGGTTCATAAGCTGTGTTCAAAATAGGATAGTTTGCAATCTGAAAACATTTGCCTATCTTACTTATTGCCTAGGCATGCTAGTTGTACGTTGGACAATAATGAGGAATTAAAATTATTGTTTGCATTAACTGTCCAATTTGAGTCACAATGTATTGATGTTGTTGTAAGAGGAAAAAATTCAACAGTTGATGACGTTAATAATTGTAGTAATTTCAACAATGGATTAGATTATGGACAAAGAGAGTCGATGTTGGAGCTTGAGATAGTGATCTTTCATCGTCTCACAACAACAGTACCTCTGTGAACTCATCAAATAAAGTATTCCTATTCTTCAAGATAAATTTGAGGTTAGAAGTTGAAGAAGAGACTAATATGTTATTATCGATTTGTCGACATAAGGAGAAAGTATTGTTGTTTGTTAGTTGGGCAGGTAGGTAGTATTAAACATATATGATAGAAATTTGAAGGTAGAATTGTTGAATTTCGTAATATATTGTCAAAATTTTCTATTGAGTGTGGATTTGAATTTGGATTTGTTAAGAATGATAAAATTCATATTATTGCACAATGTTTGTTTAGAGAGGCAAAAGGTTGCATGTGGAATGTATATGGTAGAGTGGAGAATACAAATGGATTCTTTTATATAAGGAAGCTCAACAATGTGCAATTATGTGGTGCTAAAGTATGTACAATAAATCATTCTCATACGAGTTTTGATTTAGTTACTGATTTGATTGATTAGCCATTGACGCATCCAATTTTTATTGTTCGTGATTTTAAGTTAGATTATGGGCTGAGAGTCAGTTATCGTCAAGCTTTGTTGGGTGTAGAGAAAGCAAAATGTGATATTTTTGGAGACTACTTAATGTCATTTGACCAATGAGGATGGTATATTGATGTTGCAAAGAGTAGTAATGTAGGGAGTTGCATTGAGTTTGAATGTGACAATGATACTAAACGGTTTAAGAGATTATTTGTTACTTTTCATGGTTGCATTAATAGATTTGATTATTGTCAACCTCTCTTGTTCCTTAATGGCACATTTTTTAAGGAAAGATTTGAAGGAAATTTACTTGTTGCTATAGTAAAATATGGAAATCAAGGTACATAAGAAACCTTTTGAGTATTCTCTGTTCTGAAATTGAGAAAATTCTCAATTTAGAAATATATTTGAATGTTTTAAATTTTATATAATATTATTGTTGTATATATATATTTTTTCTATATTTATAGTTATTCATTTTGTATTTGATATTTCAATGATAAAGTGTTACCATTTTTTTAAACTAAAAACGTACTCAATTTTTTTGTTTTGTACATGCAGGGTTCTTTCCTGTTTGTTTTGTAATTATTGGCTCAGAGAATTAAGACAATTGGCGTTGGTTTTTGGAACATTTGAGTACAATTGCTTCACCAAGAAGAAATATTACATTTGTGTCGAACTATAATCTTGGATTACTTGAAGTTTTACCAAAGGTTTTTCTTATGGCTTTCTATGCTTATTGTTTATATCATTGGTATCAGAGCCTGGGGCTCTTGTTTAGATTTAACAATCTTGAGTTTTTGATCCATAGCAACCATGTATTCTACTTACTCTGCTGTAGGAAAAATTAATAATAGGCCACCTCTCTTTGATGGTAGTAATTACATTCATTAGAAAGAAAAAATGACTTTGTATCTTCAAGCTACCAATTATGCTTTGTGGCTCATTATCACTAAAGGTCCTAAAATCTCTACCAAGGTAGTAGACCATATCAGTGTGTCTAAACTTGAGGTTGAATTTGATGAGCGTGATTATAAACTCCTTCAAGCTAACGCTAAAGCCAAGCTTATTCTTGTGTGTGGACTAGATGCAAATGAGTACAATAGAATTTCTGGATGTATTACTACTAAAGAGAATTGGGATAAACTTGAAATTACCTATGAAGGAACTAGCCAAATAAAAGAGTCTCGGATTGACATGCTTATTCATGATTATGAACTCTTTACTATGAAATCATTTGAATCTATTTCTGAGATATTTTATAAATTTACCAATATTATTAATGCTTTAAAATCTCTTGGTAAATCTTATACTAATGGTGAGCTTGTGAGAAAAATACTTAGGTCTTTGCCAAATGAATGAGAAGCTAACGTTATAGCTATCCAAGAAGCAAAAGACCTAACAAAATTAGGCATTGAAGAACTCCTAGGCTCACTCATGGCTCATGAACTTTCAATGATGGATGGCGGCAAAAAGGAAGCCATTTGGGGAGAAAATGATGGAGTAGCCAACCTGTGTCTTATGGCTCTTGGAGAAGAAGAATCCACTCAAGATGAGGTAATTTCTAATTATGTAGAACTTGAAAGTGCTTTCAATGAATTACATGACATATTTAGAAATGTTTGTGTTAAGAATTCTAAATTAAAGAAATCAATATATTTTGTAGGTGGAATCTCAGAGAACACCAAGGACTTCGAGAGGAAACGCACAACAAGAGTGTTCAATCTAAAGAGCAAAATCAGCTCCTACAAGAAGAAGAATAATGAAATGAAAATCACCAAGATGAACAATAGAGGTAATGTATGGGTGAAGATTCCAAAGAGGTAAATAAAAGTATAACTCCTAACACACCTTTAAGCTTAAAATTCTATATTCTTTAAGGTGTGATTTGTGTACAATATGTTATGTCTAATCATTGCTTCCATGTAACCTAATTGTACTAAGTTTGTTAACTCATGTTTTGCTAGTTTCTTTCAAACATTCATTGAACTTAAAAATGAGAATTATATTATTTTGATGAATGCCTATTAGAATATGAATGATTCATGTATTCATTAACATTTTATATCATGTCATCCATTGCTATGAAAAAGAGATAAAAAGTGATAAATTTTTTTTGTGAGCATACTTTTCACATATTATATATGACTTCATACTAATATATTAATTCCTTTTTGAGTCATATCTTTGTAGAATCAATTTTGATATCATAGCATGTTTTTGAGATGTATACTATCTATATTTTGAATTCTACATTTGTGATCTCAAGAATATGCTCAATATGAAAATTTCATGCTTATATGCTTTATATTGGAATATTTGAATGAGTTATGAAATTCGTTGATTATGATCTATCAACAATGTCTAAATGAAAAGAAGTATCATATGTTTGTAGAGACATTGCATCTATCCTATTGAATATGTTTTGAATATGGATTATATTGGCATATATCTCATGAAATGCTTTTGAGTGATAAATTGTTGAATTAATTGTTTATAGCATTCATGTTGTGTTCCACATTGAGTAAAATGTTTTATCACACTTGAGCATGTGGATTGAATTAATGAAAATGCCTTTTGATGATTTTATACGTCGCATCAATTCTTGATAGAACAAAGAGTATAAAACAATATTTTCTCATGCATATTATGCTACGTGCTACAATTTAAATTTTTTGAAGAATAGCATCTCAAGCTCTTGATTGATCATGGTTCACACTGAAATATTTCCCATCTTTTGAATTTTCTTACCAATGCTTGCTTCATAAGTTTAAATGTGATTGTGCTATACAATTGCCATATCTCTACAAGATCACAATAGAAAACGGAAGCACCAATTTAGGGGGAGAAATCATCTTTGCTAACATACTTGTTAATCCTCTTTGAGATGAACTCCTAATCAAAGAAAATTGAAGATTGAACGCTTCCATCTCTTGAACCTAAGGTATGCCTCATATTCTCTCTTAAGCTTTTGAGGTAAAAATTCTATCTTATATCCCTTGAGCTAATACTGTTATTGCTTTGATATGAAAAAGATTGATTATGCTTCATATGATGTGCAATGTATACTCTTTGATGATGCTCTTATCTAAAAATCATGACTATTCTTAAATGTGTGGTACATATTGAAATTTATTATTTTTCTTGGCATATGGATTGCTATACCTTGAACATGCTTTTTTTTTTTTTTTAGAATTACATTAGCTCCATGAGATTATATTGAGTTTAACCTATTATGAGCAATATTTGGTATTCTACATAATGCTTGAGCTATGATTATTAAATCTTCTAGATTGCATATTAGTATCCTTAGTAGATTGCATGTTGGTATCATTTTGGCATCCTATTTGATATTATTGATGAAAACATTTCGGTTATGAGTTTTCATTTATCATATCTCCTATTGATTTTGCCAAATGAAACAATGGGAAGAATTTAAACTTAATTATTTTTTAAAATTCCTTTCAGTTTCTATTCTGTTTTTGATATCAAACTTATGGACTTGCACCTTCACATGTTACTATTTTTATTTTACCCATTATTGTCAAATGGTATGAGCTTCAATTATATGATCATTATGTGTTATCATTTTTTTGGTATCACAGAGCTACCTTGATATGGATGATTATTTGTGCTATAATGAGACTTACATTCTTTCATCCTATATGTTGTACCATACTCCCTTCTTGTGCTTGATTTTGTTAAAAATGTCATCGGGAGAGAAAAAGAGACTTGATTGTTTTAGTATCTCTGATTATTTTGGTATCTCTATGCTTTTGGTATCTTAATTCTTACAACATGACCTTTGAGCTGATTAGTTGTTGATAATGTAAAAGGAAGATCGTTTTCCTCAAGGAAGAGTGACTTGAACTTTAGCTCCATATTTATGCTCTTGTTTGGCAACCTTGTTTGATCTATACACTGTTATGTCTATTATAGTCTCGAGATTGGTATGCTCTTGCTAAGAAATTGAGAATTCGATCATGCTCAAATGCTTCTCATATACTCATTAACAATTTGGTCTCTCATTATTATTTTTTGTTTGGGCTTAATTTTCTTTTTTTTTCTCTGCTTTTTAATTTCATTTTTCAGTACTTAAACATAAAAACAAAAACAAATCACAATACAAATATTTACATTAAAAAAAACAAACAAAACACCCTTCATTTTTTTACGGCCACACGCCGATCAAAATAAACATAAAAAAAAACCCCTTCATTTTTTTCTGGCCATACACCGATCTTACTTACTCGCCTCTTCCATCATTTTCTTCTTCTTTTTATCACCTTGGACGACCCTTGACGCCTCTGCCCTCGTGCTTTCGTCAAGAGCGATGACACTCCGCTAACTATCAAAGGCCAAGAACGACGTTGCTCCAAATCGGGCCATGGAGGTGGTCTTCTATTTAAGCTCTTTATTTTCGGCCTTCAGTGCGCCTATTTCTGCTCGCGCATCCTTGTAAATGCACTGGAGCAGAGAGGGTTGGGCGTTGACCTGATGGAGCTCACTCGTCCTGTTCTGCAATCGGTGAGCCAATTTTGTGACTGCCGTCACTGTCTCCATACAGGACATCAGTGTGAAATGATTGGCTTCTATGTCAGATTGAGCTGCCATGAATTGCTCAATCGACATCATAGGAAGGTTAGGCAGAGGCATGACAGGAAGAGTAGGAGTAGAGGCACTCGGCCCAGCAGTGCTTACGAGATCATTCAGGTCCGGAAAGAGAGTAAGGGGACGGGACGAAGCCATGTAGTAGGAGTGAGAGATGTAATCGAAAGGAGAGTAGTTTTTGGCAAACGTTCTGCTCTGCTCAGTCTCTTTGTTCTATCTCTCTCACGAAGCGAATGAGGAAGACGAAGGCGAAGAGAGTGATTAAGAAGAAGACGGAGGAGAAGACGACAAGAGGGAGAGAGAACTGAGGCAGCTGATTGACTAATTGACCCGTCTCGCTTTTGTCGGTCGACTGATGCAAAAGCGAGGACACGTGTCCGATGCGATTTTCGACGAACAAAAAAGAGACGTAAGCGAATCATATATATATATATATATCTGTATATATCTGTTTTGATTATCTATTTTTTGATGCCATTTATCACTATCATTCTCCTCCTCCATATTCTGACCCATGATTTCCTTTTGATATTGTCACAGGGGGAGAAATTATATGATATTATGTATTATGGTATTATTTTCAAACTAATCTAATGTTATGTATTTATAGTTTGATATCTTAATCTTATATCATGTTATTGATTAAAGCTTATTTATTACACATGTGCTAACCTATGTATTTAGAAATGAATTCAGGGAGCATGACTTGAGAGGGAGCTCTTGTTACTCTCAAATCAAATCAAAATATCATTGTGTGCCATCATAAAAAAGGAGGAGATTGTTAGACTTATTTATTTTGATGATTTATTTAATTATGTTTTAATTTATTTAAAAAAGAAAAATAGAATCCAACATTTATTTTGATGATTTATTTAATTATATTTTAATCAATATTTATTTTGATAATTTATTTGAAAAAAAAAATAGAATCAAAATTTATTTTGTCCAATTATTTCTCACCTAAACCTTTATCCTAAATGTTGTTAGAATGTATTTAATACTTGATTAAATCAGGAGTTCAAACAGCCCAAAACAAAGGTTCAAACAGCCTAGCACAACAGCACATGCCAAAATGTTCAAGTGGAAGATATTCAAATTAGTAATGATGGAAGTACAACGGCTATAAACGGCTATAAAGGTTCAAAAGGTTCAAAAGGTTTAAGTGGAAGATATTTAAATTTGTAATGATGGAGTGGAAGATATTCAAATTGGTAATGATAGAAGTACAACAGTTACAAACGGCTATAAATTCAAATGATTACAATGGCTATAATTTTCATTATATATACCAAAGCCTCTAATGTAAACAAGTTACAAAAATCTGAAAATATTCTTTGATCTATAATCACTCACATCTATTCTCAGAAATTATACACTGAGCCTTATAGCTTTAAGCACATCTTTCCTGTGTGAGGTTTATAGAAAAATCAGAGTTTCATTTTTGTATCTATCTTTGAGAGATATTTATTGTAAGCTTTCTTTGAAAGCAAAAATACCATTTCATCTTGTAAAAGTGTTGCAAACGCTGTGTTCTTGAAATCTTGAGAGTGATTGTGAATCACCTAAGATTTGTAAGGGTTTGGGCTTATGAAGTCTATATAAAATCCGTAGAAGATTGCTCCATTTGTAAAGAGGTTGCTAGCACCCCTGTAAAGCTAGAAGATAGTAGAAATCTCAAGTGAAACTTGAGGAGTGGATGTAGGCTTGGTTGAAACCAAACCACTATAAATCTGTTTATCTCCTCTTCCCTAATCTCTTTACTTTCCTACTACTGCTATAGCTATCTAATATTCATGTGTTAATCATTTGATTTATCCTGTATATTAGTTATACTTCATTGTTATTTTGCTTGATTATTTACTGCTAAGTTTATCATTGTGCTTGTTAATAATTTGTTGTACTAGTAGTTTATCATTGGGCTCAGTTCAAGGAGTCCTTCTTTGAAAAGTATTTCCCTCAGTGTGTCAGGGATAGGAAAGTGACTGAGTTTGAACAACTGAAACAGGGCACCACGTCGGTTGCGGAATATGAAACAAAATTTACTGAACTTGCCCGTTATGCACCGCATATGGTGGATACTGAGTATAAGAAGGCCAGAAAATTTGAAGGTGGCCTTAATGTGGCAATACTTGACTGGATAAATGTTTTGAAACTATCGACTTTTGTGGGTGTTCTCGACCGGGCACTGATGGCCGAGTCGAACATTGCAGCAGTGAAACAATCCGAAACACCAACAACTGAATGGCATGGAAAAAGGCAGAGTTTCAAATTCAAGAAAGGCAAGCACAACCCGGCCAACAAGAAACAGAACACGGGATCGACAACTAGCCCCAGCCAAGGGAGTGGGTTTATACCACCCTGTTCTGAGTGTGGCAAGAAGCACAAAGGGGTTTATTATAAACTATCTGGAGCCTGTTACAGATGTGGCAAAGTGGGCCACATGGTTAGAGACTGTCCCTCTGCTCCGCAAGTTAGTAGCAAAGCTACACCAAGCGCAGCAGCATCAATTGTAGCACCAAAGCCTAACCCCAGAACTACCGGGAAGGAGCCCATGAGGCAGGGCCGAGTGTTCGCCCTAGTACCGGGAGACGTCCAGAATACCGAGACCGTTGTGTCAGGTATTCTCTCTATTTGTACTCAAAATGCATATGTACTGATTGATTCGGGGTCTACGCATTCATATGTATCGCATGCTTTCTCACGGAAATTGAATAGACCCTTAGAACCTATGAACTATCTGTTAGCTGTATCATCACCCGTCGGGGGATCTATGACATGTGCTTATATGTACCCCGCATGTGAAATCATTGTTGGGGATATGCATCTGTTTATTGATTTACTACCCTTGAACATTGATCATTTTGATGTAATATTGGGGATGGATTGGTTACAAAAATATCATGCCACTATTGATTGTGTGACCAAGCAAGTTGTTTTCCGTCCACCTGGTTTGCCTGAATTCGTGTTTAATGGGAGTGGAGTAGTACCTCCTCCGTATTTGATTTCGTCAGTGAAAGCTGTTAAATTAATTAGAAGGGGGTGTAAGGGATATCTGTGTTCTGTACTGACTGTGGCTACTGATAATAGTGATAAAACTGATGTGAATTGTATTCCTATAGTCAGGGAATTCCCAGATGTATTTCCAGATGATCTGCCAGGGGATTTGATTGACAGGGAAATTGAATTTACCATTGATGTGATTCCGGGTACACAGCCGATATCGAAAGCTCCTTACAGAATGGCCCCAACTGAACTGAAAGAACTGAAAGTGCAACTGCAAGAACTGTTAGACAAAAAGTTCATCAAACCCAGTACCTCACCATGGGGTGCGCCTGTTTTGTTTGTAAAGAAGAAAGACGGCTCACTGAGACTGTGCATTGACTATCGTGAACTGAATAAGGTAACTGTAAAGAATAAATACCCATTACCGCGTATTGATGACCTGTTTGATCAGTTACAGGGTGCCCAAGTGTTTTCTAAGATTGATCTCAGATCGGGATATCATCAACTAAAGGTTAAACCGGAAGACATTGATAAAACTGCTTTCAGAACGAGGTATGGACACTACGAATTTTTAGTTATGCCTTTTGGAGTCACGAATGCACCAGCTGCATTTATGGACCTTATGAACAGAATTTTTAAACCGTACCTTGACAATTTTATTGTTATATTTATTGATGACATATTGATTTACTCCAAGAATATAGAAGAACATGAACATCATCTGAGACTTGCCCTACAAACCTTAAGAGAACAGAAACTGTATGGTAAACTGTCTAAATGTGAATTTTGGCTTGACCATGTTATGTTTTTGGGGCATGTTGTTAGCAAAGATGGAATTTCTGTTGATCCGCAGAAAATTGAAGCTGTAGTGAACTGGCCTAGACCGACAAATGTGACTGAGGTCCGAAGCTTTTTGGGATTGGCTGGATATTACAGAAGATTTGTCAAGGACTTCTCCAAAATTGCTCTACCATTGACTCAGTTAACTCAGAAGGGGATATCATTTGCCTGGACTGACCAAAGAGAATCTGCTTTCCAGGAGTTGAAAACTCGATTAGTGACTGCACCTGTTCTGACCTTACCTTCAGGTACGGATGGCTACACTGTATTTAGTGATGCTTCTCATAAGGGTTTGGGATGTGTTTTAATGCAGAATGGGAGAGTAATTGCCTATGCTTCCCGTCAACTGAGACCGCATGAAAAGAACTACCCGACCCATGACCTGGAACTTGCTGCAGTAGTATTTGCGCTGAAAATCTGGCGTCACTACCTGTACGGAGTGACATGTGAAGTATACACCGACCACAAGAGTTTGAAATATTTCTTCACACAGAAAGAACTGAACATGAGACAGCGGAGATGGCTAGAACTGATAAAAGACTATGACCTGCAGATTTTGTACCATCCGGGAAAAGCCAATACCGTCGCCGATGCATTGAGCCGAAAGTCAATTGGAAACGTAGCATGTTTGCTTACCGGACAGAAAGAGTTGCTTTGTGACCTTGAAAAATCTGAAATCGAAATTGTTTTGCGAGAACAAGGTGGAACCTTAGCTGCTATTTCTGCCCGACCAGCACTGATTGAAGAGATTAAAGAGAAACAGCAACTGGATGACTTCTTGAAGAAGATCATCGAGGAAAGAGAATCCAAACCGAGACCGGGATTCAAATTTGAGAATAGTGTACTGAAATTTCAAGAAAGACTGTGTGTACCGAATGATATTGAACTGAAAAGAAGAGTTCTGCAAGAAGGCCACAATTCGAAATTGTCTATCCACCCGGGGAATACGAAAATGTATCAAGACCTGAAACAGAATTTCTGGTGGCCAGGAATGAAGAAAGAAATCGCCGATTTTGTATCCAAATGTCTTCATTGCCAACAGGTCAAAGCTGAACATCAACGACCTGCCGGACTATTGCAACCCTTACCCATACCAGAGTGGAAATGGGAGCATATCACGATGGATTTCATCGTTGGGTTACCTCGCTCCAGAAAAGGTATGGATTCAATTTGGGTCATTGTTGATAGACTAACCAAATCTGCTCACTTCTTACCTGTCAAGACAATCTATAATGCGGACAAATTGGCTGTTATCTATATTGATGAAATTGTAAGACTGCATGGAGTGCCTGCATCTATTGTTTCTAACAGGGATTCAAAGTTTACGTCGAGGTTTTGGCAAAGCCTACAGACTGCACTGGGTACTGAACTGAGATTGAGTAGCGCCTATCATCCTCAGACAGATGGCCAGTCAGAAAGGACCATCCAAACTCTGGAGGATTTACTGAGAATGTGCGTCCTTGATTTTCAGGAAGACTGGGAAAGCCATTTACCCTTGGCTGAATTCGCCTACAACAACAGCTACCATTCGAGTATTAGCATGGCGCCCTTCGAGGCATTGTATGGCAGAAAATGTAGATCTCCAATTTGCTGGGCAGAAGTTGGAGACGGGCCTTTGCTTGGGCCCGAGATCGTATATGAAACGACTGAGAAAGTGAAACTGATACAACAGAGACTGAAAACTGCACAGAGTAGACAGAAGAGTTATGCTGACGTCAGAAGACGAAACAGAGAGTATGAAGTGGGTGATCACGTATTTGTGAAAGTGACACCGATGAAAGGCCAGACTCGTTTTGGAGTCAAAGGCAAGCTAGCACCGAGATACGTCGGGTCATATGAGATTATTGAGAAAATCAATCCGGTGGCGTATCAAGTTGCGCTTCCTCCTGAAATGGAGCACATGCATAATGTTTTCCACATTTCGATGTTAAGAGATTACCTCCGGGATCCTTTCCATGTAATAGAGCCTACTCGTATAGTGCTGAGTGATGACTACACTTACGAGGAACGGCCCATACAGATTGTAAACAGACGGATCAAGAAACTGAGGAACAAAGAGATCCCGCTAGTGAAAGTTGACTGGCAGAACCATGGTGGTATGTATGCCACTTGGGAAAGGGAAGATGACATGGCTAAAAGATATCCTGAACTGTTTCCACTGAACCCTGTTTTCTTCCAGACTGAAGGTAACTCGAGTTTAGAGGACTAAACTCTTTATAAGGAGGGGAGACTGTAACAACCCTCATACTGTTTACCGATTAATGACTGATTAACTGCTAATTACTGTTAACCGAGACTGATTATGACTGATAGTTGAACTGATTAAAGTACTGAACTGACTGACCGAAATTGAAACTGAATTGAATGAATACATCTGTTTGAATTGCATTCTATCTGTTGATTGTTTATTTTATCTGTTTGTGTTTGAGCGTTTAATTGAAGGCCTTATCGGCGGCCGAATTAGTAACCGATTGATGTTTTATGAGCGTCATAATTAATGTAATTTTATGGTATATTTATTTGAAAATTGATTAGGTGTGATTAGATTAGATTAAAATAAGCTAATTAAAGAGTTAGACTTAATTACCTTAATGCCACTTAAGTGGCCCACTACTTGAATCATCTTTGAGCCTCATTACACTCATTCATACACATTCCATCAGCTCATTCCTTAGACTCAACCGACCAAGATAGAGAGTGAGAGAGAATTGAGTGGATCTTGAGTTCATTGGTAGAATTGCTTGAAGATTGAAGTGTGGATTGTTAATTTGAACCTCTAGACTTGCATTCAAGGAACCTAGGTATGAATTTCATCCTTTTGACTTGTGTTTAAGTTGATTCATGCATGGTTCATGTCCAATTGTAGAGCTAAGTCATGAATTGGTTCATTAATGGTGAATTGAAGCCCAATCTTTGCATGCATGGTAGTATTGTTGGATTTTGAGTTGTTTTCATGGCAAAATGTTACATGCATGTTCATGTCTTGAGTGTAGCCCATGATTTCATCATGTTTTGAAAAGAATTGGCTCTTTAGAGCATCAAATCGAAGCTTTGAAATGGTTTGAATTCATGCATGTTTGCATGTTCATCTTGTGCTTGAAAAATGGTTTAAATTGAGTTTGAATTAAACACCCTTGGGCTTTGATTTCTTAAAATTGAGCTTTAAAACATGTTATTCTATGTGTTTATAAATGTTTTCCAGAAAATGGGCCCAAGAGGATTGGTTTTGATGCTTTTGAGCTTGGTTTTGAACCTGGAGCTCGAATCTGGGATTTCCAGATTTTAGTCGTCCGCTCGAGCGGGGGGGAAGTGCCGCTCGAGCGGTAAAATCGAGCTTCCAGCATCTTGCACTGTTTTACAGTCCGCTCGAGCGGAGGATTGGGCGCTCGAGCGGAGTCATGTCTCAAGCTCGAGCGGGCGTCGAGCGGGGATTTCACCCATCTAGTACTTTTACAGTACGCTCGAGCAGGGAAACCTGAGCTCGAGCGGGACTCTGTTTTTCTGAAAATCCTGAAAATGCTTTTAAATGTGCATCTTTGCATCCTCATCCCATTCTAGGCATTCTTAAGCCTAGTTTAAGGCATCTTGTTGAGGATATAGATGTAGAACACACCGAGGCATTAGGGATTAAGTTGTTATCTTTCCCAACTGTGTAGCTTAGTGTGTTCAATCTGTTAACTGTGTAGGGTTGGCGACTGGGGAGACACGCTCTAGCATACTGTAGGCCGAACTCTGTGAGTAACGATTGTGTAAAGATATGTTCACAAATGATTATTTTCTGAACAATTGAACTGTACTGTTTTCTGAACTGATTACTGTTAACTGAATGAATGTATGTCCTATATTCTGAACTGTATTGTGGCATCCTTAGCACCTACTGTTTACTGTTACTGTTACAGAGATCTCTGCCGGTTTCCTTGTTGGAACCACTACTGTTTACTGACTGATGGCCATCATTACTGTTCGGTCTTTAAGACCTACTGTTTACTGCTATGCTAATGGATGTACCACATATGACTGAATAACTGTTTTGACTGAAAGACTGAAGTATTGTTTAATGAACTGATTTCATTACTGTAAGGACATTTCATTCATAACCTCTTTACGCATTATGTTATTCACTGGGCTTTAGCTCACTATTTATATATATATGTAGGTGCTCAGCCACCAGACCGGAGCTAGGAGCGTGGGTTAGACTCCAGTTTTGTCAAGCCAGCCTATGTGCCTCACTGCGAGGTTCCGAGCCTATCGTGTTAAGGCTTAGGGGTGTTTTACAATTCCCCCTTCTGTACCGTCTGCTGTTCTGTATAGACTGAATGTTTACTGTACTGTTATCAAGGGATTAGGTCCCTGTACTGTGTGACCGTAAATTTTGTATAGACTGTACTGTTTGTATATGTGAATGCATGAAAAATCTTTTTGGCATATAGACTGACACAGCTCAATGGACATTATTCATTTACTGTATTGGCTTCCGCCAGGCCCTGTACTCTGTTTTACTGTGTTACTGTTCTGCAGGCCTTTGGTAATCTCGGATTATTGGCCGGTTACGGTGCTAAACCCATAGGGCCGGGTTTGGGTCGTGACAATATATGTGAGCGAAAAAGTGATTCAGAGAGATGAGAGAGAAAAAGTGATCGATTGATGTACAATAGAGAAATAAGTAATTTTGAATTTTTTTTGAGAAAATTTGTAACCAAACATATTTTTAGAAATTTTATTCCAAAAACATGTTTCAAAACACAAACCAAACATGGCTATATGTTGCATTTTTCAGCAACTTTTCCGAATAATTTTTAATTTTTAAGAAAAAAAATTTGAAGTAAGATTGTGAAAACCAAACGAAATGTGTGGGTAAAAATTTGACCACACTACCCGCTTAGTAATCAACTGGAAAGCACTGGCAGAATAGATGGCTTCAGCTAACCTGTAACAGAAAGAAAAAGGCTCCGGCGGTGGTTCTTCCACCCGGGGGCACTCCGACGATCAAGTCAGTATTTCTCTCAAAGATAATCAAGTGCTAAACTTAATGCTCAAAACATAAATTACGTACCTTAGACCCACGGGGGTGCCTCTCTTTTATAGTTTACTCAACCCAAGTCCCACTAGAAGCATGACTTCTATGAACTCCAATTTAGTGCTTACTTTGGATTCTTTAAGAGATAAAGATAAACTCCCTAAGAGTTTTATCCTTATCTTGACTAAGTCTCCTCTTTGTCCTAGGACTCTTGTCCCCTATCCGCTTATCTCGAATTCCGATATCTTCGGAGGTAACCTCGGCAACTCCGAGATCACCTCGGCGTAACTACCACGATACGTGGCACCTCGGTTGACACGTCGGTGCCACCATGCCACGTGTTGGTACTCAGAAAATATATCCCCACAACTGCCCCCTAGGTTCTATTACCTCGGCATTCTGAGGTGAGGGAACTTATATCGATATTCCTTTTTGTATATTTGGCTCAAAAAACTTTTTAGCCGAGATCATTCATTTCAGGCCGACGTGTTCTCTTCGGAGAACAAGAATTCAAATGAATCCCTTCATGCGTATGAGCTGTCATACATCAATTTTCAACCGTTTTACTCATGCGTTATATCCTTATTGGCCCGTGTCCGTGACGCGCCTGTAAGCCGTCTTTCCTCCGTCTGCGCCGTCTGACGCACGCGTTCCCCCAGGCGCAATAAGTGCCCTATTTTGCCGCCGTTTCAAGTTTTTGATAAAACCTTTCTTTCTGTCTTCTCTCCTTTACTTTATGCATTCGAATTTCTGGCTCTCTCTCTCTCTAAACTTTCTCAAATCCACCATTGTTCTAACTCTAAGCTTTACAACCGTCTTCATTCCTCCATTTCAGCGAAGCGTTCGCCGTTCTGTTGTGTCTGCAATTGTTGCCCTACCTCGGCGACTTTCATTCCGGCTCCATTTGTTCTGGTAAGATTCTGTTCCTCTTATTCCCAATTTCTTCTATGCGCTTTTGTTTACTTGCTGCTATTTTTGTTTTGTTCAAACCTTGGATTGTTCATCTGGATGTGTTTGTTCCATGATTTTGTTCATATCTTGAACACTTGCACTATTTCAACACTTTTCTTGCCACTGTTCTTGACTTGTTTACTTCTGTATTTCTTTCCCTTTTGAGAACCATACCTCTATTCGTTGATTCTGAAACATCATTCTGTGTTTGTTTTCTGTTTTTTCTTTCCAGATCTCTATCTTTAATTCTTGCTTTTCAATCTTTGCCTTCATAGTCTTAGGTTTGGGATTTGTCTATAGAACCTTTAATTTTTAGGGAAAACTGAAACAAACCTTATCAGTCCTTACCTAGGGCTTTGCCGAGGTTCCAATAACCCTTTAAGAGCGCCTTCTTTCTGAAACCTAGCCTCCTGAACTTAGGCCGACGTTATGGGTATGTGGAGACATAGGGTAAACACCCCAACCAAACTCGAATACTTTAGGCAGGAGTTCTCCATCCCTGCCGATGTTCACCTCAGGCTAGCTGGGGATGACGATTCCATCATGCCCACAGATCATACGATGCCCTTTCCTATTGTAGCCTTTACTGAATGCGGACTTCGGCTTCCACTTAATCCCCTTTTTCGCGAAGTTCTCCACTACTATAGGTTGAACCCTATGCAACTTGCCATAAACTCTTATCAAGTGATTTTTGGTATCATCGCCTTAGCTAGACAAGAAAACGTTAGAATCACCCTTGCCGATATACAATATTGTTATACCATGTGTCCGCTTAACCTGAAGGAAAAAGGTTACGTCTACTATCTCAAGCCGAGGTCCACCGAGTTCAAAATTGTAGCCGACCTCCCAGACTCTAACAAGGAAGCCGGGGATGACTTTGTTATTGCTTCGGGAAGTTGGGAATTTGGCCCAGACGAAGATGTTCACCTCTACCCTCTTCCTCGAACAGTTAAAGAGGGCAAGGGTAAGAGCCCAGCGTCAATACCTAGTTGTTTCTTTTCAAGTCTTCAAAACTTTGTCTGTTTCTAATGTCTGTTTGTTTGTCCTGCAGATCTTCATCAGCCACCAAAAAACTTTCGCCAATCATACTTCCCAGGCAAAGACCTGAAAAAGCTCCTAGATCTTCCCATCCAGAGGCGCAAGGCTTCACTGGTGCTGAACTTTATTCCAACATACAAATCAACTCTACCCGACGTCCCAAAAAGAAAGAAGAAGAGCCTATCTCCTCCTTCTGCTACTACTCTTCAAACAGCATCAACATCTCGGGCTGACCAAGAGTCAACCTCTGATCCAGCCGGCCAACCATTAACTTCTGCCCCATACCTAATCCCAATACCAGAAAGAAAACGTCGGCGAAGACTCGTAAAAACTGCCGAGATGGTTCGCCCAAAGCCTGTCGCCCAAGATCTCCTGGCCGATCTTCTAACCGACGTCGATGCTGTTCCGACACAACCTATGCCCCCATCGAAACCAAGAAGAACTAAGAAGGCCCAGCCTAAGACCAAGGCTACTGAGGTTGAGGCTGAGGATGCTCTACCCATCTCCAAGCTAGCTGAAAGCAGCAAATCTCAACCTTCCGCTGGGAAGAGGCGTGCAGAATCCCAGCCATCAGAATCTACTCAACCCAAGAAGCCGAGGTCGTCGTCTGCGACGACCTCGGGGTCCAAAAAATCTGATGTTCCTTGGGCTCCCCAGATTACTCTGGAAGATAGGCCCATAATGACCAATGAAAGCGCCGATGACATTAATGTCGGCGTTGCCCTTACTACGGCGCTGCTCCTTCCTGGTGATTTGGAGCGGAATGCCGGGTATAGTGAATATGAGAACTATGCCCTAATGCTCCAGCACTCTGTTCAAGTAAGCGTTCCTGCTTAGTACTTTTTCTTCTATTCTGTTTTGTACTTAAAAATATTTTCTAACACTTCTGTTTTCTTTCAGGCCATCCAGCATGCCCACTCATTTTCAATGCAATCTTTCCAAAATCGAGAGAAGCTGGTCGACCTGAGGAGGGAGGTTTCTTTCCTCAAAAAGGAGAATAAATCTCTTGAATTAAAGATGAAAAAATTAGAGGATCAGGTCGAGGCTGCCACCAAAGCCCAAACCTTAGCCGAGGAAAAGGCTGAATCTGCTGAGGCCATCAAGACAGTTGCTGAATCCCAAAAAAAAGAGGCCGAGGCGAGAGCGGCCCAGGCCGAGAAGGAACTTCAGGAAGCCTTGGCCACAAAGGAAGCTGAAATCAAAGAGGTTGATGAGAAGGCATATGTTCAGGGCGTGGCCGACGTCACTACGGATTACAAGCTTCAAGTTAGGCAGGCATGCAACAGGGGATTTTCCCTTGGTTGGATGTCCCTGATAAAAAAACTTGATCTCCCTGTTGACTCGCCTTTCCGCAATGCTAATGCTATTCCTCTCCCATTTCCTCCTCTTCCACCTCCAAGTCAGGCCGAAGAAGAACCTGAGTCTGAGTCTGAAGCCGAGGATGAGGATAACAATAATGATGAGGCCTTGGTGAGGAAATCCAAGGATGCTGCTGAAGCCAAGTCCTTTCCTTCCACTGAGCAGGTCATCAACTTAACTCAAGATGAAGAGGATGGTGAGGTTGAGAAGGTGTCCAAGGAGGCTGTTCCAGGGCAGCTATCATCCGACCTTCTTCTGGCTGAAAGAAGTCTTGATAAAACAATAGTAGAGATTGACACCGAGCTGGCGGCAGAGAAGGTTGCCGAAGTGGTTTCGCAAGAAACTTCCGAGGTCCAGACCCAAACTGCTCCTAGGTCTGAGGAATCACAACTTTGATGTCTTTCTTTCTTTTGTACTTTGTACTTTGTTTCAATTTCTGGAAGTTGTAAGCTCCCTCTTATGGCCGATGTGTGTATACAACTGCAACTGTTTTCCTCTGAATGCTTCAATTTTTATTTTCTCTGGATTACTTCTGTGTGATTCTATACTTAGCATGTGTTGCACGCCTTTCATATCTTGCCACCTTTGTGCAATCTTCTCAGGGTAACATACCTCAGGTATAATAACTACAAGCTTTACTTCGGCAAGATACTGTCATGCAAACTTGTCATAGATTTTAACAAGTATGAAACATGTACTACTCAATGTTAACTTTGCAAGCTTCTTCTCAAATTTCAACAAGTACGTAAACAGTGATCTCGGTCTAACCTACTTGTAAATTGCTACAAATTTCAACAAGTGTTAACATATACTGTAAACTGTTCTCAAGTTATAAGTGTTAAATAATAATCTACTTGTAAATTGCTACAAATTTCAACAAGTGTTTAAACAATATACTTAGCTTTTACTTCAACCTGTAAATTGCTACAAATTTCAACGGATGATCACATGTTGGCTTAACAGCAGCTTGTAAATTGCTACAAATTTCAACAAGCGTTAAGCATCTTCCTTTGGTTTAGATAACCTATATATTGCTATAAGGGCTTAAGCAATAACCTCGGCTTTACTTCAGCTTGTAAATTGCTACAAATTTTAACAAGCGAAGAGAAGTAGTAATCTCGGCTTAATTTCAACTTGTAAATTGCTATAAATTTCAACAAGTGAAGATAAAGAATCAGTTTAATTCCAACTTGTAAATTGCTACAAATCTCAACAAGTGAATTAAGGAATAATCTCGGCTTAACTTCAACTTGTAAATTGCTACAAATTTCAACAAGTGAAGATAAGGAATCAGCTTAATTCCAACTTGTAAATTGCTACAAATTTCAACAAGGGAATTAAGGAATAATCTCGGCTTAACTTCAACTTGTAAATTGCTACAAATTTTAACAAGTGAAGATAAGGAATCAGCTTAATTCCAACTTGTAAATTGCTACAAATTTCAACAAGTGAATTAAGGAATAATCTCGGCTTAACTTCAACTTGTAAATTGCTACAAATTTTAACAAGTGAAGATAAGGAATCAGCTTAATTCCAACTTGTAAATTGCTACAAATTTGAACAAGTGAATTAAGGAATAATCTCGGCTTAACTTCGGTTAAGCATCATCTCAGTTTAACCAACTTGTAAATTGCTACAAATTTTAACAAGTGGTAAACGCATTCTTGTTCTCCCTACTCCCAATGTGAACCTGAGTTCTACTTGGGTTCTCATTATTCATGTCTCCAAAGAATATGTAATTTTATCAGTCATATGTGTTGAAAGAACTCTTAAAAAACTTTATTGATGACATCGGCCAAAAAATAATGCACATCTAATGATAGAAAAATTTCAAATTACAAGTGTTCCAAGGTCTTGGCAGTGCTTTGCCCTCGTTATCTTCAAGCCGATAAGCTCCATTGCCTAATACTGAAGTAATTCTGTAGGGTCCTACCTAGTTTGGGCCAAGCTTGCCCTCTCTGGGATCCTTCTTGTTGCCGACGACTTTTCTCAAGACTAGGTCGCCGACTTGAAATTCTCTTGGGTTAACCTTTTTGTTATAAGCTCTGGCAAGCTGTTGCTGGTATACTGTTAGTTGAATTGCAGCTTTTTCTCTTCGTTCTTCCAGAAGATCCAGATCTCGGGCCAAGAGTATGTCATTGGTGCCATTCTCTACTCCCTAGGTCCTGATCCCTAGGATGCCGATCTCTAATGGGATGACTGCTTCTGTGCCATAAGCCATGGCAAAGGGGGATTCCCCTGTTGATCTTCTCGGCGTAGTCCGATATGCCCAAAGCACGTTAGGTAATTCGTCTACCCACTTTCCTTTTGCTGCCTACAGCCTCTTCTTTATTCCATCCAAAATTACTTTGTTGGATGCTTCTGCTTGCCCATTACTTTGGGGAAAACTTGGTGTTGAAAAGTAATTTTTGATCTTGAATTTCGCACAAAAGTTCTTGATGAGTTTGCTATCAAACTGTGTTATGTTGTCGGCAACTATTGCTCTTGGAATCCCAAATCTGGTGATAATGTTTCTCCATATAAAGTTCTTGACGTCCACATCTCGGATTTTGGCAAGAGGTTCTGCTTCTATCCATTTTGTAAAGTAATCTGTTGCCACCAACAAGTATTTTCTCTGTCCAGTTGCCTGGGGAAGTTTCCAAACCAGATCCATGCCCCATTGGGCAAACGGCCAAGGGCTGGATACTGGGTTTAGGTCAACAGCTGGCTGATGTATCAAAGGTGCAAACTTTTGGCATTGTTCACATTTCTTTACGTAGGCTTCAGCATCCTTCTGCATGTAGGGCCACCAATACCCCTGGGTAATGGCCCTGTGGGCTAATGATTTGCCCCCAGCATGGCTTCCACAAATTCCTTCATGAATTTCATATAGGAAATCTTCAACCTGTAAAGGATGTACGCACCTTAAAAGTGGTCCAGTGAAGGACCTTCTGTAGAGGTGTCCATCTTCTGTCAGATAGAATCTTGCCGATTTCAGCCTGACTTTGTGTGCCTCCTTACGATCTTCTGGCAGCTTTCATTTTTTCAGGAATGCAACAATTGTATCCATCCAGCTTGGCCCCATGTCCACACACATTGCTTGCTGCTCTGTGTTCTCTTTTTCTATGCTCGGGCCCGACATATAGTCGATCATAATTGTCCTTGTTTTTCCAGTCTGTATTGAACTTGCCAGGTTAGCCAACGCGTCGGCGTGGGTGTTGTCATCTCGGCTAACGTGGAGTAGTCGGCAGTTCTGAAATAGGACTGCTAATCTGATGACCTCTTTTGCATATGCCGACATCCTTTCGTCCCTGGCTGCAAATTCACCTGTGGACTGGTTAACAATAAGTTGTGAATCACAAAAAACTATTACCTCATCTGCTTCTGCTGCTGCTGCCAGTTTTAGCCCTGCATTTAATGCTTCGTATTCAGCTTCATTGTTTGAGGCCTTGAACCCTAAACGGATGGACTGTTCTATTATTTTTCCATCTGGAGATATCAGCAGTACTCCTGCCCCTGCGCCTTGTCGGTTTGAACTTCCATCGACAAACAGTCTGAATGAGTCGCCGATGTAGATGCTGCAGGGTCTGAGTTTTTCCTTCCTTTGCTCTTTGGTCTTTGGCTGAGATTCTCCTTGCTTGCTGGGACAATGCTCATCCTGGCTCAACGGAGCCCGATGTTCGGTGGTTTCGGGGGTGAATTTTGCCACAAAGTCGGCCAGAACTTGGCCTTTAATCGCTGTTCTCGGCCTGAACTCCAGATCATACTGACCTAGGGCTACGGCCCATCTTGCTATCCTTCCTGTTAAGTCTCCTTGCTGTAATAAGGACTTCAATGGATGCTCTGTTAAGACCACAATTTTATGTGCCTGAAAGTAATGGTTCAGCTTCTTTGAAGCCATTACTAAGGCTAGCATTAATTTCTCCAGTGGTAGATACCTTGTTTCTGCGCTGGCCAGAGTTTTGCTTACATAGTAAACAGCCTTTTGCTCCCCTTTTTCTTCTCGGATTAGTACTGCACTGATGGCGTGTTCTGAAACTGCCAAGTACAAATATAGTTCTTCCCCTGGTTCTGGATTGGAAAGAACCGAAGTCGTGGTCAAGTACTTCTTTAGGTCGGTTAAAGCGGCCTCGCATTCTTCTGTCCACAGAAAGTCTGTGGCTTTTTTCACCAAGTTGAAGAAGGGTCTGCATTTATCTGAGTTTCTGCTGATGAATCTGTTTAGGGCTGCGGCCCTTCCGGTAAGCATTTGAACCTGTTTTGCCGACGTCGGGCTCTGCAGCTCTAGAATGGCTTTGATTTGGTCTGGGCTGGCCTCAATGCCCTTTCTCGTTACCAGATACCCTAAAAACTTACCTGATCCAACTCCAAACGCGCACTTTGACGCGTTGAGTCAGAGCCGATATGTTTTGAGTATATAAAAGACCCCTTTTAGGTCGGCAAGATGACCCTTAGATTCCTTGGTCTTCATGACCATGTCATCGATGTAGACTTCTACCGTTTTACCAATCAGGTGTTTGAACATTTTTGTTACTAACCTTTGGTAAGTTGCTCCTGCGTTTTTCAACCCAAAAGGCATTACCTTGTAACAGTATAGTCCTTTAGGGGTGATGAACGCGGTTTTCTCCTCGTCTGGAGGGTACATGGCAATCTGGTGGTAGCCTCTGTATGCATCCAAAAAACTCATCCTTTCATGCCCTGAAGTTGTATCTACTAGCTGGTCAATCTTGGGCAGAGGAAAGCTGTCTTTGGGGCAGGCTTTGTTGAGGCTGGTAAAGTCTACACAAACCCTCCATTTGCCGTTCTTCTTCTTCACCAGTACTGTGTTGGATAGCCAAGTTGGGTAGTGAACTTCTCGGATGGCCCTGGCCTCCAAAAGTCTATCTACTTCTTCTTCTACTGCTTCGACGTGCATCAACGTCGATCTTCTGGCTCGTTGAATCACAGGTTTTGCCGACCTGTCGACATTCAGTTTGTGGCAAGTGACCTCGGCGTCAATTCCAGGCATCTCGTAAGGTGTCCAGGCGAACACCTCAATGTTGGCTCTTAAAAAATCTTCCAGTTCTCTTTCTTCTTCTTCGGCTAAGCCTGAGTCGAGAAGAAAGAAGCGTTCTTCGTCGCCCTCCTGGACAAGGATTTTCTTTAGTGTCTCTTCACTTTTTTCTGTCGGCTCCTTGCCGACATCTTCTAGGACCTCCATGTCCTCGTCTTCAATCTCTGCCTCTTTTGGCTTTCGAATGCTGCAAGTGGTCTTCATTGCTGCCATGGAGCAAGTTTTTGCCTGTAGTTGATCTCCTCTGACTTCTTCAATCCCATGCTCTGTTGGGAATCGTAGTAGTTGATGCGATGTTGAGGGAACTACCCCCATTGCATGCAACCATGGTCTTCCTAAGATGATGTTATATGGTGAGGGTGTGTCAATCACCATAAATTCTGTCCTGATCTTTTTAGTACCAGCTTGTACTTCCACACTTGCTGCGCCCAGTGGCCATGTTGGCGTTCCATTGAAGCCGACCATAGGGTTGCTAGATTGTTCCAAGTCGTCAAGGTGAAGGCCCAGCTCCTTGTAACATCGGACGTACATGATGTCACAAGAGCTGCCTTGATCTATCAGGATACGTTTCACTTGGCATTCCCCAACCTGGAGGGATACTACCAAGGCATCATTATGCGGATGTTGGACCAACTCTAGGTCGGCTTCAGTGAAAGTTATCATCGGTCCTTGGCATTCTTCAGGCCGAGGTCTTTTGTATCCGACCTGGTTCACGTGCTGCAGGTGTTTTACTTTTTGGGTTTCTCCCCGTATGTCGCTTTTGTTCACCTTTGAGTGGATTACATTAACCACCCGTGGTTCTCCTGCTTGTGGTTGCTGTACTGGGGGAGGCGGTGCTGCTGGTGCTTGAGGCAATCTCGCCTGTTCCTCTCTTGTCTTGGCCTCATCAATAAAGTCCCTTAGATGGCCTTGCCTTACCAAATCTTCTAAGTGTGCTTTTAGGGCTCTACAACCTTGAGTTGGGTGCCCTTCTTCATTGTGGTAAGCACAATGCCTACCAACGTTTCTTCCCATGAATTCCCCTGGTACTCTTGCTGGAGTTCTGAAATAGGGTTGGTTTCGTATTTGATCCAAGACCTTATGGATAGCGATTCGGAACACCGTCGTCACTGCCTGTTTACCCTTCAATTATGTTTCTTGTTTAGTCGGTCCGTTATTACCTCGGCCTCGCTTCGGCGAGCCGTCTCCCTTCTCCTGCTTCATCTCTTTGTTTCCCGACGTATCTTCCTCGGCTCTGGCGTACTTCTCGATTCTCGCCATGAGTTCCTCCATGCTTTTTGGCAATGTTTTTGCCAAAGACTTCCGTAGTGGGCAGTTATCTTTCAGGCCGTTCTTTAAAGACACAACCGCCACTTCTTGGTTGCATTCGGGTATTCGATTGAACACCTCGTAGTACCTCTTCGCGTAGGCCCTAAGGCCTTCTTCCTTGGTGATTCTTAAAGCCATCAGGGCGTCGACCCTTAAGGGCTGTAGTTTGTTTGTTACAAACCTGGCCACGAACATCTCGGCCAGGCCTTCCCATGTCTTTACGCTTCCTTTTGGTAGTTTATGGAACCAATCAGATGCAATTTCCCCAAAGGATGAGGGAAATACTTTGCAGAGCAACGGCTCGTTCCCACTGTATAATGCCATTGAGTTCAGGTACAGTCTAACATGAAAGTTGGGATCTGACTTACCATCATAAATTTGGAACCTTGGCATACTGAATCTTTTTGGTGCTTCAAATTTGTCCAGTTCCACCGAGAACGGTGTTCTCGGCTTAACTGGGGATGTCACCTCGGCTTCAACATTCTGCTGCCTCCTTTTGAGGTAATCCCTCAAGTCTTCCTTACTCCTACCTGGAGCTCGGCTATCTCTGGACTTCAATCTTTTTGGCACACTACTTTCGGCCTCGTGGTGGGCCCGTTTCGATCTTTCTCCATGGGTTGTGTCAAAGCAGAGTGCCTGCCCTTGAACATGCCGATGTTCTTTAGGTCCTGGATCCTTCATTCGATGTGTCCTTCGAGACTCTTCTTGCATTGGCTCCTCTCGTCCGTCTTCCTTGGAAGGTCGGGGTAAGTGCCTTTCACTCCTGGTGTGCTGAGGGGCTTCGGGGATTGCTTTCCTTCCTCCCTTCTGGATGTTAATTGCCGGCATCGGCGTATCTTGCAGCGGGTATGGTGGCTGCATGACATTGTTTTGCATCATGAAGTTGACCACTGACTGTAGGTCTGCCAACTTGTTTGCCAAGTCTTTTACTTTCTCATCTCTCCGTAGGCACCTATCCCTCCATACCTGAAGGTTATCTTCGTTATAATACTTGCTTTGGTCTGTTCACTTCGAAGTACCGCCCTCCTGGCCGACGTCTTTCTCTCCGTGACCCTGGTCATGATTTTCTGTACTGTGGTTATCTTCTTCAACGTCAAGATCGATTGGTCTACCACTCCTAGCAGGAGTGTCGCCCCCAATGTTTTCCCTCTGTCCGTCACTGGCTATCTATTCTTCTAAGATTCCCACAGACGGCGCCAAAATTGTGTGGGTAAAAATCTGACCACACTGCCCGCTTAGTAATCAACTGGAGAGCACTGGCAGAATATATGGCTTCAGCTAACTTGTAACAGAAAGAAAAAGGCTCCGGCGGTGGTTCTTCCACCCGGGGGCACTCTGACGATCAAGTCAGTATTTCTCTCAAAGATAATCAAGTGCTAAACTTAATGCTCAAAACATAAATTGCGTACCTTAGACCCACGGGGTGTCTCTCTTTTATAGTTTACTCAATCCAAGTCCCACTAGAAGCATGACTTCTATGAACTCTAATGCAGTACTTACTTTGGATTCCTTAAGAGATAAAGATAAACTCCCTAAGAGTTTTATCCTTATCTTGAAGTCTCCTCTTTGTCCTAGGACTCTTGTCCCCTATCCGCTTATCTCGGATTCTGATATCTTCGGAGGTAACCTCGGCAACTCCGAGATCACCTCGGCGTAACTACCACGATACGTGGCACCTCGGCTGACACGTCGGTGCCACCATGCCACGTGTTGGTACTCAAAAAATATATCCCCACACTAAACATGGCCAATAACATTAATTTTATTTATTTATTTATATGACTAATAAATTTTTGATAAAAAAGGAATCATATGATATGAATTAAAATCTTTAAAGGATGTAATATAATTATGTCAAATTTATGAGACTTTCTATATTTTTTTAAAATTTCAAAGGAGATTAATATAATTTACATATAAAAAAGAGAGAGAAATAAAAAAAAAAAAAATCAAAATTAGGAGAAAAAATTAAATGAATGGTGAGAAAAATATTAAATGAATGGTTACAACTACATGGTGTGCGGATCACTGTATGTTATTAGATGATAGTATCAGGTCTCAATGATGAGGTGTATTACCATTACGTCTCAATGATGAGGTGTATTACCATAGAACCCTGCGTGAACAAGCTCGGTACTATTCGGTAAGAACTCGTTTGAATTTAATTTGTTAAATTTTATTTAGTCCAAGTTTGAACTTATTAAAATTTTAATGAACAAGTTTAAGCATATTAAAACTCAGTTTGTTAGTTCAGCTCATTTAATATTAATTTATATAATAAAATAAATATATTATTTATACATTTAAAAAATATAAATAATAGCTAAATTAATTTATAAGTAGATAATAGTTAACTATGAATAATGCATTTATATAATAGTGGTGATATATATTATTATCTTGTTAAGATATTAACTTTTCTTTTAATATATTTATATATATTGTATATATAATTATATAATCAAAGTTTTAACTGTAACTTTAGTTTTATACGCAAATATGAATTTATAATTTGTTTGGCTTGATAAGATTTGTAATCAATCTCGAGTTTTGTTCGTTAAATTTTTATTGAACTCGAGTTCAAATTTAGGGTTCGTTTGAGATGTGCGTTAGCTTTTTAATTTTTTGGCTATTTTAGCTCGGGGCAAATAAGTTTTCTTTGGAATAAGTTTTTTGGTTTTTTTAATTTTGTTAGAGAAAAAAATAAAATAATTATGGTTTAAAGACTAAAAAACCTATTTCTTTTTTTTTGTGATTATTTTAACCAAAAGGGCTTGGCTTCCCTCAAATCCCAGATTGAACTGGAGGGTGCTGTTGGGCTTGTGAGGGCCCACCACTAGTCTCGTTTTAATAATTTGAACCGTGCAATATGTAGAACTCATTGAATACTATATACTTGTATAAAATCACGTTGATCGGACATCGATACCTACGTGATCAAAAAAGTTTCGTATAAAACAAATGGATGGTGAAAAAATAAATGGTTGACAGAAAACTAATCCGATGAGATAGCTATCGATATCCGATCAACGTGATTTTTTTATAGGCATATAGTATTTGACGAATTCTACATATTGAACGGCTCAAATTATCAAAAACGAGACTCATGGTGAGTTTTCACAGACCCAACAACACTCTTCAATCTAATCTGAGACTGGAGGAAACCCATTGCCTAATCAAAAAATCCCATTTTAATTTATGTCAAACGAAAACTCAAACTTATTAAAATCTTAATAAATAAATTTAAACATTTAAACATTATTTAAAAATATAAGTACACTTATTTTATTTGATAAGTATTTTTTTATAGAAAAATACTTGGGAACACTAAAAGGGAGCACTAGAAGGCGCACTAATGATGTGGCAGTGGGTCCCGTCCACTTTTTATGCCTTGTTTTTTTTTTTTAATCATTCCCAATACATTAGTGTTATTAGTGATGTATTTTTTTAGTGGTTTAAATCATTATTGTTTTTTATATGACATAATTTGTCCATTTCACACTTGGAACCGTTGCAGTGGATCAAAACGACAGCGTAGTGAGTGCAGATATCAGGTCTTATCCACAAGGCTTAGCCAGAAAAATCTCAACTCGAATCCTCTCTCATCCACCCAAACATGGCTCTCACCATCGGAGGCGGAGGTGGTGGCGCTGCTGGCACACTCTATGGCCGCACCACCACTTTCAACCACGCCGGCGATCGGTTTCTCCGCCGTCCAATCCTCCTCCCACCATCAAACCCTCTTTTTTGGTCTCTTCAATCCACATCACGAAATGACAACAACAACATAGTTCCAAAAGCAGCCAAGAAGATGTCCTCCAGAACAGGAAAGTTCGACAGCAAGAACAAAAGGAGCTTGAATACAACAACCAAAGAACAAGAAACAGAGCAAGGAGAACAACAACAACGGACGGTTCAGATTGAAACTGATGGGAGTAGTGGTGGAACAGGGGTCGTTGATGGAGTTGGTGGTGATGATGGGTATTTCTTGCCGGAGCTTCCCGGTTTAGAGCAGGACTTCTGGGAGGGGCCTCAGTGGGACACTTTTGGATTTGTCGTGCAATATCTCTGGGCTTTTGGCATTCTTTTTGCGGTCTCTCTCTCTCTCTCTCTCTCTCTCTCTGTGACAATTTTTGTTTATTTGGTTGTTCATTAGTGTTTATAGTGACAGGGTTTTGGGTAAAATTGGTCCTTTTTATGATTATTTTTAGGATTAATTGGTGAAAAGTACACAGTTATGGGCTATATGTTATTTGGTCCAAAGTTTATTTTTTTGTGACAAAACACGCATTGAAAAGTCTCTAAAAAAGTTGCCAGGGGTTGGCAGCCGCTGCTGGTGGCGATGAGGTGGATAAATAGGTGATATTGGACAGATAGGTAGATAGGGGACATGAGTAGTTGATATTTTGGACAAATAGATAGATAGTTGACACGTATATAGATATGTGAAGATGACATTTGTACATGTATGTTACATTTTTTAGACAGATATGTGTCTTTTTGGACGTATAATGTCTTTTTGGTCTAAAAAGATTTAAGCGATTCAATAGTTTCGGAAGTGGACCTCTGGTTTAGTGCCCTTTGAATTATAGAGTCCAAAGAGAGGTTTTCTGAATTGGGTTTCAATTTTTTCGAATGTACATATGAATTGGTTTGCCAATATAAAGTGTAAGAGATACCAATTGCTTGTTTGGTCTAATGCTATGAAGTTAGTGCTAGGAGGTCAGGGGCAGAGCCATGATTTTTTTCCATGTTTGGTAATTGTAAATATTTTGAAGCACTAAATAGGCCATTTTAATTAGAGAACTGATTGAGATATTTTAAATCTGAAACCTATGTATGTTAATGTACTTAATTGTGCAAATTTTAAAAATATCTTAATCAGTTCTCTTTCAGTGTTAATTAGATCTAACACAGAAGTATGAAATGCTCGTCCTACATTTGGGGGCAATTGCTCCCACTCTCTAACACAGAAGTATCAAATGCTCATCCTACCTTTGGGGGTGAAAAAATGATCTATCACAGATAAACTAGTAATTTTCAAAAGTCATTGGGGGCAATTGCTCCCACTCGTTTCAATGTTGCTTTGCCCCTACAGGCAACTTTAGAGACTATAGAGCATGTTTGGTATGATGGAAAGAAATGAAATGGGAATGGTTTGAGAGTGAAAATGAAATACAAGGTTGAATGGAATGGAATGTTTATGTCCATTTCCAGTTCCGTTCCATTGTTTGGTTGCAAACATGGAATGACATAGAAAGAGGACGATAATTCTCATTCTTATAATAAGTTTTTATTATTTATTTATTTTTTTAACAAGCTAGTAACAAATAAATTAAAAATTTATATAAATCATGATAGTGTTGATAGTTGTAGTCTTGTAGAAGTGATAGTGTGAGTTGTGATAGTGGTGGTATCGGTGGTGATTATAGCAGTGATAGTAAGATGATGGTAGTGGTGGTGATAGGTTGTTGTGGCGTCATTGGTGGTCGTAAGGTGGTGTTGTCGTTGTGATGGTGGTGGTTGTGGGGGCGGCGGCGGCCAACGATAGTAGAGTGGTGGTTCTTGTGATGGTAATGGTGGTGGTGTGATGTTTATGAAGGTGGTAGTAGTGGTGGTAAGGTAGTGGTTGTTGCGGTGGAGGCAATGGTGGTAGTGGGAGCGGTGGTAGCAGGGTAGTAGTCCTAACGATGGTAATGGTGGTGGTTTTATGGTTGTGGTGGTAGTGGTTGTGGTAGTAATGGTGGCGTGGTTGTGAAGGCGGCAGTAGTGGTTGTGACGGTAAGGTGGTGGAATGGGTGGTAGCAGAAGGGAATAGAAGTGGTAGTTAAATGATTATATTTTTTTTAAGTACCCCAAAAAAAAAAAATAATAATAACAAAATTTTATGGTGATTCCATGATGGAATGGAATAACCATTCCTTAGGTTGGAGGAAGAAATAGGCATTCCCACATTTTGTTAGAATAGTCATTCCAATGGCTATTCCCACTTAGATAAGACGTATCAAACAAGAGAAAGGGAATACAAAGCTAGAATGGACATTCCATTCCAGCCCATTTTATCATACCAAACGTGCTCTTAGTTAAGAGAGAGTTGATATTGGTTGGTTGTTCAAGGCTTAGCCCTCGACTAGGCTAGCATTGATGAAAAAATGACAAAATAAAAACTTCTCCCATCGCATCATTAACTGGTGTAGGATTAATGATCTCAGCCGAGCCAGTCACAAAGGTTGGTATACTCAGGGTGCTTATTCCCCAAAAAAATCAAAAAATCAAAAGAGTTAAATATTTGTAATGATCTTGTTCAGTAGATGTCAATCGAAACTGATGTTCCTTCCACTTGAATAGCTAGAATTATGTATAATGATGGTCATGATCACCATGTTTTGATTGAAATGGAGAATGACCAATCAATGACCATCTCAATTGGGATAAAAAATTATGATGGGATGTTGACCCTAGTCGCTGTTTTTTCAAAGAGCCTATTCGTACTTTCAGACCACATTTCCCATCTTACAACTAAAAGCCATTTTGGGTGAGCGTATCGTCTTAAGAAGACTTCAGTAACATGTTTTCTATGCCTAATGCAACATTTCCCAAATCTTTCATGAAGGAAATAGGCTCTTTTGCATCAGCAATTAAACATCAGACTTAAAGCATAGAATTCCTTCTTTGCATTGACTGTTCTATCTGCAGCAGCATGCTTAGTTGACAAGTCCATACCAATGTATATCAGCTGATAATATATTGATATGTAGCATGACAAAAAATTTGCTAAATGCCCAAATTTTGTCTATCCAATAATATTAAGGTTTTGTTGCTCCTTAAATTATAAACTAGTTTTCTGATATAGTAATGAAGATATGTCGTAGGATGCATTGAAAATTTAGGAGAAAAGTCTTATAGATCATGTAATAGACCATCTGGATAGAAATGCTACAAACTCACAAATTATTAGATGTTGTAATCTTTCATCATTCTTTGAGGTGTATTGATATGATTTTCTGTATTTTTTCCTTATTTTGTCAAAGTTTTAAATATCAAATCTGTTACGAATAATTGAAACGAAATTATTTCACCAGCATGGAGTTTTCTTATAATTTACTATTGCAATCATTGCTATTAATCATGTTCTCAACCTCAACCATCTAAACTCTTGCAAAAAGTCTATGTTAAAGTCAGAACTTTTTTTTTCCTTCAAAATTTCAACACACAACCCAACAACATTAAAATGTTGAAGACAATGTGGCTGAAAGGATTGAAGATGTGCTGAAAGCTTATGGAAGACCACCTTTTCAACATATAAGACACTGAAAAGTAGAATTTAAAATTCCAAATTGATTTCTTTAACTGTCACTATAATCTATGAATTTTGTTAATAAGGTTAGGGAAATGTGTTTTTCCCCCCACTTTCTTACTGCTGCTGATAAAATTAAACTTCTCATATCGACATTTAGGTATGACAGTACTTATATGATAAGTGTCTCTATGTAAAAATAAATAAATAATTAAAAGAAGAAGGTTTTAGTGTATCAGTAGATCAGGTTATTTGGAGCTTAAAGGACCTTTATTTATACTGTTGTTTATGATCCGTACTAATGAAGAAAGTTTGTGCTAACTTTCTGAAACATTAACTGTTTAGTCTTAAATTTTGATGTAGTGAAGAGTTTATGTCAGTACCCCCTTCTGCTATTTGTGCATGTTTGCATTCTTTGGCACTCTCTGACATTGATTTTTAAACTTTATTAATTGCAGCTAATTGCATGTGGAATTGCTGTTGCCACATACAATGAAGGTGCAACAGATTTCAAGGCGACTCCTGCATACAAGGAATCAATTCAATCAAGAGAGCTTTTAGAAGAACCGGAAGGGTCTAACTCTGATGTTTTCGAGTCCAACCCAACTGAGGAGGCACCTAGTTTGGAATAGCCATTTAAATTTTGAATCCAAACTTCACCTTGTAGTCATGATACAATTCCGGCAAAAGGAACATTTCAACTATAGTTGTTGCCCTCGGTTTGTAAGGTAATGATAAGTGCTGTAACTAATTCACTTTTCGTTGTTTTACTCTTGTTATGTGAGATATGAGACGTAGGTATAGCATAAGATTGTTGGTAGAAAGTAAACTAAAAAGGAAATATAATCAATACTATATCTATCAAAGTAGTAAAATCTTATTACATTACCAACTCATAACTCTGTTCTTCGATATTAAATTAAATTCACTCGACAAACTAAACCTAAAGCGAAGGGATTATGATATAGCAGACTATATATAGTGGTCTATGCAGGACTCAGCAGTATGAATGCTATTACAGCGACCAGCATGACCGTTTGACCTTTTATCTTCAACTCTGTGCCATCACTACGGCCAAATCCAAAACCCATGATGTTGGTTCTAGGTGCCACAGTGACCACAGGAGCGGCTGAAATTCTCAGAAAACAAGCAAGTGGATTGTAAATAAACCAGGACCAAAGACTAACAGTAGTTCTTAAAGAATCACAGAAAAACATACAGCCTACAGGTACTCAACACAAATTTATCCACATAAAATTTGTGTTTGTTTGTGAATCTTCTGTGTGAGTAACATATTTATTATTTGAAAAAAACTTGTGTAATGCTTTTTAAATTGTGGAATTACACTCCAAATTCATTCAACTTTTTAATTTATATATTGTCTATCCAATTGCATTATACACGAATTATGGAATATGATGTGTTTACTTACCAGCTATGGAGGAATTGGGGTGTGTCCCAGAGGGGCCTTGAGAAACAGGTGAACTGGGAGGCATAGGCACCCCTTCAAAGAAGCCAAACAAAGAATCACAAACGTGTTATACAAAATCAATTGTAAGACCCAACTTGCAAATATATCTAGACACTGTCCAACATTAAACTTTGTCCACAAATTAGGCCCTATTTGACAATAGTTTAGTAAATTGATTTTCGACTAAACAAATTGAAAGAGTAAAATGCGTGTTTCCTTTTTTGCTAAATTAGTAAGGGTAATAAGGTAGTTTTTCACAAAAGAATACTAGAAAGCAATTGTCATACCCTACCTTAAGGTCTATTTATTTTGGGAGAAATTTTATTCTTCTAGAATACTTATATATATATTTTTTTATTTATTTATAAAATTTATGTGACAGTAGTCAATGGATCTTCTCCTTCAAAGCAAGAAAATCAAGTTTGTCATATTATTTTATTTGTATAGCATTACTCTTTTTTTTCTTGCGGGAAGTTAATCTATGCCATGGTGTACCATGTTTGGAAAAGTTGGCTAGTATAATATAATACCTGAACATGTAGAGAAGTCAACTTGGAGGTTGCAAAGAAGTGGGAGCTGCAGAGCAAGTGTAGTATTGATAGGAAAAGAGCTCAATGCTGTGTCATTCAGCAAGAGGCATAGGCAACCTGGTTGCTGGTTGTACAGCTGTCGGAGGTTATCACAACATGGCTGCGCCGGCGAGGGGACAGTCCCCTGCACGAATGGCGCACATGGGACCAATAGCATCAGGCGTGGCGTGCAATCTGCGACAGTAGGGCTCGATGGCAAGATGCCTAGGTTTTGGGAAAGAGTGGTTGATGGGAGGCCAGTGAGAAACAGAAGAACTAGAGAGGTGGTTATGGCAATGGGAGAGAGGGAGTGAAGAGAAGACATGGTGGTGTGTTTGCTTCTTCCTTTTTATTTTTTATTTTATTTTATTTTTGTGTGTGTTGGGAGATTAGATAGATGTCTAAGAGTAGTTTGTTTTAGATGAGAAGAAAATGTACTAAGGGTGTATGAAATAGATGAAGATGCATTGTTCTAGTGTGAGCTGCTCCATGCCTAATGTGTGTAATTCCAACACACACTTTCTACTTTACTGGGTAAATTACATTATTGGTCCATTTAGTTTGACAAAATTTTACTTTGGTCCCGTAGTTTCAATTTTATTTTAATGTGATTCCTCCATCAATTTTCATTAATAATTTGAACAAAAAACAACACGTGCGAAATTAAGGGGACCAAATTGTCATTTAGAAAAGATAATAGTGACTGTTGGTGTGTAATTTATTTATTTTTCTTTCTTGTCTTAAAATTGCTAAAATTTTCACGTGAGTTGCTCGTGGCATTTTTCCATCAGAAGAGCTAACAGCAATTAACAAAGGGCCAGATTGAAATGCAATTGAAAGCGTAGGCTTAAATTGATGAAATTAAAACTAGACTGACTAAAATGAAATTTCACTCAAACTAGAGGATTAATAATGTAATTTACTCTTACCTTTTTATCTTGTACACAACTAGCTTCTTGTACTTATGGGTCTGCAAAATGAGATTTGGACTTGTGGATATAGAGTGTATATGAATGAATAATTCTTTGTTTTTTTGGTAGAAGTAACTTCTATCAATAAATATGAGATATATATATTTTTAACAACATGAGTAATTCTATTTACTATGCTTGAAAAATTGTCCCAAAGTTTATCAAAAGATTGTCACATCAGCGTGTGGGCTCTAACCGTTATTAAACACACTACAAACCGCGAAATTTATTCAAAATTTAAATTAAATGGATGAGATTCATTATAGGTGTGGGACACAATATATCAAGTCTTCATCTACACCATACATTTATTTTCTTGGCAATTAATATATATGTATTTTTTGATAAAAATTTGGATAACTTTTTTGGTAACTTATAATTAATACATTTTTTAGATTTTGAAACGAGACTGTTTTGGTTTTATACAAACAAACAAATTATATATATTAAACAATTGATGTGGCACTGCCATACTATTATATTAGATTTTGTTTCAAATTTTTAACTTATATGATTGCATGATACATTTGTGAGTAAAAAAATAAAATAAATTATACAATTTCACTATGACAGAGTTTGCCTTTAACGGCGATAACAAATCGCCGTTAATAAGTATAAAATTGTCACAAAACCTTTAACGGTGGTAAGACGACAAAAAGTGAAACCGTCATCTATATAAGTGTCGGGAATAATTTAAAGGTGGTAATGTTACCGCCATTATTAATAGCGGCGGTATCTACGACGGTTATTAACCGCCACATAAAAAATCGACGGGTATGAAAATTAAAGGTGGTTTGTAGAACCATCGTTTTACGAGGCTTTTCCCAATATAAGCCTTTTTTACATTGTATTTCCAAAACTAGGCCAACTTCTGACGGAATTCCAAAACTAAGCTAAAGCGCCATTACTATTCGCGCTTTTACTGTTAGGAGCGCAAAAGTAGATGAACAGCAAAATCGCTATTACAAATAGCGACTTTGATTAAGAAGTCGCTGTTACGAATAGCGTTTTTAGGGTTAATTTTTTTCCCAAGGAAAACGCTGTTAAGAAAAGCGCTTTTTACACAAATTTTTTTTGCGAAAAAAACGCTATTGCTAATAGCGCTTTCACTGTACATATAATTTTTTTTTTTTTTTTTTTTAGAAAACGTTATTTCAGATACAGCAATGCTACAGACCCCCACTGGGGATGACCCCCAGTGACCCCCAGTGCCACGTGTCGGCCTGGGGTTGGCTGAAAACTCAAAAAAAAAAAAAAAAAAAAAACTATTTTTTTTTTGGACCAATGAGAGCTGACCCCCAGTACCCCCACTGGGGGTCCAAAGCTTTATTCTTTCAGATAACGTTTTTACTGTTGAGACATTCACCAAAACCAACCCACCTCTGACACACGCACACACCCACGCACACCCAACCCACACTAAGCATTGCTTTTAATATAATTTTTATATATAATAATAAATTATATAATTTTTATAATTTTCGTAAATATAAATCATTTTTAGGTTATAGATGGTTTGATTTATAACACGTATGTAAGGGTAAAAAATTTTGTAATCAAAAATAATTTTTGCAATTTTTATAATCAAAAATAATTTATAAATTACCAAAAATAATTTATAATACGTATGTATTATAAAAAATTTTATAATAATTTATAATACGTATGTATTATTTAAATCTTTACATTTTTTATTTAAAATTTTTTACAGTAAACCCATCTTCACATTTTATAATACGTATGTATTATTCAAAAATAATTTATAAAAATTTATAATTAATACGTATGTAAATAATTTAATACGTATCTTCACATTTACATTTACAGTAAACCCATCTTCACATTTACATACGTATGGTTTAAGGGTAAAATTTTTGATAAATGATAAATCAAACCATCCATAACCTAAAATAATTATTATATATTTATTAATAATTTATTTAAAGTAAATAATTTATATATATAATACATACGTATCAAAAATAATTTATTTAAAGTAAATATATAAAAATTATATATATAATACATACGTATTATATATAGTTTATTTAAAGTAAATACATACGTATTATAAATTATTATAAATTTTTTTATAATACATACGTATTATAAATTATTTTTGGTAATTTATAAATTATTTTTGATTATAAAAATTGCATACACTATTTGATTATAAATTATATATAATACATACGCTATTTGATTATTTTTTATTATAAATTTTTTTAAATACATAGGTATTATAATTTTTATATATTTACTTTAAATAAATTATTTTTGATACGTATGTATTATATATATACTTTAAATAAATTATTAATAAATATATAATAATTATTTTATAAAATAAATTATTAATAAAAATTATTGATTGTAAAATAAATTGATTACTTTATAAAAATTATGGATGGTTTGATTTATCATTTATCAAAAATTTTACCCTTAAACCATACGTATGTAAATGTGAAGATGGGTTTACTGTAAATGTAAATGTGAAGATACGTATTAAATTATTTACATACGTATTAATTAGAAATTTTTATAAATTATTTTTGAATAATACATACGTATTATAAAATGTGAAGATGGGTTTACTGTAAAAAGTTTTAAATAAAAAATGTAAAGATTTAAATAATACATACGTATTATAAATTATTATAAAAAATTTTATAATACATATGTGTTATAAAATTTTATTAATAATTTATTTTATAAAATAATTATTATATATTTATTAATAATTTATTTAAAGTATATATATAATACGTACGTATCAAAAATAATTTATTTAAAGTCAATATATAAAAATTATATATATAATACATACGGATTATATATAATTTATTTAAAGTAAATACATATATATTATAAATTATTATAAAATTTTTTTATAATACATACGTATTATAAATTATTTTTGGTAATTTATAAATTATTTTTTATTATAAAAATTGTAAAAATTATTTTTGATTACAAAATTTTTTACCCTTATATACGTGTTATAAATCAAACCATCCATAACCTAAAAATGATTTATATTTACAAAAATTATAAAAATTATATAATTTATTATTATATATAAAAATTATATTAAAATCAATTCTTAGTGTGGGTTGGGTGTGTGTGGGTGTGTGCGTGTGTCAGAGGTGGGTTGGTTTTGGTGAATGTCTCAACAGTAAAAATGTTATTTGAAATAACGTTTTCTAAAAAAAAAAAAAAAATTATATGTACAGTGAAAGCGCTATTAGCAATAGCGTTTTTTTCGCAAAAAAAATTTTGTGTAAAAAGCGCTGTTCTTAACAGCGTTTTCCTTGGGAAAAAAATTAACCCTAGAAGCGCTATTCGTAACAGCGACTTCTTAATCAAAGTCGCTATTTGTAATAGCGATTTTGCTGTTCATCTACTTTTGCGCTCCTAACAGTAAAAGCGCGAATAGTAATGGCGCTTTAGCTTAGTTTTGGAATTCCGTCAGAAGTTGACCTAGTTTTGGAAATACAATGTAAAAAAGGCTTATATTGAGAAAAGCCTCTCGTTTTACTGCCGTTAATGAAACCGTGGTTAAAGACTAATTCTGGTGTAGTATTTATTTGTTTAGGTAACATTTCTTTATATCAATACAGTACTTGATACAGTCCACAGCATCAGATTAATAGAAATCATGCCCCAAATTGCTTGGATTTTATGTGAACAGCTTTGATGATTGGAATACATAAATCAAGTTTACTAACTATAATTGCAAAAAAGAAAATGATAGTCAATTACCTAAGGAATCATGAATTTGGATAGAAATTTTAAAAGGAAAATGAAAAAAAAAAATTTAAATTGTATTTCATTCATATTTGCCTTACATTTTCAGTTTTCCTTTCAAAATTTATGATTTAAGCACACCCTAAAAGTCAAGTTTCCAAGATTGATTCAAATAGGTTATTTGAAAATTTTGAAGTGCCGTTTCCCCCAAGAAATTCATTCAACTTTTTTGTTTGTAAAAAATGATTAAATATGACATTTCTCGTCATTTTAGAATAAAAAGTTACTTCAAGAATAATGTTAGAGATTCTGAAAATTCTATCAAAAATTTTACCAAATGTCTCACATGGGTATGGGTCCTATGTGATTCTCACACCCATATAAAATATTTAGTAAAATTTTTAAGATCTCTAACATTTTTGTTACTTCAATTCTGCTTTAGACAAAAAAACTAGTCACAATTTTTTATTTATTGGCATCAGTGAATTCCAAGCAACTATTCATTAGTAGTGATGCGATATGGACCATCCATTTATATGACAGTTTACCACCATCCATTTATATGACAATTTACTTGAAACCCACATAAACGAATAGTCCAGATTTAGAACTTGTCCTTCATGACACCCAAACTCACAAAATTATTATAAAAAAAGGAAAAAAAAATTGAAATAGCTGGAATTAGCCATACAAATTTCTTGAGTGGGAGAACTCTCAATCCATATTTGGCTTCACGTTTGTCATTTCACATATCTTACTAGATCATTATATGTTTTTCTGTCATTACAATATTTTTGTATATAATTTATATATTTATCTATTCCTAAATTCTTTAAATATATATACTTATTTGAGAATTTCAAGTTACAAAGTCTCGAGATATAATTCTATATATTTTCAAACAAGGAATAGAGAAAATTTCATATCAGAAAATCTTGTACCCATGTAAGTTTATGCACCACACCCCAGGGTGGTTTTGTCACTCCCAAACATCAAAGTACAAAATTGACAGTGTGTGTATATAGGGATGACAATCCATTGAAATTTTCATACTTTTGTATATTTGCAAAGAGATCCACCTAGGGGTATTGTAGTCACTTTCTCAAAAATAACAGCTAAGGTGCCCATCATAGCTTTGCAATTTGTTCATCTGTACAAGTTCCCTAGCCGTTATCTAACACAACCAACAAATCAAAAAACCGTTTGTTTCCCGGGAAACCCTCCCAACCCTAGTCCCTAAAAGAAAACACTAGTCTCCTCCCACTTTCTCAAGACTCTTTCAACCCATTTCAAACATAGCCCCCCCTACAATTCCTCACCATCAGTCCTCTCCAATATTCTCCCAAGTCCAACCTGTATCATCCTTTCTCTACCTTTCTTTTCTGTCTGTCTCTAAAATATCTTCTTCTTTTTTTTTTTTTTTTTTTTTTTCAGTCCCCAAAACCCCCCACTCCTTTTTTGCTCGCCCTCCGGGCCCACCCCCATCCCATATTCTTCTTCTTCTCCCTCCCTCCCTGTCTCTCCATCTAATGGGGAACTGTTGTTCCCATGGCGACGCCAATGATCCCCCTGACAACAATGCTGGCAAAGCCGAGGGATTAGGCGATCAGATGGATGAAAACAATGCCGGTCCCACCCAATCTCCACAAAATTCAACCACCCCGCCTAAAAACACGCCTCCCTCGTCCTCCCCAAGTCACAAGCCCTCAAAGCCTGCCGCAGTGGGGCCTGTTTTAGGCCGGCCTATGGAGGACATTCGCCAGACGTATACGATTGGAAAAGAGCTTGGGAGGGGACAATTTGGTGTGACTCATTTGTGCACAAACAAGGCAACTGGGGAACAATTTGCTTGCAAGACAATAGCAAAGAGGAAATTGGTTAACAAGGAGGACATTGAGGATGTTAGGAGAGAAGTCCAAATTATGCATCATTTGGCGGGACAACCAAATATCGTGGAATTAAAGGGAGCGTATGAGGATAAGCATTCGGTACATTTGGTGATGGAGTTGTGTGCCGGAGGTGAGCTGTTTGATCGGATCATAGCCAAAGGGCATTATACTGAACGGGCTGCTGCGTCGCTATTGAGGACCATTGTGCAGATTGTCCACACATGTCATACAATGGGGGTTATTCATAGGGATCTCAAGCCCGAGAACTTCCTTTTGTTGAACAAGGATGAGAATTCGCCTCTTAAAGCTACTGATTTCGGTCTATCCGTCTTCTACAAGCAAGGTTCTAGTTTTATCATCCTTGTTTCTTAATGTTTTTCTTACATTATGAGCTATTTACCCATGAAATTTCAGTAAATATCTAATTTAAAATGGTTTGGCTATCTTTTGTTAATTTAAAAAATATATTTTTTTGCTTGGTGAGGAAAAACCAGGAAATGAAATGACACAATTTATAGAATGAATGAGAAAACTTGGTAGGGTGTTGAAATTCTTAAACCATGGTTTTTTTTTATATATATATATTTTTTAACATATTCTGCTTTAAGTTGATTTTGGGATAATCTCTGTCTTCTCAATTTTCTAAAAATTGGAGACATGTTTCTAATCTAATTTAGATTATATTGTGAATTTGTGATGTGTGCACAAAGACGAAATGTTACAGTTTTTAAGTTTCTTACAAGAAATAAATTTGCGTTTAATGATTTCATCACCTAAAACACCAAAATGGTTGTAAGAAGTAGAAATCAACTTAGTTACCATACAAGAACAAAATTTATTGTAGATGAGTGTACCATTAAAAACAATATAAACTTTTTCCAAGCGCAAGTGTGCAAACTTTCCAAAGGATAATGCTTTTCAGTTTGCCATAACTTAACAGTTTTCTTCACTAAACCCCTCTTTTTGTGGATATGATGTTGTTTTTCTAATGAATGTTTCATTTTTCTCTTTAATTTGAAGACTTTCTGACCTATCTAACATTAAGAAATGGCTACCTTCGACAGGAGAACTATTCAAAGATATTGTGGGTAGTGCCTATTATATCGCACCTGAAGTGTTGAAGAGAAGATATGGACCAGAAGTAGATATATGGAGCATTGGGGTTATGTTATATATTCTTCTATGTGGTGTTCCCCCCTTCTGGGCTGGTAATCATTTTCTTTTCTTTTTTTTTTTAAAATTTATTTTTAACTTGTCTCAAGGTTTATATATTGAGAGAGTATAATTGATTGATAAAAACGAATTGACAGAGTCGGAGCATGGCATTTTCAATGCAATCTTGCGTGGCCATGTTGATTTTACAAGTGATCCATGGCCTTCAATTTCATCCGGAGCAAAGGATCTTGTGAGGAAAATGTTGAACTCCGACCCCAAGCAGAGGCTGACAGCATTCCAAGTTCTAAGTTAGCATGATTACATTTCAAAAGTTATTGTTTCAATACATGTCGTCGTTGAAAAATGGAATACTTGTGTTCTAAATAAGCATAATTTTGTGTTTCAGATCATCCATGGATTAAGGAAGATGGAGAAGCACCTGATACACCACTTGACAATGCTGTTTTGGATAGACTCAAACAGTTCAGAGCAATGAATAAATTCAAGAAAGTTGCTCTTCGGGTATGCCAAACTTCTCTCATTTTAAACAGTAGTGATCTTGTTTGTTAGTTTGAATGGTAAATATTCGTTTCATTTTGATAGTTCAGAAAGTCTCACGTTCTCAGTTTGTATAAACAAATCATGACAATAATAGATGAATACTTAGGTCATGACAATGCAATTAGTGAGCTTGGTATAGAATTTGGTGCTATTGTAAGCATGTGTTACAGCCATTAGTCTCTCAAGACTAAGCGGTTAATTTTAAACTCGTAACATGTTCCTTATACTAGAATCATGTAAAACAACATCATCCATCCCTAAAACTTTTCAAAATCATCCTTCCCTACAACATTCAATTTTGTTATGGGAAAATGCTAAACTATCAGAAATTTTATACAGAATTTACTAGGATGATGTAGCAGTGACATATTTGCAAAGTTATGACCATAATAATCCGAATAATGTTTTTAAATGAATGGATACCATTATGCCACATCATTATAAATAGTAATTCTGTAAACTTTTTCTATTTGTATATCACTACTCTCTACTAGCTATGTCACAAGCACTGGCACTAAACTGCTTTTAGATCAGTTGGCTCCATTGCCCAATCCTTGGCACACGAGATTAGGAAAGTTCCGTTACAGTTTAATTTTCTTGCAACGGTTAGGTTATTGCTGGCTGCCTATCAGAGGAAGAAATCATGGGATTGAAGCAAATGTTTAAAGGCATGGATACTGATAACAGCGGGACAATAACACTAGAGGAGCTGAAACAAGGACTCGCGAAGCAAGGGACAAAGTTATCCGAATATGAAGTCAAACAGTTGATGGAAGCAGTAAGTTCCCAAAAAAAGAAAAAAACCCTGTTAATAAAAGTTTTGAATTCCATCGTGTCATTTTTTATTTTATGTTTTTAATTTTATGCTCTATTTTTCCAAAATAGGCTGATGCAGATGGAAATGGGACGATAGACTATGACGAGTTCATTGCAGCAACAATGCAATTGAACAGAATGGACAGAGAAGAACATCTTTACACTGCATTCCAATACTTTGACAAAGATAATAGCGGGTAGTTATGATGATGACTGGCAATGATCATGCCAAGAACAATCTTGATATCCTTATGATTACATACTAGCATTATATAAAATTGTTTACTATTTGTATTTTTTTCAGGTACATTACCATAGAAGAACTACAACAAGCTCTTCGTGAGTTTGGAATCAACGATGGGAGGGACATAAATGAAATCATTTCTGAAGTTGATGCTGATCATGTGAGCAAAAAATTAGAAAAAAGAAAAGAAAAAGCTGTATTTGATGAAGCAAACTAATGAACAACTTAATACTTGCAGGATGGTCGGATTGACTACGATGAATTTGTGGCCATGATGAGAAAGGGTAACCCGGAAGCAGCACAAAACCCCAAGAAAAGGCGCGATGTATTCGTTTGATTATGCTTTTCTGTGACAGCAGAGGAGTAAATATAACTATTCTATGTCACCAAAGAACTTTTAATGGTTGGATGGTGAGAAATGGTGAGAAATTTCATGAATTTGATTATAAAAAGAAAAATTCATGGATTCCTTGTTGTATTGTGTACATTACATATTGCAACGGAAAAAGATTGGAAGGGATATATATAGGCAAAATGATAAGAGGCTTAACAAGGAATTTGTATCCATGTGTTTGAAGATTATGAGGTTTTATGGTGTTCGGTTTGTTATTATCATTCTCATTTTTTTAACACTTTAATCAGGTGTGGCTTGGAAATGTTTAGGAATCAATGGGGGTTTTTAAATGTATCTATTCTTGTTCAATATTTATTAGTATAGACATTACTATGTATTATTATTGTAGACTTTAATGGCATCTGGTTATATTAATCTATCTTAATTACCATGTGTTGTGAACTTTGAAGGTGTTGAGTATACCTCCTTATTGGAGTGTGGGACCCAATTGATTTATTAAAAGAGTTTTAATTTGGCTTGGTTTAGTATAATATATTTTTATATATTATATTTGTGGAGACCCAATCCAATTTGGAAACAAGTAGGTTTGATTACAAAAACCCTAGATTCACAATATATATATATATATATATTGTTTATGTTTTTTTTGCTTGGTGGGATTACAAAGGAAAAAGTGGCGGCTGCTTACAATTTTCGGAAACAGTGCCGAAAATTGAATATTTGGTTCAATTTCGGTTTTTTGTGAAGCTCAATTTTTGGGGCATCTTCGGTTCTGATTTGGTTTGTTATTTTGGGTCTTCTTCAACTTTGGTTCAGAAGATTTTGGTTCTTCTATTTGGTGAGGTCTTTCCTCTTTGTTTATTTGTGATTATTTGGAATTCACCTAAGGGTGATTTTGTGAGACCATTAGTGTCTCGTTTGTAATCGTTTGGAATTATTTGGTTGATAGTGGAATCGGATTTCGATCCCGTGGACGTACCTCACATTGAGGGAACCACGTAAAAATTCTTGTGTTGCCTTTGATTTAATTTTTCCGCATTAGTTTTTATTCCCATTGATTGATTTACTTGTGGGGAATCACATCGATTTTCCCTAACAACTGGTATCAGAGCTTACGGTTTATTTGGATTTATTTATTTGTGTAAATCAATGGAGGGGAATGTGGGTCGCATGTCTAGCTTCAATGGAAGTAATTGGGTAACTTGGAAAACTAAAATGGAGGACCTATTATTTTGTAAAGATTTATATGGACCCATTGAGGGTGATTCTGGCAAACCCGAGGGTATGAAAGATGATGAATGGAATAGGCTTAATCGAAAAGCCGTTGGTGTTATCCGTCAATGGATTGATGACAGTGTGTTTCATCATGTTGCTACTGAAACTTCAGCACATGATTTATGGAAAAAATTAGAGGGCCTTTATGATAGGAAATCAGCCACAAATAAAGCTTTTCTGTTTCGTAAGTTGGTTAATTTAAAATATAAAGAGGGCAGCCCTATTCCGGAACATCTGAATGAAATAAAGAGTATTGTTAACCAACTTGCTTCTATGAAAATTATTTTTGATGATGAGTTGCAGGCTTTGATGCTACTTAGTTCTTTGCCCGAAAGTTGGGAGACTTTGGTTGTGACCGTCAGTAATTCAGCGCCCGATGGAGTTGTCACAATGGGCCAAGTCACTAGTAGCCTGTTGAATGAAGAAACTAGAAGAAAATCAGCGGGTTCCTCTCATTCGGAAGCATTCGTTGTGAGAGGCCGAAGCAAAACAAGGGGGAGAAGTAAGACTCCTCATGGTCGTGATCAAAGCCGTGACAAGTCAAAAGATAGTTCTTTTTCAAAGAAAGATATTGAGTGCTATTATTGCCATGAGAAAGGGCACATGAAGCGGGAATGCCGAAAGCTCAAGAATAAGGAGAAAAGGCGTGACAAAAGTGTGGACAAGAAGCAAGAAGACACAACGGCAGTTACTACCAATGCTGATCTCATGGTCGTTTGTGAAGATGATTGTATCAATTTTGTGGGCCAAGAGAGCAATTGGGTGATTGATTCCGGTGCTTCTTTTCATGTGACTTCTCGAGTTGATTTCTTCACTACCTACACCGAAGGAGATTATGGTTTTGTTCGAATGGGTAATGAAGGTTTGTCCAAGATTATTGGTATGGGTGATGTTTGCTTGGAAACAAATTTGGGCTGCAAGTTGTTGCTTAAAGATGTGAGGCATGTTCCCGACATTCGCCTCAATTTGATCTCTACTGGGAAGCTTGATGATGAAGGCTTCAACAACAAATTTGGTGATGGAATATGGAAGCTCACAAAGGGTTCCTTGGTGGTGGCTAAGTGTAAGAAGACTCATACACTTTATTCGATGCAAGGAAAAATTTGTAAAGGTGTTGTCAATGCACTTGAGGAAGATACTTCTACTGAATTATGGCACAAGCGGCTTGGCCATATGAGTGAAAAGGGGCTGCAAGTATTGTTCAAGAAAGAGCTTCTACCCGGTTTGAAAGGTACACATCTTAAAACTTGTGTTCATTGTTTGGCGGGTAAACAACATAGAGTTTCTTTTCATAAAAATGTTGCTTCTAGAAAAGAAAATGTTTTGGAGTTGATTCACTCGGATGTTTGTGGTCCTTTAAAAGTTAAAACACATGGTGGTGCACTTTATTTTGTTACTTTCATTGATGATTATTCAAGGAAAGTTTGGGCTTTTTTACTAAAAACTAAAGATCAAGTTCTAGAAGTATTTAAGCATTTTCAGGCTATGGTTGAAAGAGAAACAGGGCAGAAATTGAAGAGCATCCGATCAGACAATGGTGGTGAATATATTGGGCCATTTGATGAGTATTGTCGCAACCAAGGTATTCGGCACCAAAAGACAGTTAAGAAGACTCCTCAACAAAATGGAGTTGCCGAGAGGATGAACCGCACAATTGTGGAAAGAACAAGGTGTTTGCTTTCACAAGCTAAATTGCCAAGATCCTTTTGGGGTGAGGCGTTGAAGACAGCGGTTGACGTGATCAATTTGTCTCCTTCCTATCCTTTGAATGGTGATGTTCCAGAAAGAGTTTGGACCGGTAAAGATGTATCTTATGAGCACTTGAGAGTGTTTGGTTGCCGAGCTTTTGTTCACATTCCAAAAGATGAGAGGTCCAAACTTGATAGCAAGTCAAGACAATGTATTTTTCTTGGCTATGGGCGTGATGAATTTGGGTATAGATTGTGGGATCCAGTCGACAAGAAAGTCATTCGAAGCCGTGATGTTGTGTTTCTTGAAGACCAAACAATTGAAGACTTTGGCAAAGGTGATCAACCGGAGCCAAAAACTAATGATCTCATTGACATGGATCCATCTCCTTCATCTTCAGTTGATGATGAAAACGGGGGAGATGTGCAGCCACCTATTGAAGATATAGAGGATGATGCTAATTCTAATGAAGCTGAGCCAGAAATTGAGGAAGAGTATCCAACTCAAGAACCACCACCACAACTTGAGTTGAGGAAATCTACAAGGGACCGACAACCTTCAAGAAAGTATCCTCCCAATGAATTTGTGTTGATTTCTGATCAAGGGGAGCCGGAGAGCTACCAAGAAGCAATTGAGCATGCAAAGAAAGGTGATTGGAAAAAGGCCATGGAAGAGGAGATGAATTCCTTACTTGAAAACCAAACTTATGATTTAGTGAAGTTGCCTAAAGGGAGGAAAATTCTGAAAAATAAGTGGGTCTTCAAATTGAAGAATGATGGCAAGAATGTGAGGTACAAGGCACGTCTTGTTGTGAAAGGCTTTGGGCAAAAGAAAGGCATTGACTTTGACGAGATTTTCTCACCTGTTGTAAAGATGTCTTCTATTCGGGTTGTACTTGGCATGGCTGCAAGTATGAACCTTGAAGTTGAGCAACTTGATGTGAAGACCGCATTTCTTCATGGTGATCTTGAAGAAGAAATTTATATGGAGCAACCGGAAGGTTTTGTAGAGAAAGGGAAAGAGAAATTTGTTTGCAAATTGAAAAAAAGTTTGTATGGACTCAAGCAAGCCCCACGGCAATGGTACAAAAAATTTGACTCTTTCATGATGAATAATGATTTTTCTAAAACCACTTCGGACCATTGTGTGTTTGTGAAAAATTTTCCGGATGGTAAATTTATTATTCTTTTGCTTTATGTTGATGACATGTTAATTGTGGGTCAAGATTCTACCATGATAAACAGGTTGAAATTGGAGTTGAGCAAGTCTTTTGCTATGAAAGATTTGGGACCGGCAAAGCAAATTCTTGGTATGAAAATTGTTCGTGATCGTAAAGAGGGGCTGATTTGGTTGTCTCAAGAGAGCTACGTTGAGAAAGTTCTTGAGAGGTTCAACATGGATAAAGCAAAGCCGGTTGGTTGTCCACTTGCAGGTCACTTCAAGCTTAGTTCGAATCAATGTCCTATAAGTGAGAAAGACAAAGAAGAGATGTTGAAAGTTCCTTATGCTTCAGCAGTTGGTTCTTTGATGTACGCCATGGTTTGTACAAGGCCGGATATTGCTCACGTAGTTGGTGTGGTGAGTCGGTTTCTCTCTAATCCGGGTAAAGAACATTGGGCAGCGGTAAAATGGATTCTAAGGTATCTTCGAGGGACTTCGAAGGTATGTTTGTGTTTTGGGGATGGTAAACCGATGCTTGATGGGTTCACAGATTCTGACATGGCTGGTGATGTTGATTCTAGGAAATCTACTTCGGGGTATTTGATGACTTTTGCAGGGGGAGCTGTGGCATGGCAGTCTAAATTACAAAAATGTGTTGCTCTCTCAACTACCGAAGCTGAATTTATTGCCATTACGGAAGCTTGCAAAGAAGAGTTATGGTTGAAGAAATTTTTGCAAGAGTTGGGTTTGAAGCAAGAAAGATATGTGCTTTATTGTGACAGTCAAAGTGCTATTCACTTGAGCAAAAATTCAACTTTTCATTCGAGATCGAAACACATTGATGTGAGATACCATTGGATTCGTGATGTGTTAGATTCGAAATTGTTACAACTCGAAAAGGTTCACACAGATGATAATATTTCAGATATGTTGACAAAGACTTTGTCGAGGGACAAACATTTAAAGTGTCGAACTTTAGCGGGTATGGTTGATCTCTCCACCTAAGTCGGTAGGGGGAGAATTTGTTGAGTATACCTCCTTATTGGAGTGTGGGACCCAATTGATTTATTAAAAGAGTTTTAATTTGGCTTGGTTTAGTATAATATATTTTTATATATTATATTTGTGGAGACCCAATCCAATTTGGAAACAAGTAGGTTTGATTACAAAAACCCTAGATTCACAATATATATATATATATATATTGTTTATGTTTTTTTTGCTTGGTGGGATTACAAAGGAAAAAGTGGCGGCTGCTTACAATTTTCGGAAACAGTGCCGAAAATTGAATATTTGGTTCAATTTCGGTTTTTTGTGAAGCTCAATTTTTGGGGCATCTTCGGTTCTGATTTGGTTTGTTATTTTGGGTCTTCTTCAACTTTGGTTCAGAAGATTTTGGTTCTTCTATTTGGTGAGGTCTTTCCTCTTTGTTTATTTGTGATTATTTGGAATTCACCTAAGGGTGATTTTGTGAGACCATTAGTGTCTCGTTTGTAATCGTTTGGAATTATTTGGTTGATAGTGGAATCGGATTTCGATCCCGTGGACGTACCTCACATTGAGGGAACCACGTAAAAATTCTTGTGTTGCCTTTGATTTAATTTTTCCGCATTAGTTTTTATTCCCATTGATTGATTTACTTGTGGGGAATCACATCGATTTTCCCTAACAGAAGGGGCCTCATATTCCCTTCAAATACCTGTTTCCTTGATGCACGTAAAGTCGGATGAAGTACCTGTTTGGTGCAATTTTTCTCAAGTTGAAAGTGAATCAAAATAGCAATACTAGACACTTGAAAATTTATTCAAAAAATTATCCAAAAGAATAATCATGTGGTTGAGATCAATTTCAAGTGTATCTCCCACAATATAAGAGTTGAATCTGTCCCAAACATCATTTTCCTAGATAAGATTCTGGGTAAATTTTCTGAACAACTAGCTTTTCTGTAACTAGAAAGTAGGAGCTGAAAACAAGTTTCACTCTCAGTTTCTAGATGATCAACTTATTTAATTTATTTTTGTCTCATAAGTTAAATAAAAATTATACCAAACATTTTGACATATATTTCCAAAATAAAAATGTTATAAGCAATTTGAAAAAATTATACCAAGCAGAATGAAATAGAATTGGTGAGAGCCTTACCTATTTATAGATAAAACTACCCAAGGATGGCAGATGCACTGGTGCTCTCTTTTAAGGTTCCAAGGGTGGATCAATGGTGAGTGTAATGATTTTTTTTTTTAATTTAAAATAATTATAAATTTATATTTATTTTTTATAGTGATTAGATTTCTAATGGAAATCCTTCATTACATAGATGAATTGGTTGGAGAGGATCAAAGTCTGTTATAACACATGAGTCAAAAATATATTTGTATCATTTTAGGCGTAGGAAAATCAATTTTCAAGGGAAGGCCATGTTTGATTTTTGTTTCAAAAAAAAAAAAAAAAAGTCAGATTTTTTTTTGAAAAAATATAAACTAGTTAAATAAAAATAAATATTAAAAATATAATTTTAAATTTTAAAAAATTATTTTAGGCCCCCAAAAGATAAAATTATATAAAAATGATAAATAATTTTGATTTTTTAATTTCTTTTACCAAATTAATTTTTAATAATTCTTTTAAAAAAATTTTTGAAACAAATTTATGAAAACCAAACCAAATATGGCCTTCGTCTCTGAGCACGCATGATACCCAATCCCTCAATATGCCACATTATTTTCCTTATTTCATTGTAGCCCTCAAGACCTAATCACATGCATTCTAATTTTCCAATTTACACAACAAGAAATTGCAATTTTAGCGATTACTTTTGGCAATGAAGTAAATTTTCGTAACCAAAAGTGCACTTTATGTGACACAAGAATCTTTTTTGTTAGTAAAGGCAGACTTTTAGCAACGCAATTCCCAATCTGTCGTTGTAGATTGAAAACATTCATAAGGCGCCAAGGGACAATATTAGCTCAAAAAATGTAAAAGTTTTAGCGATGACCATATTTTTTGGGTGACAAAAATATGTGTCCCTATTAGTTTCTTTGTTTTGGCAGCATAGTCTTTTAGTTGGCAAATATATTTATTTTTTAGTGACAAACATATTTTCATCGACGAAAGTCTAAAAAAAAAAAAAAACCACCAAGTTATTACGATAACGTTTGGTAACGTATACGTTTTTGGTTTATGTTTATAAAAATTTTATAAGCTGGTTTTTGTTTATTTTTAGAAAAACATAAATTACAAACGTGTTTGGTTTGAACTAAATGTTTGAAAATTTTTAAAAATATAAACTAAAAAATATGTTTGTTCAGGCTTAAAATATTTATATTTATATTTATATTTATTATTTATTATTTATTTTTATTATTTATTATTTATGACAATGGGATTATACACATTATAATTGAAAAAAAATTAATTAAAAAAAATTAATTGAAAAAAAAATTTATTAGTCAAATTTTTAAATTTCTGCTTAAAACCGACATAAACTCATTTTTTGAGTTTACGTTTTTTTTTCTCAAACTTATAAACTGAGACAACCATTTATAAACAAAAACAAAAATTATCAAATAAGTTTTTATGACAATTTTTAAAATTTTTATAAACATAAACTGAAAACTAAAAACAAAATATGGTTATCAAACAGGCCCGTCTAAAAATTTAAACTAACATTACTACATGCCATAAATTCAAATTATACACAATCAAAAGATGGCTTTTCAAGCCTTAGACAAGGAGACAAATCCTTCACACAAAAATAAAAACACCACATACCTCGAGCACCAGGGTTAATATTCGCACGTGTAATATAGTAGGATGAGCACAACGGTCCTGTTATGTTTAAAATCACATTTCTCACCTTAAATCTTTAAAAGCCTCAACACAATGTTCGAAAACTCAATCAACATGTCTGAAAATCTTCCATTATGCATAAACATGAATAGTAGTAGTAAATTATTACAATCAACAATTCGTAAAATTGACCATTTTGCAAAAAGCCCTTGAAGTTTGTATCTGTTTTCAATTAATAGTAGTAGTAAATTATTACAAAATCTATAATTTTGTAATAAGTTCATACACATGAATCGCGGTGTTTTCATGCTCTTAATATAGTCAATTTCATGTTACGACAATTCAAAAGCCCCCTTTTAGTACATGGAGATTAACTAAAATCTTTATTTTTTTAAAGCATAGATTAACTAAAATCTAAACCCGCAAATTTACAAAATCTTATAACTATTTATTATACGAAACCAAACCCACACTATTTTTTGGGCCTTTTACATTTTTGTATCCTGGTTTCTTTGTTGGTTTCTTGGCTATGCCCATCCTACTGATTGTAAATGGAACGAACCGATCATTGGTGCATCTTATTATTTGTACAAAGAAAATTTTGGATCACATTGATTGTTGAATCAACAGGAGATGATGAGCATGGAATTTGGTAAGAAGATCTACTTCCTACAACACAAAAGCACAATAATTGTTACTTGCCAAGACACCCAAGTCCCAACGCCCAATTATCAATATATATATATGTTGCTTGGCCGAGATTTTCAATCAAACAATTTTCTGATACCCAAAGCGGCGATACGATGGGAGTACAAAGAGAAAGTGTGATGCCTATGGCCTTATGCCATAATACCACACTGCTCGGTCCATGTTGCCCAAGCTACGACCCAAGCTAGATTTTGTCTCCCACAATATTATTAGATTCAAGGGTTTTTGCATAATTCACTACTGCTAGTGCTACTACTTTTATGAGATTAATGTTTGTTGTAATTTTTTGGATCAATTAATTAATAATTTCTTCCCGCAAATTTATATTGGCAGAAAAATACATAACATACCAAATAGCAAAAATACAAGAAGTATGTAGTTTTTCTATTGGGTATGCCGGCTTGGTTGCTACAAGTCATAACCATGATTAATTTTATGGCATATTTTCTTACTTCCTAGGTTAAATTCGGTTAGTTGTGGAGAAGTTATTCCATGGGTTTGGCATACCACATCAGCAGTATGCTGGACCAATGGAAACAATACATTGAGAAAAAAAAGTCAGAATATATGGAGGCATTCTAAGAAGTATGCCAATGTGTTATTCATTCAAAAAATAACTATCACTTTCTTTAAAATTTCATTAGTTTGACACGTCATATCAGCATGATGATGTGATCTACACGACCTACTGAATAATTTCTTCTTAATTGTGAAGCACACGTTTGATCCAAACATTGTCTAAAACTATAGCAGTCATGTTAGAGACTCAGAAACTTACTTAGAAAACACAATGTGTGATAAAGATTCATTTCAAGCATGAGTTGAACCATTCATCACTTTCAGAGCAAGTTTCATGGTAATTTTTTTGGGTCTCTCTCTTTATTGAGTGACAATAAAGCTTTGAACCTAGAAAAATTGAGCCAAAAATTTACCTAGAATGAAGATGAATGGCTCAGATTCAACTTGTTGTGAGTCCATATAAAAAATGCAAGACTATTTATTTAAGTTTCTAGATAAATTTATGAATAAATAATCTAGGTCTCTGTAACACTACTGTTTAAAAATATAAAATAGCAATCAACCATTCAAATGAAAGATGACATGTTCATGTGCCATGTGGCCACACACATAACATTTGGACTCATGCATTGAACAAGTTAGGGTAGACAAATGGGTCCTCCTCATCCAATGCAACCGAATCAAAAAAACAAATTGTTCATCTTAGGTATGGAGTCCATATTCATGTTTCAATAGTATCAACTTGTAGTGAAGATTGCCGTAAAGACCTTTTCAAATGCTTATTAGACGGCAACTTGTAGTTATTCTATTGAAAAGTCTTTCTCTTCCTCATTGCCTCCACAACTCTCATCACCAACCAACCCTATATATATATATATATAGAGAGAGAGAGAGAGAGGCCTTAGTGTTTACTCCATTTGTACCACAATTCATACTTATTTTTCATTCATCATTTTTGCTTTCTAGATAACCATAAAAACATCAAAGGAAGAAAAGAAAAGAGAATCAACTCAAATGGCAAACCTCATTTTGGTTCTAAGTCTGCTAGTCTCTTGCACAATGGCCATTGCTTTTGAGCCCAGTCCCTTGCAAGATTTTTGTGTTGCTGATCCTACTAGCACAGGTTGCTCATGCTCACATGCTTAACAATTTTCCTTCTTTCTTTTATTTATTATTATTATTATTTTTGGGTTGCTTTGGTGGAGTGGTTATAATTTGATTTCTTCTCAAGTAAGCATTGCGTGAATTTGATCTTTATAATTATAATTGTATCAATTTACTCTTATTTTTTTTCTTCATATTTTGCTAATTTAGCTCTATTGATAACGTCTCTTTAAAATTAGAGTGAAATTAAATGGTAGAATAATATAATCACTACTCTTACCGTGGTTCAAGGATTAACATCTAATTTGAAATGGGAGCCTCTAAATGCTCTCCAAAAAATATGGTTGAACATCCATTAGCAAATTTGAATTTTGATATTTTCTTTGAACACTCCAATTAATTCTAACTTTAATCCCTCCCTCCCTTTGTCATCTTTGGCACCACCTTTTCCACCACCCCATCATCTCCGATAGCCACCCAGCCGTCTTTTATTGGCTTCCCGCTGCCTATTGCCTATCTCATTCACTTCCCACAGCTCGCTCCTCTTTCCTCCCTCTTAAACCCTAACCTTAAACCATATACCAGCCACCACCCCAACCATCTCCGAAAACGACCCAGCCCCCTAACCTTCCCTTGCTGTTGTCCATCACCCCCTCTCCTTCCCTCCTTTTAAATACCCTAACCCTTCACTCTACCCCAACCACTACCTACCTATCACCACTAGTTCTAGTTACAAGCAAAGAGAAAGATAAAGTCACGGGAAGACTGGGGAGGGGCTAAGATGTGGTGGGGGTTGAGGAGGGGGTGTTTTGGAGTGGTTATAATTTTATTTCCCTTCAAGTAAGTATTTTTTCTTGGTGCCAAGTATTTTTTCTTGGGGGTTGAGGAGGGCTAAGTATTTTTTCCCTTTGGCTTGAACTAGCATATGATTCGGTGTTTCTCTTGGTGCTAACCTAGTTGGGATGAAGGGAAGCTCTGTGATGCTTTCTGCTCTTTGCCTTCGCTTTATTGATATTATCCATATGTATATATGCTTGATGCTATCAATAAATTTTCTTTGCTGATAAAAAAAAAAGAGTAGTTTTTCTTTTTAATTATTGTTCTAGTAGTTTTTCTTTTTAATTATTGTTCTATTTCTCACATAAATGTTTGGTGCATTTTGACAGCAAGAGTAAATGGCCTGGCATGCATGGATGCTAAGTTTGTAGAGGCCAAACATTTCTTCTTCAGTGGGCTTCATGTTGCTGGCAATACATCTAACAAGTTTGGCTTCAGCATTGCCCCCGTCACTGTGGCTCAACTTCCTGGATTGAACACTCTCGGATTAACAATGGTTCGATTCGACTATGCGCCTTCTGGTATTGTCCCTCCTCACAGTCACCCCCGTGCCACCGAGATCATAACAGTTCTGAAAGGAACCATTGAAGTTGGCTTTGTCACCTCTAACCCCGACAACCGACTCATCTCCAAGGTTCTCCATATGGGTGATGTGTTTGTCTTTCCTGTCGGACTCATTCACTTCCAAAGAAATGTTGGATGGGAAAATGCTATTTCGATTTCTGCTCTTAGCAGCCAAAACCCTGGACTTGTTTTCGCGAGTGGTGCTGTTTTCGGATCAAACCCGCCTATGCCTGTTGATTTGGTCGCTAAAGCATTCCAGATTGACAAGGGCGTAGTCTACTACCTTCAAACCATTTTTTAGATGAGTAAAACGATTGAAAAGGATATTATGTTCGTGTGGTTAATGCATTTGAGTGTCTCTGAATTCTCTTTTTTAATCTTTATTTTCTGTTGGACACATTGTTGGTTTTAGAATTTTTTAGAGGGACAAAATTGTAATTTAGACATGCCAAAAAAGGTTGAATAGCTCCTTTAGACTTTAACTTCAAGGCAAATAAATACCAATTAAAGTGTTCAAGGTTTTTTTTTTTGGTCTCAATGGATTTTAACAGTCAACAAGTGCCTCACACAAAAGACAAATTTAAATATGAAAGAGAAAAGAAAGAGGGGGAGAAGCAGCCGACTCAATGAATACTTATATAATGAGCTGATTATTCAGTTTTTAGAATTTATTTTTTAGAAAATTTACTTTTTCATTTTTTGTATTTTTTTTCTGAATGTTTTCAATATTTTAAGTAATTTTTTTTTAAAAATTTTTAGATATACCTAACCGAAATACACTTAGGAAGTATAATATTTGTGAAAAAAATCTTTAAAAAATTGGAAGACTTATTTATAAGTCTTATTTCAGACATTTATGCTAGGTTAAGTCCTGTGTAATTTCTTATGGAGTTTCAAGTCCTATTTAGATAGGAATGTATTCCACAAGATCCTATGAGTTGTAAATAAATAATATTAATATATTATTATACACTATAATGGCAAAACCATATATAGGAAATTGAATTTAAAAAATCAGAAACCTAGTAAGTTTGCGAAACGTAACATGACAGTTACGTTACGTATATGTAGGTGTCACGTTATGTTTATGTAGGTGTCACGTTACGTTACGTTTATGTAGGTGTCACGTCACGTTACGTTTATATAATATCCCATCTGATATGGTCACGTTACGTTATGTTTATGTAAGTCTCACGTTACGTTTCGCAAACTTAATCTATGGTAACATTCAATTTTCTATAAATGTTACCATAGATTATATCTATATGAATGTGAATTTCAAAATGCACGAACAAGTAACATTTTCACATTCAATTTAAAAAATCAAAAACCTAGTAATTTTGCGAAACGTAACATGACACGTTACGTTACGTTTATGTAGGTGTCACGTTACGTTACGTTTATGTAAGTGTCACATTACAGTTTGCAAACTTAATCTATGGTAACATTCAATTTCTTAAATATGGTTTTACCATTATTTATGATATTAGAACTAATATTGAGGGTAAATGTGTCAACAAACTTCACACAGGACTTATGGGAACATAAGTTTTTTAGTAAGACCATATGTAGCATAAGTCTCCTTAATAGGACTTATAAATAATTTTCTCTAAAAAATTTACTAAATACCAAAAATACAAAAAAAAATATGAAAATTTAGTACATTTTTCATATTTTTGTGTATTTATTAATTTTTAAAATATTTTTTTACAAATAATTTACTATTAAGTACTCGTTTGGCAATGACTTTTTTAGCTGGCTTTTCGGTTTTTTTGACTTTTTTAGCCTGGGACTTGTTTAGTCGTTTAGTATTCTTATTTGGCTTTTTTGGCTTTTTGACTTTGGAATGGTGTATTTTTTTTTGTTTTTTTTTGCTTATTTTGTCCTTTTGTAATTTTTTGACTTTTTTTTGTTCTTTTGTAATTTTTTAATTCAAAATGTTTACCAAATGACCCCTAAGTTTAACCGAAAGTGGTTGAGACCGTCTCTCCCCCCACTCCCACCATCTGCACACACACGTGGAGGTTGGTAATTAGAGAAGAAGAAAAAAAAAAAAAAAAAAAAACTAACCAATCACAGACCAGAGGGGGTTGTGGGGGTGACTCCTGTGGGATCCGGATCATTTTTCAAGTTTTACTGTGTTAAATTTTTTAGTTGTGTGAAATGTAATAAGATCTAAATATGGTAAGAAAACATGACAAAAAAAACTTCGACAGTGAATAAGACAAACCTAATTACCTCAAAAAGTAATAATAATAATAATGATAATATATTATTATTATCTTTTTTTTTTTATTTTTTTATTTTTTTTTATTTAAGCACTCACCTATGTGTGATAAAGGTACCTACCAAATTTCATAAAAAACACTATAAAAAAATTGAGAGATATAAACAACACAAAAAAATCGGAGTAATATTAAAAATACTAATTAATGTAACATACTAATTAAGACACAAGATATAATATGTGGATTCCACCATTTAATATGGCCTTACCTAATATTATATCTAATTGGTGTATTAGTTAGTACACTAATTACTGTTTTTAGTATTACTCAAAAAATCGTGTTAAAATTAACATAATTGGAGGTCCAAACTCAATTTTCTTAAAAATCACGAAATTAATTATGAAAGTAGCCTAAGATATTTACTTTACCCAACTAAAATAGATGTTGAAATTTTTTTACCGTTTAGGTTATAAAAAGTCTTCAAAGAAAATCGAAATAGTTAGATCTAACTGTTATATGATGGCCTTAGGAGTGGCTCTTGAGTTAGAATCTGCAGCTATTTGGTGCTGTTGAGTTAGAATCTGCAGCTTGAGTTAGAATCTGATGGCCTTACTTCATCTGGTTGGTGTTGTTTTTGTCTTAGTTCATCACCTTCAGCAAGTTGCTGTTATTGACTTGGTGCTGGTTTGGTATGGCAATTGTTTGCTGGTATGGCAATTGTTGAGTTAGAATCTGCAGCTGTTTGGTGCAGTTGAGTTAGAATCTGCAGCTCTTGCGTTAGAATCTGATGGCCTTATCTGTTGGCCTTGGTGCTTTTGGTGTTTTTTCACGGGAAATTTGGCTATAAACCCTCTTTACCTTCCTTTCATTGTTAGAAGGACTAAAAAAAAAATTATACTTTCTAAACCCCCTCATAATTATAAAATCTTGCATAAAGGACAAAATTTATTATTTAAATATTTGATCAGACTATTATACCCTCACATATACACAATCCAGATACAAAATTTATCTTCTCTCTCGTCTCTCACTTCTAACCTTAGCTTCCTTCATGGCCGGAGCTGTGTCATTCTTAAGCTCCGACGATATCTCTCTGCATCTTCTCAACTCTCCTCCTTCAACTGTTCATTTTCTATCTCGTCTCTCTCTTCTAATCCTAGCTTCCTCCATGGCTGGAGTTGTGGAGAACTTGCAAATCGCGCTGATACATATATATATATATATATATATGTGTGTGTGTGTGTGTGTGTGTTTGTGTGTTTTGAGATTTGAATTCGAATATATATGTGTTTTGAGATTTAAATTCGAATATATATATATATATATATCTACATATTCCGATCTGTAATATATATATATATATATCTATATATATGTGTGTGTTTGTGTGTTTTGAGATTTGAATTCGAATATATAGATTTTTGAAAGCTCGAAGTTTTAAAAATCTGAAAAATCTGTAAAATCTGAAAAATCTGAAGAACCGAGGAATGAAAAATTGAGATTTCTCTAAAATTTTCAGATTATAGGCCTGATTCAAGGATTATAGGCATGATTCAATGTTTTTCAAAGTAAACATCGATTGATTCAAGGATTATATGCCTGATTCAAAGCTCAAAACTCAAAACTCAAAGTTCCATCGATTTTTCAGAGTAAACATCAAATTTCATTTGATAGAACCAGAGTAAAATTTTACTCTGGTTCTATTGCTCTGTTTTTTTCATTTGACAGAACCAGAGTAAAATTTTACTTTTATATAGAGTAAAATTTTACTTTTAGCTTCAGAGTCTTACAATTTACTTATTTTTCAGAGTAAAATTTTACTTTTATACAGAGTAAAATTTTACTTTTAGTTTCAGAGTGTAAAATTTTACTCTCATTCATAGTAAAATTTTACTTTTATACAGAGTAAAATTTTACTTTCATACAGAGTAAAATTTTACTCTGAAACACATAGTGAAAATGTCTTAATAGGAGAGCTGATAGATATGAGGGTAATATAGTAAAAGAAAAGAAACAAGTTTTAAAATATCAGGGGTTTTGAAAGTACTTATATAATTCTTGTCCTTTTGAAAGAGAAATTAGATAGTGAGGGGGCTATGACCAAATCCCCATTTTTTCTCTCTTTTCCTGTTGGTTTCTCACCAACTTTCGGTGGTGCTAGCAAATGATTGGGTATCCTCCTTGGTGCCAACCTAGTTAGGATTGGGGGGTGTATTTTGATGCTTTTTGCACTTCCTTTCTTTAGTGATGTTTTCCCATATGTAATGTATGCTTTCTCACCAATAAAGTTCTTTTTTTGCTGATAAAAAAAAAGTTTCAAAATTCAATTATTTTTTATTTAAAATTTTATAATTAATATAAATCTTATTTGAAAGGTTTTGAAGAAACAAGGAAAAATTACTGATGGATCCCAATTGAGGGAATGTTACTCCATTTAATCCTATATTTTTTCTTATGAATCATTTGCTTCTATTTAATTGGTAAGGAATATTTTCTTTTGATTTATTCTAGTTTGGGTATACCCATTTACCCTTTTGGTGAGATTTGGTTGGATTCTACTTTGCTAATGTGTTGGGTGTGGGTTTAGGGAGGTAGGTAACGTATGTACATTTTCATTTTTTTTGTGTGTGTGTGATTTTGGCAGTGATTTACAGTATAGGAGAGCCAATTGTTGATGTGGTTTTCTTTGCAATGTGGTGGAAATTGTGTCTTGCAAATGTTCTGATGGTGCAAAAATCCACACGTGGACTGATATATTCATTTTGAAAGTGCAACGAAAATCACATGATGCTTGGTTCGGGTTATAATGTTTCACATTCAACTTATCACTATTGGCCAACAAGTCAGCAACTACAACTACCTCAAACACATCTCATTGTTTCTTGATGTCACATTTACGTAATTTATGTACTATAAAAGTGCGACGTTTAAACCAATATTTGCAAATGTGACAATAAAACACATATACACAACCATCATTAGTTTTATCTACATGGACAATCAATGTTAGCACCAAAATCCAGAGATCAGAATTCATTGTAAAAACCACCGAGGGTGGTGGCCCAGTGGTGAAGGCATTGCCTTCCCACAACCTTGGGTCAAGTTCGACTCTTGGGGGGCACGAAAATCCTGGATTTTCCAGGGGCTCTTTCCTAAGACCTCGCGCTGTACTCCGATCGCACTTGGTCAGGGCTGGCGCGGTTGATGAGCTCCACTGGTGCCTTGGTGGTAGGTCCCTTCCTATGTGTTGGGTTAAACCAGGCCGGCAACCGGCTATCCAGGGGCTTGGGCCTGCGGAGGTCGTGATGCCCCCACAGAACCTCCTTTTTTCTCAATCAAAAAAACAAAAAAGAATTCATTGTAAAAAATAATACATATCATTAGGGGTGTGCATAATACCGCCGAAACCGCCAAAACCGCCAAAATCGCACCGAACCGCACCGCCAAGGCAAAGTCGTTATTATTTGTCAATAGAACCGCCGGTTTTTGATAAGAAAAATGGCAAATTTTAGTGACACTTTTATCAATCCGCCGGTTTCTATTTTTCTTCCAAACCGCACCGACCCGCACCGTTATTAAATTATATTTTATAAGATTCTAAAAATTCTTTTTTACTTAAGTTTGCTTGTTGTTCTATACCTTAGAATATAGTATTACATTACTACTCGAGGGAAATTTTATGTATTGTATTTGATCATTGTAACTTCCACAGATGCTTGTAATGAACTGATGGCATAGTCGTTGATATTATCATGCTGTTGCTACACTTGCTGCATCAGAAGAAAGCTTCGCAAGATGCTTAACATCACGGTATCTCTCGTCTTTTTTTAACTATTTGATTTAAGTTTTGTAATTTGAATTATATTTTTTATAAACCGCCAATCCGCCCGAACCGCCAAGGCAAATGCGCCATTATTTGCCAACCGAACCGCCAGTTTTTGATAAGGAAAATGGCAAATTCTAGTGACACTTTTATCAATCCGCCACCCGCCATACGGTTTCTATTTTTCTCTCAAACCGCACCGACCCGCACCGCGCACACCCCCACATATCATCATGCCACATACTTAACAAACAAGATGACATGACAAATGTCTGTCCACATTTGTGTTTACTTGTGATCCAATGGATCACAAGTTCAGAACTTTATTACATATATCGAACGTTATAATCAAACAAAATGGATGCTTTGAGTTTATGTACGACGAATGCACACTGCCATTAAAAAACCAACGTAAGTAAAAAATTTACATGCAGCAATACCATTGTATGATGTACGTATCTGTGATAATTTTTGACAATGTAACACACTTTTGTTAACGTATTCATGTATTAAAAAAGCGGGACCTTTAAACTAATATTCGCATATGTGTTAGTACAATGTATATGCATAACCATCATCGTGATGCATAATCTGTTCCTCGCATGGGGAGTCGATGTTAACACCAACAACCAAAGGTCATTTTTAAATGTAAAAAACAGGGCATGTGTCCCAATATAAATTCTTAATAATACACCAACAAAGTAGTCCATTCAAACTCAATACCCATGTTTATGTAATAACAAACCCATAACACGATAACAACTAACACTGACACACCAGCTAACTACTGTTACAGATTCATAATTTTTATGGATCCCTCAAATGTCATGTTCACATATGTTAAATTTTCCAAAACCCACATTGCATCGTAAAATCGATGTTAACACCAACAACTAGAGGGCAATTATTAATGTAAAAACCAGGGTATTTCTAACCCCAAACAGGGCATGTGTCCTAATATACGTTCTTAAAAATATACCAAGAACATAGTTCATTCAAACTAAAAAACCATGTCTAATTAACAACCAAGCCACAACACCATAACAACGGACACTAACATCGGCCGAATACTGCTACACATTCATAATTTTTGTGGATCCCTCAAATGTCATGTTCACATACGTAAAATTTTCCAAATCCCACATTGCACTATAAATCATACAAAAAAAAAAAAAAAATTCCCCAAAAGCCCCAAATCCAACACCGAAAACCCAGGACAAACCCCCAAAAACATAAACATTGGATTAACACATAGACGATTAATGTGTAAAACATTACGCACTTTTGTGTTTCATTGTCATCGTACATAACTCCGGAATTGTCACCGTCGCCATACACCAACGGGAACATTGCCAATATTTCTATAAATAGGTTAGCCGGAGAAGACAAAGTGACGTTCTCGTTAGCATAGATTACATCGTTGATGATGATTTGTTTGACAAAAGGTGGTTCGTCGGAATGTGGATTCCTTTAATTAGGGTTCCAAGCCGAAAATGTAGATGTGGAATTTTCAAAAAACAATCTTCGGAAGTCCGTCAAACACATTTAGGGTTTCATTACACTAGCATGGAAATGTTGAATACCAACGTTTCCTTACATAGATCAAAAGATTCTGTTGAAAAAGAGGGAAAACTAAAAAAAAGCCTATAGTGCGCTTGATGTCCACAACTGTAATTTCACCATTACCCAAAACCCACATTCGCCTATATTGTGAACGTTAAACATGCGCATGGATAAGGACAAAAATTACATTCTCTCTATTTGAGGACGTTTCAGTTCAAAAGAAAAGATGCAGGATTAATTGGTGCACAAGTTCAGAACTTGAGATTTATTAGTACTTCACCCAAGAAACAATTCAAATATATAATTTAATTAAAAATAAATGTGTAAAATTAAGAGGATTTTATTTCCAACTCCTCCATTACAAGTCTTTACTATTATAAGGATACAAAAAGAGGGCTGTTATTAGCATTTACCTTTTTATTTTGGACCTCTCATTTTTTTTATTACAATTTTATCCTAACATCAAAATCCAATTTTGTTCACATCCTTATCCTCTCAAGTCTAATTCTAACCCTAATCTTACCACCACTTCCACTCCTGTCAGCGGCCTCCGGCGACCAACCCACCTTCTTTATTTTCCTCTTCTAGCGAGCCTCTCGCCACCATCTGCACAACCTCTTGTCGCTATCATCGCAACCTTTCACCATCATCATCGCAACCCTTTTTCTCCTTCTCCCTCTCCTAATCTTCTTCTCTCCGTAGATCTAGGGTTAGGGTTTAGTGATTTCAACCCATTTCATAGATCTCGAGCATAGCCCCTCTCCATCGGTGACCCCTTTCATCACCGCTACCTCATGCCGTCGTTGTAACTCTATTTTCGTCATTTTTCCTTTGTCGCTGCGTCTTTCGCCCCGATCTTTCTCTTAGTAGCGATCTATCTCCACCACAACCCATCTTCATTGCCATGAACTGCCCCACGAAACCCTTATACCTTCAACCATCGTGCACGAGAGTGCGAGAGAGAGAGACAGAGAGAGAGAGAGAGAGAAAGAACTTTTAGATCTAGGGTTTGGTGGAGGAGAAGAAGAAAAGGTGCTGGAGGTGTGGCTAACGATGGTGGTTGGTGGTGATGGCAGCGGATTTAGATCTAGGGTTAGGGTTTAGGTGGCAGCAGTGAGTTGTGGGCAATGATGGCAGCATCGCAGTGATGGAAAGAAGGATGAGGAAGAGGAAAAGAGAGAGCGATGATAGCGATGGTTGGGGGTGACGGCGGTGTTGCAATGATGGCGATGGTTGGGGTTGACGGCAGTATTGCGATGATGGAAGTGGTGGGCGATGGGTGGTGAGCGCTGCCGAAGGAAGAAGTCGGAGAAAATAGGTAAAATTGGAAATAAGGTAGGGATCCAATGAAATAGAAGTGGAGAGCACTTTTGGAAAGTTGGGGGGGTCCAAAGTAAAAGGTCCTCATACAAAAATAATACTTATTAGTATAAAGTTCTTCAAGAGTATATTGCATTTGTTTAGACGAAAATACCCTTACTGAATCTTAACACTTAAAAAAACAAAACAAATACAACAGCTATGTTGTTTTCAAAGTTGGAATGGTTTTCAAAACTTAAAAATTCAATAATTTTAAATCTAAATCTCATTTTTTTTCAAAAATTTATGGCCTTATTTGGTTTGTCTCTTGAGAGACAATTTTTGAGAAAAAATTTCAAAAATTTGTTTGGTTGAAAATTTTTGAAAAAAATTTCAAAATCACTTTTCTCTTTACTACACACCAATCAATCATTTTTTTTTCTCACTCCTATCTATTTAACTACAATAAATAAATAAATAAATAAATAAATAAAATTAAATTAAATCATGCAAAACTTCAAAACTATTTACAAAACATACAACCAAATAAAATTTTCAAATTTTGTAAACTCTTTCTAGAAAATTATTTTTCAAAGTCATTTCACAAATACAAACCAAACATGGCCTATATTTTTAGAATTCTCTTGTTGAGATCTATCAGACAAAATCTATGAAAATTTAAAAGAAAAAGGTGTCAAAATTTCACTAAGTTGGTTATCTTCAGTTAGTGAAATTTCTCTTAATCTTCTCTAACTATAATTGTCATGAATCTTCTCTGATTTTGAACAAAATAAAATTTTACTAGGTCAAAAAGTCATATTTCACTGTGCAATGACAAATTTCATTGTGTATTTCAGTCAAATTCAATTAGATAAGTTTTGCACATTAATATTCGATAAAAAATTTAACTGAGAGAAATTTCTCATAGTGAAATTTTACTGTGATGGTGAAATTTTGTATTGCAATTGTAAATTTATATATTTTTATTAAAGAGATGAAAGAGAGAAGATAGATATAGATAGAGAGATGAATGAGAAAGACCTAAAAAGATAGAAAGAGAAACAAAAATAAAGATAAATTTGAACTACAGAAAAATATGGTGGAGCAACAAAGCAGCGTTGGTGATGATGGCGGAACGATAGAGATGTGGTGGTGGAAGTTGTACAAAAACAATGTCATGCACTCGTTGTAATTGTGAGATTTCATCTGAGTTAAACAATGGAAACAATGCATAAACGATTTAGATAAATAAATTGATAACGATAACGACAATGATGATAGAGCTGTGATTCACCATTGGCGACGCCATTACTCTAGATCTGACAACTCTTGTGGTACACACACACACACACACACACACACACACACACACACACACACAGAGTTGAAAAAGAAAAAGAATGTAGAGAGAAAATAAGATAAACAAATCTGGAAAAGAGCTATTTTAAGATTGAAAGGTTACATTTGACAATTTATATCATAGTTTTTTCTTATTTTTTATAATTTGAAATCTTAACGACTTTAACTAACAATTGAATTTTTTGTGAATTATAACTCCTATAGAAATTTATAAAGACGTGTATTCCTTATTTTCTCAATTTTTTTCTAAAATTAAAGTTATGAGTAATTTTATTTACACAATTCTAATTATTTTAGTACACACCATTACTTAGCACACACACATAATAATTTTTAGAGTTTGAAAATATCTTAGTTCACACCTTAACTAACACACCACCTGTCTATATTTGAATACACATTACAACCCACACCCAAATATCTCCATCTTCAAAACACCAGAGACCTCTATTTCAAAACACTATAGATCTCCATCGTCGGCGTTGAAGATCTGCATCAACGGAGAAGGGTTTCGTTTGGCCGGTGCATTCTCGTTGTTTCAAATCTCCATCATCGTTGTCATTTCGTTGTTGACTTGCTGGTGCATTGTCATTGTTTCACATCTCCATCTTTACCATCGTCTCGTAATTGTTTCACTGATGCATTGTCGGTGTTAAAGATTTGTCATTCTCACCTCTGATTCACACCTTTAATTTTCACATTGATATATTTTTCCTATCTTATTTTGATTTGGTTATCGATTCAACTTCCATAACAATTTCTATTTCCAATTTGGCTCAACTTTAGTTGTCTGAACATAATATCATCTTACAAAAAAATAAAATTAAACAAATTAAATATGTTCAAAATATTTATGTTAAACAAAATAAATACGTTCATACTTTATATGTTGAACAATTTCAAATCGTTCAGACTTATTATATTAAACATATATTAAATTTTATATGTTAATTTTTTATTTTATTTTATTTGTAAATGTTGTATACATCTACTTTTTGTAAAAAAGGAAAAGAAAATATACCAAAAATAAATTAAATTATTGAACTGAATGAAATTAAATTTGAGAAATAAAATTCTTACAGAATTAAAAATGTTCAATTTTTTTATGTATGAATATTTATAATTTGGTCAATCTTAATAATTTGAACAAAATTGTTTTGTTCGAATAAAAATAATTGAACATTGTGTAAAAGTTCAATTCTAATCATCCGAACATGTGGCGAACAAAGTAATCTTCCCATCGATTATACGAACGAGATAAACAAAAAATCAAAAAGTTAAGTATTAAACTGACCTTGTCATTATTGCATTGTTTGAAATCAACAATCTCAGTGTTATTCATGGTGTGCAAATCTTCAAAATCAATTGATTTTAATATTCTTAAACCCTAAATCTTCAAAACCAAATTATTTTGAATATTTATATATCTATAGGTGATGATGGTGTGTAAAGAACGTTTTGTATTTTTGTATATGAAATTTTTGAATAGGTAGAATATACCCTCATGTTGTTCTTAATGGCCTTTTTATTTGAGAATATTATTGAAATATAAATTTAATATGTTAGTGGTATAGAGTGAAAAAATTAGTGATATATAAATAGAATTTCCTTAAGTTTTACTATATATATATATATATATATATATATATTTTATAATGCCTTAAAAGTAAAAAAAAAAAAAAAAAAAAAATAAATAAATAATGACAAATGAATCATGGGTTTCTCCCAAACGTGTTCTCTCAAATGTACTCGGGAGTCGTACCCTTCATTAATTTGTTTTAAAAATTTGATATAGCTCACTCTAGTGAGAGTTAAATTTTTTAACAAATATTTTTAAAAATACCAAACATATCCAAAAAAATCTCCTTTAACCAATTTAAATGGAAAAAAATATGTATCATTTTCAATTATCTTTGAACAATTTCATCAAAATTAATTACAAAAATTATTAAAAATAAAATATTTAATTCATATTTGATTTGATGAAAATATATTTAGTAAAATTTGGATTAATACAAGTTTAATGAAATAATTAAATCTCATCTTTACTAATTATTTTTTGTCAAATTTAATTTTTCTCAATAATTTGGTGAAAGGTAGAGATGCTCTAACATGTTCTTATCTAAATTTGTTAGTAGTATTCCATATGGACACGATATTATAGCACCTACAAGTAATAGAAATTGTTTAGTAGGTTCACAACCACGCACACGTGGTTCTATGGCCGTTTAATAGTGTTTTGTGTTTTGTCTACTATATTTCTGTTTTTATTTTTTTTATTTTTTTATTTTTAATCCTTGTAATTGGTTAGATATATTACCAACGTAACATTTTCAAAAGACAAGATAATTCAATTTTTAACTAGGTGTCACTTGTTTGGTAATTTTAGTTTTTTATTTTTTAAAAGTAAATTATATTTTGTTTTCTTTATGTTTGGTCACTTCTCACTTTAGCTCTTAAAGGTTATTTTTCTTTCCACTTTGTCCTTTTATATTTTAAGTTTTTCCTAATTTACTCCTAAAGTTAATTTCTGTTCAAAATTAGACAGAATATGCCATAACAATTATCACATAATATAAAAAATATATTATTATATTGAGATTTAAATTTATGTCAGATGTGTGAGTTATATATAATAAAATATTTTTATGTCACAAGACAGTCAGTGCATCATTTTTTGTCTAATTTTTAACATAAATTAATTTTAAGAGTGAACTACGAAAAACTTAAAACATGAAGAGCCAAAGTGAAAAAAACAAACTTTAAAGGTCAAAGTGGAAAAGTGGCAAAAACATAAAGGGGCAAAGTGTAATTTACCCATTATACTAATCATCCTTGAGATTAGGTGTAGACAAATCTCGGGTCAGGTCGAGCTTGCACTATTTAGTAAGAGGATATGTGTCATTCCAAACCCAGCTCGACTTGGCCCGATATAAGGCCTAATCTAACAACCCCAAGTCCAATCCTAGAAAAATTTAACATATCAAATCCACCAACATAACACTTTTCATTTTTAATTTTTGTCGTTAATGGATATTGAATTATTTAAATCATTTTATTTATTATTTGAATTTGAAATGTTACAAAATTCAATGATAAAATAAATATGATTTTTAACAAATATTTTAATTTAAACCCTACAAAAGAAGTGTATATATATATATTCTGTCTTTTATATTTTTTTCTACCTTATTTTATTAAAATAATATAAAATTATGATTAATATTTTATAAATGGGCGGGCAAAGCCAGATTAGGCTAGAAATTTTTAACCCAAGCCTAACCTGAATCTTAATAGCCACAAAAATCTCAACTTAGTCTGGCCGTATAGGGAAAATAATGTTTCCAAAACCTAAAAGTATCAGATTGGGCAGGGTTGGACGGGCCATTGGGTCATGGCCGCCCTTACTTGAGATATGGAAAAAATACAAATTGCTCTCTAGTTTTGATATAATCACATTGGCCTTCATTCTAGTGAGGCTCAAAGTAACTGAAATTAATACAAATAGTGTAAAATCACATTAATATATAAGAAAAAAATTATACAATTGAGTGTAAAACATATGACATCATAATTTGTCCATCCATATATATGATTGAAAAATTATTAATAAAAAAGTGATTAAGTATTATGTAAATTAAAATTTTAAGAAAATCTAATATAATCTATATCTATCTATCTATCTATTGTTGGTATTTATGAAAATACCAAAACTAGAAAATTGAAGAGTTTAGAAAATCCAAGGGTTTAAAAATACCAACAATCTAATTAAAATTTTAATAAAATCCAAGAAAACACTGTTGTTGGTATTTATGTCATAGAATTTTGTTTTTTCAAAATGCCCATAAGACAAATTACAATAACAATTATGCCATTATTTAAATTTTTTTCCCTAAAAAAAAAAAAATCAATTGTCTCCAATACACCTATAATCTTTTTAGTTGTACATGTAGAGAATATTTGGTACGATAGAATGAAATGAGCTGAGAATGAAAAGAAAGTGAAAATGGAATACAAGGTTGAATGGAATGAAATTCCATTCCAGTGTTTGGTTACAACCTGGAATAACATAAAAATAAATAGAATAATAATTCTCACTCTCATGTTTGGTTATGTTCATTAAACTAATGGAATGGAATATTTATTATTTATTTTTTTATTTTTTAACAAGCTAGTAACAAATAAGTTAAAAATTCACAATAATATTGATAATTGTAGAAGTGATGGTGAGTCGTGGTGGTGGTGGTGGTGGTGACATCGATGGCAGTGATAACAGTGGTAGTAAGATGGTGGTGGTGGTAGTGGTAAATCGTTGCGGCGCTAGTGGTAGTGGTGGGAAGGTGGTGTTGTAGTTGCAATGGTGGTAGTTGTGGCAATGGTGGTAGACAAGCAACAATAATAGAGTGGTGGTTTTCGCAATGGTAGTGATGGTGGTGTGGTTAGGTGGTAGTAGTGGTGGTAAGGTAGTGGTTGCGGTAGCGGAGGCAATGGTGGTAATGGGAGCGATAGTAGTAGGGTAGTGGTTCTAACGATAGTTCTGGTGGTGGTTTTCTGGTTGTGGAGGTAGTGGTAGTGGCGATAGTAGTGGTAGCGGTGGGGACAACGGTAATAGGGTGGTGGTGTGGTGGTTATCGAGGTGGTAGTAGTGGTAGTGGCAATAATAATGGTGTTGGTGGTGGAAGGGAAGGGAAGGGAATGTAATGGCAATAGGGCCACCAAGTGAGAATGGAAAGCTCTGAACATCTCAAGACCAACAACTTGAAAAAATCCACGCAAGAAGAAGATCATTTAATCCAAAATACTAAGAAGATTAAGAGCTCCAATAATCCTAAAAGAGAAAACATGGATGGAGCAATGGAAGTAGAAACTATGTCGCAATTCAAAAACCAACACCATATGGAACCCGTAAGCTCTGAGATCGCCACCACGAGGTCATTCAAGGAGGCACTAGCCACGCCTAAGCACATGGATTACCTATTTGATAGTGGAGCAGACATCTTATTTTTTGATGCAGAGGATGATGACCCATCAGAAGCCTTTATGGAGGACATGGAAGTAGCGGACCCATTGGGGACACCCAAAGTCTTACTCCCTCACAAGTTACTCCAAAAGATTAGGAAGCCGTGGAAAAATGCTTTAACCATCAAGCTGTTGGGGAAAACTATTGGGTACAAAATGTTATGCACCAAAGTTAAAAGCATCTAGGGGTTGTAAGGGGAGTTTAATGCAATTGACCCGGGCAATAATTTCTACATATTCAAATTTGTCGTACAAGAGGATTGTACAAAAGTTTACACAGGGGGTCCATGGATGATAATGGACCATTATCTCACGGTCAGGAAATAGGAACCTAACTTTAAAGCATCGGAAGCTTTTGAAACCACAACCGCTGTTTGGGTGAGGTTTCCAGAGCTTCCGATCGAATACTACCAAGATAAAGTCCTGTTTGCTATAACAAAAATGATTGGGAAACCTCTCAAGCTTGATATGACAATGGCTATGGCCACAAGGGGAAAATTTGCCCGCGTCTGTGTGGAGATTGATCTCCGAAAGCCTCTCTGCCCTAAATTCTTCTTGAAAAGTAAGTATTACGGCATAGAATATGAATCTTTACATACATTATTTATTTATTTATTTATTATTATTATTATTTTTTTTTTGTGGTAGGGTGGATCATAGGCAGAGATGTAGATTCAAACCGGCAAACTTAAGATTAGAACCAAAACAGCTAGCTGTTTCTGGCGAAGCCAGCTTATCAACGGCCACTGATGAAGGTAACAGTCACCTGCAACAGAGCATGACCTAGGAAGAGAAATTTGGACCCTGGACGCTTGTGACTAAGAAAAACCGCAGATCGATCCAATAAGAAGGCCAATGGATCTAAATGCTAACCCCAAGACTAACAGATTTAAATATTTAGACAGAACTCAAGAGAAGCATGGTAAATACCCAAGAGGAAGGAAAATTAATAGAATAAGACAGGAGAAGACCCAAATGGAAATTACAACATTAGAGGGGAACAAAGAGGCCAAGGACTAAAAAAGAAAGATCATTGTTGGTTAAGATTAAACTAACAAACCAGAGTATAAAACTATCAAGCAAAATGCAAAATCCAATGGAGAAAGTTCAGCATTATTACCTAGAATTAAAGAATTAAATCTGAAGGCTACTGACTAAAATCAATCTTTCTCTGCAACTTTGAGAAAGTGTCATGCCAAAACCAATTAGAGAATGACAGTCCCCTGGAAGCTGTTACACAACTCAGTAAGGTAAGTATGGTTGAAGCCCTTGCAACCCTTGACCAAGGGTACTAGGGTTCTCCCAAAATCTCTTTTCAGCCCCTTACCTAAGGATAGTGAGCCTCCAGACCCAAGAATCAAAAATGGAGAGAGAAGAAGACCAGAAGAAAGAAGTGGAAGAACACCTGAAGCACACCAGCCTGGTGGGTTTATTGATAGAACCAGGGAAATAAGCTTTTCACCTTGTCGCCTACGAATGGTGGATAAAACAAATTCAGCTGAGAATCTAGCCAAATTGGGGCAACAAAGCAGGATCTCCATTTCACTTGATCTAGATGGCTTCAATGAGATCGGTAGAGGATAACCATCGGAGAATCCGTAGTATACTAATGGATCTTGGCACTGATTTACTCACTCCATACCCTTCTATGGATTCTGTAAGACTTCTGTTTTGGAATTGTCGTATAGCCGGCAATAAAATTTTTAAGAGAAACTTGATGGAAATTATCAACATTCATAAACTAGAGATTTTGGTACTTATGGAGACGAAGGTGGCTCATAGTAAAATGGGCAATTTCTTTAATAGAATAGGATTTATAGCCTCAACGATTGTAGATCCAGTGGGAAGAACATGAGGCATTTGGCTAATTTGGGACACAAATCATGTGAATGTTAGGGCTTCTTAGGCTAATCCCCAAGTTATACATGCAACTGTTCACAAGGAAGATTATGAAGAATGGGTTTTAGCAGCGGTTTATGCTAACCCTAATCCCACTATGTGAGATACCCTGTTGGAAAATTAGGAGGAAGTTGCAGAAAACATGTCCAAACCTTGGCTTGTCACTAGAGATTTTAATGATTATGAGAACCAGGATGGAAAAAGAAGTTTCTTTACAAGTCAAAACACCACAAGAACCCAGAAATTCATAGATAGAGTCAACAAGTGCAATTTGATTGATCTAGGAAGTTAAGGACCTTGCATGACATAGACAAACAACATGCAAGGAATGGCTAACACCATGGAGAGACTTGATAGAGCAATGCGCAATGCTGAATTGAGGACTATGTTTCTTGAAGCCACTGTCAGAGTCCTACCCAGAACAAACTTTGATCATTCTTCTCTTGTTGTGTGCATCCAAGGTATGCATTCTCTAAATCCCCCTAGTAGATCATTTAGATTTGAGGCTGCTTAGATGTCTCATCCTGACCTCTCCGATATTATTGAATCTACTTGGAATAATATGAATCATAAACTTATTGACTCCACTTTTGAATTTACTCAAAATGTTAAATTTTGAATCGTGAGGTTTTTGATAATATTTTTGAAAGAAAAATGAGACTTTTAGCTAGAATTGAGGGCATTCAGAGATCCCAAGCAGTTAATTTCAATCACAACCTCCAATTGCTAGAAAAAGACTTGGTTAAACAATACAATAATACCTTATTCCAGGAAGAGGTTCATTGGTTCCAGAAATCTAGAAATAAGTACATTACTTTGGGTGATAGAAATACTAGGTTCTTCCACATATCCACCATCACCAAAAAAAGGAAACTTAAGATCAATGTCCTTAAGAATGATGAGGGTAATTGGATTTCAGATACTGATGGGGTTAAAAGAATCATGGTTAATTATTTTAAGGAGCTTTTCAAGAGAGAATATATTAATTACTTGGATAACTGGAACAACATTGCCACAAACAAAGTTACCAAGGAGGATAATGATGGTATGCCAAAACCCTTAACCAATTTTGAAATTTGGAAAGCTACTAAAGATATTTGAGCCTATAAAGCCCCTAGTAAGGATGGGATACAAGCTATTTTTTTTTATCACAAGTATAAGAACATTGTTGGTAATCTATTTGTGAATTTGTGAAAGATTGTTTCAACAAAAAAAAAATCCCTAAGGAGGTGAATGAAACTCTTATTGTTCTTATACCCAAAGTGGATAACCCCAATAGTATTAGGCAATTCAGATCTATTAACCTTTGTAATGTTACTTATAAGATCATTTCCAAATTGATTGTTAATAGAATAAGACCCCTGTTGGATAACATTGTTAGCCCCAATTAGAGTAGTTTTAACCCTAGGAGAAACACAACTGATGACATCATCATCACTCAAGAAATCATTCATACCTTGAGGCAAAGAAAAAGGAAAAACAAATGGAATGATGCTTAAGATTGATTTGAAAAAAAGTTTATGATAGATTGTCCTGAAATTTTGTTCATAAAACCCTTATTGAATTTGGCATTAATTAGGACTGAGTGAATCTAATCTTGAGTTGTGTAACAAATGATAAATCCTATGTTCTCTGGAATGGTAAGGTGTTAGAAGGGATCACTAATGGTAGAGGATTGAGACAAAGGGACCCCTTGTCTAACATGATTAATATCAATGTGAAAGAAGGTGGCTAGAAAGGCATTAAGGCATCTCAAAACAGCCCCCCCTCTATCTCACTTATTTTTTGCTGATGATTTAATTCTTTTTGCTAATGCTGATCAGGATAATTGTGATATCATTATGAATGTTCTTGAGGAGTTTAGCAGTATCTCAGGCAACAAAGTTAATCTTCAAAAATCCAAAATGTTCATATCCCCTAACATGAATAAGAGGACTGCTTTGGCTTTAAGCTCCCAATGTGGTTGTCACACCTCGTATTTTATTACTCGAATAACATTCCAATATTCATTAATTAAGTCCATTTACAAATGACAATTCATCCTTTGATGAAATAATGAATAATTAAATATACAAGTTCTCTCTCGTTATACAACAATGCCATTTACATACAAATAAAAGAAATGCCCTGACGCTTACAACAAATAAGAGAGTGTTGTCCTTTACAAAGCATAGAACTTAGCCAAAGAAACAATCAAAAAGCACAATGACTCATCACCACTTTACAACCATGCCAAATTGTTTGATCCTCAACTATGAAAACATTCCCTATACACATGTACATGTAGGGGGTGAGCAACCACTAGCTTACCAAACAATCTCATATTATAACATTAGAAGATATGCTGGTACAAAGATACTTATACATATACGTGAAATCATATCATGTCAAAACCATATGATTCTATTACATAATCTCTTAAATCAAATTAATTTAATTAATCACAACTAGTTAACTTAAATAAATAAACATGCTTTAATGGCAACATGACATTCTTTTCAATTTATTCAATTACTCCATTGTCAATTGAATCAAATAGTTAAACAATTAATAATGACATCTAACAAAGCATCAAATACATTTTATACAGTCTTATGAGATGAATGCATATGCCATGTCATGCTCAAAATATTTTTCTTACCTTTTGAAAATCTTGTGCATAAAGCCAATTTGAAAACACATTAATTGTAATGCCCCCAAAATAATTACAATTATCCAACTCCAAACACTAGTGCAATGTGATATAAATAAAATAAAAAGTTGTCATTCATCAGAGTCAATATACAAAAGATGACACATGCGATATACATTCATAAATCGTTCATCTTGAATCTACAACATGTGTTACAAGACGAAATAAAGAATGAAAGCTAAATAGGTATTCATATGCCCTAGTGCTTATATCTTTCCAAGACCGTGCTTGGTTACAACAAAATGAGTTATAAGCTCAATACAATAAAGCCATAGGCTTGTACAAAAGATAAATACAAAGTACACAAAAGTGAGCCTTCAGCTCCACAATCCTCCCAAGCTAAGTCCTTGGGAGGCATATCACCAGCACCTGAAAATGTTTTTCCCAAGTAGGGTGAACCAAAGTCCAGCAGAAACAATCTACCACAATATATGAATCTTAACAAAGATATAAATATGATATGCATATACAATGCTCACGATAAGATCATTCGAAGTCTTACAAGATCATAATATGTCAAGTTTCATATTTTAAGCCATTTTATCTTGATTTATTTCATGACAATTCATTTCACCTCAATCCATGAGTCAAGTCCATTATTATCCAGACAATCCAACTGAGGGTACAACTCAGTGGTTCTCTAATCAATACAATTATTACCCAAACACTTCAAATTGTTCATTTTACAAAAATTTCGTCCACAGGAATCGGTACCCATGTATACGCGCAGTTTTCAGGATTTTGACCCTGGACATACAGGCCAACTTAATTTACTGGAGTCCATCCCCTTTCTTCTCCCAAACATGGAGTACATCCTCTTTCTCCTCTCAAACATCATACATATACAATGTATTAAAACACAGTCATGTTCAATGACAACCAATAAGAGATTAGTTTCAATTCACCTAATCCTCATGCAATTTCTACAACAATCATAGCTATCTTCCATCGATAGCCCAAAATAGATATTTCTAAACAGATATACAATCTCCAAGACAGATAAATTATCCAAATTTCTATAGATGAGATATAACAAGTATCCAACTCCACCCTTTATATAAACATCTATCCAATTTCATATTCCCTATACCAATTCCATTATTTATATAAAATAATTATTTGAAACATTTTAGGAAAAAATTCTATTTTCTTTCAAATCCAATCCATGTGTCAAAATCAACAAATTTAACATAACACATCCTAATATCTACACCCATAACCATTTTCAATACCTTCATTTGAAAACCCCCCTTTAGATTTTAAACCAAATCCTAAGTTTGTCTAAAATCCTCTAATCCCAACATTATTTACACAATCAACAAATAACGAAGTTAAAAGTCATAGGAGAGTGTAGAAGGTCCCTACCTCAAAGTTAGAAGACGAGCAAAGCAAGGAGAAAACTTTAAAGACGCCGAAACTGACTTTTGTTCGGATCAAAATGGAGCTCTTGAAATGCTCTACCTTTTTTCAAAAGACACTAGGGTAGAGAAACCAACAGATCTAGGTGAAAATATAGAGAGAATGTGAGTTCTAGAGAGAGAAGCTCAAGATCTAGGGTTTTGAAATGTTTTAGAGAGAGAAAGAGATGAAAAAGTGATGTAAAAAGTGGCTGTTACGAACTGATATATGCACAGTCTGCTTAAGCACTAGAGTTGACGCTCGAGCGTCAGACATAATAAGTTATTCCACTCGAGCGCAAGAAGTGACGCTTGAGCGCGGAATGCACACTACCAGTAATTTTGCAGACAACAGACCAACGCTCGAGCGCAAAAAGATCCGCTCGAGCGTAGAATACACCCTCCTAGTAGTTTTGCAGACCTACAAAAATACTGAGAATTCACAAAGCCCACTCGAGCGTAAGAAGTGCCGCTCGAGCAGAGGAGCAGAATTCTAGGCAACAAGAGTTTGAAAAACTAAGCAACCAACCTGTCCCAAACGTAACCACAACAATCCAAAAGCCAAATTTAAGGAGATACAAGGGAAACAAGATGTGACCAACAATATGAAACCATGAAATTCGAGTCCGAGATATAAAAAGGGTCAGGTCGAAACCAGAATCGCTATATTAATTCGAAAATTTCAATATAATTTCAAGGTGATAAATACGACTTAGGTAATCCTTAGTGTCTGCAAGTAGACATATCGAGCACTACCAAATCCCCACTTTACCGGTCTCTCACCGGAAGGCCCGTGGTACCTCATTCGCGCGTGTTTTCGGTATTTCACCATGGATACTCAAGCCAACTTAACCAATATCAAACTACACCTCTTATCCGGACTTACCAACGTATTTACCCAAAACAAATCAAAATGATCTTGTTTCACAAAAAAACAATTCCTTTATCAAAATAATAGTTTTCATTTGCAATTCGAAATCCATGATAACAATGAATAGAATGGTAATGCAATATGTAACAATGCATTAGAATAGTTCCAATTTCAATTCCACCACACAATGCTCCATTGTGATCAAATTCCATATAATGTAATATCATAATACAATCCCAAGAGATAATAAAACAATATCCACATTCTTATAGTCTCCACATGTTAATCAACGCTTCCAATTTAGTCAGCTCACGACAAATCTATAACCTACTATATATCAAACTTTCAAAGTTTCAACATTTCTCATCCTTCCAAGAAATCACTCATTAAATGCAAACATGGTAATCATCCATCGATAGCTAAAACAATTATCTCTAATGTATGAATTAAAAGGATAACCACATGGATATATAATCCAACATGCAACCATAACTTGGAATTCCCCATGATTCCCAACATTTGGAAACAATTCATATTCCACATTTATTAAAGACAAATTTTCAAAACTTATATAACATTCCATTAAACTCAATATTTCAAAGGAGTAACCAATACTCGACATTCCAAAAGTTTCATAAGTGTTTTCCAATCAAATCCTCAATTTTAAAACCAAACAAAATCTTTCCTCAATAAACCAACAACTCCCAAAACATTAACATTTAGGATTTTTTTTTTTTCACAAATTGGGACTTCCTCACTTTCAAATACCCACATGTAATTTTATATATAGAAAATACATTAAATAGCTAGATTATAGGTAATTAACTCCCAATTTAACCAAACCCTCAATTTACAATTCAAATATCTCAAATATGAGTTTGATGTACAAAAATAGCATATTAGCATACTCCAACTATTAAAACCAATAATCAATTTCCCATTTTTTTTTTTTTTACTCACACAAAACTCACAATCAACTTTATTCCACCTCAACTAAGATAACCAAAATAATTTTCACTAATATCTCATACTTATTGAATATTACCATTTCCATCCTATCATATTAAAAGTTATGGTATAATCTCAATAACACACTTGTAATCCTGACGGATATAAATTTTTAACCAAACTAATTTAATCCACTAAATTAGTAAGTTTATTATATTCACATTTCTCAAAAGAAACAATACCAAACATAACTTAATATGCCTCATCCTTCAAACACAACCATACTTCATGCCAAGCTACTCAAATAGCTAATCTTTCCAAACTCTCTACAAATAATAATTTTCACAACTTTTCTAAAATTAATTAATCACATGATATTTACATCAAAAATCATGAAATTGTCCAAGAGTAAACTTTTTGAGATTAGGAGTTTGAAAGTTCACATATCATCTTTTCATTTCCACAAAAATGAACAAAACCTAATCATCAATATATATCACCATTCATAAAATATCATGAACACAACACTTTTAGAGTTTTTAATCCCAAAACCATTCGATAATTCCTACTTAACCATTTATACAATATTCATCAACATTAATTTATTTTTTCTCAAAAATAAATTCCAAAATTAATGATGAAAAAATATTTCAACTTTATATTTCTCAAAATAAATTATCTAATCATAATATGATGTAGATACAACCCATACAACTATTAATTTTATTTTTAGATTTTTAACAAAATTATCAACATAAGATGATTTTCCCAAATCAATCTCAAAATACCAATATTCTTAACATTTCAACATAATTTTTCTTCCAAAAATTAATCAAACAAAAATCTGAGAAATATATATATGAAATACCTCCTATAATGATATATGTTTTCAAAATATCACTAACATAGCTGTAAAGTAATAATATGAAGAAAGTCTCTACCTCAAAATATGAAAAAAAACAAATTCGAAAATGCAAACCTCGCCCGATCAAAAATCCGAGACTACCATTGTGAAGAATACAACGAGCTCTTCAACTTTCATTTACAAAATTTTTACAAAATCTCACTCTAAAGACTCCTGCTCTGAACTTAAAGCTTAAGTCAACAATGAAGGCAGGGAGAGAGAGAGAGAGAGAGAGAGAGAGAGAGAGAGAGAGAGAGAGAGAGGAGAGAAAGCAGGAGCTCTTTGCTCCAAACCAAAAAGAAATGAATAGATAAGGGAATGAAAAGATGGCAAGGAAAAAGTGGGGGGCAACCCACGTGGGTTTGCTTCCCAAAGTTTGGTTTTCTCAATATATATATATATAATTTTTGTAATAATATTTCAGAATTTTATAAAATAAGTTATAAAATGATATAATTTTTCTCATCACAAAATATAATATTTTTGTACACCACAAAATATAATATTTTGCTTATTAAAATACATATACATTTCATTCCTTATAAAATATATAATTTTTCACCGCATGGTATATGCCATAAAATCAATTATCAAATATTTATTATAATCCTATATAATAAATATTAATAACTTTTACGGTGGTTACTACCAATCACATAATTAAAAATGACCGAACAATTAAACATGAGTCATAAACAAGTTCAAATTAAGTTGAATCTAAGTCATGGGTCTCACCCATAAGCCAAACATGGTCCAATTACATACGCAAATAGACCCAACAATTTATCTCAAGTCATGGTCCGAACACCCAAAACTCAATTTCAAATTCCACTATAAATTAAACTGAACACCAATAAGTCCGCAAATTTTCATAAAATAAATACTCATCAATTAATTTCTGAAATTTTTATCCAACATGCTAGACTCATATGGGAACAACATAAAAAAAAGATTTCAAAATTTACTGAGAACGGGAACTATTTTTTTTTGTAAAATAAAATAAAAAATAAAAAATGGGTCATTACAGTGGTATACCACTCACTTCTAATCTTAGTAAGTATTTGGGAACTCCTCTCCTCCATAAGAGAATTGCCAAAAAAAATTTCAATGAGTTAATTGAGCAGCTCAAGAACAAACTATCTGGATGGAAAGCTAGCAATCTATCTTCTGCTGCTAGAACTACTCTTGTGAAATCTGTCACATTAGCTTTGCCTAGTTACAACATGGAAACCATGGAATTACCTAAAAGCTTTTGTGATGATTTGGATAGGAGCAATAGGAATTTCTTATGGGGTGATACTGAGAGCAGCAAAAAAGTACATTTGGTCAACTAGGACAAGGTGCAGGAGCATAAAAGAGGAGGGGATTGGGAATCAGAAAAGCTAGACACCAGAATGATGTCCTGCTTACCAAACTAGGTTGGAAAATTATTAGTGATAAATACAAACTTTGGTGTAAGATGCTCCAAGGAAAATACCTTAGCAACAACACAATCTATGATTGGCCTGAAAAAAGAAGAGCATCCCATGTTTGGAGAAGCATAGTGAAACAAAAGGATACTCTCAAACAATGAGTGAAGTGGACAATTGGGAACGGGGAAAAATTTTCTGTTGGTACATAAATTTATGTTCAAATTTATGTTCAAATTTCAAATACGGTTAATCAAATAATGACATGTATAGAGCCTATGATAGGAAGGTTGTAGGTAATCACTTCCTAAAAAGATCAATATGATCCGTTGAAGTGCATAAATAAAACGACGTTGTATCTCAACAACGTTATTCAAGATGCTCAAGTGACACGCGAAGCCTACGACAGATGGCACCTGGAGAGCCTACAACAAGGACACCACGCAGGATGAAACCCCAAAGATCAATCCAGTTAATCAGATATATGATTAATCATATAGCGCTATCATTCAAAATTCAAATAGCGCTATCATTCAATTTGAAATTTAAATTGGGATGAGGCATTCTTATCACCTAAACGACCCTTTATAAATATGAGGACCATCACACAAGATCAAGGATAAGAAAATCAGAAGTGAGAAGACCAGAGAGAGAGAGAGAGAAATCAAGAGCTAAAGAAGTCGTCACAAGAAAGAAGAAAAGAAGCCCAGAGAAATCAAGAGCCTACGCTACAAACTCAGAATGGCAATGAATAGGTGAAGGGTTCCAAACCCAAGAATTGTACTTTGTATTCGAGGGTTTAAAACCCATAACAATTTCAATAAAATATTTATTTTCTTATATTGTCTTCTGTTATTTATTTTGTTCTTCATTAATCGGAGGTTTCATTTATATAAAATGTGTAATTAACGATCTAGAATACAGGTCGGAAATATGAACCTACTATTCAAATAATTAACACTGCTTAGTCCAAAAACTAAACAGTGGACATTTGCAACATAAAATTTTGAAATGTGTTAAAACACTTCATGTTTCAAAATTTGTGTCTACAAATTCTGGCATGTCCAGTGGGACATATTTCTCCTCCCATCTTTTGAAGAACAAAAAAATATATATATTTGAAACTTACTGACGTGTTCTTTTGTTATAAGAATGATGAAGCAACTGTCAAGAAACAAACTTACACTCTAGTGATTCTGAAATCACCAAGGGTAGAGATAGCACCCGTCACCCAAGGGGCTTTGAAGCGAATGCTCTTGGCTGTCCCAAAGGTAGAACCAGCAAAATCTTGGAAAGATGCACTTCTTTCCCCTATCGCCTATGGGGCTCCAGAGCAAAAGCTCTTGGCTGTCTCGAAGGTAACTGGTGTGACGAAGAAGGTCACAGTTCTTCAGAAAGCCGAAAGTTTGAGAAAGACTGCTGAAGATTATGTGAAAGCGTCGAAGCAGTACGCAACCGTGAGGGCCACAGCCCGAACGAAGAGCTTTCTAATTCAGGCAAAGGAGGCTAATCAGTTTGCAACTACGGGCTTTGTTGCAGCTTCAATGGGGGCAACAAAAAATGTTGTGGCCTAACTACTCAAAAGGGTAGAAGACTCCATTAAAATGGCAGAGTCTACCCAGAAAAGGGCCTCTACTGAAAACATGGCCATCATTAAGGCCATTGGGGGGAGGGTAATGACCCAAACTCCTGTTGATGGAAAAAAGGCCCCTGTTTTTGAAAAAACAGTTGTGGCCTACGAACCGATAGTTCTGTTCAGAGCACAAAATCGATCAAACCAAATCTTAGGAGCCAAAGGAACACCCGTTGGCCTGACAAGGTTCGAATAAGGAACACCCATTGGCCCAACAGGATTTGAATCAACATCAATTGGTCCGCCCTAAAAATATAGGGACTATTTTGAAAATTCGTGAGGAATTTGCAAAAACGCAAACGGTTCCTTCTATGCCCCTAGGGGCTCAACTTGATATGTCATCAAATGGTCCTGTTTCGAAAAGACAAAGGCGAAAAAGAAATAAGGCCTTAAAGAAACTGGAACTAAGAACAGTGATGACAAATGTTATAGGAGCTATTGAAAGGGCTCTCTCGAAAGATGAACGCCAAAAACAAATTGAAAGTCCTGTCTTTATTGGAAAGTCAAAGGTGGAGGAGGGTAAGCAACCCTTGGGAAATATTTCTGCTTTGATCGAACTATCTATGGAGGGAATAAGAAAAGGGCTTGTAACAAGGTCTATAACCTGTGAGGCTCAAAACAAAGCATCGCAGTTTGATGCTTCAAATATGAATAATGTTGTGGGGGTTGATAATCCTTTGTACGAAAAAAATAATTCTATCTCGTCTATTTCAACGTATATTGGAACAACGAATTGAGAGATGTCAACAAAGTCGCAGTTATGATAACTAAGGTTAAGAAAGAAGATGAAAATTCACAAGTCCAACAAGACCAAGGTCCCAAGGAAAAAGTGGTGGCCCTACAAAAACAACTTGAGAGAAGACAACTACATGCATGGCTGTGGTAACCTTTGGTGACAATGACATGTGTGCTGAAATGATAGACTATAATCGACCTTTGTTTATCACTAGGCTTATCCATGATATGAAAATTTCTCGAATTCTGGTTGATGGAGGATCTATGGTAAACCTCCTGCCTCGGAGGGCCTTAAACTTATTAGGGGTTCAAATTTCACAACTTCGCCCAAGTTGTTTGGTCATTCAAGGATTTAATCAGAAGGAACAATGCCCAATGGGGAAGATTGAATTGCGAACCAAGTTTGGGGATATTGAATAAAGCACTGAGTTTTTGGTCATTGATGTAAACACCTCCTACAATGCTTTGCTTGGGAGACCATGGATGTATAATCATCATGCAGTACCATCAATTTATCACCAATGTATCAAGTACCCATTGCCTACACCCAAAAAAGAGGGGACAATTGTGGCTGACAATGATCCATTTGGAGAAGTAGAGGCCTATTATGCTGATGCTCGTTTCTATACAAAGACTTCACAAAGAAAGGAAAAAGATGTGAAAAAGTCTGAAGATACTCCGAATGTCAAAGACGCTCTAGAGTTTACTCCAGATTCAACAAAAAGAACTTTTCGATATGTGCCAAAGTCCGAAAGGAAACCGGGGGCAAAGGCTCTAGCCCTAATAAATCCAATTTTGGATCTCAAGGGTGAGTTCACATTGCCATTAAGGAGGACAGAATGCACCTATGTGGAGAAATATTATAAGATTGTGGTCCCTCCTAAAGAAAAAGGGTCGAAACCCATCATATTCCACTCACTTAGAGATGTTGAACAAAAAGTTAAAGTTGAACAAGTGAAAGAAGAAAACATCTCGACTTTTGTGAAGCCTACCTTCAGTGCAGAAATTACACAGATTTTGGTAAAAGTTGGTTTAAATCTTGAAAAAATACCAGGAACAATGACACCCTTTGACTTTGCATTAACACCTTCGCAGAGGCAGGCTATCCAGCAAGGCGGTATCATCACCACCAGGACAGAAGGGTTAGGCTACCGGGGAGATGAGGAAAAATTTTCAGCAAACATGACTATCACTCAAGATGTGTTGAAAGATGTTAACCAAGATGAAGTTTTACCTGCACCAATAGAATTTAAAGCAGGAGGCCAAGCCACTGTGGATGACCTTCGTGAGATAAATCTGGGTGATGAAGGAGAAAACAAACCAACCTTCATTAGTGCAAATTCAAAGGACGAAGAAACTTAGTAATATATTTCCTTCTTAAGGGAGTATCGCGACATATTTGCATGGAACTACAGTGAGATGCATGGTCTTAATCCAGAGACTGTAGTTCATAAGCTTGCAACTCACCTTGAGAAACGGCCAGTTAAACAGCCTTAGAGGCGAACTTGACCACCCAAATTGAAGCTGAAGTCGACAAGCTTATCAATGCAGGATTCATAAGGGAAGTCAAATATCCAACTTGGCTAGCAAACATAGTGTCGGTCAAGAAAAAGAATGGTCAAATCAGGGTTTGCATTGATTGCCGTGATCTCAATAAGGCTTGTCCTAAAGATGACTTTCTCTTGCCCATCACTGAACTTCTTGTAGATGCAACTACTGGGTATGAAACCTTATCTTTTATGGATGGATACTCAGGATACAATCAAATCTGAATGGCACCTGAAGATGAGGAAATGACTGCATTCAGGACTCCGAGAGGAGTCTTTTGCTATAAGGTAATGCTCTTTGGCCTAAAAAATGTTGGGGCCACGTATCAAAAGGCGATGACTATAATTTTCGATGATATGCTCCATGACACCATCGAATGCTATGTTGATGATCTTGTCGTCAAGACAAAGGAAAAGGAAAACCATGTGGGAGATTTGAGAAGAATCTTCGAACGTTTGAGGAGATACAAACTCTAGATGAACCCACTAAAATGTGTATTTGGAGTTTCCTCAGGAAAATTTCTAGGGTTTGTGGTTCGAAACAAAGGGATTGAAATTGAGCCTACTGAGATTAAAGTCATGGCTGAAATGCCTCCTCCGCGAAATTAAAGGGAATTGAAGGGGCTACAAGGGAGATTGACCTATATCAGAAGATTTATTTCTAACTTGGTTGGTTGATGCTTGCCATTCTCAAGATTGATGAAAAAGGGTGTTCCATTTGAATGGGATCAGCAGTGCCAAAATGCTTTTAATAGTATTAAGGAGTATCTTTTGAAGCCTCCAGTACTCATGAGCCCAATAAAAGGGAAACCACTCTTGTTGTACATAACAGCCCTAGATGGTTCGTTAGGGGCACTGTTGGCACAACACAATGAGCATGGGAAAGAAAATGCCTTGTATTACTTGAGTCGTACTCTGGTTAAGGCAGAAGTCAATTATTCTCCTATCGAAAAGACATGTCTTGCCTTGGTGTTTGCCTTGCAAAAACTAAAGCACTATGTCTTGGAACACGAAGTCAAGTTGATATCAAGAGTAGACCCCTTGAAATATATACTTTCACGACCCATACTTTCAGGGAAAACTGCAAAGTGGGCTGTAATTCTCCAACAATTTGCAATTGAATATGTTTCCCAAAGAGTTGTAAAGGGGCAAGCTCTAGTAGATTTTTTAGCTGCACATCTTATACCTGATGACTCACCTTTAGTAATTGATTTACCAGATGAAGAGGTTATGCGAGTAGAAATCCAGAAAGGATGGGAGATGTATTTCGATGAAGCTTCAAGGAGTCCAGATGGCAAGAAGCAAAAAAATCCTAAAAATAATAAAGCTGGAATTGGAATTGTGTTTGTGACTCTAGACAATGCTATAATCACCCATTCTTTCACCTTAAGTGAAGGATGCTCCAATAATGAGGCAGAATATGAAGCTGTAATTGCTGGATTAGAATTGGCATTACAAATTCCTATTGAAGAACTCTCAATTTATGGAGGTTCAGAACTGGTGGTAAAACAACTCCGTGGAGAATACATTGTTAAGAAAACAAGTCTCATCCTGTATCATGAAATGGTTGATCAATTGCTTTCACAATTCAGGAAAACACATATTTTCCACGTGAAGAGAAGAACAAATGCTCGAGTTGATTCACTTGCAAGTTTGGGTGCATCAGTCACCCTACCAGATAACAAAACAATTACTATCACAGTAGGTAAAAGAAGGGTGTTACAACCTTTAAAAGAAGTTTTTGACTTGGTTCCAATCTTGGTCATCACCATGAAAGGAGAAAGAGAAGAGGATTGGCGGGAACCATTCATAGCTTACCTTCAACATGGTAGGCTACTTGAAGATAAAGTAAAAAGAATTGAAGTGAGACGTAGGGCTACCAAATTCGTCTTGTGGAAAGATGGGTTATACAAAAGGTCTTTGGATGGAATGTACATTCGGTGTATAGCCAATGAGCGTATTCAAGAAGTAATGGCAGAAGTACATGCAGGTGTATGTGGGGCACACCAAAGTGGTCCTAAATTACATATGCAGTTAAAACGGTTGGGATACTATTAGCCGACTATGATTGCAGATTGCATAGATTATGATCGAAGATGCCAAGTCTGCCAATTCCATGGGAACTTTCTCCACTAACCCCAGAGCCTTTACATTTAACAACTTGTTCTTGGCCATTTGCAGCATAGGGTATGGACATTATTGGTCTTTTTGTACCTCCATCTTCAACAGGATATCGATATATCCTAGCTGCTACTGACTATTTCTCAAAATGGGCAGAGGTCGTGGCTTTAAAGGATGTAAAAAGCTCAGTTGTCTCCGAGTTCATCCGAACCCATATCATTTACAAGTTTGGGATTTCAAAAAGTGTCATCATGGATAATGGACAGCCGTTCAGGAGTGATGCTTTGAACAAGTTATTTGCCAAGTATAAAATAAAAAACAACCGTTCATCAAGATATCATGCACCTGTCAATGGTGTGGCAGAAGCTTTCAACAAGACATTGTGCAAAATTCTCAAGAAGATGGTGGATAAGAACAAAAGAACTTGGCACAAAAAGTTACAAGAAGCTTTGTGGGCTTATCGGACTTCGCATAGAACTCCTACTCAAGCAACCCCTTATTCGTTGGTTTTTGGAGGAGAAACAGTGTTACCGCTTGAGGTTCAAATACCATCATTGCGAGTGGCAATACAAGAGTCCTTAATAGAAGATGAAAGTGCAAGAGTGAGGTTGGCTGAGCTCGAGACTCTAAATGAAAGAAGGTTGTATGCTCAGCAGAACTTGGAGATCTACCAACAAAGGATGGCAAATGCATTCAATAAAAAAGTGAGGCTTCGCTCCTTTAAAAAATGAGACTTGGTACTAATGGTTAGAACACCCATAGTAGTCTCACGAAGAACCAAAGGAAAGCTTGAGCCCAAATGGGAAGGACCTTATGTGATTGAAAAGGTTCATTCTAATGGGGCCTATTTGTTGATAATGATGGATGGTTACAAAATCATTCCCCCAACCAATGCAAGGTTCTTGAAGAGATATTACCCTTAAGAAAGCCTGCTAGGTTGAAAACCTGAATGGGCAGCCTAGGCAAAAGTTAGAGTGACAAAAAAAACCCACAAACGGTATTGTATGTGGTTAAACTGCTAAAATACCCCACTGAAATCTAAGGTGGTAAAACATTGGATACTCCTGTCTCGCAAGAGTATAAACTATGTACAACCAAACATAAGTCGAAAACCCACCAATGGTATTGTATGTGGTTAAATTGCTAAAATACCCCACTGAAATCTAAGGTGGTAAAACATTGGATACTTCAGGCCCGCAAGAGTATAAACTGTGTACGGCCAAACATAAGTCCAAGCCACCAACGGTATTGTATGTGGTTAAACTGCTAAAATACCGCACCAAAATCTAAGGTGACAAAACATTGGATACTCCTGGCCCGCAAGAGTATAAACTATGAACGGGAATAAGACAAATCAATGTATTGTATTGAGAAATTTCATATAACAAATAAATCTATCACTGAGCGAAATTTCATAAATACATTATGTTCGGATGAATAACAAAATAAAAGTGCATTCATTCATTAAGAGAAGCCTTAGCCCTTTCAAAAGCATGTTCCACAACACTGTGTTGTCCATTCTTCTTCTTGAGCTGGCTCAAAACATTCAGAGAAGTTTGCACGTCTTCTTCTGATTTAGAATCACTCTCGGAAGCTTGTGCAAAATCACACATAAAGGATGCATGTTCTGCTTAGGTGGATAACAATTCTTCTTCAAGTTGTTTGAGTAACTCTTTGGTTTGAATAATCCTTTGATTAAGACTCGCAATGTGCTCATCCGACTTGATAATTGAAGCAGACAACTGTTCATGTTCGCCAGAAAACTTTGTCAAATGAAGCTTCTTCTCATAGTATTGGGCCTCAAATTCTGTATTAGACAAGTTTGAAGAATCTGCAAGTTTGGTTTTCAAAGCAAAGCACCCAAGGAATATCTTTACCTTCTCGTAAAAGGAGATGAAGTCTACACCCAAACTCTTCAAAATCATGAAAACGTTGTTTGCTACAGCAATCATGCCATTAACATCCGTCATTGATTGGAAAGAAATAGTAAGACCTTTCTGAATATGGGTGGTTGCTTCATTAGAGGAAGTTCCCAAAAGAAGGCTAGATGGAGCAAGGGGTGCTTCAAGTTGGTCAAATAATTTGTTAACCCCATTTGCTTCAAGTAAGTCTTCAAGAATTTGGGCCTCTTTCGCGATATTAGAAGTAATTTCGTCTGCCTCTTCCAATGTATTAGAAGTAATTTCTGTGAAAATAGAAGGAGACACTCAATGAAAACATAGAAGGTAAAAACAATATATATATATATATATATATATGGATGAATGAAGTATACCTTGGTGTACAGCTTGAAGAGACTTAGGTGTGGAAGGAGACAAGTTGTGATTCCCACAAGTGGACCACAGATTCTGCAATGTGGCATGATCTAAAGAGAAAAAAGTTCCTTGAGTATGTATACATGATGAAATAAAATGAGGTACAAGGAATGAATAAGAATACCCTTAAAGGTAGCCAATGGCATATGCGAGGCAGCTGGGGAAGTCCGAGGAGTAGTCCTAAGAAAATGAAAGGTATTTAAAAAATAAAATAAAATAAAAAGAAAAAAAGAAAAAGAAAAGAAAGAAGGAATTATACCTTTCTCTAACAGATTGGATGGCTTGTTCGAAGAATGAGAAGAAAAACCTACATTTGCTGGGGACAATTTACTCATCTTAGTCAGTGTACCATCTAAAAGAGGGGTGTAGTAATAAAACTCATCTTCACTCTCACTACTCCCATTGAGAGAACGATCAAAAGATTTGGTGGGAGAAGGAATTTCAACACACTTAATGCGAATACGACCCAAGGCAGTTAATTCATACCCATCTCCCTCAAAGAGTTCTTGAATCATATTCTCATCTTTATTTTCAAGAAAAGAGTATAGGTATGTGTGAAATTGGTCCATTGGGGTTTTGGCCAATACTGTTGGTTGGGAAGTTCCTGTACAATCACTGATAGACATAGTCTCTAGAAAAGCTTTGCTAGACTAGAAAATTGAGGGCCAGAATCTACTTGCTCAAAGCTAAATCTCATTTTAAATTGAGAATTACACATATCCTCAAAAAGATAAAGGAGATCTGAAACTGAGTAACTAGATCGGGAAGGAGCAATAGGTGGTCAACTATTATCCAATCTCTGAGGTGACGATGTTTCCAGAGTAATAGGTGAAAATGATGACCTAGCTCTAGACTAAGAAGGCTTCTTCGTCTTTCGGTCTTTAATTGACATATCCAGTTTTCTCTTGCTTGAAGATTTCGGCTGGGTATGAGTAACATATTGGAGCGCGATAAAGGAAGTTCCCAGCCACCAATTGGCATAAGGCATGGTTACGTGCAGGGGTGTGCGCGGTGCGGTTCGGGCAGTTTGAGAGTAGAATTACAAACCGAATGGCGGGTTAGCGGATTGGCGGATTGACAAATTGCGGTTTAGTCAGTTTTTGGCAGATTAGCGAATTGAAGAATATTCTAACCAATTATCATACATGTGTATAATATATAACACTAATTTGTATAATTTTTTTTAGATATATAACACAAAGTAATTTTACATAATATGTTTCATAGATATAACTACTAATTTGTAATAAATTTATATCTTAAATCTCTCTTATACTCATTTTTACATTGAAATTTCATTGGAGATTAAAAATTATATATGTATTAACTATAGCGGAGCGGAGCGGTTTGGTTGGCGGATTATAAATTTTAAAGTTTAAACCGCGGTTAGGGGTAAGAGCGGTGCAGATTGATGCGGATCGGTGCGGTTTTAGCGGATTAGGCAGTATTTTGCACAGCCCTAGTTACGTGAGAAGTAGATCGGGAGCCTGGTAACTCCAACGAGACTTTTGTACTACAACGTAGCATATGACGCTACTTGTAATAAAATTTAGACCACTCAGAGGGCTGCCGACAAGATACATTAAGCGGTGTAGGGCACGCTTGAGCAAACCCAAATTGACGACCGTATCGGTTAGGGGAGTACGGTTCAGAAATGAAATTAAGTCCCATTTTAAAAGTTAAAACCCTGGCCTCAAAGATAAAAGATAGCCAAGGTGGAAAGGTAATATCCTTTCAAAGTCAACCAAAATGCCTGAAGGTTCACCTTCATGGGTAAGAGCCCTAACTGACACTCCGTACGATAGGTTAGGATAGAGTCCACAAATGGAAATTTATCAGTAAAAAACTGGGCAGCCGATTGGTTTCCAATAAACCCAAGATATGGCAAGAAATGAATATCAGGAATCGAACAAATTGACTGAGGATCCCCATGAGAGCAAGTCTTAATAAAATATAGTGAAATCTATCCAAAAAGGTAATGCAAAGCACCCTGAATATTTTCCTTCCCAGGTGAAGGTGATGATGCCATTTTACTAAGAGAATGATAGAGGTATGCAAGAATGGGAATGGCCAGGCTAAATAAGGTTCCACCGGCCATTTTGGTGGCTGCATGAAAGGTAGTCAGACGAATTTCCCTAGAAGAGTGAGGGAAGACAAATCCGCTAAGCCAACTCTCCAAAAAATAGAAAGATACATATCATCAGGGATTTTGTCTTTTCGTCGAAAACCACTAATCGAAGTTGGGGATTCGTCAATAAATTTGAAAGTCTAGTGGTGAAACTTCTTGGATTGAAAAGAGCTGGCATAAATGTTGAAAAGCCCACGGCACGCCTTGGATGTCTGGGACGAATATAAAACGTCATTGGAGGGGGTGAACTCTTCATAAAACAAGCCACGGATGGGGAGGCCGCTAATGATGAAGGTCCCATAAAGAGATCCCAAGTTCGCCGTAAATGGTGTGGAAAGTGTTGGTGTCGGGTGACTATCACTCTAAGAATCCTTTGAGCAAGGCGGCATTTCTAGCATAAGCAAATTGGGATACATAGATTGCAACATAAATCCCACACTTCTTCAAAATAGGGGCAAATGTGGAAAGAACGTCATTCAACCAAAAAATCTATATAAGAGGGATTGCAAATGGGTAGAGATGCCGCGAACATTAAAAGAATTATTCCACTTCAATTTTTCATGTTTCATTCTCTTAAGAAGAGTATTAAATTCAGAGCAGTCAAGGTCTTCAGAAAATGGATGGAGGATTGAGACAGGGAATGAACCGATTGATTTTGAGTGCCCTTTCTTAAGAATCTCACAACAGTTTCGAATTCCTCTGTAGACCAAGTCTTTGGAAGCTGTATGTAAAGGGATGTAGGGGTCCAACTCGGTGGGTGACAATAAAGCAGTGATAGGTTTGTGCCAAATTATTTTCGGACTAGATTTATCTAATACATCCCTCTCGTCACGTCGAAGATATTCAAGTGTCGTTTCCATGCTGCCTAAAAAAAAAATGAGGGTCAATGAAGGCAAAATGTCATAATATAAAGAAATTGAGGAAAGCCCCTTGCCATGGAATCAAGCCATTGAGGTAAAGCATATATTCACTACCAAGGAATCAAGCCGTTAGGGTGACGGACACATTCACTATCAAGAAATCAAGCCGTTGGGGTGAATGTCACATTCACTGCCAAGGAATCATGCCGGTTAGGTGACGGACACAATCACTGCCAAGGAATCAAGCCATTAGGGTAACGAACACAATCACTGCCAAGGAATCAAGCCGTTGGGGTGAGGGACACAATCACTGCCAAGAAATCAAGCCATTGGGGTAAGGGACACAATCACTACCAAGGAATCAAGCCATTGGGGTAAGGGACACAATCACTTCCAAGGAATCAAGCCATTGGGGTGAAGGACACAATCCCTGCCATGGAATCAAGCCATTGGGTGAAATGACACAATCACTGCGAAGGAATCAAGGCATTGGGGTGAAAGATATATTCACTGCCAAGGAATCAAGCCATTTGGGTGATGGACACAATCACTGCCAAGGAATCAAGTCATTGGGGTAAAGGACACAATCACTGCCAAGGAATCAAGCCGTTGGGGTGAGAGGACATAATCACTGCCAATGAACCAAGCCATTGGGGTGAAGGTCACATTCACTGCCAAGGAATCAAGCCATTGGGGTGAAAGGACACAATCACTGCCAAGGATTCAAGCTACTCATTGCCATTAGGCTAGAAGGGGCAATAATACCTGCAAACAAACTCTGACGCCTAGAGTATTGCTTGCAAAAGAGGGAAAAAGACATGAAATAATTGCACAAAAAAAAAACTTCGTAATTCATACAGTTAAAATTCACTTTCACAAATCATAAGGGGGCAGGCCTTGATTAGATTAGATTAAAAAAAAAATTCAACAAAAGGGACTGTTCAGCCAAAGAAGCCAAAGGGAAAGCAGATTTTCGAAGCTTTAGATCTGGCTATCATTTGTTGAAGGATATAAGCAGCAGATCCTTTGGTCATATCCAAAAGCAACTTTGTATACAAGCTGTTAAAAAATAAATAAATAAATAAATCTGCTTTCCCTTTGGCTTCTTTGGCTGAATAGCCCCTTTTGTAGAATTTTTTTTTTTTGTTAATCTAATCTAATTGTGAAATGTGTTAAAACATACAGGCTGTTAAAAAAAAAAATCAAATTCTAAAAGTAAAGGGGGTTGTTGCTATATGTTTGGAAAAATGGTGTGCCAGGTACAGGTATCATCTTCATCCTACCCATCTCCTTAAAAAAAAAAAGAGGTGAAAAGAAAGCAACAAAGTATATGGGAAGAGTAGAACTTTGTTGTCACGCCCCCAAACCGCCCCTAGTAGTTTGGTGCCGTGATGGCCAGTAATCCGAGATTACCGAAGGCCGACTTACAAAATTCACACACAATCAGAGTACAATATACGGGGCTCACAAGTGCGGAAGCAATAATCTAAAATACAAGTGGTCCATAAGAGCAGTGCATAGTCAAATGGAATGGCATACATCTTTACATAACTTATAACTTGATTACAAAAGTACATGTTACATCTTGGCAAAGGGCTTCTCAAGCCGACATAAACATAACACATGAAATACAAAACATGGAACATGATCTTCAGGATTGCCGACATCCTTACAGCCGACCAAACAAGCATACAAAACACACACCTTGGCGAAGCCGACCTCTTGCTTATTACCTACATATATACATAGGGAGGGTGAGCTTGGATACTCAGTGAATGGTATAAGTAATAAAGGGGTTAAATGAATGATTTCCAAGGTCCTTGTCAAAACAATACATATATCATAGCTTGTTCAAAACATGGGATGAATCAAGTTCATCGATCAAATCTTGGTCTTTCAAATCTTGCTTGGGATGTTAAATAACATCTACATAATACATGGGGTGATGACATATCAAGACAAGAGTGCAGTTGCATTATAGTCCCCTGCAACTAAGGACTTTCAAGACAAGAGTGCAGTTGCATTATAGTCCCCTGCAACTAAGGACTTTCAAGACAAGAGTGCAGTTGCATTATAGTCCCCTGCAACTAAGGACTTTCAAGACATGTCATCAAAACAAGATAGTATTTGATATACAAATAGGGATAATCATTCATGCTTGATCAAATACTTTTCTAAAACGAAGCAAGGCTTTGCCAAAACTTTATAACATAACTTTATTAAAAATACCACTCACATAGTTCTTGGGACGTCGGGATCAAGGCAAAGGTCCAAGTCCTACAAACACATGGCAAGGTCTATTGAATGTACTCTTAAAAACAAGCTTTACATGAATGCAAATGATCTAGGAAAAACATGCTGGAAACATCTAGGGAAAACATGCTGGAAACATCTAGGGAAAACATGCTGGATACCAAGCAGGTCTTGGAATGGATGCACAGAAATGATCTAGGCAAAAATGACCTAGCTGAGTGAACTCAGGAGGTCTTGGCCGAGGTCCCACACCTCTTGGCCGAGGTGTGGTTACCTAGGCTTCAGTATGCAGCTGTCTGCCGAGGTGTTACAAGGTGCCGGCATGGGTGTACCATGGTCGGCCTAGGTGTGCAGTGGTTAGCCTAGGTGTGCATGCAAGATAAACTAATGTGCAAGTGATCATGCAAGGTAGGCCAAGGTGAGATACGATGCTTGGCCTAGGTGTGTGATCTAGGCAAGAGTGGTGTCGGTGATCACACATAGGGAAATGAAGCCTGGAAATCTGGTTTGAAGAACATGAAGAACATGAGCATGAAGAACATGAAGAACATGAATGCTAAAATCATAACTTGTTATTACAAGATCTGGGATTTCATGACATGAGTTCGAAAACATGGACCTGGGTACCTATACTTTGAAAATCATGCAAGAACAAACACAAAAACATGGATCTAGGCATGAGCCTTCGGATCAAAACATGACTTTTCTTGAAGAACACATGAATGCCATTTTCTCTTTCTAAAACCGAACTTCAAAGCAATGCATGGCTTACAAATCATCTTCAATCATGCAATGCAATAACATAAACATAAAGAACATCATGAGCAGATCAAGGATCTAACCTTAGAACGCGGATCTAACGGTTGGATCTCTAGGAATCAAGCTTGGAAATCTACTCTCTCTCAAGAACTCTTCTCCCTCTTCTAGAGCTTCTCTCTCTACTCTTCAAAACAATATACAACAAATGAGGGGTTTCTCTCTCTGCCGGGTGACTTAACTCTCAGCTCGGACACGTGGCAACGGTTGGTTGGTCCTCTTCAAAAAGGTGATGGATTGACAAGACAAGGTTCTGACAAGGCATATCTAACAAGCTACTCGGGATGGCACTCCGGCAAGTGGTGACATCGGCTAACCACAAGACTTCGGCAACTAAGATGACAATGACCTCGGCTAGGAAGGACAACACTTGACTAAGCTGTGCCACACCTTGGCCTAGATGTGCCACACCTCGGTCTAGGTCATTCCAGTCCCAGAACAAGGTCACTAGGTGCAAGGATTAAGGATCTCGGACGCCTAGGTGATAACATCTCGGCCAATATGCCTAGGTGACGGTGGAGGTCAACCAAAGGGGTTCCAAGATGGTCCAAGGTGTAAGAGGTTCAAAGGTGTGACCTAGGCTTAAGATGACCTCGGCTTGGCATGACCTAGGCTTGGCATGACCTAGGCTTAACATGACCTAGGCTTGGCATGACCTAGGCTTAACATGACCTAGGCTTGGCATGACCTAGGCTTAACATGACCTAGGCTTGGCATGACTTAGGCTTAACATGACCTAGGCTTGACATGACCTAGGCTTGGCATGACTTAGGCTTGACATGACCTAGGCTTGACATGACCTAGGCTTGGCATGACCTAGGCTTGGCATGACCTAGGCTTAACATGACCTAGGCTTGGCATGACTTAGGCTTAACATGACCTAGGCTTGACATGACCTAGGCTTGGCATGACTTAGGCTTAACATGACCTAGGCTTGACATGACCTAGGCTTAACATAGCAAGGAAGGAACAAAACATGCATACAACACTTAGGCAAATCACATAAGCACAAAACAAGACTGGTACCTTTACTTAGGCAAAACAAGTCAAAGTCTGCAAATGCAAGCTTAACATGACAAAATCATGCAATGTACATGAACATGACTAAGACATGAATGTGGGTTATTACATTTGTTATGAATAAAAGAAGGCTCTGTGACAAGAACGTTGTTTATCCTATTCAAATTCCTAGTCTACAAAAAAAAAAAAAAAAAAAAAAAGAATGGTAGCAGCAATGATGAAAAAAGGTGCTATGGATAAAAGGCATATTGCATACTTGATTGCCAATAAAGGAACTTGTTCTTTCTTGAAGAAAATAAATTTTATTGTAGCAACAGTGTTGAAAAAAAGGTGCTATAGATTAAAGGCATATTGCATTCTTGATTGCCAATAAAGGAACTTGTTCTTTCTTGAAGAAAAGAAATTTTATGCCTTAAAAAAAAACGCAGAGATAGAAGTCTTGTTAGGCTAAGGAATGCTACTGCATGCAGAATCTATGAATCCATAAAGTTGGTATAGGTGTTGAAAAAAAAAAAAGAAAAGAAAAAAAAAAGGGTCTTTGTTCATGTTTAGGACTCAGGGGTTAAAAAAATATCTGCTGGAAAGCAGCCATGCCAACAATTCTTGTGCAAAGAAAAATAAATAAATGAAATAAGAAGAAGAAAAAGAAAAAGAAAAAGAAAAAGAAAAGGGCTCTTTGTTTGTATCAGCAAGGACGTTACTTGAGCTCATGATCTAGCAACAAAAATGCTTGCAGGACTTAAAAAACAAAAAAAATATATATATATATATATATATATATAAGGCAGCAAACAGATCTTTACTGTGACATACAAACTTAAAAAAAAAATGAGGTAGTAGCTAAAAAGGGGCTGCGGTTTTTTTTACATGGTTGTCTCGATTTCTAGAAGGGTCTTTGTTTGTTAGACTATTTGGATTTATGGTCTAGCAAAATGGGCTGTCTTTGTTTTAAACAAACAGGACAGCAAACAAATCTTTATTATGACAGATAGACTAAAAAAAATGGGGCAACAACTAAAAAAGGGTTGCAGTTTTTTTTTACATGGTTGTCCTGATTTCAAGAACTATGTGGATTTATGGGCTACCAAAATGGGCTACTTTTTTTTTTTTTTAGGCCATATATCTTCATGGCAGTTTTGCCATCATATAAACAAATAAGTCTTTGTTTGGTCTCATGGTTTTAAAAGTTGGTGGCAAAAAAAAACAAAATATAGTATACACACACATATATATGCTACTAAACAACACAGCAACAAATAGGTTTCTGCTATACCAAAAAAAATAAAAATAAATAATGTTCATTTTGTTGAAAGAAGCAAAGTATAAGAAAGATGAACAAGAAAAGAAGCAAAGCAAACCTGATATAAGGGGAGTAGAGGGTAATCTTTTGTATCCTCAAAGAGCAATTGTTGTTGGAAAGATACTAAAATAATGAAGACCTAATATGCACCACAAAATCTTCAGAGAGAAAAAAGAGAGGCTACTGGAAACCAAAAAAAAAAAAATGTTGGAAGGAAGAAAGCTGTAGGGAAAATATATGGGCTGTATGCATGTATAGGTGTTATATAAAGTAAAAAGTCTTGCTTAAGAAAAGAGGTAGTGGTCTCCTAAAATACTTCAAAGAAGCAAGAGTTTATGTAGGATTTGAAATACTCCAAAGAAGTAAGAGTTTGTGTAGGATTAGAAATCCTACCAATGCCAATCCATCCTATTCCATTTAGACAAACTCCTAAAATATATATACATATATATATATATATATATATATATCTGCTGTAAAAAAAATCTGATCCTAAAATAAAAAATAAATAAAAAAAAGAAAAAAAGTGGCAAGTTGGTAAAAAGCCCACATGGAATGAAGAAAGGGGCCCACAAAAGAAAAGGCCCAAACAAATCTTGGACCATACCCATCAATATCCATGATGGCCTGGAAAAATTTGGTGTAAAAAAAAATGGTGGCAAGTTGGAGGCCCATAAAAGAAAAGGCCCAATTAAATCTTGGCCCTTACCCATGACCCTTAAAAAAAAAAGGATCAAGTCCACGAAAAGGACCCATGCAACAAAAGTAAAAGGCCCATGGACTATAAAGGGCAATTAACCCTTTATTAAAATAAAAAATAAAAAAGGCCAAGAACCAAGGCCAAGAAATAATACCATCCAGGACCTAAAGATCATCTAGATAAAAGTGCCAAATTATCGTGACTCGCACAGTTAAGAAAATTCACTTGTGCGAGTCACGAGGGGGCATTTGTTGGCACATAAATTTTAACCAAATTTATGTTCAAATTTCAAATACGATCAATCAATTAATGACACGTATAGAGCCTATGATAGGAAGGTTGTAGGTAATCACGTCCTAAAAAGATCAATATGATCCGTTGAAGTGCATAAATAAAACGACGTTGTATCTCAGCGACGTTATTCAAGATACTCAAGTGACACATGGAGCCTATGAAAGATGGCACCTGTAGAGCCTACAACAAGGACACCACACAGGATGAAACCCCAAAGATCAATCTAGTTAATCATATATACGATTAATCATATGGCGCTATCATTCAAAATTCAAAATTCAAATAGCGCTATTATTCAATTTGAAATTCAAATTGGGAATGAGGCATTCATATCACCTAGATGGCCCTCTATAAATATGAGGACCATCACACAAGATCAAGGATCAGAAAATCAGAAGTGAGAAGATCAGAGAGAGAAAGAGAGAGAAAGAATCAAGAGCTAAAGAAGTCGTTACAAGAACGAAGAGGAGAAGCCCAGAGAACTCAAAAGCCTACGCTACAAACGCAGAATGGCAATGAATAAGTAAAGGGTTCCAAACCCAAGAATTGTACTTTGTATTCGAGGGTTCAAAACCCAAAACAATTTCAATAAAATATTTATTTTTCTTAAATTGTCTTCTGTTATTTATTTTGTTCTTCATTAATTGGAGGTTTCATTTATATAAAATGTCAGAAATAGGAACCTGCTATTCAAGTAATTAACACTGCTTAGTCTAAAAATTAAACAGTGGACATTTGTAACATAAAATTTTGAAATGTGTTAAAACACTTCATGTTTCAAAATTTGTGTCTACAGTGTCACTATGGAAAGATTGGTGGTGTGGCAATCATCCTTTAACCTATCAAAATAATCACCAAATTAATGAGGAAGCTACTGTTCGTACTATTTTGGATGATAAAGGAAAGTGGGCTCAAATCAGTGGAAAACTAGCTCCAACATCAAGATAAAGAGGAGATTTTGAAAATCCATAGGCCCAGATATGTTACCTATAATGATGCTCCACACTATAATGGGTCTTGTAGTGGCAACTTCTCCACTGCAACTGTTTACAAGATCATTGGTCAACATGATAAGAATCGAAATGATTGGAGCTGGATATGGAAAATTAAAACCACTCAAAGACTCAAAAGCTTTCTTTGGATTACATTACAAGGGAGATTACTAACCAATCAACTGAGACTTACGAGAAACATTGCTCCTAATCATTTGTGCCCCAGGTGTGGCTAAAGACATAAACCACCTCCTGAGAGGGTGTGTCAAAGCAAAACAAGTTTGGATTGCACTTCAAAATGTGAAATGATGGGAGGAGGGAATTGATAAACCTGTCAATGAATGGATTACTTCCAATCTGAAAACAAGAAAAATGTTTCTACACTTAAAATGGAACCTTGTTTTTATTGTTGCACTGTGGCAAATTTGGAAGGACATAAATAGAATGGCTTTTGAAAATTCTGCTAAATCCATTCAAGAGAGCCAGAAAAGCATTTTGGATTATGCATCTGAAATGCAAGATGCCTTTCAATTCCCTCTCCACCCTAATCACAGTCAACCTAGACTAATTGGTTGGTGTTTTCCCACTGCAGGTAAGCTCAAACTCAACATAAAAGGCTACTCTAGATAAGACCTAGGACAATCTGGATATAGTGGATTGCTGAGATATGAAATAGGCATATGGATATGAGAATATTTTGGAAAAATTGGAAATTGTACTAGCATGGAAGCTGAACTCTGGGCAATCTGCAGAGGTTTAACCATCATATTTCAGAAACGGACCGTGGAATTAGAGATTGAATCTGACTAAAAAATGTCTATAAACCAAATTTTGAATGGAGCAAGCACCAATTGTCCTTACAAAACTTTGATTGAAGATGCTAAATTCCTGTTGTCCAGGTACAGAAGTACTCCTAAGCACACCTGAGAGAAAGGAATAACTGTGCTGTTTAACTTGCTAATTTAGGGATTGAACAAGATGAACATATTGTAATCCTAGAGGATGCCCCTATGAGTGTGAGACAGGGCCGGTCCTGAGATTTAGGAGTCTTAAGGTGAATTTCGAAATGAGGTTCCCTCTTACATTGAAAAAAAAAAAAAGAGTTCATGGATAAAACGATAAGTTATAACTTTTTTATTTATTTGTAATCACAAAAAAAATTACTTGTACATATAATTATTAAAATTATAAACAAAACAATTTAATGAAACAAAATTAGGGCAAAAAAATTAGGAAAAAATTATTCAATTAAAACTGATAAAGACCTAGGTAAAAAAATTAGAGCAAAATTATTTATTTCACTAAAATCTAATAGATAAAGAAGGTAAAAAAAAAAAATTAGGGCCCATATATTGTATGTATTGTTCTTCTTGGGCCCAAACACTTTTTTTTTAATATATATTTTCATTTTAATAAATATGGGCCAAACTATACTTATAAATAAATATGGGCTAAACCATACATGGACCCAATAAAATATTTTGGAGCCCTTTAAATTGATCCTAAAAAAAAATTTGACCTATAACATTTTACTAAATTTGGAGACTTTATTTTTGGGCCAAAATTTTAGGGTTATTTAGTAGTTTTTTAATTATTTTTTTTATGAAAACATGTGCAGAAAAATAGAGAGATAATGTAACGACTTCTAATTAAAAAGAAAATGAATTATTTAGGCCTCGTTTGGCATACAACACTTTTAGTCTAAAAGTCAAAAAAGTTACTAAAAAAATCAAAAAGCCTATAACCTATACCAAAAAGTCAAAAAATTCATTTTCTCTTTACTTTTTGCACATCTTTTCATAAAAAATCAAAAAGTCATTCCAAACATACTAATTTTTTTATTTCATATTTTAGCCAAAAAAATCCAAAAGTTATTAAAATAGTATGTTCCTAAACGAGACGTGAGATCGTTGGTAAACCATCCCTAAATTGTGTAACTTATTTACCATGTTTTAAAAGAGTTTTTTTACATTCCCATTTTATCACCCTCAATTGCACCTCTAATGATGTGGTAAGTAAGTAAAGGCTCTCATAATTAGGTATGTGATAAATCAAAAGTTGATACTTATCATTTTAAATAATTGAGGGTAAAATTGTGAGGCTTTTATTAGGTGTCTCAAAATTAAAAATTATGGAAATATGACGAAAACGAAAAAGGAAATCATATATATTATTAAAAATAGCATTTTTCCTATGCTTAGGTGGCATATTGTAAGAGTTTATTTTATTTTTTTTCTCTAAGAGAGTCACATCAGCATGTAGTTTCTTAATTACATATAGAGTTCTACACAAACCTAAACTTAATTTAAATTATACTAACTTTACCTATTTTATATGGACTCTATTTGACAAATATTTTTTTCATATATTTTTCATGATAAATTGAGATAATCCACAAACCCAAAACAAATTTTGCTTTTCACATTTTTCTTCTTAATTCTTTCAAGGGTATTCCGATTTTTTTTAATGCTAAATTGCCTTCTTCTTTTTTTTCTTCTTATTTTCCAGTGCATTATTTTATACCCAATATGAATTCTATATTATTTTATATTATGAATTAATTGTTTTAATTTTGTAGTGATTGTATATATGAAATTATACTTCATTTCCTACATTATTTTATATAATCACAGGAAAAACCTACACAATAATGATACACTCGAGGAACCTCAAAAGTTTGGATTTAATGTTTGAGCTACTTTTTCAATTGTTGAACACTAAATTTTTTGATGTTTTAACATTATATTACAGATGATTAATCACTTCATACACTGAGATGTATTTATCGTTTGAATGTTTTCATTATTTTTTCTTTTTGGGTTTAGATGTTGTTATGTGATTCTTTCTTGGTTATTCGTTGTTGAATTTCTTTTATATAGTTGATATTTTAATTTAATTAAGAGTGTTTATTATACAATATAATAATTTAATATATATATATATATATATCATTATATGATAATCCAACTACAATATATTTATATTTAATTTTTTAATAAATTTTATATCATTTATATTTCTACATATTTTTATTTTCGAAATAAATATAAAAGAAAATTAAATAGTTAGAATTACTTTCAATTTTACATTATTAATTCTTCTTATAATTTAACTATTATTTTTAATATTAAAATGAGTATTTATTTTACTACTAGTGTATGCCCGTGCCTAAAGGCACGGTGTTAATAATGTTTTGTTTGAATAATTTTCATTTATCACTCTCTCTTAAGCTAGGAACATTGAGAATCAAGTATACCTAAAATTCTGTTTTCCCATGACATACAAAAAATGAATAGACAACATACATTTGAGCAAGAGGATCCCGTTTATTATGGACACAACTTCAAAATAAGACGAACAACAAAATGGTGTTCTCCCTTTCGAGCACACCATGCCAATACGAAAATAGTATTCTTGATCAAAATCTAAATAACAAACACCCCCAAATGTCTACCTCTCAAACCAAGCCAAATCTATATAAATTTACACAACGTCAATCTGCCTCTAAATAATCTTTAACATTATACAACGTCAATCATTTTCAAAGTTTGTCAACGATAAAACCAAAAATAGTGTAAATTCTTCCATCGAAATTGTTGCTCACTCGAGATTGCCCCTCTTTCAACACTCATTAGTCAAAGAAGTACATATTTAGTTTACACAACAATAAATACAAAATCATTAGAGAGATAAGAAAAACTTAAGCTTAAAAAAATGTAGACCTGTAAAAAAGGAGTCAATATTACCATTCGCTTCTAGTCTTCAATTCAAAAAGCAAATATAAGTCAATATTACCTATAAAATACAGAAAAAAGCCAATATGATAATTAAAAGAGACTATGCAATTCAAAACAAACACATGCACTGTCACACTAATGAAAGGTTTTTTATAGACCACCCAATTCAAACTAAACACAAACATTGTTGCAAAATAATAATTGGTTACCCAATGCAAACACTACGAACAAACACAACACATTGTCAACACAGATACAAATTAATGATTGATAAAAACATTAATTTACAAAAATCAATCAATATTTTCTTTGGGTTTTATTTTTTTCAACTCTTTCTTTTTGGAACTTCCCTTAATTGATCACATAAGGTTATGGGGAAAATTTAAGAAAGAAGTGTTTTGAAGAAAGAATTTAATAAAATAAAATTCAAAAAGCAAACTCATCACTTGGTAATTCAACAATAAATTCTAACTAACTTAATTCCTCTATCATTTGCAAATCAATACAGCCTAAAAAGCCCCATTTATTTTGTCCAAAAATCCAAAGCCATTAATTATATCAATTTAGTCCTATCAGTTTTGTGTATGTAACCCTCCATCACCTTCTTCAATCTTCACCTAGACCGATTCAGATTCATTTTCCTTCTAACCTTAAATTAATTTTGAATATTTGTTAGCAATACATGACCATAAGCAAAATATCAAACCAACCCCTTTCGATCTATTTGGTTAGCTCATGGGCAGCAACCAAAGAAATTTAGATTGAAATTAAATAAACTATAAGACTAAACAGATATAATAAAATTCAATGGATAAAACAACAAATCAACAACATGCAGTAAGGGGACAATTGTTTACAGGGTCTTAAAAAAGTAATAGGCAATGCAGAAACTATTTATATATCATTCATTACTCAAGATCCAAGAATAATTAAAACAAAAAATTAAAAATTTTGCCAAACGGGCCTTACAAAGTTGAAATCGAGACGTAATATAATTTGTTTTTATCAATTTAAATAGAATGGTTCACGACACTACAACTATAATAAAACTACACAATTCAAAGAATTTGTAAATTCAAACCAACTCAACTCGAGTCAATGCCCGAACCCACAAACGAATTAAGAATATTATTTAACAGATACCCAAAAAAATAATAAACAAATAAATTCAATTTGATTCAACTCGTTACAAATATATTATTAACATCACAGTTATAAGAAGTATGCTATACAATGGTATTATTAAATTTACAAAAATATCCCATGACTTTTACTCAACCACCTTACTATAGAGGCTAATAAATTCTGCGCATGACACTAGTAAGGCCAATCCTCTAGCCACACAAGATCTTATGTCCCTATTTTTCCCTTCACATATTTCAAATTATTTATTTTTCATACGATAAGATTAACCGTATAAAAAGAAATGATTTGAGACAATGGGTCAAGCCCATTTTGCCCAATGGGTCAAGCCCGTGTGGTGATTTTTGGATCCAATGGGTCAAGCCCATTTTGCCCATAACCTCCCTCTCTACAAAACTTGGGCACCCCTTGGGGCACACCCCAAGGTCCAATCCCATGCCTTATAAACCCACTCAAAACTTCCCACCAAATCAACGCAGGACAAGCCAATATCCGACCTTAAGGAATTTCCACCAAAACTCTATTTCTATGGAGCTCACTTTTGCTTCAATTTTCCATTCACCCGATAATGGTTTTGAGCAACCAAATATACCACGTGAATCACAACGGGGCATAGAATGCGTTTCCACTTAGACCCGCCAAAATAGACGCACGGGTCCCACCTATATAATAGACTAAAGCAAGGAAAAAATTCCATTTTTACCCAGAATTTTTCAACCGTTTCCAACAAATTGTTATACAGTAGGGATTAGTTTTAGGTGTGAAAGTATTTTATGGAAAAACTTGAATGTTTGATTATGATGCTTGCATTTAGACACGACCCTGTGCATTGAGGTACATGAAATATTATTGGCCATTCAGATTTGCCAGCTCTAAGGTTGTGTTTTTCTATCCCAATCTACTCATGGTCGATTCTCATTATTGAATCTATTGATAACCTCACTAGTAAATCTATTTGTCCAAAAAAAAAAAAAGGTCAAAAGATTTATTGAGAATTTGATTATGTGGGCTGTCTTTTTTAATAAAAAGGCACTTCTATGATGAAGGAGGTATTGTGGACTATCTTGTACATTATTTGTAGCCGTCCGTTCATGTCGAACACATAGCCCAACTACCACCTTGAGGCAAGGACAACACATTGCCCAGCGAACACCTAGAAGTATTGTCCGCTTTGGCCTAAGCATGATAGCTGTCAAGCCGCACGAATTTATTCCTTTGATTTTCCAAGGACGCCTCCACAATGGATGTGTCCATTGCTATCTTATAAGTCTATTCTAAATATTATCTACAATCGATGTGGGATGGCAACACATATTTCAAACAAGATAATTGAGAATATTATCGGCAATCGATGTGGGATGGCAACCCATATATTTGAAACAAATGATATAATAACAAATATATAGCTTGGACATGAACTTTGAATACATCATATTAATATTTTTCCAAACTGGTGTCGATCAATGGTCAATTTTATTGAATTATTTTAGAAAATTTGAAGTTATTTTCAAATTTTCAAAACTTTAATTTATATTTCTTTATTTATCTTGATGAAACTTTGTCCCCCGTAAAAAAGAAAGGATAAAAATAATGTATTAATAAATGAAGTTTTCAAAGTAATTTTTAAATCAAAGAGGCTTGATGATTTAAACCAAAAAAGCATTTCGACGGTAGAGGTATTGCTAATTAAGAGTGATAAAAAAAAATTATTAAAAAATCTACATCAATAAATTTTTATTTTAACTTCACAAATGGTTGATATATATATATTTTTAATAAACTTAAATAATTTGATAGGTATAGACTGTTAGTTTTTAAAATTTTAATCATATAATATAATCTTATGAAATCAAATAGAAATCTCGACATGATCAATCAAAATTCTAATATTTAGAGCTTGTTTTGTAACAACCCACATTCATGCCTTAGTCATGTTCGCATGCATTTATATGTTTTTCCATGTTAAGTTGCATTGTCAATCTTGCCTTGATGTGCTTAAGTTTGTTGCATGCTTTGTCCCTTCTTTGCTGACCCTAAGCCTAAGTCATGCCAAGCCTACGTTATGTTAAGCCTAGATCATTCCAAGCCGAGGTGATCTTCAGTCTGGAATTTATCTTGGAACTACTTTGTTTGACCTCCACCTTCGCCCTGACATATTGGCCGAGATGTCACTATCTAGGCCGAGGTGTTCATCACCAAGGCCGAGATGTGTACTATCTAGGCCGAGATGTTACCTTTACACCTAAGTGATCTTGTCCTGGAGTGGTATGACCTAGACCGAGGTGTGGCACATCTAGGCCAAGGTGTGGCACAGCTTAGTCAAGTGTTGTCCTTCCTAGCCGAGGTCATTGTCACCTTAGTCGCCGAAGCTTTGTCCTTAGCCGATGTCATCACTTGCCGGAGTGCCTTACCGGGTAGCTTGTTAGATACACTTTGTCATAGTCTTGTCTTGTCAATCTATCACCTTTTTGAGGAGAACCAACCAGCCGTTGCCACGTGTCCGAGCTGAGTGTTAAGTCAGCCGGTAGAGGGAGAAACCTATCATTTGTTATATCTTTGTTTTGTAGAGAGAGAGAAGCTCTAGAAGAGGGAAATGAGTTCTTGAGAGGAGGTAGATTTCCAAGCTTGATCCCTAGAGATCGAACCGTTAGATCCGTGTTCTAAGGTTAGATTCTTGATCTGCTCATGTTGTTCCTTATGTTCATGTTATTGCATTGCATGATTGAGTATGATTTGTAAGCCATGCATTGCTTGAAGTTCGGTTTTAGAAAGAGAAAATGGTATTCATGTGCTCTTCAAGAAAAGTCATGTTTTGATCCGAAAGTTCTTGCCAAGATCCATGTTTTTGTGTTTGTTTTCACATGATTTTCAAGTATGGGTACCCAGGTCCATGTTTTTGAACTCATAGCATGAAATCCCAGATTTTTGTAATAAAGAAGTTATGATTTTAGCATGCATGTTCTTCATAATCTTCATGTTCATGTTCTTCACGGGTGGAAACCCAGATCTCCAGACCTCACTTCCCTAAGTGTAGTCGCCGAGATCACTCTTGCCTAGATCACACACTTAGGCCAAGCGTCGTATCTAACCTTGGCCTACCTTGCATGATCACTTACACCTTTAGTTTGTCTTGTGCACACCTCGGCATACAGTCGCACGCCGAAGCCTAGGTGGCCACTCCTCGGCCAGGAGGTGTGGGACCTCGGCAAAGACCTGGTTGGTACCCAGCATGTCTTCCTGACATGTAAAACAGTGTTTTGACTTCCAGCATGTTTTCTCGAGATCATTTGCATGCATGCAAGACTTGTTTTGAGAAGTACGTTCAGTATACTTTGCCATGTGTTTGTAGGACTTGGACCTTTGCCTTGATCCCGACATCCCAAGAACTATGTGGGTGGTATTTTAAATAAAGTTATGTTATAAAGATTTGATAAAAGCATTTGATCAAGCATGAATGATTACCCCTATTTTTATGTACCAAGTAAGTTTTGTTTTGATGACATTCTCGGAAAGTCCTTAGTGCCAGGGGACTATAATGTAACTGCACATCTTGTTTTGAAAGTCCCTTGTGCTGGAGGACTCTAAACTTTCACAGTACTCTCGTGTTAGGGGGCTACGGGCCTTCGTAACATAGGTCCTTTGTGCTAGAGGACTCTAAACTTTTGTAGCACCCTTGTTTGAGATATCTCCCTTGCCACCGACTGCCTTGTGCGGGTGGGTTTGTCTAATCGATTTCGGGTCGATTATTCCCTTGTTTTGCCACTGACGGTTTACGGCGTGGGTCTTGTAAGTCCGGAATGTCATCCCTTGTATTATGTAGATGTTATTAACATCCAAAGTAAGTACGTAAGTAAGTAAGTTTTGTAAGATCAAGGTTGATGAATTAGATTCATCTCACGTTTTGAACAAGCTATGATATATGTATGTTTTGAAAGGATCTCGGGTATCATTCATTTAACCCCTTTATTACTTGTACCATTCACTGAGTATCCAAGCTTCCCCTCCCTATGTATATACGTAGGTAACAACCAAGAAGTCGGCTACGCCGAGATGTGTGTTTTGTATGCATGTTATGTCGGCAGTGAGGATGTCGGCAATTTTGAAGCTTATGTATTTTGAACATGTCGGCTCGAGAAGCCTTTTATCAAGATGTAATATGTATTTTTGTACTTCATTTTATTTGTATTCAAGTTGTAAAGCTATGTACAGATGTATGCCATTTCTTTTGATCTACGCACTGCTCTTATGGACCACTTGTATTGTAAATTATTGCTTCTGCACTTGTTAGCCCCATATGTAATACTCTGATTGTGTGTGAATTTTGAAAGTTGGCCTTCGGCAATCTCGGATTACTGGCCATCACGGTACCATCCTACTAGGGGCGGTTTGGGGTCGTGACAGAATGGTATCAGAGCACAAGTTCCTTATAGTACGTTATTCACACACTTTGAGTCCTAAAGAGCATAGGATGTCCCTTAGAATGATGTTAGGATTGCATTGTGTTGCTTGCTACTTGACAAGGTGTGCATCATCTCGGCATTAGCATTTGTTACATCGGCATGATCATGTTCACTTGCATACATGTTCATTTGTTCATTTTATTCGAAGAGTCACACCCTGCATACTCCTAGCATCATGAGAAGAGGTAGACCCCCAGTTGGCCGAGAGCAGTCCGAAGACAGGTTGGACAGATTAGAAAGGATTGTTGAAAGTTTGGCCGATGAGTTAAGGCAAGCAAGGCAGTAGAACACTGGTACCACCTCTACCCAAGCCGCGCAGACAGATGGCCGACATGCAGTTCCACCACCGCCAGTACCACAAGTGCCTCCATAGCTAGCTTTGTATGGAGATGGCACATTGACCCTGATCAGAGAATTCAAGAAGATGAAACCGCCGAAGTTCCATGGAGGTATAGAACCGATGAAGGCAGAAGTATGGGTTCTTGAGATGGAGAAGTTGTTCGAGGTTTTTCCCAGCACTGACGCTCAGAAGGTGTCATTAGCGGCATTCACATTGGAAGACGACGCTCGTAGATGGTGGATGACGATCCGAGAAGGCAATCCAGACCTGACTTGGGCCAGATTTTTGGAGCTCTTCTATGACAAGCATTTCCCACTCAGTGTCCGAGATCGCAAGACCACAGAATTTCAGATGTTGACACAGGGTAGTAAAACAGTGGCAGAGTATGATCGTGCTTTCACCGAGTTGGCAAGGTATGCACCCCACATGGTCGACAACGAATACAGAAAAGCTAGGAAGTTTGAGAGTGGACTTCGAGGGCTAATACAAGATCAGGTTAATTTTCTCAACATGCCGACCTATGCTGGAGTGTTAGATAATGCCATCCTTGCAGAAGCCAACCTGAATAGAAGTCAAAGTTCGGGGAAGAATCAGAAGAAGAGGCAGACCTATGACAATCGCGAAGAAGAGGCAGACCCGAATGAAACCGAGGAGAAAACAGGGGTGGACAGTCCCAACGACGCGAATCAGGAAGGTGGCAATAGGCCGACATGTGCAAGTTGCGGGAAGCTACATTTTGGAGTTTGTCTTTGGGCAACTGGAGCATGTTTTGGATGCGGTGAGATGGGTCATCGTATTAAGGATTGTCCCAGGGTAAAGGCTAGAGATGATAAGAAGAGATGAGAACTCGACATCCGGAGTCGTTTTGGGAACAAGGTAAGTGAAGTTTGGGGACCAAACTTCTTTAAGGGGGGAAGGATGTAACAACCCACATTCATGCCCTAGTCATGTTTGCATGCATTTATATGTTTTTCCATGTTAAGTTGCATTGTCAATCTTGCCTTGATGTGCTTAAGTTTGTTGCATGCTTTGTCCCTTCTTTGCTGACCCTAAGCCTAAGTCATGCCAAGCCTACGTTATGTTAAGCCTAGATCATTCCAAGCCGAGGTGATCTTCAGTCTGGAATTTATCTTGGAACCACTTTGTTTGACCTCCACCTTCGCCCTGACATATTGGCCGAGATGTCACTATCTAGGCCGAGGTGTTCATCACCAAGGCCGAGATGTGTACTATCTAGGTCGAGATGTTACCTTTACACCTAAGTGATCTTGTCCTGGAGTGGTATGACCTAGACCGAGGTGTGGCACATCTAGGCTAAGGTGTGGCACAGCTTAGTCAAGTGTTGTCCGTCCTAGCTGAGGTCATTGTCACCTTAGTCGCCGAAGCTTTGTCCTTAGCCAATGTCATCACTTGCCGGAGTGCCTTACCGGGTAGCTTGTTAGATACACTTTGTCATATTCTTGTCTTGTCAATCTATCACCTTTTTGAGGAGAACCAACCAGCCGTTGCCACGTGTCTGAGTTGAGTGTTAAGTCAGCCGGCAGAGGGAGAAACCTATCATTTGTTATATCTTTGTTTTGTAGAGAGAGAGAAGCTCTAGAAGAGGGAAATGAGTTCTTGAGAGGAGGTAGATTTCCAAGCTTGATCCCTAGAGATCGAACCGTTAGATCCGTGTTCTAAGGTTAGATTCTTGATCTGCTCATGTTGTTCCTTATGTTCATGTTATTGCATTGCATGATTGAGTATGATTTGTAAGCCATGCATTGCTTGAAGTTCGGTTTTAGAAAGAGAAAATGGTATTCATGTGCTCTTCAAGAAAAGTCATGTTTTGATCCGAAAGTTCTTGCCAAGATCCATGTTTTTGTGTTTGTTTTCACATGATTTTCAAGTATGGGTACCCAGATCCATGTTTTTGAACTCATAGCATGAAATCCCAGATTTTTGTAATAAAGAAGTTACGATTTTAGCATGCATGTCCTTCATAATCTTCATGTTCATGTTCTCCATGTTCTTCACGGGTGGAAACCCAGATCTCCAGACCTCACTTCCCTAAGTGTAGTCGCCGAGATCACTCTTGCCTAGATCACGCACTTAGGCCAAGCGTCGTATCTCACCTTGGCCTACCTTGCATGATCACTTACACCTTTAGTTTGTCTTGTGCACACCTCGGCATACAGCCGCACGCTGAAGCCTAGGTGGCCACTCCTCGGCCAGGAGGTGTGGGACCTCGGTAAAGACCTGGTTGGTACCCAGCATGTCTTCCTGACATGTAAAACAGTGTTTTGACTTCCAGCATGTTTTCCCGAGATCATTTGCATGCATGTAAGACTTGTTTTGAGAAGTACGTTCAGTATACTTTGCCATGTCTTTGTAGGACTTGGATCTTTGCCTTGATCCCGACATCCCAAGAACTATGTGAGTGGTATTTTTAATAAAGTTATGTTATAAAGATTTGATAAAAGCATTTGATCAAGCATGAATGATTACCCCTATTTTTATGTATCAAGTAAGTTTTGTTTTGATGACATTCTCGGAAAGTCCTTAGTGCCAGGGGACTATAATGCAACTGCACATCTTGTTTTGAAAGTCCCTTGTGCTGGAGGACTCTAAACTTTCACAGTACTCTCGTGTTAGGGGGCTACGGGCCTTCGTAACATAGGTCCTTTGTGCTAGAGGACTCTAAACTTTTGTAGCACCCTTGTTTGAGATATCTCCCTTGCCACCGACTGCCTTGTGCGGGTGGGTTTCTCTAATCGATTCCGGGTCGATTATTCCCTTGTTTTGCCACTGACGGTTTACCGCGTGGGTCTTGTAAGTCCGGAATGTCATCCCTTGTATTATGTAGATGTTATTAACATCCAAAGTAAGTAAGTTTTGTAAGGTCAAGGTTGATGAACTAGATTCATCTCATATTTTGAACAAGCTATGATATATGTATGTTTTGAAAGGATCTCGGGTATCATTCATTTAACCCCTTTATTACTTGTACCATTCACTGAGTATCCAAGCTTACCCTCCCTATGTATATACGTAGGTAACAACCAAGAAGTCGTCAACACCGAGATGTGTGTTTTGTATGCATGTTATGTCGGCAGTGAGGATGTCGGCAATTTTGAAGCTTATGTATTTTGAACATGTCGGCTCGAGAAGCCTTTTATCAAGATGTAATATGTACTTTTGTACTTCATTTTATTTATATTCAAGTTGTAAAGCTATGTAATGATGTATGCCATTTCATTTGATCTACGCACTGCTCTTATGGACCACTTGTATTGTAAATTATTGCTTTTGCACTTGTTAGCCCCGTATGTAATACTCTGATTGTGTGTGAATTTTGAAAGTTGGCCTTCGGTAATCTCGGATTACTGGCCATCACGGCACCATCCTACTAGGGGCGGTTTGGGGTCGTGACATGTTTGGCATGTGGGTTTTTGATGAAAATAATCAAAATGTCAAAACATCCAATCACATCACTTTCTTTACTTTTTACACATTTTTCTTAAAACATAAAAAAATCAATTAAAATAATCAATTCCCAAATAACCCCTAATGTCTTTTTTCACCTCTCCATTTGTTTATATTAATCGTAACTAATAGATTAAAATTTTACAATACATATGGCACGTTTGTTTGTTTGGTAAGTGCTACATATGAACTTAATATTCATTTCATCAACTTTTTTCTATTATAGTTTGAACTCACAAAATGATTACAGAGGTGTGAACCAAAATGATAAGCAAACAAGTTTCAAAAATTAAGGCTCCGTTTGGAAAGCCTCTCAAAATATGGTTCCACCCATTGATTTGAGTGTGTTGTTTGTTTGGAGTTTTCAAATCATAATTCTACACCCATTTCTCAAAACTCAATTTAAAACATAATTATTACTTTTCAAAACTCATAACCAAACACATAATTCAAAACTCTTTTCAAAACTCAATTCAAATCAATATTTTAATTTTTTAAATATTTTAAAAATATTTTAATTTTGTTAAGATTTTAAATATTTTAATATTTAAATATGTTATGCTTTTTTTAATTTTTTAAATTTTTTTGAATATTTTGAAATATTTTAATTTCAAAATATTACGATTCTAATTTTTAAAATTTTAAAATATTTTATAAAAATAAATTCCAACTCTATTTTATAAAAATATTTTTAAATATTTTAAGTTTTTTGTTATGTATTTGGTTATGATTTGGGTGTAGAGTTGTGAAAAAAGTATAGAGTTTCGAGTTATGCGTTTGGTTATGAGTTTTAAAAATAATTTCTTAATTGACTTTTGTTTTATGTGTTTTGTTACAATCTGAGTGTAGAGTTGTTTTTAAATTTAAAATATTAACATTTTAAATTATTTAAATTTTTTGAATATTTAAATTATTTAAATTTTTACGATTTAAATTTTTTGAATATTTATTTTAATTTTTTACTTATTAAATTTTTTAGATTATTTAAATTATTTAAATATTTATGATTTAAAATTTTTGAATATTTATTTTGAAAAAAATTTATTTCCTTTGTAGTATTTTCAATTAAAAAATTGATTAATGTTATTTTCTGTTAATAATAACTTTTTTTAATTGAATTTTAAAAAGAGTTTGGTTATTAGTGTTGATCAGAATTTTCAATAGTGTGAAAGTAGTATGTTTTGTTATCAGTTATAATAATTTGAATTAAGTTTTGAAAACTCTTTCCAAAACTCATAACTAAACAAATTTTCTTACTTCACATGTCAAATCAAACTTTCAAAACTCAATTCAACACTCTATTCAAAAACCATAACCAAACAAATTTTCTACACTCAAATAATAATTCCACAACTCACAAACTTAAAATACAACTCATACTTTCAAATCATATTTACAAAACTCTACCAAACGCAACCTAAATTTATATATCATTCATTACTCAAGATCCAAGAATAATTAAAACAAAAAATTAAAAATTTTGCCAAACGGCCTAACGAAGTTGAAATCGAGACATAATATAATTTGTTTTTATCAATTTAAATAGAGTGGTTCACGACACTACAACTGTAATAAAACTACACAATCCAAAGGATTTGTAAATTCATACCAACTCAACTCGAGTCAATGCCCGGACCCACAAACAAATTAAGAATATTATTTAACAGATACCCAAAAAATAATAAATAAATAAATTCAATTTGATTCAACTCATTACAAATATATTATTAACATCACAGTCATAAGAAGTATGTTATACAATGGTATTATTAAATTTACAAAAATATCCCATGGCTTTTACTCAACCACCTTACTATAGAGGCTAATAAATTGTGCGCATGACATTAGTAAGGCCAATCATCTAGCCACACAAGATCTTATGTTCCTATTTTTCCTTCCACGTATTTCAAATTATTTATTTGTCATACGATAAGATTGACAGTATAAAAAGAAATGATTTGAGACAATGGATCAAGCCCGTGTGGTGATTTTTGTATCTAATGGGTCAAGCCCATTTTGTATAGCGATCCTGGTTCTTCCTTCTTTGATTGTTGTATCCGGACTTAGGTTTCGTCGAGTTGGTTGTTGTATATGTCTTGTTGTCATCCTTTAATTCCATATATTTGAGTTTTAGGATGTATTGGGCGTGTTTCAAACAGGTTGGTTGAGCTTTAGTCCCATTCCTTGTTGCCCAGTTTTTTGGTGGTCCGCTCGAGCGGGTCCCTTTGCGCTCGAGCGGGGTTTACACACTTTCAGCATTTTGTGCCTCTGCAAAACTTCTGCAGGTGCATTTTTCACGCTCGAGCGGATTTCCTTACGCTCGAGCGGGCCTCTTGGCGCTCGAGCGGGTGTTCTATGTCTGTAAAAATACTAGACGAGTGCAATCTACGCTCGAGCGGGCTTTCCTTTGCGCTCGAGCGGGTGTGTTTTACAATTGTGTCTTGACGCTCGGGCGGGTATTCTTGCGCTCGAGCGGGTTCAGTTTTTTGTGCTTGACGCTCGAGCGTCCTATTCTCCGCTCGAGCAGGATAGTCGTATATCAAATGGCAGCTGGGTGATTTTGAATTACTTTTCACATTTCCCCCTCTCTCTTACTTTTCTAAACCCTCTTTTGAGAGCTCCTCTCTCTAGAAAATACCTTCTCTCTAGGGATTGATCTAGTTTGAGTGATCTACTTCCTTAGTGTCTTTGCAAAGAGTGTAGAGCTTGGCTTGCGCTTCTTATCAATCTGAAAATCTTGGGTTTCGGAGCATTTCAAGATTTCTTCATCATCTCCTTTGAGTTTCATCTCTTGAGGTAGGGATAACTACTCATTTTTATGAGCTTTAACCTAAATGTTGAGTTTTTTGTATAAATGGTTTGATTTGGGAAGTTAGGGTTTGAGATATGTTATATTGGAAAGAGGCGTTTTTGTTCTTTTGATTCAAACTTATGTGTTTTGGGTCTAAAAGAGAGATTATTGATGTTATTGATAATATTTGGACCTTTGGGTCAATATTGTGAAAAATGGAAAAAATGCCATGTTTGGGTATATTTGGGTCATTAGTGTAATTAATGACATTTATTATGAAAATATGAAAATGAGTTGGAAATAATGTAATTGGCTCATTATGAGATAGAATGGTGGAGTTGGAATTATTAATCACTCACCTTGGAAATTGTTGATAAATTATCTGTTGATATAATTATTATCTATTTATAAATAATTGCTTTGGGCTATCGGTGGAGGATAGTCTTGATTGTTGTAAACATTGCATGATGATTAGGTGAATTAAAACTAATCAATTGAATATGTCATTGAATATGACGGTTGAATAATACATCAAATTTATGTATCGATTGGTTATGTATATGATTTATGCTTATATACATTGTGTTGTGTGGGAGGAGATAGGGGATGTACTCCACGGTTTAGGGGAAGATAGGGGATGGACTCCTAAACCGGATATTGTTTGGGAGGAGATAGGGGATGGACTCCATTGATACAGCGAATATGTGTATCTATTGAAGTGTTAATACAACGAATATGTGTATCAATTGAAGTGATGATACAGCAAATATGTGTATCTATTGTGTCGTATGGAAGTATTGTTGATATGAGTATAGTCTCATTAAATTATTGGCCAGGTTCTGAGCCTTATTCATAAATTGAGAACTGAATAAGAAATGGAAAATGGAATGAAACATGGACATATTTATCATGTAATTGAAATGAATCATGAATTGATTTATGTGAGTTAAACATTTATCAGATGCTCATGTTTTAGTTACTTCTCATATTATGTTTAGCATATCTCTACTGGGCGTTGGCTCACCCTATATGGGACATCATTTTCAGGTGCAGGTTCTATGCCACCTCCAAGGACATAGCTTGGAAGGCTTGAGGCTGTTAGACCTTTTTGTTGTTTTCTTATATTACATGTATATCAAGCCAAGGTCTTATCTTGTATAGAGTTAGTGCTCTCCTTTTGTAACCAAGTGTTGACTTGGAAAGTTGCAAGCCTATAGGGCATTTACTTTTGTTGTCAACATGTAATACCTTTTGTAAGAATACTCTGATGATCGTAATATGAAATCTCTTTTCTTTATCGTGAATGTATGATGTTATGGGTTTATTTTGAGGGCGTTACAGCTTGGTATCAGAGCGTACCGGGTTCTAATACTTTGGGTACGTGGGAAGTGGTTAGTACCACAATGGGTTCGTCTCGCTTGATAGAGACTTAGGTCTAGTGTTATAGGCTTATGTGATAACATGTTTATGTGACTATTTGGGTATGGGATTTAGTTTCTAGGATGTTGATTGGATCCTTGGGTTTCTGTGAGTCTTGTTGGAAAAGCACTTGATCAATGTTGTTTCTAACCGGAACTCTAGTAACGCCTCGGGACTATCATTATCCAGAAATGAAATTCGTAAGTGCTTATGTGATTATGTGCTTACGTGGAGTGAATTACAGTTGTCCATTGCATTAGGACGCGAGTGTTATAGCTTCGGTATAGTTGTGAATGTGCTAATGTTCTTCGTTACCTTTATTAGGATGTCAGGACGAGGACGAGGTGGTAGGCGAGGTAGGCCTAGGAGGCAGGAGATGCCTATACCGGATGAGGTTCCGGTGCAGCAGGAGGGTGTTGGTCAGGCCAATGTGGCTGAGCCAGCGGGTCAGCAGGCCCTGGGTGCCTTAGCCCGCGAGATAGCAGGAGCTATGAGGGAATCCATCGACATTCTCAGAGCTGAGAATCCAGTTCAGGCCCAGGTTGTTGATGCAGGGCCTTCTTTTCTGAAGAGAAAGTTCTTCTGGTCTAATCCAGATGAGTTTGTTGGGGATCCTAAGGAGCCACTTAAGGTTGATGAGTGGTTGAAGCAGATGACGAAGACATTTGAGATGATTGGCATCAAAGACGGGGCATTGAAAGTGACCTTGGCATTTTTCCAACTTAAGGGGGATGCGGGACCGTGGTGGAAGTTCATGAGGGGTCATATTGTTGGCACATGGAAGGCTTTTGTAGATACTTTCCAGGAGAAGTTCTTATCTTCAGCTGTCAGGGAGAAGCTGAGGGACCAGTTTTGTCAGCTCAAGCAGCTGAGTTTATCAATGGCCGTGTTTGAGGCCGCATTTACTAGCTTATCCAGGTTCGCACATGAGCTTGTGGCGTCTGTGGAACATCGTTGTATCGAGTTTGAGAGGAAGTTGAGGCATGGCCTCAAGATGAGAGTTGGGGGTTCTATGACCCGGGACTATGGGCGCCTTGTGGATGCTGCAGCCCATATGGAGATTATGATGCAGGAGGAGGAGGAGAAACAGAGGGGCTCCAAGAGGAGTCAAGATGGCCAGGGGGACGGTAGGAGGCAGAGGGGTCCTAACCCTCAACAGTCCCAGGGTGCTTTTGCTAGATCGACCTTTCCAATGCCGAGTGCAGGCTCTAGGAGAGGCAGTTAGGGAGACATCACCTGTTATAAATGTAGTTAGCTGGGCCACAAGTCTCTAGCTTGCCGGCAGAAGGGAGGAGGGCAGAGAGCGGCTTCATCTTCGGCTCGACCTCAGAGCCAGAGTCAGGGCAAAGGTCAGCTGCTTTCTTGCTACCAGTGTGGTCAGGCGGGGCACCTGAAGAGGTTTTGCCCGTAGTTGAGTGGCACATTTGGTGCATTTGGGCCAAGGCAGAGTTTTCAGCCAGCTCAGTCAGTTCAGGCCTCGAGGGCCAATCAGGGGGCTTCATCGTCCCAGTCTGTGCATCAGTCTTTTGCTCCGAGAGGTGAGCAAGTAGATCAGGGGCCTACAGGGCGTGTGTATGCTGTTACCGCGTAGGATCTAGTACTGACCCCATTTGTTATGAGAGGTACCTTTCTGTTTTGTAACTCGGTTTCCAATGTATTGATTGATATGAGTGCATCTCATTCCTTTATATCTGCTGCATTTGCATCTATTTTGGGGCTAGAGTTGGTACAGTTAGCATCTCCTATTTGTGTAGTAGCACCTATTGGGGGTGAATTGATTTTGAAACAAGGGTGTAGAGGGTGCGATATAGAGGTCGCCGACCGCCGGCTTCCATTTCCATTTGTAGTTATGGCTATGTCGGGTTTTGATGTTATTTTGGGTATGGACTGGCTATCGTCATACCGGGCAGTTATTGATTGTTACCGCCAGCGGGTCACAGTATGTACCTTGAGCGGACATTATTTCCATTTCTTGGGGGATCGGGTTGGTAGTGTGTTGCCACCGGTATATGATCCACGAGAGCAGAGTGAGCTTAGTGGTCTCCTCGCTAGCTTTATGAGTGGTGAGTGTGATGAGACCCAAACTGTATTGTCGAGAGTGGTTTGTGAGTACTCGGACGTTTTTCCCGAGGATCTTGTGAGTTTGCCACCACATCGAGAGATCGAGTTCTCTATTATCTTAGTTCCCGGCACGGCGCCGATTTCCATGGCACCTTACCATTTTGCCCCAGCCGAGTTGAGTGAGTTGAAGATTCAACTCCAGGAGTTGCTGGATAAGGGCTTTATTCGCCCTAGTGTTTCGCCGTGGAGAGCACCGGCCCTCTTTACTAAAAAGAAAGATGGTGCCTTGAGACTTCGTATCGAGTACTAGAAATTGAATCGGGCTGCGGTCAAGAATAAGTAACCTATGCCTCGTATAGATGATCTGTTTGACTAAGTGAAGGGGTCCCGTTGTTTCTCTAAGATAGACTTGAGATCGGGTTACCACCAATTGAGGGTTAGGGAGGAGGATATTCCGAAGACGGCATTCCGTACGCGGTATGGCCACTATGAGTTTCTGGTGATGCCATTTGGGCTCACCAATGCACCGGCAGTGTTTATGGATTTGATGAACCGGATCTTCTGGGAATTCTTAGACCGTTTTGTAGTCGTCTTCGTGGACGACATTCTGATTTATTCACCGTCTGAGGAGGAGCACGAGGAACACTTGAGAGTGGTGCTTGAGTTACTTAGAGCCCATAGAATGTATGCCAAGTTTGGAAAGTGTGACTTCTGGCTAGGAGAGGTCAAGTTCTTAGGCCATGTGGTTTCCGGAGAAGGGGTGTCTGTTGATACATCCAAGATTGAGGCAGTGCAAGATTGGGCACAACCTAAGAGTGTTTTTGAGATCCGTAGTTTTCTGGGATTAGCTGGGTATTACCGCCGGTTTGTGAAAGATTTCTCCAGGCTAGCTTCACCGTTGACTAGATTGACGTGGAAAGGGGTCAAATTTGTATGGAGTGAGACTTGTGAAAAGTCATTCCAAGAGTTGAAAATTAGATTGACCACGGCTCCGGTTTTGATTATTCTGGAGAGAGGGTTGGGTTATGCGGTTTATTGTGATGCCTCACAAGAGGGTTTGGGTTGTGTGTTGATGCAAGAGGGGAAAGTTGTAACGCCCTCAAAATAAACGCATAACATCATACATTCACGATAAAGAAAAGAGATTTCATATTACAATAATCAGAGTATTCTTACAAAATGTATTACATGTTGGAAACAAAAGTAAATGCCCTATAGGCTTACAACTTTCCAAGTCAACTCTTGGTTACAAAAGGAGAGCACTAACTCTATACAAGATATGCCCTTGGCTTAATATACATGTAATACAACAAAACAACAAAATGGTCTAACAGCCTCAAGCCTCCCAAGCTATGTCCTTAGAGGTGGCATAGAACCTACACCTGAAAATGATGTCCCATATACGGTGAGCCAACGCCCAGTAGAGACATGCTAAACATAATATGAGCAATAACTAAAACATGAGCATCTGATAAATGTTTAACTCACATAAATCAATTCATGATTCATTTCAATTACATGATAAATATGTCCATGTTTCATTCCATTTTCCATTTCTTATCCAGTTCTCAATTTATGAATAAGGCTCAGAAGCTGGCCAATAATTTAATGAGACTATACTCATATTAACAATACTTCCATACGACACAATAGATACACATATTTGTTGTATCATCACTTCAATAGATACACATATTCGCTGTATCAACACTTCAATAGATATACATATTCGCTGTATCAATGGAGTCCATCCCCTATCTCCTCCCAAACAATATCCTGTTTAGGAGTCCATCCCCTATCTTCCCCTAAACCGTGGAGTACATCCCTTATCTCCTCCCACACAACACAATGTATATAAGCATAAATCATATACATAACCAATCAATACATAAATTTGATGTATTATTCCAACCGTCATTTCAATGACATACTCAATTGATTAGTTTTAATTCACCTAATCATCATGCAATGTCTACAACAATCAAGACTATCCTCCACCGATAGCCCAAAGCAATTATTTCTAAACAGATAATAATTATATCAACAGATAATTTATCAACAATTTCCAAGGTGAGTGATTAATAATTCCAACTCCACCATTCTATCTCATAATGAGCCAATTACATTATTTTCAACTCATTTTCATATTTCCATAATAAATGTCATTAATTACACTAATGACCCAAATACACCCAAACATGGCATTTTTCCCATTTTTCTCAATATTGACCCAAAGGTCCAAATATTATCAATAACATCAATAATCTCTCTTTTAGACCCAAAACACATATGTTTGAATCAAAAGAACAAAAACCCCTCTTTCCAATATAACACATCTCAAACCCTAACTTCCTAAATCAAGCCATTTATACAAAAAACTCAACACTTAGGTTAAAGCTCATAAAAATGAGTAGTTATCCCTACCTCAAGAGATGAAACTCAAAGGAGATGATGAATAAATCTCGAAATGCTCCAAAACCCAAGATTTTCGAATTGATAGGAAGCCCAAGCCAAGCTCTACACTCTTTGTAAATACACTAAGAGAGTAGATCACTCAATCTAGATCAATCCCTAGAGAGAATGTACTTTCTAGATAGAGGAGCTCTCAAAAGAGGGTTTATAAAAGTAAGAGAGAGGGGGGAAATGTGAAAAGTGATTCAAAATCACCCAGCTGCCATCTGATATACGACTATCCCCCTCGAGCAGAGAATAGGACGCTCGAGCGTCAAGCACAAAAAAACTAAACCCGCTCGAGCGCAAGAATACCCGCTCGAGCATCAAGACACAACTGTAAAACACACCCGCTCGAGCGCAAAGGAAAGCCTGCTCGAGCGTAGATTACACTCGTCCAGTATTTTTATAGACATAGAACACCTACTTGAGTGCCAAGAGGCCTGCTCGAGCGCGACCCGCTCGAGCGTATGGAAATCCGCTTGAGCGTGAAAAACGCACCTGCAGAAGTTTTATAGAGGCACAAAATGCTGAAAGTGTGTAAACCCCGCTCGAGCGCAAAGGGACCCGCTCGAGCGGACCACCAAAAAACTGGGCAATAAGGAATGGGACTAAAGCTCAACCAACCTGTTCGAAACACGCCCAATATATCCTAAAACTCAAATATATGGAATTAAAGGATGACAACAAGACATACAACAACCAACTCCACGGAACCTAAGTTCGGATACAACAATCAAAGAAGGAAGAACCAGGATCGCTATAATGGTAGCCTATGGCTCACGTCAGTTGAAAATACACGAGAGGAATTACCCTACTCACGACCTAGAACTAGCAGCAGTAATTTTTGCCTTGAAGATTTGGAGGCACTACCTTTATGGTGAGAGATTTGAGGTATTTTCGGACCATAAGAGTTTGAAGTACCTATTTACACAGAGAGACTTGAATTTGAGGCAGAGGAGATGGATGGAGTTCATTGAGGACTACGATTTCGAGTTGTACTATCACCCGGGAAAGGCCAATGTTGTGGCCGATGCCCTTAGTAGGAAATCCATTAGTGATGTAGCTTGTATAGCCATCTGGGAGTGGGAGATGTTGGGTGCACTTGGCCAGTTTGATTTGTTTCTAGGCGAATCCGCTGAGGCTGCGGCCTTGTTTTTAGTTGTTGCGCAGCCTACACTTGTGACTCGAGTGTTAGAGGCACAGGGAGGTGACCTTGAGGTAGAATCCCTCTGAGAGAAGATCTCCAGTGGGAAGGTTGAGAAGGGTTTGTCTGTGTATCCCGACCGGAGTGTGAGATACCGAGACCGTTTGTTTGTGCTGGAGTCTTGTCGAGAGGAGGTACTCCGAGAGTTTTACCATTCACGCCTTGCGGTGCATTTGGGAGGCACCAAGATGTATCGTGATTTGGGTCGTCAGTTTTGGTGGCGGGGTATGAAGAAGGATGTGGCAGTGTTTGTGTCTAAGTGCCTTACTTGTCAGCAAGTGAAAGCCGAACATCAGAGGCCAGCGGGTTTGTTACATCCCTTGCCTATTGCAGAGTGGAAGTGGGAGCATGTCACTATGGACTTCGTTGTGGGTCTTTCGAGGACTCAGCGGGGTAGTGATTTTATTTGGGTGGTTGTGGGCCGGTTGACTAAGTCGGCGCACTTTATCCTTATGTGTGTAAGAGATTCGGTAGATCATCTTGCCGACTTGTATATTCGGGACGTAGTGAGGTTGCACGGGGTCCCAGTGTCGATCGTCTCAGATAGAGATCCACGTTTTACTACTAGGTTGTGGCAGAACTTGCAGAGTGCCTTGGGCACTCGGTTAACCTTTAGCACGGCTTATCATCCTCAGACTGATGGGCAGTCCGAGCGTACTATTCAGATCCTTGAGGATATGCTTCAAGGTTGTGTCCTTGACTTTAGTGGGACGTGGGAGAGGCACTTGCCCTTGGTGGAGTTTGCCTACAACAACAGTTTTCAGTCGAGTATCGGTATGGCACCATTTGAGGCCTTGTATGGCCGACCGTGTAGGTCTCCAGTTTGTTGGGCCGAGGTGGGTGATGCACATTTGTTGGGCCCGGAGTTGGTGAGGGAAATGACGAAGAAAGTTGAGCTTATCCGTAGGAGGCTTGTTACAGCCCAGAGTCGCCAAAAGAGTTATGCCGACCGTAGGAGGAGGCCTTTGGCATTTGAGGCGGATGATCATGTTTTTCTGAAAATATCACCTAGGCGGGGTTTGATGAGGTTTGGGAAGAGTGGGAAGTTGTCCCCTCGGTTTATCGGTCCCTTTGAGATCCTTGAGAGGATTGGGGAGGTTGCGTACCGTTTAGCTTTACCGCCACAGTTGTTCGGGGTGCATGACGTATTTCATGTTAGTATGCTTTGGAAGTATGAGCCGGATCCATCGCATGTTTTGGATTGGAACGACTTGGAGGTAGATGAGGATGCCTCGTATGAGGAGAGACCGGTTCGGGTCTTGGATAGGCGGGAGCAAGTCTTGCGAGGCAAGACCATTCCCTTGGTAAAGGTTTTGTGGAAACATCACGGAGTGGAAGAGGCCACTTGGGAACGTGAGTTGGAGGTCCGTGAAAAATATCCGGACATGTTTGTTGATGTGTAATCATGTGTTGGGAATTTTGTAATATTGATGAACTTTAAGAGCATGGAATATGTCTTAAGTTGTAAAACATTGTAAATGTTTGGTTTATGGAAATATATTTTGGAACTTGCCTTAAAATGGAAGTTAATTTTAACATTGTATATGTTAATGATGTTTTAGAAATGCAAATGTATTATTGGCATTGAATATGTTTTGAGATACATGTTGATAATGCATGTTGGAGACTATATGGAAATTTGCCTCTTGAATAGAGATGGAATGACCGGTAATGGGTCAAATTGTTGAATTTTGCATTGTAATAATGTTGGTAATTGAGAAATCATGTTTTTGAAAAACTTGTACTTAATTTCGGGGACGAAATTCCTTAAGGGGGGGAGGTTATAGCGATCTTGGTTCTTCCTTCTTTGATTGTTGTATCCAGACTTAGGTTACGTGGAGTTGGTTGTTATATATGTCTTGTTGTCATCCTTTAACTCCATATATTTGAGTTTTAGGATGTATTGTGCGTGTTTCAAACAGGTTGGTTGAGCTTTAGTCCCATTCCTTGTTGCCCAATTTTTTGGTGGTCCGCTCGAGCGGGTCCCTTCGTGCTCGAGCGGGGTTTACACACTTTCAGCATTTTGTGCCTCTGCAAAACTTCTGCAGGTGCGTTTTTCATGCTCGAGTGGATTTCCTTATGCTCGAGTGGGTCGCGCTCGAGCGGGCCTCTTGGCGCTCGAGCGGGTGTTCTATGTCTGTAAAAATAATGGACGAGTGTAATCTACGCTTGAGCGGGCTTTCCTTTGCGCTCGAGCGGGTGTGTTTTACAGTTGTGTCTTGACGCTCGAGCGGGTATTCTTGCGCTCGAGCGGGTTCAGTTTTTTGTGCTTGACGCTCGAGCGTCCTATTCTCCGCTCGAGTGGGATAGTCGTTTATCAGATGGCAGCTGGGTGATTTTGAATCACTTTTCACATTTCCATTCTCTCTCATACTTTTCTAAACCCTCTTTTGAGAGCTCCTCTCTCTAGAAAATACCTTCTCTCTGGGGATTGATCTAGCTTGAGTGATCTACTCCCTTAGTGTCTTTGCAAAGAGTGTAGAGCTTGGCTTGGGCTTCCTATCAATCCGAAAATCTTGGGTTTTGGAGCATTTCGAGATTTCTTCATCATTTCCATTGAGTTTCATCTCTTGAGGTAGGGATTACTACTCATTTTTATGAGCTTTAACCTAAGTGTTGAGTTTTTTGTATAAATGGTTTGATTTGGGAAGTTAGTGTTTGAGATGTGTTATATTGGAAAGAGGGGTTTTTGTTCCTTTGATTCAAACATATGTGTTTTGGGTCTAAAAGAGAGATTATTGATGTCATTGATAATATTTGAACCTTTGGGTCAATATTGAGAAAAAGGGAGAAAATGCTATGTTTGGATATATTTGGGTCATTAGTGTAATTAATGACATTTATTATGGAAACATGAAAATGAGTTGGAAATAATGTAATTGGCTCATTATGAGATAGAATGGTGGAGTTAGAATTATTAATCACTCACCTTGGAAATTGTTGATAAATTATCTGTTGATATAATTATTATCTGTTTATAAATAATTGCTTTGGGCTATCGGTTGAGAATAGTCTTGATTGATGTAGACATTGCATGATGATTAGGTGAATTAAAACTAATCAATTGAATATGTCATTGAATATGACGGTTGGAATAATACATCAAATTTATGTATTGATTGGTTATGTATATGATTTATGCTTATATACATTGTGTTGTGTTAGAGGAGATAGGGGATGTACTCCACGGTTTAGGGGAAGATAGGGGATGGACTCCTAAACCAGATATTGTTTGGGAAGAGATAGGGGATGGACTCCATTGATACAGCGAATATGTATATCTATTGAAGTGATGATACAGCAAATAAGTGTATCTATTGTGTCGTATGGAAGTATTGTTGATATGAGTATAGTATCATTAAATTATTGGCCAAGTTCTGAGCCTTATTCATAAATTGAGAACTGGATAAGAAATGGAAAATGGAATGAAACATGGACATATTTATCATGTAATTGAAATGAATCATGAATTGATTTATGTGAGTTAAACATTTATTAGATGCTCATGTTTTAGTTATTGCTCATATTATGTTTAGCATATCTCTACTGGGCGTTGGCTTACCCTATATGGGACATCATTTTCAGGTGCAGGTTCTATGTCACCTCCAAGGACATAGCTTGGGAGGCTTGAGGCTGTTAGACCTTTTTCTGTTTTGTTGTATTACATGTATATCAAGCCAAGGGCTTATCTTGTATAGAGTTAGTGCTCTCCTTTTGTAACCAGGTGCTGACTTGGAAAGTTGTAAGCCTATAGGGCATTTACTTTTGTTGTCAACGTGTAATACCTTTTGTAAGAATACTCTGACGATTGTAATATAAAATCTCTTTTCATTATCGTGAATGTATGATGTTATGGGTTTATTTTGAGGGCGTTACATTTTGCCCATAACCTCCCTCTCTACAAAACTTGGGCACCCCTTGGGGCACACCCCAAGGTCCAATCCCATGCCTTATAAACTCACTCAAAACTTCCCACCAAATCAATGTGGGACAAGCCATTTTCCGACCTTAAGGAATTTCCACCAAAACTCCATTTCAATGGAGCTCACTTTGGCTTCAATTTCCCATTCACACGATAATGGTTTTGAGCAACCAAATATACCACGTGAATCACAACGCGGCATAGAATGCGTTTCCACTTAAACCCGCCATAATAGACGCACGGGTCCTACCTAAATAATAGACCAAAGCTAGGAAAAAATTCTGTTTTTACCTAGAATTTTTCAACCATTTCCAACAAATTGTTATACAGTAGGTATTAGTTTTAGGTGTGAAAGTATTTTACGGAAAAACTTGAATGTTTGATTATGATGCTTACGACCCTGTGCATTGAGGTACATGAAATATTATTGGCCATTCAGATTTGCCAGCTCTAAGGTTGTGTTTTTTTATCCCGATCTAATCATGGTCGATTCTAATTATCGAATCTATTGATAACTTGACTAGTAAATCTATTTGTCTTTAAAAAAAAAAGGGTCAAAAAAATTATTGAGAATTTGATTATGTGGGCTGTCTTTTTTAATAAAAAGGCGGTTCTATGATGTAGGAGGTATTGTGGACTATCTTGTACATTATTTGTAACCGTCCGTTCATGTCGAACATAGAGCCCAACTACCACCTTGAGGCATGGACAACACATTGTCCAGCCAACACCTAGAAGTATTGTCCGCTTTGGCCTAAGCATGATAGCTGGCATGCTGCACAGATTTATTCCTTTGATTTTCCAAGGACGCCTCCACAATGGAAGTGTCCAATGCCATCTTATAAGTCTATTCTGAATATTATCTACAATCGATGTGGGATGGCAACACATATTTCAAGCAAGATAATTGAGAATATTATCCGCAATCGATGTGGGATGGCAACCCATATATTTGAAACAAATGATATAATAACAAATATATAGCTTGGACATGAACTTTGAATACATCATATTAATATTTTTCCAAACTGGTGTCGTTCAATGGTCAAATTTTATTGAATTGTTTTAGAAAATTTGAAGTTATTTTCAAAATTTCAAAACTTTAATTTATATTTCTTTATTTATCTTGATGAAACTTTGTCCCACGCAAAAAAGAAAGGATAAAAAAAATGTATGAATATATGAAGTTTTCAAAGTAATTTTTAAATCAAAGAGGCTAGATAATTTAAACCAAAAAAATATTTCGACGGTGGAGGTATTGCTAATCAAGAGTGATAAAAAAAATTTATTAAAAAATCTACATTAATAAATTTTTAATTTAACTTCACCAATGGTTGATATATATATATATATATATGTATATATTTTTAATAAACTTAAATCGTTTGATAGGTATAGACTGTTAGTTTTTAAAATATTAATCATATAATATAATCTTATGAAATCAGAAAGAAATCTCGACATGATCGATCAAAATTCTAATATTTAGAGCTTGTTTGGCATGAGAGTTTTTGATGAAAATAGTCAAAATGTCAAAACATCCAATCACATCACTTTCTTTACTTTATACACATCTTTTCTTAAAACATAAAAAAATCAATTAAAATAATCAATTCCCAAATAAACCCTAATGTCTTTTTTCACCTCTCCATTTGTTTATATTAATCGTAACTAATAGATTAAAATTTTACAATACATATGGCACGCTTGTTTGTTTGGTGAGTGCCACATATGAACTTAATATTCATTTCATCAACTTTTTTCTATTATAATTTGAACTCACAAAATGATTACTGAGGTGTCAACCAAAATGATTAGCAAATAAGTCTCAAAAATTATATATCATTCATTATTCATGATCCAAGAATAATTAAAAAAAAAATTAAAATTTTGCCAAACGGGCCTTACGAAGTTGAAATCGATATGTAATATAATTTATTTTTATCAATTTAAATAGAATGGTTCACGACACTACAACTATAATAAAACTACACAATTCAAAGGATTTGTAAATTCATACCAACTCAACTCGAGTCAATGCCCGAACCCACAAACGAATTAAGAATATTATTTAACATATACCCAAAAAAATAATAAATAAATAAATTCAATTTGATTCAACTCGTTACAATATATTATTAACATCACAGTTATAAAAAGTATGCTATAGAATGGTATTATTAAATTTTCAAAAATATCCCATGGCTTTTACTCAACCACCTTACTATAGAGGCTAATGAATTGTGCGCATGACACTAGTAAGGCCAATCATCTAGCCACACAAGATCTTATGTCCCTATTTTTCCCTCCACATATTTCAAATTATTTATTTGTCATACGATAAGTTTGACCGTATAAAAAGAAATGATTTGGGACAATGGGTTAAGCCCATTTTGCCCAATGGGTCAAGCCCGTGTGGTGATTTTTGGATCTAATGGGTCAAGCCCATTTTGCACATAACCTCCCACTCTACAAAACTTGGGCACCCCTTGGGGCACATGCCAAGGTCCAATCCCATGCCTTATAAACCCACTCAAGACTTCCCACCAAATCAATGCGGGACAAGCCATTTTCCGACCTTAAGGAATTTCCATCAAAACTCCATTTCCATGGAGCTCACTTTGGCTTCAATTTCCCATTCACCCGATAATGGTTTTGAGTAACCAAATATACCACGTGAATCACAATGCGGCATAAAATATGTTACCACTTAGACCCGCCAAAATAGACACATGGGTTCCACCTAAATAATAGACTAAAGTTAAGAAAAAATTCTGTTTTTACCCAGAATTTTTCAACCATTTCCAACAAATTGTTATACAGTAGGGATTAGTTTTAGGCGTGAAAGTATTTTATGGAAAAACTTGAACATTTGATTATGATGCTTGCATTTAGACACGGCCCTGTGCATTGAGGTACATGAAATATTATTGGCCATTCAGATTTGCCAGCTCTAAGGTTGTGTTTTTCTATCCCGATCTAATCATGGTCGATTCTCATTATTGAATCCATTGGTAACCTCACTAGTAAATCTATTTGTCCAAAAAAAAAAAGGGGTCAAAAAATTTATTGAGAATTTGATTATGTGGGCTCTCTTTTTTAATAAAAAGGCGCTTCTATGATGAAGGAGGCATTGTGGACTATCTTGTACATTATTTGTAGCCGTCCGTTCATGTCAAACACATAGCCCAACTACCCCCTTGAGGCATGGACAACACATTGCCCAGCCAACACCTAGAAGTATTGTCCGCTTTGGCCTAAGCATGATAGCTGGCGAGCCGCACGGATTTATTCCTTTGATTTTCCAAGGATGCCTCCACAATGGAAGTGTCCAATGCCATCTTATAAGTCTATTCTAAATATTATCTACAATCGATGTGGGATGGCAACACATATTTCAAACAAGATAATTGAGAATATTATCCACAATCGATGTGGGATGGCAACCCATATATTTTAAACAAATGATATAATAACAAATATATAGCTTGGACATGAATTTTGAATACACCATATTAATATTTTTCCAAACTGGTGTCGTTCAATGGTCAAATTTTATTGAATTGTTTTAGAAAATTTGAAGTTATTTTCAAATTTTCAAAACTTTAATTTATATTTCTTTATTTATCTTGATGAAACTTTGTCCCCCGTAAAAAAGAAAGGATAAAACTAATGTATTAATATATGAAGTTTTCAAAGTAATTTTTAAATCAAAGAGGCTTGATGATTTAAACCAAAAAAGCATTTCGACGGTGGAGGTATTGCTAATCAAGAGTGATAAAAAAAATTTATTAAAAAATCTGCGTCAATAAATTTTTATTTTAACTTCACAAATGGTTGATATATATATATATGTTTTTAATAAACTTAAATAGTTTGATAGGTATAGACTGTTAGGTTTTAAAATATTAATCACATAATATAATCTTATGAAATCAGATAGAAATCTTGGCATGGTCGATCAAAATTGTAATATTTAGAGCTTGTTTGGCATGAGGGTTTTTGATGAAAATAGTCAAAATGTCAAAACATCCAATCACATCACTTTCTATACTTTTTACACATCTTTTCTTAAAACGTAAAAAAATCAATGAAAATATTCAATTCCCAAATAACCCCTAATGTCTTTTTTCACCTCTCCATTTGTTTATATTAATCGTAACTAATAGATTAAAATTTTACAATACATATGGCACGTTTGTTTGTTTGGTGAGTGCTACATATGAACTTAATATTCATTTCATCAACTTTTTTCTATTATAATTTGAACTCACAAAATGATTACAGAGGTGTGAACCAAAATGACAAGCAAATAAGTCTAAAAAATTATATATCATTCATTACTCAAGATCCAAGAATAATTAAAACAAAAAATTAAAAATTTTGACAAACGGGCCTTACGAAGTTGAAATCGACACGTAATATAATTGGTTTTTATTAATTTAAATAGAATGGTTCACGACACTACAACTATAATAAAACTACACAATTCAAAGGATTCATAAATTCATACCAACTCAACTCAAGTCAATGACCAAACCCACAAACGAATTAAGAATATTATTTAACAGATACACAAAAAAATAATAAATAAATAAATTCAATTTGATTCAACTCGTTACAAATATATTATTAACATCACAGTTATAAGAAGTATGCTATACAGTGGTATTATTAAATTTTCAAAAATATCCCATGGCTTTTACTCAACCACATTACTATAGTGGCTAATAAATTGTGCACATGACACTAGTAAGGCCAATCATCTAGCCACACAAGATCTTATGTCCCTATTTGTCCCTCCACATATTTCAAATTATTTATTTGTCATACGATAAGTTCGACCGTATAAAAAGAAATGATTTGAGACAATGGGTCAAGCCCATTTTGCCCAATGGGTCAAGCCCGTGTGGTGATTTTTGGATCTAATGGGTCAACCCATTTTGCCCATAACCTCCATCTCTACAAAACTTGGGCACCCCTTGGGGCACACGCCAAGGTCCAATCCCATGCCTTATAAACCCACTCAAAACTTCCCGCCAAATCACTGTAGGACAAGCCATTTTCCGATCTTAAGGAATTTCCACCAAAACTCCATTTCCATGGAGCTCACTTTGGCTTCAATTTCCCATTTACCCGATAATGGTTTTGAGCAACAAAATATACCACGTGAATCACAACGCGGCATAAAATGCGTTACCACTTGGACCCGCCAAAATAGACGCACGGGTCCCACCTAAATAATAGACTAAAGTAAAGAAAAAATTCTGTTTTTACCCAGAATTTTTCAACCATTTCCAACAAATTGTTATACAGTAGGGTTTAGTTTTAGGTGTAAAAGTATTTTATGGAAAAAATTGAATGTTTGATTATGATTCTTGCATTTAGACACGACCCTGTGCATTGAGGTACATAAAATATTATTGGCCATTCAGATTTGACAGCTCTAAGGTTGTGTTTTTCTATCCCGGTCCAATTATGGTCGATTCTCATTATTGAATCTATTGATAACCTGACTAGTAAATCTATTTGTCCAAAAAAAAAAAGGGTCAAAGAATTTATTGAGAATTTGATTATGTGAACTATCTTTTTTAATAAAAAGGAAGGAGGCATTGTGGACTATCTTGTACATTATTTGTAGTCGTCCGTTCATGTCGAACACATAGCCCAACTACCACCTTGAGGCATGGACAACACATCGCCCAGCCAACACCTAGAAGTATTGTCCGCTTTGGCCTAAGCATGATAGCTGGCGAGCCGCACGGATTTATTCCTTCGATTTTCCAAGGACGCCTCCACAATGGAAGTGTCCAATGCCATCTTATAAGTCTATTCTAAATATTATCTACAATCGATGTGGGATGGCAACACATATTTCAAACAAGATAATTGAGAATATTATCCGCAATCGATGTGAGATGGCAACCCATATATTTGAGACAAATGATATAATAACAAATATATAGCTTAGACATGAACTTTGAATACACCATATTAATATTTTTCCAAACTGGTGTCGTTCAATGGTCAAATTTTATTGAATTGTTTTAGAAAATTTGAAGTTATTTTCAAATTTTCAAAACTTTAATTTATATTTCTTTATTTATCTCGATGAAACTTTGTCCCACGTAAAAAAGAAAGGATAAAAATAATGTATTAATATATGAAGTTTTCAAAGTAATTTTTAAATCAAAGAGGCTTGATGATTTAAACCAAAAAAGCATTTCGACGGTGGAGGTATTGCTAATCAAGAGTGATAAAAAAAATTTATTAAAAAATCTACATCAATAAATTTTTATTTTAACTTCACAAATGGTTGATATATATATATATATATATATATATATATATATATATATATTTTTAATAAACTTAAATATTTTGATAGGCATAGACTATTAGTTTTTAAAATTTTAATCATATAATATAATCTTATGAAATCAAATAGAAATCTTGACATGATCGATCAAAATTCTAATATTTAGAGGTTATTTGGCATGAGGGTTTTTGATGAAAATAGTCAAAATGTCAAAACATCCAATCACATCACTTTCTTTACTTTTTACACGTCTTTTCTTAAAACATCAAAAAATCAATTAAAATAATCAATTCCCAAATAAACCCTAATGTCTTTTTTCACCTCTCCATTTGTTTATATTAATCGTAACTAATAGATTAAAATTTTACAATACATATGGCACGATTGTTTGTTTGGTGAGTGCTACATATGAACTTAATATTCATTTCATCAACTTTTTTCTATTATAATTTGAACTCACAAAATGATTACTGAGGTGTCAACCAAAATGATAAGCAAATAAGCCTCAAAAATTATATATCATTCATTACTCAAGATCCAAGAATAATTAAAACAAAAAATTAAAAAATTTTCCAAACGGGCCTTATGAAGTTGAAATTAAGACGTAATATAATTTGTTTTTATCAATTTAAATAGAATGGTTCACGACACTACAACTATAATAAAACTACACAATTCAAAGGATTTGTAAATTCATAATAACTCAACTCGAGTCAATGCCCGAACCCACAAACAAATTAAGAATATTATTTAACAGATGCCCAAACAAATAATAAATAAATAAATTCAATTTGATTCAACTCGTTACAAATATATTATTAACATCACAGTTATAAAAAGTATGCTATAGAATCACAGTTATAAAAAGTATGCTATAGAATGGTATTATTAAATTTTCTAAAATATCCCATGGCTTTTACTCAACCACCTTACTATAGAGGCTAATAAAATGTGCGCATGGCACTAGTAAGGCCAATCATCTAGCCACACAAGATCTTATGTCCCCATTTTTCCTTCCACATATTTCAAATTATTTATTTGTCATACGATAAGTTTGACCGTATAAAAAGAAATGATTTGAGACAATTGGTCAAGCCCATTTTGCCCAATGGGTCAAGCCAGTGTGGTGATTTTTGGATCTAATGGGTCAAGCCTATTTTGCCCATAACCTCCCTCTCTACAAAACTTGGGCACCCCTTGGGGCACACGCCAAGGTCCAATCCCATGCCTTATAAACTCACTCAAAACTTCCCACCAAATCAATGTGGGACAAGCCATTTTCCGACCTTAAGGAATTTTCACCAAAACTCCATTTCCATGGAGCTCACTTTGGCTTCAATTTCCCATTCACCCGATAATGGTTTTGAGCAACCAAATATACCACGTGAATCACATCGCGGCATAGAATGCGTTACCACTTAGACCCGCCAAAATCGACGCACGGGTCCCACCTAAATAATAGACTAAAGTTAAGAAAAAATTCTGTTTTTACCCAGAATTTTTCAACCATTTCCAACAAATTGTTATATAGTAGGGATTAGTTTTAGACGTGAAAGTATTTTTTGGAAAAACTTGAACGTTTGATTATGATGCTTGCATTTAGACACGACCCTGTGCATTGAGGTACATGAAATATTATTGGCCATTCAGATTTGCCAGCTCTAAGGTTGTGTTTTTCTATCCCGATCTAATCATGATCGATTCTCATTATTGAATCTATTGGTAACCTCACTAGTAAATCTATTTGTCCAAAAAGAAAAAAAAGGGTCAAAAAATTTATTGAGAATTTGATTATGTGGGCTATCTTTTTTAATAAAAAGGCGCTTCTATGATGAAGGAAGCATTGTGGACTATCTTGTACATTATTTGTAGCTGTCCGTTCATGTCGAACACATAGCCCAACTACCCCCTTGAGGCATGGACAACACATTGCCCAGCCAACACCTAGAAGTATTGTCCGCTTTGGCCTAAGCATGATAGCTAGCGAGCCGCACGGATTTATTCCTTTGATTTTCCAAGGACGCCTCCATAATGGAAATGTCCAATGCCATCTTATAAGTCTATTCTAAATATTATCTACAATCGATGTGGGATGGCAACACATATTTCAAACAAGATAATTGAGAATATTATCCGCAATCGATGTGGGATGGCAACCCATATATTTGAAACAAATGACATAATAACAAATATATTGCTTGGACATGAACTTTGAATACATCATATTAATATTTTTCCAAACTGGTGTCGTTCAATGGTCAAATTTTATTGAATTGTTTTAGAAAATTTGAAGTTATTTTCAAATTTTCAAAACTTTAATTTATATTTCTTTATTTATCTTGATGAAACTTTGTCCTACGTAAAAAAGAAAGGATAAAAATAATGTATTAATATATGAAGTTTTCAAAGTAATTTTTGAATCAAAGAGGCTTGATGATTTAAAACAAAAAAGCATTTCGACGGTGGAGGTATTGCTAATCAACAGTGATAAAAAAAAATTTATTAAAAAATCTACGTCAATAAATTTTTGTTTTAACTTCACAAATTGTTGATATATATATATTTTTTAATAAACTTAAATAATTTGATAGGTATAGACTGTTAGTTTTTAAAATATTAATCATATAATATAATCTTATGAAATCAGATAGAAATCTCGGCTTGGTCGATCAGAATTCTAATATTTAGAGCTTGTTTGGCATGAGGGTTTTTGATGAAAATAGTCAAAATGTCAAAACATCCAATCACATCACTTTCTTTACTTTTTACACATCTTTTCTTAAAACATAAAAAAAATCAATTAAAATAATCAATTCCCAAATAAACCCTAATGTCTTTTTTCACCTCTCCATTTGTTTATATTAATCGTAACTAATAGATTAAAATTTTACAATACATATGGCACATTTGTTTGTTTGGTGAGTGCTACCTATGAACTTAGTATTCATTTCATCAATTTTTTCTATTATAATTTGAACTCACAAAATGATTACAGAGGTGTGAACCAAAATGATAAGCAAATAAGTCTAAAAAATTATATATCATTCATTACTCAAGATCCAAGAATAATTAAAACAAAAAATTAAAAATTTTGCCAAACGGGCCTTACGAAGTTGAAATCGAGACGTAATATAATTTGTTTTTATCAATTTAAATAGAATGGTTCACGACACTACAACTATAATAAAACTACACAATTCAAAGGATTTGTAAATTCATACCAACTCAACTCGAGTCAAAGCCCGAACCCACAAACGAATTAAGAATATTATTTAATAGATACCCAAAAAAATAATAAATAAATAAATTCAATTTGATTGAACTCGTTACAAATATATTGTTAACATCACAGTTATAAGAAGTATGCTATACAATGGTATTATTAAATTTTCAAAAATATCCCATGGCTTTTACTCAACCACCTTACTATAGAGGCTAATAAATTGTGCGCATGACATTAGTAAGGCCAATCATCTAGCCACACAAGATCTTATGTCCCTATTTTTCCCTCCACATATTTCAAATTATTTATTTGTCATACTATAAGTTTGACCGTATAAAAAGAAATGATTTGAGACAATGGGTCAAGCCCATTTTGCCCAATGGGTCAAGCCCGTGTGGTGATTTTTGGATCTAATGGGTCAAGCCTATTTTGCCCAAAACCTCTCTCTCTACAAAACTTGGGCACCCCTTGGGGCACACGCCAAGGTCCAATCCAATGCCATATAAACCCACTCAAAACTTCCCATCAAAGCAATGTGGGACAAGCCATTTTCCGGCCTTAAGGAATTTTCACCAAAACTCCATTTCCATGGAGCTCACTTTGGCTTAAATTTCCCATTCACCCGATAATGTTTTCGAGCAACCAAATATACCACGTGAATCACAACGCGGCATAAAATGCGTTACCTCTTACACCCGCCAAAATAGACGCACGGGTCCCACCTAAATAATAGATTAAAGTTAAGAAAAAATTCTATTTTTACCCAAAATTTTTCAACCATTTCCAACAAATTGTTATACAGTAGGGATTAGTTTTAGGTGTGAAAGTATTTTATGGAAAAACTTGAATGTTTGATTCTGATGCTTGCATTTAGACACGACCCTGTGCATTGAGGTACATGAAATATTATTGGCCATTCAGATTTGCCAGCTCTAAGGTTGTGTTTTTCTATCCCGATCTAATCATGGTCGATTCTCATTATTGAATCTATTGATAACTTGACTAGTAAATCTATTTGTCCAAAAAAAAAAAAGGGTCCAAAAATTTATTGAGAATTTGATTATGTGGGCTATCTTTTTTAATAAAAAGTCGCTTCTATGATGAAGGAGGCATTGTGGACTATCTTGTACATTATTTGTAGCTGTCCGTTCATGTCGAACACATAGCCCAACTACCCCCTTGAGGCATGGACAACACATTGCCCAGCCAACACCTAGAAGTATTGTCCGCTTTGGCCTAAGCATGATAGCTGGCGAGCCGCACGGATTTATTCCTTTGACAAGGACGCCTCCATAATGGAAATGTCCAATGCCATCTTATAAGTCTATTCTAAATATTATCTACAATCGATGTGGGATGGCAACACATATTTCAAACAAGATAATTGAGAATATTATCCGCAATCGATGTGGGATGGCAACCCATATATTTGAAACAAATGATATAATAACAAATATATATCTTGGACATGAACTTTGAATACATCATATTAATATTTTTCCAAACTGGTGTCGTTCAATGGTCAAATTTTATTGAATTGCTTTAGAAAATTTGAAGTTATTTTCAAATTTTCAAAACTTTAATTTATATTTCTTTATTTATCTTGATGAAACTTTGTCCCATGTAAAAAAGAAAGGATAAAAATAATGTATTAATATATGAAGTTTTCAAAGTAATTTTTAAATCAAAGAGGCTTGATGATTTAAACCAAAAAAGCATTTCGACGGTGGAGGTATTGCTAATCAAGTGTGATAAAAAAAAAATTATTAAAAAATCTACATCAATAAATTTTTATTTTAACTTCACAAATGGTTGAGATATATATATATATATATATATTTTTAATAAACTTAAATATTGATAGGTATAGACTGTTAGTTTTTAAAATTTTAATCATATAATATAATCTTATGAAATCAAATAGAAATCTCGACATGATCGATCAAAATTCTAATATTTAGAGCTTGTTTGGCATGAGGGTTTTTGATGAAAATAGTCAAAATGTCAAAACGTCCAATCACATCACTTTCTTTACTTTTTACACATCTTTTCTCAAAACATAAAAAAATCAATTAAAATAATCAATTCCCAAATAATCCTAATGTCTTTTTTCACCTCTCCATTTGTTTATATTAATCGTAACTAATAGATTAAAATTTTACAATACATATGGCACGTTTGTTTGTTTGGTGAGTGCTACATATGAACTTAATATTCATTTCATCAATTTTTTCTATTATAATTTGAACTCACAAAATGATTACAGAGGTGTAAACCAAAATGATAAGCAAATAAGTCTCAAAAATTATATATCATTCATTACTCAAGATCCAAGAATAATTAAAACAAAAAATTAAAAATTTTGCCAAACGGGCCTTACGAAGTTGAAATCGACAAGTAATATAATTTGTTTTATCAATTTAAATAGAATGGTTCACGACACTACAACTATAATAAAACTAAACAATTCAAAGGATTTGTAAATTCATACCAACTCAACTCGAGTCAATGCCCGAACCCATAAACGAATTAAGAATATTATTTAACAGATACCCAAAAAAATAATAAATAAATAAATTCAATTTGATTCAACTCGTTACAAATATATTATTAACATCACAGTTATAAGAAGTATGCTATATAATGGCATTATTAAATTTTCAAAAATATCCCCTGCCTTTTACTCAACCACCTAACAATAGAGGCTAATAAATTGTGCGCATGACACTAGTAAGGCCAATCATCTTGCCACACAAGATCTTATGTCCCTATTTTTCCCTCCACATATTTCAAATTATTTATTTGTCAGACGATAAGTTTGACCATATAAAAAGAAATGATTTGAGACAATGGGTCAAGCCCATTTTGCCCAATGGGTCAAGCCTGTGTGGTGATTTTTGGATCTAATGGGTCAAGCCTGTTTTGCCCATAACCTCCCTCTCTACAAAACTTGGGCACCCCTTGGGGCACACGCCAAGGTCCAATCCCATGCCTTATAAACCCACTCAAAACTTCCCACCAAATCAATGTGGGACAAGCCATTTTCTGACCTTAAGGAATTTCCACCAAAACTCCATTTCTATGGAGCTCACTTTGGCATCAATATCCCATTCACCCGATAATGGTTTTGAGCAACCAAATATACCACGTGAATCACAACGCGGCATAGAATGCGTTACCACTTAGACCCTCCAAAATAGACGCACGGGTCCGACCTAAATAATAGACTAAAGTTAAGAAAAAATTCTGTTTTTACCCATAATTTTTCAACCATTTCCAACAAATTGTTATACAGTAGGAATTAGTTTTAGGTGAGAAAGTATTTTATGGAAAAACTTGAATGTTTGATTATGATGCTTGCATTTAGAGACGACCCTGTGTCATTTCATAAAATCAATATCATTCCGTTCATAATTTTCCAAATCAATTATGCAAATTAATTTATAACAGTAAATTAGGACTTTTCTCCATCTTTCTCAATATTGACCAAAAAGGCTCAAATACCAACAACAAATAACAATAACCTCATTCGAGACCCAAAATACATATGTATTGGCCCAAGGTACAAAACCCCTCTTTTTATTTATCAACTCAAATATAAATTAGGGCTTTTTCTTCTTTCAACAATAATATACTAATTTACACCCCAATTAGTCCAAATCACCATCAATGATAACAAACCCAACAAGGATCCGATTTTCATGCAATACAAAACTACCACATGTCTATCTATAGACGAAGCATTGTAAAAGAACAAGGAAATCCCTACCTCAAATTCGGAGCTCAAATGGAGAAGATGATGAAAACTCGAAGTGCTCCAAATCCCAAGGTTTTCGGATCAAAACGAAGCCCACGCAACCCTCTAACTTTCTTACAAAGAGATGAGGGTAGGAACACCAAAGAACTAGATCAATCCCAAGAGAGAAGTTGTATTTTAGAGAGAGATGCTCTCAAAATAGGGTTTAGAACAGTAAGAGAGAGAAAGGAAATGTGAAAAGTGATTTAAAATCACCCCTCACCCAGCTGCCAACTGATATACGTATGACCCGCTCGAGTGGAGAATAGGACGCTCGAGCGTCAAACACAAAAACTGGACCCGCTAGAGCGCAAAAAGACCCACTCGAGCGCCAAGACACAAAAACAAAACACACCCGCTCGAGCGCTAAGATACCCGCTCGAGCGTAAGAAAATCCGCTAGAGTGTGAAATACACATCTGCAGAAGTTTTACAGACGCACAAGATACTGCAAGTATGCGGACTCCGCTCGAGCGCAAATGGACCCGCTCGAGCGGATCACCTAAAACCTGGGCAACAACACTTGAGACCAAAGCTCAACCAACCTGTTCCAAACACGTCCAAAACATTTCTAAACTCACTTACTAAGAGTTAAAGGATGGAAATGCAACACAGACAACAACCACTAACCACGGAACCAAGTCCGGAATAAAAAAAAAAAAAAAAAGAAAGGGAAAAATCGGGATCGCTATAACCTCCCCCCCTTAAAGAATTTCGTCCCCGAAATTAAGGAATGCCAAAACACAAGGCCAACTGGTCACACAACACCCAACACCCGAGTACGAGGAAAGAAACTACTCTCGCAACAAACCTCCGGTTAGCTCCCACCAAAGCAAGGCTTTCCAAGGAAACACGTTCCAAAAGACAACACTAAGGCATAAAAAGCTTCAACAAAGCCAAACCTTTCCCCCGAAACAATTTACCAACAACTGACTAGCGCTTCAAGCTAGGTCACTACTCAACAACATAATTCCCAAAAGGGCAACCAAAGCAAACCTTTTGTATAAATGTAAAGGAAATCATTCTCTTGTTCATGAGACATTTCTCAAAGATAGTCCAATTTTCAATGTTGACATTCCAAAATAATTCTTGCAATTTCCATGCGAAACTCAAAAGTTTTATAAACGTTTTTCATAAACACAGTGTTACCCAAAAACATCTCCCGTTTATTTGCCAAAAACTACTAGTTTGGAAATTTTCATAACATTCAAATTAAATCAAATCCTCAACATTTCCTTTTAACAATGCCCTTAAAAGGCCAAAACATCCAGGATGAATTTATTGCCCATTCCTTTTTAAGATAACACTAGCAACAACTAACACATAGCATAACATTTCTATAATGATAGTTAATAGAAATAAACATTTTGCTATCAATACATAAGGCATAAGAAATTCATGGTCTTGCAATTTCATTCCACCTTCCTTTACTTAACCAATTTAAAATCATAAACATGGCTCAGAACCTGGTCGAACAATACTCCAAACTACCATTTTACGGAAATTGTATCCGCGGGATTCAGCACCCATGTGTAATTATTTTCTTATGGCCATTTTACGGAAATTTCATCTGTGGGATCCGGCACCCATGTATTCAAATACTCATCATGTATAGTGACTAATCAATACACAAATTTGCTGTATTATTCTAACCGTCAAATTCAATGACACATTCCGGATGATTAGTTTCAATTTTCCCTAATCAGCATACAATGCCTACAGTGATCAAGGCATCCTCAAGGTGGCCAATGCCAACCCAAAACCCGACGCCAACAAGCTGACTAATCAACTCAACAAACCTCCACACTCAGTAAACCACACACTGATGTGCTTCTAAGGGAGTCATCACCCCCACGCCTACATGGCGAGCCTGTCCATCTCCTTAACTCAAGACTGACATGGTCGACCTCAATCACATAGCCCCAAATACGAAGGGTAATTTTAACCAACGCTACTCTCGTTACCCGAGAACATAAGCTGTTCTTCCTTTCAAAGAATGCCGCTAGCATCCACTCAAGAAATTCTCCTTCTCCTCACAAACTACACCCAATAACCAATAACACCACGAACTCGTCTTACCCACATGGTCACCAACCGGTAGCAAGTCACAATATGGACACTACCCATATACATAACTGATGGAATCACAATGGATTCAACAACAAACAAAAACCCGAAACACCAAACAACACCCCGGTACCATTTCCCGTTAACCCGAGATACAAAATTCACATAACCGTGCCAAGACCACACAACTCTCGAAACCCCCAAGCCAAACACATTCACCTACGGATCCCCGTTCTCAACAAACAACTTACAAACTGAACAAGGCTCACAGGCCACCACATAACCACCTCATGATTCACTACCAAAAATATAACAACACTAGGATCATCGATCCCATTAACAACTTCTCAATATTTAAAAGAGGGTTCGAAATTCTATGCATGCCCCCAATACATGAAGATTAAGCAAACACAATATGCATACATATGCGATACATGAACATGGTGCCTCAGCATCCAACAACTCACCGGTCCACAACAAAATGATTTACGTATTACATCACCGGCCAGCAATACAAAAATCCCTCTTCAGGGTAACACTATAGGGCTAGCTAATAAGTTGCCCCTTGCGAGACCCTCGAAGTCTGGCCTGCCCGTTTCTGGTACCGATAACGTCCCCGACTGGACGGGTACGACTGAGTCTGACTAGGCTTTGAAACACTTGCAAAATTCACACACAAAGGGCAAAAACGTCTACCATGGCCCGGCTGACCACAAACAAAACAACCAACAGACCCCCTACTCTGGGACTGGTCTAAAATCTAAACCTCCCTGGACCTCCCAACAGAAGAGTCCGAAACCCCTGGCGAAGAAAAGGATTCAGCCTGGGACTGAGCATGTTTTCGCCTCCATCCCTTACTGAGCCTAGAGTGCTTATGAACCGTAGGAGTTACCGAGATGGCCTCCTCCCTAACCTGACCAGCACTCACAACCATGGCCTCCACATGGGCCGCTGCCTCGACTAGACTATAATCATCCTTCCCAAAGGATCCAGCTATCCTCTCCCGAATATCGAAACACAACCGACTATCAAACTCATAACAATGACGCTCCTCTGTTACCACCAACTCTAGAGCAAACCTCGACAAACTGGTAAGTCGCATCTTAAACTGTGCCACAGGAGTAGCATCCTGACACAACTCAATAAACCGTTCCCTCAACCTTTCCCGAGCAGAATGAGGGAAATACTTGGCCCAAAAGGCCTCGGTAAAAGCAACCCACGTGCTACCTACAGTATTCTTCGCATACTTCTACCAATAACTCGCATCTCCTTTCAATTGAAAAGTCGCCAAAGAAACCCTCAACTCCTCATCTTCGACTCTGAGCATATCAAGAGTCTTGGTAATCTACTCTAACCAACTCTCTGCCTCCAACGGTTTAGCCTCCCCCACAAACACTGGTGGATTGGAGCGAAAAAACTCTTTAGTAAGCTTGAGGGTACACCCATTGTCACCCTCAGTGCGAGCTAGAGTGTCCTACACTGCTCTCACAATCTCGCGTGCAACTTCCTCGCCGACAACCGATGCTGTAACGGCGGGTGCTAAAGGAACTGTTGTGCCTCTACCGACACTCCTACTACTCAACCGTCCTCTACTCCCTCGTGTAGACATCCTATAAAAACCAAAACAAAACCACACTTAGTGCTCAACACAATAGCCTTCCCCGAGGCATACACTTACTACACTCAAGTCATAAGACACACTTAGTCTCAAAACATATGTTACAATTGCATATAAACATCTAAACATTTAAACACATGACCGAATTAAGTCCTCAAGGATAGCCACTCATCCCGGAACTCTCAAGGAACTCCTATCAGAAACCACATTGATCAGGCGTGTTTCCAAGAGGACCTCAAAGCAAGTTCACCGGCTATGAATACTATCCAGGAAACTCGATCTCATGCTCACATAAATGCAACACATAAGTCCTAACATTCATGTTAACTATATGCAACGTCCTCACCATACGTAGTACACCCACTATGGTAAAAACCACTTCCCACGAGCCCAAAGTATTCAAACCCGGCTCGCTCTGATACCAAGTTGTAACGCCCCACATTTATTTACTCGAAGTCATTACCAAATTCATTAGCTTAATTCAAGTTTAGAGATAACATGCGAAAATAAACTCTTTAGTCCCATGAGTAGAAATAAATAACAATTCTCTCATCCGAATGCAAATTAAATACAACATGAGCATACTGAATAAAATGCTCGAAGGCTTACATCATTAAAGAATCAAAAGAAGGGTGTAACCCTTTTACACATATGGCATTCCGCCAACACAAATGAGGCCCCGTGGCCAGCAAGTAAGAAGGTCCACATCTTGTAACACATCCTGCTTAACTCTTGAAAAAGACTCAACAACGTGGGATGAACATATAGTCCAGTAGGGATCTCTACATGATCCTCAACAATAACAACTTACAGATAGCTATGATCATGAATGCTCAATCTCGTACTAGGATAATAATGTGGCAGTTTATACAAAAGTATACATAAGTATAAGCTTTTCTCAAAACAGTCAATCCATTCAGCGCTATAAGCGATTCATCTTTCATTTCATTTCATTTCATTAACCCTTGTTCCCAAACTTTCACAACAATAACAACTTCTTAGGAAATCAATTTCTCGAAGCCCATTATCTTTCTCCCATTTTCCATACTTACAACGGATGTTCCCTTTTTCAAAACATACTTTCAAATACTCAATTTTGCTTCACACTTTCCCAAAATCTCACAATGGTATTTTGGTTTGTTTCCAATACATTCATAGCTATACATGCATGCCTTCAATATAAGGGAGATAACAACTCAACAACATGTATAGAATCAACAAATGAGGCATCTCGGCCCTCCAAAACTGTAACCATCACAATCCATGATATACTCAGATACACTGAGACAAAACAATAAAAACTCTGCTCTACCGGCTATATGCACAGTAAGCCAAGTATGTAACTCTCACAACAATATGCCATTTTACCAGGCACTAGCTGGAAGGGTGTGGTACCTTATATTCTCAGCGCAGTCAGTTCTCCAGACGCTAGCTGGAAGGTAACGGTACCTCTGATTATAAGCGCAGGGCATAACACCAATAATCACCATACAACAGAGTATAACCAACAAGTGTAATGCATACACATAAACTATCAAGATACATAAGCAATGTGTTAAACTATATGAACACATAAGTATGTGTGGAGTACATCCCCTATCTCCTCCCACACACTGGAGTACATCCCCTTTCTCCTCCCTAACAATTTATACATATATAATGTATAATAGCACTTCATTACGTACAATGTTCAATCAACACAGGTGTAATGCATACACGACAATTCAACACAACCATGTCATCCTCCATCGATGACCAAGGACAAAACCTCTAGATGCATGATTTTAGTACATCTATTATAAGGACTCAACTCTCATGAGATCTTAAACCCAACAACGGCACTAGTATGATAGGTGAGGGTAAAACCCCTAAATGTGTGTATTCAACACTCAAGATACAACACTTCAATTCTCATATTCATTTTCTAAAACTCACATGGAGTTAACATTACATTACCCATTTCCAAGATCGACTTCCAGGATTTTCCAATTCCAAAACCTCCTTTTCATTTCATAAAATCAATATCATTCCTTTCATAATTTTCCAAATCAATTATGCAAATTAATTCATAACAGTAAATTAGGGCTTTTCTCCATCTTTCTCAATATTGACCAAAAAGGCTCAAATACCAACAACAAATAACAATAACCTCATTCGAAACCCAAAATACATATGTATTGGCCCAAGGTACAAAACCCCTCTTTTAATTTATCAACTCAAATATAAATTAGGGTTTTTTCTTCTTTCAACAATAATATACTAATTTACACCCCAATTAGTCCAAATCACCATCAATGATAACAAACCCAACAAGGATATGATTTTCATGCAATACAAAACTACCACATGTCTATCTATAGACGAAGCATTGTAAAAGAACAAGGAAATTCCTACCTCAAATTCGGAGCTCAAATGGAGAAGATGATGAAAACTTGAAGTGCTCCAAATCCCAAGGTTTTCGGATCAAAACGAAGCCCACACAACCCTCTAACTTTCTTACAAAGAGATGAGGGTAGGAACACCCAAGAACTAGATCAATCCAAGAGAGAAGTTGTATTTTAGAGAGAGAGGCTCTCAAAATAGGGTTTAGAAAAGTAAGAGAGAAAAAGGAAATGTGAAAAGTGATTTAAAATCACCCAGCTGCCAACTGATATACTGTAGACGCGCCCGCGTGGGGCCTTCGCTACAGTTCGGACTCGATTTGTGTCATGATTCTTAATCTTGAACCAAAAAGTCCAAATCCGGCAAATCGTTTTGAGAAATAGATTTTTTTGAAAAGAAGTGCCAAACATGGACTGCTTTGCCAGATACAGAGTCGCCACCTAAATATTTTTTAATGGGGAAATTTAGGAAACCCTGACTCGGTGCCGAAGGCCACATGTTCGTCATCACCGGAGTTGTCTCGGCTCGGGAGCTTGGGTATAATCGGGGAAGGTCAGCTATGAGCACCCCCTTTCGCCCGGTCCGAAGACCGGCCTCTACTAACCGTGATATCCGATTTTGAAAACGTTATGTGTTCTTATTCCATTTATTAGCCTAGAATTACTATGTTATGCGCGCAGCAAACAAGTATAGACTAGATTGCCTAATTTGGAAATAAGCATTGCATATCCGTTTGTTTTAGAAAACACTTTGGAATTTGCTACTCGCAAGTAGGCTAAAATACGAATTTCAACGAGTTTCTCCAACTCAAACAATCTAACCTTCACCCACAGGCATTCAAACAATTTATCACATAAGCATTTAGCCGCATGGCAAGCATACTGTCATGGCAACACTCACACGCATGCGGGATGCTAAAACATAAATACTTACATCGTACTCCATGCCAAAACAATAAACTAGTTAGCAAACATGCATGTCCTAGTTCATGTTAAGAATGGCTAATGCATCGCATGCAAAAATGCAATCTAGACAAGCTCGGCTAACCCTAAACATGGCATGTGAAATGCGATCGATTGATGCACGTATTCAATTTGGAATTGTGGTACAAATGCAGTTAGCATGATGTACCGAGCCTAATGCATGCAATACAAATGCGTAAATGCACGCATGCATAGCATAAGGTATGCTAACTTTAAAATATGCCCTAGTCTACCATCATAAGCAGGTAAATAAAAGAGAAGAAAGAAGTGGGGATTGGAAGACATACACACACTCACCCACACTTATTACAGATTTGCCCTCGCTCGGAGGATACAAATAAATATTACAGTCCAAATAATAAGCAAATAAAATTATTACAGAATTTCTAATTTGCTTAATAGGAAGAATGCAAAAAGAAAGGAAAGGGATGGCCGCAGCCTCTGCCTCGGGATGCGCAAATGATGCATGCTCGAAACCCGGCTCGCCTGGAAAACCCGTATCACATCACTGCCACCTCTGTTTATACTGCCCTACTTCTCTGAAAATTTCCAAAGCCCTAGGACAGGTTCCTTGCATGCTGCAGAGTACCACCGGCTAGGGGAAATTCCCACCGGCAGTGCACAATTTCCACCGGCCGTTTTTGGATCTATCGGCTGTAAACAGATTGCCGGCCGGCGCAGAATTATGCCGGTCGGCAAAAACCTCCTGTAGAAGACAGTTTTGACAGCAAACAGAGGACAGACAGTATGGCATGGGATTTCAGGCACATGTAAGCATGGTCATGCTTCCTATCATGCTTTGAATTCAGAGAAGCATGGCCCTCGATCCTCGAGCCATCAATGGTGCATGATAGCCCAAGGGATCAAGTTTTCCACTTGATGTAAAGATGCATGCAACATACAAATGAGGACCAAAGCCTTATCATGTCGAAGTCAAAGGCCCCGGCGACCGAAAGTTAAGGCACGTTACATCACTTATGGTATGAACGCCCCTTAACCTTCAACACTTGGTTTGACACCCCAAACCAAGTAGTGCAATGCATGTTATGCAAACATGGCTCAAAATGCAACAATGAGATGGAAATGCAAAGCATGCCCAATGTTATGTAACTAGTATGGCAAGTATGCAATGCTAGGCGTGCGAAATACAATGCGAATACGAACAATTTAAGCAATGAGACCAAAATATTACAACACTTAATGAAGCAATCATGCAATGGTCACGAGACAAGCATGCAAGGGGGCCTCAAACCATAAAGGGGCAGACCTTAATCCGTCCCAAAATAGCGGCCAAAAGTGCCTAAAAGGGTGGACAAAAACCTATGCCAACAAGCAATCCAATGGTCCCAAGGCTAAGGCACAAAAAGGGCCACTTCACTTCCAACAACAAGACCAATCATGGCATGATTTAGATAAGTAAAAACAGAATTTTTACAGGCAAAATAGGACTCCAAACCCTCCTAATATGGCAGCTTAAATGGCTCCAAAGGGATGCAAGCACCAAAGTTCATATCTAGGCCTAAAAGGCCCAACTCTTAAGGCATAAAAAGAGGTCACACATGCACACATGTAAACATGATTTAGGGACTGAAGTGTGGTCCTAAATGATGCCAAAATCATGAAGATGGTTCAAGCTACACATGTTAGAGATCAAAATGCTCAAAGCTTACAAACTAAAACACAAAGAGATGACATCAAACAAGGCAAGCATGGCTGAAATGAAGGGCCAACAGACCTTAAACATGGTAAGACAATGCCAAAACCTTCATGAAACTAAGCCTACACATGCAAGAATCATGGCCTAAACACAAGGTGCCTTTCTAGGCCAAAAGGAGCAATGCAAAGCAAGTACTTTAAGCATGCAAAGAGATACAAATCCGACCAAAAATAGAGATTAGATATGACCTAAAAACACCTAAAAAGTTCTGAAATAAGGCAAAAATCAAGCAAGCATGCATGTTACCCTTTAAGCCAAAATGCAAGGAAATAAGACAATGAAGGGAGAGGGGTGTCCCTCCCCTATGCAAGACTTCAAACCACCTTCCTTACCACTGAAAATCAACTGGTTTTTAGTGGTGAAAAGACCAACACACTCAAGCAAACAAGGCCTCACAAGGGAAGCACAAAAGGGGCCAAATAAGGCCTAATAAGGTGAGTTTGCACTCAAACCACAAAACAACCTTAATGAAAGTTCTAAAGCATGAAAATGTAAGCTTTTTTATGTTATGCACAAAAGCTAAATCAGCAAGCAAGATAGGTAAAAAACTATTGCAAGTTTGGGGAAACTAAAGTAAAGTGCTCACCCTTGAAGATCCTTTGAAGAACAAATGGTCCAGCCCTCTTCTTTTGATCAAAATCAGTCCAAAAACTCAAGAATCAACCCCCCAAGTCCCTCAATCTCAGAGCTAGGTGTAATAGTGTATGTATTAGTGCAAAAGTAAGGTAAAAGCACACTTTTAGGCCAAAAAACACACACAAGGGAGGAGAGAGAGGGAGATATAGATATAGGGTGTATCTATCTATGGAAGCTCTGGTTTTGCCTTCAAAGTTTCTAACCTAGAGCCAAGAGGAGGCTTGTCCTCTTATAGAACTCCCTCTTGCAAAGCTTATACAACAAGCTTGGTTAGAGGGCAATCCCTCCATACACGTGTATGGAGGGAAGAAGAGTTGGTGCCAACTATCACAGCTGGCACAAAATATCTACATAAAGTAGATGAACAGTGGTCGGCTGCCCAAAAATGTCATTTTGACAAAAAAGAGTGCCGACCGGCAACAAAATGTGCCGACCGGCAGAAAAGATTGCCGATGGAAGCAAAAACCAGCCGGTGGCCTCTAGCCACTGCCGGTGGTGTGTGGGGATGTCTCACAAGGCATTCCCTGCCCCTCCAAGGCAAGACACAAGTGTTTGGTGCAAAACCAGACACAAAACGGTTAAGTTCGGAGATCCTGAGGTAGGGCGCGTAGCCGAGACCTCCGGGAACTCCAAACGAACGCAAACAAGAGTAATCACCAAGTGTTCCAATGGTGACGTCCAAGTCTTGAGGATGGTCAAAAATGGGGTGTCTACATATACGTATGACCCGCTCAAGCGAAGAATAGGATGCTCGAGCGTTAAACACAAAAACTAGACCCGCTAGAGCACAAAAAGACCCGCTCGAGCGCCAAGACACAAAAACAAAACACACCCGCTTGAGCGCAAAGGAAAAGCCACTCGAGCGTAGATTACACTTATCCGACACTTTTACAGAGTTCGAACACCAGCTCGAGCACTAAGATACCCGCTCGAGCGTGACCCGCTCGAGTGTAAGAAAATCCGCTCGAGTGTGAAATACACATCTGCAGAAGTTTTGCAGACGCACAAGATACTGCAAGTATGCGGACTCCGCTCGAGCACAAATGGACCCGCTCGAGCGAATCACCTAAAACCTGGGCAACAACACTTGAGACCAAAGCTCAACCAACCTGTTCCAAACACGCCCAAAACATTTCTAAACTCACTTACTAAGAGTTAAAAGGATGGAAATGCAACACAGACAACAACCCCCAACCACGGAACCGAGACTGGAATAAATAAAAAAAAAAGAAACGGGAAAACCGAGATCGCTATAATGAACCAGACACTTCCTACTATTTTTGGGTCTCAAAGGTACTGACTCAACACACACACACAGAGTTAATGAAATGTTTGATTCTTTAATGAGAAATGGGTGTTAATTTTTGAAATGGGTGCTAATTTTTTATTTATAAAATGGGTTTTTCTATATTATGAGTTTTGCTATTGTTTGCTAAATACTCATAAATGTATACGGATCTATAAAAACTTCAGAGTTTGCTAAATACTCTTTAAATACTGATATGGATTTTTCTATATTTATGGGCTATTTGTGTTTTTCTATTTTTTTTTCCCCCTTCATTTGGGAGTTAATTTTTGTTTTTCTATTTGCGTTTGGTAGAGTTTTGTAAATATGATTTGAAAGTATGAGTTGTATTTTGAGTTTGGGAGTTGTGGAATTATGATTTGAGTGTAGAAAATTTGTTTGGTTATGGTTTTTGAATAGAGTGTTGAATAGTGTGGAATTGAGTTTTGAAAGTTGATTTGACATGTGAAGTAAGAAAATTTGTTTGGTTATGAGTTTTGGAAAAAGTTTTCAAAACTTAATACCAATTATTATAACTCATAACGAAACATACTACTTTCACACTATTGAAAATTATAATCAACACTAATAACCAAACACTTTTTAAAATTCAATTAAAAAAATTATTATTAACAGAAAATAACATTAATCAATTTTTAATTGAAAATCCTACAAAGGAAATAATTTTTTTTCAAAATACATATTCAAAAATTTTAAATCATAAATATTTAAATAATTTAAATAATCTAAAAAATTTAATAAGTAAAAAATTAAAATAAATATTCAAAAAATTTAAATAATTTAAATATTCAAAAAATTAAAATAATTTAAAATGTTAATATTTTAAATTTAAAAACAACTCTACACTCAAATCGTAACCAAACACATAAAACAAAAGTCAATTAAGAAATTATTTTTAAAACTCATAACCAAACGCATAACTCGAAACTCCATACTATTTTCACAACTCTACACCCAAATCGTAACCAAATACATAACAAAAAAATTAAAATATTTAAAAATATTTTTATAAAATAGAGTTTGAATTTATTTTTATAAAATATTTTAAAATTTTAAAAATTAGAATCGTAATATTTTGAAATTAAAATATTTAAAAATGATTAAAAAAACATAACATATTTAAATATTAAAATATTTAAAATCTTAACAAAATTAAAATATCTTTAAAATATTTAAATATTTGAAATATTTAAAAAAATTAAAATATTGATTTGAATTGAGTTTTGAAAAGAGTTTTGAATTATGTGTTTGGTTATGAGTTTTGAAAAGTAATAATTATGTTTTAAATTGAGTTTTGAGAAATGGGTGTAGAATTATGATTTGAAAGCTCCAAACAAACAACACACTCAAATCAATGGGTGGAACCATATTTTGAGAGGCTTTCCAAACGGAGCCTTAATTTTTGAGACTTATTTGCTTATCATTTTGGTTCACACCTCTGTAATCATTTTGTGAGTTCAAATTATAATAGAAAAAAGTAGATGAAATGATTATTAAGTTCATATGTAGCACTCACCAAACAAACAAACGTGCCATATGTATTGTAAAATTTTAATCTATTCGTTACGATTAATATAAACAAATGGAGAGGTGAAAAAAGACATTAGGGGTTATTTGGGAATTGATTATTTTAATTGATTTTTTTATGTTTTAAGAAAAGATGTGTAAAAAGTAAAGAAAGTGATGTGATTGGATGTTTTGACATTTTGACTATTTTCATCAAAAACCCTCATGCCAAACAAGCTCTAAATATTAGAATTTTGATCGATCATGTCGAGATTTCTATTTGATTTCATAAGATTATATTATATGATTAAAATTTTAAAAACTAACAGTCTATACCTATCAAATTATTTAAGTTTATTAAAAATATATATATCAACCATTTGTGAAGTTAAAATAAAAATTTATTGATGTAGATTTTTTAATAAATTTTTTTTATCACTCTTGATTAGCAATACCTCCACCGTCGAAATGGTTTTTTGGTTTAAATCATCAAGCCTCTTTGATTTAAAAATTACTTTGAAAACTTCATTTATTAATACATTATTTTTATCCTTTCTTTTTTACGTGGGACAAAGTTTCATCAAGATAAATAAAGAAATATAAATTAAAGTTTTGAAAATTTGAAAATAACTTCAAATTTTCTAAAACAATTCAATAAAATTGACCATTGAACAACACCAGTTTGGAAAAATATTAATATGATGTATTCAAAGTTCATGTCCAAGCTATATATTTGTTACTATATCATTTGTTTCAAATATATGGGTTGCCATCCCACATCGATTGCGGATAATATTCTCAATTATCTTGTTTGAAATATGTGTTGCCATCCCACATCGATTGTAGATAATATTTAGAATAGACTTATAAGATGGCATTGGACACTTCCATTGTGGAGGCGTCCTTGGAAAATCAAAGGAATAAATCCGTGCGGCTTGCCAGCTATCATGCTTAGGCCAAAGCGGACAATACTTCTAGGTGTTGGCTAGGCAATGTGTTGTCCATGCCTCAAGGTGGTAGTTGGGCTATGTGTTCGACATGAACGGACAGCTACAAATAATGTACAAGATAGTCCACAATACCTTCGTCATCATAGAAGCGCCTTTTTATTAAAAAAGATAGCCCACATAATCAAATTCTCAATAAATTTTTTGACCCTTTTTTTTTTTTTGGACAAATAGATTTACTAGTCAGGTTATCAATAGATTCAATAATGAGAATCGACCATGATTAGATCAGGATAGAAAAACACAACCTTAGAGCAGGCAAACCTGAATGGCCAATAATATTTCATGTACCTCAATGCACAGGGTCGTGTCTAAATGCCAGCATCATAATCAAACATCCAAGTTTTTCCATAAAATACTTTCACACCTAAAACTGATCCCTACTATATAACAATTTGTTGGAAATGGTTGAAAAATTCTGGGTAAAAACAGAATTTTTTCTTAACTTTAGTCTATTATTTAGGTGGGACCCGTGCGTCTATTTTGGGGGGTCTAAGTGGTAACGCATTCCATGTCGCGTTGTGATTCACGTGGTATATTTGGTTGCTCAAAACCATTATCAGGTGAATGGAAAATTGAAGTCAAAGTGAGCTCCATGGAAATGGAGTTTTGGTGGAAATTCCTTAAGGTCGGAAAATGGCTTGTCCAACATTGATTTCGTGGGAAGTTTTGAGTGGGTTTATAAGGCATGGGATTGGACCTTGGCGTGTGCCCCAAGGGGTGCCCAAGTTTTGTAGAGAGGGAGGTTATGGGAAAAATGGGCTTGACCTATTAGATCCAAAAATCACCACACGAGCTTGACCCATTGGGCAAAATGGGCTTGACCCATTGTCTCAAATCATTTCTTTTTATACAGTCAAACTTATCGTATGACAAATAAATAATTTGAAATATGTGGAGGGAAAAATAGGGACATAAGATCTTGTGTGGCTAGATGATTGGCCTTACTAATGTCATGCGCACAATTTATTAGCCTCTATAGTAAGGTGGTTGAGTAAAAGCCATGGGATATTTTTGAAAATTTAATAATACCATTGTATAGCATACTTCTTATAACTGTGATGTTAATAATATATTTGTAACAAGTTGAATCAAATTGAATTTATTTATTTATTATTTTTTTGGGTATCTGTTAAATAATATTCTTAATTTGTTTGTGGGTTCGGGCATTGACTCGAGTTGAGTTGGTATGAATTTACAAATCCTTTGAATTGTGTAGTTTTATTATTGTTGTAGTGTCGTGAACCATTCTATTTAAATTGATAAAAATAAATTATATTACGTCTCGATTTCAACTTCGTAAGGCCCGTTTGGCAAAATTTTTAATTTTTTGTTTTAATTATTCTTGGATCTTGAGTAATGAATGATATATAATTTTTGAGACTTATTCACTTATCATTTTGGTTCACACCTCTGTAATCATTTTGTGAGTTCAAATTATAATAGAAAAAAGTTGATGAAATGAATATTAAGTTCATATGTAGCACTCACCAAACAAACAAACGTGCCATATGTATTGTAAAATTTTAATCTATTAGTTACGATTAATATAAACAAATGGAGAGGTGAAAAAAGACATTAGGGGTTATTTGGGAATTGATTATTTTAATTGATTTTTTTATGTTTTAAGAAAAGATGTGTAAAAAGTAAAGAAAGTGATGTGATTGGATGTTTTGACATTTTGACTATTTTCATCAAAAACCCTCATGCCAAACAAGCTCTAAATATTAGAATTTTGATCGATCATGTCGAGATTTCTATTTGATTTCATAAGATTATATTATATGATTAAAATTTTGAAAACTAACAGTCTATACCTATCAAATTATTTAAGTTTATTAAAAATATATATATATATATATATATATCAACCATTTGTGAAGTTAAAATAAAAATTTATTGATGTAGATTTTTTAATAAATTTTTTTTATCTCTCTTGATTAGCAATACCTCCACTGTCGAAATGGTTTTTTGGTTTAAATCATCAAGTCTCTTTGATTTAAAAATTACTTTGAAAACTTCATTTATTAATACATTATTTTTATCCTTTCTTTTTTACGTGGGACAAAGTTTCATCAAGATAAATAAAGAAATATAAATTAAAGTTTTGAAAATTTGAAAATAACTTCAAATTTTCTAAAATAATTCGATAAAATTGACCATTGAACGACACCAGTTTGGAAAAATATTAATATGATGTATTCAAAGTTCATGTCCAAACTATATATTTGTTATTATATCATTTGTTTCAAATATATGGGTTGCCATCCCACATCGATTGCGGATAGTATTCTCAATTATCTTGTTTGAAATATGTGTTGCCATCCCACATCGATTGTAGATAATATTTAGAATAGACTTATAAGATGGCATTGGACACTTCCATTGTGGAGGCGTCCTTGGAAAATCAAAGGAATAAATCCGTGCGGCTTGCCAACTATCATGCTTAGGCCAAAGCGGACAATACTTCTAGGTGTTGGCTAGGCAATGTGTTGTCCATGCCTCAAGGTGGTAGTTGGGCTATGTGTTCGACATGAACAGACGGCTACAAATAATGTACAAGATAGTCCACAATACCTCCTTCATCATAAAAGCGCCATTTTAATAAAAAAAGACAGCCCACGTAATCAAATTCTAAATAAATTTTTTGACCCTTTTTTTTTTTTTTGGACAAATAGATTTACTAGTCAGGTTATCAATAGATTCAATAATGAGAATCGACCATGATTAGATCGGGATAGAAAAACACAACCTTAGAGCTGGCAAATATGAATAGCCAATAATATTTCATGTACCTCAATGCACAGGGTCGTGTCCAAATGCAAGCATCATAATCAAACATTCAAGTTTTTCCATAAAATACTTTCACACCTAAAACTAATCCCCACTGTATAACAATTTGTTGGAAATGGTTGAAAAATTTTGGGTAAAAACAGAATTTGTTCCTAACTTTAGTCTATTATTTAGGTGGGACCCGTGCGTCTATTTTGGCGGGTCTAAGTGGTAACGCATTATATGCCGCGTTGTGATTCGCGTGGTATATTTGGTTGCTCAAAACCATTATCGAGTGAATGGGAAATTGAAGCCAAGTGAGCTCCATGGAAATGGAGTTTTGGTGGAAATTCCTTAAGGTCGAAAAATGGCTTGTCCCACATTGATTTGGTGGGAAGTTTTGAGTGGGTTTATAAGGCATGGGATTGGACCTTGGGGTGTGCCCCAAGGGGTGCCCAAGTTTTGTAGAGAGGGAAGTTATGGGAAAATGGGCTTGACCCATTGGATCCAAAAATCACCACACGGGCTTGACCCATTGTCTCAAATCATTTCTTTTTATACGGTCAAACTTATCGTATGACAAATAAATAATTTGAAATATGTGGAAGGAGAAATAGGGACATAAGATCTTGTGTAGCTAGATGATTGGCCTTACTAATGTCATGCGCACAATTTATTAGCCTCTATAGTAAGGTGGTTGAGTAAAAGCCATGGGATATTTTTGAAAATTTAATAATACCATTGTATAGCATACTTCTTATAACTGTGATGTTAATAATATATTTGTAACGAGTTGAACCAAATTGAATTTATTTATTTATTATTTTTTTGGGTATCTGTTAAATAATATTCTTAATTTGTTTGTGGGTTCGGGCATTGACTCGAGTTGAGTTGGTATGAATTTACAAATCCTTTGAATTGTATAGTTTTATTATAGTTGTAGTGTCGTGAACCGTTCTATTTAAATTGATAAAAACAAATTATATTACGTCTCGATTTCAACTTCGTAAGGCCCGTTTGGCAAAATTTTTAATTTTTTGTTTTAATTATTCTTGGATCTTGAGTAATGAATGATATATAATATGTTTATTTATTTTTGAGTTGAACAAAAAGGTCTGGAACCATTATTCTAATATTGCTTTCTTAGTTGGAGAAAATTGTGTCCAAAATTGCCCATTGATGTTACAGGGCGTCTGGGTTATTATTAGACCAAAATGGGGGCAATCCCTCTGGATGTCTTTTTATTCTTTATTTTTTATAGCAACACTCTGGGCTTTTTTGGATTCTGATTTCATTCTTGTTTTGAGAGGGAATTGGAGTTTAACAGATCCCTCAATACTTTTCTGTCTCTCAAGGCATTTGTGTCCCTCTCAAATGTAACAGATCCCATACTACCAAGTATTTGTAAGTGCATTCCTATTATAAAAAGTGGTTGTTATTTCTTGGGAAAAAAATAAAAAAACAAACTGACTGAATCTATACAATTTAGTGCTTAAAAGGAATGCATACCTTACACTTCATGTATTATTTTTCATTTCTGGAACAGATATTGCAAGGAGAACTGAAAAGAGTGTATCTCACATTTTGTTTGGTAATGTGTTAGTTTTAGTATTTTGTTTATAGGAAATAGAAATTTATGTTTATTTTTTTTTGCATAAAGCATGAACAAAAATATTGGTGTGAACATAGTTTATAGTCAACAATAAAGCAAAAAGTTTTGCAATCAGGTAAAGAACAAAGTTTTCCAACTCTTTCAAGATGCTCATGTCTCCTAATTTTCTAAAATTCCAAACCAATATGAAGGACTCACAGACATTTTGTCAGACACCTAAACTACAAAACCAAAAATTACTCATTCAAGCTGGAGAATTAGACAAATCCAAACAACATAATAAACCAACAACAGCGATCAAGAGCAGAGAAATGGGAAAACACAACAGTGATCAAGAGCAACAAGTTCGAAGTCTTACCTTGCGAGTGCAAGTTCGAAGGGAGTTGAAGGGAGCCGAAGAAGGAGCAGCGTGAGTAAGGGAACTTCAACGTAAAAATGGTAACCTAACACAGCCAAAAATAAAAATAAAAATAGATACAGCCATGAAAAAGCCATCAGCCAATTTGAAGGAAGAGAGGAGAAAAACAACACAATCAACATCATCAATGACAGTTCAAAAGAGAAGATGAAAGAAACAACATAATCAACAGCGACCGAAATCAACGAAATTACCTTCTGAGTTGAAATCAATGATAGCATTACAATAGCAACCAAAGGATTTTTTTCGTTCTGTTCAAGTAGAAGAACAGAGAGTGAAAGAGAGATAGAGAGGGAATGTGGGAGGGGGGCAGACATGAGCAAACATGGTTAGGGAGAGAAATGTTTGGGCAGGAACTAAAACAACAACAGTCCTGCTTTACCATTGATATATACTTAGGATTGATCTCAACCCTTAAACAAAATGTATCTCTGATACATTCTGTTGGTGAAAATACCAGAAAAAATTATATTTTATTGATAAATGATGCAAAGAAAATGAGATACAAATAGATCAGGCTGAGGCACGGATATCTCATTTTCTTTAAGGAGATCAAGCCCACTGCAGTGGGAAGAACCCCAATACCGATGCAGCAGTCACAAAACTATGACTTGTCCCCTCCAAGATACAACAGCCCGACCACTTGTCGTATGGTTCAGGCCAACTCTACACAAGATGATGAACCCAAAGCTCCACCAATAAAACACCCTTCTTTGCTAGTAATCTCTCTTGTATAGAAAATAGTTGATGTGTTAATGGTTAGAAAAGAGTAGATGAGAGGGACTATTTATAGGCCACTAGGACCTTACGGTTACACCAAAAAATATTGACCATTAAATAAGAGAAAATGGTTACACCAAAATAATGACCATTAACCAAGTTCATGAATTCTATTTAACCTCCATTTATGACCAAGAGGTTACCAAAGTAATAAAATCCCATTTAAGAAAAAGATAAACCAATAAATAAATATAAGATATTAAAATGGTCCGACAATCCCCCACTCATTTTAATATCAAAAAATAAAAATAAAAATAAGAGAGATTACCAAACAAAGGTAGACTAGTATGCATCATGAAGGTGTGCTCTGCATTGAACCTTCATTAGTGAAACAACAACCTCTACTCCAGAGTCAGTAGTGGTCTCAGACTTGAACTATGACTGCTTAGGGGAAATAAAGTATTACTGCTCACACATAATAGTCCAGGTGTTGACATGAGCTTTAATAGCCAGCACATTACGGCCTTGTGCTAATCCCAGTTTTCATAAGCATATTTGAGAATAAGCCTTGTTCTCATAGAAAGCGGCCCCACTTTCATGCTCACATAGGTGAAATCTGTCAAGGATGTTCCTGTAATTTACACACCCCACTCAACAAGAGCTACAAAATTTCGTTAAGAGTATAAAAACTCAACCCTCCAACATTACAGGACAAATGCACTTACATCATAGAGATGGATAACAAAATATTAAAGAGTGCATTTTTTACAACCACCATATGATTCGTTCTTCCTATTGAACCTAGTTACAGGATCTCTGGTCCCTAGGTTGGGTATCCTCATACATGGTTTATGATTTTATAGGCTTCAAACCCATCCCCCTCGATGTATTCCAGACCCTATCTCTTGCCAAGGCCTTGGTTAACAGATCCGCAAGATTATCACAAGATCTTACATAATTCACAGTTATGATGCCATTACTCGAATAGGATCTCACATTATTGTGTTTCCTTCAAATAGGTCTGGATTTCCCATTATAAAAATGATTGTTCACTCTACTAATAGCAGTAGTGCTATCACAATGAATTAACAAAGGAGGAATTGGTTTTTCCCAAAAAGGAATTTCATGTAACAAATCTCTCAACCAATTCGCTTCCTCACATGCTGAAGCTAACGCTATAAGCTTAGCTTCCATTGTACAATTAGCAATTATCGTCTATTTTTTAGACTTCCAACATATAGCACCACCACCCAAGGTAAAAATAAAACCCGAGGTAAAGAGAGAATAACCTGACAAAGTGTTCCAATCGGCATCACTATATCCCTCAAGTACTGCAGGATACTTGTTATAAAACAAACCATAATGTTTTGTTCCAAATAAATATCTCATAATTCTTCCCATGGCTAGCCAATGATCTCGACTTGGTTTTCTAGTAAACCTGCTAAGTACTCCAACAACATATGCAATGTCAGGTCTAGTACAATCAGTAGCATATCTCAAACTACCAATCATGCTAGCATATTCCTTTGAATTAATCACTTCCTTTTCATTTGTTACAACAGACAAATGTATGCTTGCATCAAAAGGAGTAGCAACATGTTTACAGTCTAGAAAATTATATTTCTTTAAAATTTTCTCAACATAATGTGACTGATCAAGAAAAATACCATCATTAGTCTTGGTAATTTTAATTCCCAAAATAAAATTGGCTTCACCAAGATTTTTGATATCAAAATGGCTGTTAAGCATATTTTTAGTCTCATTTATAATATGCAAATTAGAGCCAAAGATAAGTAGATCATCCACATATAGGCTAATAATCACATGTGTATTCTCACAAGTTTTATAATATATGCACTTATCACATTCATTCGTCTTATAGCCATTCTCAAGCATGCAGGAATCAAATTTCTCATGCCACTATTTAGGAGCTTGTTTTAAACCATAAAGAGATTTAGTTAGCTTACACACCTTGCTTTCTTGGCTAGGCTCCACAAAGCCTTCAGGTTGGTCCATGTAAATCTCCTCATCTAGATCTCCATTTAAAAATGCTGTTTTTACATCCATTTGATGAATTTTTAAATCATGAATTGCAGCCACTGCAATCAACAGTCTAATGGATGTAACTCTATTAACCAGAGAAAAAGTATCAAAGAAATCAAGATCAACTTGTTGCTTAAAACCTTTAGCGACAAGCCTCACTTTATATTTATCTATTGTTCCATCCGGTATAAGTTTTTTACAAAGGGCCCATTTACATCCAATAGTTTTACAACCTGGAGGTAAATCCACTTGCTTCCATGTTTTATTTGAAAGTAGTGAGTCTATCTCATCATTTACAGCCTCTCTCCAGAAAATAGCATCAGGTGATGATAAAGCTTCTTGCACCGTAAGAGGAATTTCTTCCACATTGTAAAGATAATAGTCAAGGCCAAAATCTTTTTCAACTCTAGCTCGTTTACTTCTTCTTGGTTGGATTTGAAAATTTTCTTTTTCTTGAAAAACTTGAGGAGTAGAAGAGCTAGGCATAGATAAAATATTTTCAGAAATTATTTGACCCCCACTATTTCTGGATTTGAAAGGAAATTTATTTTCATGAAAAATAGCATCACCTTGATTCAAAAATAATATTATTTTCCATATCAAAAACTCTATAAGCTGTACTATGCAATGCATACCCAAGAAAAGCACAGGTGGTAGCTCGTTCACCCAATTTAGGTCGTTTAGGATCTGCAAGCCTCACAAAAGCTAAACAATTCCAAACCCTCAAATAACTTAGATTTGGTTTATGCCCCCGCCACAACTCATAAGGTACAATTTTAGTCTTTTTGTGTGGTACTCTATTTATCACATGGCAAGCTGTCAAAATAGCCTCGCCCCAAAGATTTGAGGGAGCACCTGAATCAATAAGCATAGCATTCGTCAAGTCAATTAACGTTCTATTTTTTCTTTCAGTTACGCCATTAGATGAAGGTGAATATGGTGGAGTAGTCTCATGAATAATTCCCAAAGACTGAACAAAAGAGTTGAATCCAAGAGATTCATACTCTCAACCTCTATCACTTCTAATTCTTTTAATCTTTTTACCGAATTGATTTTCCACTTCAAGAAAGAATTCTTTAAATTTCTCAAAAGCATCACTTTTATTTCTTAATAAATATACGTTTGTGTATTTTGAAAAATCATCAATAAAAGTGATAAAATATCGGTTACCACCTCGAGTTAAAATTCCTTCAAACTCACACAAATCAGTATGAAATAATTCTAGTAATTCGGTATTTTTTTCAACACTTTTATGAGGCCTCTTGTTAATTTTTGCTTTACTGCAAACTTCACATTTCTCAAAAATTTTTGTCACTTTAGGAATTAATCCTAAACTACTCATGATTCCCACATATTTATTGTTAATATGACACAAGCAAGCATGCCAAAAATTAATAGAAGATAACATGTAAGTGGTGTCATAGTAATAATCATAAAATTAATCAGCAAGGAAATTTAAGAGATAAAAGCGACATTTATACTCATCTGTATTGTAGGAAACCACTTTTGCTTCATGTGCCTCGTAGTCTTCATCATTCATCTCCTCGGTTGGGATTTTGTTTGGTTCCTTCTCAGTAAGAACATATGCAACTTTCAAAAGGCTAAGATAAAAAAAGAACTTTTCCTTTCCACCTCTTAAAATGAACTCCTTTCAACTTGAAAGGCTTGTTGAGATCTCCAATTCCATCATTGGTTTTTTCTGGCACTTGCTCCATGGTTGATCTCCTTAAAATTGTTGGTGAAAATACCAGAAAAAATTATATTTTATTGATAAGTGATGCAAAGAAAATGAGATACAAATAGATCAGGCTGAGGCACGGATATCTCGTTTTCTTTAAGGAGATCAAGCCCACTGCGGTAGAAATAACCCCAATACCGATGCAGCAGTCACAAAACTATGACTTGTCCCCTCCAGGATACAACAACCCGACCACTTGTTGTATGGTTCAAGCCAACTCTGCACTAGATGGTGAACCCAAAGCTCTACCAATAAAACACCCTTCTTTGCTAGTAATCTCTCTTGTATAGAAAATAGTTGATGTGTTAGTGGTTAGAAAAGAGTAGATGAGAGGGACTATTTATAGGCTACTAGGACCTTACAGTCACACCAAAAAATAATGACCATTAAATAAGAGAAAATGGTTACACCAAAATAATGACCATTAACCAAGTTCATGAATTCTATTTAACCTCCATTTATGACCAAGAGGTTACCAAAGTAATGAAATTCCATTTAAGAAAAAGATAAACTAATAAATAAATATAAGATATTAAAATGGTCCAACACATTCTTAGAATTTGAAACCAACAAAAAATCAATACAGCCCGACAGAAAATCAAAGCAAAATCAACAACCCGTCACCAAGCTAAGATATGCATATACATATATATACGATCAATAACATGCCCAAGATGACTACTAACACGGAGCATATCTTTTCCATTACAAAAAAATATTTTTTTAAAACCTCAAAAACAGGTTCTAAAAAATATATTTTGAACCCAACAGGTTTGAGAGTTTTGGGATATATTACTGTGATCAAGTAATATATTACAGTAACATATTTTGTGATCAAAAACAGGTTCTCAAAAACAGGTTTGAGAGTTTTGGGAGCTAAAAATATATTTTTGGATTTAGGGGATGTTTTAGCAAGCTAAAATTATGGAAAGAAAGCCTCTTTTCTTAGCAAAATCAACAACCCGCCACCAAGCTAAGATATGCATATACATATATATATATATACATGATCAATTACATGCCCAAGATGACTACTAACATGGAGCATATCTTTTCCATTACAAAAAAATATATTTTTTAAACCTCAAAAATAGGTTCTAAAAAATATATTTTGAACCCAACAGGTTTGAGAGTTTTGGGATATATTGCTGTGATCAAGTAATATATTACAGTAATATATTTTGTGATCAAAAACAGGTTCTCAAAAACAGGTTTGAGAGTTTTGGGAGCTGAAAATATATTTTTGGATTTAGGGGATGTGTTGAACCTAACAGATTCTAAGTTTCATTAGAATCAAATACTTTTCCATTACAAAAAAATCTAACTTTGAATACAAATTTTTTAAATAAAAAAAAAATAGAGCATGGAAATAAATAAATAAAAAAACAACCCAATGGAACCCAATGGAACAAATGCCTAGCGATTAAGACTTCAAAAAATTCTTAGAATCTTAACCCAACAGATTCAAAAAATTAATAATGCATATAAAATTCTTAGAATCTTAACCCAACAGATTCTTAGAATCTTAGATGGAGAGATACAAACTCATTTATAATGCATATAATAAAAGTTTATTGAATAGAGAGAATTGCATATCAATTTCTTTTCCCAAGCAAATCACCATAATGAACCAAAATTAAACTTTGAAAACATTCTTAGAATACAGCCCAACAGAAAATTCTTAGAATCTGAAACCAAAAAAAAATCAATATAGGCCGACAGAAAATCAAAGTTTGAATAGAAATTTTTTTTTAAAAAATGAAAAAAAATGGCACAGGCAAACAACCCTAAAATAACCTGTTCACAACCCGATAGAGAGAATAGAGCAGCGAGAGGAGGGGAACATAAAGAGAAGGGGAGCGAGCATCTTACCTTGCGAGCCGAGAGTGGAGAGCAGACTTTGCAAAAATTCTTAGAATCTGAAACCAAAAAAAAAAATCAATACAGCCCGACAGAAAATCAAACGGTGAGACAGAGACAAAATGGGGGTTTTTTCGTTCTGTTGAAGAAGAAGAAGAAGAAGAACCGAGAATGAGAGAGATAGAAAGGGAAGGTGGGGGGATGCAAACGTGGAAAGGAGAACAGAGGGAAGGTGGGAAAGAGAGATACAGAGGGAATGTAGGGGTTCAGACATGAGAAGGGGGGAGACGTGGGTAGGTGGGACTTTTTACAGTGCGAAATAGTTGGGCGGGAACAATCATGCATGTCAGTCGTTCATCTAAATACAGAAATGAATCATAACCGTTAAAATGTCCTACTAGGACAAATGTCTCTAGGATAAATTCAAAAACCCTCTTCCCATATTATATAGATATTATATATAACCCGTGCCTGAAGGCACTGCCAATAATTTTTTTGGTATCACGTGCTACGAAACTCAATGGTAATAAATCAATTCAAAATGGTAATATCACTCCAATTTAAAACTTCACATATAAGAAACTGAAATTGTTTCTACACATTAAATTAGCAAAAGCATTTATAAATTTCAAATAGCAAATTTCAAAATTAAAGTCCAAAAAATGAATTATATATTTGAATGTAGCATAAGCAAAGAATCCACAAATATTTGCTAAACTTAAAGTCCAAATCGCAAATTTTAGATTTTTATCCACATCAAAATGACACATCTATACACTATAGCAAGTTAGAATGGGATAACCTTCAATAAAAGAATGTTATTGAATTAGTATCATAACTGGTAACCCTTTCGCTTTATCAGGTTTCAATGCCTTCAAATAAAGGTCAATGAACATTTTGATACAAAAGAATCATTCTAGCTAACCCAAAAAAAAAAAATTTAAAAAAAATAACATGAGAGAGCCAACAAACGACACACCTGTAGAAACAGCGTAACCCAATGTTTCTAGTATGGATCAATGACCTACAACAAAATCACTCGCTTAAATTCAATTCAAAAAACAAAATAGCTATGAAAAATCACATCAAAATGCATATGAGAAATCGAAAGAAATTGTAATGAAGAATAATTGCATCAAAAGAAACTGTAACATGAAAAACACATCAAAATACATATGAGAAATAGGAACATCAATAGCTATGAATTAAGAAGAATTGAACATAACTATTATGGTCAATTGAATTATGTCATTCAATGGCGAAGTGAGAATAGACATATGTATGCATTACTAAAGTAAACAAATGAATAGAAAAGCAAATAATAGTATAGACAGACCAATTGAGAATGCCGATAAATCATACAAACCTCCAAATAGAATTAAACTCATATTTTGTAAGGGGAGCAAATAATTTTCTTTATTAAGACTAAGAGAGTCTTGTTATAAGGAAAAAGAATTTTTGAAGGCTGTAAAACCAAACAAAATTAAATTTTAAAACAATTAAAGGTTACCTTGTGTGAAGTATCCATTTTTGGCTGATCATGCTCCTTTGAGTTTCCATCCCTGTGATAATGCATAACTCATTTTCTAGTTGAAGCATTATGTATAACAATTAGTAGGCAACAAAAAAAGAATCAAACTGAAAATTAAACCCAAGGTTCATTAAATAAAATTAATTGTACTATTTTTTTAAACAAAGATTACAACCAAATACATAAAAAAGATACTTACCATAACTGAAAAATAAAAGAGAGAGAATGAAACATAATTAAACATAATTAAGTAGAGAAACGGAACAATTAAAAAGAGAATGAGAGAAACATAATTAATACTCCAAATGATATAAACAGAATAGTTACATAGGAGAACTAAACTAAACAAAATAAAGATAAGTTTCCGAAAATCAGTACATAAAAATTGATTTTAGAAACCCATTCAAAAACCCATTTTAATAATTGTGCTGATTCACTTATTATTTTAATATTTTTGGAATCAAAACCATTCAGAAACACATTTAAATCTAACCCATTTTAAAAAATCATTACATGAAGATGGGTTTCTAAAATCTAAACCATTTCAAAAAATCATTACATGAAATTCACGGCTTTTCCTCACCTCATAACTAACACCACCTTTGCCTCAAACCAAGCAATTGACCTGCCTACTAAAAAAAATAAAAAGAAAAAGGGATTAGTTGGTTTGTATGCTTTCTAAGTGATTGATAACATGTTGTATACTCCAAATCAATCACCAAGAATTTGCCCACAACATTCAAGAGGGCACTTCACCAACATTAAGGGTTGAAAGAGAAACCACTTTCTTCTTCACTTATGAGGTACCATTATGTATAATCATCCAATTAAAAGTATAAAGTAGGTTTAAACTACTTCAAGCATAAAGTAAGTTTATGCTATCACTCATTACTCCAAGATGACTAACTAATAACAGCCAAATATTTGAAGAAAAAAAAGAAACAGCCAATAGGGTTAAAATTGGTTTTTGTTACTCTAAACCTCTTTATTGTTTTTCTTTTACAAATTCTTTCTAGTCCACATTGAGCCATTCTCAGCATTGTTCATAGAGTCTTACAAAATAATTGGCAAAGTTGAAAGTATAATTTATTTATTTATTTATCACAACTTACAATCCTCACTCTGAAAGTAAAATAAAAAAAAAATGAAAGGAGAAGAAGAAGAAGAAAAAGAAAAAGAAAGACAGAAAATAAATAAATAAAGGAAAGAATAGGTTCGGCTCTTGTACAAAATAAGAGATGATTTTCACCCAACGAAACTAAAATATATTGAGTTGAGTCACAGGAGTAAAGGGAAGAAGAAAAAAAAAATTGACTTTAACCCATCCAATCAAAATTTTAATTTATTATAATCATATTTGTTTGTCACCTCTATTTTAAAATGAATGGCATTTTGTAACATTCCTGTTATGGCAGTTTGTGTGTTCCAGTTATGTCGATGCAAAATCTATAATGTCTATAATGGCCATAAGTTATGGCAGCTTGTGTGTTCCTATTAAACTACAAAATGCCATTATAGACAAGGGCCATAAGTTGATGCAGAATCTTCATAAACAGGGGCCATTATAGATATAACAGGAACACACAAAATTTAAAAAAAAAAAAAAATTGATTCCCAGTAGAAGCCATCGAAACCATCACTTACTGTCTGTAGACACCCCATTTTTAGCCTTCCTCAAGACTTGGATATGCTTGCAGGTACATCCGATGACAAGTTCGATTGCACGTCGAGTACTCAACTTTCGCGGCGAAACGTCACAGGTTTGAGTTTTCCAAACCCTGTATCCTTTCTGCCCCATTTTTGGACCATGTGTTGGTCCTTTCAGCATGCTCCTCTTGGTGCACTGCCGACCACTCCCTACCACTGCAGGCCTTGCTTTTGTCTCTGCCTGCTATTGATGAAGCCTGCCCGCCATCAATGAGGCACTGCTGGCCACAACTGATGGCCGGCAGAACACTTTGTCTCAGCAAATTTCACTCCAGATCTTTTGAGCCAGTTGGTTTTCACTCACGGTCCTCCATACACGTGTATGGAGGGATGAAGCCCTTTCCAAGCTTGTTCAACAAGCTTTGCTTTGCATGCCTCTTTATAAGGAGAGGCCCCTCCTCCCCAGCAGAGGTTCAGCATTTTTAGAGAAGATATCCCTCTCTATATATATATTTCTCACTCTCTCTCTCTCTATATTGTATTGAATAGTCTCCCAAAGTGTGTTTTCTCTTCACTTTTGAAAAGGAACACTAAGTGATACACCACCATCTTTGAGCTGAGGTTCTTGGGAGTGTTGTTTGAGCTCTGAAAGTTGGTTTTTGGCCTCAGAGTTTGCTGGTTTCGAAGTTGAGCTTCAAGGGTGAGTATTTTCCCTTTTTTAGCATTTGTTTGTATCACATTTTGGCCATCCTTACATGTTGTTTTAGGCCTTGCTTTCAACTGAAAAAAGTTCTGTATTTAAGTGCTTTTGATGGTTGTTTAAGGCTTCTTTAGTGTTGAGGGTGTTCTACCCTCTTGTGTGCCTTGTTTGGCCTTGTTTTGTGTCATGTCTTAAGGCCTTTGAATTAGTCTTTGTTTGGCCTTTTAGCCACTGAAATCCAGTGGATTTTCAGTGGTAGGCATGTGGTTTTGAGGCCTCAAATCAGAGGGGATGACCCCCCTCTCTTTTTTGTTTTGTTTTCTTGAGTTATTGGCCTATCAAATGAGCATGTATCTCTATACTTTTGAGACTTAGTTCAGGCACTTTTTTGTGACTTTTAGAACCTGTCTTAACTTTGTCCATGGCCGGTTTGGTCATCTTATGCATGCTTTTTGTATGTGTAGTGTTATCCCATTTGTAACGCCCTCAAAATAATAACATTAAACCCATCAAACAAGACATGCATTGTTATGTAAAAGTTCCACATTCTTCCATTTATCAGAATTCCATTACATAAGTATTACATGTTAACAACAAAAGCAAATGCCCTATGGGCTTACAGCTTTCCAAGTTAACACTTGGTTACAACAAAAGAGTACTAACTCGTTTACACATTAAGCCCTTGGCTTGAATTTACATGTAATACATCAAAAAGTAAAACGACAAAAGTATGTCCGCCTCTTGCCTCCCAAGCTATGTCCTTGGAGGTGGCATGCTACCTGTACCTGAAAATGATATTCCCATATAGGGTGAGCCACAGCCCAGTAGAAATACACTAAACCAACCATGAACAATGACTAAAAGATTAGCAATTGTTAGATGGCCAACACTGATACATTCACATAAATCACATTTTATGTCATACGACTTATGAGTCCAAGTTACTTTTCATTTTCCCTTTTTCAACAGATAAGCATGTTAGCACTATCCACGTTCTCAACAGTTATGTATAAAAACTATATCCCACATTCACAGATAAGCACATAAGCTATATCCACATTCTCAAACATATATGTATAACAACAATATCCCATATTCACAGATAAGCATATAAGCTATATCCACACTTCACAAAGATAAGCATATAAGCTCTATCTTCACTTCTCTAGATAAGCATATGAGCTGTATCTACGGAGTTCATCCCCTATCTTCTCCCAACACTATCCGGTTTAGAGGTACATCCTCCATCTTCCCCTAAACCGCGGAGTACATCCCCCATCTCCTCCTCTACACATAACGTATACAAACACATTGGTTCTATATACAATCACTCAATACATATAATTAATGTATTCTATCAATCGTCAAATTCCATGACACATTCCATTGATTAGTTTCTGTTTGCCTAATCATCATGCATTGTCTACAACAATCACGACTATCCTCCACCGATAGCCCAAAGCAGTTATCTCTAAACAGAAAATAAATGCACAATGGATATTTAATCAACATTTCATTTCCTCATTTCTCACAATTAATTATCCCAATTAATCAAACAATGTAATTAGGTCATTTTCCCTAATTATCATTTCAACCCTTAGGTCCCATTTTCATCAATGATTCAACATTTATTCCATTTCTCTAAGCCAAACATGCATCTAGGTTTATTATGAATAAAACCCCAACTTTTGTAAAATTAAACAAAAGCCCCGAACTTTCACAAAATTACCAAACCAACCCCAACATCTCAAAATACTAAAATTTAAAGACAAAATCCATAGAGAGGAGTAGGATATCCCTACCTCGAAGTTTGAGCCAAAAAGGAGATGAAGACTCGAAGATCAACGTGCTCCAAATCCAAACTTTTTCAGATTAAATCAAAGCTCTCAACGCCCTCTATCTTTTTAACAAAAGCCCTAGGCTAGATTCACACTCTAGGGAGATCAAATCTTAGAGAGAGTGTAAGTTTAGAGAGAGAGAGTCTCGGATCTAGGGTTTGAAAGAAAAAGAAAGTGAAAAAACTGATGTTCAAAAACGCTACTGTCCGCTGATATAAAACACGCTTGCTCGAGCGAAGACTTTGTCGCTCGAGCGACCAGACACAGAAAACTCTCGCTCGAGCCAAGAAGTTCTCGCTCGAGCCAAAAACTCAGAAGTGCGCTCGAGCGAAAGAATGCTCGCTCGAGCCAACAACTCAAACCCTCAGGTCTGCAACCAGAAGCACGCTCGAGCGACAGACTTCTCGCTCGAGCGAAGAACAACCAGACCGCTCGAGCGAAGAAAGCTCTCTCGAGCCAAGAAATGCAACTCTCAGGTCCAGAACCAGACGCAATCGCTTGCTCGAGCGAAGCCACTCTGGCTCGATCCACCAGACACGAACTCAACTCTCGCTCGAGCGACCAACTCCTCGCTCGAGCGAAGGTCCAAAAATCTAGGCAGCAGCACTAGGCTCCCAAATACAACCAACCTGTAACAAACCTGCCCAACACATCCTATAACTCAATATACAAAGTAAAAAGGATGCAAACAAGATAATAAACAACTACCAACATCCACGGACACATGTCCGGATCACTGTACAACAAGGGTAAACCCGGGATCGCTATCACATCAAAGTAGTATGTCTTTCTAGCATGCATTGGTTCCATTTCAATAGGTTTTTGATCATCATTTGACATGTCATAACTCTAATTTGGGCTGGTGTGGTCACCTCTTGCATGCTCCATGTACTTGTAGTATAAATCTTGCTTACTAGCTTTGTATACATGATGTTTTGGCTCATCATTCTATCATATTTTGGCTATACTCCAGCATAATTTTATTCATATTTTGGGCTGTTCTAGGACTATTTTGGGCTGCCATGGTCATATGACTCATGTTTTGTATAGCTATGGTGTAAATGCTTTGACTAGTCTTGAGTTTTGAGGCCCCTACCATGCTATACTTGTGATGTTTGCATGCTTTCGCATCATTTTAAATGTTATATCAGTGCATATTTCATGGTCATACACTTGTGCTTGTCACTCTTTTAATGCCTTGGAGGTTTGGCTCTTTATGCCTCAAGAGTGAATTTTTGTGCATGCCATCATGCCTAAGCCTTTGGGCCATCATATCAGTGCATTTTTGGTCTTGTTGTATCATGATGTAACTCTGTTTTATGTTGTCCAAGTCATGCCATGTTGGGTTGAAATAGGTGTAGTGTAATCCCCCTTGTTAGCCTTGCATGCCTCATGCTTTTTGGACTTTTGTTCTAGCTTGTGTTGGCTAGGTTCTAGTATGTCTTTGGTCTTGTCTTGACCTGCTTTCGGACTGTTTTGGTCGCCCTTGGCCTTTTGGGGCTTGCTTGGCATGGCTATGGTGTAAGTCCCTTTGCTAACCTTGAGCTTTTAACCTCTTAATATGCTATACTTGCTTTGTTTGGTTGATTTGGCATCACTCCATACATGATTTCAGAGCTCATGGTGCTGACACATATCCATGCTTGTTACTCTTTAAGTGTGCTTAAGAGTTGCATCTTTGTGCCTTAATCCTTGAGCCAATTGGCATACATGCTTGTCTTGCCTTTTTCATGCTTTTCATACCATCATTTTAGCACTAATGGCCACTGATTTGGGCATGACTAAGGTCTACCCTTTTGGTTCAAGTCCATTTGGCATGTTCACTTGCATGTTGCTTGTATGCTTATTTTGTTTTGCATTGAGTATGCATGTCCATAGCATTGATAAGCTGCCCTTGTTTCATTGCATTGTGCATGCATGCATTACATTATATTTAGAATCTTAAGTTGCTTTGCATTGAATATGCATGCCATTGAGCATTGAGTATGTTTATCTTACATCGCATTGTGCATGCCATGTAATGTATAGCATTGAGTATGCCATGTAGTTGTATGTTTGCATGCTTAAGTCATATTGCATGTTTGCCATGCTTGTGTTGCATTGTTGTTTGGATTAAGTATTAATCTGAACACGAGAAACGAGGGACGTTTCATACTTCAAGTGATGAAACGCGCCACGATTCTCGGTCGCCGAAGCTCTTGACGATGCATGATAGAGTTCTAGGCATTTATGTGTTTCTTATGCATTCATTTTACATTGATTTGCACATGTTAGATCTTTGGCCATCATGCATTGAGATGCGTGATTGATGGTCTTGGATCCAATTATGCCTCTCTCTTAATGTTTTGAGGTGATATGGAGTGGCATAATGCATACATATCCTTGGGAGACCCTCCATTTTATCTATTTTGTGCTCTGCTGCAGCTTGGTGTCACAGCACACCAGTGGCCGGCACCCTCTTGTTGTTGGCCGGCAGTTCTTCATTCTTGGCCGACAGTACCTGCTCTTGGTCGGCAGGGGGGTCGGCAGAAGCTCCTCATGGCCGGCAGGCCACTGGTGCACTCATTAGCACTGTTTTGGTAAGTTTCAGCAGCAAGCACTAGAAGACACCCTGCAAACAGAGCCTCTAAAGAGCATTTGGAGAGCTTTCTGGATAGAAACCGAGCATGCATCTTCTACCTCTTCGAGCAAAGCTGGAGCAGCTTAGTCTAATGCTTACTTTGTTAGTTAGCTTCAATTTGTGATTCAATTAGTTAATTTGTTAATTAATTAAGTGCTGTAATAATTAGTAAGTAGATTTGCTTATTATTCAATTTGGTTGTGTAATAATTAATTAGCTTGTTAGTTAGTTAATTAGTTGGTTTGTATTATTTATTCGGACCCTCCGTCGAGAGGGCGAATTTTGTAATAAGTGTGCGTGTGTGCGATGCATGTCTTCCAACCCCCATTTCTTTCTCCATTTTACTTACCTGCTTTCAGTGGTTAGTTTTAGGGCATATTTCAATTAGCATCCTTATGCTTGCATGCGTGCATCCATTCATCTGTCTTGCATGCACCGGGCTCGACGCATCATACAAACTGCATTGCATTTCAATTCCGATTTGAATACATGATTATCAAGCTGCATTTCACATGTCATTCTAGAATAGCCGAGTCTATTTTAGTTACATTCTCGCATGCGTTGCATTAGCCATCTTAACATGAACTAGGGTCATGCATGACTTCTAACTAGTTTTTTGTTTTGGCTCGAAGTACACTGTGAGTGTTTACGCTTTAGCACACTGCATGTGTGTTATTGATTGACATGGCAGCATGCTTACCATGAGGTTATTTGCTTAAATGATATAACTGCCTGAATGTCTATGGGTGAAGGTTGGATAACTTGAATTGGAACAATTCATCAAATCCTTGATTTAGCCTACTTGCGAGTAGCAAACTTCAAACCATTTTCAAACAAACGGATATGCAACATTTTGTTCCAAATTAGGCGATCTAGTCTATACTTGTTTGCTGTGTGTATCACGTAGTAAGATTAGCTAATTAATCGGAATAAGAGCACACGTGTTTTCAAAAATAAGATATCATGTTAGTAAAGGTCGATCTTTGATCGGGCGAGCGGGGGTGCTTATTGCATGACCTTCTCCTCTCGTACCCAAGTTCCCGAGCCGAGGCAACTTTGGTGATGACGGACACATGGCCTTAGGCACGAGTCAGGATTTCCTAAATTTCCCAAAACAAAATATTTAGGTGACGACTCTATATCTGGAAAAACAGTCCATATGTGGCACTTCTTTATAAAAATTAGTTTTTCAAAACGATTTGTTGGATTTCGACTCTTTGGTGATTTATCGGTCTTGCATTGCACTTTGCGAGATTAGATTCAGAACCGTGACATAAGTCCGAACTGTAGTAGTAAGCTCAATGAACAAAATCAGATTTTCGCGCCAATTTCACGTGCGGGACCCGTGGCGTTCGGGCGCGTCTACACTGTCAAAACACACACTCACACACAGCATCACATAACATCACAGATTCCTGGGCAAAGACACACACACACAACATCTACTATTGTCAAATTTTAGTTCCAAAACTGAATCTAAATTCATCAGGTGGACTGTGACCTTTTACCTCATGTATTTCGAACCTTCTTGTCGGGGACGGCGGGGTAGGGCATCAGCATCGGCGTCGGCGGGGTGGGACGACGATGCCCTCCTCTTTCTCTCCTCTTACTAAATCGAAGAAGGTATGGGTTTGTTGCAAAACAAAGACCTAAAATGGGAAAGGAGGATGATGGAGCGGGAGATGAAGGGAGGAAGACAGGAATAGAGGGTTCGAGTTTGGGTCTCCGGCGAGGGAGAGGAGAGGTGGTCGGTGGTCATCACAAGAGAAGAGAGAGTAGCGTATGAAAAAGATAGGAGGAAGAGAGAGATGTATCTGTGAAAGAGAGATGTATTCAAGAACAGAGAGGGAGAGGGAAAGAGAGATAGAAAGGAAAGGTGGGGAGGTAGACGTAGGTAGGTGGAGAGAAGTCTTGGGCGAGAGATCTATTGATCTGAACCATTGATATAAACTTGGAATTAATCTCAGCCATTAAATTAAAATGTATCTCTCATACATTTTATATATTTTCAAAAACTCTCTTCCCTTATTATATAGATTTTATAATTTAATATATATCATATAAAATTATTATATGATAATTTCACTTTTATAATACAATAGAACTAAAATTATTAAAAATATACAAATAATTTAACTAAAATTAATATGTACATATATAAGTATTCAAATAATAATTTTATAAAATAATAGTGTCAATATTATCAAGATAAATAATTAAAATTATATTTTAATTTTAATTTAAAATTAAATACCATTAAATTTTTTTAAAAAAAATAATAATAACACGTCCATTTATACAGATCAACGACTAGTTATAAAAATGAATTAGAGCGTGCGACCCGGCCCAGGGTGGTCTCTCACTGTCCCTTTCGAATCGTTTACAATGCTGAGATTGGGCTCAAATTTTCTGCGGAGAACCCTAGCTTCCCCGAACCGCCAACGAGACTGGTTCGCGCGCTGCATCACCGGTTCGGCCTCGAACCCGGCCCTGTCGATATGGAGGCGCAAGAAGGAGATGGGCAAGGAAGGGTTGATCGTGGCCAAAGAGCTCAAGAGGCTTCAATCCAACCCGGTTCGGTTCGACCGGTTCATGAAGTCCCATGTGTCTCGCCTTCTCAAGTCCGACCTCTTAGCCGTCCTCGCCGAGTTCCAGAGACAAGACCTCGTCTTTCTCTGCATCAAGGTTCGTAGATTTTAAAATTTTCTTTTTGTTGTTTGTTTGCTGAGAAAATGTCGGTGGAGAAAATATAATTGATGGAATAAAAAAATGAATTTTCTTTTTCTTTTTGTTTTTTTGGATTGTTTCTGTTAAAACTATATATTTGGTTTCCAAGAAAATTTAGGAATAGGAAAGCAACAGGATGTGAAATTGGGCATCTTTCTACCTCATGTCCTTTCCTTTTTTCTTTTTTCTTTTTTCTTTTTTCTTTTTTGGTAATTTGTGTGGAGTGGATGCAGCAAAATGTGGAGTGGAAGTATGGCTACCCTTCAAATATGATTGCCAAAAACATTTAGGTAGTGTTTGGTGAATGATCATTCTATCAAAATATTCATTCAGGTAGACTTAAAAAATAATGACAAATGCATTACAAATGAAATCATCTTTTACCGTTTTAAAAGAATGGTCATTCCATAGGAAAGCTGGAATCACAATTCCCTCTCATTCCAATGAACCAAATACAGCACTAGTAACCTCTGTTTTTCACAGTAATGTAGGAAAAGAGAAAAAAAAAAAAAGAATGTGAAATGTCATTGCTCACCGATCTTCGGATCTTTGTTTAGTTGCTGGGAAAATCTGATGAAAGATAATAATATGTTTTTTTTTTAATTTTTAAAAAGCAAAAGGATTGAATTGTGTTGGAATCTTTAAGTTATTTAATTGAAACTACTAGTAGATTTAGGCGACATGGAATGAATGTTTGAGTACTACAGAGAACAATAATTGTTGATTTGTAACTGCTTTGGGGGTATCCCGAATATCCTCATCTTATTACATTTGTAAAAGAGCATTTGCTGTAATGTGTTTTTAAAATTAATGTTCATGGAAGAGGATGTGTTCATGTTTACCAACATATTTTAAGATTGTCCTCACATAATGCACCAAAATACCAATGGGCTAGGGTGGAGCCCTTACACAACTCAAATATTATGGATACATTCATGTATATTTCGTGTATGATTTAGTTTGTGAAAATAAAAGATATCAATTCCTCATTTTACTTTTATTTGGAATTAGTTGCATACAATTTAAGGCTGTGATATCAATTTTTCATTAATTCACTAGCCGACACTTTACGGTAGTGCAAGGTTGTGTGCCACGTGCCTTGAACGGTTACCAAAGAAGCCTGCCAAAGAATACTAGCGCACACACACACCCACAGTGCACAAGTGAGCAACAAATAAAGGTACAAGATAGCATGCAACATAGAAGCACAATAAAACAACAAGGAGCACACTTGAAGGCAACAAAAGCACCTTTATTAATGGAGCAAGTATCCAGACAACAGTTAGAAAGGCGGGGCATGTAAGCTAACACAATGCACAAGGGCTTGAACCTATGAAGCACGAGCACCTCTCTAGAAGCAACGTATGGGTGTCCGACACGGACACGCAGTGGACATGTGTCGGACACTCTACCTAACGTGTCCCTTTTTTTTCTTTTTTTCTTTTTTGAATTTTTGCAGCAAGGCACGCTTGGGACACTCTTGAACACCTTAAGGACACGTTTGAGAGAGAGAGAGAGACCCTAACCCATTGAAGACAGAGAGGTTGAAGCCCTAGATCGAGGTATCTTCTTCAAATCTATTCTTCTATTTTCTTCTTTTTTCATCCTTTCTTTCTCTGTCACTGTGTCTGTGTGTTCAAATCTGTTCTTTAATCTTCTTCTTTTCTTCATTGTTCTTCTTCTTTCATCCTTTTTTCTATTCGTCACTCTCTATTGTTGTGTTTGTTTGTTTGTTTGTCTCTCTTCCTCTCTATCGTTGTGTTCGACTCCCTCTCTCTCTCTCTCTCTCTCTTCCATTCGTTTTTTCTTTTCTTCCCTCCCCCCTCTCTCTCTCTGATGAAATTTTTTTTTATAGTTTTTTTTTTTTTTGGGTAACAAAAACCTTTCTTTCCTCTTTTTTTCCTTTTTTTCTTTTTTTCTTTTGGATATTCTTGTTTGCTAAATATTAACATACATAGAATAAATTATTTGTATTTGTAGAAAACAATTAATTTGTGAATGATATTTGATATTAAAGTAAATAAATAAATAATATAATATAAATAAATAAAAATTAGGGCCGTTAACAAGACCGAATCACCCGACACAACCAACCCAGAACGACTAGACCGACCCTTTCACGAACGGTTTCGAAAAGCTCTCGATTGGCAACGGTTCAAATGCATCAAAATTCTGCAAATTTCGGTCGGCCATCAAATTGCACACAACATAAACCGTTAAACCCAACCCAACCGAACTATATATATTTATTTATATAGTGCAGTGAGTTACGTGCAGGGGTGTGCGTGGTACGGTTCGGACGGTTTGAGAGTAAAATTACAAACCGAATGGCAGATTGACGGATTAGCAGATTAGCAGATTAAAAAATATTCTAACTAATTATCATACATTTGCATAATATACAACACTAATTTGTATAATACTTTTTAAATACATAACACAAAGTAATTTTACATAATATGTTTCATATATATAATCACTAATTTGTAATAAATTTCATATCTTAAATCTTTCTCACACTCATTTTTACATTGATATTTCATTGGAAGTTAAAAAATATATATGTGTGAACTATAGCGGAGCAGTTCGGTTGGCGGATTATAAATTTTAAAGTTTAAACCGCGGTTAGCGGTTAAAGCAATGCGGATTGATGCGGATCAGTGCAGTTTTAGCAGATTGGGCGGTATTTTGCATACGTATTGAAGCAGCAGTGTAGACCTCCTAGGGAATCCCTAAGGTTACAGATTATCTTCCCAAGATCTGTCTCATCCCCCCAGACTCTGACATCTCCTCTCTCATGAAACCCTTTCGTCTCCTCCACTCATCCTCATCATGTCTGTCTCTATCTCTCTCACCCTCTCATCTACCCTCTTCTCTCTCAAGTTTGAGATGTACCAAACCCAAAACCCAAAAGCCATTGAACCCTCTCTCTCTTTTACCCTTTCATCATCTTCGAGTCTTAGATCTACCGAAATCAAAACCCTTGTGCCGGAAGATCAAGAATCGTACATGGCGGTGATGTATAGTAGTGATGACGGTGACATTGTGCCATGGCAAAAAGATATGTATCTTCTCTCTATTTTCAATTTTTACTTCATTCTTTCTAGTGTGTGAGAGAGAGTTTGTTATCTCTGAGATTTGTATAATTTGCTACTGTAATTGTGTTGTGTTGCATATATGTATGGTACTGTGATTTGTGTGAGAAAGGAAGGGACAAAAGCCATGGAATTGAAGCAATAAATGGAAGATTAGTGGGCCGATAACCGCCTGCCAAACCGAGTGCCCGATGTCCACGGTTTCGAGCAATGTTTGGGTCGAAATCAAATGAACACTCCTGTAAACCGAGGTCGGTTCGACTGACGGTTCAGTGTGAAACCGACTCGACTCAACTCGTGAACAACCCTAATAAAAATAATATATTTTTTTTAATTTTGCATATAATAAATAAAAATATAGATATTGAGCGTGTCCCTAGCGTGTCGTGTCCCTCATTTTTTGAAAATTTGCGTGTCAACATGTCCGTGTCCGTGTCCTATCGTGTCCCGTGTCTATGTCCGTGCTTCATAGGCTTGGACTCACCTCGCTTACACTCCCTTATATATGTTTTCTAAGCCATTACAAAACAGACAGGAGGTAACATCAAATTGTTTGAACAATCATAGTGGGTCTTAAAAAATAATTACAAGAGATTTGCTTGAACCGGTTGGAATACAACTATATGACCCTAAACTCCTTTGGAAAAATTACAACACATCTTCTTGATATGGCTCTGACACAATTCTTCGGTCCACCACCCTTTTCATTGGAAAATCGACACATGCTCCTACTACAAGATGTGCATAATTGGACACTACTACCTATACAAAAAGATTTGGGTTGGCAAGAGACAAGAAAATAAGGGCATGGTCCCATGCTTGAAGCTTGGCTTGTGACACATTGCAAAGTGAAGAGAAAAATGCCTAGCTAAAAAGAGGAGGGAGAAAAAGATAAAGAAAGATTAGATGTGCCAATCATCTTGAACTTATTGGAAAACCCTGATTTATTTGGTTAACTTTATTCCTCCATCTTCAGATTGCCCAAATTTTCTTTCTGACATTGAATAGAAGTGGTGATAAAGGATTTTCTAGTATGGTAGTCACAGGTTTGTTTGCAACCCACTCCTTAAGATCAGGTTCTTACATTAACTTTAATGGATAAAAAATTGATTACCTTACCTAGAGGCTGCTGCGTTAAGAGAAAATTGTTTCTGGGAGAGCTGCATTTATTCAAAACCATTATCTTACAATGGATTTTATAAAGCGTCGTCTATAAATTAAGTTGGTTGGAACGGAATAAGCGAGTTTTTCAGAGTGTGTCTCATTTGGTTTCTTGTTTAGAGAAGCAGTTTCTTATGGTGTTACATAGTTGGGTTATGGGATCGGTTGATTTAGATGTTTTGGCTTTTGTAAATTTTGTGGATAATTTGATTTCTTCGCTTTGCTAGGCCTTTGGGGGTCGTGTTTTTGTGTTCTTTGCATCATCTTGATGTTTTTCTAATAAAGTTTGTTTAAACCAAACCAAACCAAATCAAGCCTTAAGTCCTATCAAATAGGGTCGGCTACATGAATCTTTCTTCTCCATGCAGCCCTATAAAGTTTGTTTATTTATCAACAAAAAAAAAAAAAAAAAGGTTAAGTGGGTTGTACAGTCAGTGAGACACATTCTCACATTCCTGTTCACCGGCACCCATCCACCACTATCTCCTTCGTAAAACAAAGACAATAAGTTGAAATAAAAAAAATGTTTATATTATGATGAAGAAGTCTAGTGAACACAAAAAATGGAAAATAAACAAGTTGAGCGTTCCCCAGATGAGACTTCTCAATACTTTCAATTTAAAATGGAGGAGGTGGGCGAAAAAAAAAAAAAAAGTTTTGAGCGATTCTTTGAGTAAGCCATGTATAGTGGTTACTAATTACTAGGGGGGTGATAACTCTAGGCCCGTTGCTTTTATCCTCTACTGTTGAATATTATTTTGAGACATTCTTTGGTAAAATCCTCCTTGTAGCTCTAGGTTTGTGCTCCTGAACAAGAAAAGAAGAACATGCAAGAGAGTGCTCCCATTTGAGGCTCAATAAATACTTCCGGTCTGAAATTTTGAGAGGTGGAGAAAGGCCAGTGGATGGATCACCAAGACCAAATAGTCATGGTGTGAATGTTTCTATAAAGGGAATGATACCTCTAGATCTATACATTTACCCATATACATTTGAATGGCATTTGATGAGTCATTCTTTGTAAAAATGCTCCCCTCAGCTGTGAGCATTTGCATTGTCCAGATAGCAGTTAACAAGAGGCTTGAGTTCAGATCAGCTATTAAGGGAGAGGTCTACCTAATGATTGAAGTTGTCTAGACCTCTTAATATGTAATGTCAGATTACCTCTAGCTGTTGGTTCCCAACGTTTCTGAATATGTTCTGTAACGCCCTCAAAATAATAACATTAAACCCATCAATATGGACATACATTAATATATATAAAAGTTCCACATTCTTCTATTCATCAGAGTTTCATGACAAAAAAAAAAAATATTACATGTTAACGACAAAAGCAAATGCCCTAAAGGCTTACAGCTTTCCAAGCTAACACTTGGTTACAACAAAAGAGTACTAACTCATCTACACATTAAGCCCTTGGCTTGAATATACATGTAATACATCAAAGGGAAAAGACAACAAAAGTCTGCCCGCCTCTAGCCTCCCAAGTTACGTCCTTGGAGGTGGCATGCTACCTGTACCTGAAAATGATGTTCCCATATAGGGTGAGCCACAGCCCAGCAGAGATATACTAAACCAACTATGAGCAATGACTAAAAGATTAGCAATTGATAGATGGCCAACACCGATACATCCGCATATATCACGTCACAATTTCATAACATACGAGTCTAGGTCACTTTCCATTTTCCATCCTTATTTAATAGATAAACATATTAGCTATATCAACACATCAACAGATAAACATCTTACGCATCAACAGATAAGCATATAAGCTGTATCCACACTTCACTAGATAAGCATATGAGCTGTATCTATACTTCACTAGACAAGCATATGAGCTGTATCTACACTTCTCAAAGATAAGCCTATGAGCTGTATCTTCACTTCTCTAGACAAGCATATGAGCTGTGTCTACGGAGTTCATACCCCATCTCCTCCAATCCTATCCGGTTTAGAGGTACATCCCCCATCTTTCCCTAAACCGCGGAGTGCATCCCCCATCTCCTCCTCTACACACAACGCATATAAACACAAAGGTTCTATACACAATCAATCAATACATAGAATTAATGTATTCAATTCACCGTCATACTCTATGACACATTCAATCGATTAGTTTTAGTTTGCCTAATCATCATGCATTGTCTACAACAATCAAGACTATCCTCCACCGATAACCCAAAGCAGTTATTTCTATACAGAAAATAAATGCAACAATGGATATATAATCAACATTCCAACTCGGTGAGTGATAAATAATCCAACTACACCCTTTTATCCCATGACTTCCCAAATCAATTCCTCATTTCTCATAATTAATTATGCAAATTAATTAACCAATGTAATTAGGGCATTTTCCATAATTTACATTACAACCCTTTGGTTCCATTTTCATTAATGTCTTAACATTAATTTCACATTTTCCATGCCAAACATGCATCTAGGTTTGATATAATTAAAACCCCAATTCTTGTAAATTTACACAAAAGTCCCCAAACTTTCACAAATTACTAAACCAACCCCAACATCTCAAAATACTAAAATTTAAAGACAAAGCTCATAAAGAGGAGTAGGATATCCCTACTTCAAAGTTCGAGCTCCAATGGAGATGAAGACCAAAACCAAAACGCTTCAAATTCCGAAATTTTCAGATTAAAATGTAGCCCTCGACGATCAACACAACTTTCGTAAAGACCAAAAGTGAGCAAACAACTCCTACTAGATCAAATCTAAGAGAGAAGGGCCGGTTTTAGAGGGAGAAGTTCCGAAAATGGCTTTTTGGAAAAGTAAGAGAGGAAAGATCTTGAAAAAGTGATCCAAAAGTCGGATCTCGGGTTTATATAAAAGTCGCCCCGCTCGAGCGTCACTCACAGACTCCCGCTCGAGCGTCAACAATCCCGCTCGAGCGGCGGATACACACTTCCAGAACTTTTACAGAACCAGGTCTCCGCTCGAGCGTCAAACCTCCCCGCTCGAGCGTCACACACAACAACCCGCTCGAGCGTCAAAACTCCCGCTCGAGCGCACAACACTGCAGAGGAGATACTGGAAGATGAAAAACTACGCTCGAGCGTCAACAACCCCGCTCGAGCGGACAGACATCAACGAAGGGCCCGCTCGAGCGTCAAAATCCCCGCTCGAGCGTGAAGGCCAAAATCTGGGCAACTACACTTGGTTCCTAAGCTCAACCAACCTGTTATACACCTGCCCAACACAACCCAAGACTCAAATACAAAGAGTAAAGGATGTAAACGAGATGTACACCCCAACCAATGAAAAGGGAAACCGGGATCGCTATATGTTCTTTGTGAAGTGACAAATCACAGCATGTCCACATGTTTTGCTGATTTTTTAGATACGATATTTCATGAAATAGTTCTGTTTATATCATTCTGGCTCTGATACTCCGAGTCTCCTGGAATCATCCATCCGGAAAAAAAAAACCACTGTTCCTATTTCAGACTGAACTCCAGACCCAGTGAATTTCTGGGTTTATAATTGATCTAACCTGGGCTTTCTGATTATTCTGCCTTTACTTTTTCATACAATTTATTACTCAAATTTTATGCTGAAATTCAAGTGAGAAATTTGATTGAATGTATTTTAATTCAATGAAAAATTTATATACTGTCTCATACTTGAAGTTATTGCCTATGTTTTGCTATAATAATTGTTTCTGATTTCCTCTTTAAAAATTAGTTGCTTACTAATTCAAGCAAGTAGAACATGCATTGTGGTGGACTGTAGGTCCAATATTAGCTGTTTTTGACATTCATATTTCATTCTGCAGTTGTATGATGTGGTGCGTAAAGAAATATGGTATCGACCAGACATGTTCTTCTACAGAGATATGCTTTTTATGCTTGCAAGGAACAAGAAAGTGGATGAAGCAAAGCGGGTGTGGCAAGATCTGAAGCGAGAAGGAGTTCTTTTTGATCAGCATACCTTTGGTGACATTATGAGGGCATTCTTGGATAGTGGATTGCCCTCAGATGCAATGGACATATATGATGAAATGAGACAATCTCCTGATCCCCCACTTTCTTTGCCTTATCGAGTCATACTAAAAGGACTCATTCCATACCCAGAATTGAGGGACAAGGTGAAAGATGACTTCTTGGAGCTTTTCCCAGATATGGTTGTGTATGACCCACCCGAAGACCTGTTTGAAGATCAGGAATGGAGAAGAGAGAATGAAGAGGATTAGAGGATGCTACAATTCACTGTCATTAGCTCACCTTGGACTTTCCTAGGGCAATAGCCATTGATAGGACTGGATGCTTAGTAGACAAGATTGGAAAGTTGTTGATGAGTTACTACAGATATATGCTTCCAAATGATACTAACTTGTTCCAGTAGAATGCTTGCGCTTAGGAGCTTGATCTCCAAGAAATTAGGGTTGACATGATGAGATTCTCATTACTTGAAGCATGGTTAGGGCAGAAATTATCTAGTAGGTACGGTGCACCACGTGTCTGTCTGTGTGCCAATCCAGTAACGCCTTGTGTTTTTTGTCTCATTTTTCAGACCCTCTAAGTATTGAATTTATGGAATACAGGATGATTACTCTAGTTAGAGACTTGATTCGTAGTTTATGCATGTTTTTGGATCATGCATTTGACTAGAGATTTAAAAAGAGAAAAAAAGAGAAATGAAAAATATAAATAAAATATAAGCTAAATTTAAATTTTTTTAAAAAAAATTCTCACTTTTTCTTTTATTTTTTCAAATGTCGACTTAAATTTATGCTTCTAAACACATCATAAATGATTTTCTTTTATAAATGACTTCCGTGGAAATATAAAAATGTTAGAAACATCAAAAGTTTTATTAAAAATTTTATCAAATGTCTTACATAAGTGTAGGATTCACATGGAATTCATATGATATGGATTCTACACCTATATGAGACATTTAATAAAATTATTAGAGTTTCTATCATTACTCGTGGAAATATACCAGTGTCAGAATGCGGAACAATTGCTGTAACATTTATTTGATTAATTAAATTTGACATGTGTGGAGAGTTATTGGACAAGATTGGCTTTTTGGCAAATTTCTTTCTTGAACCATTTTGTGCTCCATTTATGGACACCGGTGAAATGCTGGTTGACAGGCGCATGGTTTGAGCGTTATTTTACCGTGAGTTGTCATTTGCAATTATTTATTTATTTTATTTTATTGGTGCATCTTATTTACAAAAATAAAATAATTATTTGCAATTTTTTTGAGTGCCTCGTTTACCGTTATATTTGCTTAATCATGTTGCACATGCCAATGTAGGTATGATGTTCTGATATTGATCTTCTGTGAAACTTCTTTTAACGGGTTGTTTGGGATTTGGGTTTTTTTTGACGTTTTTATGAGGTTAAAAATTTTAGTGAGTTTTGAGGAGTTGGGTGGTTGCTGTTTAGTTTTTAAGATGTATTAAGTGAAACATATTTTTAAAAAATTAAATTAATTAAATATTGTTTGTCTTTTCATTAAATCATTGTGATTTGATGAAAAAGTTTATGTTTACTTAAACATTTGATGAAAGGTTCACTTACTTAAAACATATTCTTTTCTTTTCTTTTCTTTTCTTTTTTTTTTTTTTTTTTGGTTCTTTCAAAATACAAAAACATTTTATTACATCACCATCTTTACTTTTTTTTACACGTTTTTTTTTTTAAAAAAAAAAAATCAAATAACTAATTAAAATAATTTATTCACAAACCACATTTAGGCTTCGTTTGAGAAGCCCAACTTGGGGTTTTTTAACTATTTTAGTCACAAAAAATAAAATAGGCTTTTTAGCTCAATAAGACAAAACATCACCTCTAACCCATAATCATTACATTCTTTCTCTCACAAAAAAGATCAAAAAAGTTAAAAAAATCAAAAGTCCTTTCTAAATCAAGTTTTTTAGTCCCAAACTAAAATAGTCAAAAAAAATTAAAAAACCAAAAAGCCAACTCAATTTCCAAATGAACCCTTAGGTTTTAGGGTGGCTGACAAATAGTGACCACAAGTCAATCATGCATCTCTCATGTCTCTGTGCGAACAAAATGCTCAAGGATTTGTATCTTGGATTTGGACCTCGCTTCCCGCTTAATGCTTAAGGATTTGTATCTTAGATTTTGGTTTTACAATAAATTTATGAATGAAACTAATTAAAAAAAAATTAAGAATTTTTTTAAAAAATAAATTATATTATAAATAATTTTTTTTGAATAAATTTAAAATTCAAGGGATTTTTATTGATAAATCCCATTTATGGGTGTTCTAACCTAATAAATCCTTGAAGAAAATTTATAACCTAATTAGTCCCATGTGTTTTTGTTGGACTATTATACTTTTATATTTATTGTTGATATACATTACAAACAAAAATGATATACACGTTTCCTTTTTCATTATCCTTTTGTTTTGGCAGTTATCATGATTCACGCTTTTGATTGTGATTCAGTTTCACTCTCATTATGGTGTTATTTATTGTGTTGGGGTTTCGTTGGTGTTGGAGGAAGATGACGAATCAAGACTACATTAGTGTTATTTGTTTATACTCGGTTTTTTTACGTAATTTTGCAAAGCCAAACATTGATAAGAGGGATAAAACGAGTAGATAATTTCGTCTCAAGATTAGTATTATTTTGTTTAGAGATGCATGTTCTATGTTTGGATTATATAAAGAATTGTATGCTCTGTTTTTTTCCTTTGAACTTCATTTTCTGGAATAGATGGAGATGCAAGTTTATTTTCGCTGAATGAGGTTATGATTTTTGTTTGGTAATACGTTCATATAGGGCTCTATTTTTGTTTTTATTTTTATTTTTGATGTTGTGAATGTTCACATTGCGTGATTATATCATTATGGGGGAATGTTTACATGTTTATTGCCATTATATTTGATGGTGTGAATTTGAACTTGTCTAATCTATAATGATGTGTAATGATGGCAATATAATTTTCAGTTTGGGATTAACAATACAAAATATGGACATAACTATATTTTTTTGAAGAGGTGAATGTTCATATATTATTGGTCATTTCATGCTTATGGTATTATATTATTATAATGTGGGGTGTTCACTTTCTTATTTTTGTGTTTTTGCAACAGATGTATACCTTCATATATTAATGTATGTATGCTTATTGGGTGAGTATTTTAGTGAATGTGAGCGTTCACATTAACTGAAGTTATTATTGTTATGAATTATCATATTTTAATATTTTACATTTTATGATATGAACTTCAACATTAGAAACATGTGATGGTTGCATGACGTGTAATGTAGAGTAATGATTGCATGGTTATTGCATAATGTGAATGTTTACATATCACTGGTTATTGTATGAGTTTTACATGATTATTACATAGTGAATTATTACATTGTAATGTGTTGCAATTGATGTTGTGACCATCACACTATTAATCAATGTTAATATTCATATTTATAAATAGTCATACAAGCGTAAACAATATTAATGTGTTATTTTACCAACATACTTTTATAATGTGAAAGTTCATATCAACATTTATTTACCACAATTTATATTAAGCCAATTGTTATGTGTGTACAAATACAATTAACCACCAGCAATGTAGATGTTCACGGTGCCTACACTTCGATCGATGTGAATGTTCACAGTGTTGTTTCTTCACGTCGGAGTAAGGTAGACGATTTAGGATTTTGGGAATGTGAGAGATTTTCTCCCTAAAATAAGAAAGAGATTTTTTCCATAGAATAAATGAGAGATTTCTCCATTAAATAAGAGAGATTTTCTCACTAGAATGAGAGGGAAATTTTCTCCATGAAATGAGAAACAATTATTATTTTTTGAGAAATTTGCTGATAAGTCTCATACACAAAATTCAAAATCCATCTAATCCCAAAATAAAAAACTTGTACCAATTAGTCCTATATATTTTTAATTGTTACCAAAAAAATCTTTGTTTTTTTTTTTTCAAAAAAATTTAAAGATGATGCTATATCTCATTACCACTGGAGTTTCATCAGAAGGTCATCGGAGACTCGCTAAAATGTTCAACATCATCGGGAAGTCACCGGAAAATTCGCCAGAGTATTGCAGAAATGTTTTGAATGTCACCAGAAGGATGTCGCCGAAGATTCACCGGAATGTTCTGAACGTCACCGGAAGTCGTTAGAATGTCTAGAATGTTCACTGGACGTCAAGAATATCGTTGGAAACTCACTGGAACGTCTATAATATTGCCAGAAAAAGAGGAAGAAGAAATTGAGAAATTAAAGTGAAAAAACATAGCAAAATGTGCTAAATATTGATCCAAAAAAAAACCTAAGAATAACAAACAACAATGGAAAAAAAAAACATATGTTATTTTCAATTTTTGTAGGGTTTAAGCAAATAATTTCTAATATTGATTAAACTGAAAAACAAGCTTTGAAAATGTAAAATATTACATTTTCAAAGTATGATTCTATTAAATATTTATCTTTATTAATCAAACTGAAAACATATGTTATGAAACTGCAAAATTTTACAGTTCTGAACAGTAAAATTTTACAACTTTCACTACCTGTAATTAAAACTCGAAAACAGCTTGTTCAAAACTTGAAAATTTTCTTCATTACAACAGAAAAATAGAAGTGTGTAGTACATAAAAACTATTAAAACTGATTGAGAGATCGAAGGAAAAAGATAAATATAGAGAGATGCTTATACTCCGACAACTATTTTTTTTTTTTTTGGTTTAGATCTAGTTGGATCTAATGTAGATCTACTTCTTCGTCAAAAACTCATCTTTTTCACCATCAGTGAACACGAAGTAAGGAGTTGGTGCCTGGTGGTTGCCGTGAACCCCAATCAATGATGGCCGCTGGTCGCCGGTGACTATAGATTAGAAAGAGAGAAAAAAGAAAAGACAAAAAAAAAAAAAGGAAGGCACGGTCATCGTCGTCATCGATATCAGAGAAAAGGAGATAAAGAGATAAAGAGAAGAAGCAAGGGGTAGGGAAGAGATGATAAGATAAATGGGTATAGGACTTTTGGGTCTGTCTAAAAAGTTTTGGAATTAAATAGAATACACACTTTTCAGAAGGGGTATTTTTTTTAAGGTCCCTGATATTATGATTTTATAGTATAAAGGACATCAAATATTTTCATGATGTCTAAGGTCCCTTAACAGGATCCAGAGAAATTTCAGTCCCAGAGAAATTCTCTCCAAAGAAAATTGAAATCCAGAGAAATTTCAGTCTCAGAGAAATTCTCTCCAGAGAAAATTGAAATCCAGAGAAATTTCAGTTCTAAAGAAATTCTCTCCAGAGAAAATTGTGGAAAGGAAATTTGTATGGCTATCCAGGAAATTTCTTTGACTTCGCAAATTTCTCTGGCTCTATTAACTACAATTAAACCCATGTCTAACAAACCCACAAACCCACAAATTTCTCTGGTTCAAAACCAGAGAAATTCTCTTCAAACCAGACAAACTAGAGAAATTCTCTCTATTTACAGTAAAGTTGTATTTTTATGAACAGAACTTGGTGATTGAGTTCAAAAACCAGAGAATTTCTCTGGTTTCAACCCAGAGAAAATTCAGTTAAAAAATAAAGAATTTCTCTAGTTTCAACCAGAAGATCACTTTTCTCATTAATCTACACTTGGCTTCAATTTCTATTTTTGTGAACTTAAGAATATAGGATTCAGATCCTCCAGTACAACAGCACACCAACATTTCAATAGTCAATGTATTGCTTTTTGTCAAAACATAATTGGAAATGCTAAAAGAGAACAAATACACATCCAGAGAAATTTCAGTTCCAAGGAAATTCTCTCCAGAGAAAATTGAAATTTCTCTGAGTACCAAATAAATCCAGAGAAAATTGTGGAAAGGAAATTTGTATGGCTATCCAGGAAATTTCTTTGACTTCGCAAATTTCTCTGGCTCTATTAACTACAATTAAACCCATGTCTAACAAACCCGCAAACCCACAAATTTCTCTGGTTCAAAACCAAAGAAATTCTCTTCAAACCAGACAAACCAGAGAAATTCTCTCTATTTATAGTAAAGTTGTATTTTTATGAACAGAACTTGGTGATTGAGTTCAAAAACCAGAGAATTTCTCTGGTTTCAACCCAGAGCAAATTCAGTTAAAAAATCAAAGAATTTCTCTAGTTTCAACCAGAAGATCACTTTTCTCATTAATCTACACTTGGCTTCAATTTCTATTTTTGTGAACTTAAGAATATAGGATTCAGATCCTCCAGTACAACAGCACACCAACATTTCAATAGTCAATGTATTGCTTTTTGTCAAAACATAATTGGAAATGCTAAAAGAGAACAAATACACAGAACTGTACGTGTAACTTGGAACAAAATAGAACCACACCAAGTACTTGACTCCATACGGGTATCCATCTTTATTGGAAGTTCATCAAACAAAATAATTACTGTGTTAGATATAAACTGTAATATTCAACAAAGACGACTTCACCTAGAAGAATCTTTAGAAGTGAACTTAAGTGAAATACTATTGACGCAACCAGTACCGATCAAAAATATCATAGAGTATAACCCAGCGCCGTCGGAAGCGAACCTGGATCAACGCTGCACCAAAACACATGTCCGGAGCCGACAAAATAGCTCGATGTCGCGGATCTTCAGTCCGGCGTAGGAGATGAAGATGAGCGCCTGGATCACGAGGGCTTCGGAGACGAAGATGTATGCGATTGCGATGAGAGGAAAGGAGAGAAGGAGAACGAGGCCGGGAATCTCCACTGGGTAAAGCTTTGGGAAGTATTGGAAAATGAGGAGGACTGAGAGTCGGGTTGTTGGGGATGGCAGTGGGTCAGATGATGAAGATAATATAAAGGACTGAAATTTCTCTGTTGTATGTTTAGGGATCTTAGACATCAAAAAATAATTTTATGGATCTCTTCCATTATGAAAAGTGGGAGAGGGACCTTAGACCAATTTTCCCTTTTCAGAAAGGATTTCTAGGTAATTTGCCCTAATTTTTTATTGTATATTAGTTTCAAAATGGAAACATGCTCAAAAATTTTGGAAGGATGATTTGGTCATATTACCTTAAACAAAACCTAATAGAATATTAAAAAAGAAAATGGGTTAAATGAAATACAATATTTAAGAATAAGACTTTCTGAAAAATGACCCAAATTCAAACACAACTAAATGCGAAAAAGAATATTTTTGTTTAATTGATAGGAGGAGAATGGTAGCTGGAGATTTTGGAGAAGTAGATATAAATTTGAGAGAGTATGTCCTAGTCACCAGTGAAACCATCTCCTGTCATTATTTTTATTATTTTATTTGAGTAAAATTTTCATTTAAGATGAAGCATTCAAATGGAAAATACAAATATTTTCTATTATTCATTTTGCAAATTCCTATTATATCCCAAATAATGATAATTTGTAAATAACTAAGGTAGACATAATTATTGTTGAGTATTTGAGTCTCACTTTCTTGGTATAAAAAAAATGTCCTTAATTTGCTATGGGCTTGAGTTAATGATTTTAGAGGGGTTTTGAGTATTTTTTACTCAAATTTAAATTTAGAATCAAGGTTTAAGTAAGTATTGAAAATGTTTCGATTTTTTTGATTTATTTTTATTTCAATCATCACTTGCACATAAAAAATATATATTTATCTATTACAAAAGTGATATATGAAAAGGCTTGAGACGGTATTACTAGATTTGATATTTCATTTTTTAAAATGTCATGTAACCTGTTTTATAAAGAAAATTTATATAGTGACATGGATGGGGCTCCAACTCAAGACCTTCGGTCTAGGAAACAACATATATATTTTTAAATGAAAATTAAATTTTATATTTTATAAATTTAACAGTACATTCACTAGTCTATTATAACATTAAGGGAAAATTTTATTTTCACACACCTACATACCTCAGTACATATCATTTCTTAGTACACACTTATTAATTTGATTATTAATTATTTTTCTCAATCCACACAATAAATATTCAATTTTGCCCTTTACTCATGCTATTGTATCCCTCCTTCCACACACTTATTAAGTAGACCACTGCAAACTTGTTGAGCAATTCGAGAGCTCTCTAGCACTGCAGGATCCTTATTCGACTCGGCATTGACCTTTATAACCCTAACAATACATACAAATATATGTATGCAAGAATATGCAGCCGCAAAAAATATGTATATATATAGTTTATAATGAAGTACAAGGAAACCTCTTTTTCTCTCCTTTTTTGTTTTTGTTTTTTTGCTCAAACCCTAGAGAGAGAAAATTGTTGTGCTGTTTTGTTTTCATCATTTGTGAGTTTGTTTTGTTTTGGAGGTGTGAAGGACATGTGGTTTCGTGTTTTTTTTTTTTTACATACAGTGTTTTTGTTTTGTTCAGTGATGGCATAAGTTAGAGTAGGTATTTGCTTGTGAAACCTACAGAAACCGAATATAATGTAATAATTCAGTATTACTTGTTCGATTGAAAATCGCAAAAGAAAAAAAAGAAGAAGTTATGCATGACAAAACTAATATATTTTTATGACTAATATAATATAAATTTAGAGATTAAAATAATATGAGAGTTGTTATGAGAGTATTACTTTGCAAACAATAAATGAGTATAGAGTATGTAGGAAGCAAAGTGACAACAACGAAAAAATTAGAGTTTAGTTTTTTTTTTTTTTTTTTTTTTACTCAAAATGTGTACATTGAGATTTTTTTTTTTATTTTTAAAAGATATGTATAGAGAATATTTTCATATAATATTGTGAGTGTTAGTGAATGTCTATTATGGTCATTTTAGTTTAGGATATAATTGCCATTAAAATAATATTTCATTAAGTGTATACACTGAGATAACTAGGTATGTGGAACATTAAGGTTTCTCATGATGTTGGCACAATGTGACATTTTTATTTTTTGAAAATACCCTTGTAGCCTATTTATGGTACAAAATTATACAGTGAACTGAATGGGATTCGAAGCCCTTGACCTTAAGTCTGAAAAATAAGATCTTTACCACTTGAATAATACACAATATATATACTTTTAAATCAAAATCAACTTTATATTTTACAAATTTAATATCACACTTATCATATGAACACATGCCCACTAGTATGTATATTTTCACTTCATTTTCTCCTCTCATTTCCTTTTCACTCATTTTCACCATCCAAACATAATAAAGTACCCATTCCCTCTTAGAGCATATGTTTCGTGTCACAACCCAAACTTGGTACTTAGAGGTTAGCTGTTGCGACAAAACAACAACTGAGGTCATAACCAATTAATAGTGCAACAAAGTAAAAGAAAAGGGCGCCCAAATATTTATTTAATTAAAAATATACATTTGAGCTTTTAGTTATTGGCATTGCCAAAGCTACACTATGTTTACAAAGGGTCTTGTGCCTACCCTACCCAGTGGTCCTGCTACTTCCACTTATGAACAAGGAATTAGTACTCCTCCCTAAGCCTCATCACCTGAAAGTGTTTAACAGCTATAAGCATGTGGCAAAATGAAAAATATTATATCGAAAGCATAAGGCTATATAAATCACTACAGATAATTATTTAGGCTAGGCAGCGAATAGTTCGGTTTGAATGAATAAATTATTTTAAATAACAGAAATATAATACAAAAATCATATAAACAGAGTAATCATAACCATGGTACAGAATAGAACAGAGGGTTAATGGTTACAGATGTATGGACTCAAGAGGTGGCTCGTACGGACTCTAGAGGTGGCTTCGATAGCAGTGTAGCATTTAACTTCGTATAGCATTTTGCTCCACACCAGAGGCCACCCAAGTGACAATCAGTGTGTCATTAAAGTGACAAGTCAGAGGGTCAATGGTTAAATTAGCCCCCAAGACATGGGACAGTTAGAGGGTCACTAAAGTGACTATTCAAAGGGCTAATGGTTATTAAGCCTCCCAAGGTAAGGGACTTCCGTGGTAATATTTACAAAATACATAATAAAATATCAAATCAAAATCAGATTTAATAATCAGTTTATATTCGTGAATTTATTTTTTTTTAAACAAATAAGGTTCATAAAATAAATAACATAATTGACATGTTAATGTAATTTCTAAGACATGATTTGCGTAAAATAATTCATAAAATAATAAAATAATTTATAATTACTCAAAATATAATATAACCCACTTTTATATCAATTCCTACTTTTTATTTTCTATTTTCCCCGATCTCCCCCGTGACTCCACTTCTTTACTACTATTTCCATTGATTTATCTTCTTCTTTTTTTCCTTAGCTTGCTGCTCCAGTTCCCTTATATACGTGGGTTTAGGTAATGACTCTTCACCTTGCAATCATGACTTCTACATGTGGTTTGATTTGGAGCATCCGGGCAATTGATTACCTTTCTCTCCAATTTCAACTTGACCCAAATATTAAGATAATTTCATGGTTATGTTTTGGTTTGGTCCAAAAAATATATTGTTATGTTTTAGTAATAACAATGTCCTTAATTTTAAATTAGATTACTTTTTAGCACTTATAACTATAGGACTAAATATATTCATTGTGTTTGGTTTGAGTTTTTTGGATTAAGTTTTTTGAAAATTGAGTTTTTTGATTTTCGTTTTTTTTTTTTTGTTTTAGTGAATATTTTTAAAATTTTAAACATTTTTTTACTTTTTTAGATGCACCTTAACTAGATGTATTTAAAAAGTAAAAAATTTGTAAAAAAATATTTTAAAAAATTAATAAATACACAAAAATACAAAAAATGTACTAAATTCTAGTTTTTTTTATTTTTGGTATTTAGTGAATTTTAAAAAAGTTTTTTCACAAATTTTTTACTTTTTAGGTATATTTATGTTAGGTATGTCTAAAAAGTAAAAAAAAAAATTGCTTAAAATATTAAAAAAATTAAGTAAAAACAAAAAAAACACGAAAAACAAAAAAGTAGAATTTTCTAAAAAGTGTTTTTGGAAAAGAGGCACCAAGCAGAGTAAATTAATTATTATTATTAGATTAATTAAACATTTGAAGTGTCATATTTCCCCCTTCTAAATAGAAATTTGTTTCCAAAACTTATTAACTATGATTTTTTTTTTATCCAAGCGTTAATTTAACTATTTTATATAATAAGATAAATCCTAATTTAACTTAAGGCATTCAAAAATAGATAATAGTATGATTTTCTTAAATAGTATTATTCGGGGTGTTATATTTAGTACGATGGAAAGAAATGAAATGAGAATAGAATAAGAGTGAAAATGGAATACTAGATTGAATGAAATGGATTGTCCATTCCTATTCCATTATTTGGTTGCCAACATGGAATGAAGTAGGAATATGATGATAATTCTTATTCTCATGTTTGGGTTATACCTATTAAACTCATTAAATGGAATAAATTTTTATTATTTATTTATTTGTTTAACAAGTTAGTAACTAATAAATTTAAAATTTATATAGATCATGATAATATTGATAGTTGTGGAAGTGATGGTGTGAGTCATAGTAGTGGTGGCGGTGGCGGTGTCGGTGGCGGTGGTGGTGGTAGTATTAGTATCAGTGGTGGTGGTAACAATGATAGTTGGATGATGGTGATGGCAGCCAACAATAGTAGAGTGATGGTTCTCATGATGGTGATGGTGGTGATGTGATGTTTATGAAGGTGGTATATAAGTGGTAAGGTAGTGCTTGTGGCAATAGAGGCAGTGGTGGTAATGGGAGCGGTGGTAGTAGGGTAGTGGTTCTAACGATTGTGATAGTGGTGGTTTTATGGATGTGGATGTTGTGGCGGCAGTAGTGGTGGTAATAAAGCGACATCGGTAGTACGGTGGTGGTAGAACGGTGGAGTGGTGGTTGTGGTGGCGACCATGGTGGTGGTGGTGGTGATAACGGTAGGGTGGTGGAGTAAGTGGTAGGAGAACAGAATGATGGTAGTAGCTAAATAATAATATTTTTTTAAGTGTTAACCAAAAAAAAATAATAATAATAAAATTTTATAGTAATTCAATGATGGAATGGAATAACTATTCCTTAAGTTGGAAGAATAAATAGGTATTCCTACATTTTGTTGGAATAATTATTCTAATGGAATGACTATTCCCACTTAGATAAGAAGTACCAAACAAGGGAAATGGACTACAAAGTTAAAATAGACATTTCATTTCAACCCATTCCATCGTACCAAATGTGCTCTTACATTCTTCTCCAATAATTCCATTAAAACAGTGTTAAGTTAACCAAAAAAAAAAAAAAGAAAAAAAGAAAAGAAAATAGAACACTCTCTAGAAACTGTAATTGTAACCCACAAGCATCTTTAAGTCATGTTTAATAATTAATTAAGATTTAATTATAATAAGTTAAAATTAAAGGAAACAAAACCCCACTCAGTTGCAATTTTCCTTCTTTCTCAAATCTTGTTACCGTCACTCATTCTCCTCCCTACCTCACCTCCTTTTGCGATTGCCCTTTCCCTATATCTCATTGTGACTACCTATTCCATTGCAATCTCCCATTTTCTCTTTCGCCATCACCAAACCTAGTTTGATAGTTTATGTACAAACCATCACCATTAGTTCAACACTGATTTTCTAGATTAGGGACTATGGGTTCAAATAAAAGGGAGAGGACGACAGAGGTATGGTGGAGGAAGGCATTAGGTGGTTGTGCACGTAGCGAGAATGGCAATTGGTAAGGGGAGTAGATAAAAAGTTAGGTAAGGGGAAAGGAGCTGGGAGGTCATTAAAGTAGGGTGAGAGAAGGACTAGGGCTAGGAGTATGCGAGGTACAGTTTGAATGATTTGAGAATAAAATTATAAATCAAATGACATATTGACAAATTGACTGATTAAAGAATATTTTAACCAATTATCAAACATTTATATAATATATAATATTAATTTGTATAATATTTTTTATATATATAACACATTAATTTTACATAATATTATATATATATATATATAACTATTGATTTGTAAAAAATTTCACATCTGAAATCTCTTTCACACTTATTTTTACTTTAATATTTCATTAGAGGTAAAGAAATATGTATATATTAACTATAGTGAAACGGAGCGGTTTCGAAGGCGGACTATCAATTTTAAAGTTTAATCCACGATTAGTGGATAGGATGGTGCGGATTGATGAAGATCAGTGCGATTTTAACAGATTGTGCAGTATTTTGTACAGTTAGGGTTGGCGAGGGAGTAAGAGAGGAGTGATAGAGAGTGAAAAGGGCTTAGGTATGATAAGGGGAGTTAGAAGGATATAAGAGGGGGCTATGGTGGCTATTAAAGTTGGCGGTGATTGTTATACGAGGGATAAGATAGTGGTAGTGCGTTACTTGATTTAAGGGATAATGGTTTTAAAAAAAATAAAAGTAAAAACTAAATTTAGGCTATAAAGGCTATTTGGTTAGTCACATTAAAAAGATTCATATTTCTATTTATTATACTAACCCACATCAATCTAGGTCCGTTCCTTTTCCTAATATTTCCCTTTGCTGTCATTATATCACATATCTTCACTATTGTTTCCGTTAGTCTCCATTGTATATGACCAAACCATCTTAATCTATTATCTCTTAGATTATGTTCTATCGGTGCTACTCCTACCCATTTACAAATATACTTATTCTTAACTTTGTCTTTTCTAATCTTGCCACACATCCAACTTACTATCCTAATTTTAGTAACACTTATCTTATTTATATGTTGTTTCTTAGTTGCCTAAAATTTTGTCCCATACAATATCATTAGTCTAATAGCCATTTTGTACAACTTTTCTCTTGATATAGTGGGTACTCGTTTATTGCACAGTACTTTAGATGCACTCCTCTACTTAAGTCACCTCGTCTTAATTCTATGGATTACATTTTCTCCAACCTCCCCAATAATCCGTCTTAAATAACGAAAATCACAGAGTTTGCCTCTTTTAACAAAATAAATCTTGAATTTTTAATCTTGTCAATTTAAACTTAAACTTTTGATTAGTTTTTAATATAAGCTATTTGCCTATTTTCATTAAGGGTTGTTTTGGGTATGACTTACAAGTTAATTTTTTTTTTTTGTTTATTACAAAAATACGTGTAAAAAAATAAAAAAGGTGATATAATCTAAGGCCTCGTTTGGGCACAAATTATTTTAGTAGTTTTTTTGGCTTTTTACTAAAAGATGTGCAGAAAAATAGAGAGAGTGATGTGACAACTTATAGTAACTTTTTGGCTTTTTGACTAAAATTGAAGGTTGCCAAATGAGGCCTAAGGCTTCATTTGGGAATATGCTATTTTAGTAACTTTTTGACTTTTTACGAAATGATGTGCAGAAAAGTAGAGAGAGTGATGTGATAACTTAGGGTTCGTTTGGGATGTGGGTTGGCTTTTTGATTATTTTAGACTGGGGTTAAAAACCCCGTTTGGTATAGGTTTTTTGGCTTTTTTGAGAGAAAAAAATGAAATGCTTATAGATTAGATGTGATATTTTGTTCTATTTGGCTAAAATAACTTATTTTGTCATATATGACTATTTTAGCCCAAATGGGCATCCTAGACGGTGCTACTGACTTTTTGATTAAAATAGAAGGTTGTCAAATGAGACCTAAATAAGCCAATAATTTGACTTTTTTAGTTCATCCCAAAAGTGACCTAAGTAAATGTAACCAATTTTTTTTTTAATCATTAAATTCAATAAAAAAGAATATTTTAGATATATTATGCACACCTTTAGCCTCTGTTTGGAAAGATGGCTTGGGTTGGGTTTGACGCTATTTTAGCCACAAAATGACAAAATAGGCTTTTAGTCCAATAAGATAAAACATCACATCTAACCCATAATCATTATATTCTTTCTCTCACAAAAAGTCAAAAAAGTCAAAAAATTCTTCCTAAACGAAATTTTTTAGCCCTAGGCTAAAATAGCAAAAAAAGGGGTGATTTGGAAAGATGGTAAAAAGTTAGCTTTTGACTTTTTACCAATTTTTTTGATTTTTTTGGAAAGTGATTTGGAAAGTTGGTAAAAAACTGCTTTTGACTTTTTTAGTTAATATTTATTTATGATGTCACATCACAATAAAATGACCAAACTACCCCACCAAATTTAGAAAATTTATATTTTCACTCATGTATAACCCCAAATAATATAAAGGGTATAATTGTAATTTTATATGTAGCTTTTTTTCACCTTGCCAAATGACTTTTTGCTAAAAAAGTCAATGTAACTTTTTTGGAACCAAATTGCAAACACAGCTTTTTACCATGTTGCCAAAAGACCACAAAGTCAAAAAGCCAATCCATTTCCCAAACGAATCCTTAGTGGGTGTTTGGGAAGTGAGTTTTTATGTAGGTTTTTTTAGTTGTAGGATATTATTGGAGAAATTTGTTTTTGTTTTTGGGAAGATAGTTGAGTTTTTTTGTGGTTTTATGTGATATTTGTGAGAGAAAAAGTGAAATGATTATGGAGTTAGATGTAATATTTTGTTTGGATATGTTTTTTTTTTTATTTTGCAAAAAGTTTGTCTTTTTGTGATAAAAAAAAAAAACACGAGTCCCAAACTTCCCAAATGCCACCTAATAATTAAAATACTTTTGCTCTTTCACTTGGTTTCGTTTGGCATAAAAAGCCTAGGCTAAAATAGTCACAAAAAGACAAAATAAATTAAAAAGTTAATAAGACAAAACATAACATCTAAATCATAATTATTTTATTTTTTTCTCATAAAAGTAAAAAAAACAAAAAAATTTATCCTAAACAAAACTTTTTTAGTCTCAGAGTTAAAAAGTCAAAAAAGTAAAAAAGTCAATTCACATTCCAAACGAAGACTTTATTTAACAAAAAATTAGTTGATGATATAGATTAAAAATAAATTAAGAGATCAGATTTAAATTGATAAAAAAAAATTTAAGATTTATTTTATTATAATAATTAAATTTTAATTTTTTTATAATAATAATGTTTGGGTGTAGAAAAATAAAAAAATGACTAAAAAAAAACAGTAGTGAAACAACACGGAACGCAAGGCAACACCTGGCAGCGACGATGGACCGAAAGCTTGCCGAGGAAGAACAAACCTTGACCCCTCTCTCTCTCTCTCTCTCTCTCTCTCTCTCGTCAATCAAATTCCCCGCATTCACAGCCAAAAGGTGAAAACGGGAAAGCAAAGTAATAATCACTTACAAATTGCAATCTTTACCTAATCTACTAGTCTAATCCTTCAAAGCAAAATTTGTCTAGAGTGAGAGAGAGAGAGAGAGAATTGGCAGCTCTACCCTCTGTTGGGTGCTTCTCTTTCTTCTCCTCACGTGTCCATTCCGAAAACCCTAGTTTCCCAAATCAAGCTAGCAATCTTACCGTCATATATCTGCGAGCTCAATGGTTGATTTGGAGGACCCTTCTGGTTGAAATGTTTGGCTCTTTTGGGAGCACTTTCAACTGGGTTGATTACAGTTTTAATGTCTTGGTTCCAGTTTTGGTATTAGCGTGTCAAAATGTCGATATCCCGAGCTCACAACGAGGTATGTTCTCCTTTACTTTTTCTGTATTAGCTCCTCCGTTTGGTTGCTGAGAAAAGAAAGCAGAGAATTTTGAATCTTTCTACTTGGAAATCTGAGAATTCACGATTGAAGTTTCCCTCTTTGTTTGCATTTTGTCATTAACCAATTGAAATGTACTGTCAGCATCGTCTTTTGGAGAGAGAAATCAAACTACTTTAGAGTATGTACAATTGCCTATATATAGGTGTTGTTTGATGAAACTAAAAATTTTTCAGTACTGAAGACTTAATGCCGAATTGTTTAGTTTGAAAAGTTGTTTGGTATTTTCTAAAATTTGAGTGCTTGATTTAATCAAGTTGTTCTACATGTAAAAGAAGTTGAGATTTGAAATTTATTAATTTTTTCTTACACTTTATATTTGTGGTGGTGGGCTAGTGGTAGCCACATGGTGATAGTGGTGGTGTGGTAGTGGCCGCGAAAGTGGTTGTTTGGTGGTGGAGATGCCGATGGTGGTAGGGTGGTGGTGTTTGTGTGAAGTAGGATAGAGTTGGCAAAGATGGTGGTTGTGCTGGTAGTGGAGTGATGGCGACAATGGTGGTTGTGTGGTAGTTGTGGTAATTGAGTAGAGATGGTGTGGTGGTCGTGTTTGTGACAATGTCGTGATGGCAGAGGTACATGTGTAGCGCTGACAATGGCGGCGGTAGTGGAGTGATAGTGGTGGTGGCAACAGGGATGTTGGTTATGTGGTGGTGATGCTATGATAGTGGCAAGTTAAGAAGCACGGACACTTCTTAGTCAGACACCGACACTCTTCAAAACGTGTTCTATTTATTTATTTGATTTTTTTTTTAAAGACCCTCGATACTCTTTGGACACATGTATCTATCATTTAAACGCCCGTGTCTATCGATTAGACATAGGTGAAACTAATTATAAGTTTGAACAAAACAACTTAAGATACAATAATAAAACAAAACTATATAAATTTATAGGAATTAGTGTCATATTGCATTTTTTATTATCTTTGAATGGTATATTGATATGTATATAACATACAACAGATAAATAAAAAAAACAACGCCCAATTAGTGCGCATTAATATGTGTTTGGGAGGAAATTATATATTTCATGCGTGTCCTCCACGTGTTGAGTCTTGTATGTTTTGAAAATTGACGTGTCGGCGTGTCTGTGTTGTGTCGTGTGTCCGTGTCCATGCTTCTTAGGTGGTGACAGTAGTAGTGATATGGTGGGTAGCTGGCAACAGTGGTAGTGGAGGTGGAGGGTGGTGGTAGACTGGTAGTGGTAGTAGACTGATAGTGTTGTGGTAGCATCGGTACATCTCAAAGATGGTATAACCATGAGAGGTTGAACACATGCTTTTTTGGATCAACAACAGACAAAAATTTTATTAAAATAGAAAAGAAAAGAAATAGTACAAAAGGAGGACAAGAAGTCCTCAAAAGCAGAAAAATAAAATTCTAAGAGACACACACGGACTTCCAATCACTTGAGATCAAGAAAAGCGGAATTCCCCTAAATGGAGAAGCCAATGATGCCCAAAAAGATGCCAAGAATATGATTTTCTCCCACAATGAGAAGACATCAACACTTCTATCCTCAAAGATCCTCGCATCTCTTTCCAGCCATATGACCCATAAAAATGCAAAAACTGCACAAGGCCCCAGCACCCTCGCTTTTTTATTTGAGCCCAAAAATTGGAAATCGGTAAACAACATGGAACTAGATGATTCGGGAGCCACCCAAGCAATGCCACCCAATGAGAAAAACTGTTGCCACAATCTCCTTGCCACTGGACAATGTAAAAAAAGATGGTCCAAAGTCTTCCCCTCGCCCTTACACATAATGCACCATTGAGGAAAAAGATAATGATTAGGCCTTCTCTTTTGAAGAACATGGTTGGTCAAAATGCTTCCATGAACCAAAGATCATATAAAAAACTTCATTTTGAGAGGTGCAAAAGACTTCCAGATTCTTTTGTGAAAGGGAAAGAACGGTGCACTTGAATTTTCAATGATTTTATCAAAAACAGATTTGCATGAAAAGACACTGGACGAATACAAGAGCCAAACTTGTTTGTCACTCGAGGAAGAGTTCAAAGACAAATGATCAATACGAGATAACAAGGATGCTAACTCACAAACTTCCCTATCAGTGAGATGTATAGAGAATCTGAAATTCCATGCTACTGGAGCCAAACTAAAACATGCTAATGATGCAATGGAGGAATCATGGGAATTTGCAACTCTATAAAGACCTGAAAAGTCCCTAGCAAAAGAGGAATTTCCAACCCAAATGTCCTCCCAAAACCGAGTCTTCTCCCCATTTTCAACCCTCATAGAAAGGAAACTAGAAAAAAGGGGGAAAATATGAGATATTGACTTCCAAGGAGCTCGACAATTACCCCTCAAAACCACATGAGCAGACCTATCAAAATATTGAACCCCATACTTGCTCTTAACAATACAATGCCATAATGAATCACTCTCCAATAGAAATCTCCATAGCGACTTTCCTAGAAGAGCAAGATTTCTTGCTTCAATGTTGCCTATTGCGAGCCCCTCCTTATCCCTAGATAGAGAAACAGTCTCCCATCTAGCCAATTGCATCTTCCTACCCTCATCCTTTCCTTCCCATAAGAAATCCCTCATTAAACCTCTATTGATTTTGCTATCCTCACCGGAATCTTAAAAAGGGATAAAAAATAAATGGGAATGCCACTTAGGACAGATTGAATCAATGCGTACCTTCCCCCTTTCGAAAGCAAAGCTCTCTTCCAACCTTCAAGCTCTTCCCTATCTTTGCCACCACTAGCGACCAAAAGGATTCACTCCTAGGATTACCCCCAAGAGGAAGCCCCAAATATTTCATGGGAAGCTTCTCGATGGAACACCCCAAAATAGCAGCCAAACTGTGAACATGACTCTGTTGCAAATTAATGCCCACAATACTACTCTTGCTTAGATTAACCTTAAGACCTGAAACATCCTCAAACATTTGTAAGAGCGATAAAATGCACCTCATCTTACTTTCCTCCCTTGACAAAAAAAAAAACGTAGTGTCATTTGCAAATTGGAGATGGGAAACACAAACTCTGGCTCTATTTGGTTTAGTTTTAGAATTATGATTTGAGTATGGAGTTGTGATTTAAGTATGTAGTTGTGAGTTGAGTTTTGAAAAAAGAAAATTTGTTTGGTTATGAGTTTTGAAAAGAGTTTTTGAATTTTGAATTTTGAATTTTGAAAGAGTTTTGAGTTGTATTTTGATTTTTTTTGGATTTATTTTTGTAAAATATTTAAAAATGTTTAAGAAAATTTTATTTTTAATTTTAAATATATAATTTTTATTTAAATATTTTTATTTTAAATATTTTATTTTATTTTGTAAGTATTTTAATTTTTTTAATATTTTAAACTTAAAATACAATTCTACACTCAAATCGTAACCAAACACATAACTCAAAACTTAATTCAAAAATTATTTTCAAAACTCATAATCAACACATAACTCAAAACGCAATTCAAAAACTCTTTTCAAAATTCTATTAAAAAAAAATTCAAAAAAATATTTTTTATTTTGTCCTTTAAAATTATTTTTTATTTTATATTTTTTTTTGAATTTTTTTTCAAAAAATATTTTGTTTATTTTTATTTTTCAAGAAATATATATATATATATATTTTTTTTTTTCAAAAAATATTTTTTGTTATTTTTTTAAGTATTGACCAAATAATTTGTTGTGATTTAGATATATATGACGATCCAAATTTTTTTAAAATTTAAAAAATTAAATATTTAAAATACTAAAAATTTAAATATTTAAAAATATATTTATAAAATAAAATATTTAAAATAAAAAAAAATTTAAAATTTAAAATAAAAAAATAAAATTTTTAAATATTTAAAATGTTTAAAAAAATATAGTACACAAATGTATGAAATATTGTGCACATAAATATTTAAACTGTAAAATATTTACCCTAAAAAAATAAAGTTAAGAAAATTTTTAAATACTAAAAAAAATTAAATTCAAAAAATTTCAAAATATAACTCAAAACTCGTTTCAAAACTCATAACTAAACAAATTTTCTCTTTTCAAAACTCATAACTCAAAACACGACTTCACACTCAAATTATGATTCTAAAAGTAAGTTTAAAAACCAAAATAAAAAATATTTTTTTGAATTTTTTTCTTAAAGAAAAATAGAGTTTTGAAAAGAGTTTGGTTTTGAGTTTTGAAAAGAGTTTTGAATTGAGTTTTGAGTTGTATGCTTGATTATGGGTTTTGAAAATAGTTTTTGAATTGAGTTTGATATGTTTTTGAGTTGTGTGCTTGGTTATGAGTTTTGAAATTTTTTGATTGGAATCACAATTCCAAAAGAGAACCAAACACAAGCTATATCTCTCCCTACCATGAAGTTGTCCACTAGATGTAAATCTTTCGCCCTATCAATCAACGTACCTAACACATCCGCCACTAGGATAAAAAGGAAAGGAGATAAAGGATCATCCTGGCTTAAACTCCTTGTAGCCTTAAAAGAATTCCCAGGTTTCCCATTCACGATAACTGACATATTACAAGTTGACATTCAACACTCAACACTCAACATTCAAATTAGAGTAAGAAGGATGTGATTTAGAACTTTAGTCTTATTTTTAACGGGTGCTTAAAATTTTGAATGATATGAATTACGGTTATCAAATGAACTTATTTTATTTTCAATGAATATGTTCAGTTTAAAGCGATGAATTGAGTTATCAAATAACACCTTAACCTTTCTTTGCTCCGATCTATTTATTTTTTGGTTGAAGGAGGAGTTTTGTGGATCAGTTCTTTTGTTGGTTGATTTTATAGGAGAATTACATTTTTCGGAGAGCATAAAGTGGTGTGTTTTATTTATTTATTTATTGTTATTTTGATGTATAGGGGTGATGTCCCTTGGTGTCCATTTATTCTATTGCCATACCTATAAAAAAAGGGGACACTAAATCCTCCATTAATTAGAACCTACCACCCAAGAAGGTTTACTCTGCCATGGGATGGTATACCATTACCGATGTAGGACGAATAGGGACAGCACTGGATTTTCAAAACAGAGGTTATTTGATGGCCTAAACAGTGAGTAATTTATGGTTTCAAGAGTAAATTGAAGGCTAATGGGTAGGGGAAGGGATTAGGGTTGATTTGAGGGTGATTGGATGGAGTTTTGAGGTTGAAAAATGCACTTTTAGAGGGCTGTAAATAGTAATCCGAGAATAGTAAATTGAAACATAAAAGAAGAAGAAAGGAGAAGAAGAAGATAGGTCTAGGCATCACACCTAGATTTCATAGGCATCACACCTAGGGTTTGATTGCTTTACACAATCCATAAAGAAGCTTCAAAGCTCTTTAACTTTTTATAAAATATCAACTCTATTGAATTATAAACATTTCATGGCTTTATATAGGACTAAGAGACTTCCTAAACTGATTAGAACTAAAATAGGAAACTATCAAAATATCTTTGACTTCCAAAATTAATTTAAGACTAAATAAGAAACAAAAACAAAGACTAATTAAATAACTTGACTCACAAAACGACTCATGGGCGGCCCCTACAGCCCATGTAGGCAAATATAAAATTACCAAAATACCCCTCACCTAAAAATCCTAGAAACATAAAAATAATCATAAAATAAAGTTATAATAATATTAGAAAGATGATTATGTATAGTTCCTATCAATTTCTCTTTGAAACCATTCCAATTCCCAAATATCGCCGCTTCTTTAAATTTACTCTTCTTTGAGTTTCTTATATTCCGCATCAATTACTTTATCTTATTAAATTTGGGGGCAAACTCTTTAAAGAACACAGTAATTTCTTTGAAATTGAATTAACCAATTTTGTTGCCAAATAATCAAGGAAAATTAAACTAACCTGAACCATAATTGCAAAAGAACTTGTATATTTATTGAATTCTTGAAATTGCATTTAGCATCGAATTATGTTTACCGAAGTTTGGTATTTAAGATAATATTGAAAAGCAATTTGTGACACATTTTTTATTTTATTTTTATTTTGTTTTCCTCAGTTGACTTCTTATTCCCCACTTTAATTCTCACACTTTTCTTTCTATAATAAAGTTTTATTTTGCTTATAAAAAAAAAAAAATTTGTTTGAGAAATTTTATACTTCTGGATGCCAGTTTTATTAAGTCTCAGTTTTTAGACATGCTTTTAAAAATTTAGCGTATAATGTCCATCCATACAGTAGTTTTCTCAAAGTTCAATTTATTTCATGACTTGAAATGCAAATTACAATTCTCAAAATTGAAAAGAATTAGGCCAAATTCTGTAATTTTCAGCTGAAATTTTAAAAAAATTTTAATGGGTCGAAAAGCAAGCACTTCTTTTTTATGTAGGTTCAAAATAACATAGAACATAGGGGAAACACAGGTTTTCTCTGTGAATCAGGATACAAATGAAAAGGCCAAAGGATTTTTAACTTCAGGAAATTCATTGGAGACTCCATTGAACTTGTGGAAGTTCAGAGCACATATAGTTCTGTTCCACAGCCCTTGGAATGTAAGTTGTATGTTGAAGGCTTTTACTGAAACCCACCAATGCTTGTGTTACCTGCTTGAATATGTCTGTTCAATTCAATTCTATCCTCCTATGCTTACTTTGGAAAATAGTTTTGCTTAACACTAGTCAGGTATTTGTTCATGATTTTGACCTTCTGAGATAATTGACAATTTGACAGGTTATCAAGAGCGGGCCACTTTTCACAACATCCAAAGGTCATCTCTCATTTTTTTCTTTTGTAACTTTTTTCACTTATTGTTGGGGTCAACTTTTTCATATGATGCTAGAGTAATCATTATTTTATTTTATGCATTTACAACCATGGCTCATGCTTAGATACACTGCCTTCACATTGTAGTACTTTGGTTTATAGAAAGGCCTTACTTACTGCATTGGTTGAAATTAAGTATAAATTTACTCACCTGTCCTAAATAAACAACAAATTAAGACTAACTTTTTCGTGTGATGCTATGCTAATTGTTATTTTATTTCATGTATTTACACACATGGCCCATGCTTAGTATTTGAGTACATAGAAATGGCTTTCTTACCACATTGATTGAAATTATGAATCAATTGAAATTAAGAATACATTTTCTCATCTATTCAAAAGAAACAATATACACACATTTTTGGTAAACATTTGTGTATCATTGCATTAAAACTTAAGTATATGTAAATTTTTTTGTTTGCATTTACTCCAGTACTTGCTATTGTTATGCTCCATTGCTGGGATGAGCTGTAGACTGAAAAAAAACAAATGGCATCTCTTGGAAGTTGCTTGAGGACTTCTTCTGGGAATTGAAGTCCAATTTCAAAAGCCTGATGTTGATTGCCTTCTCATGCATGTCACTGGCTCTTAAATCTGTTATTCGGTTCTTCATGTAACAAAATTTTTTACAAGTAGATTGATTCACATGTTTTGGTAGCATGCTAGTTCATGTTAGTCTGCCAGTTTTGTTATCTGTCTAGGTCAGTGCTATATTTTGCTTACAATTACTAATTTACTAGGTTGTCTACTTGTGAGTAAAGGTGGTCTAGGTTTTGGTCATTTGATCTCGAGAACTGTTGCCCTCCTTGGAGAATTGATGTTGGAGAGTATAATTGAACAGAGTTTCCTCCGATATTTAAAGTAAAAATGACATTTTAAACAATATTTGGTTTCTAGAGCACAAACTGGTAGAGACATTCTTGTGAGAAATGAGTGTCACTTGGAAGTTGAGTTCTACTTGCGATCATAGGTAGCCATGCCATTTATTTTAGGCATAGCCAAAATTGTAGGCTTAATTTGTTGATTTTGATATTCTTAGGCTTAATTGAGAGTTTTATTCTTTCGTTCTTTTTATTTATTTCTTGTTTTGGGTTTACCTGTACATATTAGGTGTGATGCATGGGATTCCACACGTGGTTTTTTTTCAGTATGTTGGAATGTTGGTATTATTTTTCTTTTTCTTGATAAGCAACAAAAAAAGATTGTATCAGAGCACGTATCAAGGGGGCATCGAGAAAGAAAAAAAATAAAATAAAAAGAAAAAGTATAGAAAAAAAGTCAAATTACTTGTATCAAAAGGTCAAAATAACCCACACCCAACTATGAAAATACATTAATAAAGTGCCATCTTGACAAAAGGTTCTTTTTCAGAAATGGATTTCCATTTAGCCCCGCCAACTTTGCCAATAACCTTAACTGAAATGACATCCGGGTGCTCTTACTTACTCTACTTTCTCCTGAAATTTTCCATAAAGATAAGAAACCTCACTTTTCCCACATTCCCACCTGAGCTTCCATCAGTAACCTTAACATCACTTTTGCACGCTTGATCCCCTCTTCAAATGACTGTCATAGCTTATTGAGCATGAAACGTTTGACAGCTCCCTATCCTTCCTAGAGGACAATAAACTGTTAGCATATTATATTATTATCTGAGCTTTTTTTTTGGTTTGTAATTATTCTATGCCCTCAGGGCTCGACTTGTAATTGTCTCATCTTGTAAACCCTAATCTTCATTTATAAATAGGGGATGATATTCTATCAAACCCTAAGCTGGTTACTCAAGCTTCATGGTATCAGAGTAGAACCTCTAGAGTTTCAGCTCACCCTCGTTGGTAGACCTCTACACCAACGACACTCTAGGGTTCGAAGCTTACCTGGGTGGATCATCTGCTGAGTCGATCTTCAGCTCGTCGATCTTTACTTCGTCTTCATCACTCAGTCGCCGTTGTCACTCAGCCGCCTTCCTCTGTCGATCGTCACTCAGCCGCCTTCCTCAGTAGATCTCCTCAGCTCGTCTTCCTCACATCGTCGATCTCCTTCATCTTCGTTCGTCTGGTATACTCTCATCTCTGGTATACAACATACCTCATCTCTGTTTGGTATATATGTCGTGTATACACATGTATAAATAAATAACCTATATGCCTGTATCCGTACCAATACCTATATAAATAAATAAATAATTACTCAAAAAAAAAAAAAAAGAAAAAAAAGAAAAGGGAAGAAAACTTTATGGTTTCTTAATTTTGTTATGCCTTTATAGTGGTCATTGTGCCTATTCTTTTACCACCACCTTCCGGGTTTGTGATTGCCACTAGTTTTGTTGCGGGTTCGGTAGTATTGTATCCATGGCAGATTCCACCAGTGTGTCCCCTACTTCTCAAACACCGAGGAGTGAGAGTCTCATTATACCTACTACCATGACTGAGAACCCCAACCCTAGTTTGAAAATCACCACCTCTCTATTTAATGGTCAGAACTACCTAGCATGGTCTCAAAGTTTGACTATATTTTTGAAGAGTCGAGGGAAGATAGGGTATGTTGATGGCAGGATACAGGCACCTAGTACCACTGACTCGGGTTATGACCAATGGGAGATTACCAACTCTTTGATTATGGGTTGGCTTATTCATTCGATGGTTCCTGAAATTGGTGAGGGCTACTTGTCTATAGAGACTGCCCAGGATGTTTGGGATGCTGTGGTTGCCACCTATTCCCGCAAAGGGAATTTCTCACAAGCTTTTGAGTTGCGCCGCTCTATTGAGAGCTCACTTCAGGGGGAGCAGACTGTTCTTCAGTATTTCACTTTCCTCACCAATGGCTGGAAACGTCTTGACCACCTGGAAGACTATAAGCCCGTTTGCCTTGCTGATTCTGTCGGGTACAAGAAGTTCATCGCACGGGAACGGGTCTTTAAATTTCTGACAGGCCTAAATATGGAGTATGATCCAGTTAGGGGTCGAGTTCTGGGTATGGACACTCTTCCTTCATTTCAGGAGGCATTTGCCTATGTACAGAATGAGGAGAGTCGCCAGTCTACTATGATGTCCCCTGTCTCTACTAACCGCTCAGCATTACTGTCTACTCCTTGAGATGGCCTCAGCCTGACTCCCATCCCTCCGTCTGCTGCTAAGGAGTCTGTATTTTGTGATTATTGCAAGAAGCCGCGGCATACTCGTGAGACATGTTTGAAGCTTCATGGGACTCCATCCGGGGGTCGAGGTGATCGGTTTGGTTCTCGAGGAGGTCGGTCAGGCCAGTCTAGAGGACGTGGTTCCTATTCCCGGGCTCATCAGTCTAGTGCCGTTAATACACTTGATTCTAATTCTGCTTCTGTTGGCCAAGCTTCTGATACTGAGCTGGAGGATGCTTTGCGCCAATTGTTGGACCGTCGGTCTTCTACTGCTCTCAGTGCAGCTTCCTTGTCCTTTGCCCGCTCAGGTAACTTAGCCTCTTCTCCTTGTGTTTTCCTGTGTCATAAGTCTTTGCCTTAGATTATTGATTCCGGTGCCTCCGATCATATGTCTGGCTCCTTTGATCTTTTCTCTGTCTATAAGCCCTCTTCAGGTCAGGACAAAGTCAGGATTGCAGATGGTACTGTTTCTTCTATTTCTGGAAAAGGTTTAGTCCACGTCACTCCTACCATACATCTATCTTCCGTTCTCCATGTTCCCAATTTTTCTGTTAATCTGTTAGTCTTGAGTCGTCTTACCCAGGATTTGAATTGTAGTGTGACGTTTTTCCCTGATCATTGTCTTTTTCAGGACCTTGTCACGAGGAGGACAATTGGCAGTGGTAGTGCAGAAAATGGTCTCTACTTCTTGGATTAACCGAACAAACTTGCTTATTCTTCCACCATGTCTTCTACTACCCCCGCTGATTTATGGCTGTGGCATTGGCGTCTTGGGCATCCTTCCTTTTATTTACTTAAGCATTTATTTCCATCTGGTTTCGCAAATCATCATGTGTCTGACTTTCTTTGTGAGTCTTGTCAACTTGGAAAACAACACAGAGTTTCTTTTGCTCCCAGTTTGAATAAAAGTTTAGTTCCTTTTTGATTAATATATTCTGATGTTTGGGGTCCCTCTCGTGTTATGTCTGTGAAAGGTCATCGATGGTTTGTTACATTTATTGATGATTTTTCTCGTGCTACTTGGGTGTATTTCATGAAAGATAAGAGTGAGGTTTTCTCTGTATTTCGCAATTTTCATAAGATGATTTGTACTCAGTTTGGGGCCACTGTCAAACTATTTCATTCTGATAATGGCGGGGAATACATAAATTCTGGGTTAGGACAATATTTCTCTTCTCATGGCATTATTCATCAGACCTCTTGCACCAATACCTCTCAACAAAATGGGGTGGCGGAACGCAAGAATCGGCATCTTCTTGACATGGCTCGGTGCATGTGTTTTTCTATGAGTGTGCCTCGGCCCTATTGGGGCGATGCTGTTCTCACCGTTGCCCATCTTATTAATCGTCTCCCTACCCAGGTCTTGCAAAACCAAGCTCCTCTTCACGTCCTCCTAGGTTCTCAGTCCTTGTTTTCTACTCCTCCCAAAATTTTTGGTTATGTTTGTTTTGTTCATAATCACTCTCCTTCTCGTGGTAAGTTGGACCCTCGCTCCCTCAAGTGTGTTTTCCTTGGTTACTCTCCTACTCAAAGGGGGTATAAATGTTACCACCCTTCTTATTGTAAGTGGTTTGTGTCCATGGATGTTACTTTCTTTGAGTCCCAGTCCTATTTCTTGTCCTTTCCGGTGTCACCGTCCTCATTTCCGGGGGAGCCTTGGTGTGAAGTGAGTCCTGTGTGAAGTGAGCCGGGGGACCCAGTTGTTCTTGCACCATCCTCTTCTACGGTGCTTCCTACGGTGGAACCAGTTGTTCTTGCACCATCCTCTTCTACGGTGCTTCCTACGGTGGAACCAGTTGTTCTTGCACCACCCTCTTCTACTGGGACTATAGAACCCAATGTCACCAAGGATCAGGATGGGCATGTTTATGTCCGGGACATAGATAGATAACAAGTTAACTGGATACAAGGGACCACCTCTGCTCCTCCACTCCCATCTCCTGCTTCTGATGAGAGTCTAGGTAACTTTGAATCTCTTGAGTCCATTGATCTTGATGTTCCTATTGCCAAGAGGAAGGGTGTGAGATCTTGTACTCAACATCCTATCTCACAGTTTGTGTCCTACTCTCATTTGTCATCCTCATATAGAGCGTTTGTGTCCAATATTTCCTCTGTTAGCATTCCTAACCATTTTCAGGATGCTCTTGCTACCTCTGAGTGGAAACTAGCCATGATTGAGGAAATGAAAGCACTTAGGAAGAATGACACTTGGGAATTGACTGAGTTACCTATGGGCAAACGACCCGTGGGATGTAAATGGGTATATACTGTGAAACACAAAGCAGATGGGTCTATTGAGCATTACAAGGCAAGACTTCTGGCAAAAGGGTTTATTTAGACATATGGCATTGATTATCAAGAGACCTTCGCACCCGTGGCTAAGATGAATTCAGTCAGAGTACTTCTCTCTCTAGTAGCTAATCTAGATTGGCCGCTTTATCAGTTTGATGTCAAGAATGCCTTTCTCCATGGTGACCTCGAAGAAGAGGTATATATGGACATTCCTCCTGGTTTTGAGGATCATCAGACAAAAGGCAAAGTATGCAAGCTTCGGAAGTCATTATATGGTCTCAAACAGTTTCCAAGGGCTTGGTTTGAGAGATTCACTCAGGCTATGTTTAAATATGGCTTCAAACAGAGTCAGACAGATCACACCTTGTTTGTGAAACATTCCTCACGTGGTAAGACTACAACACTTATTATTTATGTAGATGACATAGTTCTTATAGGCAATGATAGTGGGGAAATACCTCTGTTGAAGAAATATTTAGCTAATGAGTTTGAAATCAAAGACTTGGGAAGCTTGAAGTATTTTCTGGGAATTGAAGTTGCTCGCTCTAAGGATGGGATATTTATCTCACAGAGAAAATATGTGCTTGACCTATTGAAGGAAACTAGGATGCTTGGCTACAAGGCACATGCCACTCCACTGGAACCCAATCAGAAATTGGGGGATGATGAAGGAGGAGAAGCTGTTGATAGGGGGAGCTATCAGTGATTAGTGGGTAAGCTCATTTACCTATCTCACTCCCGTCCTGATATTGCTGTTGCTGTCAGTGTGGTTAGTCAGTTTATGCATGCTCATCATATTCACTTTGAGGCTGTCATGAGAATCTTGAGGTACTTGAAATCTGCTCCTGGTAAGGGTCTTTATTTTTCAAAGTATGATCATCTTCGTGTGGAAGCCTATACAGATGCTGACTGGGCTGGATCAGTAACTGATAGGAGATCGACTTCAGGATATTGCACCTTTGTTGGAGGCAACTTAGTTACTTGGAGGAGTAAGAAACAGAATGTGGTTGCCAGGTCAAGTGCAGAAGCTGAGTTTAGAGCTATAGCACAAGGTGTGTGTGAACTTTTATGGATCAAGTTATTGTTGAGTGATCTAGGTATTGATCAGACGGACTCCATGCGGTTATACTGTGATAATAAGGCCGCCATCAACATCGCTCACAATCCAGTTCAGCATGACAGGACAAAACATGTTGAGATTAATCGCCACTTCATTAAGAAGAAACTCACTAGTGGTACCATTTGTACTCCTTTTGTCCAGTCTGGTGAACAACTTGCTGACATTCTCACTAAGGGGGTTGGGAACAAACCATTTCATGACATATTAGGCAAGCTGGGTATGAGAGATATCTTCGCACCAGCTTGAGGGGGAGTGTTAGCATATTACATTATTATTTGAGCTTTTTTTTTAGTTTGTAATTATTCTATGCCCTCAGGGCTCGACTTGTAATTGCCTCATCTTGTAAACCCTAATCTTCATTTATAAATAGGGGATGATATTCTATCAAACCCTAAGCTGGTTACTCAAGCTTCATAAACCCCTACTCTTCTTCTTTGTAACCTTCTGCCTCTTACTAATCTTGCCGCTAACTGAACCAATAGCCTTATCTCCACCAGCTAACTCCAGCAGCTGCGCCACTAAGTCATGAGGGTAGCAATAGTATATATTTTTGTAAAATTTTTTGAACATCCTACACATCACTTGTCACCTCCCAATTTTTTTTGCACACCTCGGTGCCAATTTGTCACTTTGGAAAAAAGAAAATTTGAACACCATGAGTTGTTGGTTTGAGCTCACTTCATTAAAATTTTGGACAACCTTTTTGTTTGAGCCAACTTCATTAAAATTTTGAACAACCATTTTATCTCTAGCCCACTCCATTTCAAAAAAAAAAAAAAAAAAGGTTTTGCTTTCTCTCTAACTTCCAAACCTGACTCTATCTTTTCTAATTTTTGAATGTTTACTAAGCTTAGTACATTGACCAAGAGTACATGCATCTCACTAGAAGATTAGAGGCTTGATATTGTCCACCTATGTGCTCCTTGTATTTGTTTGAGGTCTTTCTTATGTTTGTTGGGTTTGTTGGATATTTGTGGTTGTGTGGTGTCTAGGGCTGCAAATGAACCAAATTGTTCATGAACAAGCTCGGCTCGGCTCGGCTCGGCTCGGCTTGTTAAGGGCTCGGCTCGGCTCGTCTAGTAAACAAGTTGAGCTCAAGCTCAACTATTAGGCTCATTTTGTAAATCTCGAGCTCGCATAAGCTCGGCTCGTTTACCTTTATTTAAATTATATAATAAATATATTATTTATATATCAAATAATATATAAATATATATAAATAATAATATAAATACATTATTTATATATTAAATAATATAAATAATATTTTTTATTTAAATAATATAAATAATATTAAAAAAAAATTATTGAGCTAAGCCGAGCCGAGCTCGAGTTTTATTAATGTTAACGAGCCGAGCCGAGCTTGAGCCCAGTTTCTTATCGAGCCGAGCTCGAGCTCAATAAACTAGCTCGATAAGTAAACGAGCCGAGCTCGAGCTCGGCAAAGCTCGGCTCGGTTCGGTTCATTTGCAGCCCCTAGTGGTGTCATAGTTGAATGTTTAGTTTGATGTAATTCTCGTAATATTCATAAGGAAAGCTCTATTCATATATAAAATTTATACAAAAAAATCTCAAAAATGATGGGGCAATGTCATTTTTGTAAATATAACTCTCTTCGTAGGTGTTTTGTTTTAAAATGAAATATTCATAGTGAGCCACATCATTCTGTGCAAAAATTCTGTATAGATTTTCTGTTTGTACTATATTTGTAATTTATCATCTATTGATTGACCAAAAAAATGTCTACCTTGACAAAAAGTTTTTGAGTCGCCACTGGCTAACTCAATTGCCTTTGTGACAACATGTTTAATTTGATTATGACAAAGGAGTTCAAAGCTGGATCAATGACAAACTCGGGTTTTGAAGTTGGATTGTCATTGAATTAAGGCTTCGAAACTGTCGGTGACAAATAAGGCACTGTTTGATTTGAAAAAGCTTTGAGTCGTGTGCCGGGCCAGGTTGGGTTCCGAGATAGGGTTGTAACCAACTCTGATATGAGTGCAACTGTGATCTGATCAAGTGGTTTGGAAATTGGATTGCAATGAAAACTCTGGAATTGCGAAGGAGAACAATGCAATTGTGAAGAATGTGAATACTGTAAAAGTTCCTGACAACTTAGATTTTCAGCAATCTTGCTCTGATACCATGTTAACAATTATAGAAGAGTGCGAAAATTGTAGATTATTCTTTTAACATCACCAAACTTAAGTACATTGTTTTTGTAAAATAAATAGAAAGTAGAAAAGCAAAACTCTAATAATTCCTCAAGATTAAAATACCCCTATAGTAAAAATAAATAACCAAAAATACATTTCCCAGCCCCACTACTACTCATCAATTTTCTACACTAAGAAAATGATGAGACTGATTATTTATTGTTCTATTAAATTTGTTCTAATCTGTCAAACTTTACATTTGTAATATGAATTAGTCCTTGTTCTGCTTCTGCAGGGTTAGGTTGGAAATATTGGAAAAAACGTTGGGTTATACTCACACGCATTTCATTAGTGTTTTTCAAAAATGATCCTGTAAGTACAACTCCATTCTTTTTATTTTATTTTGAACTACATTAATGTGGAATGCCATTCCTTTATTGTTCTTTTATGTTACTTTTGCCATAGTTTTATGTTCGCATTGTTGAAGAAATGCCACTTGGCCCTAGTAGCAATCAGCATTGTTGCCACATCTATTCAATCATATCACCACCAACACAACCACTACTACCGCCACCGTCGCCGTCACCGTCGCCGTCACCGTCACCATCACCAACACCACTATTGCACCACCCCTGCCACCACCACCACCACCACCACACAACAACCATTGCTATTGCTACCACCACTACCACAAGGCCGCCCTTGTACCTCTACCATCAGGTTGCCACTGCTACCACTACATACCACAACTACTCTGTTACGACCACTTTTGTCATTATCACCATAACCACAACCAACCACCATCGCCGCCATCACTCCACTACCACCACCTTTGCCAACTCTATCGTACCTCACATAACCAATACCCTACTACAACCTCTATGCACCACTGCCGCCACCGTCATTGCCACCACTATCTTACCACCACACAACCATTGTCACTTTCTGCCAGCTCCCACACTCCACCACAGCACCACCACCCTACCACCACCACAGATATAATGAGTATAAGCGAATTATTTCTAAAATTAATAAAGTCCAAATTCCAGCTTCTTTACAGATCAAACAACTTGATTAATTCAACAATTATATTTCAGTAGATACCAAATGACTTTTTTGATTAAAAATTTAGCACGTAGTTTCCACTATTTAATTTTCAATATTCAGATTTCAAACTTCAGTTTTATCAAACAGTACCTAATTTTATGTTTCAATCTATGAATCCCCTGGGCACTCATCGCTGACCCTATGCATGCGTACAAGTCCAGATGATGTATTTTATGGGATAGACACTAATTATTCTTCTTTTCATGCAGAGCACACTTCCCCAGAGAGGCGGTGAAGTAAATCTAATTTTGGGTGGTATTGACTTGGACAATTCAGGAAGGTATAAATGATTTCTTCTACTCTTTGAAAAATACTAGTAAACATGGCTTATTTTGTTTTAAGGCCAACCTCATTGTTTTTATTTTCTTATTGCAGTGTTGTTGTTAGAGAAGATAAAAGGCTTTTAACTATATTGTTTCCTGATACATATGATGGACGGGGTGAACGGGCATTTACCCTCAAGGTGCTTCATTGACTTACTGCTCTCTCTCTCTCTCTCTCCCCCTCTCTCCTTCCTGAGTGCAAGGTGCAATTTGCTGTCTTACTTTTAAAACTTATTGTACCCAGGAGTCTTAAACTTTACGGCCTTCTCTTTTACTTTTCTTAATTCAGGCAGAGACATCCAAGGCCTTGTATGATTGGAAGACTGCTCTAGAGCATGCTCTTTCACAAGCTCCAAGTGCTACCTTTGTGATGGAATACAAAGGAATCATCCGTAACAATGTTAATGATACAATTGAAGGGTCTTTCCATCAATGTTTGTACATCATTATCTTTGCACTATAACTTTTTTTTGGTCATTTTCTTCAATTGGTTATGTGTAAGATCTATTTTATGTTCTTTTTGTTTTGGTCAGAATATATTGTTTATGTAGAGTACTGAAAATTTACTTCCATTCATACTAAATTTCTCTAGATTTTGAATATTTCAACCAGGGAGCAGGGACGGAGCCAATTAAGGCCCAGGAGGGCCCCTCCTCAACTTTTTGAAAATTACACTTAAGTCTAAGAATTTAAAAGTATCTTTTAATTTACCCCCTTTAAAATTATACATATCCTTCAAATTTGTTAAATTTTTAGCCCATTTCTTTTATACTTTTCAAGAAAACCCTACAATTTATCTATTTAAATTTGTATTGTATGCTCAAATAAATTATGTTGTTAATAAGATCATTTATCAAGTTAAAATTATGGAGATTTTGTTAAACAATGGATTGGTTGTTTGAATTATTAAGTTAAACTTTTTTCCCATTGTTCTTCCAACAAACTTGATACACCATTGACATAGATTGATTCTTTATTTGCTTCACAAGGAAATCTTAAAAAAATCTCTTTTATTATATGTATTTATTTGCAATTGATATTTTTATTATTGTACTCCTATTGGTTGATAGTTTTTTAGACTTAAAATGTTACATTAGTTTGTTGATTAATCAAAAAAAATAATAATAAAAAAATGTTACATTAGTTTGTTGTAGCAATGTGTATTCTGTTGTAATAGTTTCAAAATATTAATATTGATTTATTTATTATTTTACGAAACCAAAACAAACTAAATCAATCTGACCCAATATTTATCTTAATATTGCTCCCCCTTAGCAAAAATCGTGGCTCCACCACTGCCAGGGAGGGAGAAGCGTCCTGCTAAATCTATGGTAGTTGGACGCCCAATTTTGCTAGCTCTGGAAGACATAGATGGAGGCCCATCCTTCCTTGAGAAAGCTCTTCGATATCTGGAGAAGTATGGTAAGTTTAATTTCAATTGTGATTGGGATTCTTTGTTCTAGAATATCATTTTCACCTGCTGAATTCTGTGGATCCTGGAGCATTTTCTGCATCCTACTCTCTGACATTCTTTTCTTGTTAATTCTGATTTTATTTTTGTTTTTTCTGCTTTATTGATTTTTTTTTGGCCCCTGGGGCTCATTTGAATTGGTTAGTGGGTGTGCTCCCCACACACACCGACAATGGTTTGAAATCCCCCAACTAACTTGGTGTGTGGGGATGAGGATCATCGGGGGTTTATCTTGCAAGGGTGGGTCCTAAGGGCCTTGCCTTGGAGGGGTTCCTCACCAGCCCCCCCCAAAAAAAAAAAATAGTGAAGCAGTTGGGTTTTATCACCATTTATTAGTTTTTCAGTTTTATTAATTTTTTTTTTTTGACTTGTTAAATGTCTAGAACTGTGAAGCCTATAAGGAGTTTCCTTCATGGTATGAACCAATTTTGTAGTATTGAAGTTCAAGTGTATTGTGAATGCTTGTCTTTGTTAAATATATATCTTATCGCAATTCTGTGTTACATAGACTCTTCTATTTCCCCCACAATACCCGTGTCCACCGGATATGACATGGATAAGGGTGTGAGATATGTGTCCGACGCTCGCACCCAATTTAGACACTCAGATCCTTTAATTTGTAACAATACATGAAGAAAAAAGAAACTTGCATTTGTTAGTAAAACAATATTTTTAGGCTCCCACGTGAATTAGATATAGAAATTTCATATTTTTTTCTAAATCATATTTAATTTCTAATATATTTCTACATAATTTAAATCATCTCATCCGAGAATATTATATAATATGCAATATATATATGCATATGACGTGTCCCCGTATCCATATCCAATTTTGGATACATACCCCAAGATCCTAAGATTTAAATTTATGAAGGTCTGACGCTTGGATACACACCCGCACCCGACACTCATACCCGAGTCCATGTAACATAGTCGCAATTCTCTCAAAAGCCTTGCTATGAATGGGAAAAAGGGAATCCAGATAATAATATGAGAGATGAAAAAACAGATTCTAGAGGCAAAGTTTATCATTGTATTTACTCTCTTTAATACAATTTCATCTGATTATATCTTGATCTTTCCAACAGGAACTAATGTGGAAGGAATTTTGAGACAGTCTGCAGATGTCGAGGAGATAGATCGCAGAGTTCAAGAATATGAATTAGGTTTCTTTTGCTTTCCTCCAACCAATTACTATAGTTTGTCCTAAAAGTTCTTTTCAGCAAGGTCCAACCCACCCTCATTTCTCTCTTCTCAAGATGAGTAATAATTTTCTTAAGGACGCTTCTTTTTTGCTTGGACATAAGTAGTACAGAGCTCTAGTTCGGCTTATTTTCCCTGTATAGTTTTGCTGTTTTGCTTGTCTGATTTTTCTGAAATCTTGATCCTATATTTTGGGTGATGATTGATGAATCTGTATGACATTGGATTAAGAAGACATTATTGGGTATCAGTTTGGTTTCATTGGAACTTTTCTTTGTCTTTACGTCACTTGCAAGCTGAGTTGTTCTCTTATTTGTTTATAGGCAAGAATGAATTTGCTCCTGATGAGGATGCTCATGTTGTGGGTGACTGTGTTAAGGTACTTTTGGTACTTGCTGCAACTTTTGACTATCAAATTGTTTCATATCTTTAATGTTGTAGACTAGTATTCACTTGAGCTATTTCATCTGCAGCATGTTCTTCGGGAGCTACCTTCACCTCCGGTTCCTGCATCCTATTGCACTGCTTTATTTGAGGCATATAGTAAGTTCATTTGTTGATTATATCCACAAAAAAGATTTGGCTGAGTCATGGCATCACTATAGTTCTTAATAGATCCTAGTCCTCAATCACCTTCATCTGTAACAATTTGTTGGACATTCTTACAGTGGATCATCATTTAGTTATAATGGTTCTATGCTTTTTCTGTCTTTTTAGGGTATTCAAATTTTCTCAAGTAATTATTATTATTATAATTTTAGCATTTATCTTTGGTTTCCAAAATTTGTTCAAGCTGGTTTGAATATATCTTATACGTGCTTTTCTTTATGCATGCTTCCCCCAGAATCTCTCTCTCTGTCTCTCAAACCCTAATTTACTGTCTGGAAAAATCCTAGCAGTTCCACTGTCTATATCAGTGATCAGTGTACTCCAACTAATCTGTCTATTTCCCTCTTTCGTTTTGTGGCCCGATTAGGGTTTTGATTGGAGCCCTTCTGGGCTTGGATATTTGATTCTAAGGGTTTTGCTTAGTTTTTCTTGTGTTTTCTGTTATGGTATGTATGATCAATACCAAACCTCAGGACTTGAGCAAACAATCACACACACAACAAATCCAGAACGGAGAATTAGAAGAATAGAAAATTAAACTCACCAAAAGCAACACGAGATTTACATTGTTCACCCAAATCACGGGCTATGTCCACGGAGTCACTGTGGATTCACTAAGATCAATATGAAAGGAGTTACAAAAGTCTCTCACACCCAATCTCACAAACTCTCTCTTTACAATTATCTATCTCTCACTCTCACTCTCACTATTGTGTACCTCTCACTAAGAGCACAAAACTTATGAATAAAAAAATATAGAGCTACAAGAGTGTATTTATAGGGTTAGCCTCAATCCAAAAACATAAACTAATAAGGAAACCAAAACCTAAAATAACAAGGAAAAAAACCTTAACCAATAGGGAAATAGTTTAGAGTCCAAATTGAAACAAACACTAAGTGCTTGTTTGGGATCCCCTAAAAAAGCCAAAAAGCCAACAAGTTACTAAAAAAGCAAAAAAGTCTATACTATTTGGAAGAAGTGTGTGGGGGAAGTTAGAGGCCGAAATCGTAATTTTGCCCTTTGAATTATTCAGACTAACAGTGCACTCAGTGTACTTGAAATCTACATTTCCCAAGTGGTGTTCCACGTGGCACAATGCAAGCCACCAATTCCCGTTAAAATTTTTTTTTTTTGAAATGTAGTGTACTTGAATTAGTCCATACCACGTGGCCCGTTGAATTAGTCAGTTTACTTTGCATCTACAATATTTTAATACACATCTTTTTGTAAAAAGTCAAAAAGTTAACACAAACATACATATTTTTTTCCTCTATTTTTTTTACCAAAAAGTCAAAAAGTGCACTTATATAGTTCATTCCTAGCAACCCCTAATTTTCTTATTTACTTTTCCTTTTTTGATTAGGTTTAGTCTTGTTTTAGGTTCCACCAATAACATTTTCTTCATTGTTCTCTTCCTTTGGTGCTTTGTCTGCTGCGTTTTGGGATTCCTATTGCATTTCCTTTGTTGGGCCTCTTATTTGGTTGTGTAATCCTTTAAGTTCTAGGGTTTTGATTTTTAGTTGAGATGATTTTTGTTTCCCATGTTCTACGTCAGTGATAGTAAGATTTTAGTTGTCAAGAGTTATTCTTTGCTATGTTGTGTTTGGCTATGGCGCTATCTTCTATGGTCTTCTCGAGCTGAGGAGATGGATGGTTTTGCTATGACAGAGAAGAGGCGTGGTGGCTGTGTGAGTAGTAATGTTGGCTAAGGGATGAACAAAGATGGCTTTGTTTCAAGTCGAAATGGATGTTGAATAATTTCTGACCTTAAGAAGCTTTTGTTGGACCATGATGTGAGGTGAGTGTTGATTGGGGTGATTGATATATTAAAGGTGGTGGATATGGAGGAGTCTGTGAAAGGGAAGGAGGATGTAGTTTTTGAGGATATTGGTGAAGTAGGTCCTCATGATGGCTAGATTTCTAAAAAGAAGGCAATAGGGGATTGTGAGGGAAATGATATTCGTTCTATGGTGGTTAAAAGTGGTTCATAAAAGGTTGGTGGTGGAGGAGGTGAAAGGCAGTTGGTGGAGCATGGTATTCATGATAGGGGTGCGCGTGGCTTTGTGGAGCAGAGATCAAGGGGTGGTGGAGATGATGAGTCGGTGGATGTATCTGGGAGGAGGGTTTTGACTTTGAGGAATTGATGATGGGTAGTTGCTAGGTGGCATGATCTGGATATGGGTAGAAGAAATAATTTAACAGTGAGAAGGGGGTTGGTTAATTGTGGTCTAAAAGGCCGAATGGGTTTTGGCCCAGTAGATTAGTCATGGGAACAAGTTTCATGGGTTCAAAAATTATGTATGTGAATTAGAAGGGATGTTGGATGATTTGGGCCTATGAAGCACGAACACTTCAAAATAGGTGTCGTAGTAGTTTCAGACACAAGGACAGACCATGGACACGTACGGGTGTGTCCCATTTTTTATTTTATTTTTTTGGTATGGGACACAGTAGGACACATAATTGAATCCCTAGTTCGAAAAAAGAGAAGAGACCTACCTATTTTTGAAACCCGAATACCTATTTTTTGGTATCAGAAACCCTAATTTGAAGAAAGAGAAGAGACCTAATCGAAAATTAGAAGAAAAAAAGAGAGAAGAGAAAAGGGAACTTGTTCATCGAGCGAAGTCCTCAGTTGATCTCCATCGCAATCTCCATCGAGCTTTCATCTCAGTCGATCTCCATCACCTCTCTGACCTGGTAAGTCTCTCACCTCCTCTGGCCTTCTCTCGCCTCTTGTCTCTCTTATCTGTCGTCTGTCTCTTCTCTCGTCTCTTTCTGATCATCATCGCATCTTCTTCTCTCGTCTCTCTCTGTGTCTCTCATCTATCTGTCTTTATTTATTTATTTTTCTATTTATAATATATGGTTTTTATTTATTTATTCTGATTATACTCTCTCCCTCTTCTTTAATTTTTTTTTCTTCTGATTATACTCATATTTTTTGTATAATAAATATGTATTGTTTATTTTTATTTATTTATTTTCTTTATAAATTTATATATTGTATAATAAATTTTATTCTTTATGAATTTCTCTGGATAAAGTTAATTTATATTGCTTATAATTTATTTTTTCTTTATACTCTTCTCCTGTTGCTAAAATAAATTCCATCAGAGTACTGTTATTCCTTGCAGTAAATTCAGATTGGCCTCTACATCAACTTGACATTAAAAATGCATTTCTCAATGGTGATCTTGAAGAGGAGGTGTTCATGAGCCTACCGCCGGGATTTGAGCAGAGACTTGGAAGCGACAGAGTATGCAGATTGAACAAGTCATTATACGGACTCAAACAATCACCAAGAGCGTGGTTTGAACGCTTTGGGAAGGCAGTTATCAGTTGTGGCTTCTCGCAGAGTCAAGCAGATCACACAATATTTTATAAACATTCAAAAAACAGTAAAATTGCAATTTTGATTGTTTATGTTGATGACATCATTTTAACTGGTAATGATGAAGCAGAGTTAGCAGCCCTCAAAGAGAAACTCGCAAAAGAATTTCACATTAAGGATCTGGGAGCCCTCAAGTATTTCCTCGGAATGGAATTTGCAAGATCCAAGGAAGGTATATTCGTTAATCAGAGAAAATATGTTCTTGATCTCCTTGGAGAAACAGGTATGCTTGGTTGTAAGATGGTGGAGACTCCGATCGAGCCTAACTTGAAGTTACAAGCTGCTAAGGCTGAAGAAGTCAAAGAGAGGGAACAATATCAGCGACTTGTCGGGAAATTGATTTACTTGTCTCATACGCGGCCTGATATTGCCTTTGCAGTCAGTATGGTAAGTCAGTTCATGCACTCACCAGGGGCAGAGCACTTTGAGGCCGTTTATAAGATCTTAAGATATTTGAAAGGAACTCCAGGGAGAGGCTTACTGTTCAAGAAACATGGACATCTTCAAGTTGAAGTATACACAGATGCAGACTGGGCAGGAAGTGTTACAGACAGGAGATCAACATCCGGATACTGCTCCTTTGTAGGTGGGAACCTAGTTACATGGCGGAGTAAAAAACAGAATGTGGTAGCTAGAAGTAGTGCAGAAGCAGAGTTCAGAGCTGTTGCCCATGGAATTTGTGAAGTAATGTGGATTAAAAGAATTCTTGAAGAATTGAAGCTTTCTCACCCGACACCTATGAAGGTCTATTGTGACAACAAAGCAGCTATATCTATAGCTCATAATCCAGTTCTACATGATCGCACAAAACATATAGAAGTGGATAAACATTTCATCAAGGAGAAAATCAATGCTGGCATAATCTGTATGACCTACCTTCCAACAGGTGAACAATTAGCTGATGTGCTTACGAAATGACTACACAAGAAGCAATTTGATAAGCTGACTATCAAGCTGGCTATGGAAGATATCTTCAAACCAGCTTGAGGGGGAGTGCTGGAAATTTGTGTTAATGCATATAATTAGATAGTGGCATGTATAGAATATGATAGTGGTGTTGGTGGTAGATAGTGGCATGTATATAATATGATAGTGGTAGATAGTGGTAATATATAATATGTAAGTGGCATATAATGGGTTATAATGATGTTTGTAATATCTCCTATATAAGGAGTGTCATTTGGTCTTGTAAAATAAGAAGTTTTGAATATAACAGAAATATATTCCTTCTTCCTCATATTTTCGGAGTTCTTCTTCCTCATATTTTCTAAGTGTTTAAATGCCTTCTTTGTGACTTCTATTGTTGTTTGGTTGATCATGAATCCCTGTGTGTGTCCATTTTGTCTCGTAGCTCCAATTTGATCTGAGAAATGAATGAGAAATACACTTTATTTTTGTGTTTCATTGTTCTAAAATGAGTTATTTATTCATTTATTTTATCATGATTCATTTTAGATCCTCTTATGTGAATTATTGTATGTCATGTTGAACTTCTATTGCATGGTTGATGCGACAAAAATCAACTTTGTTGAAAAAAGGGCAAACTACATTGGTAGGCTCTACATTTTACCCCTTGTGATATTTTGGTCCCTACACTTTCCATTGGCTCAATTTTGACCCTTGATTTTAGACTTTATGTCATTTGGTTCAATTGATAATGCCGTTGGGATTTTTGAATGAAAATTATCATTGAGCTGGTTAAGGTTAACTCGTTGAGTTAATAAAGTTTACAATTTTGTTTGTAAAAATGTGACAAATGCCCACCCATATGCAGATTTTTTAATTATAAATTATTAAAAAAATACTAACTGTTGAATCAATTGGATCAAATTGAGACAAATTAAAAAATTCAGGGTCAAAACTGAGCCAATTGAAATTACAAGAACCAAATTAATACAAGGGCCAAAATATGGGGACTATTGATGTAATTTGCCCTTGAAAAAAAGAGAGGAGCTACACTGGAAAATCGCGTGATTGATGAACTTACTGATTTTCTTATCACAGAATGGTAAACCCACCGAGTTTGATAAGTAAGCTGGAAGAATGTTCGATATTTAGGTAAAATGAAAAGAATTTCTAGTAATCATTTTGAAACTTTCTATGAAATTCACTCGCTCTGTACATCATACTTTTCATAGAATATTTTCTTGTCTCTTGAAAGTGCAAAATGTTAGTGGTGCCAACTCTTATTCAGTCAAAATCAAACGATCTGACTGTTAAGAGCTCCAATATTCTCCCAAATACTTCAACGGTCTGATCTGAATAAGCAGGCCTATGTAATTCCCTTATTCTACAAGTTTATTTGCTGACAAGTTTTTCCTTCAAATATTCAGATTGATATTCCTCTCTGATTTACACATGCAAACATGCAGTTCTGGTCAAAACATAAAAGTAAGAGTTCAAAGCTATTATTTCTACTGAGTTGGTAGTTCATAAGTTAGTTGTCAATGCTAGATTTGGCCTGTTACGCTGCTCTGTTTATGTGACTGACAAGCATTGTTCATAAAGGAGAAATACAATAATTATAAGTACATAATAGTGCAATTTACTTACGGAAAGTATGATGATAAAAAATTTGGCATAGGAAAGAAGAAAGAAAATATATGGATGTAGTTGCATGCATGTGTACTATGAAGATTAGGAAAAAAAAATCTGTGGTAAGCAACATGTTAACATTTACCTTGCTATATGCACAGACAATCCCGCACCCCCCACCTCTATGGATCAAAATTTGTTTCAATATGTTATTTCGGTTAACTGAGGAACAAAAATATTTTTGAAACGTTCTGTAAACATAAAGGAAACAATAAAAAAAAATTGGAAATATTAACTGAAGCCTATATATATGTTTATACAAGCTCAATAATTCATGTTTGAGTTCAGCACAATTGAACAATTTTGAAGTAAATTCAACACCAACCAGGAATAGTTAAATTATGTCAACATATTAACCTTATCAAGCACTTCTAAATGTGCAAATGTGCATAAGGTTCCTTGCAAATAAAATTTACAAAATAATAATGATTATTATATTAATAATAAACAAAGGTCAAAGGGTTAGAGAATATGCGAATCGATTCCTGGATGCGTACCAATATCTGACACCCATACCCAAGTCCGTGTAACATAGCTCAATATGTGTGGTTGGTCTGGTGTGCTTAATATGGGCTTGCTGATGAATCTGGACAAAGATATAAACTGTGTAACTGGGGATGGCTGATTTTTGTAATTTCTTATGGATAATGCTTTAATATTCAAATTCAGTGGATACCATATTACTAATGGCACAGGAGAGATAATAATGTACTATATCATTGTTTCTTTTTTTGTTTTTAAAAAAACCGCTACTCCTCTGCCTGTTCTCCTCTTAATTTATGCAATTCATTTGAGTCATCATAAAACAGAGATTTTTTTGTCTCTGGCTTGTTTTCCGTCTCATTTTCTAGCTTCTATGTTCTATCTGGTTCGTTTATGAATTTTTGTTTTGTTTTGTTTTCTTTCTTTCTTTTTCTTGCCACCCATTGAGATTTACAATTACAAATGGAAAACCTGCAATCTGTTATTTCCTTAGCAATAAAGGTTATTTCTTTTTACGTTATCATGAGAGTATTCTCCACTTCTGAATTAAGAAAATCCTGCAATTGCTTATTGTTATCTACAATTTAATTTAAAGGTGTTATGCCACCTTTATGTTTCTGTAATAAGCCTTTGTTCACTTGTTTTTATTTGCTTGTGGAATTAGCTTATGTAATCTTGGTATATTGAGTATTCTATTAAGCTTAAATTTTTTGCAGTTGCTTTGTTTTACTTTTTTATTTGTGTTTAGCTAATTTGTTTTTTCTTCCTGTTGCAGGATGATAATCTACATAGCTGCTCTATTTCAGCTGATTCTCATAGCAGTGGGAGTGAAGATTCAACCAATGATGAAAATATGGATATCTACCATGATGCAGAAAATGAAGGGGATCCAGATACTGATGATGATCTTGATCGTGTGCTGAGTGGGAAATTGACTGAAAGCAGTGGTTATATCGGCAATGATCTTTATGACTATAAGGTTCTCTTTCTCTCTCTCTGGGATAAGTAATAGCAACATTTGTTATCTAGCTGTGGAAACTAAAATTTTATCGGTTTCCACTCAGTGAGGAACCTTAACAATGCAGACAAGTCATATGTTTAAGCAACATTTGTTATCTAGCAGCAGAAGTAAAATTTTATGGTGTTTCACTCGGTGAGGAAGCTCAACAGCACCCCAAAAAAGATATTGAGGGTTTGTTACTTGACCAAAAAAAAAAAAGAACTTTTGAGGCACCAAGAGGTTGATGTGAGGAGTGCTTTCATGGTGTTCTTATTGACCTGAAGTCCTCATTTTAAAATCTTTTTGATGCACCAAATGAATTTTGTTATGTTTCCAAGTTTTGTCATTTATTTCCTAATATGTTTGTGACCTTTCTTTTTCCTTTGTTGCTAACTGTTTACATTTCTTCACGAACTGGACGAGACTTCCATGGCAAAACTTGGTAGCATGGGTGAGAGCTCCTTTCAAATTTGAGCATTTGGTAGTGTGTCCTCAGATACTTTAACATTTTCACAATCTACACAGGTTTTCCATGAAAGAAAATGTTCTCTCTCTCTCTCTCTCTCTCTCTCTCTTGTTTTTTTTCTTTTTCTTCTTTATGCAATGATGTAAATAATATCATGATTCAATGTGTACTCTTGGACAAATACACTTGGTAAAAGATGGTAACTTCACATATTTGTACATGTTAATAACTAAAGAATGGATGGTTTAGGCATCTTTGATCAAAGCAATGTAATAATTTGTTTCTAATGTTCGTTTATTTCTTTAATTTTTTATATTGTTGTCTATTATTTACATATTTAACTAGGTCCCACATTGTTATTTTCTCATTATTGTGTGCATTTCTATTTATTCAGGCTTTTGGTGGTAATGATTTAGATGGCGGCCCACCTGGGAATAATCTCACATTAACTGCACAAACAAATCCACCTGTAGATTCTCAGTTATTAAGAGAATCAAACACTCAATTTAATGAGCAGCAAGGCCAACAGAAACCAAGTGAAAATGAGATGGACAGTATTAGTATTGTACCTTTTAATGAGTCTCATCGGTCAATGGGGGAGATAATGTCTTCAATGGATCAAGGGCTGCCTCAATCTGTGGTTGGGGCCGAATCATGTGTTGAGAAGTCAATGAGCAAACTTACAAGCTCCACTCTCAATGTTAAGCGATCAACATTTTTGGGAAGAAATACTGTGAGTCATTTTTGCATCTTATATCTTATATCGGCTGTAGTTTCACAACTTTTTTTTTATGTTACTGTCCTACCTTATTTATAACATCTTGAGCTCTTCAACAATTTAGTCGATTTCTCCTCGCGGTTAATAGTGCATTTCCTTTTATGGCTTTATGTTTGATCTTTTTGGTTCTAACCCTTATTCTTGATGCCATATTTTTGGTCCACTGCCACCTGGGGAAGCTTTCAACTGTTGCTCACATATTTTGATGTACCACTCTTTATAATGATGATTTGAACTTTTTTTTGTTCACGGTTTACATGATTCCTCACTTGGTTAATGGTGAAGCCTTTTGCATCCCCCAAGTAAGGTGTGCTTTGTGTGGCAGATTGTTAGTACAGTTCCCAAACATGTGTTTTAGAGATATGTACAAGAGGAACTAATGGGAACTAATGGGTGACAAAGAAATAATGAAGTGCTTGGTTGACAATGGAAGTGTAATATAAGGCACAATCTGATCAACATGCTTTGTTATCATGATACTACATAAATATAAGGATGAAATATTGGTCATGGAATAACTGTGGAGAGAGAAGAACACGAGGTTTTTGTGCCATTCTAGTATTGACTCTTATGTTTCCCTTTTACGCCATTCTCTTATCGCTCTAACTATTTTTTACTTAGTGAATTAATTTAAAAAATCATGAAGGGGTTGTTGCTCATATAATAATTTCTAAAAAACTAACCAAAGAGGCCTATACACTCTAAAGAAAATGAAAAAAGGCTTATGGATTCTTGCAAGTCCAAAGAATCTACAAAATCTACAAGATTATCAAAGATAGGCCTAACTTTCCTAGAAGTCTAGATATACAAAATGACCAAATAAAAACTCTTGAGCTTATACAAAGGCTCCTCTACTCTAAAAAGTTCTCTTGTTGCACTTCCTCAATAAAAGGCACATCAAACCCAACGGTGCTAAGAGCCAAGCCAAAAGAATGAAAGAATTGAATGGAGACTAACCTGTGTATGTATACTAATAGAGATTTACAAGATAGGAAATAACATAAAAAGGAAACAAAATCAAGGCCAAAACAATGGCCATAAAATAAGTCTTAATTGATTCTAACTAATTTTAATTCCAACACTCCCCCCTCAGGTTGGTGTGAAAACATTCAGCAAACCCAGCTTGACAATAGATGATTGAATAATGTTAGATCAGCAGACTTTGTGAACATATTAGCTAGTTGCTCAGAAGAAGAGACAAATGATGGACTCACAATACTAGTCCGAACCTTTTCTTGAATGAAATGTATGTCAACCTCAATGTGTTTCGTCCGCTCATGAAGTATTAAATCAGTCAATAACATAATAGCTGATTTGTTGTCACGAAACAAAGGAGAGGAAGCATCCTCAACAAATCCTAACTTTGCAAGAATGGAGTGAAGCCACAAAACTTCAAATGTATCCTGTGCCATTGCTCGATACTTAGCTTTAGCAGAAGACTTAGAAACAACAGCCTGTTTCTTACTTTTCCATGATATAAAGTGATCACCATAAAAAGTACAAAAACTAGACGTTGACCGTGTATCGGTTCTAGATCTTGCATAGTCTGCATCAGTGAAACAAGAGAGCCCTGATTGAGGATTAGCTGTGAAAAATAATCCTAAATTAGGAGAAGTCTTCAGATACCACAAAATATGATAAACTACATCAAAATGCTCTGTATGAGGTGCATGCATAAATTGACTTACAACACTAACCGCAAATGTCAAGTCGGGTCTAGTATTAGTCAAGTATATGAGATGACCAACTAGGCGTTGATACATGCCTTGATCCTTTAATAATTTGCCAAACTCATGTAAGCTTGAGGTTACAATTCATATGAGTAGAAGCTGGCTTACACCCTAGGTCTTGAAGAAGATCAAGAACATATTTCCTTTGGGACAACGAAATCCCTCGACGCGAGCGAGTAATTTCAATACCCAGAAAGTATTTAAGAGGACCTAGATCCTTACTATCAAATGTTTGACTCAAATCCCTCTTTACTTGAGTTATGCTAACTGAATCATCACTTGTAAGAATGATATCATCAACATAAACAAGCATTAACAAGCAAAATAATACACTAACCAGTGGGAGTTATGCGAATAAAGCAAGTATGATCTGAGTGGCACTGAACAAATCCCATGGATAAAATAACAGAACTAAAGCAGTTGAACCAGGCCTTGTTTAAGCCTATATAAGGACTTGCATAGTCGACGCACTTTCCCTGCATACTCCCTCTCAGTCCAAAAACCGGGTGGAGGATCCATATAAATAGTCTCAAGTCCCCATGCAGAAAGGCATTCTTGACATCCAGTTGATGCAGAGGTTAAGAATGTGAGACAGCAAGAGAGATAAGGACACGAATAGAGGTAAGCTTGGCGATCGGGGCAAAGGTAGCCCCAAAATCCTTGCCAAGAACCTGAGTGAAGCCCATGGCAACTAACCGTGCTTTGTAGTGGTCCACAGTACAATCAACAAGATACTTAATAGTAAACACCCATTTACTTACAACTAATAGTCTTTTCACCAGATGGAAAAGTGACAAGATGCCAGGTTTGATTCTGTTCCAAAACTGCCATCTCTGTTTGCATAGCAGACACCCACTTGAAGAGCTTCTAACACAAAACGAGGAATAGTGTCCAACTCAAGCTTGCCAAGGAAGGAACGATAGGCAAGGGAGACATTGTCATAAGAAAGATACTAGGAAATAGGATGATTAGTACTGCAAATATAACCAAGACGATCAGGGGGATGTCTATTACGAGAAGGGTTATGACGAAGAGCAGCAACCAAAGGAGAGGAATTACCTGACCCATGTATCAAAGAGGTTGTTGGCAGGGGACGAGGACGACGAGAATATACCTGCAATGGAGGAGAAGAAGGAGGAGCAGCATCAGCTTCAACCTCATGAGAGACAGCCTCAACCTTATGAAAAATGGGAAGAGGCCGAACATCAGATTCCACAAATGGGATAAGAATAAAAGAGGAATCCTGCGCAGAAGGGTGAGTACCAAAAAAGGGTGTTTTCTCATAGAATGTCGCATCACAAGAATGATAGTACCTACTAGTGCCAGGATCACAACACCGATACCCTTTGGACATAGTAGAGTACCCTACCAAGATACATTTAATAGCCTTATCATCTAACTTAGTGCGAGTAAGACTCTGGTTTTGAACAAAACAAGTACACCCAAAAACCCGAGGTAGGAGAGGAAAGAGAGTCCTAGTAGGGTCTAAGGCCTGGAGAGGGGCAAGACCATGCAAGACACGACTAGGAGTGCGATTAATAAGATAAACAGCAATAAGAACATTATGCCAGTAAGACTTAGGTACATTCATTCTCCTGAGAAGACAACGAACCACAGACATAATGTGACGGTTTTTTTGTTCAGCAATCTTATTTTGTTCAGGAGTATTAGGACAAGTAAGTTGTTGAAGTATACTAGCCTGATTAAGATGGGAACGAAAAGCATCAAAGATGTATTCCCCACCATTATCAGATCGGATATTTTGAACAATAGTGTGAAATTAGGTTTTAAGCATTTGAAGAAAGTGAACTAATATGGGAAAGACATTAGATTTACGCTTAATAAGATAAACCCAAGTACAACGAGTGTGGTCATCTATAAAGGTCACATAATATCTACGGCCCGACAAAGCAGTAATAGGTGAAGGGCCCCAAACATTAGAATGAATAAGATCAAACACAAAAGGAGCACGATGCATACGGGGAATATAAGTAGCACGGGTATGTTTAGCTAACTTATACAAATGACATTGAAACTTATGAGTCTTACAAGCTTTATCAAAATTTGGAAATAGTAAACATAAATACTAAAAATTCGCATGACTAAGACGAGCATGCCACAATGCTAAAGTCTTAAAAGAAAAAACATAGGAGTATAAATCCTTAGGTAACACAGAAGTGGAAAAGCTAGAAAGAAGTGGCTGATTTGGTTCCAAAGTAGTATAAACCGTCATGCTCATATCCCCTGTCGAAAATTCTCTTCGAACTCAGGTCCTATAACAAGCAAGAATCGGGTAAAAAAATGACAGCACAGTGAAAAGCCTTGGCAAGTTGACTCAGACAAAAGATAATATGCAAAATTAAGGACATGTTGGACAAAAGAAAGAGTAATATTAGGAGATAGAGTAACACCACCCCAATGACGAACAAAGGTAGTAGAACCATCAACAAGACAAATAGTTTGGGTGGTAGTAAGAACTGGAGAAGAGAGGTAGGAAAGCTCACTGGTCATGTGGTCATTAAACTCAGAATCTAGAACCCAAATAGGACGTGCAAAGCGAACATGGAAAGCAGTAGGAGTACCTGTAGCCAAAGTGGCAGTCGAGGATGATGTCCCTGAAGATATCATAGAACCAAGCTGAGCTTGAAGTTGACCAATCGGAGTCTAAAGGAGATGCAAATATGGAGTAGTGGAACTCAGGACAGTCTCCACAACAGCAGTAGTGCGGGAGGAGCTTGATGGATGAGCACATGAGAAACGCTGTCTCAACTCATGATGGAGTTTGAAACAGCGAGCCTTGACATGGCTTGGTACTCCACAATGATGACAAATTACCTTCCCACTAGAAGAACGAGACATAGTCTGTGCAGCAAGAGCCATCTGATCAGAGGAGACAAGAGGCTCAGGGACTAGAGTAGAAACAGGAGAAACCAACCGATGGCGGCGCTCATCACTATCAATAATAGCAAAGGCCTCATAAAGGGAAGGTAGAGGAGATGTGTTTAAAATCTGAATACGAAGAGACTCGAACTCAGAGTTTAAACCCATCAAGAACTGATATGTATGCTGCCGAGCAAGTCTCTTGGTCACAAGTGAAGCAGCCTCAGTTGGAAGATCAATCAAAGGCTCATATTAAGCTAACTTTTCCCAACGTGCCTGAAGATACCCAAAAAATTTAGCCATAGAAATACCTAAAGCAGACTAAGAAGCACGAGCAATATCCTAATAAAGCTCAAAGATGCGAACATCATTATGTGCATGAGCATACATCTGAGATAAGGCGCTCCATAAACTAGGAACTGTATCAGAGTATAAGAACATATGATAAATCCGGTCCTCCATGGAATTGAACATCCATCTCAAGATAGTGCAATTGTCAATATGCCATTGACCACGTGTAAAATCTCTAGCGTTTAGCTAAATAGTGGTAGATGAAAGCCAATGAGCTTTCCCCTTTCCCCCCAAATAGAGTTTAAAGGAACGACTCCAAGCAATGAAATCTTTTCCATTTAGCACCACACTTTTAATACGATGAACCGAAGTATAGTGTGAGAGAGAAAAATCTGGATTCACTGGAACGAGTTTAACAGGAACCACAAGTGAAACATCAGACTTAGTCATGGTGGTTAGAGGAACAGGTGATGTGTATAGTTTACATTCAGAACAATACACAAATCACAAAACAATTGCTATCAAACAACCTAATAGCCTATTAACAAAACTAACAAAGAAAAAGATGCTTACTGCATCCACACCAAGTCCCAAAACAGGGACAAAACCTACCGAACTGCCCTAGAAGCCAACTGGTGAGGAGAGGGATGGGTAAGGGCCGGAAGAGAGAGAGAGAAAGGGTATGGGAGCCTAGTGGCCGAAGGTCTTGGGCAAGGGTGGAAGTCAAATGGTTGAGATTGAAGCAGAGAGAAAAGGGTTAGGATTAGGGTTTGGCTTGGATACCAAGAAGAATGAAAGAATTGAATGGCTTAGTCTAGAAAGGAGACTAGCCTGTGTATATATACTAATAGAGATTTACAAGATAGGAAATAACGTAAAAAGGAAACAAAATCAAGGCCTAAACAATGGCCATAAAATAAGTCCTAATTGATTCTAATTAATTCTAATTCCAACAAAGCCTTTCTCTTGCACTTCCGACTCCATCTCTCCACCAATAAAAATGACTCTCACCTTATCTTCATGGAAGACCCAACCCAAACAATGCCAAGACCAACCCCCACACATTCTTAGCCATGTTACAATGAATAAGTGTAAAACTGATTCATCCTTACATACAAAGGCAACACCAATTTACGTAGATCTGACATAATATTATCATAAACTACTACTAGCCTAGTGATTTACATTTCGAACAATATTTATTGCCTCGACATTTTCCTTGCAAGCAAAGGTGTCAAATGTAATGAAATAAAATCCATGGACCAGAGTTTTGCCAGAACAATATAATAATAGAGACCCTAATTCTCCAATTATTGTGCTTTTACATAATTATTTTGAAGAGAAATAGACTATGTTCAATTGGATGTTTAATTGTTAATGAAAAATTCTCATATGCGAAAATGCCTTAATAGTTATAATAATTATGATCTAAACTATAGAAGCCTACCCCCTATTTAGAGCTTAAGGCATACAATGTTCTTGCCCCATTCCTTATATTGGAATGATCCATGGTCTGGGTAACTTTGATTCTGACGCCTCCTAATTACGATGCCAATCATAAGAATCTTTGCATGGATTGGATTCCACACAAAGAAAGTGACCATAGATGGAGCTCCAATAGTCCAAAACCCTTTTCGAGATAAATTCATCCTTTTATTCCTCAACTCAACATATCCCCATAAAAAAAAATTTCACATTCAACCTTCTACTCTTAGATACATCTCATCTTAAAGAGTCAAGCCCTTCTCATATTCCTTGTACCGTAAAACAAATTGAGTAGATTGATAAGCTAATCTAACACATAATCTTGCAGATCCTTCTTAGCTTGACATCTCAAAAAACATTACCATTCATCCCCTAAACATGATTTACGACTTAAGCTTATAAATAGGAAGATAAAGATGAAAGTTCTCTCCAAAACATCATCTACACATCACTTGTGCTGCCAAAATTTCACCTATCTCCTCACCCCACCTTGAAATTAGGAAATTTAAAAAATTCCTACCAAACTGGACAAATACCTTTCCACTTGCTTCTACCATGAGACATCAACACCTGTAATGAGTTCCAATTTTCCCATTAAGTACCATATTTTGCTGTTACCACCATTCTCCAAAACTTGTCCCTTTCACAAGCATATCTCTGTAGCCACTTGCCCAACAAATCTTTATTAAAATACCCAAACTCTTGATGTTGAAACCTCCTCTCTTCAGAGTGCATACTGATGTATTAGAATAAATAGGTTAAGTGTATGTTAAATTTCGTATTAGTTGTAGTCTATATATAGGTGATGTAATATTCCATTGTAGTTAGTTTTTGATTGAAAGAATCTACATTGTGATTGGAGTAGAGCTTGGTTTCTCTCTCTAGCCTTAGGGGTTTTACCCCTAATTGGGGCATTTGTCTTCTCTCTCTCAATTTGATCTTTGATTTGCATTTGGATTGCATTACATACCATCTTCCAATTAACATGATGATATTTACACGTTTTCCCTATGCCACTCCGTAGAAATTCCCACCGTAACATGTCAAGTCTCTTAGTCAGCAAAAAGGAATAGTTTGCAAAGACATAAAATAGGTTGAAAATCTTGACAAAAAGTACTCTTAACATTGAGTGATCTTGCCCCCTCTGGTCTGCTCCCAACCTGCCAACTTCTTCCAAAACAGCTCCACCACCCATACAGCATCACCTTAGACATGAAAGATGGTTACAAGTGATGTAGTAGAATAAAAATCGTAAGTGTCAAAATGAGTCTTATGCTTATGTGTCATTAGTTTTGTATGTTAAGTAATTGGGTTAAGTGTCCTATTAGTTGTGGTCTATCAATAGGTGATGAAATCTCCATTTATATCCCTGATCTCCAGAAAGCTGGGTTTGGGAGTTGAAGGACTTTGGCCTATTAGTTTGGTGGGGTCATTTACAAGTTGTTGGCAAAGACTTAAGTAGGAGACTTGAAAGATGTCTTTGAATCTCTGATTCTCGTAATGCTTTTGTGGATGGGAGACAAATCGTAGATGTGTTCAGCTCTATTTAGTGTCGAGATTCGAAGTTAAGAAGTGGACGACTAGGGCTCATTTGCAAGCTTGATATGAAGTAAGTTTACGATCATATGAATTGGGATTTTCCTTGGTACATTATGGAGAGGGTAGGTTTTGGGCAGAAATGGTGCACTTGGATCAATCATTGCATCTCTATGGTTCGCCCACTGGTTTCTTTTCGAGCTCTAAAGGCCTTGAGGGGGTCCTATCTCCCTATTGCTTTTTATCACGGTGATGGAGGCTTTGAGAATGGTGATATTGAGGGCAGTTGAAGGGAATCAAGTCAGGGTCTTTGAGGTTGGTATGGCAAAGTTTCTCTCTTTGCATCTGCATTTTTCTGATGACAGTGTGTTCTTATTTGTTTTGATGTTGTTTCTGGATTAAGGGCTAGTGTCAGCAAGAGCAAGTGTGATCCTGTCGAAGAGGTACCAAACATTCATGATCTTGCTATAAATTTGAATTTTTTTGTTGCTTTTCTTCCCATTTCTTATTTACAGCTTCCTCTTGGGTCTTTCTACAAGGCTACAAAAGTTTGGGATAATGTGATTGAGCGCTGTAAGAGAAGGTTTCAGGTTGGGGTGGAAAAAGGAAATATCTTTCTTAGGGGGAGCTCACCCTTATAAAAAGTACTTTTCTAGCCTCCTACTTATTTCCTGTCAGTCTTCAATATTCCAGCAACTGTGGCTAAAAGGTTGGAAAAACTTAAAATAAACTTTTTATAAGGTGGTTTGGGTGGTGAATTTCAGTATCATCTTGTGAAGTGCAATTTGTAAACCGTTGAAGGTAGGTGGTTTGGGCATTCATCAGTTTTTTACCTATAATCAATCTCTTTTTGAGAAATAGCTGAGATGCACCACAGAAGCTAGGAGTTTTAGAGGATGGTGGTGGAATTCAAGTACGGGTCCATTGTAGGAGACTGGTGTACTAGAAAGTTTCACAACTCGTATGGCATAGGCTTAATGGAAATCTTTCAGGAATGTATGGTACTACTTAGTTGGACCTGTATTTTGCTATCAGGGGATAGTCGTAGGGTAAAATTTTGGATTGATGTGTGGAGTGGTCAAACGCCTCCATACTGGTATGTTCCAAAACTTCACCATATTTTTACATGAACACTTCTAAGAAGGTAACATGTCGTGTCTGACACGACACTAGTACGTGACACTCGCCAGATACTTCGCAACACTTGGACACACAAGAAATACGTTACAAATTTGAATAAAATAACTGGGAACCTAATGCCAAAATAAAAACAACATAAATGTATATCTATTCTTTTCATTTAGACTTTAAAATTTATTATATTTGAGTTAAATATTCATATCCATGACATATATATAATTGTAGTTATCGAAAAAATCTCAAAATTACTATGTTCATTAACCAAGATGATAAATTCTAATGCTGGCAATTCAAAATATCAGAATCCATGACACAACTGGATTACATTATGATTTTGACCTTAGATTTAGTTTATTTGGTGATGGTAATTGAATTGGAAAGAAGATGTACATAGATGCAGTCATAGTGAATACTATAATGTATTAAAATACTATGTCAAAGAAAGAAGGAAATGTAGGAGTGCATGTCCAATATGGGTCACTTCACTCGTCTAGTAGAATTAATTATCGAATACCTTTATTCTGTTTTTCTGGTTTTGCACCTTGAAATAGAAAGTGTTAGAAAACTGACATCGTTTTATTTACTTATTTACAGGCTAGAAAGACACCCTCAATGGAATCAATTGATTCTTCTGGAGAGGAAGAGTAAGATGTTCATAAGTTACTGTTTTCTGTTGCTCTGCGGACCAGATATACTTCTTGGTGGCTCATTTATAAAACACTTGCTAGTTATCTGAGATGTAATTTTTAGTATGCTGGTGTATCTACTGTGAAATTGATGCTCATATGTCCTGCTTTTTTGAAATTCCCCTGTTTCTGTGGAACAATTTGTTGTTGCCTTTTCAATTCAGGTAGAGACGGTTGAGAAATTCCCTTTTGGGACAAATAACACTTTTGCAGATCTCAATTTAATGAACTATTTTGATGTGTATATGGATTTTAATATTGATATGATGCATCAGTTCCTTTTTTTCAGGTTACTGCCTGTTTGATGGTTAAGACAAATTAAAAGTGGAACCAACCAATGGTTTCTAGTCTGGATGCTGTCATTTTTGTCAGGAGTTAGCATATTGTTGTGTCATAAAAGTCAATGAAAATATATTTCAACATCATTTTACTTAATCTCCCTTCTGCTGATCTCCTTTTTTGTGTGGGATTACCATACTGTTGTGAGTTTTTTGTACCGTTAGGAGTCGGGAGTGAGTAACCCTTCTCTAGTGGCATTTCCATAGTGTTCTCTTTTCAATAAATTTTTTTGATACATGAGGCATATAGAGGCTTTTTTGTTTTTTTGCTTTTCTCTTCTATATGAGTGGCATTCCCACAGTGTTGCCTTTTCAATAAAATTTTATTATTTTTCCAAAAAAAAAAAATTGTTCTTGGCTGTTGAACTGGGTGCAGAAGCAGATGCCAGTTAAGGTTATGCAAGACTAAGGAAAGTAGTATAGGACACAGTTGATACCATCTGAAGAGAGTAGAATAATCACTCATCTATGTATAATCTTAGTTTTTCCAATGGCCTTCCAAGCACCAAAACTTATTTTTCCAAATCTTAGATTCTTGGGTAAATTAGTGACACCACCTCCCCCAATATAAGTTCATATTAATTCAAGTCCTTTGGAAAGAAGAGTCTTCAAAGGTGAGGTGCCACAGTTTTTAACATTTTGAGGACAAGGTCCATTTTTCACACGTTTATGTTTTTTTATGTCACCCATTTCGACCAACTTATCTATAGCAGTGTGCTCTCTCTTTCTCTAACCATGGCTGCCACATTAGAAGTTTAGCACCACACCTCCCTCTGCTATGCTATGCTTCAAACTTCAAGATGGCATGTGATATCAGATCCCTTAACCAGCAACCCTGCTAGTGCCTGTTACTTCACTGACATGAGCTACAAATCTTGTCACTTCTCATTTTTCATACCCTTTTTTCAGACAAGTGCATCTTCTTTGGTGAACTAGGCAAGTTTCCTCTCAAAATCATGATGTTCACCTTATGGGTTCCAATGGATCCTCAAGGGCAGGAGCTAGCGGAGCAGTTGATTCAGATTCTGCTGCTGATTTTTGCGGTGGTGGCTTTTGCAACGAACTATGCCTTGGGGTCATTCTAGACAATGTTGCTAATACATGCCTCTAGGGCAGCTATCACTACTTTGATCACTATTCCCTATTGGCCTTTGTAAAATCAGCACTCTCTCAAGTGGATGGATCCAAGTGTGGCTAAAAAGCACCAAAGCCGTAGATAGTTAATTCTAGTTCAAAGAAGTTGAAAACTAAGAAGTAGGTCATTTCACTGATTGATCAACCTATTGTTGTCTTTGATAAAGTTGGGTGTATTTGATATATAAAGTAGGTCAATTTTGTTTTTTTTTTAGCCTCTCAAAATAGAGAAAAACAAAGAAATTTCTTTGTTTGGAGGAAATTTTAATCATTCAATTGACATTTTACTAAGAGTGTTGCTATTAGCACCCCGTCAATTATTTTGGACCCCTCATTTCTGTGAACCCCCACTTATAAATTCTAAAACCCTTAAAATTTCTTCTCCCCCTAAATAATATCAAAATTATCTTTGTGAAAACATTCGATCCATTCAATTGAATGCACACCCCCCACACCCCAAAAAGCCTCTCTCCCAAAAACCCTAACAAAATCCACGAAAGTGATTATTATTTCATCTCTACATACTTGTTCATGACCTACGAAAATAAATGTAGGGTTTTTTGTTGTTGATTCAACATTCCCCTTCTGTGGGCTTTGCGATCTCCACGAGTTTGGATTTGTTATCTCTCAAGTGAGTTTCTTTGAATTTTCTGACAGTTTCAATTCTTGTTCCTTATCTTACCTGGGTTTTGTGATTTTAAAGTTTGAAAAAGGTTCATTAACAATGTTCAGTTATTTGTTCCCGAACAAATAAGAAATGTTCAGTTATCTGTTCTTGAACTAATGAACAATGTTCGGACCTGTATTCCCAAATTTTGGTCATATGTTCGGGAGTTCAGTTCTGAAAAAATGACAAACAGTTTTTGTTATTTTTGCCCTTTTTTTTCAAGAAACTTACCCTTACAAGGCCAATCTCGTCTGAGCTAAGAATACCATCAAAGTTATGAAGCTTTTATTGTTGTACTCTTCTCGTCACATGAAGTTGTGGTTGCCGGAAAAACATCCACTCATTGTCATTGCCGGAGAAGTGTAGGTAATCAAATGGTTGCCACCATTACCGCTAGAATATTACTGCGAAAGAGTGTTCAAGGTTTTGAGGGTGAGTCGGTTTTGAAGGTGAGATTTGGGGAAGATCGATGGGTGGTGATGGAGGTGGGTGCTCTCATAAATCCTAACTCATGATGTAGTGGGTGTGTAGGTTTAATTGTAAGATAGGGTGTTCCAAAATTATTGATATCCTTTTTTGTAATTTCATTTGAGGTTATTATTGTAATAAAAAAAAAGGCTAAAAAATAGGGGGTCTAAAATAATTGATGGGGTCCTAATAGCATCACTCTTTACTAACTTTGAAATTTTAGCCCTAAATAAGAAATTAGGTGCCTGATTTTTGCTATGACCCTTATTATTTTTAATATTTAGTCATTAAAAAAATTGCTTTTTGAAAACAATGAAATTTCAGTCTTTATAAAATTAAAAAAAAGGGCGATCTATATCGAAAGTTATTGAATTTTAAAGATTCAAAAAGTGAAAGGCGCTACTTGTGAATCAACTATGTCGGAAATTAGTTTCCCAAATATTAGAGGACTGGAATTAGGAAACCTTTTTTTGGTGTCATTATACTAGTTTAAATGAGGGAGCTCTGATCAAGACTCCCTATAATCTTTCCATGATATATGATCCACCACTTTCATAGTTCAATGTGTGAAGAAAGAATTTGCTGACTAAATTATTTTAATGTTAAACACAAGTTAATTGTCATGGCTTTGCTCTAGTATGATACCTTTTGTGTGTGTGCATATATAGATATAGAAACCTATCTGTTGACAAATAGATTTGATGACTTGTTTGCAGACTGGCTATCCAAAGGCTTGAAATTACAAAGAATGACTTGCAACACAGGATTGCAAAGGGGGTAATACTTTACTGTCATTGTAACAGCATTTTGCACTGATCTATAGAACAGTAGCATTCTCACTAACGAAATTTGGCTGCCATCTGTGTTAGGCTAGAGGAAATGCTATTTTACAGGCTAGCTTGGAGAGAAGGAAAGAAGCTTTGCATGAGCGTCGCTTGGCACTTGAACAAGATGTATACTCTTTTTTCCCCATTAGATATGGAAAATATTTGTGGTTGTTTTGCCATTACTTGGTTTCTTTTGATACTATTTTCTATCTCTGTTTTTTTACTCAATATGTTCAGCATTGGGCATGAACTTCAGGTTTGTCCCTTCAGTTAAATATGTTCATTTGCATGCCATTTTATGCCTTGGTTTTGTTTCACACTTCTTCTAATAGTGAATTTTCTGATGTAATTGAAAATAATCCATAATAGGGAAGATGTTGAGTAACTGTTGTATAGCCAAAAACTCAGAACTGTGTTTTCTAAGAATGCCTTAGAACACCCCCTCCCCAAAAAATCTAAGATGGAATGGGCTGCTTATTTATAGACACAAGTTGAATAAATTTTCATCTCTTCACTGCTTGATTCATGCCATTGAAGAGCGCTCTCTCTCTCTCTCTGGTGCGCGTGCGCACACGCACACACATCAGTATCTCTTTATAGAATCACAAAGTAAAATGGCAATGATTTTCCCTGTCAACACTTTGCAGAATAACAGATTACAAGAAGTTATTGATGCATGGAAAGACCTTTATTTTGTGTGTGTGTGTGTGTGTGTGTGAGAGAGAGAGAGAGAGAGAGAGAGATATGTGAAATTCGTCAATTAACTGCCTATTATGAGATAAGTAAAAATTTGGGTCTTACGAAACTGCATAGCACATTAGAGCCAATTTTAAAGGGGAAGTGAGACGTTGCTTGATTGATAGACTAGGAGGAAGAAATAGCATCTGAGTTTCATTTGCTGTTTGAAGAGAAGGCCAAGGTGCATATTTTTTTGATATGAGAGAGAAAGTTCTAACTGTTAAAGATCCTAATTTTTTGCTGACAAACTGGTGTGGAGAGAGCTGGGCATGACAATTATATGGTTCTGTCAGCTGGCTAGGGGTTTGGACTTTGGAGTGTTGATAGTTTTGTCCAGAATGATTATATTGTTAACAAATGTTAACTGAGGCTTGACTGTTGGTTTTGCTTTTATTAGACAGTTAACGCTACCTTTCAGAATTTATTGGTACAATGGGTTTCGGGTTTTCTGGATTGAAAAATTACATTTATCCCTTAAATATGAGCCACTGCAAGATTTATGTGCTTCATATTCTTGTTTTTATTAGTTTCTATTGATTCATTTTAGTTGAAGCCTTACTAAACCAGTCTCTCCCATTCCAAAACTTGATTGACAGTCAGCTTTTTCAACCACTAGTCACAGAAGAAACAAAATTAGTAACTACTAAATTGGTAGATCCAGTTGCTCTCCAACTGCTGCATCTAGGAAAATTGTTGACAAGTATTCAATGTCTCACACAAAAAGCCCTTGAAAATTGGCCTTCAATGGTTATCCAACTTTTCAACAAGAATAAAATGTCCCTCTTTGGGACATAAAGCGATAAAAAAAATATTTGATGTCCTTTTGCCGTAAACCCATTCAGCCTGGTGTGAACAAGTGTTAAGCTCAAATATGCTATGAAAGAGCTCTTGCATTATGCACAAGAGAGATCACACAGCTCCGGGATTAATGTAACGTTTTTTATGCTGGAGGGTTAAGCAACTAGTTAGTTCAGTCAGGACTGTGAAGCAAAAGGCACCATCACCTACAGCCCTTTCCTCTGCGGGAACTTCCCTGAACCCCATTGATGTATTAGAATAGATAGGTGTATATTAAATGGCCTATTAGTTGTAGTCTATACATAGGTGATGTAATATTCCATTGTACTTAGTTTTGGATTAAAAACACAATTGTGATTGTAGTAGAGCTTGGTTTTTCTCTCTAGCCCACAGAGGTTTGACCTTGATTTGCATTTGGATTGCATTATTTGGTATTAGAGCTTAGCATGATCCTAATTTCTTCCTAATCTGCACTCTCTCATGATCGAATCATGAATTTGTGAAAACCTTAACTGGAAAGTCAGTGCTGTTTGGCACTAGATTCGTTGAAGCAACCTAAAGTGGATCGTTTTGTATCTATTCGAGTATAGCGAGATCAGATTCAACTTTGCAACTCAATTTCGACCCAGATTCGACTCTTGATTCAACTTCGCGATGAGATTTCAATTTGCGATCCTACGTTCTTCGGTTCAAATCTAGTTCGAATCCTCAGATCTGGTTTGAGAAACTTCAAATCTGTTAGAATTCTTTAGATCTGTGTCCGAAAAAGCTTGGTTGAGGTCGATTTGTGTTCAAGTCTGTTGGATCTAATTCGAAACTCTTAGAATTCTTCATATCTATGTTCGAAAAGGCTTGGTTGAGGTCAATTTGACTTCAAATTTCATGGATCTGGATTGAAACTCAGATGTCTTCGGATCTGTGTTCAAGTCCCTCAGATCTGGTTCGAGAAACTTCAAATCTGTTGGATCTGATTCGAAACTCTTAGAATTTTTTCAGATCTGTGTTTAAGTCCCTCAAATCTGTTTCGATTCTTTCAGCTCAGGTTTGCTTCAAAGTAGATATGTGTTTGAACCCTTTCTCTATGTTTGGATTCTTCAGATCTGTGTTAAAATATTTGATTGAAGTCTTCTCCAGCTTGAATCCTCTAAAATCGAGTTTGGTAGTTGTCGAATGCCTCTGATTGTGTTCTATCTGGTTCGAAATCCAGCATATTTGCCGAATGGCTCTGATTGTGTTCGATCTAGTAGAGTGAAACGTTGGATCCACTCTCTTGGAAGGGATAATCACAATCAAAATTGTTAAAATCCACCTACTTCACCCACTTAAACCTACTCCACTAAACCTAACCCACTACACCACTACCACCTCACCTACTCCACTAAACCTAACCCACTACACCACTACCACCTCCACTTCACCTACTCCTTACCTACTACACACTCACCCTCTTCTATATATAGGAATCATGAATCATTGTAATAGATATCAACATTATATCAATCAATAATACATCATTCATTCTCTATACAATTCTCTTTATACATTGATTTTTACATGGTATCAGAGCAAAGTTAAGCACTTAGTATTTTTCGCTTTACCGGCGGGCGGCAACCTCGCCTTAGCCGCCCGCCGGACCTCAACCTAGTCCGCTAAAATTTTCTACACATACCTTCATCCATCTTCACCACCACCACAAATGCCCCCAACATCACAGTTCTCCTCTCCTCTTGTTTCTCTTTGGTTTTGGAGGCTGTAGAACCACCTTGATTGCAACATCAAAGACAGCCTTCACATTCTGCTGGGTCTTGGAGCTGCACTCTACATATGCCACGGCTCCTATTTGCTTCTTTAGTTCTTCACCCTGTGCTGTAGAAATTGTACATGCACCGGGATAATCAATCTGGAACTGCTTGTCTTCTCTCAAATCAAGTTTAGTCCCCACTTCTCTTAATTATTTTAATCTGAGTTGTGGGTGGTTTCGTAGTAAACCGTGGGCTGGTTTTGAGGTTTGGTTGAGTGTACCATTCAAGTCTTTGTAGAGCTGGCTACTGCAAGAGGGGTTGTTTGGTACTTGTGCAGTTTTTTTTTTGGGTTCGGCACATGCTAGTAGCATGGAGGGGAACTCAAAATTTGGGTTAAGTTTTGATATGATGGACAGCGTGGTTCAAAGTTTATGCACATGGGCTGGTTTGTTTTATATATATATATATATATGAGTTTCTTATATTTATATATTATGTATGCATTTTCAAACACATGGGCCCACAGTTGCTAGTGCCTCCAAGAGGTTATTTATTGTTTTGGTTTTAAACTTGAACCGATTAGCACGTGGGGTAGATTAATATGGTGGCTGGTTTTCTAAATTGGTGGACTGAATTTCAGTTTTGTCTCTAAAAAAAAAAAAAAAAAAAAAAAAAAAGGACTGCCATACACACACAGCTGTATGATTCTTTTCTTTATTCTCCACCCACATAACCCAACACTCTCTCTCCTCACTTTGCATCCACCGCCCAAACTTTTTTTTTTTATTATAAAGCTTATTGGTGCACTCCTTGTTCCCCACTTTCGTTATTATATATATATATATATATATATCTCTTTTTATTATATTATATTAAAAAAAAAAAATCATCATCTCTCCTCCGTTTGATTTCCAACTCCATTATTTTTATTTATTTTCTCCAAACCACTTTCCTTATTTTTCCCATCTTTCTTTTTTGCTTTCAAATATATTTTTATTATTTCTTTCTTTATTTTTCTTTCACATTATTTTTCATCTTTTTCCAATTCCATTCATACCCATATAGCTTTGCACACCAAACCATCTTTTATTCATCTCAACGATCAGCCCCGATCGCAATTTTACATCATATATAAAAAAAAAAAAAAAAACAAAAAAAAAAAAAAAAAAAAAAACAACAAAAACCCACACCCACAGTGGGATTTTTCTCTACTCTGCCGCCGGTCTTTTCTTCTTGCCTCCGTCCTGGGCGGCCCTTGCCGGTGTTGCCTCCGTGTTTCCCACTCCACTGGGCATGATCACTACTCCTTGCTCCTCCACTGCAGCATATGGCGGACCTCCAAAACGGAACATCACGGTGGCCTTCCGCTTCAGCTCCTTGTTTTCTGCCTTTAGCACACTTATCTCTGCTCGCGCATCCTTATACATGCGTTGGAGCAGAGCCAGCTGGGAGTTTAACTGTTGCACCTCATTTGTCCTGCTCTGCAGCCGGTGCGACAAGTTTGTGACCGCAGTCATGGTTTCCACACATGACTTCAGAGTATACTGATTGGCCTCAATATCAGTTTGCACCGCCATTTTTTGCTCCACCGACCGCATCGGAAAGTTCAACGGAGCAAACACAGAGGTGTTTGGTTGAGGTTCACTGGCCACTGCTCCAGTTCTCTCTCTTGTTGACTCATTGAGGTCGGGAAAGAGAGTGAGCAGCCCACGGGAAGACGAAGCCATTTATGAAGGAATTGTTTGACTATTTTGCTCTCATAGTTGAATAATATCAATTACACCAACACCCCCAAGGTTTCTAACCAAAGCTTTAAAAGGTGTTATTGAAGCTCACCTCAAGGTGAGGCAAGTCAAAATATATCGATCGTTTGATTTTTAAGCAACACTCCCCAAAGGCAAGGGGAGAACAGTCTTAGGTGCACCTTATATGCCGTTGTGCATAAGCATATGAGGAGTATGCATATGAAGGGCTTGTCTTAGACTTGTTAATCTTAGGCTAATAAATAGTTTAAACATATAAAAGAATAACCACTTTTGTAATGGTATTCCATGAGAAAATTCAAGTGAATGACCTAACAAGAAACACAAAGTTGAGGCGCAAGTGAGGAGCTCAATAATTGAAGTTAAGAATGTCAATTTCACCTTCGATGAAGGCAAACTTTCCTCTCTGCGGTGAAATTTTCGACAATTCGAGGAGAAAAGTATTTATACTTTTATATTTAAATTGTAATATTTTATACTATTTTATTTTTTATTTTTTAAAAATTTATTTACTAAATATAAAAATTCAAAATGCTTACCTCTCGACTTTTGGCATTACTCATTAGCCTTTAAAAACTTTGTTCCTAACACATACATAGACTCCCCTTATTTATCAAAAACCTCAAGGGTGCGATGCAATTTACGCTAAATGAATATGGTTATTTATATTAAACTTTTAATATCTATCAAATATGTTTTTGCCTCTGATCAAGTAAAATAAGGAGAGACCTAACACTTCATAAAAAAAATTGCATCTCAAATTTTAGTCAAATAATCAATAAATGTTTATGGATTTTCTAATTAAAAGGTGTGACTGATTGTTTGCCAAAACAATATACAACTTAAAGAATATATGCTTCACTTTTTTTTTTCTTCTTACAAAATCCATAATACCCGGTAGTTGTATTGGTCATTAATTTCTATCATGTCTCCTAAATTTATTTATTTATTTTTGTTGTGGTTAAGTAGAATTTGTTCATATATTATTAGTATTACCATATTTGCTTTTAATTTTTATAAGGATATGAATCAAAATGCATATGAAATGTAAATAAGCGTTACTTTTTATATGACCCTCGTAAAATCAAATTGTGTTTAAAATGCTGCATTTCATTATTAAGGGCAAAATTATATTTTCATTTTCATCTATCACATTTTTGCCAAAATAGTGATCTTATATATGTAATAAAGGCATTTTTGGTATTCTAGAATATCAATTTGCTGACATCACCATCTTTCATTTGATTTATTAATGTTCCATTACCATATGGGGTGTTCTCACATATTGTTAGCAAAAGTAAGGGGTGTTAGTGGTGTTTTTCATTTTATTTTAAAGGGGGGTGTCAATGTCCCATATCTGTTAGAAATGATGGTAGGTTTTAATGTAATATATGTTAGAATGCGTTAGGATATTTCTTATTTTTATTCTCATTCAGTCTCTTTATTTGGTGTAATGGGCCTTTATTTAGGCCTTAACTTATGTTTATGATTTAATATAAAAGGGTATGATAAACCACTCATACCCTAATTTTTTCTCTTCTAAAAAATAACATGGTATCAGAGCAGAACTAGAAGAAGGAAAAAAAAAGAAAAAAAAAAACGTAGTTGTACCACCCCAGGCGAAGCCACAGCACCACCACCTTAGCCCGAAAGCCCCAGGTGAAGGCACCTTGGGTTCCGACAGCCCCAATCGAAGGCACCTAGTGTTCCGATAGCCCCAGTCGGAGTCACAACTCCAGTCGAAGACATAGGCGCAACCCCTAGGGCTTCACCAGCACCCTAGGGCTCGTCGACGCCTTCCTGCTCCACCCCTGGTCTGTCGTGGCTTGGAGCCCTGTGGTCTGTCTTCGTTGACATCTCTCTCTTGGTCTCTACTTGTAACTCTTTCGTCTTCATCTCTCTCTGTGTCTTCGTGGTATGTAAGTCTCACTCTGTCTCTCTATATGTAACTCCTCTTCTTATTCTCTCTCAGACGGTCTTCTAAATTAAAAAAACAAAAACAAAAAAAAGAAAAAAGAAAAAAAAATAATGTTCTCTTAATTTTATTTTTAAATTCATTAATATATTCTCCCATCTTTCGGGTTTGTGATTCACTCTGGGTGTGTTTGTGAGGGTTCCGTCGCGACGTCTTTATGGCCGAATTGACTGGTGAGTCTACTACTTCGCAGCCTACTACACAGGGCGCGAGTCCTGTTTTGACTACTTCGATGACCGATTCTCTCCACCCTGGCCAGAAAATCACCACCTCTCTCTTTAATGGTCAGAACTATCTAGCGTGGTCGCAGAGTTTGACTATATTTTTGAAGAGCAAAGGGAAGATGGGATATGTTGATGGGCGTGTTCAGGCTCCCAGTGTCACCGATACAGGTTATGATCAGTGGGAGATTACCAATTCTTTTATCATGGGTTGGTTGATACACTCTATGGTTCCGGAGATCGGTGAGGGATACTTGTCTATGGACAGAGCACAGGATATTTGGGAGGCTGTGGCCACTACGTATTCGCGCAAAGGTAATTTCTCACAGACTTTTGAGTTACGACGCTCTATTGACCGGTCCGTTCAGGGTGGGATGACTATTCTCCAGTATTTTACTTTCCTTAGCAATGGGTGGAAGCGACTTGATCATCTTCAGGACTATAAGCCTGTTTGTCCCACAGATTCTGCTAGTTACCGGAAATTTGTTGAACAAGTGCGAGTCTTCAAGTTTTTGGAAGGATTGAATGTGGAGTTTGATCCTATTCGGAGTCGTATGCTTGGTATGGATGCGCTTCCTTCTCTTCAAGAAGCGTTTGCTTATGTGCAGAATGAGGAGAGTCGTTATTCTGCTATGCTTCCGGCTGCCTCTTCTGATCGATCTGCCCTAGTTTCTGCCCCCTCTCGAGATGGGGATCATGGTTCTTGTCCTCCTTCTGAGAAGGATACTCTTTTCTGTGATTTTTGTCGTCACTCTCGCCACACCCGTGAGACTTGTTGGAAGTTGCATGGGCAACCATCTGGAGGCCGTGGAGACCGTTTTGGTTCTCGAGGGGGTCGCTCCGGACAGTCTTGAGGCCGTGGGCCCAATGCTCGAGCCCATCATTCTGATGCAGTTGAGCCATAGTCCACAGCTCTAGTTGATTCATCTGCTGATACCTTGGGGTTTTCTACTTTTGAGTTGGAGGTTGCTCTTCGCCACTTGCTAGACCGTCGGGCCTCTAGTTCATCCTCAGGTAATATCGCCCAGTCAGGTAACTTAGCTTCTTCTACAAGTGCTTTCCTCTCTCATCAAACGTTACCTTGGAGTATCGATTCTGGTGCTTCCGACCACATGTCTTATTCTTCTGATTTGTTCTCCGCATATACCCCTTCTTCAGGGCAGGATAAAGTTCGAATTGCTAATGGTACCATTTCTTCTGTGTATGGGAAAGGTTTAATTCATGCCACTGCTTCTCTTCCTTTTTCTTTTGTCCTCCATGTTCCTAATTTTAGTTTTAATCTTTTGTCTTTGAGTCGTATTACTTGGGACTTAAATTGTAGTGTGATCTTTTTCCCTGATCATTGTCTGTTTCAGGACCTTATCACGAGGAAGATGATTGGCAGTGGTAGACACGAGAATGGTCTCTATATCTTGGATCAAGCAGACAAGCTGGCTCACTCATCCATTCAGTTTCCATCTACCAAAGAAGACATCTGGCTGTGGCACCGCCGTCTTGGGCATCCATCTTTTTTGTTACTTAAGCATCTTTTTCCCTCTGTTTTTTTGAAAAATAATGTTTCTGAGTTTCATTGTGAGTCGTGTCAACTTGGCAAACAACATAGAGCTTCTTTTGCCCCTTCTATTAATAAAAGTTTAGTTCATTTTTCTTTGATTCATTATGATGTATAGGATCCCTCTCGTTTTGTGTCTTTAAAGGGTCAAAGATGGTTTGTTATCTTTATTGATGATTGTTCTAGGACCACTTGGGTGTATCTTATGAAGGACAAATGTGAGGTGTTTTCCGTGTTTCAAAATTTTCATAATATGCTTTGCACTCAATTTGGGGCCGTTGTCAAAATTCTGCGTTCTGATAATGGGGGGGAATACATTGATTCTGGCCTTGCTAGCTATTTTGCCACTCATGGTATTATTCATCAAACTTCTTGTACCAATACCCCTCAACAGAATGGTGTTGCCGAGAGTAAAAACCGGCATCGTCTTGATATTGCGCGTTGTTTATCCTTTGAAATGCGCGTTCCTCGATCCTATTGGGGGAAAGCGGTTCTCACTGCTGCCTTCCTCATCAATTGGCTTCCTATCCAGGTTCTTCATAAACAAACTCCTCTTCAGGTTTTGTTCGGCTTCCAAGCTTCTGCTGCCTTCTCCATTCCTCCCAAAACCTTTGGGTGTGTGTGCTTTGTTCATAACCATTCTCCTACCCATAGTAAGTTGGATCCTCGGTCTCTTTGGTGTGTCTTCCTGGGTTTCTCCACCACTCAAAAGGGCTACAAATGTTATCATCCCCCCTCTCGCAAATGGTTTGTCTCTATGGATGTGTCTTTCTTTGAATCTCAATCCTACTTTCTCTCCTCCCCGGTGTCCCCGTCATCTCTTCAGGGGGCGCCTTGGTGTGAAGAGACTCCTGTATCACAACCATCACCATCAGTTATTGTAACTCCTGAGACTATTATTACTGAGAATGCTGCTCTCCATCTGAGAATGTTGACTTTCCATCTGCAGTGAAAGACGGCAAAGTGTATGTCAGGGACAAGGGTAGACAAAAAGTTACAAGAGACCAATTCGGATTCTCCACTGCTATCTTCTTCTTTTGATGAGTGTCCAGAATCCTCTCCTTCTGGTGAACCTCCAGGTAACTCAATTTTTTCTGATCTAGATGTTCCCATTGCTAAAAGGAAGGGGATTAGGTCGTGTACTCAACATCCTATTTCTCATTTTGTCTCCTACACTAATCTGGCTTTTTCCTATAAAGCTTTTCTATCTAAGGTTTCTTTTGTGAGTCTTCCTTTCAATTTTCAGGATGCTCTTTCTACTCCTAAGCGGAAGCATGCCATGATGGAGGAGATGAGAGCGCTTGCTAAAAATGGCACTTGGGAATTGGCTGCGTTACCTAAGGGCAAACGACCTGTTGGATGTAAGTGGGTGTACACTGTAAAGCACAAAGCCGATGGTTCAATTGAACGTTACAAGGCTAGGTTGGTGGCCAAGGGTTTTACTCAGACTTATGGAGTAGACTACCAAGAGACATTTGCACCGGTTGCTAAGATGAATTCTGTCAGAGTCCTTCTCTCCCTTGCCTCTAATCTCGACTGGCCTCTCCATCAATTTGATGTGAAAAATGCTTTCCTCCATGGAGATCTGGCAGAAGAAGTGTACATGGACATTCCCCCAGGCTTTGAGGATGTTAAAACCACAGGAAAGGTGTGCCGGTTACGCAAGTCACTTTATGGCCTTAAGCAGTCTCCTAGGGCTTGGTTTGAGAGGTTTACTCAGGCTATGCTGAGATATGGTTTCAAACAGAGTCAAGCTGATCATACTTTGTTTGTGAAACACTCCTAACGTGGTAAAACGACAGCCCTCATTGTCTATGTGGATAATATTGTACTCACAGGGGATGATGTTGAGGAGGTTCCTCAGTTAAAGGAGTATTTGGCTAATGAGTTTGAAATCAAAGACTTAGGCAACTTGAAGTACTTTCTAGGCATTGAGGTTGGTCGGTCCAAAGATGGTATCTTCATATGTCAACAAAAGTATGTGCTTGATTTGCTAAAAGAAATAGGAATGCTTGGAAGTAAAATGTGTGATACACCACTAGAGCCCGGACTAAAGCTTAGTGAGGATCAAGGAGGCGAGCCTGTAGACAGGGGGAGATACCAGAGACTAGTGGGTAAGTTTATTTACTTATCCCATTCGCGGCCTAATATTGCTATTGCAGCAAGTATGGTTAGTCAGTTTGTGCATGCTCCACGTGCAACTCATTTAGAGGCGGTTATGCGGATTCTGAGGTACTTGAAATCTTCTCCGGGAAAGGATCTTTATTTCTTAAAGCATGGTCATCTCAGTGTGGAGGCATATACAGATGCTGATTGGGCTGGCTTAGTAACTAATAGAAGATCCACCTCTGGCTATTGTACCTTCGTTGGAGGAAATCTAGTTACTTGGAGAAGCAAGAAACAAAATGTTGTTGCGCGGTCTAGTGCAGAGACCGAATTCAGAACTATGGCTCAAGGTGTGTGTGAGCTTTTATGGATTAGATTATTATTGCGGGATTTGGGGATTCATCAGACATATTCTATGAGGCTCTATTGTGACAATAAGGCCGCCATTAATATCGCTGACAATCCGGTTCAGCGTGATCGGACCAAGCATGTGGAGATTGATCGGCATTTTATCAAGGAAAAGCTTACTAGTGGCACTATATGTACGCCTTTCGTGCGGTCCGGGGATCAATTGGCTGATGTTCTTATCAAAGGATTAGGGATTAAACCATTCCGTGACATTCTCGACTAGCTGGGCATGAGAGATATCTTCGCACCAGCTTGAGGGGGAGTGTTAGAATGTGTTAGGATATTTCTTATTTTTATTCTCATCCAGTCTCTTTATTTGGTGTAATGGGCCTTTATTTAGGCTTTAACTTATGTTTATGATTTAATATAAACAGGTATGATAAACCACTCATACCCTAATTTTTCCTCTTCTAAAAAATAACAATATACCCAATTTTTTATGGGAAATTCTATTTGCACGCCTACAATACTCTTAGTACACACCATCATCCTTCTTTTTATTACAATTTTGTCCCACAATCAAATTATCTTTTGGGACAAATTTCTAAACCGTAATCTCTCCTTACACACCACCATCACCACAAGCCTTCGCTACCTCTGGTTGCCGTCCCAAACCACCACCACCACCACCTTCACCTTCCTATACCATTAAAACCCGACATTGGCCACCGCCATGACCAATAGTCCCCACCACCATCACCAACAGAAAGAGAGAGAGAGAGAGCAACCAGGAAACCAGATCTACGATTTGAAGAAGAAGAAGAGAAGAGAGGGATGGCTATGGCGTTACGATGGTTGCAGTGGTTAGGATGAGATGGGGGAGATGATGTGGAGGGTGCCGAAGTGTGAAGGGGCAATGCGATCATGATCATAACGAAGGGCAACGTGATTCCGACAGTAACAAGCAACGAGGGTAGGGGAAGAGGGCTGGAGAAGGTTGCCGAAGGGGGAGGAGGGCTGGGGTTGATGGCAATGACAACAATGGTAGGTAGTGATGTTGGGATTAGGGCGACAACTGTGGAGGTGGTGGCAATGGATATAGTGGTTAATGGAGGCAGCAAGAGGGAGGGAGGTTAGAGGGGCCGGCGACTAGAGGGTTGGGGAGGGGTGCCGGCCGGTAGTGGTAGTGGTTATGGTTATGGTTATGGTTATGGTTTATTGAAGAAAGGGGTAATTTGTTATTATTTAAAAAATAATGGTGTGTATTAAGACAAAATCAAACTTTCCAATTTAGGTGTGGTGTGAACTAAGTAAATAGGCAGTAGATGGTGTGAATTGAGAGATTTTGTGCTGTCTAAATAGAATTACCCATTTTTTATTGTCTGAATAAAATTGATTTCATTGTCCAAATATTTGACCATAAATAAGACCATGATTCTATCTATTTCACTCTATGGATTTGTGTATGTGTGTACATGAATTCTATCATGTAGAATTTATCTATGGTTTAATGTATTTGGCACATGTCAAAAGCTAAGAATTTGTTCCTATTACACTTGTCCCCTTTCCATGTGAAGAATAATTAGAGAGGGGGGCAGTTGAATATTTTGTTAGCATTTCTGTATTCACTTCTGAAGGTTGGTATGATAGGTTTCAAGACTGCAAGAACAGTTGCAAGCCGAGAGAGATCTGTGTGCTGCTTTGGAAGTTGGGTTGAGCATGTCTTCTGGACAGTTCTCAACCTCTCGTGGTATGGATTCCAAGGTCTGTATTGTTAAAAGCAAACTACTCATCAAAGAAAAAGAAAAAAAAGCGTATTAATTTTTCTTTTGTTTTCTTCCACTTTTTGTGTGTGTTCATTCACTGCTCTGCACTATACATTCTTATGAGTTTACTCTATTGTGAAGACAATGGCTGAGCTTGAGGAGATTGCTCTTGCTGAAGCAGATGTGGCCAGGTTGAAGCAGAAAGTTGCAGAACTCCACCATCAACTAAATCAGCAATGTCAGCATCAGTACAGCTCCCTGTCTGATGCATGTGACAACTTTCAACATGTCCAAAATCATAATTCTCAACTGTGAGCTACAAAACTCCAATTATTTCATGTTTTCAATTTTTAAGCTTCCATATCTATGATTTATAGGCTGTGTAGTTGTGTGTTATTTGAGGATTTACGGACTTCAATTTTTCTGTCTTTTTATACAACAATCTTATTTCCAACCCTTGAAAAGGCAATGCAACTGTTTTGTAGCTGGGTTCTCCTATGGTGTGCACCCTTTAGGGGTGCACACCATATGCACCCCTACCACGAAATGTGTAACTTTACCACAAAATTTCATAGCTGACCACAAAATGCATAATCTCGTCACAAATTGACATTACAAAAAATGTCGTAACCAAGCCACAAACTTTTGTAACATTAACTACAAAATTTTGGACATTTTATTACGCCAATTTGTAGCGAGGTTATGTATTTTGTGATTGATGTTACAAAATTTTGTGATAAAGCCACATTTTGTGGTAGGGTGCATATGGTATGCACCTCTAGAGGGTTGCACACCATAGCATTTTCCTTTGTAGCTGGTCCATTAAGGAACTTGTTTCCATCATTGAGGATTGATTGCTTTCTTAACTTACATTATTTGGTGCTTGTAGAAATGTAAAAAAAATAGTGAAATATCTTAAATGAAAGAGCAATTAAGAGACATATATATGGTATAAGGTTTACATGGACGTTATTTGGTGCCAGTAGAAATGTAAAAATGATAGTGAGATGTCTGAAATGGAAGAGCAATTAAGAGGCATATTATATATAACGTTTATGTGGTTTGGCCGTGATGACCTAAATCCATGGGAGAAAGTCAGTAACACTATTTTTACTCACTCAAATAAATTTATAGATACAATCAAATATATAGAACTATGGAGGTAGAGATAAGGTTGTTTAAATATGGAGATAGAGATAAGGTTGTTCAAATATTTCTTGTAGAACTATGGAGATAGAGATGAGGTTGTTTCAATATTTCTTATAGAACTATGGAGATAGAGATAATGTTGTTTAAATATGGAGATAGAGATAAGGTTGTTTAAATATTTCTTATTTCTTATAGTACTAAGGAGATAGAGATGAGGTTGTTTAAATATTTCTTATAGAACTGTGGAGATACAGTGGTGCTACATGTACCAATTAGTATTCTAACATATGCTATAACATTACCATTTCAAAACTATAGAGATAGAGAAAAGGTTGTTTAAATATATCTTATCTTCTATAAATACGATTGTATCACCAATTGGTATATAATTAGTTTACTAATGGATGATGTGGCATAATTTTAGAGGCAATGTCATAGCATATGTTAGTACACTAATTGGTATACCAATTGGTGCATGTAGCACCACTGATAAGTTTATGAATTAAGCTACACGCACCAATTGGTATACCAATTAATGTATTAATGGATGATGTAGCATAATTTTAGAGGCTTCGAGTTTTTATAATTTAGATAATTGGTGGGGCCCATAGTTTAAAGTGGCAATGTCATAGCATATGTTGGTATGGTGCATGTAGCACCACTGTAAATTTATTTGAGTGAGTAAAAATAGTGCAATTGACTTTGGCCAAACCACATAAACCTTATATATGCCTCTTAATTGCTCTTTCATTTCAGATATTTCACTATCATTTTTACATTTCTCCAAGCACCAAATAATGTCCATGTACACCTTATACCGTATATAGGTCTCTTAATTGCTCTTTCATTTAAGATATTTCACTATTATTTTTACATTTCTACAGGCACCAAATAATGTAAGTTAAGAAAGCAATCAATCCTCAAGATGAGTATGGATCATAGAGAAGTGCTTATCTTGGTTAAAGTTGAACATATATAAACATGGGTGTGGATGCAATTGTCTGTATCTAAGGCAAATTAGATGTTATTGTTCTTATGCTATTTAAATTTTTTAATGCCTGCAGGAAAAAATTTCAGCAAGATTTTGATGCGACCCTTGCTTTTGTTAACCATGAAAGGAAACAAAGAACTGAGGTACTTGCTTTAGATTGTTCTGTTGTTTGTCTATCTTTGTTGATTGACATGTTTGAATCATAGTTATCGCTTACATTAGTTATGTCTAACTAATAAAAAGCTGTCCTCGTCTAAGATTCTTTTTCTACAACAGTTAGAGTTGAACTTGTAATTCTATTATCTCAAATGCCATTCTTGAATGACATTGCTATAAAAGCTTTGTCTTCAACCTGAACTCTTTTTAGATTTGGTTAATTGCAAGATGCAGCCCTCTATTTTAGATGAGAATTTTTGCATGAAACACCAGGCCAAATTGATATCATGTAGAACTTTGCCACTTCTTATCCCCATCCACTTTTGTGAAGTGCACATTTTGTAAAGCCCATGGATGACATGTCCATCGCATCCATGTTGTGAACGGTGAATGTTGAACTGATCAATGAAGCACGAACACACGCCTAAGGGAAACGTAGTGGTGTCGCTGGACACATTCTAACATGTCCTGGACATGTGTTCCTTATTGGGACAGCTCTCAGTTACAGAAGGGACAGAGTTATTTGAAAACATGAAGATGAAGCGGTACAACTAAGTAGAACAAAAAAGAAAACTTAAGGTGATGTTTTTTTGCTTGATTGTTGTTGGGCTATTCTTGTTGCTGTATTGGTTGCTTCTTTCTGCTCTATTGAAATCTCTGGTTGCTCTTCCATCTTCCTTTGGTATTATGGCTGAACCAAGACGTGCTTCTCAATCCTTTGTAATCAAGGATGACGAAATACCCAAGTCAATTACGACTAAGAAATTGAATGGTTTAAATTATCTGGTTTGGGCTCATGCGGTTAGGATTTTCTTACGTGGCAAGAAGTAACGGTTTTTTACTGAACTTCCACCTACTGAGGATGATAAAGGCTATGATGATTGGCTAAGTGAGGATTCTTGTGTTATTGGTTGGATTTGGCATAGTCTAGAACAACATGTTGCTACTACCGTGGAATTTTGTGATACCTCTAAGGAAATTTGAGACTCCCTAGCTGAATCTTTTTTGAATCAGAGTAATGTCTCTCGGATCTATGAGTTATATGAGCAGATTTTTGCTATGTGCCAATCTGGCCGGTCACTTCCTGAGTATTATAGTAGTCTCAAGACCTTGTGGGATCAGTTATTGCAGCATCGACCCTTCATTACTGATATGAATAAGTAGAAGCAACATTAGGAGGAATTTATGATGGCTTCCTTACTTTCCGGCTTAGATCCTGACTTGAGGGGGTTCAAGCATCAGATTCTTGCCAGTGAGACTTTACCATCTGCTGCTAATGCCTATTCTCGGCTATTACGTTCTTTTTTGGGCCAGTCCCAACCCCCATCTAGGTCCTTTACATTGGCTTCTTTTGCTTTGGTCTCTAGTAGTAGTGATCGAGGGGCTACTCACGGGGGTTTTTATGGCTCTTCTGGTTCACAAGGTTCTTATTCTGGTCCCCGTGGTTGTAGGTTTAGAGAAGAGAAAGAGTTAGGGAATGAGTTAGACTTCATTCCCTTTTATATTGACAATACTGAGTAATTACAGGAGTGCCATAAGGCATAATATAAGGAAACACCATCGCACAATCACGCATTTCCTATTCTAACTTAATTCCTATTCTAATACTCCCCCTCAAGCTGGTGCGAAGATATCTCTCATGCCCAGCTTGTTGAGAATGCTATGAAATGGTTTGCTCCCTAGCTCCTTGGGTGAGAAAATCGGCTAGTTGATCTCCAGTCTTCACAAATGGAATACATATGATACCACTAGTGAGTTTTTCCTTGATGAAGTGCCTATCAATCTCCACATGCTTAGTTCTACCATATTGAACTGGATTATGAGCTATGTTGTTGCAGCCTTGTTGTCACAGTATAGTTGCATGGAGTCATTCTGATGGATTCCCAGTCTCCCAACAATAGATTAATCCACAATAACTCACATACTCCCTAAGCCATAGCCTTGAATTCTGCCTCAGCACTAGATCTAGCAACCACATTTTGTTTCTTACTTCGCCATGTGACTAGGTTGCCACTAACAAATGTGCAATATTTGGAGGTTGATCGTCCGCCAGTGACGGATCCAGCCTAATCTGCATCAGTAAATGCCTCCACACTGAGATGACCATGTTCTGAGAAATTGGGGCCTTTTTCCAGGAGAAGATTTTAAGTATCTTAGGATTCTCATAACTCCCTCTAAGTGAGAAGTTCTCGGAGCATGCATAAACTAACTCACCATACTCACGGCAATGGCAATGTCTGGATGTGAGTGGGATAAGTATATGAGATTTTCCACTAGTCTCTGGTATCTCCCCCTGTCCACTGGATCTCTCTTTTGATCCTCACTCAGTTTCTGGCCCGGTTCTAGACGTGTATCACATGGTCTACCTCCAAGCATTCCAGTTTTCTTTAGCAAGTCAAGTACATACTTCCTCTAATATATGAAGATGCTATCCTTGAACCGAGCTACTTCAATACCCAAAAAATACTTCAAATAGCCTAAGTCTTTGATTTCAAACTCCTTGGCTAAGTATTCTTTCAAATGAGGAATCTCCTCAACATCATCTTCTGTCAAAACAATATCATCAACATTGGCAATAAGAGCTGTGGTCTTACCATGTGAGGAGCATTTCACAAACAAGGTGTGATCAGCTTGACTTTGCTTGAACTCATATTTCAGCATAGCTTGAGCAAACCTTTCAAACCAAGCCCTCAGAGACTGCTTTAGCCCATAAAGTGACTTTCGGAGCTTGCATACTTTACCATTGGACTTAGCAGCCGCAAAACTAGGAGGAATATCCATATAGACCTCTTCTGCTAGATCTCCATGAAAGAATGCATTCTTCACGTCAAACTGATGAAGTAGCCAATCCAAATTTGCAGCAAGAGAGAGTAAGGTTCTGTTTGGTACAGCTCTGGAACGTTAGTTCCAGGGCTTATTTTGCACATGATGTTTGTTTACGCGTTTCAAAAATTAATTCCACTCACTTTTGAAAACTCTGTCCAAGGCAAGAAAATTTGGGCTAACCGGTCGTCTCACCGGATGTCCTACAGGTCGTTTGGCCGGTTGACCGAAACAGTGATTTTTTTATTTTTATTTTTATTTTTTGCAATTAACACATGTTAGTTTTTATATATTCAATAAAAAATATTTTTCGAATTTTTTAAATTTTTTTATGAGATTTGAATAGAATTTTGAGTTGTGTGTTTGGTTATGAGTTGTAAGCTTTTATATCAAGTATCACATGTTACATCAAAAATTTCCCACTCAATTCAAAATTCTTTTCAAAACTCATTCACCAAACAATTTTCTACACTCAAATCATAATTTCAAAACTCACAAACTCAAAATACAACTCCTATTCTCAAATCATATTTAGAAAACTCTACCAAACACTACCTAAGATTCTCACAGAATTCATCTTAGCAACCGGTGCGAATGTCTCCTGGTAATCCACCCCATAAGTTTGAGTGAAGCCCTTAGCAACTAGTCTTGCTTTGTACCGTTCTATAGAACCATCTGCTTTGTGTTTTACCGTGTACACCCACTTACATCCAATTGGATTTTTGCCTCTAGGTAACTCCACTAACTCCCAAGTGCCACTCTTGCTGAGAGCTCTCATCTCTTCCATCATGGCATGCTTGCATTCAGGAATAGAGAGAGTATCCTGAAAATTGATAGGTAGACTCTTAGAAAATACTTTAGACAGAAAAGTTTTATATAACGACGATAGATTAGAATAAGAGACATGATTAGTAATAAGATGCTGAGTACATGACCGAACCCCCTTCCTATTAGCAATGGGAACATCTAATCTGAAAAATCAAGAATAGAAGCACTAGAATTAGAATTACGTAGACTCTCAGGAGAGAAGGTTGACTTTGGATACTCATCCGAAGAAGAAGTTGGCAGTAGAGGAAGGAAAGTAGTCTTTTGCATCCAGGTGACTTGTTGTCTGTCATTGTCCCTAATATAAACTTTGCTTGTTTCCTTTTCCTCAACAATTGCTGTCTTATCATCCTCTATCTGTTTAACCACGGGCGGAAGTGGAATAGGAATCTCTTCACATCAAGGCTCCCCCTGAAGAGATGACTGTGATACCGGGGAGGTCAGAAAGTAAGGCTGAGACTCAAAGAAAGTGACATCTATGGAGACAAACCATTTGTGAGTGGGAGGATGATAACACTTATAACCCTTTTTGGTGACAGAATAACCCAGTAAAACACACTGAAGGGACCGAGGATCTAATTTACCATGAGTGGGTGAATGATTATGGACAAAGCAAACACAACCAAAAGTCTTAGGAGAAATAGAAAACCCGGAAGAGGTAGACACGAACAAAACTTGAAGAGGTGTTTGTTTTTGAAGGACTCGGGTAGGAAGATGATTAATCAAATAAGCGGTAGTGAGAACCGCTTCTCCCCAATAGGATCGAGGAACCCGCATCTCAAAGGATAGACAACGAGTGACATTAAGGAGATGGCAATTTTTGCGTTCTACAACACCATTTTGTTGTGGGGTATTAGTACATGAAGTCTGGTGAAGAATGCCATGAGTGGCGAAGTAAGCGACAAAACCAGAGTCAATATATTCCCCCCATTATCAAAACGGAGAATTTTGACAGCTACCCTAAACTGAGTACAAACCATTTTATGGAAGTTTTGAAACACAAAAAATACCTCACTTTTATCTTTCATCAAATAGATCCAAGTGGCCCTAGAACAATCATCTATGGAGGTAACAACCATTTTTGACCAGTTAAAGACACAAAACGGGTTGGACCCCATACATCAGAATGAATCAAAGAAAATGGAACGAAACTTTTATTAATAGGAGCAAAAAAGGCTCTATGTTGTTTTCCAAGTTGACAAGACTCACATTGAAAATCTGACACATTATTTTTCTCAAAAACAGAAGGAAATAAATGCTTAAGTAATAAAAAAGAGAAATGTCCTAAGCGACAGTGCTACAGCGAAATGTCTTCCTTAGTGGATGGTAACTGAAGAGATGAATGAGCCAGCTTGTCTGTTTGATCTAGGATGTAGAGCCCATGTTCTTCTCTACCACTACCAATCCTCTTTCCCGTGATAAGGTCTTGAAAAAGACAATGATCAGGAAAAAAACGTCACGCTACAATTTAAGTCACGAGTAATACAACTCAAAGATAAAAGATTAACACTAAAATTGGGAACATGGAGGACAGAAGACAAATGAAGGGAAAATGTGGTATGAATTAAACCTTTTCCTAACACAGATGAAATGGTACCATTAGCAATACGCACTTTTTCCCGACCTGAGGAGGGGTTATACTCTGAAAATAAATTAGAGGAGCCAGACATATGGTTGAAAGCACCAGAATCAATAATCCATGGTACAAACGTATGAGATAGCAATGCACATGCAAGTTACCTGAATTGGCAAAGGAAGAGAGGGTGCACTTGGAGTGGACGGGGAGGCTCGACGGTTTAGCAAGTGGTGAAGAGTAATCTCAAAATCCGAGGCAGATAACCCCGAAACATCAGCAAACGGGGACACAACGGGAGATGAAGGTGGTGGCTCAACCATATCGGAAAGATGCACCCGTGCATTAGTCCCTCGACCTCTCACTTGACCAGACCGACCCCCTTGAGTACCGGGGCAGTCTCCTCGGCCACTCGAAGGGGTTCCATGTAGCTTCCAACAAGTTTCCCTGGTGTGGTGAGGTATACGATAGTCAAGGTTTTGAAAAGCAGTTGCGGTCACCATAACGGTAGCAGTGGCGCAGTTGCGGGGTGTAAAGGCCGTAGCGTAACGATTGCGGTAACCGAAACCATGAATTTTTTTATTTTTTGCACAATTTGAAAAAAATTTACCGATATGCGAATTTTTTTTTCCATGATCATATTTATTGGGTTTTAAAATAAATATTGATCAATTTTTGTAAATTTTTAAATATGATCAAATATATTTCATATTTTTAAATTACTATAAACTGAGTTTTTTATATTTTATTTTGATAATTAATGACTTTATATGTCATAAATCCATATTACGCTTGTGGTAAAAAAAAAAATAATTATTTGACTTAGATGTATAAAATTATTATTTTTTTAATTATTATACTTATGGAAGCATATGTAAATTTTAACATGAATAGTTTTAAGAAATAAATTATACATGCTAATATAATCATATAAAAATTAAAAAATAAATTATAAAGAAATTTATTTTTATTTTTTTGGGTTTTGGATTACTTGAATATTCATTCTCTTTTTGGATAACATGTAAATAAAAATAAAATAAACAAATCAAATCAAAAAAAATTGACATGCATAAAATACGTATTAATATATAATTATAGATGTGTTTTCTAGATATTTTATAAAAAAATCAATCACTAACTATTATATATAAGATAAACAATGACAAAAGTAAGAGAATAAATAATAGCCTATATATATATATATATATATTTTAATCAAGCCAAATAGATGATGACCACACTTACTATTATTATTTTCAAACAATATATAGATAGATACAAACAAAATGGTTGAGTGACAGCAGCCGAATAAAATAGCATAGGTCTTACAACTTCAACAAATCAATAGCATGCTCTTCATCTTCCCTCTCTCTATCTCTTACTCCCCCTTCTTCGCTCTTCTCTCTCAATCCCTCTTCCCCCATTTTCAGTTTTTTTTTTTTTTTTGGGTTTATTTCGAAAGAAGCAGTTCGGAATCGTTACATAACAGTGCGTAACAAGCCGTTACGACACTGTTACGACCACTATGGCACTGTTACGCCTGCTACGGCCGGCACACCTGTAAATCTCAATCACACTGTAAAAGTGGCTGTAACGGGTGGTGGAAACTACCACAACCGTTATGTAACGGTGCTACGTAACGGTTGCGGCCACTTTTTAAAACCTTGACGGCAGTAGTCACAGTAAAGCTGATCCTTCTCAGAGGAGGGACGAGAATCACGAGGCACACCATCTCGAGAAGGGGTAGAAACTAAAGCAGAGCGATCACTAGTGACAGGAGGAAGCATAGCAGAGCGCCGACTTTCCTCATTTTGCACAAAAGCAAAGGCTTCCTGGAGAGAGGGAAGCACATCCATGCCAAGTACTCGGCTTCGAACAGGATCATGCTCTACATTGAGACATTCCAAGAACTTGAAAACCCGCTCTTGCACCACAAACTTCCGGTAACCAGCAGAATCAGTGGGATAGACAGGCTTGTAATCTTGAAGGTAATCAAGCCGCTTCCACCCATTGCTAAGGAAGGTAAAATACTGGAGAATAGTCACCTCACCTTGTACCGACCTTTCAATGGAGTAACGTAACTTGAAGGCTTGTGAAAAATTCCCCTTCCGGAAGTAAGTAGTAACGACCGCCTTCTAAATATCTTGGGCAGTGTCCATAGACAAGTAGTCCTCTCCAATCTCAAGTACCATAGAATGTATCAACCAACCCATGATCAGGGAGTTGGTGATCTCCCAGTGGTCATAACTCGAATTTGTGGTATTGGGTGCTTGTATTCTTCTATCAACATAACCAATCTTCCTTCTACTCTTCAAAAAAATAGTCAGACTCTACGACCAGGTGAGATAATTTTGATCATTGAATAGAGAGGTGGTGATCTTAAGGTCAGGGTTGAGGTTATCAGTCATAGTAGAATGTATAATGGAACTCTCACTCTTAGGTGACTGAGAAGTAGTGGATTCACTAAGGGAATCTGCCATGGATACTCTACTTTTTAACTCTCAAACACAATGCCAATCACAAATCCGGAAGATAATAGTGGAAGAAAAGACCCAACTACCACGATGCAAGCATAACGGATTAAGATCTCATAAAGGATTCTGTAATTTTTTTTTTAATTTTTTTGTTGTATATTTATTTTGTTGTTTATATATATATATATTTTATTTGTATGTATTAAGAAAGAAACAGAGAAGACAACAAGTTCAGGTTATGTATTAGACCTCAGTCAACACAGCAGTGAACCAAGACGACCAGACGAGTGCGACTGAGGCAAGGGTTGACCAGACAAGTGCGACGGAAGTAGGAGTGGACCAGATGAGTGCGATTGAAGGAAGGGTTGACCAGACGAGTGCGACGGAAGCAGGAGTAGACCAGACGAGGACTACGAAGCCTCTAGGAATGCTGACAGAAGTCGAGGTGAACCAGACGAGGTCTGCGAGGACTCCAGGTGTGCTGACAGATCTATATGGATGAGCTAGGGCTACCGACAGGCCTAGAGGAGGGTAGAGGTTGCGTCGGCTGCCCTGGAGAAAGCCGACTGTCCTTCGGCTTAGTTGGGTGAAGGCCAAATGGCCAAGGGCTGCCTTCGGGTGGCCTGGGCAATCCTACGGTGTTGTTTGAATGGTGTTAGGTTCCTCCTATTGAGGCTCTGATACCATGTAGGTTTAGAGAAGAGAAAGAGTTAGGGAATGAGTTAGATTTCATTCCCTTTTATATTGATAATACTGAGTAATTACAGGAGTTCCATAAGGCATAATATAAGGAAACACAATCACACAATCACGCATTTCCTATTCTAACTTAATTCCTATTCTAACAGTGGTTCTTGTGGAGGTGGTTCCTGTGGTGGTGGATTCCATAGTGGTAGTTCTCATGGAGGCAGTAGTAGTGGACCTGGTTCTCGCACATGTGGTGATCGTAAGTGTACTCATTGTGGTTCCCAAGGTCATATTGAACCTTGGTGTTGGCAGAAGTGTGGCAAACCTGATCATGTGCATCAGGTTATGGATGCTCCATCCTCACAATCACCCTCGCTTTCCATCGGTTCTTTTGCTTCTCCAGTTGATTCTCATGAGACTCTCATTACTCAGATTAGTGAGCTTTCCGCTCTTGTCCAGTCTCTTCGGCCTAGTCTGCCTTCATCCTCTACTACTACTATGGTTAGTTCAGGTAATGTTGTATGTGTGGCCTAGTCTACTTAGCCTTGGCTTCTAGACTCTGGTGCTAGTTCCCATATCTCTGGTAATTTCTCTCTTTTTGATACTCTTCGGCCTATTGATCATACTATTATACTTGCTAATGGATCTTCTCGGCCTGTTAGTAGTCAAGGTCCTCTTTATCCCACTCTATCCTTTTTCTTACCTTCTGGTCTTTATGTTCCTAAGTTTCCATTTAATTTGCTTTTTGTTAGCCAATTGACTCAAGCTCTCCACTGGTTCATAACCTTTTCTCCCACTTCATGTGTTTTACAGGACCTCTAGACCCGGAGAATGATTGGCTCGGGGCATGAGAATGATGGCTTATACTTTTTAGATACTAAGACTTCTCCTTCTCCTTCATCTACTATGTTGAGTACTACTATATCTCCTCTTTAGTGGCATGCCATCCCTCTTTGGCCAAGCTCGAGTTAGCGGTTCCTGGTTTGAGTCATGTCTCTAAAATTGAGTGTGAAGCCTATCAACTTGGAAAGAATCACCGGAGTTCTTTTCCTAGTCATAGTGTTAGTCATGTGTCTGAGTCGTTTGCTCTTGTCAATACAGATATTTGGGGTCTTTCTAGAACTCCCGCTGTTAATGGGTTTTTTTATTTTGTTATTTTTGTGGATGATTACTCTTAGATGACTTGGTTATTTTTAATGAAATAGCGCTCTGATTTGCCTTCTATCATTTTTAAGTTTTATAATGAAATCTTTACTTAATTTGGGAAATGTATTAAGACATTTCGGTTTGATAATGCTTTAGAATATGTGCAGTCTATTGTGACTACCTTTTGTGATGATCGTGATATTATTCATTAGACTAGTTGTTCTCATACATCTCAAAATGGTATTGCAGAGCGAAAACATCATCATTTGTTAGATGTTGCTCACACACTAATATTTGATTTGCATGTCCTTAAACAATTTTGAGGTGATGCAGTTCTCACCGTTTGTTTCCTTATTGATCGCATGCCCTCTAGTGTTGTCCACACATCTCCATATGATCAGTTATATTCCACATCGTACCTTTTTCCCTTGTCCCCTCGAGTTTTTGGCTGTGTTGCCTTTGTCCATGTTCTTAACCCCGGTTTGGATAAGTTATCTCGTTGTGCTTGCAATTGTGTTCTTAGGCTACTCTCGTACTCAAAAAGGGTATCGGTGTTATCATCCTGAGTCATGTCGACACTTTTAGTGCTGATCTTACCTTTTTTGATTCCACTCCTTTTTTCTCATCCTCTAGGCACCAGTTATCCACTGATCTTCTGTCTTGTCGTGAGGGGGAGCCTGCCTCCCTCATCCTTACTCTTCTCTCTTGTGATCCTTCCTTCTCTTCTTCTATATCTTCTCCCTCTAGTATCACCTCTACGTCATTTGCAAGTTTATCAGCGGTCTCAAACTCGTCGCATTGTGTCTTATGGCCTGACCAGTGCATCTCTTGCGTTTGAGGTTCCTGCCTCCCCTGTTCCTTCTGCCAATATGCCCTTTGATGACTGTCCTATTGCCCTTCGCAAAGGTAAACGTACTTGCACTCACCATCCTATTACTAATTTTGTTTCTTATGCTCGTCTCTCTCCTAGTCTTCACTCCTTTGCTTGTAGCTTGTCTAGTATTTCCATTCCCCTGTTCATATCAGTAGGCTATGTCCATCTCTGGTTGGAAGCATGCCATGGATGAGGAAATGCATGCCCTTCATCAGAATCAAACATGGGAACTTACCCCTCTACCTTCTGGCAAATCTGTTGTGGGTTGTCATTTGATATATACTGTTAAGTATCTTCCTGATGGGACTGTTGAGCGGCTTAAGGCTCGCTTAGTAGCCAAAGGCTACATACAAACCTATAGTGTCGATTACCTAGAGACTTTCTCTCATGTGGCTCGTCTTAATTCTATTTGGATCCTTCTCTCTGTTGCCGTTAGTAAGTCTTGGCCTTTATATCAACTTGATATCAAGAATGTCTTTTTTCATGGCGATCTTCAAAAGGAGGTCTATATGGATCAGCCCCCTATCTATGTTGTTTCTGGTCATGAGTATCTTGTTTGTTGATTGCGGGAAGCTTTGTATGGTTTCAAGCAGTCCCCTCGTGCTTGGTTTGATCATTTCAAAGCTATTGTGATCACCTATGGTTTTAGCCGTTCCACCTTTGATCACTCTATTTTTGTTCGCCACTCGTCTACAAGGAGTATTGTTCTTATTGTCTATGTCAATGACATCATCATTCTGGGAGTGATTGCACTGGTATTGCTGATTTGAAGTGGTATTTGGAACGACAATTTCACACCAAAAACTTGGGTCATCTTCGGTATTTTCTTGGCATTAAAGTTGCTTTCTCTTCTCGGAGCTTATTTCTCTTCCAATGGAAGTATGTTCTTGATCTTCTCACTGAGACTGGCCTCTTAAGCACTCGTCCTAGTGATACTCCCATGGATTCTAGTGTCAAACTTGATGGTGACACCGGGGACTTGTTTCCTGATATTGGTCATTATCATCAGTTGGTTGGGAAGTTAATCTATCACATTGTCACTCGTCCCGATATTACTTATGCCGTAGGAGTGGTTAGTCAGTTTATGCATACTCCCCACCAATCTCATTTTGCTGCTGTGTGTTGTATCTTGCAGTACTTGAAGCGTGCCCCCCGGTCGTGGTTTGCTCTATTGCCCTTTTCCCTCGTTGTCAGCCACCGGCTTCAGTGATGCTGATTGGGCTAGTAATAAGACTAACCGCCATTCCACCTCCAGCTATTGTACCTTTGGTGGTGGTAATCTTGTTACTTAGCGTAGTAAGAAACAGATTGTTGTTGCTCGTTCTAGTGCCGAGGCTGAGTAACGTGCCATGGCTCATACTGCTTCTGAGATACTCTGGATTCAGTCTCTTCTCCGGGATTTTGGCTTTTTTGTTCCCACTCCAATGTGCATGTCTTGTGATGTGATAATCAAGCGGCTATCTTCATTGCCAACAATCCCGTGTTTCATGAACGAACCAAACATATTGAAGTTTATTGCCATTTCATTCGTGATCTTTTACTCTGCAAGCAAATTGTGACTCCTTACTGTCGTTTTGAAGATCAATTAGGTGATATTCTTACTAAGCCTTTGGCTCGATATTCGTTTCATCATTTATTTGCCAAGCTGGGCATGTTTGATCTCTATGCTCCAACTTGAGGGGGAGTGTTAGAGTAGTTCTTATTTTCTATTTTATAGTTCTTTTGTTAATATTTACTTAAGGTGAGGGTACGATGGTCATATCACTAGGTTAGGGTTTGTATATATATTTTGGCTGATGTAATTTATAGATTTTTCCGCATATAAAATTCTCTCTTTTCTCTTATCTCTTCTTCTTCCTCCTAAACCCTAACCTTAAATTGCTTCACTATACATTCTAACTGACCCAAATGAGCACAACTGTTCTACACACACAGAGAGAGTGAGAGGTGAGGGAAGTGAGAATTCCGATGACCTTGCGAAAAGCTTCCAATGACTGGCAACGAAGATGAAGAGGTATGACTACGCAGCCAGAAGAAGAAGAAGACGAATAAGCCATTGTACGTAGTTTTCAGCCGGTTATTAATCTTTAATTTCCACAGTCCCACTCACTCTCACCTTTGGCTAGTAGATGATGATTCTATGTCTGCCCCAATTCTTCAACCCTGCTTCATGTGGCAGCTCTTCACATGCAAGCTGATTTCCATGTGCTGAGGTATTTTGTTTTAGCTGCTTTATGTTTTCTAATGTTTGAATGGGCTCGAGCATCAAATCCATTAATCTTTAGTTTGGGAAAATGGGACTGGATGGATAAGAAAAATAGAAAGACTTTTTCGTGAAGGAGAGATGACCACTATGATCCATTAAAAATGTTTCTATGTATGGATCATTTGACGTGTACAGTACTGGTGCTTTCTATGTATGGATCTTTGATTAGTACAGTACTGGTGCATTTGCTTGTACTGTAAAATCCACATCCATCCGAAGTTGCTTTCATTTTAATTTTATAATTCATGCTTATCACATAAAATAAAATTTGTTCTATGCATAGTCACCAGACCTGTTGCAGCCTGCCCAGCCCTCTATTTGGTTTGAATGGATGTGCCAGTGATCCAAAGCTGTAAACCTGGCAAAGTATGTAACTGAGCCGGTGAGCTGACCCATCAAAGTGGCATGGTTTTTTCCTGCCTGGTCAATGTGAGCTGGTTTTAAAGAACCATCTGGGTTTCATTTTCATAAATCTTAAAAATGTCTGAACTGAAAGCTGAACTCCCGACCTTAAAGTTGTAATTGGAATAAACAAATTTTACATAAAATCTTACTTCATTAATTATTGAATTAATTCTCATATGAACATGACATACCTGAAGATGAAGTTTGACTAGTTTTGTTTTGTAGCATAATAGTTTGATCAAGGAAGAAAAAAAATTGTATTCCTTCAATAGTCACAAAAGTGTGTCAGCTTAAAATCACCTTAAACATATAGATAAAATAAACAAGTAAAAATACTTGTATATATACTCCAAGCAAAATAAAGTAACTTTTATGCATATAATTATATATTGTGCATTTTTAATTGGGTTTAATTATTTATTCTAGAACATATATTACAATCTCCATTGAACCGATAGATAACATTTTTACAAACTTCTGCTAAACTGATAACTAATGGTTTTTCGGATACCTGGTTCTTATTTCTGCCCTCGGTCTTACTTTCATTTATCTTATCTACTCTTAACCCTTGAATATTTGCTGCAGGAGAGTTTATTGGGGGCAGAGTTGAGGAATATTAAAGGACAGGTATTAACATCTGGAAGAAGTAGCAGACAGCCTGCTCAGAAGCAATTCATAGACTCAGCAAGCTTCGGTGATTCTAAAAGTATTGAGGCATCCACAAGTATATCTATGGATGAACTTTATGCCGTTGATTCTACCTCTGTGCCTTCCACTTCAAGGGTAGCAGAGGTAAGACTTTTTGTCTAAAATTCGGGCATTTTTTAAAAAGAAAAAAAGAAAAATTCAAAAATCTGGAGAATAATTATGAATCATAAACTTTTCTTTCTCAGACCTACTTTTATTGTATGGAACTGATTGCAAATGTTCTTTTTAAAAGGATGGAGTTTGATTCTCAAAAGTGATTCTGAAATTTCAGGAATAATTTTATAAGAAATTATTGAAAGTGACTCTACGGTTAACATTTGTCTTTTTATGTTCTCTTTTCTTCTTTGAAATTATTCTTCTCTTTAAAAAATGAACGAAGAAAATTAATGCCGTCAATAGTCATTTGACTTGTGCACAAATTTTCTTTGTTGATTTTCTGATCTTAAGTTTGTCACAATGGTTGCAGGTGTTAGCATCCTCCACTTTCGTAGAATTAACAACACGTCTTGACTGCAAGGAACGACGCACTCAGCTGATGGAACAACTTCACAACCTTGATTTAAACTATGGGACTGCTTCTTCACAAGATTTTGCTTATATACCAGCATCTCCTTCATGGAAGTGACAGATGATGATGGCTTCTCAAGCCAGATGAATGGCTGGCTTTGTGCCATTTGTACATCCTTGGTACTATTGCATATAGTTGTGCGCTTGTAATCCCACATACACTTATTCTCCTTTTTCCATTTCCATGCAATAAAATGGTGTCATTGCTATTTGAGATGCTTTGAAGTGATTTTTTTTTTTTTGTAAATATTGACTCTTTCTTTAAACTAAAATATTGACTTGTTTATTAATGCTCTTTTTCACTGAATTGGGCAACATTATTCATCCTTCATACATAATATCAACCACATTGTTGCTTTAGTCTCTTGTGGAGTAAATGGATGTGTTACTAGCTCTAGTAAAGAGAACAACTCATCCATTCCATGTCACACTGCTATGTCTCAAGTGGGTGAGGATGAGGGGAGGGGTCTATGTGTTTGGCAAACCAATACCGAACTATTCGTAAAACTTGGATCAATAAAAACGTAAAATAAAATACAAAAAAATAAAATAAAAAATCAAATAGGAATGCTAGTTGGAGTATGTCGAGACGGTTATGAATTAAAAAAACAGAAAAACATATCAAACACTCATTTTAGAGTATGGGTGTTGTCACCATAATGTATCATAGATAGTGCGATGGTTGGACTTGTTGCAGGTGAGGAAAAACTAGGGTGGTGGTTGGAGATGGCTGCAATGGTAGCTGAAGATGGTAAAAGGATGAAGACTTGTCGTAGGTGAGGAAAAACTAGGGTGGTGGTGGAGATGGCTTGCAGTGGTAGCCGAAGATGGTAAAAGGAAGAAGTTAATGAATGGAGAAGAGAGGGAAAAGAAGACAATGTTAGGAGAGGAAAGTAAAGTTTGGGAATAATGATAGAGTTGGCATATTGAAAAGTGTAAATAAACAAAATTAAAATTTTGAATTTTTTTATTGTGTGATGAGTCCAAAAAGTTGTGTAAATAGAATTTACCCTACCGCCTATTGTCATATTCTCACTGCAAACAAAATATGTAAACAAATATTCATAAAAATTATATATTGAAGATTGCCTAATTTTTTTTATTTTTAATTTTTAAATTTTGCACTTGGGTTTTTTTGAGCACACTCTAATCCATGAGGCATTCAACCACTTGACTTAGGAGTGGACTTAGAGCGGGCTGGGCCAGGCCAAGTATATCTACCATCCAAAACTTGTTTTAGCATGACATGAGACTAATTTAGCCTTCTGAAGACTGACAAGAAAAATGAATTGAGACTTTTTATCTAAGTCAAGTTTCAATTGGTTCTTTCGTCTAATTTTTTGTTAATTTTTTTCTACGTGTATATTAGGAGATTGACATATGTCCTAGCTTCCAATTTGAATATAATGACTAAATTAAAACTAAATTTAAAATATATGGATTAAATTATTCAATTGAAAACAATAGAGATCAAAATTGAAATTTTAGTTTAACTATTAAGATTAAACGTGTGATATACTAATGAAGGGTAAATTACACTTGCACTCTTATACTTTATACAAAATCTCATTTTAGTCCCTACACATCAAATTGTGACACTTAACCCCTTGCACTTTTGGTCAAGTGTCACATTGACCCTTCTGTTAATAGTGATGCTAACAGAAGTTATCCTTTAGGGAGCTAAGTGTCACAATTTGGATGTGTAGAGACTAAAGTGGAATTTTATGTAAAGTGCAGGGGCGTAAAGTGTAATTTATCCTCACATGTTTTTCATATGACTAACCTTTGTTAACAATGAGGCTAACATAAAGGCCAAAGTGACACTTGACCAAAAATGCAAAGGTTTAAGTGTCACAATTTGATGTGTAGGGACCAAAGTGGGATTTGATGTAAAGTGCAGGGATGCAAAGTGTAATTTACCCACTAATGAATATATCTTTTCAAATTTAATTTCACCCAAAAAAATGGATGAAAAATGTGTCTTTTTTTAAAAAATCAAAATTTTTTTTTTCAAAGACAAACGCGATAAATGAAAAAGATTATGATTATTAGATCGACTTAATTTTTTACACTGATAATAAAAACATAGAATTTGACAAAATGAACGTTTTGAATTATTGAAACGAGACCAATATTAAGCTCTCATAAGTTCAAACATGACAATCACAAGCTCTGTTAGAACCTAGTGATCCTATGTGTAATGTGTGTATTTTAATGTATAAATAAATTAAACAAGTAAATAATCCATAAAATAATTATGAAAATTAAATTCTAAATTTAATGCTTACGGCGCTTTAAGATTGCAAAACTTTAAGTCGAGACTTGTATTGAATACAATCTTCTTAAAGTAGATTTCGCCCTCGCTTTGATACTTCGAGATTTACTGACGTCTACTTCTTAGGATGCAACAACTAAATCTTGGAAATGTAGCACTACCAATTCCAAGCCTGGCAAACCAAACCAGTGCTGTAACTCTCTCTTTCTCACAGACTCTTCCTAAAACTATTTGCAGAAAATATGCAGAGACGAAGAACACGAAAGGAAGAAATGAGTACAACAGAAATTTGAGATCGAATCAATAAAGATTTAAGGAAATGGTGAAGGCTATTTATAGAAGTATTCATAGCCATTTAGAAGGGTCATGACTCTTGGGTCATACCCTTTCATATGAAAAGACACTATGACGGTTCGTACCTTTTCATTTGAATAGAGAAGGGTCATGACTTTTGGGTCACACCCTTTCATATGAAAAAACACCATTGAGTCACACCTTTTCATATGAAGAGTCACCATGAAAGGTTGCATCCTTCCATACAAATGGAATCAATTCTCATTCATTTCTAAAATTTTCCAATAAGCTCAACTCCTAACCTAAAGCCCCCACAGAACCTTAGGCCTTAGGCCGCTACAAGTTAGAAAGAGTTGGAAGGAGGTGAAATTATTTTGAACAAGATTGTTTTTACTCTTTTTTTTTTCTCGAAATTTTAAGAACTAAATATATTTAGGAAGCTTTTATTTTCACACACTAAATTCTCTCCACGCATATCATCCTCCAAAATACATACTTAATGATTTTGAAATATTATGTTTTACTCAATACACAATTCATCATACTTAAAATACCCTCATCTTTTTTTCTTTTCTTTTTTCCTTCAAACCCTAATTCCCAATCCTAACTAGGGGTGTAATTTGGGCCCGGCCCGGCCCCACCCACTCGGGCCTTGCAGGGTCCTGCCATTTTTCGGGTTGGTCTGGCCCAATTCTCATTCAGAACTACTTACGCTTATAGGTTGAGATATTCTTCCACTTTTTATTGCTAAAAAACACTTGATCTTACACCTCAAGATAAGGTTGGTGTAGTGTGTGTAGTTGTATTTGCAGATACCGCTTCTCTATATTTTTCAAATAATTTTGTGCATGTTTTCATAATAGAGACAAGTTGTTTTTTGATCAACGAAAATATGATCTAAAAATTCTTATAAATCAATTTCTTTACACCTAGGACCAATTACGATAACTAAACCTAAAAACGGATCAAAATATTTATCAAATTTTTCTTTCATTGCAGTAATAATGGTTAAATAATATTTATTTGTCATATATTTTTTGAAAACTTTCATTGTTTCTGTTAACATATGTAAAACAAATGGTGAAGTAGGAATATATATATATATATATATAAGAAAATAATTTTGTTGCAGTATCAAAAACTTTTATAAAATCTTTATATAAGGCTACTGGGCACCAATTAAGTTCTGTGAGAGTCAGTACTTCTCCTATTAATGTTGTTGCAAAAAATAAATCTGTTACTTTTCTTTATTTACATGCTCTCTTTAACATATTATACGTTAAATTCCACCTGTTGTCTATATCTAAAATTAATTTTTTAAATGACATACCTTCTTGTTGACAAATTTTTCTATATTTTGAAATTGTATTAGCAGAAGATATAATGGTAACAACATCATATTTTATTACCAGTACATAAGTCTCATATAAATGCATAGCTTCTTTAACAATCAAGTTTAAAATATGAGCACAACAACAAATATGAAATAAATCACCATCAACAAGTATTGTAAAGTTGATTTTAAATGGGTTACAATCTGATTGTAATATGTTGCATTATCTAAATTAATGATAAATATTTTATTTTGCAAAGCCTACTTATATAATACATTTCTTATTTCTACCTCAAGTGAATGACCAGTGTATGGAAGTTCAACTAATCTAAATGAAATAATTATTTTATTTAATTTCCAATCATTATCAAATAAAATGTGCAGTGATACATTGATATCCTAAACCATTATTTGACCACAGATCATATGTTAAACAAACTCTTCTATTTAAATTTTAAAGATGTTAAATAATTCACTTTTAATATCTTCAAATTTCTTTAAATTCATGTTTCTAGTATTATTTCTTGAAACACCTTGATATTGCGGTGCAAAATTTCTATAAATCATTTCTAAAAAATCAGGACATTCACTAGTAGTAAAAGGTTATTCTTTTTTAATAATATAATCGACTACAAAATTTTGTGCATGTATAGGGCCATATGAAAATGTTTGCAAATTACCAATTGATGAACCTCCTAATTGCATTTGAGTTCTAATATCATTTTGTTGACTTTGTAAATATCTTTGAGCATTCATTTTTAGATGGCTAGTACCCCTCGTCGATGCAGCTCTAAGTAAATGTGAACAATATTTATATTTTACTCTAAATACAATAGTACCATCAAGATTAGTTACAAATACTCTTTCAAAATGCTCCCAAACAGTACTAGATGTGCCCCTAAATGATGACACTACTGTTGGAAGAGCGATATTAGGTACAGTAGAAGGAGAATAACCATATTCATGTTGTGTATATTGATCAACATCAATAAAAACATCAAGAAAATTAGGATCCATAGTAATTTAAGTAAAATAATATATATTAATTAACAATTAATTAAAATAATGAGTAAACAATAACAAGTATTATATGTTACGAATAATCAACGTGAAAAATGAGTAACTAATAAATATTAATTCACATAATTAATGTTACCGACTGGCGAATGCAATATAAAAAATAGCTTTTTTCTAATAAAAACTTCTTATTGCACAATTGTTATTACCACTTAGAGATGAGACTTTAAAATTAATTGAGAGAGTTGAGAATTGAGAGAGAGAGAGAGAGAGAGAGAGAGATTTGTTTGTGAGAAATAAAATGGGAGATGAGTGGTATTTATAAGAGTTAGGGGAGGGAGGGGTCAATTTAAAAAATAAAAATAAAAATTTGACCGTTGTGGAATTAATTGTCATTTGACTGTTTCAATTTTTTTTTTATTTTAAATTTTTTACCGTTGCATAGTAACAGATGGCAGAGCCCTTGGGGTAGGTCAAGTAGGTCTAGAGAGGGAAAACATTTTCAAGCCGGGAAGGGCTCCAGAACACACGGCCCAATCCCAGGCCTAGTCAAGCAAGGCCCACTCAGGCTGTGGGCCAAAATTACACCCCTAATCCTAACTAGCCACCACCTCTGCCACTAATGCCAGCATCAGATCAAACTTTTCCTTTCTCAACTGGCATTTCCTCAGCCTCCCTACCAGTCACCTACTCTAACCACTATATATGACTCGCGAAGCCTCCTTCCTCAGCCTACATTACACTCTTGCTCCCTATCCAACACTAACGCCTGCCCCAACCCTCTCTTCACCCATCATGTGACTACTATGCCCCTCACTCTTTTCTGAGAGATCTTTATCTCTCTCTCATAGTTGCACGAGGATTGGGCAATATAATTGCAATAGTGGAGATCGCAATAGTGGGGGGAAACAAGGGGTGGGTATCATAATGCTAAGGAGTAGCGTAAGTAAGAAAGCTTCATTGGAGGTAGGAAAAACGGTAGAGGTGGTTGCAGAGAAGGCCAATGACGGCGAGTGGTGACTAGGCTTTGGATAGAGAATTACAATTTAGAAATTAGTGTTTTGAATAAAGAAGATATGGATATTTTGGTACTTCTATTTTGTGAACTGAAACGGTTTGGGGGTGGCTCTAAATGCACCCCAATAATTTGATTGAGCACCACATTACTTTAGACACCTCAACTAAAAATTTGAAAAATTACTTTTTTTTAGTTAACATTTAATACCAAATTTACCCTTATCCAGTTGCTGTCTGGACAACCTCCACTGTCGGAGCCATTTCCGACATTACATTTGCATTTTTTTTTGTTGCATATCTTTTACAATGTCGGAGCTATTCCAATAGAAACCCGTCTACAACACTGTCTCCCCTTTCGACAACAACCTTTCCCACCAACGAACTCGTATGTCGTCATTTCTCCTCTTCTTCTTCCTCTTCCTCTCAAACTCTAGATCTAAGGTTTACGATGGAAGAGAGATGGGAGGGAGGATGATTCGCAGCGGGGAAAGGACTTGGGTCAGGTCATCGTTTGAAGGGAGATTTGCAGTAAAAGGAGGCAGTGATGTGATGAAGATTATTAAAGGAGAATGAGGTGGCGATGATGATGATAAAAATGAGGTAGTGATGGTGATTGTGGGAAGAGAATGATGTAGCAGCTTCAATGGTAGGAGGTGGATCTGACAATGGCGACATCAGAGGAAGGTGGAGCTGACAATAGCGATTGGAAGGATTTGGTCGGAGTTGGTTTGTTTTGGTCAGAATTGAGTGTTGATGGCTAGAGTTAGGTTTATTTTGGGTTATTTTGTTTAATATTAAAATGGTATTAATATTTTTTCAAAGGAATGAGGTGCTCAACCAAATTATTGGGCTACATTTAGAGCCACCCAAAATTTGGTGTGTGAAAATAGAAGTTCTCAGCTATTTATCATGTTTTATTTTTAAGGGCACTCGGTCCATTAATCCAATTTTAAATTTGTTTGGCCAAAGGTCCAGGCGCTCAAATACCTTGTCTATAAGGACAAGTTTAGGTAAAATGACCAAAATAGTCCATGTACAAATTCTATACCCAAACCAAACCCTAACACAATCCTCAACACAAATCGTCTCTTTCTCTACTCTACTCTTATATCGATTCCGGTTTTGACCCGATCCTTGTTGTATTCTGGACTCGGGTTTGATGGTTTTATATTGTTGTTTTCACCTTGTTTCCCTTGTATCTCCTTAAGTTTGGCTTTTGGATTGTTGTGGTTGTGTTTGGGACAGGTTGGTTGCTTAGTTTCTAAACTCTTATTGCCCAGAACTTAGCTTCTCTGCTCGAGCGGCACTTCTTGTGCTCGAGCGGGCATTGTGAACTCTTAGTATTTTTGTAGGTCTGTAAAACTACTGGGAGAGTGTATTCTACGCTTGAGCGGACCTTTTTGCCCTTAAACGACCATTCTTGTGCTCGAACGTTGGTCTGCTGTCAGCAAAACTACTGGAAGTGTACTTTCTGTGCTCGAGCGTCACTTTTTGTGTTCAAGCGGAACGACTTATTGTGTCTGACACTCGAGCATCACTTTTGCGCTCAAGCGGACTGTGCGTATATCAGTTCACAACAACACCCTTTTTCATCACAACAACACCCAACAACAACATCATTATTGCATGAGGATTAGGCAAATTGAAACTAATCTCTTAGCTGTTATCATTGAATATGATTATGATGTGTATACATTGTATATGTATGATGTTTGAGAGGAGAAATGAGATGTACTCCATTAAACTAAGTTGGCCTGTGTGTCCAGGGTGAAAGTCTCGAAAATCGTGCATATACATGGGTGCCGATTCTTGCAGACAAAATTTTCGTAAAATGGCAAGTGAATGTATTTGTATGATAATTATATTGGTTGGAGACCTGTGAGGTGTATGCTTTGTTTGATTGATTAAATGAAGTGGGTATACCTAATGAACCGGGATAAAATAAATTGAGATGTAAGTTTGGCATAACATGGTTTTGGAAAAGAATTGTAAAAGATTTTGTCATTGGACATTGAGCATGTGCATATTGCTTATATCTTTGCTAAGATTCATATATTGTGATAGATTGTCTCTATTGGGCTTTGGCTCACTCTACTTGGGAAAACCATTTTCAGGTGCTGGTGACATGCCTCATCCGAGGACTTAACTTGGGAGGACCTAGGAGCTGAAGGCTCTATTTTGTTGTTTTGTATTTAATATTTGTACAAGCCTAGGGCTTTATATGTATGAAGCTTAAGACACTCTCTTTTGTTGTAACCAAGCATAGTCTTGGAAAGATGTAAGCTTGTAGGGCATTTATTTTGTTGATCATTAAGTTGGTATCGCATGCTATAGATTGAAAGCCTATTATTTTGTTTTTCTCATCTTATATTAGTCATTTGCAGATGAATTATTGTAATTATTTTGGAGGCCTGACACATCTTTTCTCTATTTGCTCTCTTTCTCTCTCTCTCTCTCTCTCTCTCCTCTTTTATCTAGGGTTTCTTAATGTCATTCCACCGCCGCTGCAACCGTTGGTGGTGGTGACCACCAAACCCCAACCTTGAATCACCTTCTCTTTCGTCTTCTCTCATTTTTGGATCTCTTTCACTGCTGCTCCTTCCTCATTCACTAATCTTCATTTGCCCTCTTCTGCCACTCTAGCAGCCATATGAATGAGCTCTTTATTTTTTCTCTGAAACCTGGAACCAAATTCAACTCGCCCCATGCACAGTGGACCTTATCTCTCTATTTCTCTCTCTCTTTCTATATATATATATCATATTTCTCTCTCTATCTCCTTTGATCTTAGCATCACTCACAGTCACCGCTGACGTTTCCATCATTGTCGATGATCGCTGATCTAAGATCCACAGTTCTGCTCCACCTCAGATCTAAGATCTAATCGACTTCAATCTCCTTCGCCGTTTGATTTTTAGGGTTCAGAATCGAAGCCTCAAATAGATATCTCTCTCTCTCTCTCTCTCTCTCTCTCTCTCTCTCGCTCGCTCTCTCTCTTTTCCTACCTTTGTCACCGTTGACACCACCGTCGTTGCCCGTGCCATAGTTGGAGTAAGTGTTGTACTGCCGTCGTCGTTGCGTCTTCTCTTTTCGTTTCTCTCTAAATCATATGTATATATATTTGTCAACCATTTGAATTTTTTTTTTTAATTTTTATGTGATTTAGGTTGGTTATGTTTATCTGAATTTAGCCAACCAAGTTAGGTAAAACCCTTTTGCAGATTTTTAAGCTTTTATGTTAATGTGATTTTATTTTAAATGTTGTATGTTTGTTGTTTGGTAGAAGTTTTGAAGTTTTTAGCTTATTTGTTTTTTGAACTTATTTTAACATTTTCTACTTTTGAAATTGTTGTTTGGTTAAACTCATATTAGGGCATCTCTAACGGTATATCAAATATTTCATCAAATCTAAGTAAAAATTTGAGAAATTCCTCTATATGATATCTAACGCTCCAACGGTGAATATTTGGCTATCAGCAAAACTCAGGTCATCCAGAGAGATGACCAGCCGATCGACCGGTAAGAGCAAACACCAAAAAACCTATTTCCCTCCATTTCTGTTTCCCTCAATTCGTTTGCCATTTCTTTTTCCCTCCATTTGATTTTTTCCCTTTCTTTTTTCCTCCATTAATTATTTCCCCTAAAAAATAGATATAAACAGATTAAACCATGTACTATATAAACCCAGCAAACAACGTTATACCAAGAACCAACCCATAATTGAAAAGTAGACCATAATGACTAGCCCAACTTCTTATTTGTTTAGTGATTTTTCATCTTTTTTTTTTTCCTCATCCTCTAATGATGAAAGTGACGATGAAAAAATTGTTGCACTTTTGGGTCTTTATGAGATAAATAATGCTAATATGATACAGATTCTAAAAGCAAGTGATCAATCAAAGAAAATAGGTGGTTCTGTTGTAGGACATAAATACATACGTCGCGAAAGAAGAAAGGGTCATAATCGATTGTTTGCGAATTATTTTGCAGCAAATCCAGTTTTTCAGCTACAACGGTATATTCTGTACTAAACTACATGTTCTTTATATGAAAATTGAAGAAGAAAACAAAAAAGTGGGTGTGAAAATTAAATGTGAAAGATACCCAAAGAGTTTGTAGGATGCTTGTATGGTAAAAGAACATATGTGACAAGAAAGTATACTTTATCATGAAAAAGCATCGAAAAATGCTTCTGACAATTTTTCCTCCTTAATTATTTATTTATAAACTAAATTAAATTCAAAAAAATATCATTACTATAACGAAGATCATTAGTAAAACAAATTTGTTTCATTATTATAAGATCATTAATGAAACAAATTGAACATCATTACTAAAAGAATAATAACTGAGAAAAAAAACTAAGAAAATTGATATGAAACAAATTTTGAGCCTATCAGTGGTCTTCATAAAACAGTCAAGAAAATCTATTTGTTGATTGAAACAAGATTTGCAGTTAAAGATTTTATAGTAGGCCATTTGCATAGGATTTAAATTGGTCATATCTATTGACTTTATTTTATGATCCTCATCTCGTTGTTCTGTTTCATTCATCATAAATAAATTTTTAGTTATTTCTCCCTATCCTCGTCCATTCTTCGACGTTCTGCAGCCTTTTGTTCACGTTTTATCGCCTTTTGTTGATCTTGCTCAACAATTCTAGAGGACAAACTTGACAACACTTCAACAATTTTAGATTGATTGGTGGTCATTTCATCAAATCTAACATCGTGAATTGCTTGTTTCTTCAACTTTTCTTTCACAGCCTTATTACCAATTGGTCATGTTGATGTATTAGTCGGTTGTTGGTTGTAACGGCCCCAAAATGTATGTCACAATTATCCTTATTTAATTCTGCGATAATATGAATTAATTGGAGAATATCTGTTTGAATTAGAAAATTATATGTTGAGGTTACAACTTAGGGACTGGAATTGACGACCATACTGGGTTCAAAAATTGAAATTGAGTACATGGATATGTTAATTGGAATTTTTAGAATCATCTAGGAAGTCTAATTGAAAATTAATTTCGTCTGCTTCACTAAGTCATGTTTGGATCATTATTTAACCAAATGTATAGGGATATACATATGTGCCTTAGTTGTTGACTCAACACAAAAAAAAAAAAAAAAAAAAACACATGAGAGATAAATTTGAGGGATATACGGAGAGAGAGAGAGAGAGAGAGAGAGAGAGAGAGAGAGAGAGAGAGAAAGAGAGAGAAACCGAGAGAGAAGTGAAGAAAGGGAAGAAGAATCTCAACTTGGCTTGGATTTGTCAAGATTATGCAAGATTAAGTGTCTATGAAGACTCTAGGTAAGGATTTACCTCTCAAGCCTTGAAGATCATATGGTATAGAGTTGGATTTATGGGCTATTGCATGTATTTTGCTTGAGCATGTTAAGAAGAAGATGATTCCTTGCATACATACATGAAAATGTTGGATTTTGAAGTTACATGTTGCATGCGTTCTAGGATTGAGTTATATTGAAGTTCAATCTTATAATTTGAAAGCTATGGAAAGAAATTTAGACTAGATTATTATATGCATGAAGTATTTATGCATAAATATTGAAGAAAAATGATGAAAGTTATGAGTTCATGGAAGTTAAAAACTTGATTTGGAAAATTAAAAAGGAGTTTGATTTATTTGAGTTTGGTTTTACAGTGATAAGTTTATTTGAAGTTAGGAAGTGTTCATTCAACATGTTTTTATGGGTTTTGGGCCTTGAAATGTATGAATTTAAAGTTGACTTGGCAAAGGAATGAGTTCCCATTGAAAGCAGAATTTCGGGCTGGTTTTTCACCTAGACTGCTCGAGCGGCCTGGGCCATCGCTTGAGCAGCCAACCTTGATTTGGCCAAAGTTGCACACTGTTTTACTACCGCACGTGCGGCCATGACCACCGCATGTGCGGCCAAACAGGGCAGATTTTCCAATGTTATTATTTTTCCGTTTTCTGATTTATGGGCCTTTATTTACATGATTTTCGCGTGTCGTACACATCCATATGCATATTATAAGCATGAGAGAAATTAAAGAAAGAATAGAAACAACTGAACGAATAAGTAACGGATAAATCGAAAAAGGTTAAGAATCGATTGATTAACTCAAATGTATATTGAGAAATTGTACTATGAATATTGTGTTTGTAGGTCAAGACTCAAAGACCGAACAACGGGTATTGGAAGGCCACTGTGAGTAACGTTATTGTAAAGATATGTTCATATGAATTATGTTCCAAATATGATTTGATAAGTTATGATTTCTGAAATGATATTTGTTTACGTGAACGAATGTCCTATGTTTGAAATCTATTATGGCATCCATAGATAGTCCCAAGTCATGGGGGACGGCATGTTAATGTGGGTCCATGACATATATGTAATTACGAGATCTCGTTAGCCACTTCATTGTGGTGATATGTGTTTAATTGGTATCCGGAACCGATTACTCTAGTCGAAAAACGATACGTGATATGTTCTGTGGGATGTACCATTACATTATGTTCTGATACGAGACTGATATGATTGATTGTGATATGATTTGTTTCACGTATATTGTATTTGGAATTCGTTCACTAACCCCTTTACGTTAATGTTATTCACTGGGCTTTAGCTCACTGTTTATATATATATTTATAGGTGAGCGTTCTGGAGGGTAAGTGTAGAAGGGCTTTTATCGAGCCGCCGTTTTGAAACCGACCAAGTGTTTTGTGTGCCTCTGAGTTGGGGCTAGGCTTGGAAGGCCGTTGTCAAGCTTTCGAACGTGAAGTAAACTTTCGTTATGTGCATACGTTACATATTAATGTTAAGTTACAAGTTATGTACTGAATGTGGGTAAATTAACATTTTTGCATTATTAATGTTTTGTTTATATAGATGCACAGCTCATTGGACTATTGGTGTATTTTTGAATATTGTTTCCGCTAGCCCCAATTATTTTTTATTGTACATGAAGGCCTTTGGTAATCTCGGATTACTAGCCGGTTACGATGCTAAACCTATAGGGGCAGGTTTGGGTCGTGACATTGGTCTTCCTCAATATTATTGTTGGGTTGAAAAGCCTCACCTTCAGCTATTGGATTCGAAAATGGATAAGGTAATGGTGTGGATTTTTTTGCATTGTGTTCTAATTTCATCCGACTTACAATTTTGGAGCAAAATATCCCAACTTGTATCAAATGTAAAGTTTTTTTTCTGTATTGCATAATACATGCGCTTAGCTTTAGCGGCCTAAAAAACAAAAAAGATAATCAGTTCGATAAAAAGTCTATACAAATCATAAAATAGATATGCTACAAACGAAATGAAAATTACCATGTCTGCCTTAGTTGTTCTACTTTGTTGCCTCAATTGGATTTGCTCAAGAAAACCACATAATTTATTAATTACCTTTTGTATCATACACCACCGGTGAGACAAAGAAATACGGTTTCGATTTGATTGACCATACAATTGTGAATTAAAATAAACGAGTTCTCGTTCCCAGAATATTGCCATGATCTAACTATTACTAGCAATGGGATCTTGAGAGACGGCCAACCAAGATCTACAAAAAGTTTCATCTTCTATAATGGTGAACGCTTTACCACGAGAAACACGAGAAGTTTCCGAAATGAAAGTAACATCAATGTTCTGCTCTGATGTTTGTGATTCCTCAAACATTTTAAAATCTTCCATAGTTTGAAGGTAAAATTTTTACAAATAAACAAGTTAAAAAAATTCAATAGGATACAGCAATCAACATGTAGTTAAAACTATTATAAAAGAAACAAGTAAAAAAATTAAAGAAAAAAGTACAAAATTCAAGAAATACTAAAGACTAAAGATCACACAAAAAGAATATTGTAAAATAAACAACTGACAAATGAAAGAAAAAGTGAAGATTGAAGTTAATAATGACAAAAAAAAAGAGAAATTGTAATGATATTGTGAAATTGAAAAATAAATCAGTCTTATTTTATAGACCACAACAACGGTAACTTTGTGAAATCCTTTGCAAAACCAATGGTAACCTTATTGGAGTTGCACCCTGCAAAATCAACAGCTAATTTCAGTACAAATTTGAATCTGCATGCAATGCATTTCCCTCAATTCCATGTATCACTGTTGGTAAGGAATTTGGTCTTGGTGTCATAAAAAGCAAACAACTTTGCAAGCCTATTTACACTTTGGTTGTTTGGGAGGACATCCCCGGTTGTCCAAACTAGTGCTGGACATTTTTCAAGTAAGCGGATGACCGGTCGGACATCCGCCCGGACGACCGACCGGTCGTCTGGTGCGATCCTCAACGGCTATGCACAGTAAAATGCTGAATTGTGACAGCCATCCTCAGATTGGTGAAATATTTTGTATATTCTTAATTTGATATAGGTTTGATGAAACCAATGGAGTAGAAAAAAAGGAAATTTTTCATCAAATTGTATTTGATGATGGAATTGGTGCAGCGTTGGAGATGGCCTTAAGGCCCCGTTTGTTTGGGGTTATGGGGAGGGGATTGGGTTTGATAGTGAAGAGGGGATTGAGTAACACTATTTTTTATGATTATTATTCTTATTAAAAACCAAAAGGTGACCTATGCGATGCACGGAAATTTATTTTTAAAATAAAAAATTAATTTTGAGTCTTAATATTTTATGTGTAAAAAATTTTAACGATTGAAAGTCAAATAAAACAGATTTGTTAATGATTGATGAAAATTTTTGTCATTATGTGTGATGTTATGCAAAAGACTCATAAAAATAATTTCTTTCAAAGTTATAATAAAAAAAAGTGCATTCTCAATCTGACGTCAATTGTGTTAATTAACTTTATCAAAAATCATGAATTTCACTTATATCAAAATATTTTTTTTAAAAAAAATAAAAACAACGAAAAATTCTATAATATGCAAATTATGACTTAGTTATAACTCATGGTATATTATATTGTGATATGTATTACAAAAGAATAATATTAATTTTAATTATTTATTTTAATAATTTTAGCCTTATCGTTCTATAAAACTATTATTTGAATACTTATGTATGATAAATTTAGTTAAATTATTTATTTATTTTGATAATTTTAGTTCTATTGTACTATAAAAGTGTAATTATTATATAATATATATTAAATTATAAGATAGTAAAATAAACACTCATTTTGATATTAAAAATAATAGTTAAATTAGAAAAAGAATTAGTAATATAAAACTAAAAGTGATTTTAATTATTTAATTTTAATTTTAATTTTATATTGATTTGAAAAATAAAAATATGTATAAATAAATCTTCACAAATTTTATTTAAAGATTAAATACAAATATGTTGTGATTGGATTAAGAAAAAAAATACATAAATTAATTATGTAGAGTATTTATATTTTCTTTAATATTCTTTGTGAATTATTCATACATATTGTATGTATGTATATTATAACGCTGCGAAATAATAGGCAATAGACCATCCATTGTGTACATTAAATAACTACGCTGACATGAGTAATTATCTTTCATTGATTCCAATTGAGTTTACAAAAGAGTGACATATGCAGATATACATTCATAAGTCTATCCCTGAGTTTACAAAAGAGTGACATAGCATATGCCATAGCAAGGGATAAGCTATGAAAACAAAACAGATAATAAATGCCCTAAAGGATTACAACTTTCCAAAATAGAGGTTAGTTACAACAAAAGTAGACTTAAGCCTGAAAAACAAATACAGTAAATACACAAAAAAAGCTCTCGCTCCAAGCTATTGCCTTGGCAGAGGCATATCATCAGCACCTGAAATGTTTTTCCCATGTAGGGTGACCCAAAGCCCAGTAGATATAATCCAACACAGCATATGAATCTTAATAAAGCTATAAGGTAAATGCATATGCAATGTTCGTGCCAAAATATTTTTATATGTCTTTCCAAAACTATGCAATACCATAATAATATCTTAAATAACTTCCTTTGGAATACAAGATAGGGCAGTGAATCACGCTCTGGGAATTTCAAAACAATATAACCTTTCCTGAAAATTTTGTCTAGAGGAAATTGTAAACCTGGACCCATCTAAACGTAGGCTATACAAGCATTACTATTGCCATTTCATGAAAATTTCATCCACGGGATTGGGACCTATGTATACGCGCGGTTTTTAGAACGTTTACCATGGACACTCAAGCCAACTTATTACAACATTACAATTCATGTTTCCTAGATTCACCTATTTTTCTCAAAATGATAAACATTTCCAATGTATTAGCGTAAGATAATGCTCAATGCGAATGAATGAGAAAATGGTTTCAATTCTTCTAATCCATATTTTCTACAACACTCATAGTTATTCTCCATCGATAGCCTAATACAGATATTTCTAAACAAACAAATAATTATCAATAAAGACAAATTCTTCAAATTTTCAAGAGGTGTGAAAATATCTAACTCCACCATTCTCATCAACCTCAGTCCAATTTCACTATCAATTTTATAATTTATATAAAATCAATAATTGAGATATTTAGGGCAAAATTCTTTCTTTTTTTTTTTCCAAAATCAATCCCAAGTATCAAAACCAACCATTTTTTCCCAACTCAACATTATTTTCCATATCTAAATCATTTTCAAGGATCCATTTGAAAAACCCCTCTTTTAATTTTTATCCAAAACCCTAGATTTGTTCCAAATCTTCCAAAATCTTAATATTGATTAGAAATAACAAATAGCTAAATTAAAACTCATAAAAAGAGTGGAGATATCCCTACCTCAAGCTAGAACACAAGAGAGAGAGAGTGTGTAGAAAACTCAAAGACGCCAAAAATCAACTTTGCTCTGATTAGAACGAAACCCTCGTTGAACTCTATTTTTTTAACAAAGGCACACTGGGACAAAGATCGACGGATCTAGGTGGATTTGTGGAGAGAAGGTGAGTTTTAGAGAAAGATGGTCTCAACTTAGGGTTTTGAAATGTTTAGAGGGAGTGAGATGAAAAAGTGATGTAAAAAGTGATTTTTATGGACTGATATACGTGTAGACTGCTAGAGCGCAAGAAGTGACGCTCAAGTGTACAGACACAAAAGATGTGACCGCTCGAGCGCAAGAAGTTATGGCTCGAGCATGAAATACAAACTCCCAGTAGTTTTATAGACATAATGCCAACGCTCAAGCGCAACAAGGGCCGCTCGAGCTAAGACCGCTTGAGTGCAAAAAGTTTCGCTCGAGTGAAGAATACATCTCCCAGTAGTTTTGCAGACCTGCAAAAGTATTGAGAGTTCATAAAGACCGCTCAAGCGCAAGAAGTGACGCTCAAGCGTAGGACCAAAATTTTGGGCAACGACTGTTTGAAAAATAAGTTACCAACCTATTGCAAACATGACCAACACAACCCAAAAGTCAAACTCAAAGAGGTATAAGGGGAAGCAAGACATGAACAGCTGTATAAGACAATGAAACCCATATCCAAAACATACAATGGGTTGGATCTAAACCAGAAACACTATATATATAAAATTTAAATTAAATATAAATATTTTGTAATAATTAATTTCATGTTAAATAAAAATTAAATATAGATTATTAGTAAGACATCAATAATATGGACAAATATATATATTATATAATTAATTTGATCAGTGTGATGTGCATAATTAAGAACATTCTGTCTTATTTATTTATTTGTATATTGAGATAATTATTTTTTAAATATCACAATAATGAAATTAAAATATCAACCATATAAAAGAAATCTGAAAATGATAAAACCAAATACATGATGAAAAATATATAGAAAATAAATATTTCTTAAATAGAGTCTATATAAAATTGGTTATTATATTTTTAGTTAATAGTGAAATTTTTTGACATGACACGTTGACATGATACGAACCGGACATGGATTGAAAATGACATGATAAGTGTAACGCCCTCAAAATAAACCCATTTTATCATGCATTCATGATAAAGAAAAGAGATTTCATATTACAATCATCAGAGTATTCTTACAAAAGGTATTACATGTTGACAACAAAAGTAAATGCCTTAAAGGCTTACAACTTTCCAAGTCAACACTTGGTTACAAAAAAGAGAGTACTAGCTCTACACATAATAAGCCCTTGGCTTGATATACATGTAATACAACAAAAATAACAAAAAAAAGAAAGAGTCCAACAGCCTCAAGCCTTCCAAGCTACGTCCTTGGAGGTGGCATAACACCTGTACCTGAAAATGATGTCCCATATAGGGTGAGCCAACGCCCAGTAGAGATATGCTAAACATAATATGAGCAAAAACTAAAACATTAGCATTTGGTAAATGTTTAACTCATATATGCCAACTTATAACACATTTCAATTCCATGACAAATATGCCCATGTTTCATTCCATTTTCCATTACTTATCCGGTTCTCAATTTATGAATAAGGCTCAGAACCTGGCCAATAATTTAAAGAGACTACAGCTCATATCAACAATACTTCCATAATTCACAACAGATACACATATTTGCTGTATCAATAACGCATCTAAACACTTCCATACTTCACAATAGATACACATATTCGCTGTATCAACACTTCAATAGATACACATATTTGCTGTATCAATGGAGTACATCCCCTATCTCCACCCAAACAATATTCCGTTTAGGAGTCCATCCTCTGTTTTCCCCTAAACCGTGGAGTACATCCCCTATCTCCTCCTACACAACACAGTGTATATAAGCATCTATCATATACATGTTCAATCAATACACAAATTTGATGTATTATTCCATTTATCATAATCAATGACATACAACTGATTAGTTTTAATTCGCCTAATCATCATGCAATGTCTACAACAATTAAGACTATCCTCCACCGATAGCCCAAAGCAATTATTTCTAAACAGACAATAATTATATCAACAGATAATTTATCAACATTTTCAAAGGTGAGTGATTAAGGAATCCAACTCCACCATTCTACCTTATAATGAGCCAATTTCATTATTTCCACTCAATTTCATATTCCCATAATAAATGTCATTAATTACACTAATGACCCAAATATACCCAAACATGGCATTTTTCCCCTTTTCCCAACATTGACCTAAAGGTCCAAATATTATCAACAACCTCAATAACCTCCTTTTTAGACCCAAAACACAAATGTTTGAATCAAAAGAATAAAACCCCTCTTTCCAATATAACACATCTAAAACCCTAACTTCCCAAATCAAACAATTTATACAAAAAAGCTCAACATTTAGGTTAAAGCTCATAAAAATGAGTAGTTATCCCTACCACAAATTTGGCGCTCAAAGGAGGAAGATGAAGAAATTCGAAATGCTCCAAACCCCAATATTTTCGGATCAAAATGTAGCCCTCAACAAGCTCCACACTTTTTACAAAGGCCCAAGGATAGAAGATCACTCCTACTAGATCAAACCCTAGAGAGAAGTTGGAGTTTTAGAGTGAGGTGCTCTCCAATGGAGGTTTTGAAAAGTAAGAGAGAGAAAGAAAATGTGAAAAGTGATTTAAAATCACCCAGCTGCCATCTGATATACGACTAGTCCACTCGAGCGGAGAATAGGATGCTCGAGCGTAAAACACAAAAACTAGACCCGCTCGAGCGTAAGAATACCTGCCCGAGCGTCAAGACACAACTGCAAAACACATCCGCTCGAGCGCAAAGAGAAACCCGCTTGAGCGTAGATTACCCTCTCCCAGTATTTTTTACAGACAAAGAACACTCGCTCGAGCACAAGGGTACCCGCTCGAGCACGATCCGCTCGAGCATAAGGAAAACTGCTCGAGCGTGAAAAACACATCTGCAGCACTTTTGCAGACGGACAAACTACTGAAGGTGTGCAAACTCCGCTCAAGTGCGAAGGGATCCGCTCGAGCAGACCACCAAAAATGGGCAACAAGAAATGGGACTAAAGCTCAACCAACCTGCTCGAAACACGCCCAAGACATTTCTAAACTCCAATCCAAAGCATTAAAGAACGGAAATGAAATATAGACAACCACAACTATCAACGGAACCGAGTCCGGAATACAATAAATAAGGAAGGAAGGAAAGACCGAGATCGCTATAATAAGATAACATGAAATAATAAAAATATAAATTAAATAAATATATATATATATAATTATATTAAATTAAAACACAAAAAAAAAAAAAAAAACATTCATTTGATAATTTTAACCTTTCGTACTAATTATAAATGAACTGGACACGGATAAAAAATGACATAACACGATAACACAATAATAAACATCTATATAATAAAGTAGAACTATTTTTGACAATGTATCAAAATGTTTAAGAGATACATTTTATTTGAACGGCTAAGATGAATCCTAAATTTATATTAATGGTTCAAATACCCAAACATTTCTCTCCCTAAGAATCACACCTGTTGCCTTCCTACATACTTACGTCTCCTCCACACCTTCCCTCTTTATCTCTTTTTCCTTCTCTGTTCTTCTTCTTGAATAGAACGAAAAAACCCTGCCTCCCCACCTTCCCTCTCTTTCTCTCTCTCCCTCTTTGTTCTTCTTCTTCAACAGAACAATTTCATCCACACCCACCCTCCCTCGTCGCTACTGACGCTGATTGTTTTAATTCCCTTACAACCCTTCGAACTCAGTTGTTCTTCGCAAGGTGCGATTACGAATTACTTTAGTGTTTCAGTGTTGTTTTCGGCTGAGAATTGTTGACAATTGTTTCAGTATTTCACTCGATTTCTACTTTCCTTACAACCCTTCGAACTTGGCCGTTCATCGCAAGGTGCGATTGAGAATTACTTCAGTGTTTCTGTGTTTTTTTCTTCTAAGAATTGTTGAGAATTATTTCAGCATTTGACTCGATTTTTACTTCCCTTATAACCCTTCGAACTCGGCTGTTCATCGGAAGGTACCAAACCAAACCAAGCCTTAAGTCCCATCAAATGGGGTTGGCTACATGAATCCTTCTTCTCCACGTGACTCTATCAAATGCCAATTCGTTAGTCAAATTAAGTAAATCCATATCTCTATTTACAACGCTAACCAAAGTTAATCTAGGCCTGCCCCATCCCCTAACACTCCCATCTACCATTACAGTATCACATCTTTTCGCTACTGCCTCTGTTGGTATAGCGATCCCGGTTGTCCCTTTACTGTTCTGTTGTATTCCGGACTTGGTTCCGTGAAGTTAGTAGTTGTATCTATCTTGTTGTCGTCCTTTAATTCCACTTGATTGAGTTTTAGGATGTTTCGGGCAGGGTTGTTACAGGTTGGTTAGGCCTTGGTTTCAATTCCTTGTTGCCCAGTTTTTAGGCGGTCCGCTCGAGCGGGTCTTCTTGTGCTCGAGCGGGGTTTACACACTTCCAGTATTTCGTGGCCCTGCAAAACTTCTGCAGGTGTGTTTTCTACGCTCGAGCGGGTTTCTTACGCTCGAGCCGGTCGCGCTCGAGCGGTATTGTTGGCGCTCGAGCGGGTAGTCCTTTTCCTGTAAAGTTCTGGGAGATGAAAATCTACGCTCGAGTGGACTGGTTTTCACGCTCGAGCGGATGTGTTTTGCTTTTGTTTCTTGGCGCTCGAGCGGTTATCTATGCGCTCGAGTGGGACCAGATGTTTGTGCTTTACGCTCGAGCGCTCTATTCTACGCTCGAGCGGGTCATGCGTATATGAGTTATCCGCTGGGTGATTTTAAATCACCTTTTACTTTTCTTTCTCTCTCCTATTTTTTCTAAAACCCTTTTTGAGAGCCTCTCTCTCTAGAAACTCCCTTCTCTCTAGGGTTTGATCTAGTTAGAGTGTCTTCTTTCTCTTCGGCCTTTGTTAAAGTTGTGTTGATCGTCGAGGGCGTCGTTTTGATCCGAAAATCTTGGCTTTTGGAACATTTTGGTTTTGGTCTCTTCTCCATCCGAGCTCTAACTTCGAGGTAGGGATAACCTACTCCTCACTATGGGTTTTGTCTTTAAATTTTAACATTTTGAGATATTGGGGTTGGGTTGGTAATGTTGCGAAAGTTTGGGGCTTTTGTGTAAATTTACAAAAGTTGGGGTTTTAGGTATATAAAACCTAGATGCATGTTTGGCATGGAAAAGTGAAATTAATGTTAAAACATTAATGAAAATGGAACCTAAGGATTTTAATGTTAATTATGGAAAATGCCCTAATTACATTGGTTAATTAATTCGCATAATTAATTATGAGGAATGAGAAATTGATTTGGGAATGTATGGAATTAAAGGATGTAGTTGGATTATTTATCACTCACCTGGTTGAAATGTTGATTATATATCCATTGTTGCATTTATTTTCTGTATAGAAATAACTGCTTTGGGCTATCGATGGAGGATAGTCTTGATTGTTGTAGACAATGCATGATGATTAGGCAAACTGAAACTAATCACTGGAATGTGTCATTGAGTATGACGGTTGAAAGAATACATTAAATTTATGTGTTGTGTGATGATGTGTATAATTATTGTTTATATGCATTGTGTCGTGTTGGAGGAGATAGGGGATGTACTCCACGGTTTAGGGGATGATAGGGGATGGACCTCTAAACCGGATGTTGTTGGGAGAAGATAGGGGATGGACTCCATAGATAGAGCTCATATGCTTATCTAGTAATGTGTTGACATAGCTCATATGCTTGTCTTTGGAAGTGTGATAGTGTTCTTATGCATATCTATGGAAGTGATGATATAGCTTGTATGCTTATCTGTTAATGTGTTGATATAGCTAGTACGCTTATCTAATATGAATTGGGAAGAAGTTTAATATGAGTTACTGTCTCATATAAGTTGTTTGGCCAGGTTCTGAGCCATGGTTATAAATTGAGAATTGAAAAGAATTGGAAAAATGGATTGTAACATGGACTTGTATGTCATGAAACCGTAAAGTGTGATAAGGGAAAGTATCAGTGTTGGCCATCTATCAACTGCTAATCTTTTAGTCATTGTTCATATTTGGTTTAGTGTATTTCTGCTGGGCTGTGGCTCACCCTATATGGGAATATCATTTTCAGGTACAGGTAGCATGCCACCTCCAAGGACGTAGCTTGGGAGGCTAGAGGCGGGCAGACTTTTGTTGTCTAGTTTCTTTGATGTATTACATGTATATTCAAGCTAAGGGCTTAATGTGTAAATGAGTTAGCACTCTTTTGTTGTAACCAAGTGTTAACTTGGAAAGCTGTAAGCCTTTAGGGCATTTGCTTTTGTCGTTAACATGTAATACTTTTTGGTAATGGAACTCTGATGAATAGAAGAATGTGGAGCTTTTATATATCAATGCATGTCTATATTGATGGGTTTTATGTTATGATTTTGAGGGTGTTACAGTTGGTCTCCGTTGAATGTGACCAAACCATCTCAATCGATTCTCTCTCAACTTATCTTCTATTGATGCTACTCCTACCCATTCCCGAATACACTCATACCTAATTCTGTCTTGTCTAGTCTTGCCACGCATCCACCTTAGCATCCTCATCTCAGCCATACTCATCTTATCTACATGTTGTTTTTTGGTTGCCCAACACTCCGTCCCATACAACATCACTGATTTAATAGTTGTTCTATAGAACTTACCTTTTAGTCCAGTGGGTATTTATTTATCGCACAGTACTCCAGATGCACTTCTCCACTTACACCATCCCGCCTTAATCCTATGGGCCACATCCGCATCAATCTCCCCCGCTATTGTGATAATCGACCCTAAATAACGAAAATGTTCACTCTTAGGAAGCTCTTGGTTCTCAATCTTCACTTCTTCTCTGCTTTCATTATTCCTGTTACTAAATTTACACTCCATGTACTCTCTCTTAGTTCTGCTTATCCGGAATCCTTTAGATTCAAGAGCTTTTCTCCAAATCTCCAACTTTGTGTTAACTCCTTTTCTAGTCTTATCCACTAGTACGACATCGTCTGTAAAAAGCATACACCATGGTACGTCATCATAAAGATTTCTCGTCAACTCATCCATAACTAAAGCAAAAAGATAATGACTTAAGGTAGATCCTTGGTGTAGCCCTACAATGATAGGAAATTCATTTGCCTCTCCAATAGGCAATCTAATAGTGGTCACCACCCCTTCATACATGTCCCTAATCACATCAATGTAACCTTTCGTTACACCTTTTTTCTCTAACACCCACCATATTATATCTCAGGTCACTCTATCATATACTTTCTCAAGGTCGATAAACACCATATGAATGTTTTTTTTCTTTTCTCTATACTTTTCTATGGCTTTCCTTAAAAGATAAATCGCTTCCATTGTTGATTTGCCAAGAATATACCCAAATTGATTCTCTGACTTCTTTGTTATATCTCGCAATTAGCGTTCCATCACCCTCTCCCACACTTTTATTATATGACACATTAGCTTGATTCCTCTATAATTGTTGTAATTCTAGACATCTCATTTATTCTTATAGATTGGCACTAAATTACTCTTCCTTCACTCATTTGGCATGTTCCTAGTCAACAAAATTTTGCTAAACAACCTAATCAACCAAGCAACCCCTTTTTTACCTAAACACTTCCAAGCTTCAATAAGGATATCATTGGGTCCTAAAGCCTTATTCGATTTCATATTCTTAAGTGCAATCTCCACTTCAAAGTTCTTAATCCTACGATAGAACCTATAGTCTTGGTTTATCGTATTACTGGCTATCTCTTCCCCTATTGTCGTACCTCCATGTTCCCCATTTAATAATTTCTCAAAATAGTTCTTCTATCTTTCCTTAATCTCTTTATCCTTCACCAATACCTTAGAATCCTTACTCTTGATGCACTTAACTTGATTAAAATCTTTTATTTTCCTCTCCCGTATCTTTGCAAGTTTGTATACCCTCTTCTCTGCCTCATTACTATATTGTCTAGTGTATAGGTCATCATAAGCTTTTAACTTAGCCTCTCTCACTACTTTTTTGACCTCTTTATTAGCCAATCTATAGCTCTTAAGGTTTTTCTCAGTTTTATCCTTCTGCCACTTTTTAAAGCACTCTTTTTTTTGCCTTAACTACTGCTTGAACCTCTTCCCTCTACCACCAAGTTTCCCTAGAGCTGGGTCTCGTCCTGTAAAGCCCCCCAAAAATAATACAAATAATCCAACTCATGAGATAAATGATTATAATAGAATTGGAATACTTTCATATATCAGAGTTCGTATTACAAAAGTTAATACATGCAATATACATTCACAAATGTTCATCCTGAATCTATAGCATATAACACCAGTTAACAACAACAAAATAAATACTATTCGGGTTTACATCTTTCCAAGACATTGCTTAGTTACAACAAAAGGGAGTCATAAGCTCCATACATATGAAGCCCTCAGCTTGAATAAACATTTAAACATAAATTAACAAAATAGAGCCTCCACCTTCTAAATCCTCTCAAGCTATGTCCTTGGAGGAAACATGTTATCGATACCTGAAAATGGTTTTCCAAGTAGGGTGAGCCAAAGCCTAGTAGAAACAGTCTATCACAATATATGATGTTTAACTAAGATATAAGTGTCAGCTAACATTCAATATTTATGACCAACATACAATCTTCCCATGACCATTTCTATTTATTTATTCCAAGTTAATTAGTTTCATTTTAATTCATATGCCAAGTGTATAATTTTTCCAAATAACCCAATAGAGACTAAAACTCAGTGGTTTTAATTTTACATAACTATCACACAAGCACTTCAACCTTGCCATTTTACGAAAATTTCGTCTGCGGGATCAATACCCATGTATGCAAATGATTTCGGGACTTTCACCCTAGATACTCCGGCCAACTTAGTTTCAATGGAGTCCATCCCCTATCTCATCCCAAAACATGGAGTGAATCCTATTTCTTCTCCCAAAACATTATATATGTACAATGTATTTAAAGTACCATCATATTCAATGACTCTTAATTATACATATTCAATGCCTTAACACACCGTCATGTTCAATGACATAATTAAATGATTAGTTTTAATTCACCTAATCCTCATGCAATTTCTACAACAACCATAGCTATCCTCCATTGATAGCCCAACACAGCTATTTCTAAACAGATATACAATCTTTATAACAGATAATTCATCAAATTTCCATAGGTGAGTGATTTAACAAATCCAACGACACCATTCATTCATACATCCTCCCAATTTCACATTTCTCATACCAATTTCATTATTTATACAAAATAATTATTTAACACACATTACGGCAAATTTCCCCATTTTCCAAATATCAATCCAAAAGTTGAAATCCACCATTCTAACCCAAGATAACCTCATATTCAAAACCCCATATTCATTTATAGAACATAACATAGAATCCTTCTTTTCAATTTGAATCCAAACCCTAGGTTTTCTCCAACATCCCAAAACTCACCATTTATACATAACAACAAATAACTAGGTTAAAGATCATAATAAAGTGTAGAATATCCCAACCTCAAGTGTAAAAGCCAAAAGGAGAAGAGGAGGAACTTCAAAAATGACGAAATCAAACTCTATTCGGATGAAATGGTAGCCTTTAAAGTGCTCCACCTTTTTCTCAAAGGGAGTAGGGTAGAGAGACCCTTAGATTCTAGGGGATTTTTAGAGAGTAGTCGGTTTTTAGAGAGAGAAAGAACCGATCTAGGATTTTTGAGTAAAAGGGGGTCAAAAAAAATGAAGAAGAAAGTGTTGCTGTGAACCGATATACGCAAGGCTCGCTCGAGCAAAGAAGTTGTCACTCGTGCGACCAGACATAATAAGTGACCTCGCTCGAGCGTAGAATACATACCTTCAGAATTTTTTCAAATGCACACAGTTGCTCAAGCACAAAAAGCTTCACTCGAATGAAGAACATCACCCTCCCAAAATCTCTACAAGTTTGTAAAAATGCTGGAAGCTCACAAAGCTCGCTCAAGCGCAAGAAGCCTCGCTTGAGCGAAGAAGCAAATTTCTAGACAGCAACAACGTGAACAACTAGCAAACAACCTATCCCAAACATGCCCAAGGCTCTCTCCAGGAATCACTTTACAATCATTGCATTTTAGGCCGTCTACTTTTCTTACTAAGAAGTAATCTATTTGGCTCTTAACTGACCCACTCTTAAAGGTTATCAAATGCTCATCTCTTTTCTTATAAATAGTATTGGCCACCACCAGGTCAGAAGCCAACGCAAAATTTAAGATACTCTCTCCAACCTCATTTCTGTCACCAAAACCATATCCACCATGCACCCTTTCATAGCCTAGTTTATCTATGCCTACATGGCCATTAAAATCTCCATCTATAGCTAGGTTCTCTCCTACAAGTATCTCCTGTAAGATCTCATCCATTTGCTCCCAAAAATCCCTCTTAGCCTGATCATCTAATCCTACTTGAGGGGCGCATGCACTAATAACGTGTCACGACCCCATTCTGCCCCTAGTAGAATGGTGCCGTGATGGCCAGTAATCCGAGATTACCGAAGGCCAACTTTCAAGATTCACACACAATCAGAGTATTACATATGGGGCTAACATGTGCGGAAGCAGTATATACAAATCTAATTAGTCCATAAGAGCGGTGCATAAGTCAAATGAAATGGCATACATCTTTACATAGCTTTACAACTTGGGTACAATAAAATGAAGTACAAAAATACATCTTGACCAAAAGGCTTCTCGAACCATCATATACAAAATACAAAGAAATGCAAGCTAAGAAGCATGATCTTCAAGATGCTACAAAATGCGAATCCAAAACAAGTTGCAAGGCACATCTAAGCGTCGCCGCCGTCCTGCTCAGCACCTACATATATATAGAGAGGGTGAGCTTGGATACTCAGTGAATGGTACAAATAATAAAGGGTTTGCATGAATAATATCCAAGATCCTTATCGAACGACACACACTATATCCTGCACAAAATCAAAGACAAAACAAGTTCATCTAACAAGTCTTTCAAGCTTCATCAATCAAAGTCTTTCAAGGCTTTCAAGTTTCAAGGGGTGACATTAACAAAGTTTGTGCTACAAATGCTTATAGTCCCTAGCACGTACGGACTTTCAAAGGTTGTGCTACAAATGCTTATAGTCCCTTAGCACGTATGGACTTTCAAGGTTGTGCTACAAATGCTTATAGTCCCCTAGCATTTACGGATTTTCAAGGTTGTGCTACAAATGCTTATAGTCTCCTAGCACGTACGGACATTCAAAGGTTGTGCTACAAATGCTTATAGTCCCCTAGCACGTACGGACTTTCAAAGGTTGTGCTACAAATGCTTATAGTCTCCTAGCACGTACGGACTTTCAAGGTTGTGCTACAAATGCTTATAGTCCCCTAGCACGTACGAACTTTCAAGGTTGTGCTACAAATGCTTATAGTCCCCTAGCACGTACGAACTTTCAAAGGTTGTGATTCAAAACAAGGCTAACACTTGATACACAAAATAGGGATAATCATTCATGCTTAACAAATACTCTTCCAAAACAAAGCAAAACAAGGCTTTAACAAAACTTTATAACATAACTTTATTAAAAATACCACTCACATAGTTCTTCAACGTCGGGGTTAAGCGAGAGTCCAAGTCCTACAAACACATGGCAAAGTCTATTGAATGCACTTTCAAACAAACTTTACACGAATGCAAATGATTTCGGCATTCCTTCAAAACTAAGTCGAACCAAAACAAAACACTGTTCCTCATCTCAGGAAAACATAATGGGCACCGTCCAGGTCTTGGCCGAGGTCCCACATCTCCTTGCTGAGGTGTGGTCCTGATGGCCACATTCAAGGAAACGAAGTCGGGAAAATCTGGGTTTCCCTTTCTTTGAAGAACATAAAGAACATGGATGCAAGGATCATAACTTATCATTACAAAATCTGAGATTTCATGTTATGAATTCAAAAACATGGACCTGGGTACCCATACTCGAAGATTTTATGAAAACAAACACAAAACATGAATCTTGATGCAAACTTTCGGATCAAACAAGACTTTTTCTTCAAGAACACATGAATACCACTTTCACTTTCTAAACCCAACTTTAAATCGATGCATGGCTTGCAAATCAGGTTTGATCATGCAATGCAGCTAGATGATCAATAAGAACAACAAGAGTAGATTAAGATTCTAACCTCAAAACACGAATCAAACGGTTTGAACTCTAAGGATCAAGCTTGGAAATCTATTCCTCCTCTAAGAACTTCTTCTTCTTCTTCTAGAGCTTCTCTCTCCTCACAAGCAAAGACATATAGCAAATGATACATTTCTAGGTCTGCTGGCTGACTTAACACTCAGCTCGAACACGTGGCAACGGCTGGTTGATTCTCCTCAAAAAGGTGACTGAGTGAAAAGACAAGACTATGACAAAGTGTGTTCAACAAGCAAAATAGCATAGGCACTCCGGTAGGTAATGATCTCGGTTAAGAATAAGGCATCGGCAAGTAGGGGAACAATGATCTCGGCTAGGAAGGATAACACTTGACTAAGCTGTGCCACACCTCGGTCTAGGTCATACCACTCCAGGAAAAGATCGCTTAGGTGCAAAGGTAACATCTCGACCTAGATAATACACATCTCGGCCTTGGTAATGAACACCTCGGCCTAGATAATGACATCTCGGCCAACATGTCAGGGCGAAGGTGGAGGTCAAACAAAGTGGTTCCAAGATAATTCTAGACTGAAAATGACCTCGGCTAGACTCACACCATGCAAGGTACAAAACATGCGAGAAACACTTAAGCAAACAAATCAAGGTTTTGCAAAAATGCAACATATCAAGACAAGATCGTGTAATATATGCAAGCATGACTAGAGTAGAGTGAGGGTTGTTACATAACGTTCACTATATTCCCTCCAATAACTAGTTTAACAAACATAATTCTATCCCCTTTCCTAATGACCGCCACTACATTCTCCACAAGAACCCCAGCAATTATGATTCTTACTCCATTCCTGTGTCTATCCTTACCACTATAATATAGTTTAAAATCGGTATCCTCAATTTTTCCAACTTTCTCACTTGTGAACTTAGTTTCTTGTACGCAAACTATACTAACTCTCCTTCTAATCATAACATCTACCAATTCCATCGTCTTACTAGTTAAGGTTCCTATATTCGAAGTGGCTACCATAAACCTGTAGTCTTGGTTGATTGGTTTCTACTTTGGAGGAAGTGATAGGGAAAACAAAAATTTTGTAAACCCATATTTTCATGGGGTTTGCTCCTAGAATTGTTTTCTGTGAGGGAAATATAGGAATCTTTTTTGGTCCTTTTTCACATTTTGATAGAGGAACAGTAGTCCCTTTAAGATTGCCTTGCCTTTACTCTCTGTTGCATTTTTTTTTAAGTCAGATACATTGTGTTCTCTCCTCTGTTATTGAGTGCATGAATTATTCATTTATTCCTTTATTTATTGTGTTTGTGTGCTCTGATTTTTGTTCCATTGGTTTTCTCTTCTTGGTTGATTAGTTTCTGCGCTGATTTTTCTACTTTGGAGGAAATGATAGGGAAAGCAAATATTTTGTAAACCCATATTTTCATTGGGTTTGGTCCCAAAATTATTTTTTGTGAGGGAAAGGTAGGAATCTTTTTTGGTCCTTTCTCTCATTTTGATTGTAGGAACAGTAGTCTCTTTAAGAATGCCTTGCCTTTATTTCCATAAAAAAAAAATGAAAAAAAAAAAGAAGGAAAAGGTGGTGGTAAGGGAAGTGGGAATTTCAATTTGTAGGTTATTGGCTAGGTGTGACTCATTACAGTAGGTCATTGGCTTATGGCTATTTTTGTTTTTGGCCGGGTTTGTTTTTGGCTCATGGCTGTGTCTGTTTTTGTTTTTGGCTGTGTTGGGTTAGCATTTTTATTTCCCTTGTTGCAATTCAAACAACGCTGCTCCTTCTTACCTTACAACCCTTCGAACTCGGCTCCCTTTGAACTCGCATTGGCACTCGCAAGGTAAGACTTCGAACTCGCTGCTCTTGATCACTGTTGTGTTTTTTCCTTTCTCTGTCTTGATCGCTGTTGTGTTTTTTGGTTGATTGTTGTTGTGTTTGTTGTTTGAATTTTGAATCATGAAGGAGTTGTTTGGATTTGTTTGTTTTGGTGTTTGATAGATTGTCCAATTCTCCAGCTTGAAAGAGTAATTTTTGGTTTTGTAGTTTAGGTGTCTGACAGAATGTCTAGATGAGAGAAATATGGTGGGGTTACTCGCGGTTGCTGGAGTTTCATCTGTGAGTCTTTGATATTGGTTTGGAATTTTAGGAAATTAGGAGACAAACTTATATGAGCATCAAATTTTCTTGGTTTGTTCATGTTAAGGCACTGAAAATTATATAAACTTTGTTCACCTGAAAATTAACTCTGTAAATTTTGTTTGGTTTTTCTTTTGCTACTATGAAATCATTTACTAATTATTACAATGCTCACATGCTCTTGAATTCCCTCATCATCTGCTTCTTCCCATATTCTGCAATTATAACCGCTTCTATTTCTTTTTCATGTATACTATAAAAGTATCTACAAAGTTAATATGCCATTTTTTGTCATGCAATACCAGAAGCTAAATGAATTTTTAAAAAAGAACACAAATTACTACTTCCTAAAGTACAAATGTCAATGCAATTCAAAATTTAATATCCAAATTGCAAAGAAACAAATTAATTGGCAATATCAGTTTTCCCACTGACAGCTTATTCACCCATTCTGATACTTTGTTCATACCAGGCTATCATGTGAGACTCATGGCTACCTTATTAGAAAACCATCAACCTTTTTAAAACATGGAGATAGCTAATTTCGATAAGCAAGGGCTTACTATAAAATTCCAATCAATCAAAACAAAACAAAACAAAAAGGACATACTATCTCTGGTATCATAAACATGTGGCGTAACTTTGACCATTTCAAAACTCCAAAAATCATGTAACAAAGATGCTGACTTGTGTCTTTATAAAAAGGCCATCAACAATCTTATAATGCACGAAGAAAAAAAGAAAAATAAATAAGAAGAAGAAGAAGATATGCTATGAATATGAATTTAACCACCTGAAAACTTTGATCATTTCAAAACTCCAAAAATCATGTAACAAAGATGCTGGCCAGTGTCTTTATAAAAGGCCATCAACAATCTTATAATGCACGAAGAAAAAAAAGAAAAAAAAATAAGAAGAAGAAGCTATGCTATGAATAAGAATTTATCCACCTGAAAAATATATATTAGAGATCTGATATTTAAATATGAATTTAACTGTGTTGTTATTGCTTTGGATCTTGATATAGTGACTTATTAAAGCTTCATATCACTACTACTTATTGAAGTGATTAACAGTAAGTATGGTTTAACCAATTATAGGCGATACATTTATTTTATTCCCTTGCTGCAATTCAAAACAGTAGGTATGGTTTAACCAATGTATTTTCTTAGTTTTTTTCCAGTACGTATAGTTTGTATTAGTATTTTCAATTGTATTTTTTTCCATTTTTTATTATGAAATTGGAGTTGTTTGTCCCATTGTTTTTTGGAATGTTCCATTGTATTTTCAATGTGTTGTGTTAGTTTTACTTGATAGTTAATATAAATTGCTGTAGTTGTTACAGAAACTAACCCCAATTAAAAATTTCCCTCCATCGAACACATTGAAATCAGTAGGTATGGTTTAACCAATGTGTTGGGATAGAGTTTTTTTTTTTTTTTTTTTTCTTGTTTAAATATTTAAACTTTCACCTCATAGGTTCATGGATATGATTGTTTTGGATTTCCACTTATGTGAAATTGGCAATCCTAGAGCCTTCTACCGTTGCAGGTAAACTACTTCCCATCCCAATGTGCAGATAAGTTGCTTCCCACCCTCTTAAATTATTCACAATGGTGAATAGAGTATTTTTTATTCACAATGGTGAATAAGTATTCCCACCCTATTGCTTTAGTTGCCTTCATTATTGCTTATAAAATGGCTTCTAAACTGCTGTTCACCCTCTTGAATTATTCACAATGATGAATAGAGTATTTTTTATTCACAATGGTGAATAGAGTATTTTTTATTCACAATGGTGAATAGAGTATTTCCACCCTCTTGCTTTAGTTGCCTTCATTATTGCTTATAAAATGGTTTTGTTGGGGGTATATTTATCATAAAATAAATATGATGGGTTTTGAACAGTTTCTACAGAAAATGCAAAAGTATTTAATTGATCACATTAAACAGTTTTTGCTTTTGATTAAACAAAAGGGGCTAGTGAATCTATATGTGTGTATTGTTTTACACTGCCTTCAGGTACGGACATACGCTAGTACTAAAATATAACACAAAAATATAAATTAAATATATATATATATATATATATATATTAACTTTAAATTATATTAAATTATAACACAAAAAATAAATATTCATTTAATAATTTTAACATTTCATGCTGCAAAAATATAACTTAAATAAATATATATAGATTTATATGATATTAAATTATAGGTTTGAGCCCTAAATAGAACTAAAGGAATTCACAAAGAAAAGTAGAAATACATAACTTTATATAGAATGTATATATATATTTTTCTTGTTTTTCTTGCTTTAAGGAAACATATAAAAAAAAAATCAACCAAGAAGCAAATAGAGAGAGAGAGAGAGAGAGAGGACTTATGGGGAAGAGAGACACTTTGTCTACGTTCGAATAAGAAATTCAAAATTCAAACAATACAAACCTTCGAGCGATTAGTGATGGAAATGTGTTTCACAAAGAGAGACACACAGAGAGAGAGAGAGAGAGAGAGAGAGAGAGAGAGAGAGAGAGAGACGAAGAGAAGTTTGGGCAGTGGTGGAGGGAGTGATAGAGGGAATCTAACAATTTGTGCATGTTTTCTGATTGTATAAAATGAAATAGTTAAGATTTTCAAAATATACTCTGTAAGTTGTGATTGTATACAATAATATAGGGAAAATTTTCAAATTATAATCCATATAAGTTTTGTAATTAGATTTTATGTAAAACTTGAATTGGGTTTTTGACTTTGTCTGGGTTTGTGAAAAGAGAGAAGTATTGTATAATTGAAATTGAGATTTGTGTGAGTTTGTTCAAAAGAGATAAAAACCTGTAATAATAATAATAAACAATATAAAAAAAAAAAAGACTGACGTGGCTCTCTTAAAAAAAAGTAAGTCTTTATAATATGCCACATAAACATGAAAAAAATACCACTTTTAATAATATATATACAATTCTTAGTTATAAATGCAAAATGGGACATATGGATCTCTTGTTTAGTTTTTTCATTAGTGTAAATATACCACCAAATTCACAGGTTGTCAAAGATCAAATGCCGATGTATATCCAAATTTTTGTCTAATAACCAACAACTCATCACTCTACAACCTAAAAACTGAACAGAGAAATGGCAAGGCAGATCTGTTCAAAAAAATGAACCAAGGCACATCTGTTCAAAAATTTGGACAGATAATCAGAGTTATATATGTAGTTAAACCGACAAGGAAAAAATTGAATAGATAATAAAATTAGGACAGATAGATTTAAAAAAATAATAAAATTTGGATAGATATTTATTTGTTATCGGATCTCGGCGCCAAAATTTGGCTTCGAAGCCAAATGCTGTATTTCGAAGCTGATATCAATATTGGAGATATGTTTTCCTCCAAAACTATCAACATTGAGGGAAACCTTTCGCATCCGTATTTTTAGTACTTTTTGTGAATTTCGTCCGTGTCACATGACCAGGTATATTTTCAGACACAAAAGTTTTAAAACCCTTTTATTTCGTACTTGGAATTCACCTATTTGTCTATCACACAAACCCTTTATCTCTACCGACCTTCCACTTCTTTCTACTCTCTTTCCCAACTTCGTCCTCTGAAAAAGCTTTCTATCAATGGCTTCTTCTTCGTTGAAAATACCAGTCGTAGAGTGTACGAGCCCGTCTGTAACCCTGAAAAGGATCATTGACGCGGAATGTGAGAAGTACAAGGCTGGTGAGAAAAGCGCCATTGACGGACGCATCTTCACGTCATGAGCAGCAAGACTATGTGCTTGGGCTCATCTTCAAGGAGATTCTTACTGAGCTTCCAACTTTATATCCACATCTAGAAGGCCATTTTCTCCTTTGCGAAGGTGGTCTTGACTGGGGAAACTGGAGGATGAATCGCCCCCACCGTTGCTGGCGCATAGTGAGACCAGAGTGGCAAGAATGGTATGATCGGGTTGTCCTTGATAGGACTCTGGACCTTCAAAAGCTCTGCCTTTTCAACACCCTCCAACTATCCAAGTTCACTATCTCAGAGGACCCTTTCTTAATACCTACTGCCCTTTGCTTTTGGAATTCTGCCTTTAATTTCTTTCAATTCAAATGTGGGATGATGGCCCCTACTGTTCTTGATATCTGTCATCTATTAGGATTTTCCTCCATTAGAACCCCCATTGGATTAGATTACCCTGACCTACCAACCCCTTTTTCCCTCTCCTCTCTTAACTCATCCTATAGTGACTTTGTCAAGGCTGAGAATAGAAGGGAGGGCCTTGTGACTGATAGGGAATTCTTTTCTTTCATACTATATTGGCTTTGCAAATTCCTTTTCTGCACCTCTTCTCAAAGAATCATACCTGAATTCGCCCCTCTTGCCAAAGCCCTTGTTTTACAGAAAAATGTGGCCTTGGCTCCATACGTTCTAGGTCACGTATATAGAGTCTGTTCTCTTTTTTGTGAGAAACCCTTGGATGCCAATCAAGGGGGTCCATTTTGGATACTTTAGCTTTGGCTTTTTGCTTATTTTACTGAGCTAAAATCTAAATGCCTTAAATTTTTTAAGTCAAACCCTAGTACTCATGGCATGAGGCTAGCCACCGCATCACTCTATCTTTCTACCTTTGCTTTTTTACTTCCCTTTCTTCCACCAACTTCCAGCTTCCCTTCTTTCTTACAGTTTTCATCCCTTCGAACCTACTACCATTGGCCCATCTTGGTTAAAAAACTTTCTAAGTGATAAGTTCTGTGTTTCACCTCATCACAAGAACATATAAGCCTCTATTCTGATCCCTAGAGAGTTATTCATTGGGACTATGAACCCCAGAGCTTACAAATGCATACCCATCAACCAACAAACATAAGACATATGGAGGAAATTTCTAATGTCCCTCAACAAAGATTGGCTAGAGATAAATAGCCTATGCAAATTAATGGACATTCTAATGGTCAAGCTAGTAATCAGAACTATGAAAAACCATCACCTCAGTCTTGGTATGAACCTATTTCGAGGCCTATAGCAGGTCAAAATGTCTCAGTACTTAACAGTGAAGCCATACAAATTGATGGATCTGGCCCAGTACCAGAAAATAGCGTAAGAATGGTTCCAAATCCCATGTTCGAAGCCATGTCTAGCACGAGGGGGTTCACTAATCCTTTATTCGAATTTATACCCGGGCGGTTTGAAGGTTTTTCTACAACTGGAAGAGACACAACTTGTTCCAGCACCTTTCGCAGGTCCTTTCGCAGGACATGCTCAAAGGGGTCACCCATACGCCCAATAGCAGCCGGCACCACAAGGACAACCAGTCCCAAATATACCACCTTATGGACCAAGAGGACCCCAGGCACAAGGTTGTCCACCAAATCCTGTGCTTATTCCCCCAGTAATGGTTCAACAGGCACAAAATATGGTCCCTAGGAACCAAATTGCTGATATTGTTAGAGAGATGTGTGGACCAATGGCTCGGGGGGTTCAAACTCCTGTGTACAAGAAACCATATCTAGAATGGGTGGATAGGGTACATGAATACCCAAGAGGATTCAGGATACCAGACTTTGCCCTTTTTTATGGGAATGGAAACCAGTCAACGGTGGAGCATATTGCTAGGTTTGCTTCTCAATGTGACGAATTTACCAATAATGATTACATGAAGTTAAGATTGTTCCCAAATTCTCTTACAGGGGCAGCCTTCGTATGGTATATTAACCTTACGCCTGGCTCCATTCAGACTTAGCAACAAATGAAAGAGGCATTTCATGCTCAATTCTTCCAAACGGAGCCAGAAGTGTCCATGGCAGATTTGGTAAGGTTGAGCCAAAGGCCTAAGGAAAAGACTGCTTAATTTATTGCCAGATTTAAAAGAGCGCGAAACAAATGTAAGGTCATCCTACCAGAGCCAAAATTCGTGAGATTAGCTCAAAATGGCTTCGAGTTTAGACTTCGAAAGAAGTTTGACTCAATTGAGTTTAGAGACTTAGTGGAACTAACTTATAAGGTGTCTAGGTATGAAGCATTACTAGAGGAAGAACAAGATCGAAATAATGCATCATACAAGACATATTATAGAGATCCTAATTATGAGATTGATGCAGTAGAGATTGTGGGGAAAGAATATGTGATCTGTGAAACATTAATTCATAAAGACACAACAATTGACCAGCAGTTTAAAAAGAAAGACCTTCATAGGAAATACTCTTTCGATTTAACAAAGGCAGATGATATTTTTGATCATTTGCTTGCGGCCAACTTCCTTAAGTTACCAAAAGGAGTCAAAATTTCATCTCCAGATGAACTTAAAGGAAAATTGTATTGTAAATGGCATAATTCTTGGTCTCAGTCGACTAAAAACTATATTGTTTTTTGAGACAGGATCCAAGAACAAATTCGGAAAGGAAGTTTAAAATTCCCAACTGAAGCAGAAAAGGCCATGGGAATCGACAGTAATCCATTCCCAGAAGTTGGAGAAAGTGCAGCCAGTGTTGTTGTACCAGACTTCCAGAATTTATCGTTGAAAGAATTGGAAGAGGTCAATGTGCAAATGCATGTTGCCAGCCAGACTACTGTCAAGAAAGACATTAGAAGTTCACCAGTTGTTGGACAAGGCTCTACAGGTCAAGAAAAAGACTCTGATGAGGAAGCACTGGATGATGACTCTTTAGAGGCAGTAGTTATCCAAAGAATGTGCCCCAATGGGCGTGCCAAAAATATATGTTGACTTTTTGGCTTTCGAAGGTTGTTATTGTAATTGTGAGCGTGCCAAAAAGGATCAATCAGTCCTTACAAAAAATTAATCGCCAACCAATTATCAGACGATTGTGTTTTAGTTCTTTCAGGCTCAATGAAGAGGACTTTTACTGGTGGCTTGATTTAGGAGAATTAAGTAAACAACAATCAAATGAAGAATAATTGAAGCATTTCATTAAAATGAAAGACTTACAATGATCCAATTCAGCCTTGTAGAAGTTTACAGCAACAATCTACTTGAAACTACTCCTATGAATGAAGTGCAGTGCAGGAATTAAAGTACAGAAATGTAAAAAACAAGAAATGTAAAACTGGAAAGGAAATAAAGTAGAATAAAACTGATTTTTTTGATCTGAGTCTAGAGCTTTTTTCTGGGGCCTTCTCTGCTATTTATACTTCTAAAGGATGACCATCGAACTGCACTTCTAACCGTCGAATCGTTCCTCCATGATCGCTGATCATGTTGCCTTATAGTTAGCTCCACTATGCCATCACTTACAGTTAGGCTTCCTTCCTGATTTTGAATTTAAATGTGAGTAACCGTTGAAGCCACATCACTTTGCATCTCTTTGCTGATCCAGTGCTGCGCAGATCTTGTAAGAACCAATACTAACTGTCACATGTACAATCATGATCGAAAACTTAAATAGTCTTCCCGTATTGCCCTTATTTTGCCACGCGTTGAATTGTAATTGGCTTATACAAAATATGTAGCCAACAATATTTCAATAGATAAAGAAAAAAAATTGAACAGATTGATATAAATTTGAATAGATAATAAATAAAAAAAAAAATAAGGGTAGTTTGGGATGATCTAAATAAGTGTATTTTTTGACTTTTTGTGAAATATAAGTTGGGTATGTGTTGGGTTTAAAGTGATGTGGTAAAAAGGTGATGTGATGATATGACTTAAATAAGATAGTGACTTTTTCATTTTTTTAAGATACCCCAAACAAGGTCTAGAAACAAAATGTTCTCTTAAAATAACAAAAAAATTTCTCACTAAATTATTTTACAAAAGTCTCACTAATAAAAAAATATTCACTAAACTTAATACCTTATTGAATTTATCACTAATTTTCTCTATGTTAAAAAAAATAGTAATCAAAAAAATCTTTTTATTTTTTGGATAGTAGTAATCAAAAAAATCTTGATAACTGGCAAAAACAAAAAAAAACAAAAAAAACAAAAAAACAAAGAAAGGAAGAGGGCCAATCTCAGAATGTCAACTAATTAACAGGTGTCGACTAATAATTTGTGAGACGGAATCTACTGAAGAATCAAACCAAACCACACCACACCACACCACACCACACCCCGGACGGAGAGACCACCACGACCCTCCTCCCCTCCATAAACCCTTCTCTTTCTCTCTGTACTTCCTATTGATGAATGAATACTCTCAGGTATGTTGTCCAAAATTAGGGCTTTATGAGTTCATCTTCAATTCAATTCAAGTTTTATTACTTGTACTACTGAATTGTGTTCTCTACTCTCAGTTTTATCGCTTACAATTGTTGAATTCCACACTCATGCTGTGTTAGCTTCTCATATCTTCTGTTTGGTTGCACAGAAAAAAAAAGGGGGGGAAATCCCTAGAAACATTTTCTAATATTAGTTTTGAGGGTTCACAAAATTGTTTGTTAAAGTGCAGTGGAGAGCAGTTAAAAAAAAAAAAAAATTGACTGTAACTTGCATGACATGGATCAAGTGAGATTTGTATCATTCTTTATTAGTTAGTCGCCATGTTGAGTATGGAATAGATACAACATGTGCTAGTATGGGATAAGATGGGTAAAGACTTTGTGATTCGAGCAGCGGAGGGGGCAACTTTTAGGTTGTTTGTGTTGAATTATGATAAGTGAGTGAAGTTGCCAGAAAGGACTACTATTGGGTCAACGTCGATAGAGTGGGTTGTCATGGTCATCGGTTTCAGGATGTAGTGGTATGTTATGATCCTAACTTGTTCTATATTAGTAATGTGGGAGCTTGGCTATGTGAATATAAGTCTCTTGGGTACCTTCCCCTGTAAGAATTTATGTATTATTGATTGATGTCTTGATTGATAGATTACAAGATTCATTAATTACAATTCCTATACAATCTATATATAGAAGAAAATGTGGTAGTAGGTGTAGTGGAGGTGATAGTGGGTTAGGTGAAGTGGAGTGTGTAGTGGAGTAGAGGTAGGTGAAGTGGAGTGTGTAGTGGAGTAGGTGAAGGTAATGTGGTAGTAGGTGTAGTGGAGGTGATAGTGGGTTAGGTGAAGTGGAGTGTGTAGTGGAGTAGAGGTAGGTGAAGTGGAGTGTGTAGTGGAGTAGGTGAAGGTAAAGATGGGAAATTCTAACAGCCCCCCGCAAACTCAAGGAGGAGAGAAACTAACCAACTTGAGTTTGGAGAGAGTAACAAAACAAGAAAATACATAAAAATAAAAAAGGATAGGAGACACTGTATGGTCGTGTCAGACCGTTGGTGAAGACACTGTATGGGGTGTCATAACGTTGTAGAGGACACTGTATGGTGGTGTCAGACCGATGTAGAAGACAGTTTATGGGGTCATGTCGGACCGTTGTAGAAGACAATGTTGTGACAGTTTACGGAGTCTTGCTGGACCCTTGTAGAAACTAACCGGAATCAATGTCGGGACAGTTTACAGAGTCTTGTCGGACCCATAAAGGAGCTAACCGGAATCAATGTCGGGACAGTTTACAGAGTCTTGTCGGACACTTGTAAAAACTAACCGGAATCAATGTCGGGACAGTTTACAGAGTCTTGTCGGACTCTTAAAAAGTTGCACCCTCAAAAGGTGTGCCCAATTTTGTCAAAAGGCGTGCCATCAAAAGGCGTGCCCAATTCATCAAAAGGCGTGCCATCAAAAGGCGTGCCATCAAAAGGCGTGTCCACTTTGTCAAAAGATGTGCCATGAAAAGGCGTGCCAGTTTGTCGGGCGGCAAGAGGCGCGCGATACGCGTGGCTGCCTCGGCTATTTAACCAAGACGAAGGCTGAGGCTGAGGCATACCATTCTGAAACCTCTGAAACCAACCCTTCGCTGAAAAAACTCTGCCTCTGCGGAGAGAGAAACTGTGGAACACTTTGTTGCCATTCTGTCACCAACCCTTCCGAACATTACCAGTCTGAAATTGCTATTTCGCTGAAACACTTAGCAACCCAAAAACATGGCCTCTTCTTCCCGTCCAGCTACCCAGAACCTGCTCACGCTCTTTCCAGAACTGAACGAGCCCACAAGAGAAATAACTGGTGCGGTGGCCAGTGAACCTCAACCAAACACCTCTGGTTTTGCTCCATTGAACTTTCCGATGCGGTCGGTGGAGCAAAAAGTGGCGGTGCAAACTGATATTGAGGCTAATCAGTATACTCTGAAGTCATGCGTGGAAACCATGACGGCGGTCACAAATTTGTCGAACCGGCTGCAGAGTAGGACAAATGAGGTGCAGCATTTAAATTCCCAGCTGGCTCTGCTCCAACGCATGTATAAGGATGCGCGAGCAGAGATAAGTGTGCTGAAAGCAGAAAATAAGGAGCTGAAGCGGAAGGCCACTGTGATGTTCCGATTTGGAGGTCCGCCGTATGCTGCAGTGGAGGAGTATGGAGGAGTGAACGTGCTCGGCGGCGTAGGAAACACGGAGGCAGCACCGTCAAGGGCCGCCCAGGACGGAGGAAAGAAGAAGAGATCTGCAGCAGAGTAGAGAAGAAAAATCCCACTGTGGGTGTTGGGTGTGTTATGGTGGTTTTTTTTTTTTTTTTTTTTTTTTTTTTTTTTTTTTTTTTTTCTCGTGTAAAATTATGATCGGGGTTGATCCTGACATGAATAAAATAAGTGTGTTTGGCAAACTCGAATGGTAGGTGTGGTAAGGCAGAAAAATCAACTGGAATGAATTTTTTTTTTTTTTTTTTTTTTTTTTTTGTGAAAATAATAATAATAATAATAATAATAATAATAATATTAATATGGAAATCATGGAGTGGGCGGTGGTACAAAAATATTGTGTAGAAAAAGAGGGAGATGGTGGAAAAGAGAGGCCACTCATGTTATTAAAATAAATTAAGGAATTAAAAAAAGTGATATTGGTTTTGTTTTCAAAAAGATGGATTAAAATAAATATAAAAAAAGAAAAAGAAAGTGGAGACCATGATGAAAGGTGGGAACAAGTGTGCTGGTGCTGTGTTGTAATGGTCAGAAAGAGAGATAAGAAAATAAAATAAAATAAATTTCAAGGTGCTGTGTTGTAATGGCATTGAAATATCCACCATCATAAAGAGTATCAGTGGTGCTGCATATGTTTATGAGCATTATTTGAGGCCTTTCTTTCTTAACCCACAGCAGACTGTTAACGTCTAGTATGTCCCAAGGAAGAAGGACATCTTCAGTAAGCCAGATGACATTCTAACTGCTGCTGAGAAGTACATAGAAGAACATGGCCCGGAAGCATTTGAGAAGCTTGTTAGCAAGGATAGGGAAACCAAGTTCAGGAGTAGCAATTACATGTATTTTGATGAGGACCACAGCTATTGAGCCTTGTTTGGCTGAGGGAAACACCTTTTTTCCGCTGCTGTTAGGAGTATCTTTCCGGTGGAGAAGCTGCTATGGACTATTTGGGGAGAGTGATGTCGAAAGCCGGAGCCTTGGATCTCGCCACCGGCGTCGGCGGAAAGATCGAGAAAGACGATGTTCTCTCCGCTGTCCAGAAGTATGAGCAGTATCACGGCTACTATGATGCCGAGAGAGAATGAGATGTTATGAAGATATGATGAGGAGGTAGGTATGTAGTAGACAATTCTAGCGGACTAGGTTGAGGTCCGGCGGGCGGCCAAGGCGAGGTTGCCGCCCGCCGGTGAAGCGAAAAAATATTAAATTCTTAACCTTGTTCTGATACCATGTAAGAATTTATGTATTATTGATTGATGTCTTGATTGATAGATTACAAGATTCATTAATTACAATTCCTATACAATCTATATATAGAAGAAAATGTGGTAGTAGGTGTAGTGGAGGTGATAGTGGGTTAGGTGAAGTGGAGTGTGTAGTGGAGTAGAGGTAGGTGAAGTGGAGTGTGTAGTGGAGTAGGTGAAGGTAATGTGGTAGTAGGTGTAGTGGAGGTGATAGTGGGTTAGGTGAAGTGGAGTGTGTAGTGGAGTAGAGGTAGGTGAAGTGGAGTGTGTAGTGGAGTAGGTGAAGGTAAAGATGGGAAATTCTAACAGCCCCCCGCAAACTCAAGGAGGAGAGAAACTAACCAACTTGAGTTTGGAGAGAGTAACAAAACAAGAAAATACATAAAAATAAAAAAGGATAGGAGACACTGTATGGTCGTGTCAGACCGTTGGTGAAGACACTAACGGTGATATCACGTCATCTGTATCACCATCCAATAACTTATTTCCATTGACCCTACCATTTATATGTGGCAAGGTAGCTATTCATTGAAAGAGGGGTTCACTCTTATGCTCATTGTTGGTTGGTGATACCACATCATCATACTGAAATTTTACTCTTCCCTTACAAGTTGGTTTTCATGAGTGAGCTTTACCTAGGATTTTTGTATCAATTGATATTGAAGAGAGCTATGAAAGGTTTCTCCTCAAGAGAGTTTTAAGAATTTAAAAATGTAAATACAGAAAGTGACCAACCCTACTTACTTGAGTTGATAATGCCCTACCTTTTCACAGATTGTCTTTCCACTTCCAAATCATAGAGATGGGAAAGTAGAAACCCTAATTATTTTTCCTGTTAAGTGATAATTTGAGTTCAGATATGCCTATTTGTGTGTGTAATATTTACTATCTTGGCTTCAAAATTTGAGATTCACAACTTTGATTTTTCCCCAATATGGCTCCGCAAGATCCAAACAACACCTTAAGTAGATCCTCTACCCCCTATATAGATTCTCTTTGTTCAAAGGAATTTCTTCTTTTGGTTATTCAAATTGGGAAATTGTCCGTTAATAGGACTATAACAATGTGGACTGGTGGTGAAATATGAAATTTGTTGTAAAAAAAAAAAAATTAAAAAAAAAATAAATTCTGGGCTTGTATATGACTATAAATTATCATTTTTATTAGAGTACAAATGTCTATAACATATGTGGGATTCAAAGAAGTGGTTGTAATTGTAAGTCATGCTTGACTTTCCAAATTAGTCTGCCCCTCTTGATATAGCGATCTCTATTGTATCAGTGAATCCCAAAGTGGCTCGAATTTGTATGTTTGTAACGCCTTGTGTTCATCAGTGGTTAACTTTGAATTTTCCTAGTGATATATCCCTTAATTTGAACCCCATTCAGTCTTAATTTCCCCGATTTCTTGGATAGTTTATTTTATTAGACCTGGGTGTCATTATTTTGGATTTGAACAATTGAATTTTATGATTATTTTCATCTGTTATGATTTCTATATTTATTAGCAACCACCTTAGGCAACTTTTTCGTAGCAGTACATGAATGAAATATTCCTTTGTCTTTTTTTTCTATATTAATATATTAATATTGGCTTCTTTGATTTTTCTATTGCTGTTGTGAGGATTTGTTTTTTTAATTTAAATTGGGGGGGGGGGGAGGGGGAATGGGTTATGGGTGTATTGGTATTTTGTGGACTGGTGACAAAATTGTGAAAGTATTACGCCAGATGTATCAAAAAAGGAAAAAATAAATAAATAAATAAAAATCCTTGAGCCTGTTTTAATCGAAGGACATCCTATTTTTGTTTATCCTTTGAAATTGGTGGTTGTTCCTGATACAACTACATGATTAACGTGTGAATACAGTGATAGGTCGACTTAATCAGTAATGTTTTCTGGTCAAAGCGTGTGTATCGGAGGGATCTTGTGTTATCAACAATGAATTTTGGGTTTCTGAGTAATATCCCATGGTTTAGGGCCCATGCAAACAAAGACATGGGGACAAACTTTATGTCCACAACTGCACTTCTGGAAACACCTAAACAAAGAGCTCATTTCAATATCAAGTTGTGGGGTTGGTCTCTTCTTGCATTTGTTCCTTCGTTTATCAATGCTGGTGACAAAATTCAAGTACCATCTGTTGTTAACAAGGAATTGAAAAAGCGTGCACGACCTAGTCGTGTTATTGACTCTAGCGTTGGGTATTCCAATATACGCTTCAGACCATACGTTTCGAAGGTTCCATGGCATACAGGCGCGAGGGGATTTCTTTCTCAGTTGTTCCCTCGATACGGGCATTACTGTGGACCCAATTGGTCAAGTGGTAAAGATGGAGGGTCTCTTCTATGGGACAAGCGCCCAATTGATTGGTTGGACTTTTGCTGCTACTGCCATGACATTGGTTATGACACTCATGATCAGGCCGAGCTTTTGAAGGCAGACCTAGCATTTCTTGAGTGCTTGGAAAGGCCTCACATGATTACAAAAGGGAATGCTCATGTTGCTCATCTTTACAAGACAATGTGCATTTCAGGTACTTATAGCATTCTGTCATTGTTTTTCAGGGTTCTTTGAATTAAATTGCAATTAATGCATTAGTGTTTTCTCCTTTTTTTTTTTTTTTTTTTTGGGTGTGTGTTGGCTATGGATTCTTTGTTCTTTCTTGTTGATGAAATTGTTGTTTTGCTTCGTCTTTTTTATGTATGTCTAAATTGCAGGTCTCAAGAACATACTTATACCGTACAGAAAACACCTTTTGAAATTACAGTCGGGGCAGTTATCACTATTAGTTGGGTTTGGATGGCTAAGCAATATGAAATGGAAAGGATGGAATCTGCAGAAAACTTGAAAGACAGATTAATCATGAGTTACAAAAAGGTACTCAGCTAGACTATGTCAATTGAATCAATTATGGTTCAAATTTGTTTTTTGGAGGAGATTTGAAAATTTGGAAGTCTTGTTTTGCTTCCTCCAAACTGCATATTATGTAAATAGTTGTTTTCACAACATTAATGGTTGCTTTCTGGTGCCATTAGGATTAAAGAGATGTTAGTGTTCTTTAGAATCTGTTTCTGTAATTTCTGATTGTATGTATAGTCACCTTTGTTCTTTCTATATTCTTTTATGCTAAATCTATTATTATAGTCACTGTATTTACATAATCACCTATTTCCTTTTCTATATTTCTTCAGAATCTCTTTTCTTTTTCTATAGTTATCGATTGAAGTTCAAGCCATATATGCCTTTTAGGACTGGCCCTTTTGTCGCTTATAGCTGTTCATTCTTTCGAAGAAGGTGATCAATAGTTATTTCAATCACTACAATTTGCTTGTTTTTGCATAATTCTTCCTTGAGTTACCATTGTCAGACTTGAGCATGTAAAATAGGAATCTGTATGTCAGATTTACTGTTTGGTTATGTTTTCACTTTTTTCGTGTTTTTGGAAAACAAAACATGAAAGTTTAAAAAAATAAAAATAAAAATAAAATAGAAAAGCCATAATTTTCATGTTTTGATTTTTGTGCAAAAATATTTTTCGAAATGAAAACTGCTTTTTGGTGTTACTTAATAAGTGAGTTGCTTTCAGAAAATTTGTTAAAAAACAGTTTTTTGGAAACATTTTGCCAAGCAAATTGGGTTTTGCACAATGTTTCAGACCCCCACTGGGGGTGACCCCCAGGATCCCAGTGGGGTTTGATTAGCCACAATTTTTTTTTTTTTTTTTCTTCTTCCAATAATCAAGTCCAATAATCAAGTCTCACGTGTGTATGGGGGGTGGTGGGGGTGGAGAAAACTGGGGGTACCAATCACAGTTGTGTTTTTTGAGAAAACGAGAATATAAAACATAAAATGAAAACTCAGTCAAGCTGGTGCCCTAGTCCTGTGTGTAAGTATTTAAATTGCTCACCCATGTATTCATTTTGTTGTTTTCAAGAGATCTACAACTTTTCTACATCATGCTTATTTAAATATGGAGCTTCAAATTAGTGTGCTTGTAGTGAAAGGGGATGTGGGCCTGCAGGCTTAAGTCATCCACTTGTTTGGGTATTGTCCGGTTATCTCCTATCGTAAATCAATCTCTCTCTCACTCTCTCTCAATTTCATGTAATATATATATATATATATATGTTAACCTTGTATTTAATTAATTAATTAATTGTGTTAGTGTCAGTTTACTCTTATATATCTCTGAAGTTTATTTTACATCATTAATGATGAATTAGAAGTGTTTGATTAGAACTCATAAATATTTTTATTTCAATAAATTGAAGTGATGAGCGAATGAGAGTGCATTGAGTAGGATAGGAAGGAGCAACATTGGTGCGGATACAAAGTCTACGTCAGACCGTAGACCTTAATAATATATTATTCACATGTCTATTTTTATTATTATTATATTATATAATCCCACAGCTTGGCCACAGCGTTGTGAGGACTGGCATAATGGTCTTAGGCATTCCTTCTTCTTAAGCGCGTGGTTACAATCTCACTCACCCCATCTATTTTGTGGACTGCTTTATTTGCACCCAACTATTCTCACACCATCTTTTTGTTTTGTTTTGTTTTTTTAAATTTTAAATTACATTTGTGTCCTTCAACTAAATTATTTTCTTTGGACAATATTTTAAGACTTGATCTTTTAGTATACACTTCTACACACCACTAGTCACCACCATCGTCATGGTGATGATGGCAGTGTCAAGTGATACTATGAAGCCCTTTCCTCCTCCTCCACCTCCACCAACGTCTAGCACCACTCTACTAGAGTGACCTCCAATCCCCTACCATTGAAACCCTTCCTCTCTAGCCACTGTCATAGCTCCCTAATCCCGTTGTCCCACCACTTTTTGTCCTTATATCTACCACTATCGTAGCCTTCACCCTTATAATCTTGCACACACACACAGACGTAGAGAGAGAGAGAGAGAGAGAGAGTTTTTCCAGATCTAGGATTTGAAGAAGATGATGAAAGAAAGAAGATGAAAGAGGGCTAAGAGTGGCAGTGGAGGGGGCTACGAAGGTAAGGATGAGATAATAGAGGCAACAGAGAGAAGATGGGATGATGATGGTTACAAAGAGCAAAGAAGGATGGAGGATAGAATCCTTCATTGAGGTTTGCAATCACATTTCAAGTTATCCCTTTGGTTACTCAATCGTTGGTTCAATTAACAGAATTTGTCAAAGTCAACAATTGAATTTCTAAAATGGCAATTGTATCCCTATCTTAAGCTAACATAGTGAGCCAACTCATCATTAGCATCTTCTCTCTATCTCACAAACAAAGCACTCATCCCTTTAAACAACCCATTTCTATCTCTCTCTCTACCGATTTTTCTCTCTTTGATCTTTCTTGTACTAAATTGCTCTTTGAACCACCTCTTTGATGGTTGGAGATGGAGGTGAATAGTTGAAGGAGATGACCTAAGTTAGTTTTTGGTAAGAGATGGTACTAAAGTTGGTTTTTGACAAGAGGTGGTGATTGAAGGTGGATACCACTAATAGGCGATGGATATTCATGGCCAAAGGTTGTTGTCGACTGCGGGACGTAGTGGTCGAAGGTGGTTGTTGAAAGAAGTTATAACGGTTCCGGTTTAGACTCGACCCATTTCATGCTCTTAGATCCAGGATTATGTACTTCTCATTGTTGTTCATATTCTTTGTCATCTTATTAGTAGTTGAGTTGAGTTGTTGGTCATTTGATACATGGTGAGAGTTAGTTTTTCAAAAGAGTTGTTGTTATGTTTTTTGCTTGTTCACTTGAGCGGTGTTTTGGTCGCTCGAGCGGTTTTAAGATCTTTCAGTATTTTACAGATCTGCAAAACTTCTGGAAGTAGGGTGATCTTCACTCGAGCAATCTTTCTTGCGCTCAAGCGGACTTCTTATGTCTGCAAAACTTCTGGAAATGAGTCATCATGAGCTCAAGCGGTGTTTTGGTCACTCGAGCGGTATCACTTATTGTGTTTGATACTCAAGCGGTGTTTTAGTCGCTTGAGCAGTCTGCACATATATCAGTTCGGGAAAAGGGTTTTTGAATCATTTTTTTTCATTTCCTCTCTCTCTCTAAAACCTCTTAAACCCTAATTTATTTACTCTCTCTCTAGTTTTTGCTTAAAACCTCAAATACTTCATCATCCGTTGATTTCTCCACCATTGCTCCTTGGAGAAAAATGTAGAGCTCGTAGAAAGTTTCATTCTAATCGGAGAGGATCTCATTTTCGACTCCGTCAAGGTTTCACTCTTGCTCTTTTCCTCTTCTACTCTTAAGGTAGACATTTCTTCAATCTCTTGTATGTTTCTTAGCTTAGTTATTTGCTTTTAGTAAAGTGTTGGGTGATTTGGGGGTTTTGAGTTAAACCTAGGGTTTGGTGTTGAAAAGTAAAAGAGGGATTTTTCAAATAAATTTTTGAAAAGGACTGTGGATGTGTATATATTGTTGGATTGTGTTGGAAACTTCCCTTTCAAATGTGATTTTGAAAATAAAGAAGGTTTTGTTGATAAATCATTGATGTTGGTTTATAAAGGAAAATGAAATAATGTTGGATTTTGAAAGGATATAAAAAAGGGTATCTGCTGATGATGAGAGTGGAGTTGGATATTTATTACGACTCTCATTTTGAAATTTTGAGATTTTATCTATTGTTGGAAAAATTATTTGTTGAGTATAAATATCTATTTTAGACTATTGGTGGAGGATAACTTTGATTGTTATAGAAATTGCATGAGAATTAGGTTAAATTGAAAATAATTTCTCATACATCTTGCATTGAGAATTGCTTCATACTTGAAAATTGAAAATGTATTGTTTTTTAGAAAAATGGGTGTACACCTTGGTGAATCTAGTTAGGGGGTGTAATTGTGGTTATTATGTTGGCCTGTGTGTCCATGGTGAAAGTCTAGAAACTTGCGCGGTTAGGTGGCAATCCTTTCGATTAGTACTGGTAAAATGGCTTTGGTAGTGCTTGTATAGCCTATTGGCAGACACGTACCTAGAGATTCTCAATGTTTTGTATCCACTGTCCTATTTTCTGACATAAAGGTATATTTTCATGAATTGAAATATATTGATAAAGGCGTTGCATTATTTTGAGATGGAAAAGTATAATGTTTGACAAATGGCCATGTGCATTCACGTTATAACTTTGCTAAGTTCCATACATTGTGTTAAAGTATCTCTACTAGGTTTTAGCTCACCTTATGTGGAAAACTGTTACCCAAAAGACAACCTAAGAGGGGGGTGAATTATGTTTTTACAATTAAAATTAATAATACCCTAATAAAAATTATGACGAGCACAATAGATAAATATAATTAATAAAATAAAAATAATTAAAAGAAGTGTCTTGACAACTATGTTAATTAATGATTTTAGCACAGTAAAAATGTGAAATATAGTTATGGCAATTTAAAATAAAATAAAGAGATAAGAGAAAGAGAGGCAAACAAATTCATAGTGGTTCGGTTTCAACTCGGCCTACATCCACTCCTCAAGCTTCACTTGAGATTTTCCACTATCTTCTAACTTCACAAGGGTGCTAGCAACCTCTTTACAAATGGAGCAATCCTCCACGGATTTTACACATACTTCACAAGCCTAAACCCTTGCAAATTTTAGGTGATTCACAATCACTCTCAAGATTTCAAGAACACAGTGTTTGCAACACTTTTACAAAATGAAATGATATTTTTGCTTTAAAAGAAAGTTTATAATAAATATCTCTCAAAGATAGATATATAAAATGAAGTTTTGATTTTTCTGTAAACCTCACACAGGAAAGATGGACATAAAGCTATAAGGCTCTGTGTATAATTTCTGAGAATAAATGTGAGTAATTATAGATCAAAAAATATTTTCAGGTTTTTTTGTAACTTATTTACATTAGAGGCTTTAGTATATATAATGAAAATTATAATCGTTTATAGCCATTGTATTCATTTGAATTTATACCCGTTTATAGTCGTTGTAATCATTTGAATTTATAGCCGTTGTTGTAGTGACCCTCATTCCTCACCTTAGCCTCGGGCATGAGCATTTGTATAATCTTGTTTTGCTAAGTTGCAGTAGTAAATTTTCTTGACTTGTCTTAACTAGAATGAGATTTTGTCTTGGTTTGTACTTATGTGAAATTTACTTGTTGAGTCTTGTTCTTTCTAGTGAGTCTAGCCGAGGTCACCTTAAAGCTAGAACCGTCTTGAAACCACTTTGGTTGACCTCTACCTTCGTCTCGGCATATTGGCCGAGATGTCATTTTCTAGGCCGAGGTGTATCATCAAGGCCGAGAAGTGTATCATCTAGGTCAAGATGTTATCCTTGAACCCAAGTGATCTTGTTCCGGATTGGTGCGACCTAGACCGAGGTGTGGCACATCTAGGCCGAGGTGTGGCACAGCTAGGTCAAGTGTTGTCCGTCCCAGCCGGGATCATAGATACCTCACCTACCGGAGCCGATGTTTTTCACCCGATGTCAGTACCTTGTCAGAATGCCATGTTGCTATACTTGTTAAACACCCTTTCACCATACTTTGTCTGGTCTGTCAGCCACCTTTTCGGGGAGAACCAACCAGCCGTTGCCACGTGTCCGAGCTGAATGTTAAATCAGCCGGCAGTGAGTAGAACCTATCATTTTGTATCATATCCTTGCCTTGAGAGAGAGAAGCTCTAAAAGGAAGAAGGAGATTTAGAGTGAAGGAGTGGATCTTCGAGCTTGATTCTTAGAGATCTAACCATTAAACTCGTGTATTAAGGTTAGATTCTTGACCTACTCTTGTTGTTCTTGTTAATCATCTAGCTGCATTGCATGATCGAACCTGATTTGCAAGCCATGCATTGATTGAAAGTCTGGTTTTAGAAAGAGAAAGTAGTATTCATATGTTCTTGAATGAAAGCCTTGTTTGATCCGAAAGTTTGCATTAAAATTCATGCTTTTGTGTTTGTTTGCGTAAGATCTTCGTGTATGAGTACCCAGGTTCATGTTTTTAAATTCATAGCATAAAGTTCTAGATTTCGTAGTAACAAGTTAAGATTGAACATTCATGTGTTTCATGTTCTTCAACAGAGGGAAACCCAGATTTTCCCGACTTCATTTCCTTGAGCGTGGCCACCGGGACCACACCTCAGCAAGAAGGTGTGGGACCTCGGCAATAGCCTGGTTGGTACCCAGCATGTTTTCCCGAGAGAAGAAACAGTGTTTTGTCTTGGTTCGACTTAGTTTTGAAGGGATGCCGAGAACATTTGCATCCATGTAAAGCTTGTTTGAAAGTGCATTCAATAGACCTTGCCATGTGTTTATAGGACTTGGATTCTCGCTTGACCCCGACGTTGAAGAACGAGGTGAGTGGTATTTTTAATAAAACTATGTTATTAAGTTTTGATAAAGTTTTTCCTTGCTTGTTTTGGGAAAAGTATTTGTTAAGCATGAATGACTATCCCTATTTTGTGTATCAAGTATTAGCCTTGGTTGACAATCTTGAAAAGTCCGTACGTGCTAGGGAACTATAAGCATTTGTAGCACAATCTTGAAAAGTCCGTACGTGCTAGGGGACTATAAGCATTTGTAGCACAACCTTTGTTAATGTCATCCCTTGGAACCTGAAAGCCTTGAAAGACTTTAATTGTCTAGACTTGAAAGATTTGTTAGATAAACTTGATTTGCCCTTGGGTTTTGTACAAGATGTGTTATGCTTTGATTTGATAAAGATTTCGGATAACATTCATGTAGACCCCTTTATTATTTATACCATTCACTGAGTATCCAAACTCACCCCTCTCTATATATATGTAGGTGACGAGCAGGACGGCGGTGACGCCTAGATGTACTTGCCACTTGTTTTGGATTTTGTACTTTTGCAGCATCTTGAAGATTATGCTTCTTAGTTGTATTTCATTGTACCTTGTTGTAGACACCCCATTTTTGACCGACCTTAAGACTCAGACGTCACCGATTGAGCGCTTGGTGATATTACATAATGTGCTCGTTCAGAAGTTTCAGAGTCGCGGCCGTGAGCCCTGCCTCCGGACTTCCGAACCCTCTTTTGCGCTTTGCCTCGGTTTGCGAACCAGGCTCGGTTTTCTCTGTTTCTTTTCTTGAGGGGAGGGAGAGGTCCCGTAGACCATCTCTCAGTGGCCGTGGGCTACATTTCATGGCCGTAGGCCATTTTGCCCATTTTGGAGTCCGGTTTCCGGTTTTTCGGAATCGTTGGTCGTGTGCCTCGGTTCGGGACCGCCTAACCATCTCCGTTTGCCCCGGTTTTTGGCATACCTCCTATTTACTCCCTTTTGAGGGACACTGAGGTCTGAGAAACCCACTTCGTGGCCGAATGCCACTTTCGGTGCTTAACAGCCCATTTTTCGGGACCCCGAACTGCGCGTTTTGGCCCCCGAACATTCGTTTTGCAACGGTTTTCGTTCATTTTTGGCAGGTACCTCTGTTTCATCACTGGGAAGGCCGTAGAAGGGTGGGAGGCCAGTAATTGTTGCAGCAACCAGTTATATATCCTCCGACGCCCTCCGATGCCCGTTTTTCACACTTCCGGGCTCATGTTGAACACCTTGGGGCCACTTTCTTGAACTTTGGACCACATATTTGTGATGTACACACTTGGGAGGATCCTAAAAGTTAGTGGCCGGCCAGTAATGTTGCTTGACCCTTTTGAACCCCTCCTTTCGGGCTAATGTTGAACAGCCTAGGCCCTTTTTCTTGAATTTTAAACCATAGGGTTGTGTTGTACACACATAGGAGGACCCTAAAAAGTGGTGGCCGGCCACTATTTCAACTTGACCCTTTTGACCCCTAGCCGGCCGGCTAGGGGAGGTGGCCGGCCGGCCACCTGGAGCTCCAAAAACCAGCCGGCCATGATCCTTACAACATCCACTTTACAACTGTATAGCTGTTTCCCCCAGAAAATATCCCAATCCGGGGGATATTTTGTAGGGGAAAACTTGCCTAATTTTTCCCCACCTTTGCCCCTCCTCTACTCCCCCTTTTTTGTCCATATAATCAGCAGGCAACATAGAGTTTAGGGGTTAGAAAATTTGCTCTTCAAGCTTGAATACAAGAATCCCTCTTCATCTCTCTCATTTCCTTGAAAAACTTCCAAGTCCTACACCACCATTCCTTCTACACCACCACCCCCCACCCTTCCATCCTCCATTCCAGAAGATTGAAGGTGTTCTCCAAGGCCTAAGGAGCCACAAACTCAAGCCAAGAGGCAACCAAAGTCAAGTCTTCAAGGGTAAGTTCACTTTCCCTCTTTTCTAGCTCATTTTTGCAACATTTCTTAGCCTCTCTTTCTTGTATATTTGAGCTCCGACCAAAACTGAAAGTGGCCTTCTTTTGAGCCATTTTTTCACTTTTTCTTAAGGGCTCAACCCTGTTTGAGCCCCCCATCTTGCACTTGCTTCAATGTCTTCCTTAAATGCTATTTTCTTGCAAGCTTTGGCAGCCTATTGTGCTTCAGTTTTTGGCCTTTTTACAGTACTAAAAATAGTCTTATTTTGGCCCATTCTTCATATTTCATTAAGGGTCTTTGGCTGTTTGATGAATATTTTGTATACTTCATGTTATAGCCTCTTTTGAGCCTCATTTTGCATTGCATTTCTAGCATGTTTGTATACTGTTTTGGGTTTTTTTTACAGTTCTGTAAATATGCATATTTTTGGTCCCTCTTCAATGTTGTAGAAGGGAATTTTTCAGTTTGGGCTTTGCATATACAACTTGCCTCTTTGGCCACCTTTTGGCCCGTTTTCTTGCATAAGAGCTTAGCCATATCTATATTTGTTTTTGGGATTTTTACAGTTCTGTAAATATGCTTATTTTTGGTCCCTCATCAATGTTGTAGAAGGGAATTTTTCAGTTTGGGCTTTGCATATACCACTTGTTTCATTGCCCTCTCTTGGCCCCCATTTTTGCATGCCATTGTTGCCCTATCTTTGCTTGCTGTTTGGCCATGATTTGTACTGTAAAAATGCTTATTTTAAGGCTGCCTTGTACCAATTATGCATGCTTTGTATAGCTGTAGTTCATTCTATGCGCCTGATTTGCATTTCGGGAGATATTCCATGCATCGGGTGTGTTATCGCCTCATTTCGGGGCTGTTTTCCCCCACATTTCATTGCTGAAAATCCATTAACATGTTTGCATATCATGTTTTCCATGCATTTGCATTGCATATACCATTGCCTCGGTTTGCGTGCCCGTGTGCACGCATTTCAAGGCACTTCATTTTCATTCACCGGCATCCTATGTGAGTGTGGCTGAGGCTCTCTCATGTTGGTATAAGCCCATATCATATTTTCATGTCAATTGCATTGCATATGCCATTGCCTCGGTTTGCGTGCCCGTGTGTACGCATTTCGAGGCACTTCATTTTCATTCACCGGCATCCTATGTGAGTGTGGCTGAGGCTCTCTCATGTTGGTATAAGCCCATATCATATTTTCATGTCAATTGCATTGCATATGCCATTGCCTCGGTTTGCGTGCCCGTGTGCACGCATTTCGAGGCACTTCATTTTCATTCACCGGCATCTTTATGTGAGTGTGGCTGAGTCTCTCTCATGTTAGTATAAGTCCATGTTGCATTCTATATGCCATTTCCATGCCATTGCATTGCATATGCCATTGCCTCGATTTGCGTGCCCGTGTGCACGCATTTCGAGGCATCTCATCTTTACAGCATAGTGCATACTAGGTTGTATCTTAGATCGCATTCTGTCATTTTCTCGATTTGTGTGCCCGTGTGCACGCATTTCGAGGCATGTCATTCCATAGCATTGTGTATGTTAGGATTGTATCTTAGTTGCATTTCATGCATGTCATGCATATTGTATCGTGTTCGGAATAGGAGTTAGCCCGGGCACGGGAAACGAGGTGCATTTCGTACTCCGAGTGACGAAATGTGTCTCAATTCCCCAATCACCGACACTCCGGATCATCCATGATGGAGTTAGGTCTTGTTGTGTTTTCATGTGCATTCATTCTATATTGAGTTGTGCAATTCGACTCCTCGGCCATCATGCCTCGGTATGCGTGATTGGTGGCACGAGGATCGAGGCATGCATATATTTGTGAAAATACACTGCTATGCCCCTTTCCTGCTCTCTGTTGCAGCAAAATCAGGAATCAGCAGTCTTCCGGGGCTCGGCGTGCTTTCCAAGAATAAACTGCTAGACAGAGGCTAATCGGGGCATCCCGGTGGATTTCCGCGCAAGACAACCCGGACATGCATCATTCATCAGAAGCAAGGCAGTCCCTGGCTTGCATGCCAGTTTTACAGTTTTCTTAGTTAATTTGATAATTAATTAGGAATTTGTATAATATTTGGACTGTAATATTCTTTTATTCGGGCCTGTATATTTATTTGGACCCTCTGCGCGAGGGCAATACTGTAATAAGTGTGCGTGAGTGTGATGTATGTCTTCCAACCCCACGTCTTTCTTCTCTTTTACTTATCTGCTTATGATGGTTAGATTAGGGCATATTTCAATTAGCATACAGTATGACAGCATGTTTGCATCATTCATCTGTATTGCATGCACCGGGCTCGGCGCACCATACTAACTGCATTGTATTTCAATTCTAAAGTTGAATACTTGATAGTTGTAGCATCTCATACACCATGTTTTGAATAGCCAAGCCTGCTGTAGTTTGCATTTTTGCGTGTGTTGCATTAGGCATTTCTGTATACTTAGGAATCATGCATGATTTCTAATAAGTTTCTGTTTTGGCTTGGAGTACTCGGTAAGTTTTATGCTTTAGCATCCTTGCATGCGTGTGAGTGACTGCCATGAATAGCATGCTTACCATGAGGCTAATTGCTTATGTGATACAACTGCCTGAATGCCTATGGGTGAAGGTTGGGTTACTTGGATTGGAATAAATCATCAACTGTTAGTTTTAAAGGCCACTAGATAGTGGCCAAACCATCTTTTCTAAGCCCACTTGAGAGTGGCAAAATCTGCATTTTAAGCCTACTTGCGAGTAGCAAACCATCTTCCAAAAAAGCAAACATAAAATGTTCTGTTCCAATTCGGGCGACCCGATCTATACTTGTATGCTGCACGCATCACATAGTAACCTAGGCTAATAACCGGAATAAGAACACACAATGTTTTCAAAAATAGATATCATGATTAGTAGAGGCCGATCTTTGATCGGGCGAGCGGGGTGCTCACGAAGTGACCTTCCCCAATCGTACCCAAGTTCCCGAGCCGAGGCAACTTTGGTGATGACGGACACGTGGCCTTTGGCACCGAGTCAGGGTTTCCTAAATTTCCCATTAAAAAACATTTAGGTGGCGACTCTGTATCTGGCAAAGCAGTCCATGTTTGGCACTTCTTTCAAAAAATCTGTTTTTTCTCAAAACGATTTGCCGGATTTGGACTCTTTGGTTCAGATTTAGAACCGTGACACAAATCGAGTCCGAGCTGTAGCGAGGTCCCCCGCGGGCTTGTTACAGTTTCTGGCGACTCCACTGGGGATTTGGAGAACTTGACTCGAACTCGTGATATCTGTTTTTGACTACACTTGTGTGATTCTTTGCATTGCATTTGCATTGGTGCGCTTAGGACACCGTGTTTGCCATCTGCTATTCCTGAACGGTTTGCCGGAGGCTTGTCTTGTCAAGGCATGACCATAAGGCTGACCGGTTGTGGGCTCTGCCAGTATGGGAACACAAACCCCGATTTTACCGGGGCACCCTCTTTGACCATTCGACCTAGTGCATATTCGGATCCATAGTGACCATTCCAAACTAGGACAGGTTGCTTACCCGTTTATAGGTTGTTTGAAACCGCTGTGTGCGTAGTGAAACCCTAGCTCCTGACAAAATAGGACAGGGAAACCCTACCCCAACATAGGGGTGTTTTGGCTCTCACTTATCTGTTACGTGCTTTAGAGTACGTCTCTACAGGAATGCATGTATCAGTATATGAGTTTGGGCATCAGGCCTGCGGGCATCAGTTCAGTATTGTCAGTATCAGGCCTGCGGGCATCAGTTCAGTACATGAGTTTGGGCATCAGGCCTGCGGGCATCAGTTCAGTATTATGGGTATCAGGCCTACGGGCATCAGCCAGTATTTGAGAATTAGTTATCTGCGGGTATCAGATTCTGTTTTAGGGGACAGTGATACAGGGATAATAATCAGTGTTTGAGGACAGTGTGTATTCAGCTTATTGACTGTGTGTTGTTATGCCCAGCTGTGTGTCATGCATTTTATTTTAAGCTGTTATGCTGTCCGTTTATCTGTTTATTTATTTCCTTTTCGCTTTATTTATCTTTTGCTAGGTCAGTTCTAACACAATTGCTTCCAACCCAGCAGGCATTCCCCAAGCACTTTGGACACGAGGTCGTCGACTCAATCGATCTGAGGATCTAATCGATGAACAGCCAGTGTTCCATTCTCTACCCCCCGTTACCAAAAGAAAGCCGAAAAAGCGCAGTGTGTCAGAACAGAGGTTGTCAGAGCAGTGGGTTACTTCATCAGAGGACTATAGGACTGAGGTCTCAATTACTGCTGTAGAAATAGACATACCAGTTAGACAGATGGATCAACAAAATACATCAGGGATGGAGGCTCTAATGCGCCAGATGCAGGAGAGCATGAGACAGATGCATGATGATGCAGCCCGACAAACGGAGTTCTCCAAACAGCAGGCCGCGATCATGGCCCAATAGGCCGAACTAATCACCAGACTGCAACAGCAGAATGCGGCATCTGCTTCACACCAAATTCCTCCTCCGGCAGGGGCTCCATTACCTGAGCAAACGCCTACTGTTCAGAACGCTCCACCAAACACCCAGAACGCCGTGCCAAATCTCCAAAACTTACAAGAGGACACGAATTTTCCAACGGGGCCAGCTCCGCCCCCGCTTCCGCCACAACTGTCCAAGGTCCATACATCCAATCACCCGGACTCTCCCTTCGAGTTCGAGGTTGATCATACAGCTCTGAAATTGAGCAAACTTGAGAAGCTCTTCAAGAAATCCCAAGGGGTCAAGGCTATCCCGGATATCGAGGATGGATATACCGACGTGGCCGTAACATTGCCCGATAGGTTCAAAATGCCTCAAATTGACCGCTTTGACGGGTCCGGGGACCCCATGGTCCATCTCCGACTGTTCTCAGACATCTTGCGGCCAATGGGCCTAACGCGACCACAGAAGCTTTCATTATTCAGCCGAACCCTGTCGGGTGTGGCCGCCCACTGGTACGCAAAGTTAGAGGATGAAGTGAAGAAGAATTGGGATGAAATGGCTGAGGCCTTTGTCGCGCAATATTCGTACAACACTCAGATCGAGATTACAACTCGTGATCTCGAAACGACAAGGCAAAAGCCCAAGGAAACTTTCTCGGATTTTGTAATCCGATGGAGGGCAAAGGCGTCAATGATGACTCTAAGGCCCACGGATAAGGACCAAATCCGGATGATTGTGCGCAATCTCCACCCAAAGTTGATGCAGAGAATGATTGTAATCCCCTTTCCTACTTTCTCAGATTTACACGAGATGGGGGTGCAAATCGAAGATGCAATGAAACAAGGTCTGTTTGACCACGACAGGGAACAACCGAGGAGGACTTTCAACCGTAACAACAATGCGGGCCCGAGTGGCGCTGTAAATACAAGAGCCTCGGAAGTCAGTATGGTCACCACCACTCCCCCTCCCCCTCCAAGGCCCATGGCTGCCACACCCTTCTCCGGTGCGTCCGGAAGCAACACACAAACCACCAGATTCCAACCTCGAGGCCAAAGAACCTTCACCCCATTATATATGCCCCTGTCTAAAGCTCTAGGGGTATTGATCAGGAAAAAGCATTTGAAACCCCTGGAGCCGAAGCCACTACCGAATCCACTCCCTCCCTCTCATGACCCAGCAAAGTACTGCGCGTATCACCAACAACACGGTCACGACACCGACCGTTGTTTCAGATTGCGTCATGAGATCCAAGATCTTATCGACAAACAGGTGATCGCGCCTCCCGATAAACCCAATGTCACAACCAACCCTCTCCCACCACATAACCAAGCTCCCCCTCCCAACAGAATCAATTTTATCCAAACTGGGGTCGCATCTTACGATCCTAGTATCTATATCACCCCATCCCACCTACCCAAGCCGGAGGTGTTCCTCCCCGATTGCACTGACTTCTTGTGCATGGTGGACATCTCCAAAACCCAACCAGAGCCGACGGTGGTGACCGTCGAAGATGGGGCAGGGCAGATTTCGGGAGAGAATGAGATTGTTGAATCTGGGACTGGACAGAGTTTTGCTGGGGGAGCCTATGATCCAAGCGAGTACATCCTATCAACGAGCCGAATTGGGCTAGGTATAGAATTGCCAAAGACAGAAGAGCTGTGCATGATCCGAGGGGATGGATCTGGGCTAGGGGCAAATGATCTGACAGCCGTAGAGGAGGACTTTGCCAACCTGCAATTTTTCGATGACCAGGAACCGGGGGATTCGGCAATCAACTGGTTCGACTATGAGGAATCGGCAAAGGCCACTGGATGGCTCGAGGATCAACCAGATGAAGTGGGGGAAGCCCAACCAGAACAGAGCCCGGCAGGGGTAGGGGTATCAACTGTGGCCGGAATGGCCGAAAGTCAAGTTGTATCGCCGGAGAGCGCCGGTGCTAAGAATTCCGCTTGAGACTTGGGCATTATGGATACGGGAATTGTTGAACAACCAGCTGTACTGATGCAGCTGGAACGAGAAAAGTTTGAGGATGCCGAGAGAATTAGGAAAGCTAAGGGCCCTGAGGGGACTGAAAGTGCTGTGTGCACGAAGATAGAGAATGCTGCGAGCATGTGGACAGGAAGTACTACGAGTGCAACTAAACCGGAGCCAGACAGGTGTCTGTTGGCTGCCGACGGAATGTGGTGGGAAGACGATGACTTATGTCTTGCCCATACGGATGAAGACTGGGGAAATAATCTACCGGATGACACTTGGTACCTCGATGAGGTTGACCATATGACGAGAAGTGGGTGGTACTTTAAACCCCCACACCTGGACCAACCCGAGGCATCCGGGAAGGATAGAGAAGCGGAGAAACAGAAGGAGAAGCAGATTGAAGAGGAAGCTGTGCTGAAACAGTTAAAAAAGATACAAGCAGACATCTCCATCTGGGGACTGCTAATGGCATCACGAGTACTTAGGGAAGCTGTCCTGTCTGCTATGGACAAGTCCAAACTCTCCATAGACACCACGCCTGAACAGTTGGTTAGGCTGGTTTTTCCGGGAGGAGGTTCCCCGGCATTAACCTTTTCGGACAAGGAGCTACCGCCTGAGGGCACAAATCATAACAAACCTCTCTATATTTCTGTGGAATGTAGAGATAAGTGGATACCGGTGGTACTTGTTGATACCGGGTCTGCGATTAATGTCTGCCCGACCAGAACGGCATATGCAATCGGGTTGAAGCCGTGGACTTTGTCCCAACTACTCAAGTGATCAGAGCATACGACAATACCAGCAGAGAAGTGATGGGGACTGTTAAAATTCAAACCAAGGTTGGTCCAGGACAACACAGCATTGAATTTCATATCTTGGACGTTCCCGCAACCTTTAACCTACTTTTGGGGCGACCGTGGTTGCACCAGGTCAAAGCAGTCTCTTCCACTCTACATCAGATGCTAAAGTACCCTCACAAGAAAGGGGTAGCGATCTTTTTTGGGAATTCATCAATCCATCCGCCGCCGGAAGTGTCCACACCTGTCTTGGAGATCAAGCACGGCACGGAGGATGTGTTTTTATCAGGGTTCACTTTGGCCGAGGCTCGAGTGGTGCAGAATGTCATGGCTGTGAATGAGGGTATGTACGTTAGTGCTCAATCTGTCTACCTCATGAACAAGCTACAACATATCCCCGGAATGGGATTAGGAAGAAGCGGCCGGAAGGGCGTCGCGGTATCGGCCGAAGTGCCACACAACCCTCACACCTTTGGACTGGGTTATCTGCCCACCAAAGAGGACTGGGTGAGGAAAGGGAAAGAAATGGCCGGAAGGGCCAGAGCAAAGAAGGCTGGGAAGCCATTTGAGTTAATGCATAGGCCCATCTGGGGTACCCTAAACGGACGCTTCGTCCGGGAGGGGGAAGACTTTCCATTCTGCGGCTTCCCAGAACCATGGCTGAACGCGGAGAGGAAGCGCGTGCCTGGTTTCGAAATCTTTTTCGACTTACAATTATCTGGGGATGACGTTGCCGAAGCGCAGACAGACCCACCAACTGAGGTTGAGCAGTGTAGAGCAGTGGATCCTGAGAGCACAGAGCTTGAAATGGGGGTAGCACTGGCGTGTCTACTTTCAGATCCTCCGATCGGCCAAGAGTGCTTGGGGGATAACTCTTCGGTTTCTATGATTGGAGATGAAATAGCTGCGGGCTTTCCAGCGCCGATCTTGGACGCATCTATCGCACCTTCTCTCATCTGGCAATATGAAGAAGGCTTTTTATCTAGCAGCTCCGGGTCAGGTAGTGAGCCGGAATCTGATTCCACCGAATCTTGTGCGTCGGAATCAGGTTCCAGCTCGACTGAGTCTGAGTTCGGTATTCCTGGGGGTGATAACCCGGATGCCACAGTCCTGTCTAGGTCGTCATTTTCATTTTCTTTTGAGTCTGTTGTAACAGAGAAATCTGACGGCTTGGAAATATTTAATGAGAATGATGTGGATGTGGTTTCTAAGTATTTTTTTGTGCCTTTGATTTATTGCTTAAATCAGGATTTTCAAAATTTTGATGAAAACAACGAGGGAGAAATTCCCCCAGTTTTGCAACGATTAATTGATCAAGAGCAGGAAAGATTTGTTAAACCCTTAATGGATGAAATCACTACTGTGAATGTTGGTACTGAGAAGGACCCGCGGCTGGTCCAGATCGGGTCCACGTTGTCTTCGGAGGAACGCGAGCGCTTAGTCGCTTTATTAAAAGATTTCAAAGATGTTTTCGCGTGGTCCTACGAAGACATGCCTGGAATCGATCCTGAGATTGTACAGCACCGGATCCCTCTTGATCCCGAGGCCCACCCTGTCAAACAGAAACTCAGAAGGATCCGCCCAGACTGGGCTCTCAAAATTAAGGAAGAAGTCACCAAGCAAATTGACGCAGGGTTCCTGCTGGTATCTGAATACCCAACTTGGTTGGCCAACATTGTTCCGGTGCCAAAGAAGGATGGCAGGATTCGGGTCTGTGTAGACTTCAGAGATTTGAGCAGGGTCAGTCCGAAGGACGATTTTCCCTTGCCACACATTGATGAATTGGTGGATTTCACGGCAGGACACGCCTTGCTTACGTTTATGGATGGTTTCTCAGGCGATAATCAAATAGTAATGGCACCCGAAGACCGGGAGAAGACTGCATTCACTACCCCGTGGGGTACATATTGTTATAGAGTGATGCCATTCGGGTTGAAAAATGCTGGAGCTACTTATCAACGGGCAGCAACTACAATATTGCATGATATGATCCATAAAGAGGTCGAGGTGTATGTGGACGACATGATTGTCAAGTCCAAAGAGAGAGAAGGCCACTACACCGCCTTACAAAAATTCTTTCAAAGGATTAGAGAGTTTCGGCTGCGATTGAATCCCCAGAAGTGCACGTTTGGTGTTACAGCAGGGAAGATGCTAGGGTTTCTGATTACACAAAGGGGCATCGAGGTCGACCCTTCCAAAATCAAGGCCATCTCAGAAATGCCACCACCAAGGACTGAAAAGGAGGTGCGAGGCTTTCTAGGTAAAGTGCAATTCATAAGACGGTTTATCTCTAAATTAACCTTGACTTGTGAACCACTTTTTGGTCTCCTGAAGAAAGGAAAGAAATTCCAATGGGACGACCGATGTCAAGTAGCTTTTGAACAGATCAAAGAGTATCTACAGAACCCGCCCGTGTTGTCACCACCAGAGCCGGGAAGACCGTTGATATTGTACCTTTCGGTAACTGAGACTACCATGGGCTGCATGCTCGCACAGGAGTCAGAAGACAAAGTGGAAAGGGCCATCTACTATCTGAGCAAAAAGATGCTGGATTACGAGACCCGCTATACACCGCTGGAGAAGGCTTGTTTGGCCTTGGTATGGGCTACCAGGAAGCTGCGGCACTACCTGTTAGCTCACTCTGTAATGTTGGTTTCACGTTTGGATCCCATCAAATATCTTTTCGAGAAACCAACACTTACGGGTAGGCTAGCTCGTTGGCTGCTGTTGCTCTCCGAATTTGATTTGAAGTATGTAATGCGCAAGTCAGTAAAAGGAAGAGCGGTAGCAGAGTTCCTTGCCGACCACCCGGTTGAGGGGGATGAAGCGGTTGAGTACCTATTCCCAGATGAAACCATTCTGCACATCGAAGATGAAACTTGGACGATGTACTTTGACGGAGCGTCAAACCAGTATGGGTATGGGATAGGGGTGTTGCTGATAGCGCCTGACGATTCCCGTATCCCTTTAGCATTCAAGCTCCAGTTCAAAGTCTCGAACAATGAGGCAGAGTATGAGGCATGTATTGCTGGCCTGGAAGCAGCCCTAGAACTAGGGGCAAGACGGTTGGACGTCAGTGGGGACTCGAACCTTGTTGTGTCTCAAGCAAAAGGAGACTGGAAAGTCAAGGAGGAAAGAATGATAATTTACCACCAAACCTTGGATTTGTTAATTCCTCGGTTTGATAAGCTAAATTTCACCCACCTCGTAAGAGAGAACAACAGGTTCGCAGATTCACTAGCAACTCTATCTTCTATGATAGACATCCCGTCCGGAAAAGGAGACGTATCCACTAGGGGCAAATGCCAAGGATAAGAGGGCCATCAGAAGAATGGCTGCTCAATTCATCATCTGCGGGGGTAAGCTGTACAAAAGGGGTCATCTGGGAATGCATAAGCTCTGTGTAGAAGCTGAAGAGTCGAAGCGCCTGATGGAGGCCATCCATGGAGGGGAGTGCGGTGCACACATGAATGGAGTAATGCTGGCCAGAAAGATCCTCAGACAGGGCTACTACTGGTCAACCATGGAGGAGGATTGTATTAGTTTTGTTCGGCGATGCCACAAGTGTCAAATTCATGCAAACCGCATGAACATCCCGCCGTCAAAGCTGTACAACATGACTTCGCCATGGCCTTTTTCAGTTTGGGGAATTGATGTGACCGGAGCTGTTACCCCGAAGGGGTCAAACGGGCATGAGTTTATCCTGGTAGCGATAGATTATTTCACAAAGTGGGTCGAGGCCCAATCATACGCGGTGTTGAAGGCGTCGCACGTTGCAAAGTTCATCAGAAACAACATCATCTGTCGCTACGGGGTGCCAAACGAGATAATTTCAGATAATGGTTCCCACTTCAAGAAGGAAGTGATAGACTTGTTGGAAAAATACAATGTGGCTTTCCATAAGTCATCTACATACCGGCCGCAAACCAATGGAGCGGTCGAGGCCGCCAACAAGAATATCAAACATATACTGCAAAAGATGGTGGGAACCTACCGGGATTGGCCAGACAAGCTGCCATTTGCTCTGTGGGGCTACAGGACTTCAATCAGAACTTCTACTGGAGCGACTCCGTATTCATTGGTCTATGGAATGGAGGTTGTTCTACCCATCGAGATTGAGGTTCCGTCGTTACGAGTATTGGCTGAGTGCCAAATAGCCGAAGCAGATTGGCAGCAGAGCAGATTTGAAGAACTCATGCTCTTTGATGAAAGAAGACTGAAAGCACTGTACCACATCCAAGGCTATCAACGCAGAATTGCCCGGGCTTTTAACAAGAAGGTTAAGTCCAGGAATCTGAAAGAAGGAGATTTGGTGCTCAAAGACAACCGAGCTCCCATCCACGACCCAAGGGGCAAGTTCAAACCCAATTGGACTGGTCCTTACATCATCAAAGCTATCTGGTCAGGTGGAGCTGTGGTTCTGATGGATCTAGATGGCTTAGAGTTCTCACAACCGATCAATATGGACAAGTTGAAGAAATATTACCCTTGAGAGGCTCGCTAGGCCGAAAACCCGAAAGGGCGACCTAGGCAAAAGTCAGAGCACAAAAAAATTAGAAAATATAAAAACTGAGCTCGCAAGGTTGAAAACCCGCAAAGGGCGGCCTTGGCAAAAGTTAGAGCGCAAAAGGAGAGTGAAAATACTCGAGTGAACCTCGGCCTGAACTACGTAAGGCTTGATTCTCATCTTTGGGATACGTAGGCAGCTTCACATTGAAGTTCAGCCATAAACTTTTCCCCGATCAACTCTGTCCATTTTGATCATTTCAGTCATCTTTATCCATCAGCATTTATCGCGATCTCCGGTACAGTGCTATTCAAACTAGGGGCAACTTTCCGTTGCCGCGACGGTGCAAAGTTACTCAGACTAGGGGCAACTTTCCGTTGCCATGCAGTGCCGCATTGTTCTTCAGACTAGGGGCAACTTTCCAGTTGCGGGGATCTGGGGTTGTGCATCTCAGTGACAGATCTTCGGCGTGTCCAGTTCTGATCCACATCGAAAATAGTTTTGAAAAGTTTTAATAAAAGTCGACTTTGTTCAAATTAATCTTTTTACGACTAAGACCATTTTTGGACCAAAGCGGAAAATTTTCAGTACCACAACCTTCAATTTCATTGATTTCAAAACAGAGTTATCCTGCTCTTGCATACAATCGAGGTTGCTTTTTTATTACATTCATAAAGAAAACTTGAAAATGCTAATTAAGCAATAAATTTGGGGCATAGTTGAGTCAAGTATCTCTGCGTCCCCTCCCAGAGCTGGAGGAAGCATCTGATGCCAAGCTAGGCCTAACCTGTGCCTCCTCGTTGAGCCAATCCAAGCACTCATCAGACAAAGTGCAACTAAAAGCGGAAGCAGGGGCCAGGAGCTCTCTAGTCCTCCATGCTGAGGCATATCGGGCAAGCTGTGCACCCCGGACCGGGAAAGCGGCTGGGTACTCAATCCCCTCCGGTGGGCAGGTCTGATCATGACTGAACTGACGCAGGAACCGGAACGGAAAATAGAATACGCAGTGGGTTAGACCAATCAATTGGATCCCAATCAGCCGGGACATACTATAGCTCATTACCGGGAGGTTGAGCCCAGAACAACGCCAAGCAATGCCGTCTGCGGACAAATTGCACATCCAATCAAACCACCACCTTTCGTCAAGAGCACTGACTAGGCGCTGCCGAAAGAAATAGCCTCGAGCTGAATAGGCCGGGCAAGAGTCCACAACCTGCAACTTGTCCATTAACCATACCTGGGGGAGGGATGGAAAATGAGAGAATAAAGAACAGAGAGATGTACGATGAGAGAAAAGTAAGACAAGGGTTTTGTGAGAAAAAACCGAGCCTGAGGGTCGAGTGATGTGAGCAAATATATATGTAAGGTTGGGTGGGAAACATTACCTGCAGCAGCAGTGGACTCCCAGCAAACCTAGTCGCTCCCGGCGATAGGCAGAATCTAAACCCATCAGCGTCTCGGCCAAGGTCATAGCAATGCAGCTCTTTCCCTCTCTCAAGCCTTGGGCAACTTCAATCAGGCGAATGCTAGCTCCGCCGAAGCCCGAGGAAAGCAGAAAGTGAGACAATAAACACAAGCAGAGGGCGTGTTGCCGGAAACCCTGCCAATAATGGTTACTGCGGTCACCGGCGTCGAAAAAACGATAGATCAAGCCGAGGATGTCCAGTTCCCCACTGCAGATTAGAGATCGAGCATCATGCGCCGTGAGCCCACACATCCGCCCTAAAGCCTGGGCATGGCCAAAACGGAGCTGGGGCAAGATCACTTCAGAGCATTCAGACTCCATCAAAACCTGAAAATCTTCGAAAGTGAGACATACCTCTTGGCCGCCGAAGCTAAAAACGTGCGTCACTGGGTTCCAGAACCTTGCCGCGGCATGGAGAAAAGGGAGATGTAACGGAGTACGGCTTAGCGTGAATAGTGCATTCAAATCGAAACCCCGGAAGTTCAGCTTTTCCGAGCCATCTAGAGAAGAGATCCAAGATGTGAGATTTTCCGCAAGAAACGCCTCCATCTTTGTGTAAAACTAAGATGAAATAAATGTTCCCGAAGTTGAGGCTTTTATAGAGGGAAAAACACTATTCACAGGGACACGTGTCAAAAACTAGGTGGCTGCAGGAATAAGTGGCCGACCGGCCACCTTTTCTGGCTGGCTGGCCATTTGTTTTTTTACAAAACTGGCCGGCCGGCTCCCTCTCTCCATAAAATTGGTCGGCCGGCTCCCAAAGGTGGCCAGCAATGCTCCAGTGTACCTCCTTAGCCCTGTTTTACCCTTCGAGGGAAAGTTTCAAGCATTTCCATGCAACGGGAGAGTCAAAGGCCTTCATTTCCCTCTGTTTCGGATGCGTTCCGGTGCCCAGATCGTCCGAAGTACACTCTGTTGTTGCTGAGTTTTGATTATCGAGTTGTTGTTTTGATTATCGAGTTGTTTTGCTTATCGAGTTGTTTGTCGAGCGGACGTGTTTCGTGTTTTCGAGTCATTGCTCTCTGTTTAAACAATCTTTGTTTAAGTCTTGTTTATTTACGTTGTCAACACTGTTGTATTTTGCTTATTGAGCTGTAAACTTCCTAAGGTTCTGTTATATCTTAGTAAGTTGAGTTTCTTAGTTTGTTGCGTCGGTTCACTACCTGACTTGGTGATTACACAATGCACATTCCCATTCAATTTCATTTTTGTGCAAAATAAAATGATGCGATACGATGCTAAAAGTTTAAAATACAAACACCTTTTCGAAAGCTGTTTCATTCCATCATGTTTTACAACGAACAAAGGTACAAGTTTTACAAAAAAATAAAACTACCTAACAATGTGCAAAGTGCTACAAACTACTAGCAAAAAGAAAAATAAAGCAGGAAACAGCAGCATCAATGTCCTCGGGAGCGGGAACGAGAAGCACTCCTCATCCTCTTCTGCGGGACAACCTCTGCACCATCATCATCATCCGGGTCAGAGCTGTCATCCTCAGAATCCCCCTCAGCCTCGCCTTTGTTCCCTGAACCAAGACCGGAGCCCCCCTCCTCAGCAGATGTCTCTGACTGGCGGTCGGTAACCTCCTCCTCCTCCTCCTCCTCGGGCTCCGCCTCTACAACGTGTGCCCTGCGTCTGCGGGAGGACCCTCCTCGAGCTCCTCGGAAAGGCCTGGATGGCCCAGCTCCTCGAAAAGGCCTGGATGGCCCAGCTCCCTGAGAAGGCCCAGATGGCCCAGCTCCGTAAAAAGGCCCAGATGGCCCAGCTCCCCAAGGAGGCCCAGGTGGCCCGGCCCGCGGCGGAGCATATACAGGAGGCATCTGAAAATGAAAAGTTCAATACATCAGTTCAAATATGAAAATCAGATACGAGTATAGTATGTGAGTGGGGTGTGTGTCGGATGTGCTCTACAATACAGAAGAATGCTCAAAACCAGTGTGTCATCAGAAGTGTGATAAATACAAGAAAAATGAACGGTACCTGCACACCCATAACGGATAGGTGTGTCTCTCTCCGAAGGACCATGCCCTCAAGTGCGGCCATCACCCCGAGAATCTCGTCCACATACTCAACCGGAGGCTGCAGATACAAAGGCAAAACTATCAGTAAAGGAATGAATGTCCAAGTACCCGACTGATAAATCAAAGCTATAAATCATACCGGTGGTGAATCAGGATCCCTGACATATCTATGGTCAGGAAGTGGAGGCTCTAGCGGAATCGGGTAAGGAGTCCCAAAACGCCATCCCGTCAACTCGGACGGCATGTCCGGCCATCCAGGATGAGGATAAGTCGGAGGAATCGGGGGAACCGGTCTACCCCTACCTCTAGATGTACCAGCCCCGCTAGTGGAAGGAGCGTCTGCAGCCCGAGCCCGGGCCTGGCCCGAGGATGACATACCAGCAGGCCTCGTCATCGGGGTACGAGCTCCCGTCAATGGAGGCATCAAATATGTATGACGGTAAGTGCCGTAATCCCCCTCCTCGAGATATAGTAAAGCATCGCTACCCAGCATAGCGCCGACTACCTCCGAGAAAGAGAGCCTATCAGCAATCCGCGTACTGATTGGGGGTGCTGCGGGAGGATCCTGAGAAAGATACCCCCATACCTAACGCAGAAAACGTTCCCCCAGAAACCATGCTCTACCAACAGGTCCTTCGAGCAGGAACCTGTACTGGGAGGTGCCCGATCCTCCGGGATACTGAAATCGAAGACCATCGCCCAAGGGTGCCCAAGGCTGCCATGTAATCTGCGGATAACAAGTGAATAAACCAATCAGAAATCAGGAACGTGCAGGGCAAATCAGAGATAAAAATGGGAAGAACTGAGGGTTCTGAAGTACCTCCGATGGGCGCACAGTGTCAAAATACTGTCGCAGATAAATGAGAGTCTCTCGGGGTCTCGGCCGGTGCGGGCCCTCGAACACTAGTGAATATGGGGTCATGGGGGGCCCTACCACCTCCAACTCTGGGGCTAATGCTAGGAAGTATACATAGACCCATAGCTGAGAAAAGCAGTGCAAAATGCAAGTACAAAATGCTGAGAGCAAAATACAGACTGTAAAGTGCGCTGTGTGTGCAATGTACAAGTAATGAAGAGCAGAAATGTAAATCAAGGGGACAGAAAAGTACCTCCCAGGCTCTCCAATAACCGCCAAGTAAATCGCCCTGCCCGCGGGAGGTCGCGCTCATATAGTAGTAAAGGGTAGCCAGGCCGGCGCCACCCCAGTCGTATCGACTGACCTGTGATAGGTCAACCAGAGCGCTCAACAGGTATAGCCCGACTGTGTTCCCTCTATCGGCGAACAGGGTAGTCCCGAAGAGGAACATAAGGAAACCACGGGCGTACTACTCCGTCTCCTCAGGAGTCCCGGGCACCATCTCCGCCCGCCGGAAGTGGGAAGAGAACCAAGTATATCGGACTCTCCCAGAAACCCTGTCAACAGGCGGGCGAGCCCCCAGTAGATATGTCCAAGCGGCCTCCCACTCGCCCATGTCCTCGTCATAGGGGATGGACCGACCTCCTATGTCCAGGCCGGTCAACACAGCGAAGTCCAGAGGGGTCATAGTCATGTCCCCGGTGGCAGAGAAATGAAAGGAGTTGGTGGTGTCCCACCATCTCTCTACCAGTGCCACCATCAGTGTCCTCCTGGCAGGACAACGTGACAACCCAATGCAGAAGGCCCCGAACCCTGCCAAGTCTACTAAATCCCGGACAGCCTCCGGGAGCTCAACATACCAGTCCCGCGCGGCGGTGGAGCCATACCCCCGTACACTGCGAGAACCAACCTGCATTCAGAATGAATACATATGTCAGTATAAAATGAATGAGCTGCGTGCCAATGAAGTGAAATAAGCTGCATGCAAATAAAATGAATGAGTCGTGTGTTCAAAAGTGAAGTGTACGAACTGTGTGTTCAGTATAAGCTACTTTCAATCAGTGTGGGCTGCGTGTTCACTATCAATCTGGCCTGCGTGTTCAGGAAATTTAAGTTTGGGCTGCGTGTTCAACTTTCAATCAGTGTGGGCTGCGTGTTCAGGAAATTTAAGTTTGGGCTGCATGTTCAACTTTCAGTCAGTGTGGGCTGCGTGTTCACTATCAATCTGGGCTGCGTGTTCAGGAAATTGAAGTGTGGGCTGCGTGTTCACTATAAATCCGGGCTGCGTGTTCAGGAAATTTAAGTTTGGGCTGCGTGTTCAACTTTCAACTAGTGTGGGCTGCGTGTTCAGGAAATTTAAGTGTGGGCTGCGTGTTCACTATAAATCCGGGCTGCGTGTTCAGGAAATTTAAGTTTGGGCTGCGTGTTCAACTTTCAACTAGTGTGGGCTGCGTGTTCACTATCAATCTGGGCTGCGTGTTCAGGAAATTTAAGTTTGGGCTGCGTGTTCAACTTTCAATCAGTGTGGGCTGCGTGTTCACTATTAATCTGGGCTGTGTGTTCAGGAAATTTAAGTTTGGGCTGCGTGTTCAACTTTCAATCAGTGTGGGCTGCGTGTTCACTAACAATTTGGGCTGCGTGTTCAGGAAATTTAAGTTTGGGCTGCGTGTTCAACTTTCAATCAGTGTGGGCTGCGTGTTCACTATAAATCCGGGCTGCGTGTTCAGGAAATTTAAGTTTGGGCTGCGTGTTCAACTTTCAACTAGTATGGGCTGTGTGTTCACTATAAATCTGGGCTGCGTGTTCAGGAAATTAAAGTTTGGGCTGCGTGTTCAACTCTCAATTGGTGTGGGCCGCGTGTTCACTATCAATCTGGGCTGCGTGTTCAGAAAATCGGAGTTTGGGCTGTGCGTTCTACTCTAAGTCAGTGAGTGCTGTGTGTTCACTTTCAAATTCGGGTTGTGTGTTCGACAAATCAGAGTGTGAGCCATGTGTTCATTTCTTAACTAATGTGCGCCGTGCGTTCGCAATCAATTAATGAGCCGAGTGTTCAGAAATTCAAGTGTTTAAGCTATATATTCAGGATGCAAATAAAGTACTATGTCATAAGCTAAACTGTGTGTTCAAGCATGGCAAAGGCGCGAAATGTACGAAAAATGCAGAAAATGAAGTAAATATCTCTCGGGCCTCATGGGAGAGGTGATGCTCTAGCTCTCGGAGAAGCAGATCCCCAGGTGCTCGCTCATCAAAATCAGTGAAATGACGGAAAACGGCACGAGGAAGGACATGTGCTGGCGGAGCGTACCTCCCGGGAATAAAAGGTCGGACGCTCGGGGGCAAAGTCATGGGATCAAAATCGTCCCCGGCACCCGGAAAGCCTCTACCACGAGGAGAATGACCCGCCATTTTCAGAAAATCTGCAAAAGGAGCAAAAATGAGCGAAAATGAGCCAAAATTGAAAAAGTCAACAAAAGTCAATTCTCGGGAAATGAAAAAGTCAACAAAAGTCAACTCCCGAGAAAATCTTCCAAATATTGAGGCAAACTCACCTCAAGTAGCGGAAATGAGAAAAGAAGCTCCGAAACCAAAATTTAATTAGTTCAAAGTGCTTGAAACTGAATATTTTTGCGGAAACAACTTGCGTGGGGCGTTGGAAAACGCGTATGGAACTTAGATCTGGAGAAGAAAGTGGTGTAGGAGGCAAGAGAAGAGAAGATCTCGGCTGCATTTATAGGCTCAAACTCTTGGGATGAAGGAGCATAAAGAAAGGAGGTGAAAGGACCAAAATGCCCTCGGATTTGGGCATATGGCCGGCCGGCCACTTTTTCCAGCCGGCCAACCATTTCCTTTTTGGAAAACCGGCCGGCCAATCATTCTCTTTTTGTAAAACCAGCCGGCCACCTCCCATCCCTCATAAAACTGGCCGGCTATGTCCCCCACATGCCCACCTAGCTCTCTACAAATTTTGAGGAAGATTGGAGTTCCCGGGACCTGAAAAAGTTCAAGGGAAGTACACTTCCGGTCGCGAAATTGCTCCGCCGGAACTTCAGCTTCAAGTTCTGACATGTGTCTCACCATTATTCATCAAAATCAAGATGTATCCTTTTGAATATTTTGTAGTCTTTCCAGGAAATTGAATCGAAGGCCGTCATCAGAGTCGCCTTCGCCGAAACACGCGTTTCCTTGCTCGTTATTTCGTAACAAACGGGCACCCTGATTTAGGCTCGTTTTGCACTATCATGCACATAACTTGCATTCTCATGAGCATACTTGCATTATTATGCACATTTCTTGATGTTGCCATACTTCTGTGCTTGAGCATGCATTGTCACGCACGTTCCTTTTTCGCATCGCGATGCATTCACTTGCCGACACTGCGTGTGTCGAACTTTCAGAATCACATTGAATATATGTTGTTGGCATATTGTGCTTGTTGAATTTCTCTCTTTTACAGGCACGATATTGTATATACAGTTCATTTGAGGCTGGTGCGACCAGACGAATCGCGCAGGTATCGTATCTTCTCCGTGTGAGACGCGACGAGAATTGAACAATTCTCCGCATTCTTAACTGCATGAAATGTAGTTGTTGCTTTGCATTCCTGCTTAAAACTGTTGCATCTATTTGCGAATACTTGCTTCATTACAGCTTGCTGCATTTGCATAATCCTTGAGTTATGTTCTGTTTCTTACATATCGCTTTGCATTTTCCCCCCCTGCCTGTGGGCACATCTCTGCTTACTTTGTGCGTTCGTCTAAATCTTCGGCCTTGTCAAAAATGGGTCGTCTCTGGGCTTTGACATTCACTCCCGTCACTTGTGACTTCCGAGTTCTGTCAAAGAGGGGCAACTGTAGACACCCCATTTTTGACCGACCTTAAGACTCAGACGTCACCGATTGAGCGCTTGGTGATATTACATAATGTGCTCGTTCAGAAATTTCAGAGTCGCGGCCGTGAGCCCTGCCTCCGGACTTCCGAAACCTCTTTTGCGCTTTGCCTCGGTTTGCGAACCAGGCTCGGTTTTCTCTGTTTCTTTTCCTGAGGGGAGGGAGAGGTCCCGTAGACCATCTCTCAGTGGCCGTGGGCTACATTTCGTGGCCGTAGGCCATTTTGCCCATTTCGGAGTCCGGTTTCCGGTTTTTCGGAATCGTTGGCCGTATGCCTCGGTTTGGGACCGCCTAACCATCTCTGTTTGCCCCGGTTTTTGGCATACCTCCTATTTACTCCCTTTTGAGGGACACTGAGGTCTGAGAAACCCACTTCGTGGCCGAATGCCACTTTCGGTGCTTAACAGCCCATTTTTCGGGACCCCGAACTGCGCGTTTTGGCCCCCGAACATTCGTTTTGCAACGGTTTTCGTTCATTTTTGGCAGGTACCTCTGTTTCATCACTGGAAAGGCCGTAGAAGGGTGGGAGGCCAGTAATTGTTGCAGCAACCAGTTATATATCCTCTGACGCCCTCCGATGCCCGTTTTTCACACTTCCGGGCTAATGTTGAACACCTTGGGGCCACTTTCTTGAACTTTGGACCACATATTTGTGATGTACACACTTGGGAGGATCCTAAAAGTTAGTGGCCGGCCAGTAATGTTGCTTGACCCTTTTGAACCCCTCCTTCCGGGCTAATGTTGAACAGTCTAGGCCCTTTTTCTTGAATTTTGAACCATAGGGTTGTGTTGTACACACATGGGAGGACCCTAAAAAGTGGTGGCCGGCCACTATTTCAACTTGACCCTTTTGACCCCTAGCCGGCCGGCTAGGGGAGGTGGCCGGCCGGCCACCTGGAGCTCCAAAAACCAGCCGGCCATGATCCTTACAACATCCACTTTACAGCTGTATAGCTGTTTCCCCCAGAAAATATCCCAATCCGGGGGATATTTTGTGGGGGAAAACTTGCCTAATTTTCCCCCACCTTTGCCCCTCCTCTACTCCCCCTTTTTTGTCCATATAATCAGCAGGCAACATAGAGTTTAGGGGTTAGAAAATTTGCTCTTCAAGCTTGAATACAAGAATCCCTCTTCATCTCTCTCATTTCCTTGAAAAACTTCCAAGTCCTACACCACCATTCCTTCTACACCACCACCCCCCACCCTTCCATCCTCAATTCCAGAAGATTGAAGGTGTTCTCCAAGGCCTAAGGAGCCACAAACTCAAGCCAAGAGGCAACCAAAGTCAAGTCTTCAAGGGTAAGTTCACTTTCCCTCTTTTCTAGCTCATTTTTGCAACATTTCTTAGCCTCTCTTTCTTGTATATTTGAGCTCCGACCAAAACTGAAAGTGGCCTTCTTTTGAGCCCTTTTTCACTTTTTCTTAAGGGCTCAACCCTGTTTGAGCCCCCCATCTTGCACTTGCTTCAATGTCTTCCTTAAATGCTATTTTCTTGCATGCTTTGGCAGCCTATTGTGCTTCGGTTTTTGGCCTTTTTATAGTACTAAAAATAGTCTTATTTTGGCCCATTCTTCATATTTCATTAAGAGTCTTTGGCTGTTTGATGAATATTTTGTATACTTCATGTTATAGCCTCTTTTGAGCCTCATTTTGCATTGCATTTCTAGCATGTTTGTATACTGTTTTGGGTTTTTTTACAGTTCTGTAAATATGCATATTTTTGGTCCCTCTTCAATGTTGTAAAAGGGAATTTTTCGGTTTGGGCTTTGCATACCACTTGCCTCTTTGGCCACCTTTTGGCCCGTTTTCTTGCATAAAAGCTTAGCCATATCTATATTTGTTTTGGGGATTTTTATAGTTCTGTAAATATGCTTATTTTTGGTCCCTCATTAATGTTGTAGAAGGGAATTTTTCAGTTTGGGCTTTGCATATACCACTTGTTTCATTGCCCTCTCTTGGCCCCCATTTTTGCATGCCATTGTTGCCCTATCTTTGCTTGCTGTTTGGCCATGATTTGTACTGTAAAAATGCTTATTTTGAGGCTGCCTTGCTTCTGTCTTTTCATCTCGTGTACCAATTATGCATGCTTTGTATAGCTGTAGTTCATTCTATGCGCCTGATTTGCATTTCGGGAGAGATTCCATGCATCGGGTGTGTTTTCGCCTCATTTCGGGGCTGTTTTCTCCCACATTTCATTGCTGAAAATCCATTAACATGTTTGCATATCATGTTTTCCATGCATTTGCATTGCATATACCATTGCCTCGGTTTGCGTGCCCGTGTGCACGCATTTCAAGGCACTTCATTTTCATTCACCGGCATCCTATGTGAGTGTGGCTGAGGCTCTCTCATGTTGGTATAAGCCCATATCATATTTTCATGTCAATTGCATTGCATATGCCATTGCCTCGGTTTGCGTGCCCGTGCGCACGCATTTCGAGGCACTTCATTTTCATTCACCGGCATCCTATGTGAGTGTGGCTGAGGCACTCTCATGTTGGTATAAGCCCATATCATATTTTCATGTCAATTGCATTGCATATGCCATTGCCTCGGTTTGCGTGCCCGTGTGCACGCATTTCGAGGCACTTCATTTTCATTCACCGACATCCTATGTGAGTGTGGCTGAGGCTCTCTCATGTTGGTATAAGCCCATATCATATTTTCATGTCAATTGCATTGCATATGCCATTGTCTCGGTTTGCGTGCCCGTGTGCACACATTTCGAGGCACTTAATTTTCATTCACCGGCATCCTATGTGAGTGTGGCTGAGGCTCTCTCATGTTAGTATAAGTCCATGTTGCATTCTATATGCCATTTCCATGCCATTGCATTGCATATGACATTGCCTCGGTTTGCGTGCCCGTGTGCATGCATTTCGAGGCATCTCATCTTTACAGCATAGTGCATACTAGGTTGTATCTTAGATCGCATTCTGTTATTTTCTCGGTTTGCGTGCCCGTGTGCACGCATTTCGAGGCATGTCATTCCATAGCATTGTGTATGTTAGGATTGTATCTTAGTTTCATTTCATGCATGTCATGCATATTGCATCGTGTTCGGAATAGGAGTTAGCCCGGGCACGGGAAACGAGGTGCATTTCGTACTCCGAGTGACGGAATGTGTTTCAATTCCCCAGTCACCGACACTCCGGATCATCCATGATGGAGTTAGGTCTTGTTGTGTTTTCATGTGCATTCATTCTATATTGAGTTGTGCAATTCGACTCCTCGGCCATCATGCCTCGGTATGCGTGATTGGTGGCACGAGGATCGAGGCATGCATATATTTGTGAAAATACACTGCTATGCCCCTTTCTTGCTCTCTGTTGCAGCAAAATCAGGAATCAGCAGTCTTCCGGGGCTCGGCGCGCTTTCCAAGAATAAACTGCTAAACAGAGGCTAATCGGGGCATCCCGGTGGATTTCCGCGCAAGACAACCCGGACATGCATCATTCATCAGAAGCAAGGCAGTCCCTGGTTTGCATGCCAGTTTTACAGTTTTCTTAGTTAATTTGATAATTAATTAGGAATTTGTATAATATTTGGACTGTAATATTCTTTTATTCGGGACTGTATATTTATTTGGACCCTCTGCGCGAGGGCAATACTGTAATAAGTGTGCGTGAGTGTGATGTATGTCTTCCAACCCCACGTCTTTCTTCCCTTTTACTTATCTGCTTATGATGGTTAGATTAGGGCATATTTCAATTAGCATACAGTATGACAGCATGTTTGCATCATTCATCTGTATTGCATGCACCGGGCTCGGCGCACCATACTAACTGCATTGTATTTCAATTCTAAAGTTGAATACTTGATAGTTGTAGCATCTCATACACCATGTTTTGAATAGCCGAGCCTGCTATAGTTTGCATTTTTACGTGTGTTGCATTAGGCATTTCTGTATACTTAGGAATCATGCATGATTTCTAATAAGTTTCTGTTTTGGCTTGGAGTACTCGGTAAGTTTTATGCTTTAGCATCCTTGCATGCGTGTGAGTGACTGCCATGAATAGCATGCTTACCATGAGGCTAATTGCTTATGTGATACAACTGCCTGAATGCCTGTGGGTGAAGGTTGGGTTACTTGGATTTGAATAAATCATCAACTGTTAGTTTTAAAGCCCACTAGCTAGTGGCAAAACCATCTTTTCTAAGCCCACCTGAGAGTGGCAAAATCTGCATTTTAAGCCTACTTGCGAGTAGCAAACCATCTTCCAAAAAAGCAAACATAAAATGTTCTGTTCCAATTCGGGCGACCCGATCTATACTTGTATGCTGCACGCATCACATAGTAACCTAGGCTAATAACCGGAATAAGAACACACAATGTTTTCAAAAATAGATATCATGGTTAGTAGAGGCCGATCTTTGATCGGGCGAGCGGGGGTGCTCACGAATTGACCTTCCCCAATCGTACCCAAGTTCCCGAGCCGAGGCAACTTTGGTGATGACGAACACGTGGCCTTTGGCACCGAGTCAGGGTTTCCTAAATTTCCCATTAAAAAACATTTAGGTGGCGACTCTGTATCTGGCAAAGCAGTCCATGTTTGGCACTTCTTTCAAAAAATCTGTTTTTTCTCAAAACGATTTGCCGGATTTGGACTCTTTGGTTCAGATTTAGAACCGTGACACAAATCGAGTCCGAGCTGTAGCGAGGTCCCCCGCGGGCTTGTTGCACTTGTATTTGATGGCTGAGAAGCCTTTTGGTCAAGATGTATTTTTGTACTTCATTTTGTTGTATTAAAGCTATGTAACGATGTATGCCATTCCATTTAACTTATGCACTGCTCTTATGGACTAATTGAATTTGTATATATATATATTGCTTCCGCACATGTTAGCCCCATATATAATACTCTGATTGTGTGTGAATTTCGGAAGTTGGCCTTCGGTAATCTCGGATTACTGGCCATCACGGCACTAAACTACTAGGGGCGATTTGGGGTCGTGACAGTTGTACTTCCATCATTACCAATTTGAATATCTTCCACTCCATCATTACAAATTTGAATATCTTCCACTTAAACCTTTTGAACCTTTTGGCTTTTTGAACATTTATAGCCGTTTATAGCTGTTGTACTTCCATCATTACTAATTTGAATATCTTCCACTTGAACCTTTTGACCTACTGCTGTGCTAGGCTGTTCGAACCTTTGTTTTGGGTTGTTTGAACTCCTGATTTAATCAAATATTAAATACATTCTAACAACATTTAGGATAAAGGTTTAGGTGAAAAATAATGGGACAAAATAAATTTTGATTTTATTTTTCTCTTTCAAATAAATCATCAAAATAAATTTTGATTAAAATATAATTAAATAAATCATCAAAATAAATTTTGAATTCTATTTTTCTCTTTCAAATAAATTAAAACATAATTAAATAAATTATCAAAACAAATAAGTCTAACAATCTCCCCATTTTTTATGATGGCACACAATGATGTTTTGATTTGATTTGGGAGTAAGAAAGGCTCAACCTCAAGTCATACTCCCTAAATTCATTTCTAAATACATAGATTAGCACATGTGTAATAAATAAGTTTTAATTTGAGACATTATATGAGACTAAGATATTAAATTATAAATACATAATTATCAGATTAGTTTTCAAATAATACCATAATTTGAAAATAATATCATAATACATGACATTATATAATTTCTCCCCCTGTGACATTATCAAAAAGAAATCATGGATAAGAATCTGGAGGGGGAGGAGAAAAATGATAGTGATAAATGGCATCAAAAAATAGAGAATCAAAACATATATATACATATATATATATATATATATATATAAGATTCGCCCGCGTCTCCTTTTTTTTGTCGAAAATCACGTCAGACACGCGTCCTCGCTTTTGCGTCAGCCGACCGACAAAAGCGAGACGGGTCAATCAGTCAATCAGCTGCCTCGGCTCTCTCTCCCTCTTGCGTCTTCTCCTCCGTCTTCTTCTTAATCACTCTTTTCGCCTTCTTCTTCCTCATTCGCTTCTATCTCTTCTGCATCACTCTCTTCGATCTTTTTCTTCCTCGAGAGACAAAACAGAGAGACTGAGCAGAGCAGAAAGGCTGCCAAAAATGACCCTCCTTTCGAGTACATCTTTCTCTCTTACTACATGGTCTCGTCCCGTCCCCTTACTCTCTTTCCGGACCTGAATGACCCCTCAAGCGCTGCTGGGCCGAGTGCCCCGGCGCTACTCTTCCCAACCTTTCTATGATGTCGATTGAGCAAATAATAGCAGTGCAATCAGATATTGAAGCCAATCATTTCACACTGACGTCCTGTATGGAGACGGTGATTGCAGTCATAAAATTGGTGCATTGACTGCAGAATAGAACGAGTGAGCTTCACCAGGTCAACGCCCAACTCTCTCTGCTCCAGCGCATGTGCAAGGATGCGTATAGCGACCCCGGTCTTTTCTCTTTAAATTATTGTATCCGGACTTAGGTTCCGTGGATCCTGTCATTACTTATTGGTTGTTGTTGTCCTTTAATCTCTTTGTATTTGAAGTATAGGTTGTGTTGGGCGGGTCTGTTACAGGTTGGTTGATTTTAGATGCCAATAGGTGATGCCCAGATTTTGGCCTTCACGCTCGAGCGGAAGTTTTAACGCTCGAGCGGTCCCTTCGTTGTTGCTTCTCCGCTCGAGCGGGAATTTTGACGCTCGAGCGTGATTTTCCGTCTCCCAGTATTTTGCTCTGCAGTTCTTCCGCTCGAGCGGTAGTTTTTACGTTCGAGCGTGATCCCTTGTTTTTGTTCCTCCGCTCGAGCGGGGAGTTTGACGCTCGAGCGGGTGCCAGCGCCTGCAAAACTTCTGGAAGGGTGCAATCGACGCTCGAGCGGCTTTCTTCACGCTCGAGCATGATTCTGTGTCTTACGCTCGAGCGGGGATTTCTACGCTCGAGCGTAGAGTCAATTATATCAGTCCGTGATTTCACTTTTTGGATCACTTTTTGACCTACTTTTCCTACATAACTTTTTAAAAACCGCCCCTGGAGTGTTTTTATCTCTCTCTCTCCCTCTACACACCTTCTCTCTTTCGATTGATCTACTTAGAGTGAGTTTCTACCTTAGATCCTTTATTAAAAAGTTAGAGTGAGTTGAGGGCTTCGTTTTAATCTGAGAAACTTGGGATTTGGAGCACGTTGGTCTTTGGTCTTCATCTTCATCTTCTACGTACGGGTTATTTTTCTTCGAGGTAGGGATTTCCTACTCCATTTTATAGGTTTTGTTCTAAGTTTTGGTATTTTGATATGTTGGGGATACTTTGGTAAATTCTGGGAAAAACCCTAGTTGTATTATTAAATTAATTTGTATAATTAATTCATGGAGTTGGGAAAAGATGGTTTAATTCATGGAATTGGGGAATTCATTGATTAAATGGCGTAGTTGGATAATTTGAATTATTTGTCTATTGAATTGTTGACATAGTTATTTTCAGTTTAGAAATAACTGTTTTGGGCTATCGGTGGAGGATAGTCGTGATTGTTGTAGACATTGCATGTGGATTAGGAATAACTGAAACTAATCACATTGGTTAAGTCATTAATTTTGACTATTGAATTAATACAGAAATTACATGTATTGATTGAGCATTGCATATGCATATTGTTTGGGAGGAGATAGGGGATGTACTCCACGGTTTAGGGGAAGATAGGAGATGGACCTCTAAACCGGATTTTTGTTTGGGAGGAGATAGGGGATGGACTCCATTAGCACCATTTTTATGTGTGCTTATTATATTGAAGTGTTTTTACATGATTATTGATACAGCACTAAAATGTGTATCAAATGGGAAGTATGAAGTGTTTTGATATGAGCATGAGTCTCATTTGTTTTGTTGATATTGGAAGTAATGTGAATATGATATATAATTCACTGTTGTAAGTTTGGCCAGGTTCTGAGCCATGTTGATAATAATGGAAAGTGAAATGTGTCTCAGACATTAGTGTCATGAGACTGTTTAATGATAAAATTGATTATCTTGGTTAACCATCTATTGGATGCTATAGCTTTATTCAATGCTTATATTTGGTTTAGTATTTTTCTACTGGGCTGTGGCTCACCCTTTATGGGAACATCATTTTCAGGTTCAGGTGATAAGCTACCTCCACGGACTTAGCCTGGAAGGATTTGATGTTTGGGATTTTGAAGACTCGTCTTTAGTTATATGTTTTATTTTGTTATTTTTGAGATTTCATGTAAACATTCAAGCCTAGGGCTTAACTTGTAAATGAGTTAGTACTCATCCCTTTTGTGTCCAAGTGTTAGCTTGGAAAGATGTAAGCCCTTAGGGCATTTATTTTGATGTTGCAGGATGTTACATGTGATGTCTTTCAATAAGAATACTCTGATGAATAACTCAAATGATTCGTTTTCTTTTATAAATGCATGTTAATGTTATGGTTATTATGGGTTTATTTTGAGGGCGTTACAATGCGCGAGCAGAAATAGGCACACTGAAGGCCGAAAATAAAGAGCTTAAACGGAAGACCACCTCCATAGCCCGATTTGGAGCAACGTCGTTCTTGGCCTTTGATAGTCAGCGAGAGTCGTCAAAGCACGGGGGTAAGGGCGTCAAGGGTCGCCCAAGGTGATAAAATGAAGAAGAAAATGATGAAAGAAGCGAGTAAGTAAGATCGGCGTATGGCCGAAAAAAAAATGAAGGGTGCTTTTTTTTATGTTTATTTTAATCGGCGTGTGGCCGTAAAAAAATGAAGGTTTTTTTTTTATGTTTATTTTGATCGACATGTGGCTGTAAAAAAATGAAGGGTGTTTTTTTTTTATGTAAATATTTGTATTTTGATTTGTTTTTGTTTTTATGTTTAAGTACTGAAAAATGAAATTAAAAATAAAATAAAAATAAAAAAATTAAGCCCAAACAAAAAAAATAATAATAATGAGAAAAAATAAAAATAAAACAAATTAATCCTAATAGAAAAATAAAAAAATAAAACAAATTAAAATAAAATAATACCAGCAAAAATTAAACTTAATGGGACGTTGGTGTTGCTGGAATGGTAATGTAAAAAAAAATACCATGAGGGTTAAAAAAAATCAATATATGCGAAGTTAATTTTACCTCAAGATGCAGAACTCAAAAACAATTACACAGTTGAGAATAGCAAACTGTTAAGGAGAATAAATGTATTAAGGACTTGAGAACATCAACTGATATAAATGTTTCCATTTTAATGTAGCAATACACATATATCATTTTAACAAAAATTCAAGTTTCACAGTCATAACAAAACTTTTTAAGTAGAAATCGACATTCCAAACTTGTCACAAATAAAATTGAAGCGATCCTCGCTTAAGGGTTTTGTGAAAATATTCGCCAATTGCTTGTCGGTGTTTACAAATTCAAGTACAATATCCCCTTTTTGAATATGATCTCTTAAAAAATGATGTCGAATTTTAATATGTTTTGTTCATGAGTGTTGAATCGGATTTTTGTTTAAATTGATGGCACTAATATTATCACATTTAATAGGGATATGATCATAATGCAAATCAAAGTCCTCCAATTGTTGTTTCATCCAAAGTATTTGGGCACAACAACTTTCGGAAGCTATATATTCGGCTTCGGCCGTTAATAAAGCAACATGATTTTGCTTTTTGCTAAACCAAGATACCAATGAGTTACCAAGAAAGTGACAAGTGTCACTGGTGCTTTTTCTATCAAGTTTGCATCCGAGTAACTAATTAAATCAAATGCAACATCTCTAGGATAAAACAGTCCCAAATTTTGAGTGCCAACAAGATATCTAAAAATTCTTTTAACAGCACTGAGATGTGATTCCTTAGGATTTGATTGATATCTAGCACACATACAATCACTAAACATAATATCGGGTCTACTTGTAGTTAAATAAAGAAGTGAGCCGATCATACCTCGATATTTTGTTTGATCAATGGACTTACCTTTTTCATCCTTGTCTAGCTTAATGGATGTGCTCATAGGTGTTCCAGCTATTTTTGAGTTATGCATACCAAACTTTTTGAGTAGTTCTTTTGTGTACTTAGCTTGGTTGATAAAAATCCATTCCTTACATTGTTTGATTTGAAGCCCAATGAAATAATTTAGCTCTCCTATCATGCTCATCTCAAACACCTTGCATACACTTAGCAAATTCCTTACACAAGGTTTCATTCGTAGTACCAAATATAATGTCATTCACATATATTTGTACAATAAGTAAATCATCATTTTTAGTTTTAACAAAAAGTGTTGTGTCAATCGTTCCTCTAGAAAAATTATTTTCAATCGAAAATTTACTTAATCGTTCATACCATGCATGAGGTGTTTGTTTCAAACCATATAAAGCTTTTGATAATCTAAAACATGATTTGGAAAAGCATGATCTTCAAAACCTGGGGGTTGTTTAACATAAACTTCCTCATTTATAAAACCATTAAGAAAGACACTTTTTATATCCATTTGATAAAGTTTGAAATCTCTAAAACATGCAAATGCAAGTAACATGCGAATGGCTTCTAATCTAGCAACCGGAGCAAAGGTTTCATCGAAATAAATGCCTTTTTCTTGATTGTATCCCTGTGCAACAAGTCTAGCCTTGTTTCTTATAATTGTGCTGGATTCATCAAGCTTGTTTCGAAAGATCCATTTGGTACTGATAATGGTATGATCTTTAGGTTTTGGCACAAGTTCCCACACTTTGTTTCTCTCAAATTGGTTAAGCTCTTCATGCATAGCTATCATCTAATGTTCATCGAATTTGGCTTCTTGAAAATTTTTAAGCTCAATCTTTGAGAAAAAAGCCAAGTTCCTACAAATATTTCTAAGTGAAGAGCGAGTTTCAATACCTTTTGTAGGGTCACCTAGGATTAAATCCTTAGGGTGATTATGAACAAACTTCCATTCTCTTGGCAAATCATCATTGTTTCCTTCTTCTTCTTGAGGTGGGAGAATAAGTTATTCAATCTCTTTGTTCAACTTACATGGTTGGTTTTTGTAGATACTTTAATCTTCCATATTTGGTTCCAAATCTATATTATCACTAATAATTTGCTTTTGAGCAGAGATGTTAGTTTCATCAAATGACACATGTATAGATTCTTCCACAACAAGAGTTCTTTTATTAAAAATACAATAAGCTTTGCTAATTAAGGAATAGTCAAGAAAAATTGCTTCATCAGATTTTAAATCAAATTTACCTAAGTTATCCTTACCATTATTATGTACAAAACATTTACAACCAAAAACATGCAAGTGGCTAATGTTGGGCTTTCTATTATGCCAAAGTTCATAAGGAATCTTTTTGAGAATATGTATAATTAATGCACGATTTAAAATATAGCATGCGGTGTGAACGGCTTCGGCCCAAAAATATTTAGGAAGATTATTTTCGCAAAGCATTGTTCTACTCATCTCTTCTAAAATTCTATTCTTCCTTTCTACTACACCATTTTGTTGAGGGATTCTAGGTGCTGAAAAATTATGTGCAATACCATGCTCATCACAAAACAATTCAAATTTCTCATTTTCAAGTTCTCTACCATAGTCGATTCGAATATTAGTAATAAGAAAACCTTTTTCATTTTGAATTCTACGAGAGAGTTTTGTGAAAGAAGAAAATATTTCATTTTTGTGTGCTAAAAGCATAACACATGTAAATTTTGAATAATCATCAACAATAACAAGACAATAACGTTTACCACCTAGACTAGATATCCTTGAGGGATCAAATAAATCCATATGTAATAGTTGTAAAGGTCTAGTTGTGGAAATATGAGATTTTGATTTAAATGATGTTTTAGTTTGTTTTCCTTGTTGACAAGCACTACAAAGATCTTTTTTAAATTTAATTTTTGGAAGTCTAATGGCCAAATCATTTCTCAAAAGTTTAGCAATTAAATCCATATGAGCATGACCAAGTCTTCTATGCCATAACCAACTATTTTCATTATTAACATATAAACATTTAACATCACTGGCATAGAGATCATTAAGATGAAAATCATAAACATTATCATGACGATTACCAACGAATAAAACTTTATGATCATTTGTGCTTTCAATTGTGCAATGTGATTTATCAAAAATAACTCGATTATCTTTATCACATATTTGACTAATACTAAGTAGGTTATGCTTAAGTCCATCAACAAGTAAAATATTTTCAATAGAAGGGTTAAGAGAAATATCGATGCTACCAATACCAATGATTTTTCATTTCTTGTTATCTCCAAAAGTAACAAATCCTCCATCTTTCGATGATAGTTTAGTAAAGAATGATTTATCTCTGGTCATGTGTCTGGAACATCCACTATCAAGGTACCACTTCCCTTCTTTAGCTTTGGACTTAAAGCAAAACTACAAGATGACAATCAAGTGTTGGTTTTTGGTACCCATAGTTTCTTGGGTCCTTCTTGGTTAGTTTTGTTAGATCCCTTAATAATCCAAATCTTTTTAATTCCCATGTTTATATTCTTTTTGAATGGACAATAAGATATATAATGGCTTTTCTTTCTACAATAATGACAAGTAAAATGAGAGTGTGTCATGAGAGGTGCCTTTTCAAAAATTGTATTGAGATTTTTTTGTTTCTTAATAGGGTCATATCTAATACCCATTTTATCAAAAACACATCTTTGATTTCCAAGAAGTATGTTGAGATTATCTCTACCTTTTATAAAATTTTCAAGTGTTTTTGTTAAATCATTAACATTGTTTTTTAAAATAGTTTTCTCATTAGAGAAAGTATCAAAATCATTTTTGAAAATAATTTTTTCTTTCTTTAATTCTTCTACATTAATAGATAAAGATGAAACAGATGTCTTTAACACATTATTTTTGGCACAAACTTTTCTAAATCCATTTGATAGTTCATGGAATGCACTTTCAAGTTCTTCATAAAGAGTAGTTACCTCATCTTGAGTAGAGTCTTCATCTTTAAGAGCCATGAGATATAAGTTGGCTACTTCATTTTCAATTTCATCACTTGAGCTTTCATCTTCACTTTCTCCCCAAGCTGCTACCATGGCCTTTTTGTTTCTAACATCCTCATGTCCTTTTATGATGGTCTTATGAGTCATAAGAGAACCCATAAGCTCATCCAATCTAAGTGTAGAGAGATCTTTGGCTTCGATAATGGCGGTGACCTTTGCTTCCCAATTCTTTGGTAAATACCTAAGAATTTTTCTTACAAACTCACTATTAGTATCAGTTTTGCCAAGAGATTTCAAAGAGTTTACAATTTCAGTAAATCTAGTAAACATACTTGAAATGGATTCATCAAAGTTCATTTTAAACAATTCATAACTATGAACAAACATATCAATACGAGATTCCTTTACTTGGTTTGTACCTTCATAAGTTACTTCAAGTTTGTCTCAAATTTCTTTTGCCGAATCACAACTTGAAATTTTATTATGCTCCTTAAAGTCTAATCCACAAACAAGGATGAGTTTAGCTTTAGTATTGGCTTGCAATAATTTATAATCTCTCTCATCACATTCATCTTCAGTTTTAGGTACACTAATATTGTCTACTAATTTGGTAAGAATTTTTGGACCTTTAGTGACAATAATCCACATGGCATAATCAGTGGCTTGTAGGTATAGGGTCATCTTATCCTTCCAATGACTATAGTTGTTTCCGTCAACAATGGTGGCCTATTTGTGGCTTGCCCTTTAGCTAAGGTTGTCATAGATTGAAACTCCTAGATAGTTAAATCTAAAACAAGAGTCTAGGCTCTGATACCAATTGTTACCCAAAAGACAACTTAAGAGGGGGTGAATTATGTTTTTACAATTAAAATTAATAATACCCTAATAAAAATTATGACTAACACAATAGATAAATATAATTAATGAAATAAAAATAATTAAAACAAGTGTCTTAACAACTATGTCAGTTAATGATTTTAGCACAGTAAAAATGTGAAATATAGCTATGGCAATTTAAAATAAAATAAAGAAATAAGAGAGAGAGAGGCAAACAAATTTATGGTGGTTCGGTTTCAACTTGGTCTACGTCCACTCCTCAAGCTTCACTTAGGGGTGCTAGCAACCTCTTTACAAATGGAGTAATCCTCCACGGATTTTACACGGACTTCACAAGCCCAAACCCTTGCAAATTTTAGGTGATTCACAATCACTCTCATGATTTCAAGAACACGATGTATGCAACACTTTTACAAGATGAAATGATATTTTTGCTTTCAAAGAAAGCTTACAATAAATATCTCTCAATGATAAATATATAAAATGAAACTTTGGTTTTTCTGTAAACCTCACACAGGAAAGATGGGCATAAAGCTATAAGGCTCGGTGTATAATTTCTGAGAATAAATATGCGTAATTATAGATCAAAGAATATTTTCAAGTTTTTTTTGTAACTTATTTACATTAGAGGCATTGGTATATATAATGAAAATTATAACCGTTTATAGCCGTTGTATTCATTTGAATTTATAGTCGTTTATAGCCGTTGTAGTTATTTGAATTTATAGCCGTTGTACTTCCATCATTACTAATTTGAATATCTTCCACTCCATCATTACAAATTTGAATATCTTCCACTTGAACCTTTTGGCCTTTTGAACATTTGTAGCCGTTTATAGCTGTTGTACTTCCATCATTACTAATTTGAATATCTTCCACTTGAACCTGTTGAACCTTTTGGCCTGCTGTTGTGCTAGGTTGTTTGAACCTTTGTTTTGGGTTGTTTTAACTTATGATTTAATCAAATATTAAATACATTCTAACAACATTTATGATAAAGGTTTAGGTGAGAAATAATGGGACAAAATAAATTTTGATTCTATTTTTCTCTTTCAAATAAATCATCAAAACAAATTTTGATTGAAATATAATTAAATAAATCCTCAAAATAAATTTTGGATTCTATTTTTCTCTTTCAAATAAATTAAAACATAATTAAATAAATCATCAAAATAAATAAGTCTAACAAAAACAATTTTTAGGTGTAGATGATATGCCTCCACCAAGACTTAGCTTGGGAGGACCGTAGAGCTGAAGGCTCATTCTTGGTTTCTTGTTTTAATTATTTTTGTACAAGCCTTAGGTTTTAACTGTATTAAGTAGAACTCACTTTTGTTGCACCTAGGTATTGTCTTGGAAAGATGTAGCCATTAAGACATTAACTTATTTGTATAACCTTTTACTTCAATTTATTCATATGTGGCATATGTTATAGATTCAGGATCTAAGATCTATGAATATATACTCGCATATGTTATCTTTTGTGCGATAAAAGAATACAAATGAAAGGTTGTCATTTCGCTTGTTGTGTTTCTATTGAATATCATGAGATGGGTGGTTATTATTTTGGGACATTACAACTTGGTATCAAAGCTACAGAGTTTTAATACTTCAGGATGGTGGGACGTGATTTTTACCACCATAGGTTTTTCTCGCCAGATAATATTAGAAGGTGACCCGGCATGCTATGTGATAAAATGTTTATGTGGCTAGATGAGTATGAGATTTAGTTTCTAAGATATTGATTAGATCTACGAGTTTCTAGAAGTCCTATTAGAAGAGTATTTGATCACAGCTTATTCTAACTGGAACTTTGTAATGTCACGGAACATATAATTATCTGGGAAGTAAATTTGTTTGTGATTATATGACTTGGTGCTTATGTGGAATGAACTAATTGTTGTCCACTGTATTAGGACGTGAGTGAGTTAGCTTCGACATATTTGTAAATGTGCTAAACTATTATGTTACCTTTATTAGAATGTCAGGACGAGGACGTGGTGGTAGTAGGTGTGGCAGGCCTAGGTGGTAGGAGGTGTCAATACCGGATAAAATTTCGGCACAAGAGGAGGGAGTTAGTCGGGCCAACGTGGTCGAGCCAGTAGGTGAGGAAGTCATGGGTGCCTTAGCCTGCGAAATGGCCAGAGCATGGTGAGAATTCATGGACATTCTTAAGATTAAGAATCAAGTCCAGGCCCACATTGTAGAAACAGGGCCATCTTTTTTAAAGAGAGAATTCTTCCGGTCGAATCCAGATGAGTTTTTAGGGGATCCGAAAGAGCCACTGAAGGCTGACAAGTGGCTTAAACAGATGGTGAAGATATTCGAGATGTTTGGCATCAAGGACAACGAATTGATAATGACCTTGGCAGCTTTCCAACTTAAGGGAGATGCGGGTCAGTGGTGGAAGTATGCGTAAGGGCGTATTGGAGTGACTTGGGAGGCTTTTGTCAATACCTTCTGAAATAAGTTTTTGCCACCTATAGCAAGAGAGAAGTTAAGGGCCTAATTTTTTAAGCTTAAGCAGCTAAACACACTGGTAGCCGAGTTTGAGGCGGCTTTCACTAGTTTGTCGAGGTTTACACTGGAACTTGTAGTGACAGAAAAATGTCGTTGCATCAAGTTCGAGAAGAGATTGAGGATCGGGCTCCTTTTCAAGGTGGTCGGGTCAATAATTAAGGATTACAACCGTCTTGTGGAGTCGGTGGCCTATTTAGAGACTGTGATCCAAGTAGAGGAGGAACAGATGAGAGACTCTAGGCAGAGGCCCTAGGATGTTCAGGGGGACACTAGGGACAACAAACGGTAAGGGGTTCCACCCCACAACAGTCCCAGGCTACACAATTTAGATATACCTTTTCTTTACCGAGTTCGAGTTTAGGGAAATGTAATCAGAATGGGTTCACTTGCTTTAAATGTGGTCAATTAGGCCACAAGTCTTCAGTTTTCCCGTAGAGGGGGGAAGGGCAACAGTCGGCACCGTCTTTAGCCCGTCCTCAAAGACAGAGTCAGGGGAGAGGTCAATCTCCTACCTGTTATCAGTGTGGGCAGTCGGGGCACTTAAGGAGGTTTTGTTCTCAGTCTGGTGACACGTCTAGTGTGTCTGGTTCAAGTTAGACACAGAGCCATCAGTCAGCACAGGCCTCGAAGGCCAATTAGAGAGCCATGTTGACTTAATCTGTCTATCAGTCCTATGCTCCGAGGGTAAGCATGTAGAATAGAGGCCTTCATAGCATGTGTATGTTGTTCCCACGCCGGATCAGTTACTAGCACCTTATGTAATGAGAGGTAACATTTGGTTGTTCAACTCTATTGCCAACGTGTTGGTTGATATTAGTTCATCTCATTCATTCATATCGTCTTATTTTGCATCTGCTTTGGGTTTGGAATTTGAATTATTGGAGTCTTCTCTTTTGGTTGAGACGCTTGTTGGGGGTAAAGTGACATTGGGTCGAGTATGCCGCTCCTATGAGATTAAGGTCGTGGATCGTCGGCTCTCTTTCGATTTTATTGTTCTTGGCATGCATGCTTTTGACATAATCCTGGATATAGATTGGTTAACTCATTATCGAGTTTTGATAGATTGCCATCGTAGGAGGGTATTAGTGTGTACGCCATCAGGAGAGTGCTACTATTTTATGTGTGACCGAGGTGTTAGTCCTACCCCTCCGTTGTATGACCTTAAGGGTCGAGGAGAATTGAGTTTTCTTTTTGTTATCACGGTAGCTGATGAGGGTAATATGACCCAGAGTGAATTGCCGAGAGTAGTTCGAGAATATTTGGATGGTTTTCCGGAGGATCTCAGAGAGTTGCCACCATATAGAGAGATTGAGTTCTCAATTGACTTAGCGCCAGGCACGGCTCCGATTACTATGGCACTATATAATTTTCACTAGCCGAGTTGTATGAGTTGAAAGTATAGCTTCAGGCTTTGTTAGATAAGGGTTTCATTCGTCCTAGTACATTACCTTGTGGAGCACCAACTTTCTTTCCTAAGAAGAAGGATGGCATGTTGCGACTGTGCATCGATTATCAAAAGTTGAACCGGGTAACTATTAAGAACAAGCACCCACTACCATGGATAGATAACGTATTTGACTAGTTGAAAAGGTCTCGTTGTTTTTTTAAGATTGATTTGAGGTCGAGTAATCACCAGTTGAGGGTGAAGGAGGAGGATATTCAGAAAATGGTATTCCATATGCGGTACGACTATTACGACATCCTAGTTTACTCACCTTCCAATGAGGAACACGAGGAACACTTACGAGTTGTACTTGAGTTGCTTAGAGCACATCGATAATATGCTAAGTTTAGGAAGTGTGAGTTTTAGCTCAGCAAAGTTAAGTTCTTAGGTCATATGGTGTCTGGGGAATGGGTGACCGTGGATTCATTAAAGATAGATGCAGTGCACGATTAGGAACAACCTAAGAATGTCTTTGAGATTCAGAGTTTATTAGGCTTAGCCAGGTATTACGACGTTTTGTGAAGGATTTCTCTAAATTGGCTTCGCCATTAACTAGATTAACGAGGAAGGGAATTAAATTAGTATGGAGTGAGACTTATGAAAAGTCATTTCAAAAACTTAAGGTTAGACTCACCACTGCTCTAGTTTTGATTATTCTGGAGAAAGGTTTAGGTTATTCGGTTTATTGTGATGTGTCTCGGGAAGGTTTGGGTTGTGTATTGATGTAAGAAGGGAAAGTGGTAGCGTATGGTTCACGCTAGTTGAAGACTCATAAGAGAAACTATCCTACTCAAGACCTAGAGTTAGCAGCGATGATTTTCGCCTTGAAAATCTTGAAGCATTGCCTTTACAAGGAGAGATTTGAGGTGTTTTCCAATCATAAGAGTTTGAAGTATTTTTTTCATAGAAGGACTTGAATTTGAGGCAGAGGAGGTCGATGGAGTTTATGAAAAATTATGATTTTGAGTTGCACTATCATCCGGGGAAGGTCAACGTAGTAGCCGATGCTTTGAGTAGGAAGTCCGTAAGCAGTGTCTAGCATTGCCATCCGGGAGTGGGAGATATTGGCTGCTATTGGCGAGTTTGACTTGCACCTAGGCAAATCCGTTGAGTTGGCCACCTTATTTACTACAGTTGCACAACCTACCTTAGTTAGTCGAGTTATAGAAGCACAACAGGGTAATCTTGAAGTAGAGGTCATCCGAGAGAATATCTCTAGTGGGAAGGTAGAGAAGGGCTTGAATGTTTATTTTGACTCAAGCGTAAGATATCTAGACCTCTTTTATGTGCCAGAATCTTGTAAAGAGGAGGTACTCTGAGAATTTTACTATTCACGCCTTGCAGTGCACCCAAGAGGCACAAAGATATATCACGACCTTAGTCGCCAGTTTTGGTGGTGGGGGATGAAAATAAAGGTAGCTTTGTTTGTTTTGAGATACCTTACTTGTTAATAAGTGAAGGCTGAGCATCAAAGACCAGCAAGTTTGTTGCAACATTTATCTATAGCCCAGTGAAAGTGGGAGCATGTCACGATGGATTTTGTTGTGTGTCTTTCGAGAACTCATTGGGGTAATGACGCGGTATGGGTAGTAATCGATCGATTAACCAAATCTGTACATTTTATACCTATGCACACGAGCGAGTCGGTAAAGAACCTTACCGATCTGTATATTAGAGATATAGTGCAACTTCATGGGGTCCTAGTGACAATTGTCTCGAATAGGGATCCACGTTTTACGGCTCAGTTGTAGCATAGCCTACAGAGTCATTTGGGCACTAAGTTGACCTTTAGTAATGTCTATCATCCTCAGACTGGCAGTTAGTCTGAGTGCACCATTCAGATATTAGAGAACATGTTTCGAGCTTGTGTTCTCGATTTTAAGGGTTGATGAGAGAGACACTTGCCCTTGGTAGAGTTTGCCTATAATAATAGTTTTCAGACGAATATTGGTATGACTCCTTTTAAGACCTTGTATGGCCGACCTTGTAGATCTTCTGTGTGTTGGGACAATATGGGTAACGCACTTATGTTACGTCCAGAGTTAGTCCAGGAAACGACGGAGAAGATTGCGCTTATTTGTAAGAGATTGGTTTTGGTCAGAGTCGCCAGAAGAGTTATGTCGACTGTAGGAGGAGGCCTTTGTCTTTTAAGGTGGGGGATTATGTGCTTCTGAAAATATCACCGAGAAGGGTTTGATGAGATTTGGAAAGAGCGGGAATTTGTCTCCTAGATTCATTGGACCTTTTAAGATTCTAAAGCGAATTGAGAAGGTAGCTTATCATTTGGCCTTACCGCCCCAACTTTCCAGGGTTCATGACGTGTTTCATATTTGTATGCTCCAGAAATACAAGCCTGATGCTTCACACGTACTGGATTGGACCGAGTTAGAGGTAGATGAGGAGTATGAAGAGAGACACGTTCGCATATTAGATACTCGAGATCAAGTCTTAAGGGGCAAAACCATCCCAATGGTTAAGGTGTTGTGGTGACACCATGGAGTCAAGGAGGCGACTTCGGAATGTAAGGTGGAAGTCCGTGAAAAGTATCCTGACCTATATGTTAATATTTGATACTTGTATTCAAAATCTTATTCATGTTGTAACATGTAAACATTGTAAATGTTTTGGGAATTTGAATGGTAGTGTTTAGTACTGGAGGACCTTGTTTTATCATTATTACTAATGTTGGTGATCAATGGAATTGAAACCCGGTGGTTATTAGTTTGATTTAAATTTTAGGGACGAAATTTCTTAAAGGGGAGATAATAACAGTTCCAGTTTAGACCCGACCCATTTCATACTCTTAAATCTAGAATTCAGTACTTTTAATTATTGTTCATATCCTTTGTTGTCTTGTTAGTCGTCATACTTTTGGGATTGAGTCATTATTTGCTCGAGCGGTGTTTTGGTCGCTCGAACAGTGTCACTTATTGTGTCTGACGCTCGAGTGGTTTTGGTCACTCGAGCAGTCTATATCGGTTTGGGAAAAGGGGTTTTTGAATCATTTTTTTCGTTTCCTCTCTCTCTCTAAACCCTCCCAAGCCCTAATTTATTCACACACTCTCTCTAGTTCTTGATTAAAACCTCAAACACTCCATCATTCGTTGATTTTTCCACCATTGCTCCTTGGAGAAAAAGGTGAAGCTCGTCAAAAGTTTTGTTCTAATCGGAGAGAATCTCATTTTTGACTCTATCAAAGTTTTACTCTTGCACTCTTCCTCTTCTACTCTTACGGTAGGGATTTTTTCAGCCTCTTATATGTTTCTTAGCTTAGTTATTTGCTCTTAAAAAAATGTTGGGTGATTTGGGGGTTTTGCGTTAACCCTAGCGTCACGGCCTTAGACTTCGCAAGCCAACCGTGCAGCCTTAGATGCTTTTCAATCCTTTTGGTTGCACCTAAGTCAGCCTTACCCACTCGACCACACTAACTGGAACACAAAGTTTAGGTGGAAGAATGCCTTCACTATATAAGTTAACTTTACAAGTATAGTCGTGTACAAAGCTTTACAAGGCTCTTACACTCACACTCACAAGTGCTTCACTCTTAGAGCTCTCTGGGATCTCCAGGTCTCTAGGTGCCTAGCAAATGAGACCCCTCACCCTTATATAGCCATCCTCCTTCCTAATGGACGGCTAGGATCATTTTGATCCAAGGGCTACAAACTCTCATCTAGAACTCTCCATAGAACTATCTAGGACAACTACCCCTCCTACTACATTTTAGAACTCTCTACACTAGTGTAGTACATGGTAGGCTTCTCCAAGATATTCTAGGATGTTCCAGACCCATCCAGACTCCTCTGGACACTCCAAGGTTCTTCCACATTCTGGAAACTTCCAGGCCACTCCAGACCCTTCCACCACGTTCTAGAGCCTTCCAGCATACTCTAGCCCACTCTTGCTCCTTCCGAAACCTTCCAGCACATTTGGCCACTTCAAATGCTGCTCCTCGTGTCACAGAAATTCTCAGGGCATGACACTCTCTCCCACCCGATTCCGTGACGCCCTCGTCACGCAGAAGCATACCGAGCCACCACGTCTCGATATGATCTGTGTCCGCTGCTGCTGGTGCTTGCCTCCTCTTTGCCCTTGCCATGTGACCCACTCTGCTGCATCCCTGCAAGTGCTTTCTCGTTGTCCTTGCCATGCAGCCCACTCTGCTGCATCCCTACAAGTGCCTTCTTCTTCGGGCAATCCCTCACCATGTGCGGTCTGTTGCACAGGAAACACTCGAGCCGCCCTTTCTTCTTCAAGCCCAGCCTCTTAGCCTCGTTAGTGCACTCAAAGCTTAGAGTGGCACCTCTCTTCTCTGCGCATGTGAAGTTTTCCCCTTAGCCTTCACCTCTGCACACCGCTCATCTTTCTTTTGGATGTTCCTCGACTCTGGCATCTCCCCACTCTTCTGGGATATCGACCCAAGAAGTTGGATGCTCTCCAGCTGTGCCTCCTTCTCTAAAAGGTCTTCACTCTCGGAGTCCCTCGCTTCCTTCTTTCCTTTCTTCTCCATGGCACTCAGTTATTTCTTCTTCTTCGGGCAGTTTCTCACCATGTGCGGTCCGTTGTACAGGAAACACTCAAGCTGCCCTCTCTTCCTCGGAGATCCGGTGCGTTACCCCTTCCCTCGGCATTCCCGTCTCTTTTGGGCCTCGCCATCACTGTGCTCATCCTCGGTGGTCTGAGGAGATTGCCTCTCACCTTTGGCATGGCTCTCTCGGGCACCCCTCGCACCATCATAGCTCTTAGGTTCCGGTGCACGAACCCTCCTCTTCGGTAGAGCCAAACCTCCGCCATTGCCAGCGACGATAGCCTTCTTGCACAACTTCGACTCTAACTCCAAGCTAGCTACTCTTGCTTCCAGGGCCTTCTGCTGGGTTGGACTGTCTCTAGCTACCTCGAAGTGAGACGAATTCACCCTTCCCTCGAAGCAGTCCACCTTCTCCTCCAGCTCTTCCACCCTAACAACCAAACTAGCAAAATAGGAGAAAAGTCACTGATATGAGATGTGGGCTTACCAGGGCCAACTAGCGCTTCCTCAAGTCTAGTGAACCGCTCTTTCACACTCTTCATCATCCCCTCGAGTCGTGCCTCCAATACAGCCATCGAGTCCTTTGTTAAGAGCTTCCTCACCCTGGGGACGTTCCCTTCGTCGCCAAACGTAGCCATGTACACCTTCCTCGGTTACTTTCTTACGTAACCTTGCTTTGATACCAACTGTCACGGCCTTAGACTTCGCAAGCCAACCGTGCGGCCTTAGATGCTTTTCAATCCTCTTGGTTGCGCTTAAGTCAGCCTTACCCACTCAACCACACTAACTTGAACACAAAGTTTAGGTGGAAGAATGCCTTCACTATATAAGTTAACTTTACAAGTATAGTCGTGTACAAAGCTTTACAAGCCTCTCACACTCACACTCACAAGTGCTTCACTCTTAGAGCTCTCTTGGATCTCCAGGTCTCTAGGTGCCTAGCAAATGAGACCCCCCGTCCTTATATAGCCATCCTCCTTCCTAATGGACGGCTAGGATCATTTTGATCCAAGGGCTACAAACTCTCATCTAGAACTCTCCATAGAACTATCTAGGACAACTACCCCTCCTACTACATTCTAGAACTCTCTACACTAGTGTAGTACATGGTAGGCTTCTCCAAGATATTCTAGGATGTTCCAGACTCATCCAGACTCCTGTAGACACTCCAAGGTTCTTCCACATTCCAGAATCTTCCAAGCCACTCCAGACCCTTCCACCACGTTCTAAAGCCTTCCAACATACTCTAGCCCGTTCTTGCTCCTTCCGGAACCTTCCAGTACATTTGGCCATTTCAAATACTGTTCCTCGTGTCACAGAAATTCTCGGGGCGTGACACTAGGGTTTGGTGTTGAAAAGTGTAAAAAAGGGATTTTTCAAATAAATTCTTGAGAAAGACTGTAGATGTGTATATATTGTTTGATTGTGTTGAAAACTTCCCTTTCAAATGTGATTTTGAAAATAAAGAAGGTTTCGTTGAGAAATCATTGATGTTGGAAAATGAAATAGTGTTAGATTTTGTAAGGATACAAAAAAGGGTATCTGTTGATAATGAGAGTGGAGTTGGATATTTATTATCACTCCCATTTTGAAATTTTGAGATTTTAACTATTGTTGGAAAAATTATTTGTTAAGTAGAAATATCTATTTTGGCGGTGGAAGATAGTTTTGATTATTGTAGAAATTGCATGAGGATTAGGTTAAATTGAAACTAATTTCTCATACATCTTGTATCGAGCATTGCTTCATACTTGAACATTGAAAATGCATTGTTTTTAAGAAAAATGGGTGTATACCTTGGTGAATTTGGTTAGGGGGTATGGTTGTGGTTATTATGTTGGCTTGTGTGTCATTGGTGAAAGTCCAGAAACCTGTACGGTTAGATGTCGATCCTTTCGATTAGTACTAGTAGAATGGCTTTGGTAGTGCTTGTATCGCTTACTGGCAGACATGTATGTAGAGATCATAGTGTTTTCTATCCACTACCTTATTTTATGATATAAAGGTGTATTTTCATGAATTGAAATATATTAATAAAATATTGCATTGTTTTGAGATGGAAAAGTATAATGTTTGACAAATGGCATGCATGTGCATTCACCTTATAACTTTGCTAAGTTCCATACATTGTGTTAAAGTATATTACTAGGCTTTAGCTCACCCTATGTGGAAAACAACTTTCAAGTGTTGATGATATGCATCCACCAAGGAGTTAGCTTGGGAGGACCGTGAAGCTAAAGGCTCATTTTTGGTTTCTTATTGTAATTATTTTTGTACAAGCCTTGGGTTTTAACTGTATTGAGTAGAACTCACTTTTATTGTACTCAAGCATTGTTTTGGAAAGATGTAGCCATTATGGCATTAACTTATCTGTATAGCCTTTTACTTCAATTTACTCATATATGGCATATGCTATAGATTCAGAATCTAGAATTTATGAATGTATACTCGCATATGTCATCTTTTGTACGGTAAAAGAATATAAATGAAATGTTATCATTTCGCTTGTTGTGATTCTATTGAATATCATGAGATGGGTAGTTGTTATTATTTTGGAGCATTACAGAAGTCATCGGCAATGGTGGTCGCGTGTAGTGGCCAGTGGTGGTGATGAGTAGTAGGTGGTGGCTAAATGGGGTGAGCGGAGGATTGAATGAATGAATGAAAAAAAAAAAAAACAAACAAACAAACAAACAAACACTAACTATAAACAAACGAAACCCATTTTTTTGGTTATAAGAATTTAATAAATTGTTTATTAGTTTTTTAAAACAAAAGTAAATATCAAATGGGTTTGTTCACAATTTTCAATTTTTTTTTAAATATAAACAAAAATTGTAAACATAAATATTACCAAACAAACCATAAACGTTACCAAACCAACCAATTCAACCAAACCTCAAGTCCCATCAAATGGGGTCGACTACAAGAATCATTTTTATTCACTCGACTCTATCAAATACAATTAGGTTAGTCAAATTAAGGAGATTCATGTCCTTATTTACTATACTAGACCACGTGAATTTAGATCTGCCCCTTCTCCTAACACTTCCATCTACCGTCACTGTATTGCATTTCTGCACTAATGGCTCTGTTGGTTTCTGTTGACCAAACCATTTCAATCTATTCTCTCTCAGCTTATCTTCTATCGGTGCTACTCCTACCCATTCACGAATATACTCATTCCTCACTCTGTCTTTTCTAATCTTGCAACACATCCACCTTAGCATCATCATCTCAGCAACACTCATCTTATCTACATGTTGTTTCTTATTTTCCCAACATTCCATCCTATAAAGCATCATTGGTTTAATAGCCGTTCTATAGAACTTTTCTTTTAGTTTAGTGGGTACTCGTTTATCGTAAAGTACCCCAAACGCACTCTTCCAGTTAAGTCAACCCGCATTAATTCTATGGACCACATTTGCTCCAATCTCCATATCCATTGTGATAATCGATCCTAAATCACGAAAATGTTCACTCTTAGGTAGTTCTTAGTTCTCAATCTTCACTTCTCTTATATTTCCGTTGTTACTGTTACTAAAATTATACTTCATGTATTCTTTCTTAATTCTGCTTATCCCAAATCCTTTAGATTTAAGTGCTTTTTCTCAAAATCTCCAACTTAGTTTTAGCTCCTTCTCTAGTTTCATGTTTGATTTGTTAAATACTTATTTATGACCGGCTCATTATGTAAACAATCTAAATTTAAATATATTTTAAAGCTCTTTGATTTTTTGAGCTCATATTAAACTCAACTCCATAAACTTATATTTTTACAACTCTTTTGAAATTGATTCCAAAAGTAAACAAGTCAAATTTAAATACATTCTGAAATTTGTTAAGTTCTTTTAGCTAAGATTAAGCAACATACAATTTGATTTGACTCAGCTAATTTACAATTTCAATAAAAATCATTAAACCATAACCATGTGTCACAACCCAACCCCCGACCAAGGGATTATAGAAGTGACTAGCTAGTAATCTGAGATTACCAAAGGCCTGCTTAACAGTAATACAATAATAGGGGTTGGCAGAAGTCTTAAATAATAAATTATAACGTCTAATGAGCTGTGAAGACTTAAATGAACAAAACAACCCTATTATGTATTAAGCTTCCGCTAGCCTTGAGAATTTTGATTTGTACAGGAAGGCCTTTGGTAATCTCGGATTACTGGCCGGTCACCTCACCGACCCTTACGGGATGGGGTTTGGGTCGTGACAGAGTGGGTATCAATGCACAAGTTATACCGTACACACGTGTCCAAATAAGCTGTAGGATGTCCTAGAAAAGAAATTAGGACATGACATCAACATGTGTGAGTGTGTGTGGAATTGTTATGTACATACCTAATGTAAATGTGAATGTGAGAACTGTATTTTCTCTGTTTATTATTACCGTGTTTTATAGACCAATGGAGAACACAAGAAATGCAGATAAGCTATAATGTCATCATTGTTGTTTGGCTCAACTTGTACTGGCAGCAGAGGAGGAGGTGGGAGTTGTTGACTCTGTTGTTGCCGTCTCAAAGATTCTATCAATAATTCAACAATTCTTTCTAATCGATATATTCTAGCATCAGAAATGGCTTCTAAGGATTCCAAAGGAATTTCCACATGAATTTACAAGTTGAAGCTTTTAAACATATGTTTTATGATTTTATAATGTAATTAAAGTTTTGATATTTCAATTGAATATTTAAGCTTTATTCTTAAGTTTTAATTTGTATTTGATGTTGGGAATTTAAGTTTAAGTTGTTTTCAATAAGATTTTGGAGATGAAATGCATAAAATTGAAGTTTGTGGTTGCAAAACTTAGCTCCAAAATTGAAAAGGATTTTCGGACTGAATTTCAACCCAGATGGCACGTGCGGCCAACCTCCCCTGTTCCAGCTTACATTCTGCTTTAATTACATATGCGAGGCACACATGCAGTGGTGGTTCTGCACGTGCAATTTTTAGGCCAGTCCCAATTTCGTTTTCTCTCTGTTTTTCTGACTTTTGGGCCTTCATTCGCATGATTTTCTGGTGTATTTCAAATCCATATGCATATCATGAATATGAAAAGAAGTTAGAGAACGAATAGAAATAACTAAATGAACAAGTAACGAATGAACCGAATAGGTTTAAGAACCGACTGAAAGAATTTTTTTTTTTTAAATCTATGATGCATGTGTAATTGAAAACTAATGACTTTTTTCTGAAATAGAATTCAATACAAAATTGTCATTCATCAGTACTAATCATGGAGGTGGTTGTCACAACATGTTAACAAATGCTACCTATATTTTGAAAGTGCTGCTAAATAGCCCCACCTTTATGTTTTGGACCCTCAAATACCTAATTTGATCCTCGCTATTTTTTCTTTGAACATCCATCTTAATCATATTTATACCTTCATTTGTATCCTTCGAAACCCTAACCACAACCTCCGCTTCCACCTTTATCTTTGGCTGTGAACACTACTGCATCTAGCATCCCCTTCTTACTATTTGTCGTCCCTTCCTAGCCCATCCATGCTCTAATTTGCCACCTCATGCTCCACCACCCTAGCCCACCACCTTCATGTGCCCCGTCTTCTTCCTTACCATCATCAGCTCCTTCACCCAAAAAATTTCCACTGCAACCATTTTTTCCATTTCCACTACACAATCCCAAACCTTAGCCACTCCACAATTCTTACGAATCACTCCCTAGCCATTCTAGTAGTCGGTTAGTGGGAAAATGAGATGTGGATAGGGGGTTGTCAAAAAAAGGAAGATGGGGGGGTTGATGGGTGGTAGAGGAGAGTGGGAATGAGTGAGAGAATGTAGGGAAAAAAAAGGTAAGGATGAGTAATGAGGGTAGGAATGGATTGGGAAAAGGTGGAGGCAATTAGGGATGAACTGGGTAAGAACAAGGATGGTTGCAAGAAGTGTTGGTGATGGTTAGTGAGTTCTGGAGTGGTGGAAGATTAGGGTAATATTTGGAAGGTTAGGGATGAAATAGAATTGAAATTTTATTATAAGATAAAATTGTAATTAAAAAAATTATGAAGAGGTGAGAATCTAACTAAAAAAAAAAAAAGGTACTATAAACACGTATTTTTTACCAATGGATTTGTTTGGCCAGAATTTTTGTATCTTAGTAAGAGGTTAGTGCGATGAATATTCTCATTTGTGCGTGTCATTTTCTTTATATATTTATTGAGTTTCTCTCCCACTTTGAGAATTCTCTTTTACTTTTTGTAATAATCCTGAATTATATTTGATCTTTGTCTATCTATTTATCTATCTATCTATTCCATTCTATTCTTTCTTCTTTTTTTTTTTTGGGTATTTTTATATAAATGTAGTGGGTATTCCAAATTAAATCACTACAACAAAAAGCAGTTTTGGCGACCAAAAATGTAAATTTCGTCGCTGAAAGTAGGACAATTGGCAACTAAAATTGACTTTTGGCAACTAAAACAGTTTAGTAGCCAAATGTGTACTTATTGGCGACTAAAAATCAGATTAGTCGCTGATTACATGGGTTTTAGCGACTAAAATAATTTTAGTAGCCAAAGGTGAAGGTTTTTGGCGACTAAAAAGGATTAGTAGCCAAAGGTGAAGGTTTTTATATAAATGTAGTGGGTATTCCAAATTAAATCATTAATGTGTACTATTGAATCTTGGTTTTTAATTGTTATGATTTTTTATTATTTTGTTCTCCTTTTCTGTCGGGAAAGCCTATGGTGTGCACCACTTTAGGGGTGCATACTATATGTATCCTATCACAAATTGGCGTAATTTTACTATAAAATTTTGTAACGTTAACCGCGAAATCTCATCACAAATTAGAGTAACAAAATAGTCAAAATTTTGTGGTTCATATTACAAAAGTTTGTGACCTTGTTATTATATTTTTTGTTACATCAATTTATGTTGAGATTATGCATTTTGAAGTTGATGCTTTAAAATTTTATGATAAAATTATACCAATTTATAATAGGGTGCATATAACATACACTCCTAAAAGAGTGCACACTGTCTAATCCAAATATGTGTTGGAGAAGGATGGGGATTGTTCATTTTTTCTTAATCTGACCTAACATTTTTCTAATCGCTTGTTTTGAATATGAAGCATGTTAAATTAATAGGTAATGAATGATTCTGAATATGAAGTATGTTGAATTAATTTTTGTCTACAATGTGAATGTGAATGTGAATATGAATATGAAAGGATTAAAATGAAATTTTATGAGTTTTATAAAATTAGAAAGGGTATTAAAGTATTTGTGCATTAATGTCAATTTTTATAATTATATACAATTCCTAAACTTACAAATAATTTTTTTTTTAGTTAATGAGAGACAAGATAACAAAAACATTCTAGTGAATACATTTTTCTTAAGAACGTAAATTTTAAGAAATGACAGATCTATTGACTTTGTTAATAACCAAGGTATATCAGATTTATCTTTTCCATTGATTTATTATTTAGCCCGTATATAGCATGGATTAAGGCTAGTTATTATAATAGGATTGTAATTCATTAAAGATTGTAATTCATTAAATTGATTGTTATATCATATATGAATACGAAAAACTTATATTTATGATTCATTAAAATATATACACAAGACAAAGATTAATTTAGTGAACGATTTTAGAAAATCTACATGGCACGACAACAAGTCTCAATTTACGAAGCGAAAGATAATTTGTTAGCTACCTTGATCCCACCTCAACATCTCAAAAAAAAAAATTAAAAAAAAAAAATAAAAAAATAACAAACCTCTTGAACTAAGAATTAAGTATAATGGTGATATTAATAAGTTGTTATTGACGTATAATATTACCAATTAATAATTAAACTATACACAAGTGAAGCCCAATACACAAAGTAAAAAATTAATACAATTGTGATATGCCACTTAATTAAAAGCTTGAAAAACATATATAAGATATACCATGGTAATGGGGTGTTTGGTGTAAATTAAATAAACTATTTACAACTTATTTTAATTTAGAAATCTGTACCAAATTATTTGATGTAACTTTTATTTACAATTTTTTAGGTAGAAATAACTTAAATAAGTTTAAATAAACCAATTATCTAGAACTGATAATGTGCTTTTAACTTCTTTTTTCTTATTATCAATTTTCAATTAACAATAAACTGCACAAAATAGGCATAATGAGACAAAGCATTTGCACCTTTAAAAGACCCAAATAAATTGTACTAGGACATATTTGTAATTGTTTGGCATATTGTAAAAGGGAAATGTTATCATATCATAAAAATGTATAATTTAATCATAAAATTTTGTACTATTAATCACAAAATGTGTACTCTCATCACAAATTGGTATAATAAAAAATATTATAGCCAAGCCACAAACTTTTACAACATCAACTATAAAATTTTGGACATTTTGTTATGCTAAATTATGTTAGAAAAATAGTGTTTTCTAAAGCTTATTTTGGGCAAACTTTGAGTCCAAAATTGAGTGGGCCCCAAACGTCTTTTGGGGCGGGTCCGAAGATGTGAAGTGTTCCTTGCCCGTAGCAAGTCACACGGTGAAGACGGTTCGTCAAAACCATTTATGAGTGAATAAGAACATGACGTCGTTTTCGGGTTCGTGGAATGGACATTTAAAGAATGAAATGTGGGTTTCCTTGAAATGGGTTATCCCACATTGAAACTTTAAGAGAGGTTTGTTGAGTATATAAACTCTAGCCTACAACACTTGGATTGGCCCCAAGGGGCACCCCAAGTTTGTAGAAGGGAGGAGTTATGGACAAAGTGTACCTTAGCCCAAACCACCACACGCGCGCACGCCGCCGTCCGTCCGTCCGTCCTGTTGTGGGTCGGGTCGGTACTAATATTAATTTTTTAGACAAAATTTATTTGGATCTTTTCCAAAATGTCTTGTGGGAAAAAATTAATTTAAATGCTTGTCCAAATGGTGTGCCTCCTTCAGTCCGAATTTCCTACTGTAACTGCCAAACTGATTTATTCAGTTTCAGATTTGTTAGACAGTCCAAACAGGTCTTAATCTGTTTGAACCACCGGACAGATTCAGTTATAAAACTGTCCAGGCAGTTTCAGCAACAGTTGGTATATCTATCCGGATCTGTTTGTTTTTCAAAACAGTATCTGTTGATACAGTTTTGCACCTGTTCATGTTCTAAATTGCACCTGTTCGGGACTGTTATTTTTTGCCTATATATACAGCCATGATTCCAGCAGTCTGCACCCGAAATTGAGTCTGCAAATATTGTTTTTTGCTGTCCAGATTTCTTTTAGTACATTATTCTTCATTTTAGTTTTAGAATAAATATTCAGAGAGTTAGAACACAGGTTTGGTCCGCCGAACAATTTGTTTTGGAGTGCTACTACAAATTGGTTAAGATCATTGTGTCCTGGGAACCGTAAGCACCGTAGCGGGGCGAATATGTCTTAAGGACAGAGTGTCACACACTCGACTTGGTCTTCAAATTATTTATTCGGTTCTACAATATAAATAATGTAAGTTTTATTTTATTTTGTTTGAATAGTTTCAAATTATTTTATTTACACAGAAGATTGTCCAACAATCTTAAGACAGATTCGATTTATTCTGTTTATAGAATTTTTTCGTTTGTTTCCTCTTCTCTTTCTTCTTTTAAGAAAATTATTTTCTGTGGATTTACAAAATAATATTCTGGTTGGAAAAACAAATAGTGATTATATGCTATTTGACAGATAGTAGTAATATACTGTCTATTTTCTTTGACAGCTAGTAGTACGATACTGGTGTCATTAACAATTCAGAATATAGTTTTATGGAATTTTGTCAAAAAATTAATTTTGGTGTTTTAGAAATTATTACATAAATTAATTTTCTGTGTGGAATTAATTTGGTTAAATAAAATTTTATTTTATTTTATTTCCAAATTAATTGGAAAATAAAAGTTACATTCTTGTTTATTTTATTTTTACAGAATTTAATTCTGTGAATTTGGATTAGTTTTCTGTGTGGAATTAATTTGGTTAAATAAAATTTTATTTTATTTTATTTCTAAATTAATTGAAAATAAAAGTTACATTTTGTTTTGTTTCTTTTATTTTAACAGAATTTATTTCTGTAGTTTTGGTTTAATTTGTTTAAATAAAATTTTATTTTATTTTCAAATTATTTGGAAATAAAAGTTACAATTCTTGTTTCTTTTATTTTTTACAGAATTTAAAATTCTGTGTTTTTTGGTTTAAATTTTTTGTGTAGTATAAAATTCTAATTATAATTTTATTTTATAATTTAGAATTTATGGCTACTAAAACTGGTCAAACTTATGTTCAAACCAGTATTGGTATGGTGATTGCCATTACGCCAACATCTCCTTATGTTGAGACTATGCCAGTGAATCATGGTAAACAACCAGAGAAGTTCTTAAGAACTGATTTTTGCAAAGGCAAAGGAAGAACAAGTAAGAAGATTACTAAAGCCGATATAACCGAAGTGGATATAATTTCCAATGGTGTAGATGTCATAATTCTTTCTGCAGTTGTTTCCGAGGCAAATCTTGTCGGAAATCCTAAAGAATGGTGGGTGGACACTAGTGCTACTCGCCATATTTGTGCCAATAAAAAGATGTTCACATCTTATTCTACAGTAGACAATGGTGAACAACTTTTTAGGGCCAACTCCTCAACTTCCAAAGTTGAAGGACAAGGAAAGATTGTACTTAAGATAACATTTGGAAAGGAACTCACTCTCAACAATGTGTTGCATGTATCGGACATTCACAAGAATCTTGTTTCCGGATCTTTGTTGAGTAAGAATGGGTTTAGGCTAGTTTTTAAAAGTGACAAGTTTGTACTTACCAAAAACAGGATGTATGTAGGAAAATGTTACATGTCTGATGGCATTTTCAAGATGAATATAATGACTGTTGTACCCTCTGGTATTAATAAAGACACATCTTCTTCTTATTTGCTTAAGTCTTCAAATTTATTACATGGTAGACTAGGACATGTTAATTATGGATCTTTGCATAGATTAATTAATATGGAATGTTTACCTAAATTTGCAATTGATTTAAATCATAAATGTGAAATTTGTGTTGAGGCAAAATTATCAAAAACTCCTTTTCATTCAATTGAAAGAAGTACAGAACTACTTGAATTAATTCATAGTGACATTTGTGATTTTAAATCAATTCAAACTAGAGGTGGGAAAAAGTATTTTATCACTTTTATAGATGACTATACTAGGTATAGTTATGTTTATTTAATTTGAATCAAGGATGAAGCTTTGGAAACTTTCATTCAATATAAGAATGAAGTTGAAAATCAACTTGGTAAGAAAATCAAAAAAACTAAGAACTGATAGAGGTGGTGAATATGAATCACCTTTTGGTGAGTTTTGTAAAGAACATGGAATAATTCATCAAACCACCGCTCCTTACTTACCTCAACAAAATGGAATTGCTGAAAGGAAAAATAGGACTTTAAAAGAAATGATGAATGCCATGTTAATAAGTTCTGGATTACCTCAGAACTTGTGGGGGGAAGCAATACTTTTTGCTAATTATATACTTAATAAAGTACCCCGAAAGAAAGTGAAACAAACACCTTATGAATTGTGGCATGGAAGAGTACCATCCTACAAATACTTGAAAGTGTGGGGGTGTTTGGCTAAAGTGGCTATTCTGAGTCCTAAAAAGACTAAGATAGTTCCTAAGATTATTGATTGCATTTTCATTGGTTATGCCAAGAATAGTAGTGCATATCGGTTTTTGAATCATAAATCAGAACATTCTGAAATGCATGTAAATACTATTATTGAATCTCGGAGTGCATCTTTCTTTGAACATGTATTTCCAAATAAGACTGGACAAGAGACTGGTAACAATAAAAGATCTCATAATGCTATTACTAGTTAGGATCAAGAACATGATCAAGAACAAGAGTTAGATCAAAATAAGGAAGAGGAACTTAGGCGTAGTAAACGTGCTAGAACCTTAAAATCTTTTGGTCCAGATTTTCTAACATATTTGTTAGAAAATGAGCCTTTAACTTTTAAAGAGGCTATGTCCAGCCCTGAAGCTCCTTTATGGAAAGAAGCTGTCAACAGTGGAGTTGAATCCATCTTGCAAAATCACACTTGGGAATTAGTGGACTTGCCACCAAGTTGCAAACCTCTTGGGTACAAGTGGATTTTCAAAAGGAAAATGAAAGCAGATAGATCAATTGACAAATACAAGGCAAGACTTGTGGTCAGAGGTTTTAGACAAAAAGAAGGTCTTGTTTACTTTGATACGTACTCACTGGTTACTAGACCAACATCCATTAGAATGCTAATTGCCATTGCATCTCTATACAATCTAGAAATTCATCAAATGGATGTGAAAATCGCTTTCTTAAATGGTGAGTTAAATGAAGAAATTTACATGGAACAACCAGAAGGGTTTTCTGTTCCAGGAAAAGAAAAGAAAGTGTGTAAATTGGTTAAATCATTATATGATTTAAAACAAGCACCAAAGCAATGACATGAGAAATTTGACAAGGCAATGATGTCAAATGGATTCAAAATTAATGAGTGTGACAAATGTGTTTATATTAAAAACACAAACAAAGGTTATGTCATTATATGTCTTTATATAGATGATATGCTCATCATAGGTAGTAATAATGATATGTTTAAAACTACCAAGAAAATGTTGAATAAACATTTTAACATGAAGGACATGGGCATTGCTGATATAATTCTTGGTATGAAAATTACCAAAACATCAGAAGGTAATGCTTTGTCACAATCTCATTACATTGAGAAAATACTTGACAAATTCAGCAAAAATGATGATCATCTTGCTTGAACTCCTGTAGATGTTAATTTGTATCTTTCTAAGAATGTACAGGAAAGTATTTCTCAATTAGAGTATGCCCAAATTATTGGAAGCTTAATGTACTTGATGAACTGCACTCGGCCGGATATAGCTTATGCAGTAAGTAAATTAAGTAGATATACGAGTAATCCGGGAGTAGAACACTGGAAAACAATTATAAGGGTTCTAAGATATCTCCGATTCACTCGTAACATTGGCCTGTATTATACTAGATATCTAGCAGTACTTGAAGGTTACTGTGATGCAAATTGGATATCGGATACTAGAGACTCGAAGTCCACCAGTGGGTATGTCTTTACTCTTGGTGGGGCGACTGTATCTTGGAAATCTTCCAAACAGACTTGTATTGCTAGGTCTATTATGGAATCAGAATTCATAACTTTAGACAAAGCTGGGGAAGAGGCAGAATGGCTTCGCCACTTTATTGAAGATATTCCAATATGGCCAAAACGGGTGCCTGCTATATGCATACATTGCGATAGTCAATCAGCAATAGGTAGAGCACAGAGTCATATGTATAACGGTAAGTCTCGACATATTCGTCGTCGACATAACACCGTAAGACAACTACTCTCTAATGGAATTATTTCCATAGAATATGTTAAGTCTAAAGACAACATAGCGGATCCACTAACCAAAGGGTTAGCAAGAGAGCTAGTTGAGAATTCATCGAGGGGAATGGGACTTAAGCCTATTAAATAAGAATTACCCCAACGGCAACCCAACCTAGTTGACTGGAGATTCCAAGATCTAGGTTCAAAGGGACAACCGAGTTGTGAATGATTCAGAAGGATCACTGGGGAGTTAAACTTCTACCAATTTCTATGTTGAAATAGCGATGACTGTAGAGTGTTAGGTTAAGTAAAACTTTTAATGATTCTTATATCTAGGTAAACCTAATGGAGTATGGCAGGATACTCTTCATAAGCATCACCTATGTGAGTGTGAACTGGGCCGGTTCTATGAGATTTGTGAAGGGCTACAATTCTCTAGAGCACTCATGAAAGACCAGGTTGTTCAGGGCCAAAATGAATACAATAGTGAGAACCAAACTGTGTCTGGGGATATACTGTGTGAGTTCTATTCTCTTGGTTTACACAAACGGCTGAACAATTCAAGACATCATGTTCACTGGTTAGCTAGTAAATCCGATAATGTCTCACAAGGGAAGGTTCAAAGCCAAAAGCTACCTATCCTTTGCAGAATATTTCCAATTTATGTACTCTCTGAAATTAGATCATGTTGTTGCATTTTCTCTCCGTCAAATTCCATTCATGTGGGGGATTGTTAGAAAAATGGTGTTTTCTAAGGCTTATTTTGGGCCAACTTTGAGCCCAAAATTGAGTGGGCCCCGAACGTCATTTGGGGCGGGTCTGAAGATGTGAAGTGTTCCTTGTCGCGTGGCAAGTCACACGGTGAAGACGGTTCGTCAAAACCATTTATGAGTGAATGGGAACATAACGTCGTTTTCGGGTTCGTGGAATGGACATTTAAAGAATGAAATGTGTGTTTCCTTGAAATGGGTTGTCCCACATTGAAACTTTAAGAGAGGTTTGTTAAGTATATAAATTCTAGCCTACAACACTTGGGTTGGGCCCCAAGGGGCACCCCAAGTTTGTAGAAGGGAGGAGCTATGGACAAAGTGTACCACATACGCGCACGCGCCGCCGCCGTCCGTCCGGCCGAGCCGGGCGCGGGTGTGGGTTGTGAGTCAGGTCGGTACTAATATTAATTTTTTAGACAAAATTTATTTGAATCTTTTCCAAAATTTCTTGCGGGAAAAAATTAATTTAAATTTTTTAATTCGAATTTGAATTTGAATTCAAATTCTTGTCCAAATGGTGTGCCTCCTTCAGTCCGAATTTCCTACTGTAACTGCCGAACTGATTTATTCAGTTTCAGATTTGTTAAACAGTCCAAACAGGTCTTAGGCACCGTTTGGGAAGAGCTAAATCAGGTTTTTTTTGGCTATTTTAGCCACAAAAGACAAAATAAGCTATTTTAGCCACAAAAAACAAAAACATCACATCCAACCTATAATCATTACATTCTTTTCTTACAAAAAAAGTCAAAAAAGCCAAAAAGCCAAATAGTCATTCCCAAACCAAGCTTTTTAGCCCAGGCTAAAATAGCCAAAAAAGCCAAAAAGTCAACCCACTTCCCAAACGACACCTTAATCTGTTTGAACCACCGGACAGATTCAGTTATAAAACTGTCCAGGCAGTTTCAACAACAGTTGGTATATCTATCCGGATCTGTTTGTTTTTCAAAACAGTATCTGTTGATACAGTTTTGCATCTGTTCATGTCCTAAATTGCACCTGTTCGAGACTGTTATTTTTTGCCTATATATACAGCCATGATTCCAGCAGTCTGTACCCGAAATTGAGTCTGCAAATATTGTTTTTTGCTGTCCAGATTTCTTTTAGTGCATTATTCTTCATTTTAGTTTTAGAATAAATATTCAGAGAGTTAGAACACAGGTTTGGTTCGCCGAACAATTTGTTTTGGAGTGCTACTACAAATTGGTTAAGATCATTGTATCCTAGGAACCGTAAGCACCGTAGCGGGGCGAATCTGTCTTAAGGACAGAGTGTCACACACTCGACTTGGTCTTCGAATTATTTATTCAGTTCTACAATATAAATACTGTAAGTTTTATTTTATTTTGTTTGAATAGTTTCAAATTATTTTATTTACACAGAAGATTGTCTAACAAATTATTGCAAGGTTACACATTTTTATGATAAAATACATATGATATGCACCGCTAAAGAGATGCACACCATTGGATTTCTCATTATAAAAGCCCTTAAAGGCATAAAAAAAATTTCATTTTAATGCCCCTTTTTTAACAAACATTTTTGCTTGCTAATTTATTTTTTAACCGACAAGGATTATTTTGACAGTATAGTTAGACTTACATTTAAATAAAGTTCAATTCTTTATTGAATTATAAAATTTTGCTTTTCGAAAATCTCTTCCTTCTTTACCACTATCAAATATCAATTTTTATTAATAAAAGGTTCGTTCATCAAGAGATAAAAGAGAATATGGCCTCATTTGGGGACTAAGTATTTTAGTGAAAAAGTCAAAAGTCACTATAAATTGTCATATCACTCTCTCTACTTTTCTGCATATCTTTTTATAAAAAGTCAAAAAGTTACTAAAATAGCCTGTTCCCAAACGATATAATCTCAGAGTTGGAGTTGCAAAATCCAAATGATGTGATGAGATTGAAACTCATGGGTTGACTATTTTGCTAAGGAAAGAAGGAAGATGAAGGTCCAAGGCAAATTCTTCAATTGCCTCCATCTTCAGTTCTACCTTTATTAGCAAATGATGTTGAGGGACTTAGATCCCTTAGCTCTTCTAATAGTTAGTTGTTTCTATTTACACCTTTTAGAAATTTCTGCTTGTCACCTAAAAAGTCCAGTAGGATGTGCAAATACGCAGACTTGTTGATGAATCGAATGCAGTCGTACTAGAATTTGTGAACCTAATTCAAGGTATAAGAATGTTTGACCATTTTTGATTTCTAACACAGAGAAATAACTGTCTGTGATTTAGAGAAACCGCTACTATAGTTCAGATCTTGCCCCAATGAAGAGGACTTTTACTAAATTTTCTAGATGCTAAAAATAGGCTAAACTAGAAATGAACTTTCATTGATTGACAAATGAAGTACAATTGACTAATCCAATTAAGCTAAGAAGCCAAGTTAATTTACAGTTATGAAACTATGATAGATAAAACTATGAAGTTAAGATAAGTAAAACTATGAAACTAAGATAAATGTATTGAAAGACTCTTGGTCGAGTTGTTTGGTCGGAGACCCTTTGAATGTTGTACTTAAAGACCTTTATACAAGGTTGGGGAAGCCCTTATTTCTGCTCAACTGTCGGGAACGTGGCAACCTCTCCTGATGACATGTGTCCTTGATTCTTAGCTTGATCCCCCAAGAGTTGGAACAACTTTGACCATTATAAATAATGCCTATCTTCATCATTTCGACTTGGTCCATTGAGCTCTACAAAGCCGCCACATCTCCCTTCAAATTTGAATTTGAACTTATTTTGCTTGATTTGGGGAAAAGATTTCTTGGTTATTGCACAGAATCCTCTTCTCTTTATTGTGCATGTTTATCCTCAATAAATTCAAAACCAACATTGCCTCACTTGGAAAACTAATTCCTTGATTATAATGTGTGTTGATCCTTCATACTTCCACAAGCTGCCAAGTGTCCCATAAAAAACCCACTTGTCTTGATTTTAGAAAAATGATTCCACCTTTATAGCTTTGTTATTGATATGCAAGATCTTCAAATCTTATGTAAACCTTATTATTATCATTCACTTAATCAACTAAAAGATAAGGCACCAAAATAGGAGATAAATCTCAACAACCTCCCCAATCTTAAAAACGACTAAGGCCTATCATATCCTATCAAATCCAATCCAATCAAATCTAAATTAATTAATTAATTAACCCAATGACTTGTTTAATTTAATTAATTAAAATAAATCAATTCTAATTGCCATTTTACTTAACCTTGATGGTGGGTCCTATAAAATCTTTGACTCCCCCATCTTCCATTGCCACGTGGCATTAAAAATTGGAAGAATTGCCACCAAAAAGGATACAAACAGTTTATTTCGAATAATGTCAGGTTTCATAAAAGAAATACAAGGAAAAATCTCATGAAATTTTGAAAAATAATCTAGTGTAGTAAGTAATAAAACAAAAAAAAAAAAAGGTTGGTTATCTTATTGTAAGTATGTTTTAATTTTGAAATCTTAGTTTGCAAATAGTATAAATTTAGTTTTGTCTTGTAGTGTTCTATGATTGATAGGTTATGACTTAGTGTATGTGATTGCGTAACATATAATAAAACATCACAAACTAATCTAAAGATGGAGAATCTGTATGAATTTTTTCTTGATATTTCTTTAATGAAGCGTAGCATTACTTGTTTCTTTTGTTAGGCTTAGGCGCCCTTTTGTGACAACAACAACAACAAAACAAAACAAAACAAAACAAAACAAAACAAACAAAAAAAAGAGAGAAAGAAAGAAAGAAAGAAAGAGGAAAAAGTGAAGGCTAAATTTGATATCCAAATCTTTACTTTCTCATCTTTATGTCACATGTCCATCATTTTTCTATATAAAAGAGAATATAATCAGTCAAAAAGGCTTATTCTTATGCAACGTGTCCCTAATTTTTCTAGATAAAACAAAAAAAAATTAGATAGATGGCAAGAGTGAGACTTGAATCTTAGATCTTGAGTTTTTTAAAGAATACTTTTACCACTTAAGTGGCACACATATTTTATTTTATTTTTACTTATTTAATCGCGCACATATCACGTGAGCTAATCACTAGTTTTAATTAATTCGTGGACTCAATATAATTAGTGTCATATGTGTGTAGTCTATTTTACAAGTCCAAGTTGATTATTAATTAATAATAAAGATGATTATTGACTCAATATTACCGACTAATAATAAAGAATTAATATTACATATATCACAATTTAACTGCTACATACAAATAGTAATCTCATAATAGTATGTTATTGTATAATAAAAAAATATACTTATATTGAACTTTGATTTTTTTATAAGGATAAATTATAAATATATTTTTTGAGATTTATTAAAAAAAAAATTTCTTTATGTTTTAGAAATTACAAAAATAGTGTTGAGTTTAATTTTTAAATTAACATTTGGATCAAAAAATCAAAAAACATGTTTGGTTAACCACTTTTCAAAATTCGTTTCAAAATTATTTTTTTCTCTCTCCTCTCTCCTTCTCTTTTTTTTGTTTATATATTAATAAATAAATCAATCAATTTTTCTCTCTCCTCTCTCCTCTAGAAAAATTATTCTTTGCCCCTGGGACAAGATAATGTGGTGCTCCAACTTGGTTGTCATTGGTTGAATCAGTGAGACCCATTACCTTTTTGTGTCTTATTAGGAGACAATTGGACACTTGTCTTATCTTTAGATGAATGGCGTCGAGCAATGCTCCTACACCATCAAATAACTTCTCTTCTGATCTCTCATTCTCTTACATTCTGCACATCAATCAATCAAATTTTCTTTCACACCCATCTATTTAACTAACATATATATCTATATATATATAACTTATCTTTCAAAATACAACTCAAAACTCTTTTAAGAAACTAAACCAAATGGAGCCAAATATTCTCTTGTCATAATTTTTCTTATAACTGACTACAAAAAAAAAAAATAAATAAATAAATAAAAGTATTCAAATATTCTCTAATATCAAGATAAAATTATCGTATTACACTCATTTTCATCCACCCATCACCAAATCCCGCTATATACACTATCACAATATTCTCCAATCTTCTTTGGCGACATACCAAATACTTATAAATACTTATAAACGATAATGAAGGTGATATTGATCGAGAGTATAACATAGTGGTGTGATGGTTATGCAAAGTGGTGCTACTAGTTTGGAGAAAATGAAAAATAAGGATAGTGAGATAGGAAAAAGAAAGAAAAAAAAATAAAGTGTTTAATTTCATGAAAGTTGTGGATAATGAATTTGTCTCCACACGGGATTAGTGAGATGATGCGTCTTACCTTGCACCTGCAAGTGAAAATCAAAGTTAGAAATCACTCCTGACGATCTAGTCAGCACTCTAGTCATATATGATTGCAATAGGGAAATAAAGCAAAAGGTATGTTTGTGTGGTTCTTCTTAGTTATATGTCTTCTTCTACCTATTTACTTGATTCCCTTTTATAATTGATTGGCATGTTATTGTCAACCATTGATCTCATTCTGATCAGATGATCAGCTCTTTGTCAGGGGTCATTTTACTAGTGAACAACTTGCTATTGTTATTGATAGTCGGATCTTTGTTGATCGAACGGTTGGTTTCTTGCTTGATGTAAAGGCAAACTTGTAATTGTGGATGATCATTGGATCTCTGTTGATCCGGATAAACATCTTTCTGTTAGAGGTTACTACAATAGTGGCTAACTTGTATTCATCTTTGGTTGTTCAATCCACCTTGATCGGAAGGTCATCCTTCTATTGGGTGTTAGTCTCTACTTTGAGAGTTATTTTGTTAGATACACTAGATCAGTTTTCGGCTCCCATTGCTTTTTGGGCTTAATCCGTCTGGGCTTACCCATCTTATTTGGACCCATATTTCTATTAGGCTGGATTTGGATATCAACCCTCTACAAAAGTTAATATAAGTATTTTTAAATATATATTTTTATATATGTTATGTGATTGGAAATCTCAAGGAATGGAATATAATTTATCATATGTAAGAAAGATTTTTTTTTTTTTTTATTTTTAAAAATCTTAGGGGAAGTATTTGTAAGTTATCCTTAAATAATTTTCAAGGTTTGTTTAAAATACGAATTGTCTCTATGATTCTGAATATTACAAATACTCTTTTGTCAGAATTTGTCATTTAAAGTTAAAAGAAAAAAATGAAGTGTGTAGCTATCCTCTTATACAAAAATAAAATTAGAAAAACTGTTAATTGAAATATATTTATGACATTATTTTTTTTTTAATAATTCGGTCTCCTGTCCATTGGACCAACTAATCCAGGAGACCAATTTAATCATCCACTTGCAGGGGTTCCAATATGTTCGTGGCTATGAAGTTTTGAATCTGAGATCTTGGAGGAAGCACACCCCTAAGTCACAATCCTTAACCATGAGGCTAATCCCTTGGGGTTTATTTATGACACCATTAAAACTATTAATTAATTTAATGATTGATTAATGAAATATGTCATTTGTTATGCAATTAGAAATTTGAAACAACATGATGTAAATTCTAAAATCATAAGCAACAATTAGTAATTTAAGTAAATATTAAGGGTATATTTGTAAGTCATCCATAGTTTAGAGTGCTGCTATTAGCACCTGTCTAAATTTGTTGGACCTCCCAATTTCTATTTTTTTTATTACAATTATACCCTGAAGTAAAATTATATTAAAAAATATCATTTAATAAAACACTCACCTACCAAATAAGAGCTAACACTCTACAATATTGGGCACCCACCCCCATCCTCATCTCCACCTCCAACTATAAATATTCCACCTTTCTAAACTCTAATGTTGTTACTCTTCATAACCAACCAATAACCATTTTAAACCCTGAATATATCATCTTCATCACCATCGTAAACCCTCCTGAACCATCATAAACTGTCATAACCTGTTACTAGAAAACATTTTTGAAGTACAATGTATACTCTTCATCTGTTATTTCACCTTGTAGAGCAATAGAGGATGATAACAATAATTCTGATGAGGTTGGTGTTCCATGGGTAAGTTTATTTGTCTTGCATTAACATTCTCGGTCATTTTCAGTCGTTCTTGTTTTTTTCAATCTATTCGGTACCGGTGTGCCAACTGTTAAGATTATGTTCAGCAACACAATACTGAACACATACATTTAGTTCAATATATGGGCTCCGAACAATTTTGTAGATAGTCGATACTGTTGAACCGAACATGACCTCTTTTTTTTGGCACTGTTGAATCGAACAAAATCATTAGTTTTGGCGCTATTCAATCGAACATAATTTTTCAATTTTTAAATTACATTGACATATGTAATATCCCAATTCTAAAACATGGCTTGAACCCGTTTGTATGGATACCTTTTTTACCTTCCACGCTTGTGAATGCTTGGGTCTTGTTGTTATTTCTTTTATGTATTTCGGTTCTGTTGTTGTTTGCTGTTGGGAGTGTTTTTGTTGCCTTGGAACTATCCTAGGAAATTTAGGAGTGAACCTGATTTAGGTTGGTCACTCCTGCGAACATGGGCATTACGCCCACGAGTAAAAAGAGTGATGGTTGGGCCAGGCCATGACCACAACCCACTTTCAGGTCTGATGGTTGGGAAATAAGGTTCGTGGCCCGCAAAGGATTGTGTGGCCTGCAATGAGGGCTCAGGACCTTCACAGTCGTGCCCACGACCCGCTTTGTTATCTGAGTCGTGCCTGCTGTTGTAGCTTGACTTTCGTGCTCCTTTCAAATACGATAGCCCTACAGTTCAGACTCCTGTGGTAAAGAATCTGATCTCATAAGTGCAATATGAAATAGATAAACACAAAAGAGTCCAAATCCGACAAATCTTTTGAAAAATCGATTTTGAATCAAAATGTCAAAAATGGACTGCTTTGCCAGATTACAGAGTCGTCACCTAAATATTTTTAGAAAATTTAGAAAACCCAAGACTCGTGCCAAAGGCCACTTATCCATCATCACCAAAGTGTCTCAGCTCGGGAACTTGGGTACGAGAGGGGAAGGTTATGAATTGAGCACCCCACTCGCCCGATCAAAAGATTGGCCTCTACTAATCATGACATGATTTTTATTTACATTATATGCTCTTGTTCTGATTATTAGGCTATTTTACTATGTGACGCACATAAGTATAGACTAATTTACAAAAATTGGAACACTTTGATTCATGTTTGTTTTGAAAATTGTTTCGAATATGTACTGCTTGAAAAAGTGATCTCATATGTACATTACTCAATTTATTCAAATTCAAGCAATTAGCCTTCATCCACAAGCATACAAACAGATATAGCACTTAAGCAATTAGCCTCATGGCAAGCATGCTAGACATGGCACCAATCACACTCATGCGATATACTAAAGTAGTAAAGCTTACCCCAATTCCCGGAGGCGTGCCAAAAGAGAGAAAATAGTTAGAAAAATGCATGATCCTAACTAATGAAATATGCTTAATGCAACACATGCAATATACAATTAATAGGCTCGGCTACTAGTATGGCATGCAAATCAATTTGATAGCATGCAGTTGAAGCACGTTTTCAAAGAAGTAATAATTAACAATGCTTTGTTAGAATGATGCGCTGAGCCTAATGCATACAAGACAATAGATGCAAACATGGAAAATGCTAAATGAAATGTGATGTGCTACACTATCCATCATAAGCAAATAAATAAAAAGGAGAAAGACGTGGGGTTGGAAGATACACACATTATTACATATTTTGCCATTACGCAGGAGGGTCTGAATAAATGGACTAGCTAATTAATTGCCTATTAACTAACTATTACAATACCCAAAATAAATTAGCTACACTAAGTAATTAACTAATTATTACAACATTACAAATTAACTAACTATTCTAGCTAATTAATTAAATGCAACACATAACTAGTTATTCTAACTAATTATTACAATACCAAAATTAGGGAATTGAAACTAGATAATTAATTACAAATCCACCATTCAGCGGGTCTCGAGGATCAATGAAAGGACTTATGCATGTAAGTGGATTTTCCACCCGAAAATGCCTTTGTTTTGCTGCCAAGAGGGTTCTATTTTGCAGCCAGGAACTTGTACTGTTTTGCCTCAGCCTCTGCTCTGTTCTGTTAAAAAAAAAAAAATGTACTGCTTGGTGGACAAAAGTGGCCGGCAAGCTAGAAATGGTGGCCAACTGCCCCCTAAAAGTGGCCTACCGCCCCGTAAAGTTGGGTTTCTCCTGTTGCAACAAATAACAAACAGAGCACAAACAAGGCATTCTCAGGGAATGTCTATCCACCCTACCTCTCCTTATCATCAAACAGCTCAAAGGAGAGGTAGGCTCGATTTGCAAGCCATCAATCGGCGCAATTTCATTGTGTGATGACTTATGAACCAAGGGATACAATTTCAATAAATGCACAATGAAAGACTCGAAAACCTCCTTCCTATCATGATTTGATCAATGGAAGTGGTTGACCTTGGAAACTTGAACCATTTCATCACTAACAAGTATGAAATGACTCAAGTCTCCATGTGTTCAATTAACGTCCGATTGAACACCAAATTATGTTATTAACTTATTACCTCTTTAAGCCCAATTTTATTAATCTTTTTTATATTACCTTTCCATTCATTAATTCATTAAGTCCAATAATGAGCACTAAGTCCACTAATGGAAAGAAGTGTCAAACAAAGGATTGTTTTGGGCATGAGCGAGACACCATGCCGTTGGTAACGAACCCCCAAAGGTATTAAACCATTAAGCACAATACCTCTATCTCAAACTTAAACAAGCAATTGGTTTAAAACAACAACCAAGAAATAAGAGGGGTGCAGAGGTGATTAATGATGATCACAAGTATGGAAAGCTTGAAATAAATGCTATCAACTCAAATACTAAGGCCTAAAACACCAAACCTATAAGGACCATTGTACTACAATCCTACTGTACAAAGCATGAATGAAGGTAACATATAAAAATAGTCCTAATATACACTAAAACAGTGTTGAAATTCACATGGCTTGGAAAAAGTTAGCTACAATATGGAAGAATTTAAGCTAGTAAACAAACACAAGGAGGGGAGGCTAACCCGTCCATTTTTGGGACTTCAAAACATGATTTTGGCCCCTGAAAATTAAAAACTCAACAAAATATAATGGAAAGGTGGGAAACACAAGGGTAAAGACCTAAGAAGTAAGGTGCAAAGAAGGATGAGCCACCCCTCTACCTTTAATGGCCTTTGGAGAGGAATGACCCTTTTGAAGTTACAAGCCACCAATCCAACACCCTCAAGAGCTAAGATGCAAGCCAAGCACCTCAGCAAAGAACCCTTTAGCTTTTTCTTTGGAGAGTATAAGTTAAGAGTATGTAAGGTGCAAGAGAGAGAGAGAGAGAAAGAGAATTGTAGAGAGAGAAATAGTTCCCCACTTTGCTTCACAAAATTTTCTCCAAAATTTTTTCTAACCCATTATCATAAGAGAGGGTATCTATATATAGAAATATATAAGAGACCCTCAGAAATATCCATACAAACACAACAGGAATGATGTATGTATCTGTAGAGATAGCTAGCCAAAAATATCTAGTTTTTGCATTAGTGGCCTGCAGGCTACTAATAGGGGGCAGCAGGCCGCTAGTGGGTCTGTAGGTCCCTGAATGGTTAGGCTTGAAAAACTATTATTTTGGTCCAAAACAAGGCATAAGGTTTGTATGTTTTTGAGGCTCAAAGCTGAGGCTATCTGCTGAGGATTTCAAGCATTCGACAACAATGTATAAATTCATCATCAGGTGAGCAATTGGTGGCACTCAAGTCGTAAGGGAGGTCAAAAATGGGGTGTCTATAGCTGTCTTAAGTTCGCGGCCGCGATTTGATTCGTCTTTATAAGGCAATTTGTGCCTGAAAATATTTATTTTTGATCCATTTTCTTTTCTCTCTCTTTTCTAGAGACTTTTGCCCTAACATTCTTGGGCTTAAGTCTTGATTTTGAGGCCTTTAGCCTTGGTTTTGATCTTTGACTCCTTCGTGAGTTTTGTAGATCTTGTCGGGGGCTTCATTTTTATCTAGGCCAAATTTTGATTTAGATCTCGGATGGTGCTTCTACCTTTTCCTCTTCTCTTCAAGAGGTAGGATTCTATTTCTTTAACTTAACATGAGTTTGCTAGTGTATATGTGGTATTTTGGGTATAAAACCATGTTGTAGTTGTTGTTGATGTAGTTATTATTTTGATTTTGAAATCATGAGTTGCGGATTGAGGGTTTGATTGAATTAGGTGTTGATTATGGATATTCTAACTATTAAACTTATTTTCTGTATATATAAAATTGCATATGGGTGGTTGTAGATGAAAGCCCCAATTTTGCTAAAAATCCTAATGCTGTATTTAGTTGGGAGATTTGGGAAAAGATTTAGACAGAGAAAGGGAAAGGGAAAGGGAAAGGGAAATGGTGTGTATAAAATTAGGTGAAATGTAGTTATATTTTATTCACATTTCACTTACCTTTTTCTTTTCCTTTTCCAAATCCTTTCCTAAATCCTCCAACCAAACACAGCTTAAGTGTTTATGTTTTGGGAATTAGGAAAATTTTGAGCTTGTGATGTGGTTGATAGAATCGAAATGAGTTTTGTGTTATGAGAATGTCATTGGTGAAAGAAGAATGAATTGAGAAATTTGTGAAATTATATTGTTAATGAATAGGATGTACCCATTGGGAATGAAAATGGTTTTGTTAACGGCTATTAATAACATACAGAGGTTTTGAAGAGAATGAAAACCCGTTGTTGAACGGAGGTGCAAGGTGCACATTTTATAAGAATTGGATAATGCTTTGATGCATTGGTTATAATTAAAAAAACAACTTGATCTTAATTAAGTAGTTAAAATGATATTGTGATGGTTGGAAATGTCGCTTGGCAATGACCAGGGGTGGTGCTTAGCGATTGCCATGATTGTGAAGTGTAACTCATATTGTACACTACTATATGTGGTGCTTGGCGATAACCATAGGATTAGGTGACGCTTAGTAATGGTCATTGGTAGAGTGCGACTTCTGATAGTGCATTGGTTTGGGTGGTGCTTAGCGATGACCACGGTTAGATCAATGAGATGTGTGTGTGTGTGTGTATGTAAGGTTTCACTAAGTATTAGAGTTGATAAATGGAGAATGGAGTAATTGAATGAAAACTTATCTTAAGAAAGAAAATGTTTTGAATTGAATATATATGTATTACATCATGATCATCTCTACTTGTGAGGTTGTATTAGTTTTTGAAATGTTCCTTATTGGGCTTTATGTTCACCCTATGTGCTTGAAATCTTTTTCAAGTATTTATGTCATGCCAGATTTGGAGATGAAGCTTTGGATGTGTATTTGGAGCTGGATGTGGTTGCTCTATTTATTTGTAGGCCTTGGGCTATTTACTTGTAGGCCGAGTGCCATTATTGTAAAGGTTGTACCCTTTGTAAATGATGTGAGCTTGTGGGCATTTCAATTAATATATGAGATCATTGTTTATTTCTACATTGAGAATGTTCATATCACTTAGATGTTGATATAGAGTGTATGTAATTAGATAATTAATGTAATATATGTCATTATTATATCCATTTGCACGAGAGACCTTATGTTTATTTAACTTATTATTATCTTTTATTCTTTATTTAATTGTTTATTCTCATGGGTCGGATCTTGAAAATTTGAGGCGTGACAACATGTGTTTTTAGGGTGATGCTTCGACTAGAGGCAATAAGGTTGATTCAGAATTTGTAATGGATTATAGTAATGAATTTGTCACTCATGAGGTGAGTCTTTGATTGTTTTATAAACAATGTACCTTTTTTTGTCCTCTTTTATGTGCAATAATTGATTAGTTTAATTTATTTATTTTTGATATTCAAGAGTCGAAATGAGGTAAGTTGATGGGCTCTTCAAGTTGGGAGAAGAAATGGATTCGTTATTGTTGTGCATAAATCATATAGGGTGGTATTTGTGGTAGGAAGACAAGACTAAACCTAGCTTGTGAGAGAAGTGGATCTTATAGGGACACTCGAAAAAATAGCAGACTTAAGACAAAAAAAAAAAGAAGCAAAACTGACTAGTATTAAAAATGTGAATGTCCTTTTCTATTGAAGGGTAAAAAATTAGCCACAAATGATGACTGGACCTTAATGATTGTTTGTGGTGTGCATAATCATTCTACTACGAAATATCTTGAAGGTTATTCTTATGCTGAAAGGTTGTCATATGAGGAAACCCCTTTGTTGGTAGACATGTCGAAGAGTATAGTACAATTGAGTGAGATATTGGTTACATTGAAACAACGTGATGATGTAAATGCTTCCACAATTAAGACAATTTACAATATATGCCATAGATATAAAGTTGCTGAGAAAGCTGGGGCATCTCAAATGGAATAACTATTGGGTTAATTAGCAGTCAACAAATACATTGAGTGACATAGGAGCTGTGCAAATATTGAGATAGTGACTGGTTGTTCTTTGCATATCATGTTATTTTGAATTTGTTATGTGCATTTCCAAAAGTGTTGTTGATGGATTGTACTTATAAGACCAATTGATATCAGTTGCCCCTTCTAGAGATTATAGGTGTGACATCGACAGACATAACCTTTTCAGTTACATTTACGTATCTCCAATATGAGAAGGAGGATAACTACGCATGGGCACTTGGTATTTTGCGTAGTGTTATGGATGAAAATATTCTTCCTTGTTTTATTGTCACAAATAGAGAATTGTCCCCTTATGAATGCCATATATACGGTGTTTCCTAGAACTACAAATTTGTTGTGTAGATGGCACATTAGTAAAATGTACTTACTAATTGCAAAAGATGTTTGAGACAAAGGATAAATGTGAAATGTTTATAATGAGTTAGAATATGTTGGTCTTGTCATCCTCTAAAGAAGTATACATGCAACGACTATCTTTGTTATATAGTGAGTTCAGTACTTATCAAGATACACTTCATTATGTTATCTCATCTTGGTTGGATACATACAAGTTGAAATTGGTGGCTACTTGGACTGACACATTTATGCACTTTGGAAATTCTACAACAAATAGGTAAATACGAGCATTTAAATTGATTAGTTATTTATTTTTTTATAACATTATTTTTATAAAGATTTGTTTTCATGTATACGGTTGAGAGTTTACATTCAAAACTTAAAAGATATGTTGGATCAAGTCAAGGAAATTTTGAGTAGAATTGGACAAGGATACACAATTTACTTGAGTTGCAATATAGTGAAACAAAATTATCATTTGAGAATAGCAAGATAGTTGTGCAACATGATTTCAAACCTACGTAGTTTAAGGAGCTTCATGGTAATGTCTCAATTACTGCATTAGAGATCATATTGGCAAAGTCCAAACGAGCATCTTCTGTTGGTATTGATATTGTTGCATGTGGATATATCGTTCAGCGTACTCACAGTTTCCATGTGCGCACGAGATAGCAGATTACATGAAAGAAAATCAGCTAATTTCCCCCACTTTTGTTCATTCCTATTAGACTAAGCTTGATATGTTGAGTACCCCACACTTTTTAAGTCAATAGTGGACTTGTACACCTAAGTTAGAATTGTTTGCCAAACGATTTGAAGAGGTAGATATAGATGTGAAGAGGTTTTTGTTATAGAAATTAAAGGAGTTAGCCAAACCTGATTGTACATTTTTTATTGAGCCGAAAGTGAAGTTTAATCCATGGGGTCAACCAAAATTGAAGATTGATACCTTCATTTGTCATGAGCCATTTGTGTTTGAACTAGTTGCATTAGCACAAGATAGTTATTCACCCGGAGTCACTACCAAGGCGAGTATAACAACAAAAAAGGTGTAGACAAAAAAGGCACAACCAAAGAAGATAGAAAAGGTACGTGACTTACTAGTGAGGTACGTAATTGTGTCATGTTGTCTACTTTATTGTATAACATTAGCATTGGGCTGTGATATTGAATCCAAATTCCTTTTTTGAGGCATTCCCTTCAGAATTGAGACAATATATTAAATACGTTAAGGATGTTGCAGTAGATGACAATCGTGGGTTTCGAGCTATTATTGGTTTGATGGGCTTTGGAGAAGAATAATGGTTACGAGTGAGAAAAGATTTACTTACAGAGTTGCACACGCATAGTGACCACTACAGGAAATTATTTGGATCATAAGAGAGAATCAATGACCTTACCAATATCTTGGTATATTTTGAACAAAACCCTAGGTTGAATCGATGGATGACGATGCCTGATATGGGTCATCTTATATCATCTTTCTACCAAGTCATTCTGGTCCACTTGTCTATACAACAATGTTTGACATTCCTCCCTCTTAGGTCAATATTGATGTCTGTTGCCTCTCATAAGGAGATATGTATTGGTTTTATCAACAACAACCATTTTGTTCAAGTATTGGTTTCAACACCTTTCCCTAGAGAATAATATTAGGGATCATGAAAAAAATATCATGAATGCATTATGAAGATTTTTCATCCTTTGATTAGTGTGTAGTGTTTTATTGTATGTGTAATCCAAAGGTGGAGAATCTTTTATGATCATCTTCATGATATTTTTTCATGATCTCTAGCATTACTCTTCCTTAAAACATTTAGAACTTAACAACGACAATATTTTTGTACATTCTAATGTTTTTGATTTTATTTATTTATTTATTTATTTTTTGGAGCCTGGTCATCCTATTCCACATATAGAAACTAACTGGTAAAGGTACCATGACCCTTATGCAGTAGGCTGAGAGGTTGCATATAGCTCCAAAGTATAACATTTCAAATCACTCATCAGTCCAAACATAGCCACAACTGAGACAGTAGACCTAGATGAGGACTAATGTCATATGAGTGAGATATGAAACATAATTGAAATGTATTTAACTTATGTATTTGGAATGGATTTAAGTTATGTTATTTTCTTTGTTATACTGAATTGGAATGGAAAAAAGTGAATTGGAATGGATTTAATTTATGTATTTGGAATGGATTTAAGTTGTGTTATTTCCTTTGTTATACTGAATTGGAATGGAAAAGAGCGAATTGTTTTTGTTCGGTTTCATAGTGCTAACAGAATCAATTAACTTCGGCAAAAAAGTCCTCAATGCAGAAGATTAGTTCGGCTATACAATATTGAACAAATTGTTTTTTTTTGGTTTTATAGTGCTAAAGTGATTGGGTCAGCAATCATTTCTATTCGGCATTATAGTGCTAAACGAGTCATTTTAATTCGGTTTTATAGGACTGAACGAGTTTTTTGAATTGATTTTACAGTGCTGAATGAAAAGGATTTGTTCGGTTAGTTAGTGCTAAACATAAAATTTATGTTTATTCCCTAGTCATTACAACAAATAAATCAACATTTCAAACAAACAAACCATCAAACTAATTAAAACAAATTCATTGACTTCAACATCATTGCCAAACCATCAAACACCATCAAACTAATTCATTGAGTCCCCAAAAAGTATGGTAAAGTCATATACGAACCTAACCCATACTTGTGTCATATAAAAACCACCATCAAAATATATGCCCAAAATATTTCTCAAAACAACCAACATATACTAAGTGTTATTTGACCTTTGTTATACTTGTGTCTAACATGTAATAAAGTCTAAGATTTCAAACCCTATGTAATGAAGTTTAACATATGTTACAAACTAAAATTTCAAAAAGCATATTTCAAGCCAACAAATACTGAAGTCTAAGATGTTGGTCCATGTATATTTTCTTCAGTGCCTTAAGTACGTTCAATGATCGAAATGGGATACAATAAAGCAGCTCCCACCCGAGATATGTTACGCAATGCTATGAAATAGATAACACAAGTCTTGAAAGACCAACAGTCCAGTGAAGAGCATACCCCATTGAAGAACTTGGTGTACACTAGTCACAAGAAACATATGAATTGAAGGTGATGATAATCAGTTGATGTCTCGGAGCGTGGGTTATACTTAGAACGATGTGTCGGGTTTTGAACTTGCATGTGTGAAATGGAAGTAAACCACTCCAAGTAACCTGGCATACAATCCCATGGATGCAAGGTTGGAACTCTACGAATTGTCTCAGACAACAAGTGATTTTCCAACTCTCCCAAATCATATCCAAGTATTTATAGACAATGATGTATTATTTTGCAATAGATCCTCTAGAGGCTTGAATTGGAGTAAAGAGCTGTGAGAGAATAGTTTGCACACTGTTAAACTGTCTCAACACCCTGTTCGGATGGTATGGTTCAACAATATGCATACATTTTAAGCATCCATTACAGTTAGCAACGTCAAAAAAAGGATGCTCAATACGCTTATCATGGTATGGATCCCAAATAACCTACAAGAGTCAAATATTTATACGAGAGTTATGAATGAAGTTGCATAATAACAAGTAATATATACATATGCGAAGTTAAGACTGACACTTACGTTATGAGCCCCTAATCTGCCAAGGTCCTCTTGCAACCTTTGTAAAATAAACGATGACAAACCATATTGTGTGCGAGAAACCCAACGAAAGACATGAGACTGCTCTTTTTTATAGTCCAAATTGGGATGGGGTCTAGCACCAACAAAATACTTGTAAATCCAAGCTTCCAACAATGTCATGTATCTCGCCATATGTGTTATGGCATACCTTGTGGCAGTATTCAATTGTCGGTATAAAAAAGCTAATCCGGCTGCACCCCAAGCATTAGAATCAACCAAACGCAAATCTATAAGAAAAGACAAATACACTACTGGAACACGTGCCCCAGTTGTGTCTGCAAACAAAGAGGCTAAGACTGTACGTGATGGTGATGGTGTTGGTGGTGGAGACGATTTCGGAACAAGAAGAATAAGAAATTTGAAAACCCTAGAGAAAGAGAGGGGGAGAGGGACATGAGAGAGAGATGAAAGCTTCGTTTGGGAAGTGGGTTGGTTCTTTGGCTTTTTGGCTATTTTAGCCGAGGTTAAAAAGTTTAGTTTGGGAAGGGCTTTTTAGCTTTTTAAACTTTTTTTTTTTGTGAGAGAAGATTGTAATAATTATGGGTTGGATATGATGTTTTGTTTGTTATGACTAAAATAGTCTATTTTGTCTTTTGTGATTAAAACAGCCACAAACCATCTTTCCAAACCTAGCTGAAGAAAGTTAGATTTGGTGAAATGAGGTTAAGAGAATATATATCATATATATATTTACCTAGATATTTTGACCATTTTGCTCAAATTTATCTTTTTTAATAAAGTATTTCACCGCCTAAACCTTTAAGTAAAGAAAAGGGCAAATTACATATACACCCCTCGAGGTTTGGCTAAATTACAGATACCCCCCTGAGATTTCGAAAATTACATCCCGCCCCCTGAGGTTTGTATTTTCATAACAATTTGCCCCCTGAGGTTTATATTTCATAACAAATTACCCCCTAATTTCTTATGCAAATATAGCATTCAGGGGGGAATTCGTAATTTCTCAAACCTCAGGGGGCATCTGTAATTTAGCCAAACCTCGAAGGGTGTATATGTAATTTGCCCTAAAGAAAAATTCAAATTTAAATTTATCCAACGAATACTCTTTAATAAGTGGTTTACATAAATTATTTATTTATTTTATTATTAATATATTATATTTTTTAAAGTAAAGGAAAAGCTCGGCGTATCCATTTCAAGCATTGAAAAGCGCGTGAAAAGCCTATGAAATCCAATTCGCATCGTCATCCTCATCATCATCGAAGGTAAACGCGGCCGCCTTGGATTGGGAACCAATCCCTATTCCCAATCCCAATCCCATGTCATCCCCCTCCTCAAATTATTATTATTTAAAAAAAAAAAACACTAATTATAATAACTCCAGAAAGAAACCCTAGATTTCTTCTGCCCCAATTTTCGTGTCTCTGTCGGTGATTCTATCATCTCAGATTATTGTTGTGATGTATGTATTTATAGATTCTCGCTAAAGCTAATTCGGATTTCTTTCATGTACAAAGAAAATTCACTCCCCAGATCTGATTCTACCAAGTAAGTTTCTCTCTCTCCTTCTCTCTCTCTTCTCTTTCTTCTTTTATTTATTTATTTATTTATTTTTTCCATTTAATTTTAATCTTCGAATTAAGAAAGAATTCTCGATGTCTTTCATCGATCTGTTTTCATGGTTTCGGAAAGTTCTTGTCTTACTTTTTACCCACATATATCGATGGTTTTGACCTTGTTATATTTAGTCATGGTCTCATTAATTGGGAAGCTATTGACTTGGTTATGAACAACTAATTGATATTTTTGTTGGGTTTTAAAATTTTTTTTTTTTCATCAAGTAAAATAATTGGATTGCAAGGATTTTGATTGGTTATTTTTTGTGTTTCTCTTTAATCAGTCCAAACCCATGAAACCCAGTTGCTACTTGCTAAGTAACGGGTAGAGAATCATATATACTATGCTAATTAGTGAGGGCTTCTTGATAATATTACGTCTCTACCTAGTTTGGATTGATCTTTGTTGGCATGAAAGGGGTTTGATTTTGTTGCCCTAATTGGATTGGTGCATACATAGGGGTTTTGTTGAGATATTACCCTCTTTCCGGACTGGTAGATGTGATTTAGACAGTCGAGAAGAAGAAAGCTATTAGGTCAAATGCTTTTACTTGGTTGACCAATGAGATTTGAATTTTTGTAAGACAAAGCAACTGGAGCACATCCACAGTTATCACTTAAAAGTGCTGTATTGTGTTTCAACCTGAAAATCACATTGTTTTAATATTTGAAGCAGATTTGGGCAGTTGAATGTGGTAAAGAACTTCATATCTGTAATGATAACACTAACAAATAACAACTGTATTAGGAATGAACTATGGTAGCTTTCCCAGTTGATCTATCGGCTTCTTTGAAGACAACCAAGTAAAACAAGATGACTAAGTGAGTTGACATAAGGGGGTGTTGAACCATCTGCATTTTGATATCAGTTGTTGGTATCATCTTTCCGTTACATGGACTCGACTGTTTGGGGAAGTATCTGTGTCAACATGACATGACATGGATGCGGGTGTGGGATCTGTGTCGGATTTGCCTCCTCTCTCTCGGACATGGCTAATCGAAAAGAAAGAAGAAGGTCGAGATACTTCGATATGTATTGGGTTCGAGATCTAGATTTTTTGAATCATAGCTTTATCGACGATTGAATGTCGGCTACATTAATGACATAATATAGAGTTCGAATCGAGAGAGAGAGAGAGAGAGAGAGAGAGAGAGAGAGAGTCATAATCTAGGGTTTGAACCAAGAGGGAGCATGAGATTTTGGGTTATTGAGTGTCGATCGTGCTACGCGCGTGTGTGAGAGAGAGAGTTTGATCGGCTGGTTTCAGTCTTTATGAGACTGCAATGCAGTTGGAGGGATTACATGTTATTCAACTGGTGAGCATTTTTGCTAGGTTTGGCTAGTTGGCCAGACCCAATAAATAAAATAATAGTTTGGACCTACTTATAAACTTTGTTCAACAATAAAAACTTAGGCCTTTTGGTGTTTTCCCACATCTCTATTAATTACATGGGCTGTTATATGGGTCAACTTTTTTTAACTCACCTTCCTATAACAAATATATTTAAAAATAACTATTTAATGTATCCTGTATTCCTATCCAAATTTGGATTTATATCCATGTATCCTCAATTTTTTTTAGTGTCCAACTCTTAGATACACACCCACACCCTATACTTACACCCGAGTTTGTGTACCATAGGGTATCATTATGAAATGTCGACTAAATTAGGACGTAAAGACTTAATCATGTAGAATGCTCACTTGACCTTGAATTGTATTGTCATGTATAATGTTGTCGTTGGCATGATTACTAAGGTTAGCTTTTCCGTTTCATCTACTTGCTTAGAATTTAACTTATATGTGTCTAGCACAAGCTGTATGCTCTCTCTGTCTCTCTCCCCCCATGTATACCTTTTCTTATTTAATTAGGTTAGTTTGGGAATTTTGTCAATTTTATCCCCCACTTATCTCGTGATTAGTTTGTTACCCATTACATCCCATGTATCTTAGAATGAGAAACAGTCAACTGAGTGTGAAGTCATGGTCGATCTGTGTGATTCTGTTGGTTGAAAATTTATTGAGGCTTCAGAATGAATGTGTTTCTATATTTGTTTTGTAAATTTATCCTGCACAGAACGGAGTAGGAATTCCTGCAAAGAAAATAATTGAAAATCCCTTTTCTAAATTTAAAATTGACGAAAATGTTTTGGGTTATCTTTTTGCTGTTGATGTTTCATCCTGTTATTTTGCAGGTTATCCTCCAAAATAGTTGGTGGATGATGATTGTACAGATGGATAAAATGTCTACTACTCCATCATGGGAGGTGGCTCAACAACTTTATGACAAGGTATGTTGTATTCTTGTCATTAGATACTTTTTCCCCTTCGTGAATCCCTTCTTTTGTAGCTTTCTCTTATACTGAAGTGATTCTATGTTATGTTTTATACGCTTAAAAATAAAATAATAAGAGTCAATTCAGCATTGGGTTCATATGCATGCCTGCACAGTGTGTGTGTGTTTTTGTTTTGTTTTTTAAACCAAAAATTGGTCTCCATTCATTTATCAAGGCTGAAGCCAGTGGTCTGTTGATGATACTGATTCTCTTCAGACTTTTTATTGGAAAATGTATGAGATTATATGACATGATTGTTGGGACTGCAGCAAATAGTAATCATATTCCACATGGTTCCTGAAGCCTTTAACCAATCTATGATATAATAGGATATCAAAAGTTTCTTTTTTTAGCAGGCATTCATTTTGGTTGTACATAATTGAATACACCCTGTAATAGTCTAGATAAGTTCTTTTTGTGAGTGAATTTTTATCTGTTGGAATGACAACATTCTTCAATGAAAAGGAATGTATAAGTACGTAGTTAGAGCATCTCCAACCCACTAGGCATATAATGCTTGTTAGCTAAAATGCCTAGTATAACTCATTTTTTTCAACTCCAATGCACTAGGCATATGATTAGGCATTTTAGCTCAACTCATATTCACTAGCTACATGTAGCTAGCTTTCAAGGCTAGGCAAAATGAGTTTAATTATTAGGATCATTTCTCTCCATCTTTGTTGCTGATGTGGCATTTTCTAAAATTAATAGTATTTAAATAAATAGCTAAAATAAAGAGTATGGTTGGAGTAGAAATATGAAATAGTTGATAGGCAAAATAAAATATATACTTTATAGTAATATTTAGATAGGTAAAATACCTATTACCGTTGGAGATGCTCTTAATGGTTCACAGCACACACAAGCATGTAAAGCATGCATGCATACTGTGGCACACATGTTCCACATTATAGATGCATATACAAGCATGAAAGAGATGGTAAAAGAGTTTTTGGAGTTCAACATTTGCTTAATGGGATTAGTGGTTCATTTTAATGTGGATCACTTGTATATTTGTATGTCTATGTGTGTATACATCATGTGGTGGCAAGTGACCCGTGATGTTGGGGATGATTTCTTTAGTTTGTGGGGTAGAGGGGGGGAGGGAAGGGAAAGGGAATGTGATGGTTATGTTGGTTGAAAAGATAAAAGGGATGTTTAGAATTCTGGGTTGTTATGATACTATTACAATTGTTAATGCCATTACGTAATAGTGGTGACGTCTACTATGTTTAAAAACCAATTTTTTGCCCATTTCCTCTTTCAGCTTTTATTTATTATTTATTCACTCAGCATTAAAGATTGAACTTAACTTTTATATGTAATTGTAACTAGCAAGTTGTATGTTGTGTTGCTTGTATAACTTGAAGATATAAATCATATGATTTTTGTTTGTTTATTAAAATAAGAGCAATGATATTCATACTCCACTTTTAGCCTCACTCTTTTTTTTGGCTTATCACAAGGGGAGTGTGAGTTCCTTGAGTTCCTAGAAGTGGAGTGCGAATATCATTGCTCTAAAATATACTAATACCTCCAAAAATGGCAAGTTGTATGTTATGTTGCTTGTATAACTTGAAGATATAAATCACATGATTTTAGTTTGTTTCCAAAAATTAATTTAAACCCCAACAAATGTGACTCTCAAAGATGTGTGAAAAATGAAAAATTTCACTGCTCCAGTTGCAACAACAATTATGCTACGCTTTTTACACCTCATGACCGTATCACTGGCACCATTACCATTGTGGCAACCACATCCATTTCTTGAAACCTTGTTTTAGATTAATGTTGATTGGCTTCAAGAAAATATTTAGAAGTATTAGGGAAAAAATTTAAAATCACATATTCTGTTAATTTTTGTTACTTGGCAACACTGACAGGTGAGGGCAATAATTTCAGAAACTATAATGGGAGTCCTTGTAATTGTCAAAAACCATTTATAATTAATTTAAACTTGAAGTAAGTGTTGAAAAACTTCTGAAGCATTGTTAATATTTATTAATCACTTTGTGTATTGTTAAGTTTTGAGTGTTGTGATGATGGTAATGTTTTGACTGCACTAGCCTTAAGATTGTTGAGAATTTCTTTACTCTTAAATTAGTTTGGGGTTCAACATTGAGATTTTGTGTTCTAAGTCCAAAATGGATGCTCCTAGTAATGAATTAAATGTAGGAGAAAGGGGACTTGGAAGAAAGGAAGTTTGTGTACCTTTCACATCAACCAATCACCAACCACATCTTGAAGCTGTTTATTATGTAGTATGGAATGATTCTTGTTGTAGCAAAATTATTTCTCAGTGAATTTTGTCTGCACAAACAGGAGAACTCTTTTTCAAGATTTAGGAAATATCTAGTTAGATTCAAACAAAATGCATCTTAGTCCTTTAAGTTAGGATGAAGGTCATCTAGAAGGATCCCTGTGAGCTGTTCCATGTTCCATGATCCGTCTTTTATGGAAGGTGGTGGGAGGTGGAAGCTAGCCTCTTGCTTCTATTAACTGAAATCATATATGTTATCCCCCTTCCTTCTATTCAAAAGGCAAGCTGCCCTTAAACAATAATATATAGTAGTGTAAAATCAAGCATGAATGCAATGGAAATTCAGTTTGATTCTTTATGGTGAACCAATGTATGGCAACAGTAAACTATAAACTCCGCATTTTGGGCATCCCTTTGTGAAAGAAATTCTAGGTTTCCAAGGTCCATATTAAACATTATCGTTGATGACTCGTGTGTGTGTGTGAGCGCTCGTGTGTATGAGCCATCTGTACCTGCAAAATCATACCCACACAAATTGCTGACATATGCTACTCCTACAGAATATAGAGTTGGAGAATAGGCGTCGTAGGTCGGCCCAGGCAAGAGTTCCCTCAGATCCAAATGCTTGGCAGCAGATGCGTGAGAACTATGAAGCAATAATACTCGAGGATCATGCATTTTCTGAGCAGCACAATATTGAATATGCTCTGTGGCAGCTACATTACAGGCGAATCGAGGAATTCAGAGCCCACACCAATGCTGCTTTAGCTTCTACAACTTCAAGCACATCTCAGATTGTAAAGGGTCCCCCGCGACCTGATCGAATTAGTAAAATACGTCTGCAGTTTAAAACTTTCCTTTCAGAAGCTACTGGATTTTACCATGATCTAATTTTGAAAATTAGATCAAAATATGGGCTTCCTCTTGGTTATCTCTCTGAGGATTCAGGGTATCAAATTGTTATGGAGAAAGATGGCAATAGATCTATTGAGATGAAGAAAGGTATTGTATCTTGTCATCGTTGTTTGATATACCTGGGTGACCTTGCTCGTTACAAAGGATTGTATGGGGAGGGCGATTCCAAAAGCCGTGATTATGCTGCAGCTTCGAGTTATTACTTGCAAGCTGCATCTCTTTGGCCATCAAGCGGGAATCCCCATCACCAGGTTTTCCATTTCATTTTTTCCTTTTTGGGTTATTTTTGTCAATTTTGTGTGTTCCTTCAATCATCTTTTCTCCATGCTTGGATTGTTAGTTCTACAATGAGGTTGATCTTTATGATGGGAAAAATGTTTGTTCTTTCAGCTTGCCATATTGGCTACCTATTCTGGGGATGAATTAGCGGCTGTATACCGTTATTTTCGGAGTCTGGCAGTGGATAGTCCCTTTTCCACTGCAAGGGATAACTTGATTGTCGCATTTGAAAAGGTATTATTACTAAACTTGTTTGGATTACTTTTTCAGTGTTATGGTCTGTTCATGTTTTTGGTTGTCTGAGAATTTATGGTATATAGTGGTATGGTCTAGCCCTACAAATGTGGAGGTTCTTGGCTTAATGCAAACACTTACAAATTCACATTATAATTTTCCCTATGAAATATTTGCTTTTATATTTTGCGAAATTCACTTATGTTCATCACGCATCCAATATATTACTCGAGTCCGGATGAAGTTGGCTGTGAGACCATGTATTTTGGTTGTACATCATTTATAGTTGGTTTGACTCAAGGGATATGTTTTGTTCCATTTACTTTGAGGAAGTAGTTCTTATTTGCTAAAATACAGTTTTTGATGCAAGGTTGATTCGCCCCCTCCTTTTTCTTTCCCATTACTTATTTATATATATTTGGGTTGGTGGGGAGTGGGGGAACTATGCCTTATTTTTATGTTTTTATTTTTATTTTTTATTTTATCCCTTTTACGGAATGGAAATTTGGCATAGGGCCAGAACTGATGACTGGTTAATCAGTTTTTTTATAGGTTTGTTTGTGATAATTTCCTTACTTATCCAAATAATAATAATAATAATAATAATAATGAAAAAAATAATGTGAGAGTTTACTGTAAGATTTTTTATTTACTCATTGCAATATGAGCTGGTATGTGTATGTGCCATTTTTATATTTATCAATATATATGTTTAGGTTTAGGTTTTTGTTTCTTGTTTATGGGCTAGTCAATTTATGATTTGATGGTGAAATCAACTGATTCATAGTGTATTACTGTATTTGTTTATGTACCTGCTTTCTCTGCAGAATCGCCAGAGTTACTCTCAGCTGCATGGGGATATGAAAGCTTCTGTGATCAGTGAATCACCTGCGCAGATAACTGCCAAAGGAAGAGGGAAAGCAGAAGACAAACTCCAACCTAAGGATGCCAACGTTGGTGCCAGCCTTGTTGCAAAAAAAGCAGCCAGTGTCCATGACCCCTATAAAGCTTTCTGCATTCGCTTTGTTCGTCTAATTGGCATTCTTTTTAGTCGCACTAGGTATTTATCTTGAACATTACTGTTGTGCTATATTTGACAAGCTTCATGCAATTGCTTATATAGATGACTTTTCCCTCCAGCTTGGAAACGTTTGCAGAAGTTCTTTCTCTGGTTAGCAGTACTTTGAATGAGCTTCTTTCTTCTGGGTCAGAAGAAGAGCTGACTTTTGGCACAGATGCTGTTGAGAATGGTCTGGTCATTGTTCGCCTTATTGCCATTCTTATATTCACGGTTCACAATGTGAATAAGGATGGTGATGGTCAGAGTTATGCGGATATTGTACAACGTACAGTTCTGCTTCAAAATGCACTTGCTGCAGTTTTTGAATTAGTGGGGCACATTTTGAAGAGATGTGTGGAGTTGAGTGATCCTTGTTCAAGTTACCTCCTTCCTGGCATTCTAGTTTTTGTGGAATGGTTGGCTTGTTCTCCTGATGTTGCAGCAGGCAGTGATAGAGAAGATAAACAAGCAACTGTTAGACTAGTTTTTTGGAATCATTGTATATCTTTCTTAAATAAGCTTTTGTCAAGTGGGCTAGTGGTGATGGATGATGAAGACGAGACCTGCTTTTTCAATATGGGCAGGTATGAGGAAGGTGAAACTGAAAATCGGCTTGCTTTGTGGGAGGACTTCGAGTTGAGAGGATTCTTGCCCCTTCAACCTGCACATACCATTTTGGATTTTTCAAGGAAACATTCTGTTGGAGGTGATGGCAACAAGGAGAAAATTGCTCGTGTTAAAAGGATTCTGGCAGCAGGAAAGGCTCTAGAAAATGTAGTTAAAGTTGAGCAAAAAACAATAATTTTTGGTTTGAAGGCGAAGAAATTTATTTTGAGTGTTAAACCTCAAACATCAGATGATTTCATGTTTATGCCCTTTTTGGGCAGTCCTAAATTAAATGGTGTGAATCGCCAACCTCCAATAGAGACTATGAGCAATGCCTTTGTTGCGCAGACAAATGCACAGCTATATGTGGAAGGGGAAGAGGAGGATGAAGAGATTGTTTTCAAGCCAACAGTGATGGAAAAATGTAGTGATTTGATTGTTTCAAAGTGGATGCCTAATGAGGGTCTTGAGCCTAGCAAAAATGCTGTTGCTGGTAATTCTCAGTTTCATGGCAGTTCTGTTTCAGCCCAGCACAGCGATCTTCACCAGCGGACTGCTGTTGATGCAAGTTCACAACCACCTGTTTCTGTTGCCAACCATGTACTGCAGCATCCACAACCAATTCCATCACACTCTTCAATGTGGTTTGACCAGCAAGCTTCTCTTGCTAATGGCTTCAAAGGTTTGAACATCTTGGAAAATGGGCACGTAATGAAACCTGGAATGCCAGAAGATACACCCATTTCACACCATTCTTCACTTTCTCTTCCAGTCCAACAATCTATCAATGTCAATGCAAGTGGTATATCTTATAGTCAGGTAAAGGCGTCAGAAATGGTGATGCAACGTGAGATTGATATTATTGGTTCTTCTGGGGTTACTTCTGGCAGTTTTGCTGTAAATACATCATCACCGTTGTCAGCAAGTTCGAGAAGAAGTCCAGTAAACAGACCAGTAAGGCATCTTGGCCCTCCACCTGGTTTTAGAGCTGTCCCTCCACCTGGTTTTAGCGCTGTTCCTCCTAAATCAGTAAATGAGCTCATATCTGGGTCAGATTTGGTGGCTGATAATCTACTCATAGATAACTATAGCTGGTTGGATGGATATAAGTTGCCATTACCAATGAATAGCTCAGTGCTCAATCAATCTATTAATCATCCATCCCAGTCAAGTCCCCATCATACCAGTAACAACAATGTCTCTGTGGGGACAATTAGCTTTCCCTTTCCTGGAAAACAAGTTCCACCAAAGCAGTTTCCTGTGGAAAAACAGAAAGGCTGGGAGGATAACCATACTTTTGAACATCTAAATTTACACCATGAACAACTGCAGCTGGAGCAGCTCATGAAAGGAAGTCAGCAGTTCCCACTGCCAGATCAATTCCAAGGACAGTCGATGTGGGGGGCTCGTCACCCTGTGTGAATCATTTTGAGAGCATCAGATGGTAAGTTAATGCTGTATACACTGCATCTGTTGTGATTGATATTTTATGTCCTGATTTGCAATTTTGTCAAATTTTATTTGGTAGAATATTTATCTGATGCAATGTATTTTTGTTATTGAGGTCCTCAAGAATGATTGTTGTGGATGTCCTGCGTCCTGCTGGTACCATATTGATACTCCAACTTGGCGGTCCTGTTAATTTTGTTTAGTTTTTGTTGGAGCATGGTAGTGTTGGCATGTTGCAGGCTCTTGCTAGTTAACAAGTGAGTATCTGCTCTTTCTCTGTGTCTGTGCGCGCGCGCGCGTGTGTTCACATGTGACTGCTCTCTTATGTTGTGTGATTGTCTTTAGAGCAACCTTCAATAACTAATAATCCATGAGAACGAACATATCAGCTGATCAATGATGCTATATTTATTATTTTATGAATATTCTTTTGACAAAGAAGCTTTATGACATGGAAACATTCCAAATTTCCTTTGATCGAAATGTTTGGACGACACCAATGTTTGAGTCTTCTAGATATCAGACACCTTTACAATATGTTGGTCATCAATCCCAACCCCCAAATCAAGATACTGTATTTGTTCTGATGTAAAGAAAACCGACATTGAAAATTGACACACACAGTTAAAAATTTGTGCTAGTTATTGGTAGATATATTTGATATCATTATATGACTATTAGAGTTTCTCATAATCATTGAGATGTGTTTTCATCGAAATTAGACATAAGGGAAAATGATTGATGTAGGGCATAGGAAGAAGGATTTTTCCTAGCAAGAGTTGAGCAAATTCACAACACAAACTCGAGTTCTCTTAGTATTCAAACCCACCAAACTGAGGCCATTACACCTTACACCACATTTTAATAGAAAGCCAAACTTCGAGGCCAAGTTCTATCCTTTTGGACACTTGGTGACTTATAAAATTTGACCCAAACAAGATCTATGGATCCATGCCACAGCCCATTGACCCAAACTACAACCCATCCCCATAAAATTTGCAGTTGCCAAAATATTTTTATAAAAAGAAGCTGCACATGGAACTAAAAATTGACCAGCAACATATTAATTTAGAGTGAATGTCAGCAAAGGCACTCGATGCTATGGTGGGCAGTTTCCATTTGACCCAAAAAACTTCTAGATTGTTAGAATCATAGACTTTGTTTTAGGCTTCCAAACTTATACTTAGTCTATTCAACTGATGTTGTTTTAATGAACTATCGAAATCCCTGCAACTTCATGGTTTTCAACTAATGTAAAGTACTTGGTCGGTATACTCCTAAAATGTTTAAAAGATCAAGCATATGTTTAATGGCAAAATCTAAAAATAACCAAAAGGCCTCACATGATTTTGAGAATGAAGTGCAATGCTTGTAAAATGACCTCTATACTTCTCTCTCTCGCGCTCTGTCTCTCTCATTTATTTATTTTGTGGTCTTTTCTCATCTCGTCTTTCTCTCCTGCATTATAGATATATACACGTCCCCAAAATTTTAAACTTATTTTCCAATTTAATTATATCTTAGATATCCCTAATTTTTTTAACCTAGTTTCTAACTCAACTATATCTCAAGTTAATACATATAGATGTATGCACACTACACATATATACACATATATTGAAGTTGCAGGAAAAGTCCCTTGTACCCTGAGTTGGTCACATCAGAAATCAGAACACCATTTGCGTTAGGATTGTGGCCCTTGTTCTCTTCTCTCTTCTTTCTCCTACAGTGTTCGAAATCACATCTGGCCCGCATCTCCACATAATTTATATATAAAATATATATATCCAAGTAGATGGTGGTATTCTTTTATAAGTCCTGAAATTCAGGGTAATTTTGCAGGTCATGCAGCACTCTTCAGACCAGAGGAAGCAAAATTGTGAACATTTCTACAATGCGCAGTCCGTATGTGTAAATCCCATCGGTGGAGAGAGATAAGTAGACGTCAATAAGAGCATCCATTGGCTTTGGGGGGTTTGTCTCAAGGACAGTTGGGTGGGAATAAGGGTTGTACACACACTATTCTAAACTGTGATAGCATTCTGTCTAGCTGTCCGATTAGTCTTGTCATGTCAATATCCTCATCACAGTTACCCTCACCGCGTTATTGGTTCTTTGGAAGCTATTACTGGCCAAATGTTGTTCCAGAAAGCATCAGCGCTCGATGTCTGGTATGCTCGCTTGCTAAGGTGGAGTTGGAGTTGGGTAATATTTGAGCTTGAACCAGATATGACAGGATCATAGTGGAATAAAGAGCCAAGCAGTATATCTATCTAGTTAATTTAGAAGTGTGCGTGCGTGTGGATAAAAGACCTATGTCTGTGTCTTTCCGTGGTTCAATAATGAAAAATGACTCAATGTGGAGTACATTTATGTCAATTTCTGAATGGTTTGATTTGGGGGACAACATTTGCTTTGTTTTTTCAAATGTTTAAAATACCTTGTTTCAGCTGTTTGTTGATGTTTTAAATATTGTTCTGCTAAATCTTCTTCTCATTCATCTATGTTGCTTTTATGTTTTTAAAATTTTACAAAATTAGTATTGATAATATAATCTTGTGTCTGGTCCAATGTAATTTTACGTTCTTTTTTATTGTTGTTATTTATATTGTGGGTTAGGATTTATTATTGTTATTTATATTGTGGGTTAGGATTTGGGGGAAGATGGTGAGGGGGTTAAGGGTTAGGGTTTTATATTTAATTACAATTTGAGTACATGAGATTTCATCAACTTTAGTTTTTAGGTTCGGAGAATAAAGAACTAATGTTTGGTTTTGCAATTTTAAAAATAGTTTTTGAGTTTTCAATTTATCATCAGTATAACATCTATCATTCTTGACTAGATGTTGCTTCTTGCCTTGTAAAGTTATGCAAAGCTAGTGAAATGACAATATTTAACCATTCTATTTCAAGTATGACAGCGGGCCACGCTCTCTAAAATTGGCAAATTAAACTTTCCGAACATCAAAACATTCAATGACTTTCCTTAGCCCTACGAATCCTAGTTTAATAGAAAACAAATTACATCAAAAATCCAATTAATTTGAGGATGCTGAGTCAAAATTCAATGTGAAGGATTATATTAAATTAAAAGTTAAAATATGAAGAATGGTTGTTTGGAATGTCTTAAATAAGTGTACTTTTTATCTTTTTGAACTAAAAAGTTGAGAAAAAAAAGATGGATGTTTGAGTTAATTTTTTGTTTTTTTACGAAAAAATATGGAATAAAAAATTGTATAAATAAAGTATATAGTGGAAGAAAGTTAAGTGGATGTATAGCTGCCTTGATGTCCCAGCATGTCTTACACAGAAAATAATTGCCTTATTTGAGGCAAAGTGTTTGGACAGTGATGGTCGGTTCGTGAGGGCCACCATGGGTCCCATTTTAATAATCTGAACCGTTCAATATGTACAACTCGTCGAGTATTATATGCTTGTAAAAAATCACGTTGATCGGATATCAATAGCTATATGATCGGATTGGTTTTTTTCAACAGTTAGCTATCACACCATCCGTTTTGTTTATACAAAACTGATTTGATCATATAGTTAACGATATTCGATCAACGTGATTTTTTATAGGCATATATAACTCGACGAGTTCTATATATTGAACGGTTCGGATTATCAAAACGGAACCCTTAGTGGGCCCCCAAGGGCCTAACATTACCATCAAATTGTGACTTTACATATGTAATTTTTTTTTTTTGGCTAAAAAAAGTGTATAATGGCCTTCCTGCCTGCTTCAGAAGTACGGCTGACAACATCCATCAAACTTTTGTATTATAAAAATATATAAAATATTTTTTATTTGTGAATAGTAATGGCTTTTTACTTTTTTGTGTAACTTTTTGACTTTTTGGATTATTTTGGATTTGCCAAACCTGATCTTAATTAGGGGGAGGTGATTTCTTACTTGTGACAAGACGTCAACCTTTGACCTCTAGTAAGAGGTGAGAGTTTTAACCAACTAACAAATCCCCAATTAGTTAATTTATTCATATTGTATTGGTGTTCGAATCCTTTAGAGTGATCCTCTACGGTTTTTAAAGGGTGGTGGTGGACAGTAATGGCAGCGATCTGGTGCTCTCTCTCTCTCTCTCTCTCTCTCATGCTTGGGTTTAGCGATGATGGGGGTCCTAGTGTTTGAAGAGGTGGTCGACAGTAGATAGGAGGGGTAGCCGACAACCAGAGTCTGGTTAGGGTGCATTACTGTCATCCGAAGAAATAAAAGAGAGGAAGAGGAAAAGAGAAGAGGCGGAGGAGAGAAGAAAGGGCGGCAGATGGCGGGACAAAGAGATGATTAGAAGGAGGAAGAGGAGGAGGAGGCTGCGATAGAGATGGCTTTGAGGGGCAGGGGTTGTGTTTGTTTTACTCGGTGGCAAATGGCTCTGTCGGTGGGGCGGCAAACTACTTCACTCTTTCTCTCATAGGGCAAACTAAAATGAAGGAAATATTTTTAGGGAAGATCTCGTCCCTTCACACCTTTAGTGGGATAGGTATCGTGCCCTAAGCTTTTCACTCCACTAGATCACTCTACTATTTCAATCTAGAGGATTTGAACGCATTATATTGACATCTAGTACGAGGTAAGAGTTTTAACCAACTAACTAGTCCCAATTAGTTAATTTGTTCATATTATATTGAAGGGTAAAAGTTGTAGGAACAATCTTCTGTGTATAATAAATAAATTGAAACCAAATCAAACAAATAAAATAAATAACGTACCAAAATTATTTTACCGAATCGAAGAATAATAAAAAAAGATCAAGTCGAGTGTGTAACACTCTGTCCTTAAGACAGATTCGTTCCGCTACGGTGCTTACGGAATAATGACGTCTATATCCCAAGATATAATGATCTTTACAAATTTGTAGTAGCACTCCAAACAAATTTGTCTGGCGAACTAGGACCTGTGTTCTATACTCTCTTTAATTTTCCTAAAAATTAATATGAAGAATTTATGCAAACATAGTAGAAAATTGGAGAGCAAACAAGTAATTTTCAGACTATTTTTCAAATCAGAATGACTGCTGGAAATGGTAGTATTTATAGACAACCAAGGCTGTCCAAACAAGTGCAGTTCTTGAATGAACAGATGTGAAACTGTTTGAACAGATATCATTCAAAATTCGAACAGATCTGCAACTGTTGCAGTTTATAAAACTGTCCAGATTTTGAATCTGTCTAGACAATTATGAATCTGTCCGGATATGAATTGATTGAAAAACAGTTTGGACTGAAAAATTTGTTTGTGGAATTTGTATCTGAAAAGAGGTACAAAATTATGGACAAAAATTTGAATTCAAATTCAAATTACAAGATGCAAAATTTATATTAATTTTTTCCACAAGAAATTTGGAAAAAATTCAAATAAATTTTGTCCAAAAAATTAATATTAGAACCGACCCGATCCACAACCGCGCCCGGCACGGCTAGGCTCGACCGGACGGACGGACGACGGCGGCGGCGCGCATATGTGGTGGTTTGGGCTAAGGTTCAATTTGTCCATAACTCCTCCCTTCTACAAACTTGGGGTGCCCCTCGGGGCCTACCCCAAGTTAGTAAACTAAGAGCTTATATACTTACAAAAGCTCTCTTAAAGTTTCAATGTGGGACAATCCATTTCAAGGAAACCCACATTTAATTCTTTAATTGTCCATTCCACGAACTCGAAAACGACGTCAAGTTCTCATTCACCCATAAATGGTTTTGACGTACTGTCTTCACCTTGTGACTTGCTATACGGCAAGGAACACGTCACCTCTTCGGACCCACCCCAAAAGATATTTGAGGCCTAATCAATTTGGGCTCAAAGATGGCCGAAAATAAGCCTATAAAACCAATTTTCCAACAATCCCCTACATGAATGGAATTTGACAGAAAGAAAATGCAACAATATGATTTAATTACAGAGAGTACACAAATTGGAAATATTCTGCAAATGATAGGTAGCTTTTGGCTTTGAACCTTCCCTTGTGAGACACTATTAGATTTACTAGCTAACCAGTGAACATGATGTCTTGAAATGTTCAGCCGTTTGTGTAAACCAAAACAATAGAACTCGCACAGTATATCCCCAGACACAGTTTAGTTCTTACTATTGTGTTCATTTTAGCGCTGAACAACTTGGTCTTTCATGAGTGCTCTAGAGAATTGTAGCCCTTCACAAATCTCATAGAACCAGCCTAGTTCACACTTACATAGGTGATTCTTATGAAAAGTATCATACCATACTCCACTAGGTATACCTAGATATAAGAATCATTAAAAGTATTACTTAACCTAAAACTCTGCAGACATCACTATTTCATCATAGAAATGGGTAAGAGTTTGAATCCCCAGTGATCCTTCTGAGTCATACACAACTTGGTTGTCCCTTTGAATCTAGATCTTGGGATCTCCAGTCAACTAGGTTGGGTTGCCATTGTAGTAAGTCTTATTTAATAAGCTTACGTCCCATTTCCCTCGATGAGTTCTCAACTAACTCTCTTGCTAACCCTTTGGTTAGTGGATCCGCTATGTTGTTATCAGACTTTACATATTCAATGGAAATAATTCCATTAGAGAGTAGTTGTCTCACGGTGTTATGTCAATGACGAATGTGTCGAGACTTACCGTTATACATATGACTCTGTGCTCTACTTATTGCTGATTGACTATCGCAATGTATGCATATAGCAAGCACTGGTTTTGGTCATATTGGAATATCTTCAAGGAAGTGACGAAGCCATTCTGTTTTTTCCCCAACTTTATCTAAAGCTATGAATTCTGATTCCATAGTAGACCTAGCTATGCAAGTATATTTGGAAGATTTCCAAGATACAGCCACACCACCAAGGGTAAAGACATACCCACTGGTGGACTTCGAGTCTCTAGTATCCGATATCCAGTTTGCATCATAGCATCCTTCAAATACTGCTGGATATCTAGTATAATTTAGCCTAATGTTACGAGTAAATCAGAAATATCTTAGAACCCTTATAATTGCTTTCCAGTGTTCTACTCGTGGATTACTCGTATATCTACTTAATTTACTTACTGCATAATCTATATTTGGGCGAGTGCAATTCATCAAGTACATTAAGCTTCCAATAATTTAGGCATGCTCTAATTGAGAAATACTTTCTTATACATTCTTTGAAAGAAACAAATTAACATCCACAGGTGTTCTAGCAAGATAATCATCATCTTTACTAAATTTGTCAAGTATTTTCTCAATGTAATGAGATTGTGACAAAGCATATCCTTCTGATGTTTTGGTAATTTTCATACCAAGAATTATATCAGCAATGCCCATGTCTTTTATGTCAAAATGTTTATTCAACATTTTCTTGGTAGTTTTAATCATGTCATTATTACTACATATGATGATCATATCATCCACATAAAGACATACTATAACATAACATTTTTCTATGTTTTTAATATAAACACATTTGTTACACTTATTAATTTTAAATCCATTTCACATCATTGCCTTATCAAATTTCTCATGCCATTGCTTTGGCGTTTGTTTTAAACCATATAATGATTTAACCAATTTACACATTTTTTTTTCTTGGAACATAAAAACCTTCTAATTGTTCCATGTAAATTTCTTCATCCAACTCACCATTTAAGAAAGCGGTTCTTACATCCATTTGATAAATTTCTAGATTGTACAACGATGCAATAGCAATTAGCATTCTAATAAATGTTTTTCTAGTAACCGGTGAGTATGTGTCAAAGTAATCAAGATCTTCTTTTTGTCTAAAACCTTTGACCACAAGTCTTGCCTTGTATTTATCAATTGATCCATCCGCTTTCATTTCTCTTTTGAAAATCCACTTGTACCCAAGAGGTTTACAACTTGGTGGCAAATCCACAAATTCCCAAGTGTGATTTTGCAAGATGGATTCAACTTCACTATTGACAGTCTCTTCCATAAAGGAGTTTCAGGACTGGACATAGCTTTTTTAAAAGTTAAAGGCTCATTTTCTAACAAAAATGTTAGAAAATCTAGACCAAAAGATTTTGAGGTTCTAGCACGTTTACTAGGCCTAGGTTTCTCTTCCTCATTTTGATCTATCTCTTGCTTTTGTTCTTGATCATGTTCTTGATCCTGAGTAGTAATAACATCATGAGATCTTTTATTATTACTAGTCTCTTGTCCAGTCTTATTTGGAAATACATGTTCAAAGAATGATGCATTCCGAGACTCAATAATAATATTTACATGCATTTCGGTATGTTCTGATTTGTAAATCAAAAACCGATATGCATTACTATTCTTGGCATAACCAATGAAAATGCAATCAACGGTTTTAGGACCTATCTTAGTCTTTTTAGGACTAAGAATAGCCACTTTAGCCAAACACCCCCACACTTTTAAGTATTTGTAGGATGGTACTCTCCCATGCCATATTTCATAAAGTGTTTGATTTACTTTCTTTCGGGGTACTTTATTAAGTATATAATTAGCAGAAAGTATTGCTTCCCCTCACAAGTTCTGAGGTAATCCATAACTTATTAACATGACATTCATCATTTCTTTTAAAGTCTTATTTTTCCTTTCAGCAATTCCATTTTATTGAGGTGAGTAAGGAGGGTGGTTTGATAAATTATTCCACGTTCTTTACAAAATTCACCAAAAGGTGATTCATATTCACCACCTCTATCACTTCTAAGTTTCTTAATTTTCTTACCAAGTTGATTTTTAACTTCATTCTTGTATTGAATGAAAGTTTCCAAAGCTTCATCCTTGGTTTGAATTAAATAAACATAACTATATCTAGTATAGTCATCTATAAAAGTAATAAAATACTTTTTCCCACCTCTAGTTTGAATTGATTTAAAATTGCAAATGTCACTATGAATTAATTCAAGTGGTTCCGTACTTCTTTTAATTGAATAAAAAGGAGTTTTGGATAATTTTGCCTCCACGCAAATTTCACATTTATGATTTGAATCAATGTCAAATTTAGGTAAACATTCCATATTAATTAATTTACGCAAAGATCTATAATTAACATGTCCAAGTCTACCATGCCATAAATTTAAAGACTCAAGCAAGTAAGAAGAAGATGTGTTTTTATTAATAACCGAGGGTACAACAATCATTACATTCATTTTGAAAAGGCCATTAGACATGGAACCTTTTCCTACATATATCCCGTTTTTGGTAAGTACAAACTTGTCACTTTCAAAAACTAGCTTAAACCCATTTTTACTCAACAAAGATCTGGAAACAAGATTCTTGCGAATATCCGGTACATGGAGCACATTGTTGAGAGTGAGTTCCTTTCTAGATGTCATCTTTAGAATAATTTTTCCTTGTCCTTCAACTTTAGAAGTTGAAGAGTTGCCCATAAAAAGTTGTTCACCATTATCCATTGTAGAATAAGATGTGAACATCTTTTTAGCAGCACAAATATGACGAGTAGCACCTATGTCCACCCACTATTCTTTAGGATTTCCGACAAGGTTTGTCTCGGAAACAACTGCAGAAAGATTTATGTCATCTCCATTGAAAATTTTGTCCACTTCGGTCATATGGGCTTGAGCAAGCTTCTTGCTTGTTCTTCCTTTACCTTTGCGCTTGCTACGGCAATCTTTGGCCTGATGTCCCTCTTTGTCATAGATGTAACATATGCTGTTAAACTTGTACTTCTTAGTTTCCCCCCTTTTAGAGCCTTGTGATGAATTTTCTCTAGAAAACTTCCGTTTCTTTGCTTTTGGAGCATGTTCCATCACATTTGCCTTAGACTCCATTGGATGCTTACCAGCCCGCTTTTCAGAATTGCAGTTGTCCTCTTCAATCCTCAAACGCACAATCAATTCTTCTAAAGACATTTCTTTGCACTTGTGTTTGAGGTAGTTCTTGAATTCCTTCCAGCCTTGTGGTAATTTTTCAATTAAGGCTGCAACTTGGAAGGATTCACTGACAGACATGCCTTCTGCGTGAATGTCATGCAGAATGAGTTAGAGATCTTGAACTTGGCTGATCACAGTCTTAGAATCAACCATCACAAAGTCCAGGAATTTGCCAACAACAAATTTCTTTGAGCCAACATCTTTTATTTTGTACTTCTTCTCTAAAGACTCCCAAAGTTCTTTTGCTGTCTTGATAGGACTGTAGATGTTGTATAATGTGTTGTCAAGTCCGTTTAAGATGTAGTTTCGGCAAGGAAATCAGCATGTTTCCAGGCATCAACCGCAGCAATCACTTGCCGGTCAGTTTCATCCTCGTTCAGAGTAGGAGCATTCTCACGGAGAAAACGAGCTAAGTTCATAGTTGTAAGATAGAACAACATTTTATATTGCCATCTTTTAAAATCAGTTCCTGAGAACTTCTCTGGCTTCTCACCGTGATTGACTGGCAGAGTCACAACATGAGGGGTTGGTGCAACTGCAGCCACCACACTAGTACTTATTTGAGCATTAGTTTGACTAGTTTCAGTAGCTATGAATTCTAAATTATAAAACAAAATTATAATTAGAATTTTATACTATACAGAAAATTTAAACCAAAGCCACAAAATTTTAAATTTTGTAAGATAAAAGAAACAAGAATTGGAACTTTTATTTCCAATTAATTTGAAAATAAAATAAAATTTTATTTAACCAAATTAATTCCACACAGAAAATTAAATTTCTGTAACACTTTAATAATTAAAATACTGAAATAGAATTTTAATTAACGAACACTCAGAAATAATTTCTAAAAACCAAAATTAATTTCTGACAAAATTTCACAAATAAATATTCTGAATTGTTAATGACACCAGTATATTACTACTAGTTGTCAAAGAAAAAAGACAATATATTACTACTATCTATCAAACAGTATATTACTACTATTTGTTTTCCAACCAGAATATTATTTTGTAAAATCACATAAAATAATTTCTGTAAGAAGAAGAAAGAGAAAATAAAACAAATGAAAAATTCTATAAACAGAATAATTCGAATCTATCGTAAGATTGTAGGAACAATCTTCTGTATTTAATAAATAAATTGAAACCAAATCAAACAAATAAAATAAATAACGTACCAAAATTATTTTACCGAACTGAAGAATAATAAAAAAAGATCAAGTCGAGTGTGTGATACGCTATCCTTAAGACAGATTCGTTCCACTACGGTGCTTACGGACTAATGGCGTCTGTCTCCCAAGATACAATGATCTTCACAAATTTGTAGTAGCACTTCAAACAAATTTATCCGGCGAACTAGAACTTGTGTTCTATACTCTCTTTAATTTTCCTAAAAATTAATTTGAAGAATTTATGCAAATAGAGCAAAAAATTGGAGAGCAAAAAAGTAATTTTCAGATTGTTGTTCAGATCAGAATGACTGCTGGAAATGGCAGTATTTATAGACAACCAAGGTTGTTTGAACAGGTGCTGTTTTTGAATGAATAGCTATGAAACTGTTTGAACAGATATCATTCAAAATTCAAATAGATCTTGTTACAGTTTATAAAACTGTCCAGATTTTGAATCTTTCTGGATAGTTATGAATCTATCTGGATATGAACAGATTGAAAAACTGTTTGGACTGAAAAATCTATTTATGGAATTTGTATCTGAAAAGAGGTACAAAATTATGGACAAAAATTTGAATTCAAATTCAAATTACAAAGGTACAAAATTTAAATTAATTTTTCGCGCAAGAAATTTGGAAAAAATTCAAATAAATTTTGTCCAAAAATTAATATTAGAACCGACCTGATCCACAATCTTACCCAGCACAGCTTGGCTCAACCGGACCTGCGGCGGCGGCGTGCGCGTGGGTGTGTGGTGGTTTTGGCTAAGGTTCAATTTGTCCATAACTCCTCTCTTCTACAAACTTGGGGTGCCGCTTGGAGCCCAACCCAAGTTAGTACACTAAGAGCTTATATACTCACAAAAGCTCTCTTAAAGTTTCAATGTGGGGCAACTCATTTCAAGGAAACCCAAATTTAATTCTTTAATTGTTCATTTCACGAACTCGAAAACGATGTCAAGTTCCAATTCACCCATAATTGGTTTTGACGTACTGTCTTCACCGTGTGACTTGCCATACGACAAGAACGCGCCATCTCTCCAGACCCACCCCAAAAGACGTTTGGGGCCCACTCAATTTGGGCTCAAAGATGGCCCAAAATAAGCCTATAAAACCAATTTTCCAACAAAAGTAAATATAGATAAGAAAGAATAAGGGGTAGTTCGTCCATTGTTATTATTAGAACTATGAGTCTACACTTGGTATGTAGGAGTAGAGTGAAGAATGAGAATGAAAAGCTCTAATGGAATGGAATGTCCATTTTCATTCCACCGTTTGATTGTCAAAATGGAATGATGTAAAGTTTGAATAACAATTCTCATTCCAATGTTTGGTGGTAGTGGCAACATTAGTGGTGGTTGTAGTATGGTGTAGTGTGGTGGTGGTAAGTTGGTGGTGATGATTGTGGTAGTGGCGACAATGGTGGTGATAGTGACATAGATAATGGTGGTAGGGTAGGAGTTATGGGGTAGTCGTCGTGGTATTGACAATAGTAGAGTGGCGGTGATTGTACATTGGTTGTAGTAGTAGTAGTAGTTGTAGTAGAAGAAGAATAGTTGCGGTGGTGGTAATTGTGGTGGTGATGGTTGTGGCTACGGTGGTTGTAAGTGGTGTTAATAGGATAATAGTGGTGGTAAGTGGTAGCCAGGTCGTGGTAGAAAAGGAGGTGATGATGGCGAAAGGGGATGGTAATGGTGGCCAACAGACATTGTTATAAGATAATTCTGTGATGGAATGAAATACGTATTTCATTTTAGTTCATTCCAACATAATAACTATGGCATAAAAGTTTTAAAGGAATAATACAAATCTAAAAATTCAATCTTCGTTAGATTATTTTTGAACAATAGGAAAAGTGTTTTAAGCCATTAGATTTGAAGATAAAATGGTTATTTATTGCATGAAGAATTTTTAATAAAGTCCTTTTGACTTATTAAAAAAGGATGAAGTTAATGTAAAGGAAGGATTATGGCATGCTAGATGGGTTCTATTAAAATAAAGTCTTTACTTCACCTTGAAAGATGAAGATTTTGTCATTGTACATAAAAGAAGGATTAGAGCATGAAATTAATGTAAGAAGCAATAGTTCATTCTTTTAGGATTGTTTCAAGTAAAACATGTAAACTACAAGTACCAATCAACAAAGACATTTGTTTAAAGTTGATATATCCTTGCATTTGCATAAATTTTTTATAAAGTCACTTTAGACCTTTTGATCTTGGTCCACTTTCCTCTCTTTATACTAAGTATGGATAAGGAACCATGTGCAAATTTGGTTAGAACTAAATCATTGTGCACACTTCGTCACCGCACGTGCGGGCCTGTTGCCCGAAACCCACAATTCCCCTTGCACAGATCCGCACATGCGAGCCCAATCCACCGCACATGCAGAATGCCATAAGGTCATTTTCATGGACTCTTTGATCTTGGTCCACTTGACTCGTGCTATAGCTTAAGTGGTCATGGAGAGACATTGGTCTGCATTGTAATCTGACTATTAAAATACTAACTCTATCTTTGTCCCAAAAAAAAAAAAAAAAAGAAAAAAAAAGGAAAAAAATGAAAAGAAAAAGCTCTTGGTCTACTTTCCTTTCTTTCTATATTAGTGTACGAGCACGAAATAATCGTCACTTGTATAATCCTGGTAATCAAGCTTGTACTCCTTCAAACGATGTCATATGGCCTGAAATCACAAGAACACGTGAGCTTACCAATGGATGTGTGCCGAAAAACCCCTCCGATGCTTAACTCAGTACTTAAGATCAATATGGGAAAAACATTCTATTGAATCTTGTGAATAGAATTGCGTTACCTCATTTTAGGTTGTCTCTGAGATTTTATAATTTTCGCATGGCAAAATCCTAGTAGGATTCTAATTTCCCTTCATAGAATCCTACTAGGATTTATCTTCCTAAAGGTTAACGCCCATCCTTTAACACCCTTATTATTAAAGAAAGCGAAACGACCCAACTGTCAAACTGACAATTGGGCAAACCATCAGCCCAGTTGCTCACCAATCACGCATCTGACTAAGCCTATGTGAAAGCACCACGCCAAGCTAACTTAGCCCGCTATTCTTCTTCACTTGACGCACTGACTCTGTTTGGTGGGCAGAACTGGACCAGCTCGGTTAACTTCACTTGACCAATTATGCTCGGTCAATGTCCTTTTGACTAGCTAAACCTTGATGCACAGCAAAAACCCTCAAGCTTCACCTCGCACTGACCTAACTCGACTCAATGACTTAGCTTGGTGCGCTTAGCTAACTTGGCACTCTAACCCAGCTCGAACAATGTGAATTGCCTGGTCCCACGTTATCTTGTGCGCCTATCTTAATGCTTGTAGCACGGTAAAAACCTTGCAAGTCTTTAGCCTGACCCAAGTTAGCGCACTGATTTAGCTTGACCCATTAACCTGATGCAAATTTATAGCGATTCCAGTTTTGACCTGTCACTTATTGTATTCCGGACTCGGGTTGGTAAGGTTTTGAATGATTATTCATATCTTGTTTCCCTTGTCTTCACTTTATTTTGGTTATCAGGTTGTAGTTGTGCGTTTGGAACAGGTTGGTTGCTTGTTTTTCCAAACACTTGTTGCCTAGATTTTGACTCTTCTGCTCGAGCGAGCATTCTTGCGCTCGAGCAGGCTTCACAAATTTTGCTCCTCCGCTTGAGCGGCCATTCTTGAGCTTAAGCGGGATTTGTCAACTCTTAGTATTTCACAAGTCTACAAATACTGGAAGAGTGTATTCTACGCTCAAGCGGCGTTTCTTACGCTCCAGCGGGTGGACGCTCGAGTATCCAGTTTCACACTTGAGCAGGGTCCTTCACCTGCAAAACTTCTGGAAGTGTGTATTCTACACTCGAGCATCACTTCTCATGCTCGAGCGGACCTTTGTGTTTGACGCTCGAGCGTCATTTTCCACGCTCGAGCGGACTGCATGTATAACAGTCCGTGAAGATGATATTTTTGTTCACTTTTTCACTTCTCTCTATCTCTTTCTAAAACTTCCCAAAAAGATAGTGTAACAACCCCGATCCGTAATTAGTTACTAAACTGTGATTAAGGATGTTAATCAAGTGATTAAAAATAATTATATGTTAATTGTGTAATTTTGCATGCTATTTGATTTTCTACCTGTTGTGAATTCTGTATTAATCTGAAAATAGAAAGCCTGACCGGTGTTCGAAACCTGAATTGATTACATGGATGTGCCATTTGGAATTTATAGAATCATTTGGCAGTATTTATTAAAAATTGATTCAGTTCAGTAAAAATCACATGTGATTAAATTGAGCCTTGATGGGAACTATTTTGGATCAATTGAATTTTGTGTTAACCTGGATAAATTAAGGTTACTTGTGTTGGATTTAAATGATGCATGATTGGTACCTAATCTAATCCTATTAATGATCCAAGATGTGATTAAGAGTATGGTGTGCTAAGGCCTTGGTGATGTTGAGTGTAGAGGATCACAACCCTTGTGTATGTGTTGGAGCCTTGCATGCATAACCACGTAGGCATGTTTGATGAGGAGTGAGGTGTGTGTATGTGTATATTCAGCTGAGTGAGGGAGTGTTGTGTCATCCCTTTTGCTCATTTGGTCTCTTGTGTTGAGAGAGTTTGGCTAGAGAGAGAGAGGGAGCCCAAAAGTTTGAAGACGAGGAAGGAAACTAGGGAGATTCATCTCACATTTCTGAAATCAAAGCTCTAGGTAAGAGTCTTGAACATATTTTCTGCAGCTAACTTCCATGCATCATGATTTCAACACATCTTTGAGCCAATTTCATATAATTAGCAAGAGAAGTGGGTCTTTGAGCTTGTAGATGACTTGCATGTGCATTCTTGGAGATTAACCTTTGGTTCCATCATTTTGAGTTTGAGTTTTGAAGTCATTGCAAGCATGTGAGTTCATATATTGCATAATGTTTTGGAAATTCATGGATTCACATCAACCATTTGCATGTTTTGAAGAAATCAAGAAAATAGTTGAAAATCTTTCATGCATGAGCTTTTGAGTTCAAATTTGCTAAATCTATGAGTTTTGAGCTAAGGGTTTGAAAACGATCATATATTTGAAATTGCATTTTGAAGCTCAAAACTCTGTTTTTGGAAACCCAGAATTTCGCAGTTTGCTCGAGCGAGAAATCCTACGCTCGAGCAGAGAATGCGAGCTCTCAGTATTTTTGCAGGCATGAGCTCTCCGCTCGAGCGACCAAAGTCACGCTCGAGCGAACCCTTTGCATATTGTTGATCCGCTCGAGCATGGAAGTTGTAGCTCGAGCATAGATTGAGACCAACCAGTACTTTCTCCAAGTTTGCAGACCGTTCGAACGAAAGAAGTCTCGCTCCAGCGACCCCTATCATGTTTGCATGTCCGCTCGAGCGAGGAAAGCTACGCTCGAGCGGGGACCTTATTTTCAGAAAATTTACCAAGTGTTTCAATTCATGTTTTGGCATCCTCATTGCATCTTAGGCGTTCCTAAGCCTTAATTAAGCCATAGAGATGAGGTTTTGGTATAGAAACACACTAAGAAAAGAATGTAAAGTGTGCTTGGAACAATGTGTTAGCAAGAAGCCTATGTAATGAGAAAGTTAAGTTGTGTTGGCCATGTGTATGTGTAATGATACGATATGTTTGTGTTATGTACCTTGTGGTTGTAGGTCAAGACTCGAAGATCGATTGACCGTTTGAGGGAACCACTATGAGTAACATTTCTGTAAAGATATGTTCATATGAATTATGTTCCAAACGAGATACGATAAGTTATGATTTCTGAAATAATGATTTGCGTGAATGAATGTCTTATGTTTGAAATCTATTATGGCATCCGTAGATAGTCCCAAGTCATGGGGGACGACATGTAAATGTGGGTCCATGACATACATGTGATTACGAGATCTCATTAGACACTTCATTGTGGTGATATGTGTTTAATTGGTATCCGGAACCAATTACTCTAGTCGGAAGACGTTATGTGATGTGTTCTATGGGATGTACCATTATTATATTCAGATACGAGAATGATTATGCTATGATCTGTTTTACGCTTATGACATGTTTGGATTTCGTTCACTAACTTCTTTACATTGATGTTAATCACTGGGGTTTAGCTCACTGTGTGTATAGATATGTATAGGGGGGCATTCTAGAGATAGAGCCTGAAGGCTTTTGTCTGGATCTGTGTCCTGTTGTCAGCCAACTATTGCGCCTCACATGGAGGTTCCTGAAGTGTCATGTGTTAAAGTCCTACTATTTCTGTATATGAGAGTTCTTTGTTTTGTTGGCTATACTTGAGATGTTATTGCTAAGTGTGTGAGTATAATGACAAAATGATTTTTGGTTATATATATAAAGTTTTAAATATTCTGTTTCATGTAAGTCTACATAGCTCATTGGACAACAATGTTTATGTATTTGCTTCCGCTAGCCCCTTAATTTTGTTAATCAGTTCAGAGGCCTTCGGTAATCTAAGGGTTACTGGCCGGTTACGATGCTAAACCTATAGGGGTGGGTTTGGGTCGTGACAGATAGATCTATACATTCTCTCTCTAAAATACCCTCTCTCTCTACTATTTCACGTAGATCCGTTGAGATCTTTACCCTAGTGCTTTTGAAAAAGGTAGAGCACCTCGAGAGCTCTGTTTTGATCTGATTGGAGTTTGATTTTGGTGTCATTGAAGCTTAGTCCTCGCTCCATTGATCTCCTAACTTGAGGTAGGAATTTTTCTACACCTTCATATGGTATTTAGCTTATTCGTCTTTTGTGTAACAATGGTGTGATTTGGGGGCGTTTTAAGCAAAATTAGGGATTGTGTTCAAGTTGAAAGAGGGGTTTTGATGAACAAGAGATAAATAATTGTGGGGTTTGAAAATAATGTTGTATTGTGTCCAACTTGATGATTTTGGCACTTGGTTAATGTTTGGGAAAAAGGGGGGATTTTGCCCTGATTGGATCAAATTATTATTTTGTATAAATAATTGAAATTGACATTGAAAATGTGAGATTGGAGGGTTGTTGATATGAATGGTGGGATTGGTTATATACTATCTCACTCTTTGGAAATCTTGAATAAATTATCTGTCTTGAGATTGAATAGCTGTTTAGAAATAACTGTATTGGGCTATCTGTGGAGGATAACTATGATTATTGTAGAAATTGCATGAGGATTAGATAAATTGAAACTAATCTCTTGTTGGTTGTCATTGAATACGGCTATGTTTAAATACATTGTATATGTATGATTGTTTGGGAGGAGAAAAGGGATGTACTCCATGTTTGATTATATGTTTAAATATATTGCATATGTATGATTGTTTGGGAGGAGAATGGGGATGGACTCCATTGTTTGGGAGGAGAAAGGGAATGGACTCCACTATAATTAAGTTGGCCGGAGTGTCTTGGGTGAAAGTCCCAGAATTTATACATGGGTGCCGATCCCGCGGATGAAATATCCGTAAAATGGCAGTTTGAAGTGTGTATATATGTTTTGTATGATTGGGAAAACCATTGAGTTGTAGTCTCAGTTTGGTTGTTGAAAAATGATAAATTTGACCCATGAATTGAAAAAAATAAATGTACTGGAAACAAATTGAAGGAAACCAAATTATGAATTAAAAGTTAGTATATTATGAGTATAAGAATTTGTGGACATTTTATCATGGGCATTGTATATGCATATTGTACTTATACTTTTGCTAAATTTCATATATTGCGTTAGATGATTTCTACTGGGCTGTGACTCATCCTATTTGGTAATTACATTTTCGAGTGTTGGTGACATACCTCTGCTAAGACAGTAGCTCGAAGGAAGTTTGGAGCAACGGCTTCATTTTTGTAGTGCTTATTTTGTATAGCCAAGGGCTTGCCTTGTATAGAGCGAGGCTCTCTTTTGTTGTAACCAAGCAAGGACTTGGAAAGATGTAAGCCTATAGGGTACTCTTATATATGTTAAACTCTTTTGCACTATTAATTCTATCAAATGAAAGAACGTTATACTCTAATTTATGCAAATGTTCATGTATGTTTACAATTGGGTTTATTGTATAATTTTTGGAGGCGTTACAAAATTCCCCTCTCAATTAGTATGGGTAAGGAAACAACAAAACATAATCAAAAAAAGAAAAAAAAGAAAAAGAAACAACAAAATAAATGTGGATAAATATTAATTAGGTAGTCTTACATAGTTCTTTGTTCTCACTCCTTGATTGACACCTTTCACATATAAATCCTCGTGCCTCTCTCCAAAACAATGTCAATTTGAGAACCAAAATTAAGGAGGAAAAATGAAGATTGCTAATAAGCGGCCAAGAACACAAGTTACAATAATGCTTATGATTTTGGTGTTTTCCATAACAACAATCACACCTACTATGGCACACAACACAACCAATGCTCTTGTCAATCCCAAAACCACCTATATTTGATTGTTTCCTAATTATTAGGAAGATTAAAAGGTGTGAAGAGGAGCTCCAAAAGTTATTCAAATTGAACCATACTGAGTAAATCCCCTAGTGTTGGAAGACAATAACAAGCATGTCAGATTGTTGCATGAAACTTGTTTTCTAAGTTTGCAATTTACTTTTGCCTTCGGTTATTGTAGACACCCCATTTTTGACCGTCCTCAAGACTTGGACGTCACTGTTTGAACACACGGTGATCTTCCATGTTTGTGTTCGTTTGGAGTTCCCGGAGGCCTCGGCTCGCGCGCCTTGCCTCAGTATCTTCGAACTTGACCGTTTAGTGTCTGGTTTTGCACCAAACACTTGCATCTTGCCCTTGAGAGGCAGGGTGGGGCTTGTAGACCATCCCCACCCACCACCGGCATTGCTAGAGGCCACCGGCTGGTGTCTGCTGCCACCGGCAATGTAGTTTGCCGGCCGGCACTATTTGTTGCCGGTCAGCACTATTTTGTGCCGGTCGGCACTCCTTTTGGCCAAGATGGCATTTTTGGCCGGCCGATTGCTGTTCATCTGCTTTTGCAGATATTTTTAGACAGCTGTCTTGCTATTGCATCCCTCCATACACGTGTATGGAGGGATCTCCCTCTTGCAAAGCTTGTCTTGTAAGCTTTACAAGACAATATAGAGGAGAGCTCTCTCTAAGACAAAAAAAGGAGAGGCTTGGTTAGAGACTTAGGATATTTTGAGAGCAAGAACAGCCATTGTTAGGGTTTGAGTTCTAGGGTTAGAGTTAGATACACACTCTATCTCTCTTTCCCTCTCTTTTGTTCACTAGGTGCTTTGTGTCTTACTATTGCACACAAACACCTAGTGTTTCACCTTCCTCTTGGAGTTGAGGTTCTAAAGAGTTTGTTTTGAAGTTTTGGTGTTGGATTCAAGCCAAAGGAGGCCATTGGAGCACCATTTGTGAAGGGGTCTTCAAGGGTGAGATTCTAGTCCCTTTTTCCCCCATTTTTGCATTGATTTTATACCTATCTTAGAGCTGTTTTTGTGATTATTGTATAACATAAAAAAGTTCTGTTTTTAGGCCCTCTTTATTGTTTATTAAGAGTGTTTTGTTGTTTGAGGGTTGTTGACCACCCTTAGGCCTCAAAAGGCCTCATTTTGAGCCATTTTGTGCTAGCTCCGGGATTTTGGTGTTGGGGTCTCTTCACCACTGAAATCTTGAGGGATTTCAGTGGTGAAGATGATGCCTTGAAGTCCCAAGAAGGAGAGGGCCACCCCCTCTCCTTGTTGTCCTTGAAAAGGGCATATTTTGGCCTCCTAAGGAAGCCTATGCTTGAGTGCGTGTTGAGCATGTTTGGTTTGTTTTTCATGCTTATATATCCATAATATAACATGACTTTAAGTTGGTTTTGGTACACCATGCATGCTTAGCATACCTACCATGTAATGCCATGATATTGCCTTAATATGCCTTAGGTTGTTAGCCTTAGTCCTAGCATGTTTTAGGCTTAGTTTTGTGAAGCTTGTGTGCATATTTTTCCATGTTCTAGGTCTGTCCATGGTTGTTTGGGTCGGATTTGGCATGCATCATATAGCCCCTTTGCATTTTGGCTTGTTGGCCTTAAGCATGTGAATGTATAGCATGACATTTTTGTATTGATTTGGTGATTTGGAACCATCTACCATGTCATTTCAGTCCCATTTGCATGCCTATATGTTTACCTTGGACGCATCTTTAATGCTTTGAAAGCTTGTGTAGTATGCTCCATGTCTTGGCACTTGTGCATGCCTTTGAATTTGAGATATTTAGATGCCATCTAAGTGGTCTTTTGGGCTTTATTTTATGTGCTAAAATTCTGTTTTTAGTCATTTAGTTCATGCCATGTTTGGTCTTGCTAAGTGTAGTTCAATACTCCATTGGCTTACTTTGAGTACTTGGACCATTTGCATGCTAATGTTTAGCTTATCTTGTTGCTTGGTTTGACATCATCCTAACATGATTTACAATGCTTACCTTGCATGCTACATGTCCATGATTGCCTCTTTCAATTGTGTTTGAGAGTTGCCTCATTTGTGCCTAAGTGTTGGCCCTTTAACATGTGCATGTGTGTATGTGTTTTGGTCCCTTGTTTTGGTCACTTTGGCCCTTGTTTTAGGCCTAACTAGAGCTGCCCAAATCATGTTTTAGACCACCTTTTCATTGGTTGGTATTGCCTCATGTTTGCTTGTATGCTTGCATAAGTGCCTTGCCATGCCATGTCGCATCCTTAGCTCGCATGCTTAGGTTACCTTGCATCTTGCATGCATGCCTTGTTCCTTGACTTGGTGATAGGAATTGGGCCTTGATTTTGTGTGTTTGGTTTGCATTTCATTTGACATGAAAGTTGCATACTTGATTCTTTGGGCCATCATGCATGGAAATGCGTGATTGGTGGTCCGAGAATCGAGACACATGCCCCTTTGAGTCACAAACATGATAAGGGACATGAATGGTGCATATATGCTTTGAATTGTGCTGCCATGCTTTGCCTTGCCCTCTGTTGCTGTCAATTGCAGATTCTGCAGGAACACTTTGCCGACCGGCAGTGTCAAGTGCCGACCGGCAATCCCTTCTCTGCCGACAACTTCATTTTGTGCGGATGGCCATAACACACTGCCAGTGACAGTTCCATTCAGCTGGTGGCACTCCTCAGTGTCCAAGGAACCAGTTTTGAGATTTTGGCAGCCTCCAGAGGAGTAAAGGAAGGAAAACAGAGGCAGCCTATGCATGGCGGTGCATTTCCGAGCAAGATCGAGCGTGCATTGCATCGAGCTCTCCTCCCGAGGCAGTTTACTGCTTTTCCTAGATTAATCAATTTGCTTAGTTGATTAGGCAATTTGTAATATTTAATTAGCTTGCGTAGTTAATTAATTTGTAATATTTATTCGGTCCCTCCGAGTGAGGGCAAATTTGTAATAAGTGTAGGTGAGTGTGTGAATGTCTTCCAACCCCCACTTCTTTTTTCCCTTTTATTTACCTGCTTATGATGGTAGATTAGGGCATGTTTAAATTAGCATACCTTATGCTATGCATGCGTGCATCCATATATTTGTCTCGCATGCACCGGGCTCGGTATATCACGCTAACTGCATCTGTATTTCAAATTCCAAACTGAATACATGTTAGTTGTGCATTTTCATATGTCATTCATAGATTAGTCGAGCCTACTCTAGCAACATTTTGTATGCGATGCATTAGGCACTTAACATGGACTTGGATCATGCATGTTTGCTAACGAGTTCTTTGTTTTGGCACGGAGTACTATGTAAGTATTTTAATGCTTTAGCATATCGCATGCGTGTGAATGCTACCATGATAGTATGTTTACCATGTGGCTAGATGCTTACGTGATATTACTGTTTGAATACCCGTGGGTGAAGGTTGGACTGTTTGAGTTGGAAAACTCATTGAAATTCGTGTTTTAGCCTACTTGCGAGTAGCAAATTCCAAAACATTTTTTTTTAAGATAAACGGATATGCAATGCTTATTTCCAAATTAAGCAATCTAGTCTATACTTGTTTGTTGTGCGCATAACATAGTAATTCTAGGCTAATAAATGGAATAAGAACACATAACGTTTTCAAAATCGGATATCATGGTTAGTAGAGGCCGGTCTTCGGACCGGGCGAAAGGGGGTGCTCATAGCTGACCTTCCTCGATCGTACCCAAGCTCCCGAGCCGAGACAACTCCGGTGATGACGGACATGTGGCCTTCGGCACCGAGTCAGGGTTTCCTAAATTTCCCCATTTTAAAATATTTAGGTGGCGACTCTGTATCTGGCAAAGCAGTCCATGTTTGGCACTACTTTTTCAAAAATCTGTTTCTCAAAACGATTTGCCAGATTTGGACTCTTTGGTTCAGATTAAGAACCGTGACACAAATTGAGTCCGAACTGTAGCATGAGGCTCCACGCGGGCACTATTACAGTTTCTGGCGACTCTGTTGGGGATTTTAGAGAGCTTGACTCGAACTCATGGTATCCTGTTTTGATTTCATTTATGTGTCTCTTTGCATTGCATGTGCATTGGTGCGCCTAGGAACACAGTGTTTGCCATCTGCCATTCCTGAACGGTTTGCCGGAGGCTTGTCTTGTCAAGGCATGTCCATAAGGCTGACCGGCTATGGGCTCTGACAGTATGCGAACATAAACCCTGGTTTACCCGGGGCACCCTTTTGACCATTCGACCTAGTGCATATTCGGATCCATAGTGACCATTCCAAGCTAGGACAGGTTGCTTACCCGATGCTAAGTTGTTTGAAACCGCTGTGTGCGTAGTGAAACCCTAGCTCCTGACAAAATAGGACAGGGAAACCCTACCCCAACATAGGGGTGTTTTGTTCTCTTTACTTGCTATGTGCTTTTAGAGTGTTGCTCTACAGGAACGCGCATGTCAGTTTGCAAGTTTGAGTATCAAACCTGGGGACACCAGTATCAGCATCAGTTGTGAGAATCAGTAATCTGCGGGTATCGGGTTCAGTTTTCGGGAACAGTAATTTCTGGGAACAGTGATCAGTAGTAGGGTACAGTTGTGTGGCTACACCCGTGTTTGATCAGTTTGGGCTGAAATGCTGTCTGTTTTTCCTTTCAAGGGTTCAGAGAGTTGCAGAGTTGATACAGAATAGCCAGTGTCTCCCCTTTGCTGAGGCAGGATTTATGGCGGCACAAAGTTCAGAAGAAATTGTGGTTATGACAGCTGCATTGGAGTAGGGAACCGCTCCGCAGAGTGAGGCCGGCATCAATATGTCACACCCACCCAGACCGCCCGTTGTGCACCCGGTCTGGGCTTCCCAGTTATATCAGGCTCGTGAGCCCACCACCTTCGAATTGATGGGGATGATAGGCGATCTCCAAAGGTCTGTGGCAGACCTCGCCTATGGAATGTCGGCTTCACCGCCAGCGACGCCGTATGCCGGGAATTTCGTACCACAGGAGCCCCCGTTGCTGGGGCGGATTGTGATAGAGCTCAACCAGCCAGAGGTGGCTTCCGGCTATAGCCACGACATGCCAGCACCAACCCAGACCCTTGATCAGGCTGAGGCCAGAGGAAAAGACAAGGCAAAGGTAGACGCCGATCCTATTGAACAACTGCTGTGGGCAGTCGAGGCTCTGAAAGTTAGAGGAATGAGCAAGCAACAAACATCTGCAATAGTGACCAAAGCTGTAGATGATGCTTTCCCCGCTCCGATCAAAGGCAGTTCAAGCCAGGCAGAAAACCGGGATGGGCCCCGTCATGCCCAGACAATTCCTGTAGTTCCCAACCCTGCACTGGGAAAGGTTCAAAAGGCCAAGGCAGCGCCAGCCGATCCTTTTGCCAGCGCATCTGGCAAGGATCCTCAAACTGCAAAGTACCTGCCCCGAGGGCGCAGGGTCTTTCACGACCTCCACATGCCTTTGTCTAGGGCATTGCTAATATTGGCGAAGAATGGGCATCTTAAGCCTTTGGAGCCCCGGCCACTCCCGAAGAATCTCCCCGCCACTCATGATGCTACCTTGTACTGCGCGTACCATCAACAGTCCGGTCACAGTACCGATGGATGTTCCCGCCTTCGTCATGAAGTGCAGGATTTGATTGATAACAAGGTTATCCTACCACCCACCTCAGGCAAGCCCGTCACCACTCAGTTGTTGGATTTCGAGGGCTCAGATACTGCGAGTATGTAAAGTGAACCGACTGCGGGCAACATTTGGTGTATTTTTGAAGCGTCTGGCACGCATTTTTGAGCATCGGTGAAACCGAGTTTTGTAAATCCTGGCTTGGATATCGAGTCAGTCTTTTGTTTTGAGTCTGTCTCTTTGTCTTGAGTCAGTCTTTTTTGCTTAAGGGTCTGTCTGGTTGTATCGAGTCAGTCCCGGTTGTATATAATACCAGGTGATTCTGGGGTCGTTGTCCCGAACGCCATTTTGTTATTATCTGTTTTTGTTTTGAGTTTGTTTCTGCCAAGGAGCCAGTTGCACCAACAAAGTCGATTGAAACAGCTGTTGCTATCTCAAACTTCATGATTGCTTTTAGCATAAGTGCCAGAGAATTTGATCGGGCTGACAGTACATCTTGCCTGCTCCCCTGCGTGCCAAACTCATTGCATTAACCTAAGTTTTTCAAAAAAAACAAACCTTTTGAACACCGCGGTGATAAAAACGAAGAGGAAGGAATTCCTCGGGTTTTGCAAATTTTGATCATTTTGAGAGAAAGAGAGGCGTGCTAAGCCTTTTATGAATGAAATCATGCTTGTTGGCGTGAGTACTGGGAAGGATCCTGGCCTGATCCAGATTGGTTCCACACTATCTTCGGCGCGAGCGATTTGCCGCTTTCTTAAAAACTTTCAAAAACAAATGTTTTACGCGGCCCTGCGAAGACCTGTGTGGAATCGCTCTTGAGATTGCGCAGCCTAGGATCGCTCTCAGCCTCAAGATTCAACCTATTTGTTTTCCGACTTTGAACCCGTTCAGAACGTTCAGAAAGTTCAACGGACAAACGCCGTGAAAGGCCCGTGTGGCCAGTTTTGAAGCAGCCCTCGAGCAAGAGGCACCAAAAACCAAATCAGAAGGAGTAGATCTCGCCGGAAGAAGCTCATGGAGTAACCGGGATGGATTCTCTGCAAATCAGTGCAACAGCCGTTCTCTTAGACACGGAGAGGCTTCCATTTCAAAAAACCATTTGGCATGGACTTGCTACACTTTTACCCTTTGAGAGGCTCGCTGGGCCGAAAACCCGGAAGGGCGGCCCAGGCAAAAGTTAGAGCAAGAGAAAAATACAAAAAAGAAAGAAGAAAAGAAAAGAAAAAGAAAAAGAAAATACAAAAAAAAAAAGAAAAAAAAGAAACGAACAAAAGAAAATGAAAAGAAGCTCGCAAGGTCGAAAACCCGCATTGGGCACCTTGGCAAAAGTGAGAGCCAAACAAAGTGAAGGTTAAAATACCCGAGTGTACCTTAACCGGAACTACGTGAGGCTTGATTCCCATGTTTGGGATACGTAGGCAACTTCATCATGAAGTCCAGCCCCCAACGCTTTCATAGCGTCTCAGTCCATGCAATGGTTTCGATTTCATCTCAAAGTCCAGTGGCCAACACCCTTCAAGGTGATTGTGTCCATATATGTGTTGTGACCGTCTTCGTCATCGCTGTGTCCAAGAGCTCGACCACCGCCAATGAAGACTGTCTGCGGATTGCTGCGGCACCATCCCAAACAAGGGGCAACTTTCCGTTGCCACGAGCCGTCGTGAGACGCCATTCAAACTAGGGGCAACTTTCCGTTGCCTCCCACCCCCCTTCAAACCAGGGGCAATTTTCCATTGCCTCCGATCCGAGGTTGCGCGTCTCGAAGAGTAAGTTCCATGCTTGTTGAGCATCAGCTGTTTGAAAAATAGTTTTTGAAAATTTTTACTGAGGTTGACTATTTTCTCGAAAACTATTTCATTTTCCAAAACTGGACCATTGTCTTGGACCCAAAAGGAAAATTTTCAGTGCTTGCAGCCTGACTTGCACGGTTTTCAAATCAAAAATCGAACAAGTACGTTAATCCGACTCTCGTTTTGATCAAAATTGTTTTAATAGAAAGCAAAAACAAAAATGGTTAAAATGATGAACTAGGGGCACAGTTGAGCCAGGCCTTCTGTCTTTCCCCCGTCATCGACGTACTTGCCAGAAGAGCGCTCTACCCGTCAGAAGAAATGGCCGTGAGCTAACGGTATTGAGCATGAACCCACACCTTTCTATTTATCCATCAATCACCCCGGGGAGGGATGAAAAATGAGAGAATGAAGAATAGAGAGGTGTAAGTTGAGAGAAAAGTGAGGAATAGGGTTTTGAGAGAAAATCCGAGCTTGAGAGTCGAGTGATGTGAGAATCACAAATCAGAAAGGGTGGGAAACAATACCCAGAGAAACTGGCTCCTCGTGATCTGAGGTCCCCCATCTTCGTTTACGCGTCTGTGTGTCGTGTCTTTGGTTTTGTTTACCTCAACCCTTGTTTTTGGTCTTTTCCGAGCATGTCTCGTCGTGCTAGGTCGTGTACCTTTATATTTGAGTCTTCCTCGCTGTGTTCAGTTGTAGGCTCGATATCCCGGTTTGAAAAACCCTCAGAATGCTGTGCCATTCTCTACATTTGAATGTGTTTTGACTCCAACCGGTTCCATCTTTGAGGTCCGTCTTGTCAGATTGGGCTGTTTTGTTTAGAATTCGCTGTGTGCAGAGTGAACCAATTGCTGTGCTATGGGCTGTATGCAGATTAATCCCTAACAGAGTAAGGGCTGTGTGTCCAAGAATCAGGCAGTGGGCTACTTGGGTTATTTTACTGCTGGCTGTTTTAAGTTATCTGATTATTACAGTGCAAGTGTTCAATTTTCAGACAACCAGTCAGTTCCATTTACATTGAGGTGTAACATGATGAGATGCGATGCAATGCATGAGATGTACAAATGTAAACACTTTTTCAGATAAAAAGTTCGTTTCATTTCATTATCTTTTCAAATGTACAAGTTTTGAAAACAAAAATCTGCCCGCGGCAGTACAAGGTAATCTATCTACCAACCAAAAGAAAAGTACAAGAAAGAAAGAAAAGATAGCAAAAATTTGCATCTATGTCCAGCGACTCCGGGGGGTCGTCAGTCCGTCCTAGTCCTCTTCCTGGACGAGGGTCCAGGAGCATCATCAGCATCGTCATCGGAACCCGAGCTAGAACCGTCTCCGGTTTCCTCCTCCGATGACTCGGACTCCGCCTCGGCCTCCGCCTCTGACTCCTCGTCGTCATCATCCGGGACTGGAGCTCGCGAGCTGCTCCCGACGTGAGTACGCCCTCCCCTGGTACGGGGAAATATCCTTCCCTCCTCATCTCTCCCCCGAGCAGGGACAGAAGGTCCGGCTGGGGCACCTCCTGCCATGGGAATCTGGAAAGGAGACTGAAAAGGTACACAAAAGGGAAATGCATCAGTATACTGTGGACAGTTTATCAGTGCAGAATGCAATGCAGAGTACAGTGTAGGAATGCCGTGAGCAGTTTAACAGTGCAGAATGCAGTATATGAGTACAGTATGAGAATGCCATGAGCAGTTTATCAGTACAGAATACAGTGCAGAATGCAGTGTATGCAGTGTGTCAGATACTGTAAGATCAGTGTATCGGGTGTTGTGCCGTGCATCAGATTATGTAAAGCAGTGTATGAATGGTTGAGGCCAGTGTCAGAAGGACATACCGGTATGCTGTAGAGGGCTAGGAGATCAAATGTCCGCTGGAGCATCCCCATCATCGAGGCATTCATCGCCAACGACTGACGGGTGTACACAGAAGAAGCCTGCAAAAGTATCAGACGCATCAATATTCTGTGGAATATCAAGTAAACTGAATTGAATAACTGTACAAAATGCAGTAGAACATACCGGCGGTAAGTCGGGGACGTCAATGAACTCATGACCAGCCGGTGGAGGGGCGAAGGGGATCTGATAGGTCGACCCACCCTGCCCCTGGAAAGTCAGTACAGCGGGCAAGGCAGGCCAGCCAGCTCCCCGTCCTCCCTGCACTCTGCCCCTACCACGGACCCGGGCCCTCCTCGAAGATCCAGCCCCTGCTCCCGCTCCGGCCCCAGCCGCCGATGCTACAGGCCTGGCCCCCTCTGCTCGACGACCACTCAGGGGGCGCATCAGGTACGTCCGCACGTACTCCTGATAGTCGCCGGTGCCTCGGAAGCCGGCCTCCTCCCAGCCGATGGAGTAATCATCCAGCTGCTCAGTGGTGAGCCCCTCGGTCTCCTTCATCTCTGCAGGAGGGTGAGCCGGGACTATCTGCTCACGTAACCCGCGGGTCTGGCGTAGAAAACGCTCCCCCAGGTACCAAGCCCGACAGACCGGGCCCTCAAGCAAAATCCGGAAACGCGAGGTCTCCTCAGCACCAGGGAACCGACCCCGCATCGCCGACGGCAAGGAAGCCCATGGCCGCCAAGTGATCTGAAAGTGACAGACAGTTTGTTATCTACTGTTATTGAAATATGCAGTGGGAAAGCGAAGCTAAATAAACTGAAAATAAAACATACCTCGGCCGGGGTGATGGTGTCGAAATATCGACGGAAAAAGCCGAATGTCTCCCGTGGTCGCCGGGTGCATCTCCCATCGAAGCGACTCGAGAACGGGACAGCCGGAGGAGGCTCCGCAACTGGTACGGGTGCAAGCCTAGGGAAGTAGGCGTAAACCCACAGCTGCAAAACAGATGTCAGTATGACCATCAGATAAAGCAGGATATACAGAATAAAGCAGAAAGGGCAGAACCGTGTGTTGTGCTGTGTATTGTGTGTAGTGTACAGTGTGAGCAGTGCACAGTCAGTGTAAAGCAGAATGTATGTGTGTGCCGTGTGTACAGTATACAGCAAGTATAGAGCAGGCTACAGTGTGTGCAGTGTACAGAGTACAGAAAGTACGAGACAGAAATGAAAAAGCAGAGAAGAAGTATACCTCCCAAGCCCGCCAGTAGCCTCCGAGTAGCTGGCCGCTGCCGCGAGAAGCCGAGCTCATGTACCCATAGAGAGTGGCCAGAGCAGCGCCACCCCAGTCATAGTGCAAGATGTCTCGGACGTCCACCAGTGCACTGAGAAGACAGAGAGGCACGGTGTTCGCCCGGTCGGCGAAAATGGTAGTCCCGAACAGGAACATGAGAAAGCCGCGAGCATACCTCTCCTCGTCCTCCGGGGTCATCTGCGCCTCCTCCTCCAATGCGGCCTAGACCCGAAACTGTACCTCGAACCAGGAATACCGCACAAAACCTGGGCGAGCTAGGGGTGGCGCCTCTCCCAGTAGATGGACCTGAGCGGCGGTCCACTCATCCATGTCTGTGTCAAAAGGGATCGGATCCCCCCTACCTCGATGCCAGTGAGCATCGAGAAGTCATGAGGGGTCATCGTCATATCCCCTGCAGCAGAGAAGTGGAAAGAATCGGTGGTGTCCCCACCACCTCTCCGCCAAAGCAGCAAGAAGAGGTCTGTATGTGGACAACCTAGAGAGCCCTCGGCAGAAGGTGCCGAAGCCCGCTCGGTCTACGATGCGTCGGACCTCATCAGGGAGCTCATCATACCACTCCCGTGCACCAGTATTCCCATACCCGCGAATGGTATGGGAACCCTCCTGTAAACAGAAAATAACAATTGCAAGACAACATTCAACATGCAGTTTTGAAAGGACAGATATGGCATGTGTGCAAGTTTGTCAGATTTAGGCAAATACCGGGTGCCGGTGTGCTTACAGTGAAAAACAGTGAGTGCAGTGTGTTTGGGTGATTCAGGGCTAGTGCAGTGTGTGTGCATGTGCCAGTCTCAAACAGATATCAGTTGTATGTATGTTTACAGTCAACTACGGTCTATGGTGTATCAGATTTCAACAGTTAAGGAGTACAACTAACTATGGCAGTTTTGTATCCTACATTGCGGAAAATAAAGCAGAAGAAAGAGAGTTACCTCGGAAGTGCCGAATGAAAGGTGGGAGGTAGGCTCGCGCAGTAGTAGCTCAGGCGCCACATGCCTCTCAAAGCTCCGGAACTGACGCAGGCCGTCGGGGGGCAGAACATGGATCGCCGGCCGGTAGGTCGCCGGGTCGAACGGGCGCTCGCTCAGTGGTAAGAGCTCGACCCCGGGATCCATCTCGTGGTCCGGGGGAGTCCCGCCACGTGGAATGTCGTCCGCCATGAAGAGAATGATGTGAAAATGGCCCGGAAAAGGAAAACCGGGTCGAAATACGAAGAGTCAACCGGAAAGTCAACTCCCGAGAGGGTCGGAAATGGCCGGGAAGGCCGGAATGTGAAAAGGCACGGAAATGAAGAGGAAAGTGAGGGGAACAAACCCCGAAAAGGTGAGAACGCCAAACGAGGCACCGAAACGAAAATGTGATCGGTTGAAAACGTCCGAAACGCGAAGGAAAATGCGAATCCGACGACGAAACGGGCGTAGAACGCGAAGAAACGGGGAAACGGGGAAGGAAAAACGCTCTAGAGAGAGAGTATGAAGGTTTTCGGTGGTGGAAAAGTGAGGAATAGGGTTTTGAAACCCTATTTTATAACACCCGAGGTGAAAAGTCAAAACTGCCCCGCACCAGCAACTGTTTGCCGGTCGGCAATGTTTTGTGCTGGCCGGCACTTTTTTGTGCCGATAGAATTGTTTTTGTGCCGGTGGTCAGCCGGTGGCCTCATCTTTCGGCCGGTGGGGTTCCCACAGCCTTGGTTAGGCCATTTGAGTTGTTTTGGGTCTTCATAGCTCAAGAAAGTGCAAGAAAGTGCATCTCCGACGCTCAACCGGCCTCCGTTCTGACCGCAGACTGTGGCTTCAGTGCGTGGCGCTCGAATTCGTGCAAGGTGTATCCTTTTTGTATCCTTTTAAATTCAAAAGTTGCCCCATGTGTGTGTTGCATGAGTTCATCACACTACTTCTGTGCATTGCATCGCGCTGTCGCGCGCCACACATTTGCATTGTTATGCACGTGTTACATGCGTTGCAACACGCACCCCTTTGCATTGTCGTGCACATTTCTCATGCATCATCATTGCATTTCCATTCCATGCATTGTCATGCATTCCGGAATATGTGCGTTGTTGCGCATTTAAGCCCGTTTACATTCCGTGTGGCATGCGTGTCACACTGGTCGTCGCACTGTTTCGTGCATTTCAAACCTCGCGCTGTTCTGCGCCTTGCACTATTTTGTGCATTTCAAATCTCGCGCTGTTCTGCGCATCGCACTGTTTTGTGCATTTCAAATTTCGCACTATTTTGCGCATCTCATTGCATTTTGCATGCATTCCTTCGCACTGTCCTGTGCACCCGCGTTGCCTAACGCATTGCGCTATTTTGCGCATCATACCGTTGTGCAATACGACGGTCTGGCGAGACCTTAAACACGTACGGTCTAGGAGACCTTAAATCCTTGGAAGGTGTAAGACCTTTAGTGTTCGCATTGTCGTACACTTCGAGAGCCGCGTGTTGTCGCGCATTCCATGCAACATGCATCACTTGCATCATTTGCATTTCAAAAAAAAAAACAAAAAAAAACATGCATAGTCATGCATACATTCTACATCCCGGTCTAGGAGACCTTAAATCCTCTGAAGGTGCAATTCCTTTGGTGTTTGTCGTGCCCGAACGACTTTTCAGTGGTTTGGTAAAGCCACCTGCCTATGCTTGCGATGAGTTCCTAGAAGACCAACTGGGACGGTGGAAACTAGAGTTCGAACGGCTTATGCCTAGAACGCAAAGGTTCGGGAGTTCCGAGACTAAAGTCTGGTTTAAATACCCAGAGGTTTACCCTCGGCTTGAAATCTGTATGGAAGCCCCATAGGTTGAGGCGGCATGTCTACGCCTCAGTTCTGGATACTGAACCAACCTAGTATATCACCCTGTTGGTAAGATAGGGAAAGTTACGATCATAGTCATTGCATCATAGTGCATTGTCATGCATTTCCATTGTAGCTCGCATGCATCCATTGCATTTTCTCCAGTAGGTCGCATTGCACTGCATTGTCATGCATGTTGTAAATATCCACTCCATTGCATATTTGTAAATATTGCATTGTAGATTGCATGCATTCATTGCATCACCTTCCGCCTATGGCTTGCGCCTTTCCAAGTTGAGCTTGGTCCGGTATGTGCCCTTACTTTTCATGTTAAAACACAGTTCTGCATGTGTATCGCGCCGATTCCACGCTGATATGTTGGTTGAGGGTTGCGGCACCTTTTCTGTGTTACACATGGCTCGTATGTGTCCATGCCTTTCCTACGCAAGATTTGGTTTGGCTTGCGTGCCATATCCATTGTATCCATATCCATTCCATTGCATATTTGTAGATATTGCATTATAGATTGCATGCATTTATTGCATCACCTTCCATCTATGGCTTGTGCCTTTCCAGGTTGAGCTTGGTCCGGTATGTGCCCTTACTTTTCACGTAAAACACAGTTCTGCATGTGTATCGCGCCGATTCCACGCTGATATGTTGGTTGAGGGTTGCGGCACCTTTTCTGTGTTACACATGGCTTGTATGTGTACATGCCTTTCCTAGGCAAGATTTGGTTTGGCCTGCGTGCCATATTCATGTATTACATTGTAGTGTAATTTTTGCATCCGGCATTAGGATAGTAGTCTTTTCTCCAGTGGGTCGTTTCCCCACTTATGTCAATTCCACCCAATACTTGTTCTTGCGTCTGTCTACAATGCTCATAGTTCAGTTGACCGTTCTATGGTAGACAGACTTGTTATCTCCATCAATCTATTTGACATAGGTGTGGTTTCGGACCGTTCGTGATTGGATCACGATTCAAATGCTTTGCATATAGCTTGCATTGTTTCAATTACATTGCATGTTTATTTGCATGGTTTATACATTGTTTTGTATATATTGCATTTCGTTTTGCATCCACATTTGCATTGTCATGCATGTTGCTAACCATATTATACCTGTTAAGTTTGTTTGCTTTGCAGGCACGATATTGTATGTACGGTTCATTTGAGGCTGGTGCAACCAGACGAACCGGACAGGTATTGTATCTCCCGAGTGAGACGTATTGAGAATTCCATAATTCTCTTACATCCTTTCTGCATTGTAGTGTAGTTTGGTATGCTAGCTTAAAATTGTCGCATGTTTGCTTCATTACAGCTTTCTTTGCATGATCATAAGTAATGTCCGGCTCTCTGCATTGTCTTGCATTTTGCCCCTGCCTTCGGGCGCATATCTTGATTGTCTTGCATGTTTGTCTAAGTCTTCGGCCTTGTCAAAAATGAGTCGTCTCTGGGCTTTGACATTCACTCCCGTCATTGTTATGACTTTCGAGTTCTGTCAAAGAGGGGCAACTGTAGACACCCCATTTTTGACCGTCCTCAAGACTTGGACGTCACTGTTTGAACACACGGTGATCTTCCATGTTTGTGTTCGTTTGGAGTTCCGGGAGGCCTCGGCTCGCGCGCCTTGCCTCAGGATCTCCGAATTTGACCGTTTAGTGTCTGGTTTTGCACCAAACACTTGCATCTTGCCCTTGAGAGGCAGGGTGGGGCTTGTAGACCATCCCCACCCACCACCGGCATTGGCTAGAGGCCACCGGCTGGTGTCTGCTGCCACCGGCAATGTAGTTTGCCGGCCGGCACTATTTGTTGCCGGTCAGCACTATTTTGTGCCGGTCGGTACTCCTTTTGGCCAAGATGGCATTTTTGGCTGGCCGATTGCTGTTCATCTGCTTTTGCAGATATTTTTAGACAGCTGTCTTGCTATTGCATCCCTCCATACACGTGTATGGAGGGATCTCCCTCTTGCAAAGCTTGTCTTGTAAGCTTTACAAGACAATATAGAGAGGAGCTCTCTCTAAGGAAAAAAAAGGAGAGGCTTGGTTAGAGACTTAGGATATTTTGAGAGCAAGAACAGCCATTGTTAGGGTTTGAGTTCTAGGGTTAGAGTTAGATACACACTCTATCTCTCTTTCCCTCTCTTTTGTTCGCTAGGTGCTTTGTGTCTTACTATTGCACACAAACACCTAGTGTTTCACCTTCCTCTTGGAGTTGAGGTTCTAAAGAGTTTGTTTTGAAGTTTTGGTGTTGGATTCAAGCCAAAGGAGGCCATTGGAGCACCATTTGTGAAGGGGTCTTCAAGGGTGAGATTCTAGTCCATTTTCCCCCCATTTTTGCATTGATTTTATACCTATCTTAGAGCTGTTTTTGTGATTATTGTATAACATAAAAAGTTCTGTTTTTAGGCCCTCTTTATTGTTTATTAAGAGTGTTTTGTTGTTTGAGGGTTGTTGACCACCCTTAGGCCTCAAAAGGCCTCATTTTGAGCCATTTTGTGCTAGCTCCGGGATTTTGGTGTTGGGGTCTCTTCACCACTGAAATCTTGAGGGATTTCAGTGGTGAAGATGATGCCTTGAAGTCCCAAGAAGGAGAGGGCCACCCCCTCTCCTTGTTGTCCTTGAAAAGGGCATATTTTGGCCTCTTAAGGAAGCCTATGCTTGAGTGTGTGTTGAGCATGTTTGGTTTGTTTTTCATGCTTATATATCCATAATATAACATGACTTTAAGTTGGTTTTGGTACACCATGCATGCTTAGCATACCTACCATGTAATGCCATGATATTGCCTTAATATGCCTTAGGTTGTTAGCCTTAGTCCTAGCATGTTTTAGGCTTAGTTTTGTGAAGCTTGTGTGCATATTTTTCCATGTTCTAGGTCTGTCCATGGTTGTTTGGGTCGGATTTGGCATGCATCATATAGCCCCTTTGCATTTTGGCTTGTTGGCCTTAAGCATGTGAATGTATAGCATGACATTTTTGTATTGATTTGGTGATTTGGAACCATCTACCATGTCATTTCAGTCCCATTTGCATGCCTATATGTTTACCTTGGACGCATCTTTAATGCTTTGAAAGCTTGTGTAGTATGCTCCATGTCTTGGCACTTGTGCATGCCTTTGAATTTGAGATATTTAGATGCCATCTAAGTGGTCTTTTGGGCTTTATTTTATGTGCTAAAATTCTGTTTTTAGTCATTTAGTTCATGCCATGTTTGGTCTTGCTAAGTGTAGTTCAATACTCCATTGGCTTACTTTGAGTACTTGGACCATTTGCATGCTAATGTTTAGCTTATCTTGTTGCTTGGTTTGACATCATCCTAACATGATTTACAATGCTTACCTTGCATGCTACATGTCCATGATTGCCTCTTTCAATTGTGTTTGAGAGTTGCCTCATTTGTGCCTAAGTGTTGGCCCTTTAACATGTGCATGTGTGTATGTGTTTTGGTCCCTTGTTTTGGTCACTTTGGCCCTTGTTTTAGGCCTAACTAGAGCTGCCCAAATCATGTTTTAGACCACCTTTTCATTGGTTGGTATTGCCTCATGTTTGCTTGTATGCTTGCATAAGTGCCTTGCCATGCCATGTCGCATCCTTAGCTCGCATGCTTAGGTTACCTTGCATCTTGCATGCATGCCTTGTTCCTTGACTTGGTGATAGGAATTGGGCCTTGATTTTGTGTGTTTGGTTTGCATTTCATTTGACATGAAAGTTGCATACTTGATTCTTTGGGCCATCATGCATGGAAATGCGTGATTGGTGGTCCGAGAATCGAGACACATGCCCCTTTGAGTCACAAACATGATAAGGGACATGAATGGTGCATATATGCTTTGAATTGTGCTGCCATGCTTTGCCTTGCCCTCTGTTGCTGTCAATTACAGATTCTGCAGGAACACTTTGCCGACCGGCAGTGTCAAGTGCCGACCGGCAATCCCTTCTCTGCCGACAGCTTCATTTTGTGCCGATGGCCATAACACACTGCCGGTGACAGTTCCATTCAGCCGGTGGCACTCCTCAGTGTCCAAGGAATCAGTTTTGAGATTTTGGCAGCCTCCAGAGGAGTAAAGGAAGGAAAACAGAGGCAGCCTATGCATGGCGGTGCATTTCCGAGCAAGACCGAGCGTGCATTGCATCGAGCTCTCCTCCCGAGGCGGTTTACTGCTTTTCCTAGATTAATCAATTTGCTTAGTTGATTAGGCAATTTGTAATATTTAATTAGCTTGCGTAGTTAATTAATTTGTAATATTTATTCGGTCCCTCCGAGTGAGGGCAAATTTGTAATAAGTGTGGGTGAGTGTGTGAATGTCTTCCAACTCCCACTTCTTTTTTCCCTTTTATTTACCTGCTTATGATGGTAGATTAGGGCATGTTTAAATTAGCATACCTTATGCTATGCATGCGTGCATCCATATATTTGTCTCGCATGCACCGGGCTCGGTATATCACGCTAACTGCATCTGTATTTCAAATTCCAAACTGAATACATGTTAGTTGTGCATTTTCATATGTCATTCATAGATTAGTCGAGCCTACTCTAGCAACATTTTGTATGCGATGCATTAGGCACTTAACATGGACTTGGATCATGCATGTTTGCTAACGAGTTCTTTGTTTTGGCACGGAGTACTATGTAAGTATTTTAATGCTTTAGCATATCGCATGCGTGTGAATGCTACCGTGATAGTATGTTTACCATGTGGCTAGATGCTTACGTGATATTACTGTTTGAATGCCCGTGGGTGAAGGTTGGACTGTTTGAGTTGGAAAACTCATTGAAATTCGTGTTTTAGCCTACTTGCGAGTAGCAAATTCCAAAACATTTTTTTTAAGATAAACGGATATGCAATGCTTATTTCCAAATTAAGCAATCTAGTCTATACTTGTTTGCTGTGCGCATAACATAGTAATTCTAGGCTAATAAATGGAATAAGAACACATAACGTTTTCAAAATCGGATATCATGGTTAGTAGAGGCCGGTCTTCGGACCGGGCGAAAGGGGGTGCTCATAGTTGACCTTCCTCGATCGTACCCAAGCTCCCGAGCCGAGACAACTCCGGTGATGACGGACATGTGGCCTTCGGCACCGAGTCAGGGTTTCCTAAATTTCCCCATTTTAAAATATTTAGGTGGCAACTCTGTATCTGGCAAAGCAGTCCATGTTTGGCACTACTTTTTCAAAAATCTGTTTCTCAAAACGATTTGCCAGATTTGGACTCTTTGGTTCAGATTAAGAACCGTGACACAAATTGAGTCCGAACTGTAGCATGAGGCTCCACGCGGGCGCTGTTACAGTTATGCAGTCAAGAAATTCTGCAAATTGCTTGGTTATGGTCCATCTTCTCTTCTATAAAGATGGTGCAGCTAATGTCCACATTTGATATTGGGGTTATAGAACAAGATAATGGTTATATTATCTTTTATGTAATTATTACATAGGAGAAATCGTGGAGAAATGTCATATAAATTAATTTTTTTTTCTTAAATTTTTTTAATTTTTTTTATAAACATAGCTTTCAAATTGATGTTGCAATTGAGTTATTCCTATCATTTAATTTCAGTGGGCCTATTTCAAATATTAGTATTTTGCTACTACTCGCATTCATCTTTAACGTTCATTATGTTGTATAAATTATGCATTTAAATAAAAAAAATAGATTCATATTTAATCAGTTAAATTACAGAACATGAAACATAATTAACAGAAATACATATGGAACCAAAATAATGAAAGACAAGAATCAAACCGAAGCCTGTGTGGTACCACAGTCTCCTTAAAACAGATTAGTCACCTCATCGTGGGTGCTGGAGGTACGTTGACTTCTGTTTCCCAATATTCGACGGTTTAGTCCGGCTAACGTAGAAACACCTTTTGTTAGCTTTGGCGAACCAACAATGACAACACTCTCACATAGGAAGAATAAAAATTATAGAGGAAACTTTTAACACAAAGGGAGAGCAAACTTTCTGATGTAAAAGAATGAAGGAGGGGGTCTCCTTTTATACATATGAAGGGAGAGAGGAAAAGGCTCCTGCAATAGATGCATGTTTTAATTTTGCAAAACTCCCAAGACATAAATTGCAAAATTAATGGCTTTAATCCATCATGAATACAAACGATTTACCAGGTTTTATACATATGTGTATTGTGTATAATCCTGCAGCCACCTTTCCCAACACCTCTTTCATGATGCCAACTTAATGAGTCAATTTCTCATTCAAATCTTAATAGTTTTTGGTCATTCTTTTTGTGGTGTAAAGATCTTGTTACAAAGAATCTAAACCCATTTAATCCCACCTCAACCAATGGTTGGGACCTACTTTAATTTCACATTAAAGTCACCAAAAAACAATTTTTTTTCCAACACATTATCATTTCCCAACCTCGAGAAAGGCAATTTTCTATCAATATAGTGTGCTACAATTTTTCACCCACACAAGCAAACAACATTTGCAAACTTCTTTTAATAATTGATGTGGTACATATATCATTATTGAAATGGATTCTATTTCATATTTCAATTTCTATTTTTATTGTATGACACATAAGTGAATAAAAATGTTTGTAAAATTTATTAGTTTGTATAGTATTTTTCTTCCATATAAGCCTTAGTTATGGCTTTTAAATTGACTTTCTTTTTTTTAATTACTTTTTAATTGTTACAGTTCAATTTTCTTATACTTTTTTTTGAGTTAAGACTAATACAAATACATCTTATCACACCAACAACATAAAATAACCCTTAGTGAGAGTTAAACTAAAAACCTAACTAGATATAACAAGTTTATTGATAGGAAGCAGTATATAGCAAGTTTAATTGTAGATGTGAAAGGTTATTTGTAACGCCCCGAAAATCAACACAATATAGATTCATCAACTACCAATTACATGATCTTGAATTCCAACTCAATAACTTCCATTGTTTAATGTAAATAGAAATAAAAGTCTCAATATTGACATCATCAACAAATCTCCAACAACTGTATTCATTAATCATCAAGAGATTTACAAAAGATATTCCATATGCGAATATATATTCAACATTCCTAGAATATGAATCTATAGCATGTGGCACAATAAGTCAAGTACAAATTAATGCCCCCAAGGGCTACAAATTCCAAGGCTTAAGCACGGTTGCACAAAAATGGTTTTTCAAACCCATACATGTAAATCCCTTGGCTTGTCAAGAAAATAATTATAGCAAAAAGAAAAAAGCCTTGTGCTCTCAAAATATATTCCACACCTCTAATTTGGCGGGATTACAACATCCTTTCCTACACAAAATCCCATAGGGTGAGCATAAAACCCTGTAGGAAAATCTTAATAAAGTATATACATTTTATACAATCTCTTGAGATGAATGCATATTCTATGCCATGTTCAAAAACATATATCTCTATCTTTTGAAACCTTTGTGCACAATGCAATTTTAGAATTTAACAATTCAATGATTTCAATGTAGTTCAAAGGGGCAATAAATATGACTTAGGTAATCCCCTAGGTTGGTATTTACAAGTAGACATAACAAGCACTACCAATCCCCACTTTACCAGTTGCTAATCGAAAAGCACGTGGTACCTCATCCGTGCGTGTTTTTAGTCTTTCACCATGGACACTTAGGCCAACTTAACCAATACAAATTACACTCCCTATCCAGACTTACCAATGTATTTACCCTTAAAACATCAATACGATCTTGTTTCACCAAACAATTTCCTTTCTCAAAGCAATATTTTTCCAATGCAAGATTCAAAATCAATTGCATCAATGATAAAATGGAATGACGATGCAAATGTCCAATGCAATAATAAAATTTCATTTAATAATCTCAACAATGCCAATTCAAAAGGTGATGATAATGAAATAAAGTACCAATGTAATGTATTTCTGTATCAATGCCTTGAAATTTCTCAATTCATCCACACAATCCTCCATTGTGATCAAATTCTCACATCTCTTATCAATGCAACATCATAATACATTTACAAGAGATATAATAATACAATATTAGCTTTCAAGCATTTTTCATATATTAATTCGAAAGGATAATATAACAACTTCAACATTCATGTATTCTCCACATGTTTAACATCATTTTCTAAACCTAATTTTTCAAAGACTAACCAACAATAAGTTCCAAAATCAATAAATCTCATTTCCTCCATGAAATTCCTCATTTGATGCAATTATAGAGATTTCTCCATCATTTCCTCATATAACAAATTATCAAGCATAAATTTCACCATATCTCAACCTTTTTCCCCAAAACCCCAAATTCTAGGGTTTTCACAGGTTTTTGTTCCATTTTGAAAATATTTTTCCAAAAGAACACCCACACCTTAGAACACAGCTTATATTCTCAAAGTTTTTGGAAAAATAGATAAAATCATATTCTAACATCGTCTAGAGTTCAAAAACCCAAAATCATAACTCAAACATGTAATAAATGCTTCAACAAGCACAATCTTGAAATGTATATATATATAACTCAAAGATTATCCCTACCTCAAGCTTGGGAGATGAAGAGGAAGAAAACTCTAAAACTCAAAGTTGACAAAAACATGATCCAATCGGCTATAAACGTAGCCCTCGTTGTCCTCTTCGATTGGGTGTAAAAAGCCCTCTCAAACTCTTGAAGATTTAAGGTAGAACTTAGAGAGAAGTTGGATTTGGGTGTGTTTGTAGAGAGAAGGGAGAGAAAAGATGAATATAGAGAGAGAAGATAAATTTGTGCAAAAATACATTTTTGGCATCAGTTTTGAGGAAAAGGGCACGAAATTTGAGATAGATGCACTGAAATCTACATGAGTGGTTTCAATTCCACATGAACGGAATTTCTAATTCGCACGAGCGGAAAATTTTACCTCATGGGCAGTTTGCTCCAGAGAGCTGCCTAGAAAATCCACCCAAAATCCACTCGAGTGGTTTTTTGCCCAGAAAGCTTTGAAAATGCTGAAAGACTCTATGAGTATCCAGTCAAGCGGTTGTCAAATCCGCACGAGCGGTTTTGCCTAGAAGCTCAAAAAGTGATTTTGCAAACCAAGGCAAGTTTCAATGCCCAAAACTCAAAATTTTCAACCTGTAAAAGTTAGGAGAGGTTAAGTAAGAGTAGAAAAGAAATATATAACTCAATACGATAAAAAAAACCTCGAAAATAATGCACACTACCCTATTATACAATACTATTTATGCCCAAGACTCAGGACATCACATTATTAATGTTGGTTTTCAAATCTGTTGTCACCGAGAGCCTCCAATTGAATGACATAAATAGCTTCAAGTCACGTTATTGAGTCATTTTCTTAAAAGAAATATTTTATAACGACTCTAGTTTGAACCCGGCCTATTTATTGTTTTGGATCTGGAATTCCTTTGTCTTTTTAGTTGTTCAACTTCTTTTCATAATATTGTTGTTGGGTTTGGTTATTGGAAGTTTTGATTGAGTTTGAAATAGGTTTGGCGGTTAGTTTTTTTTTTAAAGTGTCATTGCCCAGAATTTTTCTTGTTCGTTCGAGCGACGCTTCTTGTACTCAAGCGGTCTTTTATAGTCTGCAAACTACTGAGAGCTTGATATCTACGTTCGAGTGACACTTCTTGCGCTCGAGCGAACTTTAACAGGTCTGAACTATTGGGAGGGTGCATTGTGCTCTCGAGCAACCATTCTTGCTCTCGTGCGGTGTCTTCGTTGTGTCTGGTCGCTTGAAGTCGAGCGATATGTGTATATATCAGTTCGAAGTGGGTCACTTTTGAGTCATTTTCTCATCTCTCTCTCTCTCTAAAACACTCCAAAACCTTGATCTATATTTACTCTCTCTCTAGAAAACGTTCTTTAAAACTTAAATACATCTTGAATCGTTGATTTACACACCATAGTCCCTTTGATAAAAAGGTAGAGCTCACCTAGAGCTTCTTTTTGATCGGAGCAAAGTTTATTTTCAGCTTCGTCAAGTTTCAACTCTTGTTCTTCTTGGTTCTTGTCTTTGAGATAGGGATTATTTTGACCCTTTTTATGATTTTGAACTTAGTTAGTTGCTTTTCTAAAGAAGATAGTGATTTGGAAATTTTTTGGATAAAACCTACAGTTTGGTTTTAAAATCAAAAGAGGATTTTTCAAATTGGGCTCTTGTATATGATTGTGGATTTGTAAAAATGGTTCGAGTTATGATAAATGGTGGATTTTATCCATGGAAATTGATTTAAAGAAATGGGATTTTTGCTCTAAAGTATGAGAATTTGATTTTTTGCAAAGAGGAAATGGAATTGATGTTGGTTTTATGGAATTGGAACAATGATGAGGATGGTGGTGGAGTTAGATATGAATTATCACTCCTAATTGGAAATGTTGGAAAATATATCTGTGTTGAAAATTATATATTTGTTCAGAGATATCTGTTTTGGGCTATAGGTGGAGGATAACTATGATTGTTGTAGAAATTGCATGAGAATTAGGTGAATTGAAACTATTTTCTCATCCATTTGCATTGGCCATTGTAATATATTTAACACATTGATAATGTTGTTGTTTTGAGAAAAATTGGTGAATACCTTGGTGAATCTGGGTAGTAGTGTAGTTGCGGTATTATGTTGGCCTGTATGTCCTTAGTGAAAGTTTAGAAAGCCGTGTAGTTAGGTGTCGAGTCTTTCGGTTAATACCGATAAAAATGACAAATTAGTAGTGCTTGTAGCCTACTTGTAGACACGTCCTAGAGATTCCCAGTGTTGTATCCACTGCCCAGTTTTTTACTGAAATGGAATTGATTTCATGAATTGTGATATAAACTTGGCATGGTATAGTTTTCGGAAAGTGTAATAAAATGTTCTAGCACGAGCATTGCATATGTATTCACCTTATAACTCTGTTAAAATTCATACACTGTGTTAGAGTATCTTTACTAGGCTTTGACTCACCCTATGTGGAAAAACCATTTTCAGGTGCTAATGAAATACCTCTGCCAAGGCAATGGCTTGGGAGGACTGGGAGCCAAGAGCTTATGTTTTTATTATGGTTGTATTTATTTTGTACAAGCCTAGGACTTTATTTGTATTGAGTTTAAACTCACTCTTGTTGCAACCAAGCACCATCTTAGAAAGTTGTAGCCAATAGGGCATTACCATATTTATTTACTCTTATTTCATATCTTGTACCGATGAAACATGCTGTAGATTCAGGGTTAGGACTTGTGAATGTATTATTGCATGTTTAAACTTTTGTAAAGAGATGAAACTTTATGAATGGAAGAACATTATATTCAGTCATCTGTTATTAATTAATATATATTGTGGGATGATCTTATTGTAATATTTTTGGGGCGTTACAAATTTACCTCCACCAAAAAAGGTACTATAGGTTGTAAAAAATTTCGTTAAGGCTTGGATATAAAGATTGACTATTTGCAACTGCATAGACAAAAGTACATCAAAATACTTTTGATATGAACAAAGGAACCAAGACAAATGTCTTCAAGTCTGCACAAATGAATACTAGAAAAAGCAAGGAAAGAGAAAGCTTGCTAGCAAAGAGAGTGAGTTGCAAAGGATTTCTGAATTTTGAGATGAGGAAAATGGCTTAGACCTTTGGCCTATTTACACCCTTTGAATGGGTATGTAAACCCTTTTGAACCAGGGTATACCCATTCAAATATGTGTGTCATTCACACGAAATGGGATCAAGTTGGACCATTCGATCATGTGCATACTCGATCGGTGATTATGATCACACCATGAACCTTTCAAACAAAATCTCTAGGCAGTTACTGTCTAACCAATAGTTGGACTTTCCCTCCCCAAGGTTAAAAAAGGAAATAGCATCTCATGACAATGCGTATATGTGAAGTGCAAAGCACACAATCAAAGTGTCACATTGCACTATAGCTTACTATCCACACTACACCTCCACATGTATAGGAATGATGGATTTCACCATTTGTAGGGGAATGTGCATGCACATTAGCATTCTTGTTTACATTTCTCTATTTAAAGGAATATTTCATGTAGGTTTTTGTCAAGCCCTCTACCCTTTCCTCAATTTTCAATGTGGGGCAAGGTAACAATTTTCTTTCAAGCTTTCTAAAGATGAACAATGAAGGTTTTGAAAGCACCCAAAACTTCAGACTAAATTTTGAAAATTCCCAACTACCCGTCACTATTTTCAAATACAATAATGACGATTCTCTGTCCATTTAGCAGCCTTATGCATAGGTGAATGTGTCGTAAAACTTGAACTAGTCACTTCTTGAAAACATGCCAATGTTAGTTAGGATAGTATAGTGGAGTTTTCTTTGAACTAGTGATCCTTTACAACTAGCCGAGCATGTCTCACATATAGGATGACTTACCTTAAGTATTCAAAATAGTTGACATGTGGATTAACTTTGTGTTTAAAATTTGATTCTATGAGTGCTCTAAAGTCAAACCCTTTCATGTCATAGGAAGTGACCTAATTCCACACTCATATAGGTAGGCTTAATGAGAGTACCCATGTAACCAAGGTATCCTAACAAACACTATTGTAATTCTATTAAGAGTTAGTCAACTCATTCTCATTTTTTTCATGCTACAATTTTTAATTAGTTTACCTTGCAATCACAACATATGATGTACTTGCTCATTGAACACAAGAATTTGATGTTTCAAGTGTTAGGTGGAGTTTTTACAAAGAGTGGTTATATTATGTGGGATTAAGATCCATTCCCTTTGATATTTCTCACACCAAATCTGTTGCAAGTCCTTTTGTTACAGGGTTAGTCAGGTTTGACTTTACTTTACGTAATCAATTGTAGTCACATTTTTTGTGATGAGTTGCATGTCGTAGTTATATCTCAATCATATATGTGTTCACTTTCCATTATATAGCTTGTTGGGAAATAATGGTTTTTTGACGACTTTAATGTAAAATTAAAGTGAAACCCAACTATCGGTTGAGGTAGGTCCAAGTGGGTCTAGCTTCTTTGTAGTGAGAACTTTACATTGCAAAAAGAATGAGCAAAAATCATTAAGAATTAAATGAGAAATTGTTGCACAAAATGGACATCATGAAAGAGGTTTTGAGAAGATGAAAAACCATCTATCCCACATTTATTAGGGAGTGAAACATTAATGGGTATTTATATCTCTTGTTTTGCTAAAGATCTAGAATTTTTGAAGGAAATGAGTTACGGATGTATGAAGGATGGGCTTGGACCAAGTTTGTTATGGAAAAATTGCCACACACATGCGTACTGCCATCAGCCTATCTGTTTTGTGATCCAGAGCTGTGGCTTTTGATTTTTGTCACATGTGTTTGGATTCTGTAACTAGTGGGTTAATACAACAGTTATACAAAATTGAAAACCCAGTTGATGTAGGCCTGAAGGCTTGAGACTCTCCTACATGTATAAATAGAGACTGCTCCTCGAAATCTCAGAACACCAATCCACTTAGTGGTAGGTTGTATCTTGGGAGACATACGTCGATCAGCCTCCAGTGCCTTCTGGTGATACAAGGAATCTATTTTAAGGATATTGTGTGATACACATGCCTCGGTTTGCAAACTTCTCATTTTTTCTAGAATTGTTCTTATTGTTCTTTTCATTGTTTGATTTTTAAATTTTAATATATGTAATTTTCAATTTCAGTTTTTGTTTTTTATTTCGGTTATATAAAACGAATCTGTTTATTTGATTTATTTTACATAATTTTAAACAACATAGTTTTGGCTATAAGCCCTAGATAAAGTTGCTTCATTGTCATAATGCAAAAAATATAGGTGTAGGTTTGAGCAAAGATTAATCTCCAACAACAAATTCCTTAGCTAGTCTTCTTTTTTGCTACATAAAGCTAATGCCACAAACTTGGTTGTCATAGTTGAATCTATAATGCATGATTTCTTTAGATTTTTTTAATTTTTCTCATATAACCTTGAAGAGTAAGGTGAATTTAATGGAGGAAGGATATGCTGAAGTTATATCTCAATCCTAAGTTTCAAAAGAAGAATGTGAAATTAAATTACTTCCAATAAGAGGCAAAGTGCATTAACCATTAGTATTCTAAAATATAAAATGGGGAAGGGACAGAAGGAGTAAGAACTTCAAATAATACTTGTATATTTAGTTCATGTGGAATATTTCATAAAATAGGGATGACTTTTTTGGACGACTCAAATGACTTTGAAAGATGAAGTAAATGTAGATAAAGAAGGATTAGGGTATGAAATCACAACATATTATATATATATATACACACACATTATTAAAAGTAGTGTTTTTCTCATGTTTAGGTGTCACATTATAAATGCTTACTTTTTTCTTTTTCTTTTTTCCCCCCCTTCTAAGAGAGCCACATCAACATGTATTTTCTTAATTACATATAAAATTCTATATAAACTTTGACATAATTTAAATTATACTAACTTTACCTATTTTATATGGACTCTATTTGACAAATATTTATTTTCCACATATTTTTCATCGTAAATTGAGATAATCCACAAACTCAATACCAATTTTACGTTTCACATTTTTCTTCTTAATTCTTTCAAGGGTATTAGATTTTTTTTAATGCTAAATTACCTTTTTTTCCTCTTATTTTTCCTGCATTATTCTATACTCAATACCAATTATGTATTATGAATTTGTCATTTAAATTTTATAGAGATTCTATATATGAAATTATATTTCATTTCCTACATTATTTTACATATTCACAACTCACATGAGTAAAAACCTGCACAACAATGATACTCTCGAGGAACTTCTAAAGTTTGGATTTACTGCTTGAGAACTTTTTCAATTGTTGAACAATAAGTTCTTTTATGTTTTTATAGTGATTTTGGTTTAGATCCGAACCATTTGATGTTTTGGATCCAGTTTTCATTGCCTTGTATAGTCATTTATGTCTTATTTCCTTTATACCTCTTTGAGTTTGGCTATTGAGTTGTATTGGTTGCGTTTGGAACAGGTTGGTAGCTTGTTTTTCAAACTTTTATTGCCCAGAATTTTGCCCCAATGCTCGAGCGTTACTTATTGCGCTTCAGCGGTTGCATTCTTTATGTCTTGCGCTCGAGCGTCACTTCTTGCGCTCGAGCGGGTTTTGTGAACTCTTAGTACTTTTGCAGGTCTGCAAAAGTGCTAGGGACTGGTATTTTACGTTCAAGCGGAGCTTCTTGCGCTCAAGTGGTCTTGGCTCGAGCGGCCCTTATTGCACTTGAGCGTTAGTCTTCTATCTGTAAAACTACTAGGAATTTGTATTTCACGCTCGAGCGTCAACTTCTTGCGCTTGAGCGGTCACATCTTTTGTGTCATACGCTCGAGCGTCACTTCTTGTGCTTGAGCGGACTGCGCGTATATCAGTCTGTAAAAGTCATTTTTTACATCACTTTTTCATTTCACTCTCTCTCTAAACTTTCTAAAAACGCCAGATCTTCACTCTCTCTCTCTCTCTAAAACTCATCTTATCTCTTCTGAAACACCCTCATCCTTTGATTGCTCTACCTTACATCCTCTGAGAAAAAGGTAGGGCTATAGCGATTACTGTTTGGACTCGACCCTTGTGATATTTTGGACTCAAGTTTCATGGTGTCGTATTGTTGATCTTATCTTGCTTCCCTTGTGTTCCTTTGTATTTGGCTATTGGGTTATTGTGGTTGCGTTTGGGACAGGTTGGTTGCTTAGTTTTTAAACTTTTGTTGCCCAGATTTTTTCTCCTCCGCTCGAGCGGTACTTTTTGTGCTCAAGTAGGCTTTGCAAACTCTCAGTACTTTTGCAAGTTTGCAAACCTACCGAGAGAGTGTGTTCTACGCTAGAGCGGTTCTTTTGGGCTCAGCTTGAGCGGCCCTTCTTGTGCTCGAGCATTGTTCTGTTGTCTGCAAAACTACTAGGAGTGTGCATTCTGCGCTCGAGCATAGTTTCTTGCGCTCGAGCGGAACAACTTATTGTGTTTGACGCTCGAGCGTCAACTCTTTCGCTCGAGCAGACTGTGCGTATATTAGTTTGCAGCAGCACCTTTTTACATCACTTTTTACATCTTTTTCACTTTAAACCCTAGATCGGGACCCTCTCTCTTTAAAACTCACTCTCTCTCTATATTTTCACCTAGATCCGTTGGTTTCCTTATCCTAGTGTCTTTGGAAAATAGGTAAAGCATCTCAAGAGCTCCGTTTTGATCCGAATAGATCTTGATTTCGGCGTCTTTGAAGTTCCTCCACTTCTTCCTTGGTCTTATAAGCTTGAGGTAGGGACTTTCTACACTCTTCTATGATTTTTAACTTAGTTATTTGTTGATTATGTAAATAATGTTGGGTTTTGGAAGATTTTAGACAAACCTAGGGTTTTGGTTTAAAATCAAAAGATGGGTTTTCAAAGAAAGGTATTAAAAATGGTTGTGAGTATAGATATGAGGGTGTGGTGTGTTAAATTGGTTGAATTTGACACATGGGTTGATATTTGGGAGATATTGGAGATTTTCCCTAAGATGTGTACAATAATTATTTTGTATAAATAATGAAATTGGTATTGTGAATATGAAATTAGATGAATGTTTATATCAATGGTGGAGTTGGATGTGTATTATCTCTCACTCATGGAAGTTTGGATAATTTATCTATCTTGAAAATTGTATATCTGTTAGAAATATCTGTTTTGGGCTATCAGTAGAGGATAACTATGATTGTTGTATAAATTGCATGAGGATTAGGTGAACTGAAACTAACCTCTCAATTGTTGTCATTGAATATGATTGTATTTTAAATGCATCGTATATGTATGATATTTTGGGAGGAGAAAGGGGATGTACTCCATGTTTGGGAGGAGAAAAGGGATGGACTCTAGTAAATTAAGTTGGCCTGTGTGTCTAGGGTGCAAGCCTCGAAAACTGCACGTATACATAGGTATCGATTCTCGCGGACAAAATTTTCGTCAAATGGCAAATTGAAGTGTTTGTGTAATGGTTGTATTGAATTGAAAACCATTGAGTTGTAGCCTCAGTTGGGTTATCTGGATAATAATGAATTTGACCCATGAATTGAGAATAGCTGGATTGAGGCATAGAATTTGGCATATTATGATCTTGTAGAATACGAATGATTTTATTACAGGCATGGCACATGCACATTATACTTATATCTTTGTTAAGATTCAAATATTGTGCTACATTATTTCTACTGGGCTTTAGCTCACCCTACTTGGGAAAACCTATTTTTAGGTGCTGATGATATGCCTCCGCCAAGGACTTAGCTTGGGAGGATTGTGGAGCTGAAGGCTCACTTTTGTTTATTTTGTATTTTTTTCTTTTCAAGCATAGGGCTTTATTTGTATTGAGCTTATGACTCATTTTGTTGTAACCAAGCATGGTCTTGGAAAGATGTAATCCATTAGGGCATCTGAATGTCTGTATAGCTTTCATTCCTTATTACGTCTTGTAACACATGCTCTAGATTCAGGATGAACGATTTATGAATGTATATCACATGTGTTACCTTTTGTATATTAACTCTGATTAGTGAAAACTTCATATCGTATCCATATCACTTGTTACTGGTGTTTGGAGTTAGATTATTGTAATTATTCTGGTGGCGTTACAAGGGTTCACTTGGAGCTTCATTTTCATCCGAACAAAGTTGGGTTTCGGCAATGTTGAAGTTTCTTCACTCTCTCTCTCATCTTCTAAGCTTGAGGTAGGGATTGTCCACACTCTTGTATAAGTTTTACCTTAGTTATTTGCTATTTCAACGGATTATAGTGGTTTGGGTTGTTTTGGTAAAACCTAAGGTTTGAGATCAAAAATGTAAAAGAGGGGTTTTCAAATGGTTTCTTGGAAAAACTTGTAGTTATGAAATTGGAGTTGATAAATGTTGAGATAAAGTATTTCCTATATTGAAATTGATTTTCAAAGAGAAAGGGATTTTGTCTTGACATGTGAATGTTTGTGATTGTATAGAGAAAATGGAATTGATGTTGAGAATTATGAAATTGAAGTAATGTTAATGTCGATGGTAGATCAATGGAGTCGACGACCTCTAGTCCAGAGTGCTTGGGGAATATCTGCTTGGTCGGAAGCAATTGTGCTAAACTACCTAGAAAAAGGATAAATAAAGCAATAATAAGGAAATAAACAACCAGAAAGCATAACGGCTTAAATAAACACAACACACAGTTGGGTATAACAACACGCAGTTGATAAGCTGAATACACTGTTCTCAAACACCGATCAGTGTTCCCAAATTACTGTCCCCAAATCTGAATCTGATACCCGTAGATAACTGATTCCCAAAATACCGATACTGGTGCCCTCAGGCCTGATACCCAAACTTATAAACTGATACGTGCATTCCTGTAGAGACACACTCTAAAAGCACATAGCAGACAAGTGAGAGCCAAAACACCCCTATGTTGGGATAGGGTTTTCCCTGTCTTATTTTGTCAGGAGTTAGGGTTTCACTACGCACACAGTGGTTTCAAACAACCTATAATCGGGTGAGCAACCTGTCCTAGTTTGGGATAGTCACTATGGATTCCGAATATGTACTAGATCGAAAAAGGGTGCCCCGGTAAAACCAGGGTTTGTGTTCCCATCGTGGCAGAGCCCGTAATCGGTTAGCCTTATGGCATGCTTCTCGAAGCGAGCCTCCGGCAAACCGTTTAGGAATAGCAGACGGCAAACACTGTGACTTAGGCGCACCAATGCAAATGCAATGCAAAAAAATACATAAGTGTAGTCAAAACAAGATATCATGAGTTCGAGTCAATTTCTCTAAATTCCCCAGCAGAGTCGCCAGAAACTGTAGACGTCCCCGAACGTCCCGGGACAAATCCCGTTTTGTTCATTGGGCTCACTACAGTTTAGACTCAATGTCACAGTCCTGTATCTAATCTCGCAGAGTGCAATGCAAGACCGATGAATCATCAAAGAGTCCAAATTTGGCAAATCGTTTTGGAAAACTGATTTTTTAGAAAGAAGTGCCAAACATGGACTGCTTTGCCAGATACAGAGTCGCCACCTAAATATTTTATTTTGGGAGAATTTAGGAAACCCTGACTCGTGCCTAAGGCCACGTGTCCGTCATCACCAGAGTTACCTCGGCTCGGGAACTTGGGTACGATTGGGGAAGGTCACTTCGTGAGCACCCCTACTCGCCCGATCAAAGATCGGCCTCTACTAACCGTGATATCGAGTTTTGAAAACATTATGTGTTCTTATTTCGGTTATTAACCTAGAATTACTATGTGATGCGCACAGCATATAAGTATAGACTAGATCGCATATCTGTTTGTTTTGAAAATGGATTGAAGTTTGCTACTTGCAAGTACGCTAAAAACACGGGTTTTGACGAATTATTCCAATTCAAGCAACCCAATCTTCACCCACAGGCATTCATGCAGTTATATCATGTAAGCAGATAGCCTCATGGTAAGCATGCTATCATGGCAAAAAAAATCACACTCATGTAAGATGCTAAAGCAAAAAAACTTACCTAGTACTCCAAGCCAAAACAAGAAACTAGTTAGGAATCATGCATGATCCTAGTTCATGTTAAGATGGCTAATGCAACACATGCAAAATGCAATTAAAATAGGCTCGACTATTCTAAGAATGGCATGTGAAATGTGGCAACTTGATACACGTATTCAAGTTGGAATTGAAACACAATGCAGTTAGCATGATGCGCCGAGGCCGGTGCATGTAAAACAGATGAATGATGCAAACATGCGAGCATAAGTATGCTAATTGAAACATATCCTAAACTAACCATCAAAAGCTAGTAAATAAAAGGGAGAAAGACGTGGGGTTGGAAGACATTCACACACACACGCACGCACACTTATTACAAATTCGCCTTCTCGACGGAGGGTCCAAAAGAATAATACAAACCCAATAAATAATTAACTACTCTAGCTAATTAATTATTACAGACCTTTAATTAATTAACAAATTAATTACAAAATAAATTAAGTACGAATTTTAAAAGGCCGTTGCAACTCCGCCTCGAAATGATTGGATGATGCATGCTCGATTTGCCTTGCTCGGAAACCCGTTGCCAAGCCTCTGTTGCCTCTGTTTGCATTGTTCTGCACCTTTGATAATTGTGAAAATTCCTGGGATGCTTCTGAATTACTCACTGATCATTATGGGATATCACCGGCCAAGATACCGGACCACCGGCTACGGAAATATGGTAACCGACCAGAGGTTGGTCCATCGGCTGGACTTTTGTGGTCGGCCGGCACTGAAAGTTGCCGACTGGCCATTTCTTCCTGTAGAATACTGGTTTTGTTGCAACAGAGGACATACAGTGCATGGCAAGGTATTTTCAAGGCAATGTGTGCATAGCCACTCTCCTTATCATGCAATGAACTCAAGAGAGCATGGCTTTCGGTCCTCGAGCCACCAATCACACATTTTGATGCATGATGGCCAAAAGGTGCCAAGTTTGCAAATCAATGTAAAATGAATGCAACGAAAACAAATGAATGCTACACACTCTATCATGTTGGGATCAAGAGTGTCGGCGACCGAGGATTGAGGCGTATTTCGTCACTTTAAGTACGAACACACCTCATACCTCATGTTTGGTTTGACACCCCAAACCAAACACAATGCAATGCATGTATGCAATATGGCTCCAATATGCAAAATGGCTCATGTATGCAATATGAGGCTAAGTTATCAAAGCATGCCAAATGCAATGCAACCTAAACATGTAAATGTACAATGTGCTAAGCATGCAAGATGCAATGCAATGCGACCTAACATGCAAGCTAAGCTAATGTAACACAAACACACTAAGTATGCAACAAGGTTATGCGATGCAACTAGCTAAATGACATGCAATATAATAAACACGTAAACATGGTATAATGCAAGCATGCAACAACACACAAATGCAACATGTCAAACATGCAACTATATGCAAAGATGGGCTTAAACCGAAATGGGAAGACCTCAGCCAATCCCAAAACAGTGGCCAAAGTGCAATGGAAATGATGGGTAAATGTGCACACAAACAAGCATACCAATGGGCCTATCACCTAAGCATGGAAGGGGCAACTTTCAAGGACACTTAAAAAGATGACAAACATGGACATTAGACAATCATGTTAAACTCTAAAAAAAATGCAAAAGGATGATGCCAAGCCACTCAAATCATGCAAGTAAGGCACACAAAGAAGCCCAAAATTTGAGACTAACCAAGGGGCTCAAGCCGTGACCACATGAGGCAAGTTCCAAAGGGGAAAGGGGACCAAAATCAAAGGTCAAGCATGACCAAATAACCCCCAAAACCTACTGATATGGCAGCTAAATAATCTAAACATGGAGGCATGCACAATGGCCTAAACATGGAGGATAAGGCCACAATTCTTCAAAGCATTGAAAGGGTGGCGAATGCAAGCATATGAGCATGAAGCATGGATTGAAATATGATCTCAAGTGATGCCAAATCATGAGAAAGGTCAAAGTAATGCATGCTAATGACTCACACACCCGAGGTTAACAAGCTAGAATGCATGGTGGCTACACAAAGCGATGTAAGCATGACCAAAAGGACACCAAATAGACCTTAAGCATGGCAAAACAGAGCTAAAATGTTCTTGGAACCAGACCAAAATCATGCTAAAATACCACCTTACAACATGATACATGTTAGGCCAAAACATGGGATTACAAGACAAGCATATGATGCATGAAAGAGGCCATTAAACCAACTTAAAATAGAGGTATAACATGACAAAATATCACTAAATACCCACTGAGATGGAGCCAAAATCGACTAAGCATGCATGCTACCTTTATGAGCCAAATAGACAAGCAAAGGAGACACAAAGGGAGAGGGGTGTCCCTTCTCTATACATGACCTCAAAACCACTTCTCCACCACTAAAAATCCTCTGGATTTCAGTGGTGAGAAGGTCGAAATAAAGGGATCCCAAAGCTCAAAGAGAAAGGCACAAAAAAAAGGTCAAACAAGGCCTAAGAGGGGGTGGGCGACCCCAAACACAAAAGAGACCTTAATGAAACATCTTAAACATGAAAAATCAGAACTTTTATCAATTATCCATAAAGCTCAAAACAGCATGCAAGATAGGTTAAAAGCTTGTACTAAAATGGAGAATATAAAGCAATAGTGCTCACCCTTGAAGAACACTTCAAGAACACCAACCCCAGCCCCTCCCTCTGATCAAAACCAACTTAAAAACTCTAAAACCAGTCCCTCAACACCTTAGTAACTGAAGTATAGTGTAACACTAGGTGTTTTAGTGCAAAACTAAGAACAAAAGCACACCTTTGAACACTATTTCACACACAAATGGAGAGAGAGAGGAAGATATAAAGAGGGAGTAATATATGTGATATATATCTCTGATTTGCTCAATCCCTCTAAAGGAGAAGGGAGGCCCTCTTTTATAGAACAAAACAAGGGCCTAGGCTTCTTGGAGAAGCTAAGACAAAGGGGTCAAGCTTCCTCAAGAAGCTAGAACAAAGGTTCAGGCTTCTTGGGAAAACTAAGACAAAGGTTCAAGCTTCTTGAGGAAGCTAAAGCAAAGGGTTCAAGCTTCCTCAAGAAGCTAGAGCAAAAGGGTGCAAATCCTCCATATGTGTGCTCCAGCTGGCACAGCTGGCATGCACAGTGCCTAAAAAAGGCAAAAAAGAAGTCCCGGCCAGAAAATATGGCCGATTGACCAAAAAAACGGCCGGCCGACCAAAAACAATGCCGACCGGCCATCACCAATGGCCGGTAGCAACAAAATAGGGCCAGTGGCCTCAAGCCAAGGCCGATGAGGTGTGGGGATGACCAACAAGCCATTCTCTGCCCTCAGAAGCAAAAACAAACAAGTTCCTGGTTCACAACCAAGCACAGAACAGGCAAGTTAAGAGATCCTGAGGCAAGGCGCGCAGCTGAGACCTCTGGGAACTCAAAACGAACACAAACATGGATGATCATCGAGTGTTCAAACGATGACGTCCAATTATTGAGGACGGTCAAAAATGGGGTGTCTACAGATGGGTATATTGTATTTATTTCGGGACGTTAAAGTTTTGACATTATATTACAGATGATTAATCAGTTCACACACTGAGATGTATCTATCGTTTGGATGTTTTCATTATTTTTTCTTATTGGATTTAGATGTTGTTATGTGGTTTTTTCTTAGTTAATTGTTGTTGAATTTCTTCTATACAGTTGATATTTTAATTTAATTAAAAGTGTTTATTTCACAATCTTATAATTTAATATATATATATATATATATCATATAAAATTATTATATGATAATCCAACTACAACATATAACTATTTAATTTTTTTAATAAATTTTATATAATTTCTATTTCTACATATTTTTATTTTCCAAATGAAAATAAAAGAAAACTAAATAGTTAGAATTACTTTTAAATTTATGTTACTAATCATTCTTCTAATCTAAC